>NC_051246.2:106626924-107864424 GCF_015237465.2 Chelonia mydas
TAGAAGTCCAAAGATGCATATGACGCAAATGTTACAGACAGTGAGACCTTATGAAGGATCAATTTTACATATGATAGTTGGGTCTGAAAGAAAATCTATCCAGGCCCAGATACAATGTGGCTGCTATTATCCTTGGAGAAAGGCAGATGCTGCCTCATTTTAAACCATACAGCAATTTCTAACCCAAACTCCATGCGCTCCTTAGACAACAGGTCTACTTTTGAAGAAACCACCATTTCAATAACTAAATAGGCAACAGTCAAATCACATGCTGATTTTAACTTAGGCATCATGTTATACCAATAAAATAAAAACCAGCAGGATCTTATTAAAGGGTAAAAGGCAAAATATCACATTTATTGTGAATACAGAAAGAATCATAGTAAGCAGTTAGTTATAGCTATAACATTCCATTCAATCTCATATTTATTCACACATTCATTCATACAAACACACACACACAGGTTCTGCAAGGTTGTTGTCATAGTTACCAGCCTTAGAGTTGCTCATGCCAAGCCACTGGCCAGGTGGCCTGGACATGAGGAGAGAGCAGGGCCTTGTCAGATGCTCATCTGATGCTCCTGGAAGTTGGTTAGCAGAATCAGACCCCCAAAATTCTCGCTTTCTAGAGTCCATTTTTATAGGAATGTCTTCCTATGCCAATCTATGGGAATTGCTTCATCATGCTGTTGCTGAATCAATCAGCAGATGGCACATTCCTGACGGCTCCGTGCTGCTAGATGTTATCTTGTTCTTTGGTTCTCCCATTCTTGAGGCTGTTGGGTGGATTCCAGTTTTCCCTCCGGGGGTCCTCTGGTTATTTCCACTTGACGCCTTCTTCAGCCGATGGACAGTGGATTCTTAGGCAGCACCTCCCTGATCATTCAGTTATTATCCACACCAAGCATCCATCCACATACATCCTCTATCTCTATTTTAATCACAATTGTTAATACAACAAAAGGGCGGGGAATCTCGGGGTGCTGTTTCTGTTGTTACAGAGTATTGCTTTGAGTCTCTCTCTGTGTGAATTGCTTTGAGAACAGACTCTGTCTTAGAATGTACTAATGCAATTAGCAGCTTGCGCGTTTCACACATAGAAGGAGAGAAACAGTACCAAAAACCAAGAGACCTCTTAATTAGTAATACCCTGGAATTTAAACTATGGGGAATCAAACTCATCTGTGATTTTAATACAGAACTTCTTTAATATGATCCAACAATCAGATAGAACATTTTTGATTATCTCTACAATTCTCTTATTTGCTCCCACCCTGACTTAACCACATTTCCTATAACTGGATGGAAAGAATTCAGACTTTTTTCTTAGAGGCTGATGGAAAGTACTCGCTGTTGTCTCATTTTCCATTTCATGAGTCATTTACTTCAGAAGTCTCTGAATGCCCTGCATTAATACCTAGGGCAACAGAACATAAGCTCGCACTGGTACAGAGGAAAGAGCTTTTCCCTGGTTTCTTCCTCTCCAGGGCTGGAGGCTCAGACTCCTCTACAGATAAGATGATCTGAGGGTACTACATTTTCCCTTTTTTATGAGTGACACAACTTTTCCTCCTTTAGAGAGAGAGTAGGTTTATACAAGCTTTTTGCTAGTTCCCACTTATCCTTAGATTTTGCTGATTCACTGTGGACTGAGAACTGAAGTCAAGTTCTGACCTGAATTTTCCCTTTTCCTCCTTTCTTGTGCTTAATGTTGAATTGTGGAGGGCTTAATGGTCATCAACAAGCCTGACAACGAGGGGTCACTCCCTACTCTGTGTTGAGAAGATAACCAATTTTATTAAAATAAGGGAAAGGTCTAAATACTTCCACTTCAGTAAAGTATTTGACATGGTATTACATGGGAAATTATTCATCAAATTACAGACGATGGAGATTAGTACAAGAATTCTAAGGTGGAGTGAGGAACTGGCAATGGGTTGTGCTGAAAGGTGAACTCTTGAACTAAAGGGAGTTTACTAATGGAGTTCCTCAGTGAACACTTGGGACCAATCTTATTCAATATTTTTATTAATGGTGGCACATAAAATAGTAGTATGCGAGTGAAATTTTCTGATAATACAAAAGTTGGGAGGCGTCATCATTACCGAGAAGGATTAGGATATTATACAGGAAGATCTGGATGACCTTGAAGACTAAAAGGAACAGAAATGGGTTGAAATTCAATAGTACAAAGTTCAAGACCATGTACCTAGGGCCTAATAATAAGAATTTCCGCTATAAGCTGGGGGTTTAACAGTTGGAAGAGGCAGAGGAAGACAGAGAGACCTGGGTGTGTTGATCAATCACGGATGACTATGAGCCAACAATGTGGTGTGGTTGTGAAAAAAGCAAATACTATCCTAAGACTTATCAGGTGAGGCATTTCTAGTAGAAATAAAGTATTAATGCCATTTTATAAGGCACTGGTAAGATCTCATTTGGAATACAGTGTACAATTTTGGTTACGCATGTTCAAGAAAGATTAATTCAATTTACAACGGGTGCAGAGAAGAGCTTCTATGATGATAAGAGGAATGGAATACCTATCTTACGAGAGGGGACAAAAAGAGCTTGGCTTGTTTAGCCTAGCAAAATGAAGGCTGAGAAAGGATATGATTGCTTTCTATATATACATTGGGAAGGAGGAGGGAGAAGTAAACACCAGGGAGTGTGAAGAACTATTTAAACTAAAGGACAATGTTGGCACAAGAAGAAATAGGTATAAACTGGCCATGAACAAATTCAGGCTGGAAATTAGAAAAGAGTTTCTACCCATCAAAGGAGTGAGGTTCTGGAACAGCCTCCAAATAGGAGTTGTGGGGGCAAACAATTAGTTAATTTAGTTTTCAGAGACAGTTGGACAAATTTATGAATGGGACTGTATGACAGGGTTGCTTGTGATGGGGATGGGCGGGGGGGGGGGGGGGGGGGGAGAGGGAGGCAGAGCTCAGCCCTGAAGGTGCCCTTCTGGTTTATGTCTTATGTTCCTAAAATCTCATGCCTCAGGGCTTCAGCTGGTTGCCTGAAGTGGGTCTGGATGGGATTCTCTTTTTCTACCAACATATTCTGTGTCTGTGCTTTGAGGGGGCACTAAGCATTCTTGTTCTCTCTCTCGGGAGCTTAGTTGGCTGACTGACTGCCATATGTGGAGTTGGGAAGGAATTTTCACTCCATGTCAGATTGGCAGTGACCTTGGAGGGTTTTCTCCTTCCACTGCAGTGTAGAGTGTGGGTCACTTAATGAAATCATCTCGGTAATCAACTCCCTGCCATCATAGAGTCCTTGGACATTGGTGCACCTTGGTCCTACTTATTGTCTTCCTGTGGCACATAATAGTTTAGTCTCTTGAGGGCTGTAATACTTTGGTCTAATTTTGGTTTTTAGTTTTAGTGCGGGTACTGGGTGGTGTTGGTGGCTTGTGATATACAGGAGGTCAGTGCGACTGGCTGTAATCCATGTTCACCATTTTTACAAGACTATGATAAATTTTGTACAGAGTATGCCTTGTGAGGTATCATTTCGAAACTCATAATATACTGAACATTATTGTCCTGGTAAAATATGGTGTATCAACATTGTATGTAAAGTTAGAAGATTCTACTGTATAACATAACTGTATCATGTTCCAAGTTTAAGAAAAGCAAGCCAAAACCAGTTTTTCAGAGATAAAAGATACCTGGCTGGGGCTCCAGCGTATCAGCATAATCAGATGAACTGTATTATAGACTATCACCTAGTTAAATGGCCATTCTTTAGCAGGAGGAAGAGTGAAAGCAAGAACTTTGCATACTGACAATAGAACTGGGGGTTCCCGTGTAAACAGAGTGGCTGTCGCTTGAACTCCAACTGGAGGTAATCCTCAAAGAGGGAAGAATGGTATAAGAATGGAAGACACACAGAACACAAATTACCTCTCTCCCTTCATCTATACTCATGATAGCTACAACATTTGAAAGACAAAGGAAGCATCACTGAACTGGGAAAGGGGAGGTTCTTGCTGAAGCAATCCAGCCAGACTGCTGTAAGTCTTTGGTGAAAACAAACCTTTTTGCTTTTAAGTTCATTTAGCTTGTTAAGTTAGGTATTCATTTGCATCTTATCTTTTTATTTTCTTTGTAAGCAATTCTGACTTCTATGCCTTATTACTTGTAATCGCTTAAAATCTTTCTGTAGTTAAAAAACTTGTTTTATTGTTTTACCTAAACCAGTGTGTGTTTGGATTGAAGAGTTGGGAACCTCCACTTGAAATAACAGGGACTGTGCATGTCATTTTCCATTGATGAAATGAAAGACTTTATAGAAGCTTGCATTGTTGAGTGGGTGCTGGGCAGTACAAGACATACATTTCTGGCGGAAGGTCTGGGACCAGGAATTTGCTGCTGTCACCCTGTATGTAATTAATGAGTGGCTGGCCAGAGCATTTATGTAATACAGCTAGGAGTGATTTTGCATGCTAGAGGCTGCGTGTGAACTGGCTAGGAGTGGTGGTTCTCACTGCAAAGCAGTGTAAAAGGCACTCCAGCCTGGAGTACTGAGAAGACACAGCTTCTCCAGCAGTCCAGATTGTACCCTGTGGAATGTCACAGTCAGATTAGATGAGCTGGTGGTCCCTTCTGGCCTTAAAATCTATCTTATGGCTTGCCTTTTCCAGGCAGTGCCCAGTTGCAGCTGGAAGAGGGAGGCCCCCTGTCCCTATCAGAAGCCACTGCAGCACTTCCAGAAATATGGCTTGGTTGTGGTGGATATCACTAAGGAAAGGCACTTACCCCAGCTGATGCAGTAAGTTAAAGAAGTATGGGCTGGATGAATGGACGATAAGGTGGATAGAGAGCTGGCTAGACTGTCGGGCTCAATGGGTAGTGATCAATGGCTCCATGTCTAATTGGCAGCCAGTATCAAGTGGAGTGCCCCAAGGGTCGGTCCTGGTGCCGGTTTTGTTCAATATCTTCATTAATGATTTGGAGGATGGTGTGGATTGCACCCTCAGCAAGTCTACAGATGACACTAAACTGGGAGGAGAGGTAGATACGCTGGAGGGTAGGGATAGGATACAGAGGGCCCTAGACAAATTAGAGCATTGGGCCAAAAGAAATCTGATGAGGTTCAACAAGGACAAGTGCAGAGTCTTGCACTTAGGATGGAAGAATCCTATGCACCGCTACAGACTAGGGACCGAATGGCTAGGCAGCAGTTCTGCAGAAAAGGACCTAGAGGTTACAGTGGACGAGAAGCTAGATATGAGTCAACAGTGTGCCGTTGTTGCCAAGAAGGCCAACGGCATTTTGGGATGTATAAGTAGGGGCAGCAGATCAAGGGAGGTGATCGTTCCCCTCTATTCGACATAGGTGAGGCCTCATCTGGAGTACTGTGTCCAGTTTTGAGCCCCACACTACAAGAAGGATGTGGAAAAATTGGAAAACGTCCAGTGGAGGGCAACAAAAATGATTAGGGGACTGGAACACATGACTTATGAGGAGAGGCTGAGGGAACCGGGATTATTTAGTCTGCGGAAGAGAAGAATGAGGGAGTACTTGATAGCTGCTTTCAACTACTTGAAAGGGGATTCCAAAGACGATGGATCTAGACTGTTCTCAGTGGTAGCGGATGACAGAATGAGGAGTAATGGTCTCAAGTTGCAGTGGGGGAGGTTTAGGTTGGATATTAGGAAAAACTTTTTCACTAGGAGGGTGGTGAAACACTGGAATGGGTTACATAGAGAGGTGGTGGAATCTCCTTGCTGAGAAGTTTTTAAGGTCAGGCTTGACAAAGCCCTGGCTGGGATGATTTAGTTGGGGATTGGTCCTGCTTTGAGCAGGGGCTTGGACTAGATGACCTCCTGAGGTCCCTTCCAACCCTGATATTCTGTGATTCTATGAAGATCAATGGTGGCTAGTGGAGATGCCCTGTAGTTAGAGGCAGTGGCTAAAGAGCATTAGGAAGGTGACCAATGATCTGTTGCATCATTCTGGGGTCCATGAAGAATGGGAACTACAGGTCTATTGGTGTCCCTGTGCTCAAGGTTGTCAAGGCCCTGGCAAAGCTTGAAGCCATTGAGCCCTTGTGATGGTCTGAAGTTGGCTGTCACTGGAGACTTCCTCTTTTTCCATCCCACCTGTGTGCCACTACAAGAGCTGTTGGATTCTGGGAGCGGGGAGGGGGGGTGGGAGAGAGAGCAAAGCAGAGCCAGAGCTCTCATCTTCTGCCCATATCAATGAATGCAGGAGCCAAGCCAAATGAACTCCTACCAATGCGAACAGTGAGACTGGAAGTAAGCAGGCAAAGGCTGTTCTTTAGGGTAAAAGATTCAATATTTCCCTACCAGGCAAAGTTGCCAATAAACTGAACAATAAGCTTATAGCTCTTTGTATTTATCCCTGCCTGAGGTGGGAGAATGGCCTCCACAAATGCATAGCAGAGGTAAAAGAGAGCAAAGAATGGGTAAGAAGGCTAACTGGCCAAAAAATACAGATCCTTTAGATAAAAGCAATAGTGATCAGCACAAGGAATCACATGAAGAATTGGGCTATGTTGCTAAATAACAGACATAACCACAAGGAATATTAAAGTAGTTTTAAAGTCTAGTAAAGCATTCAGATTTCAATAGCTATTAAACTAACAGTTTAAAAATGGACATCGTTCAAAGTTTGTAGTTATTTGTGTTTATCTATGACCTTTAGAAGAAAGTTTGAATTCTTGTAAATGCTTTCATGTAAATTAGGTGTCTGAAATAATCTAGACAATGCACAAAAGCTTAAAGTTGGAAACACAAACCTTTGTATTGCTCTCCGATTTATGTGACTGGATTTTCACTGCAACAGACAGCATACTTAAACAGTCCACTCCCACACCATCTGAAGAAGTCCTACTGAGACCATCTTCTTCGGAAAAATAAATGGTAGGTTCTAACCAGTGTGGACGAGTTGTGTTAGGCAGTCGTATTTCAGATGGAGGGACAACTCCATCCACCACACCTGTATAGAGATTGTAGCTATGGTTATCCTGTGCAGCAGAGATGTTTGTGATTTAGGTAAAACTACTGGAAATCTGTCTACCCTTACCTGGCGATAAGATCATTTTAACTCTAATTAACTTTGCCATAGTATTAGCAAAAAACAGAAACAAGAGCTCAGACATGAGTGATAGGAAAGTTTCTGCTGTTGCACATCCTCTGTCCTTAGAAGTTAGTGATTGGGAGGCTGGTGAAGATCATGAGACACAGTGCCAGATGTACGTCATCCCCCAACTTAATAGAAGCCCTCACACTGAAATTCCCTTAACCTCATTGCCACTCATTTGAGGTTATAGGAACAGGAAACCTTAAAACTTACAGGTCCCACTCTCTCCTCCTTGGCTACAATGGAGCTGTCATCCATGGAGACTGTTTGGTCACTTTAAAATACTTTACTGGCTGACTGCACTTTAGCCAGCAAGAAAATGACCTAAAACCTACATTAGGATTTCAAGGAGTGCACACAGAATTGTACTATTTTGGAATTACATGGAAATTAACGAATGAGAATGACACTTTTTGAAAAAGAGACAGTTTCTGCAGATTTGAGAGTTTTGCAGGCCAGCAGTTGCAGAGGTCATTTGAAGCTAGATGATCCAGAAGCAAACATATTAATTATTGTTATTTATTATTTGTATTACTATAGTACCTAGGGACCCTAGTCATGGACCAGAACCCCATTATGCTAAATGCTGTACACAGAATAAAACGACTGTCCCTGCCCCAAAGAGCCTGTATTTGACTATTTGTTAATCTTTACTCAAATTTACATCCACTGACATTTTAAGTTCCTACCTTGATGATATAAACTGAGACTGCTAGAATGAAGACAGATGTAATGTTTGTCTTCAAAACCTTCATATTTAGTCACACAGAATAATGAACCACTGTTGAACTCAAACCAGAATTCACCATGCTTGCCTTCCAGAATATTTCCACCATCCTGCTGAAGAAAGAATCAGAAACATATAGCTGCTTGTGGAATTATTGTTGTTGCTTAGGACAGTATAATAGAACGTGTCACTTGCTACCATACAGCTCTCCTCTCCTTGTATTTAATTTTCCTAACATCAAATATGAAGTAATCAAAAATGTTTAAACATAGAATCATAGTCAGATGCATCCTTAACGATATCATTAAGATAGCGAGACTCTAATATCTGAAAGACACACATATGACTACTTGTACAACAAAACTGCTAATAAAGCAATAATACAACAGATAGCACCAAGAGCTCCTGTCAGCGTATCAAGATACATTATGCCTGTAACGTTTCAGAGTAGCAGCCGTGTTAGTCTGTATTCGCAAAAAGAAAAGGAGTACTAGTGGCACCTTAGAGACTATGAAGTGAGCTGTAGCTCACAAAAGCTTATGCTCAAATAAATTTGTTAGTCTCTAAGGTGCCACTAGTACTCCTTTTCATTATGCCTGTAAGTAAACTTAAGACTTAGCACAATACTGTCCGTTCCTGAAACCTCACCTTTACATCTGTGAATATTGACACTAATCCATGATTAACATTTAGAAAAACAGAGAGAGAGCTCTGTGTGTTCTTGTTTTGCAATTCAAGCTTTTTTTTCCGGCGTGAACGATAGTTTGGATCAACTGTGGAATAATATTGTAGAGTTTCCTCCTCAGATCCACTCTCATCATCTACAAGAAAACAACAACAAAATATCTTGATACAACTTATACAAAAGTTATCGAAGAAAATTACAAGTTTTTCACCTTTAATAATATTCAATTTCACAGCAGTATTTTAGCTAACATTCTATCCATATCAAAACATTCATTTACACATTTCTTTGTGGGATATATAATTGATTTTATATCTTCAAGTCTTCCCTTTGTACACTTAATAGTCTCAGGCAAGTATATCTACCCTGTACCACTGTTGTTCAAGAGGATTTATAAAATACATTACCATAATGAATTGTAGATTTGAATTGACTAAAGCTGTCTTTACTGAAAGTATTGATCAGTTGGCTGGCGACTGACAGTCCAACACCATATGAAATATTCTCAAATGTTTCTACAGGAGATGGAGCTGTGGGTTCCCACAATAATA
Organism: Chelonia mydas; assembly: GCF_015237465.2. NCBI lineage: Eukaryota > Metazoa > Chordata > Testudines > Cheloniidae > Chelonia > Chelonia mydas. Next base: position 106,636,003 of record NC_051246.2, read on the forward strand.
AGTCATTGCTGATCCTAGAAAGAAAAACATGTTATTGTTGCATTATTAAACATCTGATTAAAATGCCACTTGAATTAAAGCTAATTAACGTACAACAGTCCTGTAACAGATTTCATACAAAATAATCTGCAAAAGGATGAGATGAGCTCAAGAGCACAAATCGCAGTAACATATTTTAGTGAGCAAAGAAATCCTAATAATCTGCTCTTTAGATCTTTTACAAAAATCTGATTATTATTAATTATGTCAGGCATTTGATTGTGCAGCACAAATCCTTTACATACGCTAATTCAATGGATATGCCAAAGATAGTTACTCTGGTTGCCTCGTGGATATTAAAGAAATTCACAAGATGCACATTCTACATTTCTTTGCTTAAGACAATCTTTTGGGCAATTTGAGTAAAAGGTTTTGCTTGAAGTGGAAGTGACTTTGCAAGACTTGTCCAATGAGAGGACTGAAGGGGCATGGAGTACTTAATGGCTGAGGTGTCATGCAGAGAGCAAAGTCAGGCTCCTGAGGGATAGCTGAGGCTAAAAAAAGATAGGACTTCATATTTTTCAAGGCTAGGGTTAGAGTAATTTAGTGTAAGTACATGCATATTGATTAGAAATTTAATAAAATTTTGGTTTGCTATTTCACTATGTACTTAAGTGTCGATTTCTATATCGACTTCTCTCTATATTCTTTCAAGACTGGTTCAATTTTTCTTTACTATTTTTGCATGTTTTTATGTTGTACATTACTGGTGCTAAGATTGCAAATAGTGATTTTTTTTCTTTACTCTGCCTTATCAAATCTGCTTTATTTAAAACTAGGTCGGTCAAACCATTAAAAAAATTATTGCGATTAATTGCACTGTTCAGCAATAATAGTATAACATTTATTTAAATATTTTTGGAAGTTTTCTACAATTTCAAATATATTGAATTCAATTACAACACAGAATAATGAAGTGTACATTGCTCACTTTATATTTATTTTTGATTACAATTATTTGCACTGGGAAAAGAAAGAGAGAGTATTTTTCAATTCACCTAATACAATTAGACTGCAATCTCTTTATTATGAAAGTTGAACTTACAAATGTAAAATTATATAAAAAATAAACCTGCCCTCAAAAATAAAACAATGTAAAACTTTAGAGCCTGCAAGTCCACTCAGTCCTACTTCTTGTTCAGCCAATCGCTCAAACAAGTTTGTTTACATTTGCAGGAGATAATGCTGCCCGCTTCTTGTTTATAATGTCACCTGAAAGCGAGAATAGGCATTCTGCTGGCACTGTTGTAGCCAGCATCGCAAGATATTTACGTGCCAGATGCACTGAAGAGTCATATGTCCCTTCATGCTTCAACCACCATTCCAGGGGACATGCGTCCATGCTGATGATGGGTTCTGCTCGATAACAATCCAAAGCAGTGCAGCCCGACATGTTCATTTTCATTATCTGAGTCAGATGCCACCAGCAGAAGGTTGATTTTCTTTTTTGGTGGTTCGGGTTCTGTAGTTTCCGCATCGGAATGCTGCTCTTTTAAGACTTCTGAAAGCACGCTCCACACCTATTTCCTCTCAGATTTTGGAAGGCACTTCAGATTCTTAAGCCTTGGGTCGAGTCCTGTAGCTATCTTGAGAAATCTCACATTGGTACCTTCTTTCCGTTTTGTCAAATCTGTAGTGAAAGCGTTCTTAACATGAACATGTGCTGGGTCATCATCAGAGACTGCTATAACATGAAATATATGGCAGAATGCAGGTAAAACAGAGCAGGGGACATACAATTCTCCCCCAAGGAGTTCAGTCACAAATTTAATTAACGCATTATTTTTTTAATTAGCATCATCAGCATGGAAGCATGTCCTCTGGAATGGTGGCCGAAGCATGAAAGGGCATATGAATGTTTAGCATATCTGGCAGGTAAATACCTTGCAACACCAGCTACAAAAGTGCCATGCAAATGCCTGTTCTCAATTTCTGGCGACATTGTAATTAAGAGGGCAGCATTATCTCCTGTAAATGTAAACAAACTTGTTTGTCTTCGTGATTGGCTGAATAAGAAGGAGGACTGAGTGGATTTCTAGGCTCTGAAGTTTGGCATTGCTTTTTTTTTTTTTTTTTGAGCCCAGCTATGTAACAAAAAAAAGAGATCTACATTTGTAAGTTGCACTTTCACAACAAAGATTGCACAACAATACTTGTATGAGGCGAACTGGAAAATACTATTTCTTTTGTTTATCATTTTCACAGTGCAAATATGTGTAATCAAAAATAATATACCCTTTTATTTCAATTACAACACAGAATACAATATATATGAAAATATAGAAAAACATCCAAAATATTTAATAAATTTCAATTGGTATTCTATTGTTTAACAGTTTGATTAAACTGCCATTTATCGCAATTATTTTTTTTTATTTAATCGCATGAGTTAACTGCGATTAATCAACAGCCCTACTTAAAACCACACACACACACACACACACACACACAAAGGGAAGGGAAAAGAATCTAATTCAACAATTTTTGAAGTGGAATTTGAAGAGGAATTCAACTAGATTGTGGCAACTGTAAGATCTTAAAACAAACGTTCATTTGGTGGAAGCAAAAACTTATTTATTTTATTCTCAATAGAAAAGATCTGCCAAATTGTTTTGAGTGGCTGGCTGCTCAGATAGGGTCCAGAGAGGAGACTTCATTGCACTTCTGATAATAACTTAGAATAGCATTTATACAGCACTTTACATTGTTATAGAGCTGTACAAATATTACAGGTCAAATTAATTACTGCAGCTACTGACTTAGTTGTTCTTATGACCAATGAATACACTGACCAGAAATACAGGTCATACTAACCAAGCAAACTAATGCTTATACTCACCTATTGTAAAGTTTCTCATAAAAGGTCTTGTTTGGCAGCGTTAAGTGAACATTTGGTAACATGAGTTCCAGTACATAATGAGAATTGCTGATTGCTTTATCCTGAAACTCGGTCATCTCAACTGCATCACCTGGCATCACCATCTGAAAATAAAACAAAACACAATCTCAAGCTGTTGAGGGTTATCTGGAACAGAAGCTGCATATAAGCCAGAAAGGTAATATTCATTTGTATCTACAATGATTCTGTAAACAGTAAGACTTTGTTTTACCTCTTCATTTTCAAACATGACCCTACGAGAGGAAAAAGGAGAAGGCTCTGGTCTTCTAAGATCACAGACATCCTTAAGAGAATGAGATCCTCCTTCCTCTTCCTCTTGAAAGTTTCCATCACCCTCTTCTTCAGCTGCTATCCTTTCCAGAATGGAGTGTACAGCCAGTGGGTTTATTTTCAGTACAATCCTGATATTGAAAAAAGCAAGCAGAATAAATTATTAGTGATATATGCTGAGAATTTTTACAGTAGATATCCACTGGAGATGTATATGTGCCCTTTTTATGAGTTAGCCTGTGAAATGCATTGATACATATATTATGTACAAACTAACACATTAGATGTCCAAATTGTTACATTGCCTACATGTACTATTGTACATAGGAATTCATCACATTGTAAACTTTCATCCAAAAAAGTGTGAGACTCCATTACATGGTCTGGCATAAATCAATGAAAAACAGGACATTCAGAGATTGGATTGAAATTGCCTCTTTAATTTATGTAGCTACATAGGTTGGGGCCTTTATATTATAGATAGTATGAACATCTAACCAGGGGTCTCCCAAACATTAAACATCCTTTTATGTGATATGAACTATAATATCCAGGCTCAAGAAGAGGTTCAGTATTCGCTCAAATTTTCTGGTTTTGCACCAGCATCTTAACAGTTAAAAATTAATTGTGTGTGTTAGATTTTCACTTTAAGAGTATAATAAATTCAGAAGTAAGAGAAAAAGTAAAATGAACATGAACAGTGTATGGATGGAAAATTGTTTAAACTTTTACTCAAATCAAAAATTAAAAGCAATCATACTGCCAAACATCACACATCTGGCAGTGCCATCATGCATTCCCACAGCTCATCGGGATCATCACATGTTCAGCTGAGCCAGGGAAAGACAGCAGCTATTTGTTGTGAAGTTATACAGTTGTGCCTTCTTGCCACATGGGGCTGCTGTGGTACCTGCTGACAAGCAAGCCTCTCCGCCTCCCACTCCTACTGCCCTCTGTGCTGAATCCCAGGAAGAGACAGTAGCACTGTACCACCAGCACAAGGCGAAGGGCCCAATATTGACTCCAGGCTACCTCACCATCTAGCTTGCTAAATCAGGATGTCTTCTCCCTCCCGCATCACTCACACCTCATGCACCTCAGCAGCCCCAGGCACTACAGTACCTACCCATCTTATAAGAGCTCTGGTGAAAATGCTCCGTGCATCCGAGTAGTGAGCCATCCATCTGCTAGCACCTCCAGTCACCCCATTACCTCCAGGCAACTCCACCAGCCATCACTCCCACATAACATCTTTGGACTCTCTCACACACCCAGCTTCCTTGTCCCAGACAGCCCCCAGCTTTCTTCCCTCAAAATTCTCCATTCACCTAGCTTTTCCCCACCAAAAGTGTAGGAATTTAGTTATAATTGGCTCATTCCATCCAGAAATCATTCCATCCATTAATAAAGATCTGTGTTATTTCTGCAAGATAAGATTTCTTCATCTCTAGGTTCTATTCAATTACAGGGATCAAAAATGATACATTCTTAGTTTGTGCCTGATATTTAAAGTAACTGTCTCTGACTATTTATATTAGTTATTAGAGAAAGTGTTGCTTTTAAAAAGAATTATGATGAAAAATTAAAGATATTTTACCGTGGCCAATCAAAGTTGTCAGATGATATCATATCTCCATCTATGCCACTGGACACTTGAAAGAATTTTATTGAAGATTCTGTTTTATCTTCTTCAAATAAGCCTTAAATAGGAGAAAAGTTTGTAGAAAGATCAAAAATACAGGGGCCAGAGTCTGCCTGCAGGTATAGCTGAGCAGAACCCCGCTCCATGATTTTAACAATTCTGAAGCTAGTACTTTTACAATCTTGATATCGAGCAACACCAGTAAAACAAGTCACATTTTAAGTATCTCTTTTTTTTCCTAACAACAACAAACTGTATTACCCAGAAAGACTTTAACTTCAGTAAGCTTTTGCCTGTATTGGCATATTTCAGCTAAGAACCAGAAACCTTAATTATATAATACAACTAAAAACACTAAACACCAAGCTTAATTATCTGGGATTCTGATTCAGTTTTGTATTATGCTAAGATATATACTTCGACTTCGGTTGAGGTTCTATCATAGAAATACCGGAAACTGAAGTAACACAGATAAAATGCTCCTAAGTGCAAAATGAAAGTTGTATTCTCAAGAGGGCAAAAGTTCTGTTTAAACTTGCAAGACCTCTTTGTCAACCAAATGACTGTTTGACAATTGAAAAGTATAGTTAGCATTAATATAACATTTGTACTTCTTACCAGCTAGCTCTTTAAAGGTAAGTTCTAATTTAACTTGTTCTGGAGTTGAACCTCCTATAAACTCAGTCTTGAATTCCATGTCTGTAAATTCAAGATGAAGGATTTCCTTCTGAAGTGATTTTTTAAACCATGGTCCTCTTTCCTGATCTGATCGTAGGTCAGGTATAGGGAAGCGAACAAAAAGATCTAATGCTGGTGAAGTGACTTGCACAGAAATTCTACAGTTTGCAGGTGTACGTGAATCATCCAGGAAAACTTCGGTAAAAGCTTTATGCTAAAAAATACAAGGTGAAAAACAAACTAGAGAAGCAGCATTTAAAAAAAAACAAAACAAAAAACTTTACTGACTTGATACAATGGTTGTAATAGGTAAAGCTGCATTTTTTTATACAATTTCATACAGTACTATACGTGAACTATAAGAGAATATGGACCACCCATACTTTTTTTTGCTAAGCTATTAGAACAGGTACTGTCAAACTTCTATATTTAATCAGGATTGAAAAAAAATATATATTCAGGACAGAGCTACACAAGTATGGAATTTAAACCAGGGGTGCAGGGCTGCTTCTAGATTCCCATTATTGGATGATCAAATGGGTATTTTGGGGCACCTGCATTTAAAAAACAAAACAACCTTCCAAGAGGCTAGGGGGTAGTTAGATCCCTGGAAAATCTTGGATTTTAAGAGTTTAAAAAAGTAAAATTTGGCTAATGTGTCGGTATTTTATTGTTATTTATAATTTATATAAAAGGATGACAATGCTTCAATCTGCTGCTACCCCACTACTTTACATTGGATGGCTTTGTACCTATTCTGGCCGGACAATAATTTTGAGACCCTTTAAAATGTTCCCGTTGCCTCCTGGTAGCTCCAGGCCTGCCAGCATGCATATAAATTAATTTCACTCACCAGACTAACGTGTTTGTTGTAAGATGTGTACATGTGAGATGCCATCATCTCCACTGTGGTTAGTTTCTGTGGCTGAAGCAAAGAATTTAGTCTGTCCACAATACTGATATCCAGTTCACAAAATACTGGACTTAGCTTGATTTGTAATTCTGCTTTCTGTGGAACAGAGCTCAGTCTTCCTTGACTACCCTACAGAAATAAGTACATCAATATTCTCAATGAAATACTGAAAAATACATTAGAAAAACAAAGGATGCTTGCAATATACATCTTTCTATGCAACCATCAAGATATAAAGTTACCTTTAAAGATTAGAGAAAAAATATTATGCTACAGCATAATGCAACAATGCAGTCAGGTTGTTTTTTTTTCAACCTTACCTGAGGTCCTCTGTTATCTGAGTGCTTATAATGGAGCTGAAGGCATGAAAGAGGATGTGTATCATTTCCTTTTTCAGAATGAAATGTTAGCAGCTTGAAAATAAAAAATTAAATAATTAATAGATGTAAAACAAACAAAAGAACCAGAGAGCAGGAAAAAGTATAGTCTATCTGGCCCAAACTGCCAGTCAATCCAGTATTCAGCTGCTTGTCTGATAGCCACAGATCCAATAAAGAGCCACAACTTCTGATTCAGACTGGGGAGACTGTCCAGAAAGCCCTGAGCCTCACATACCACATTTGAGGAGACAGATAGGAAGTGATCATCAAGCACAGGCGAAGCTGAGAGCAGATGGAATACAGCGCCTGAATGACAGCAACTAGGGCCACCATCATGAATCCAATATCATAGGCTCATCTCAATCTGAGTATGAGCAAGGAGCAGTTGGGCCAAGAGCCATCACCTAAGAAAACCTGCCCACTGCCCAACTGGATGGGGTGGCAAGCAGCACTTTCTTTGAAATGTTTCAACCTAATTTTCAAAACACAATTCCTTTTGCTTCACACACACAAAACATTAGAGAACTCTACAGGCTTGATCCTTTGGTGGCAGGGAAAGAGGGGACACTGTGGCTCATTATCTGAGTTTTCAATTAAAATTTAAGACGTCTTAATACTACCCAATCACTACAAAAATACAATAAATTAGCAATCTTAACTTTTCCAATTCTAACAGTAGAGTAGGATTTCCCTTCTGAAAACCTATCCAGTTAACATTTCCATTGCCCTGGTGCTTGGTTAATAACAGTATTTTTAATTACCTCTGTGTAGTGAGGTTGAATGGAGCAGGAGTCGGTAGAGAAAAGACATTCCAGTAGTTCCATATGCCCAATGGACAAATCTGTGCTGAAGCATCGAGAAGCAGACCTTTGTCTTTGTTCATAAGAGACTTTGATGCCAGTACCTATAAATCTGTTATGAGAAACAAAGGTATAAATATGTATAAAATGGATTGCAGTAATCACTTTGAAAATTCAGAAACGTCTCGTGTATATATATGTATGTGTGTATACATATATATTAGGGCTGTCAAGCGATTAAAAAAATTAATTACGATTAATCGCTCTGTTAAACAATAATAGAATACCATTTATTTAAATATTTTTGGATGTTTTCTACGTTTTCAAATATACTGATTTCAATTACAACTGCAAAGTGTACAGTGCTCATTTTCTATTTATATTTTATTATAAATATTTGCACTGTAAAAAACAAAAGAAATCATATTTTTCAATTCACCTAATACAGCTACTGTAGTGCAATCTCTTTAACGTGAAAATTGAATTTACAAATGTAGAATTATGTACAAAAAAACCTACATTCAAAAATAAAACAATGTAAAACTTTAGAGCCTGCAAGTCCACTCAGTCCTATTTCTTGTTCAGCCAATTGCTCAGACAAACAAGCTTGTTTACATTTGCAGGAGATAATGCTGCCTGCTTCTTGTTTATAATGTCACCTGAAAGTGAGAACAGGCGTTCGCATGGTGCTGTTGTAGCCAGCATCGCAAGATATTTATGTGCTAGATGTGCTAAAGATTCATATGTCCCTTCATGCTTCAAGCACCATTCCAGAAGACAAGTGTCAATGCTGATGACTGGTTCTGCTCGATAACGATCCAAAGCAGTGTGGGCTGATGCATGTTCATTTTCATCATCTGAGTCAGATGCCACCAGCTGAAGGTTGATTTTCTTTTTCATTGGTGCGGATTCTGTAGTTTCCACATTGGAGTGTTGCTCTTTTGAGACTTCTGAATGCATGCTCCAGACCTCGTCCCTCTCAGATTTTGGAAAGCACTGTAGATTCTTAAACATTGGGTCGAGTACTGTAGCTATCTTTAGAAATCTCACACTGGTACCTGCTTTGCGTTTTGCCAAATCTGTAGTGAAAGTGTTCTTAAAATGAACAACATGTGCTGGGTCATCATCCGAGACTGCTATAACATAAAATATCAGCATGGAAGCACATCCTCTGGAATGTTGGGCAAGCACTGAAGGGGCATACAAATGTTTAGCATATCTGACACATAAATACCTTGCAATGCCAGCTACAAAAGTGCCAGGCAACCGCCTGTTCTCACTTTCTGGTGACAGGCAGCATTATCTCCCATAAATGTAAACAAACTTGTTTATCTTAACGATTGGCTGAACAAGAAGTAAGACTAAGTGAACTTGTAGGTTCTGAAGTTTTGCATTGTTTTTGTTTTTGAGTGCAGTTATGTAACAAAAAAAATCTACATCTGTACATTGCACTGTCACAATAAAGAGATTCCACTACAGTACTTGTATGAGGTGAACTAAAAAATACTGTTTTTATAGTACAAATATTTGTAATCAATAATAATAATAATATAAAGTGAGCACCGCACACTTTGTATTCTCTGTTGTAATTGAAATCAATATATTTGAAAATATAGGAATACATCAACAAATATTTAATAAATTTCAATCAATATTCTTTTGTTTAACATTGCAATTAAATTTTTTTTGAGTTAATCACGTGAGTTAACTGCGATTAATTACTCCTTGGGGAATTCTGTGCCAAAAAATCCTAAATTCTGCATATTTTATGTGTCAAAATAATGCAATATAATCACACCAGTTTCACTTATTTTGGTAATTTATTTGAACTACCATACAGAAAAAAAAAATCACAATAACTGCTCATCATTTCCTAAACACATGAAAATTAAGTTACAAATACTTGGTAGCCAATACCCTGCATTCCAGTTATAATCCTGGATTTTCATTTAAATTACATTACTTTTATTGTGGTGTTCTGTAAAGTAAAATATCGCTTTAAATTGCTCAGACTTTCACACAGCTTTGCTAATCACTGTCCTGTATATATATATATTTTTTTAAATGGACAAGTAAAATAGATCCTGAGCTGTAATCTAACCCCACTGTGCCTCTCTGGCACAGGAAAAAAAAGCAAGAAAGCACATAGACCTTGCTAGCTGAGGATTCGGTTACTGACATTTACAATAAGGCCCCTTTACACCATTCTGGCAAGATAAAGGAGCCTTAATTGACTAAGAATGGGAACAATTAACTAACAATGGGAACATTAGCAGCCTACCTTCTTCATTGTTACATTTCTGCTCTGCCTCAGGGACAGAGCCTGTTCACACAGTCCTATGCCTCCAAGCCTGGGATGCAGCAACAGTGAGCGAGAGGGACCGAGTGAGTCTCTCTCACTCTTTCGCATGCAGGCACGCGCCCAGCCCCACCAGCTTAAAATAGGGTTGACAACTTTCTAATCACACGAAACTGAACGCCCCTGCCCTGCCCCTTCTCCGAGGCCCGCCCCCGGCTCACTCCATTCCTACCCCCCTGCCATGCCATCGCTCACTCTTCCCCACCCTCACTCACTTTCACTGGGCTGGAGCCAGGGGCTGGGGTGTGGGCTCTGGGCTGGGGGTGCGGGCTCTGGGGTGGGCCCAGGGATTAGGGGTTTGGGGTGCAGGATGGGGCTCTGGGCTGAAGCAGGGGGTTGGGGCGCGGGGGGGGGGGGCGTGAGGGCTCTGGCTGGGGGTGTGGGCGGGGGCTCCAGGCTGGGGCTGAGGGCTTGGGGTGCGGGTCCCGGCAGCACTTACCGTGGCTCTGAGGAAGCGGCCACCAGATCCCTGCGGCCTCTAGGCACATGGCCGACCAAGAGGCTCTGTGCGGTGCATGCTGCCTTAACGCCCACAGGCACCACCGCCCATAACTCCCACTGGTTGCGGTTCCCAGCCAATGGGAGCTGTGGAGCTCGCACTTGGGGCGGGGCCAGCGCGCAGAGTCTCCCAGTCCCTGGCCACCCCAGTGCCTACGGGCTGTAGGGACCTGGCAGCTGCTTCCAGTAGCAGTGCGGAGCCAGGGCAGACAGGTAGCCTGCCTCAGCCCCTACCACCTGCTACACTGCCAACCGGAGCCACCAGGCTCCCTTTTCGATTGGGCGTTCAGGTTGAAAACCAGATGCCTGGCAAGCCTACCTTAACGTCTCTCCACGGACAAATGCACGCACACCCAGCCTCCCTCCTCCCCACCCACGGTGATCTACTCTCTCCTGACAGCTGCTCCCAGCGGACGCGCTTGGGCTGCCGGAGAAGGGGCACAGAATTCCTCCAGGAGTAGCTTAATCAACAGCCCTAATATGTACATGTATGCTATAAAGAAATAAATTAGTACAGTGATACTCAGACTGAGGCTCAGGAGCAGCAAGTGGCTCTTCAATGTGTCTCCTGAAGCTCTTTGCAGCACATGATATTAAAGCTCTGTGTGATTTAATTATTAACCAATCTAAGTTATTAGCTAATCAGGATGTTTTTACTATTTTATTAACCAACTGTAGAATACTTGGTCAGGACAGTCACTTTCCTGTGAGAATAATATATATAATAGTAAATGAAACCATGAATCAACAATACTGTGGTTCTTTTGGGTAACATTAATTGCTAATTTGGCTCCTGAACCACTGAGGTCTGAGTATCACTTCATTAGTACTTATAATAGGCTCTGACATTAGGAACCTAGGATAATGGAATCCACCTATTCTGCCTTCAACAGTGACCAATGCCTAATGCTTCAGAGGAACACATAAAACCTCTACAATGCACATATTGTAATTTAGCAATACTATGCCATGGAAAAATTGGTTCCTGACTCCTGGATGATTTTGTTCACTTTTTTTATTGTGCCCCAACTGACGTCCCATTTTGCACCACAAAGAAAAAAAATCTCACTCAAGACCACTTGTGTAATAAGGCTGCTCTATAAACTATACCTATTTCTTAAAGATGCTGTATAACCCAGAGAAACATCCTAATTTATGCTCCAGACTGTGTGTGTGTGATTGTAGAACCTGCATCTGTCTTGATCTATCTCAGCATGAAGAGATTTAGGATGAGTTGTGCACACACGGTTCTTTTTTTTTTCCTGAGATTTTTCATTTGAAACTCAAACCGTCCAAAACTATTTTAACATTTAATGAAAAAACAAACTTCTAGTACTTCAAATAAAGTATGATTTGATTCCAAATATTTATGGGCATAAACCTAAGTTGTCAAAGCTTATTTAAAAGAATATTTGGTTCTTTGTTTGTTGTATTAGTTAATAGGCAAAGTTGTACCTAAGGTGGTCATGAGAACAAGCCTCTGCAAATACTTCTCGGAAGGACAGAAAATCTTCTGTTGAAAACTTAACTGGATCAATCTTTTCTATTCGGGTAAAGAAATCCAGTGCCATTGGTGTCAGTGGGTTAAGGTTCAGTGATGTTTCAGGTGGCGGCAGAGGGTCAATGTGAAGTACAGATACTGAGAAAGTGCCCAGTGCCAATCTAAAAAGAAGTTCAGGCCTGGATTCATCCACTGAAACAGATCTGGATGGAAGGGCTGAAATACAAAATTAAATTAAATTTCTCACTAAAAGTTAGTTTTCAATAGCAACTTGCACATCTATTACATTTACCAGCACAGCCTTAAGAAATGCACAAACGTCAAACTATGAATACTACGCAAATCACAACACGACTAATTTTATACACTGTAATATATTGAGTCTTTGTTTAACTATAGAAGATTTACACCTTGTGTAGAACTACTTTTGTTGACGTTACTCTTCCCTTACCTCATTTTTAAATTAGGCCAAATCCCCCACATAAATGAAGAACATCCATGTAAACCTCTCACTCACTTATGAGAAAGCAGCTAAGCAGCAATCTGTGCAATAGATCTAAGTCATGAAGTGCACAATTCAGCATACCTTCTTAAACTGTATTGTCTAGAGGAAAAGACTACACATTAACTGAAGAAGCAATTAGGGAAAGGTGACATTTTGATCTTCTGGATTTTGATGCCCTTTTGACAAGTTTCAGAACAACAATGAAAAATGTCTAGCAACAGTATAAAATGACTAGGAAGTAAACACACGTTTTTACTTACAAGTCCTTCTTAAAGGAGTTTGATGAACAATACTGGGTGTAAATGATGAACTTCTTGGTGGTGGAGGTGGTGGTTCTTGTTTATTAGGGTCATGAAAATCACCCCAAGTTGGCTGAAGCTAAAACACAAATATATCTGATCTCTCATCTGCATAACACAACAGTTCTCAAGGATTAATCTAATGCAAACAGTAACGTGTGACCAAAAGACAGTATGCAAGACCCTTGTGCATATATACCATAAAAAGTAGTTTTCCAGCTTGTCATTTTCATGGTATATTAACCAATAATTTGTCTATTGTTTATCTGGGTGTCAAGCTACGTTCTTTAGCTCTGATGATGATCTTCCCCTTGTATTTCTGAAAGGGAGATAACATTGCCCTCACAACTAACACATGTTCTTCTGTTACCCAAAGGAAACTAGAACTGTTCTCTATGACCTCTATTCAGCAAAGTATTTAAAAGCATGTGCGTAAGAACTGAGTAGGGATGAACTTAAACCACAGTAATACTTTGTTGAATTACAGGCTATGACCTTAACTTAGGCAATACCACACCTTTGTGTGCTTTTATTCCGTTCCTGGCCTTGTATATTAAACATAGAAATGCAACACAAGCTTCTGTCGCAAAAACTCCACGTTCAACTTATAGCAGCTTGGAAACATACATAGTCTATTTCCTGGTCTGCTAGCCAAACAAATTTGTAACTTATGGAATCCCAGGTTTCAAAGCTGCAACTTGCTGTGGGAATACCACTGAAAATCTATCTAACTCCTTAATAAAGGAAAGCCAGAAAGTGATTTTATGCATTAAGGAACCATACAAATTTGCTAGTTGATACTGCCACTGGAAAAGAAAGCTTAATAGGTGTGTACTTACTATTATCTGAGAATTTTTCACTAGGCATTAGCAATGAGGAATCAATATGAAAAAAAAAAAACCCCAACCTTTTACTCTACAGAGATATTAACTGTAAACAATACTATACCACTGTAGCACTCAGTGGAGATCCTGCTGGTGTAGTAGTGTATGTACTAGTTAAAGATAAGTCTAGATCCATAGTTGGTGGGTCTCCAAGAGGTGGAAGAGAGGAGAGACTGTGAGACATGTCCATGTCAGCCATTGAGAAGAAAACTTCTTCTTCTAAGGAGAGATTATGTATAATCAATAGGTTTTTTTTTCTAATGACAAACATTAACTTTAGTTATAATACACCAAATTAATCATAGCTGCAGAAACAAAATAGTCTGGATATGACATTAACTAGTTAAAAGTTTATTCACAGCATTTCCTAGTTAACTTATACTGAAGCCCATTAATAACCAAGGGGAAAAAAAGATTTTTCCAAAAAAGAGTGTGTGACCAAGGCAACACCAAATTCCAGCAATGTTATGAGTACACATAATATAAAATATTTCCATTTATTTTCATGTTCAGGTTAAGACTGCTAAAGGTTGCAGTGATTAATTCACACTTCCCATGCTAAATCAGATATGAATTGGCACCTAAAAAAACCAGTAACAAATTATCCATGGGCTCAAAATTAAAAGTAAAGCAATTCACATTTAATATAAACAATCATTAAATAAATTATATAAGAACAAATAAAATAATAGACTACTGTAAACCTTTGTTAATGGAGCTGTACTAATCTAAGTATTGGCATCTTTCAGATTCCAGGTTTCTTCTCCACGAAATTCCTGTCTTAAATCCAAATACATTCCTCCAGTACATGCATGTTTAAACTAGGTTTTATAATAGAAAACCAAACGAAAGTTTTATAGTATTCTACATTTCATTTAGTTCCTTCAGCTATTAGTTCTGAAAGGGATCTTACAGAATTAGTGTCTGTTTCGTTGTGTATTAGTGTCCAGACTATTAAATGCCTCAAATGAACTATGACTTCAATCTGGGCTAGTAACGTGAACAGACCTTATATCCTGATTTAAGGGTATAATTAATGGTAGACAATAAGTTTAAAAGTCTATAAAGGTCACTGTTATTTGGCCCTTCTGAAAGATCAAGAGTGCTTCAGCACAGTACATTAAAAATTATTTTGCATGATGTTGATACCAGGCTGTCTGACATACTGGCATCATGTTTCATACTCACCACGGCTAGAAGGTGTTCTGGCAGTCTCGGTCTCATAAAAGCTCTGCTCAGATGATGCTCCTGCTGACAAAGATTCTTTTCTTAAGTAACGCTTCAGCTCCATCTGAATCCGATACTCGTCCTCCTGTTGCATGGGTCGGTTCTTTCTATCTTTATTTGATAATTCTATCCTGCTGGGGCTCTCTGTATTCAAATAGAAAAAATGGAAACATAATTTGTATTTCCTTTCCATTCCGCCATGGAAAACTTCAACTAGTCAGAAAACGGACTGACATTTTATGAATTTATCTTCCATTTTCACTTCTCAAATACAAACCAGCATGGAAAACTAACCCTTTTTCCTTCTGTATTATTACTCCCAAACCTAAGAGGAAGATTTTGAGGTTATGTAGTCAGAACAGTTACAGAATCTTTTTTTTAAAGTTCTGGTCCATGTTGGCTTTAGAGACTTATGGACACATCATCTATAAATTACATTATAACATGAATTGGCCCCATTTAATGAATGGAATAGGAAAATATTTCCAACATTCTTCCAAGGATCTTAAAATCATTACCTAAATTGACATAGTAATTGAATTTGCAGCATTGGGAATATATCTAGTTATACACTTGATCCAGTCAAATAAGTTTTATTATTTTATACACTACGATTCCAAAAAGGATTGCATATTTATATGAACAATGAGAGCATCCATAGTTATATTAGGTCTGGTCTACACTACAGACCCATATCAGTATGAAAAATCCACACCCCTAAACCCCCTCCTCCCATGTAGACAGCGTTATGTCGGCAGAAGAGCTTCTCCCGTTGACATAGTTACCACCTCTTGGGGAGGTTTATTAAGTACACCAACAGGAGAGCTCTCTCCCATTGGTGTAGAGTGTCTTCATTAAAGTGCTACTGCGGCACAGCTGCATCAGTGCAGCTGGACTTGATGGACCCCACTCTGGTCCAAACTATACCAAACAAAACCGTTTCACTGTTATGTTGTCCTTTTCTCCCTCCACCACTCCTCTTCCCCAGACATTTAATTGTATTCTCCACCTGTTAGCTCAGCACAAACTAAGATTTCAAACTCTTTTTAAAAGGCTATTACATATGTGTACAGCGTATAGAACAATGAAGCCTGGAGACATGATAGGGGCCTCTAGGTATTATCATTATGCAAATAAATAGATAATGAATATTAATAATCTGTTATAGTAATTACTATGTACCTAATCAGGGGACTTGTTTATTATGCAAGCTTTCTTTACTACTTTCTATCTCATCAAATACACATTTAATATTAATATAATGTTTACTTGCCTGGTCCAGCAATGGCTGCTAACATGTCCAATAGAAGATGTACCTGCCTCGGTGACAGGAATAGGTGTATTGAGTCTATCTGCCCATCCACATCCAACTTAAAAAAAAAAAAAAAAAAATTATAAACTCTTAGAACAAAGACATGTCACTTAAGCTTCCCCAATCAACTACAAGTCACTAGATATTGTACAGTACCACTCAATAGCAGTGGCTCTCAACCTTTCCAGACTACTGTACCCCTTTCAGAAGTCTGATTTGTCTGGTGTACCCCCAAGTTTCACCTCACTTAAAAACTATTTGTTTAAAAAAATCATAAAAATACAAAAGCATCAGAGTACATTATTACTGAAAAATGGCTTACTTTCTTATTTTTACCATATAATTATAAAATAAATCAACTGGAAAATAGATATTGTACTTACTTTTCAGTGTATAATATATAGAGCAGTATAAACAAGTCAGTGTTGGTATGAAAACTTAGTTTGTGGTGACTTTGCTAGTGCTTTTTATGTAGCCTGTTGTAAAACTAGGCAAATATCTAGCTGAGTGGATGTACACCCAGAAGACCTCTGTGTACCGCCAGGGGTACACATACTCCTGGTTGAGAACCACTGCTTTGTAGGGCAAGTGAACTAAAGTCCTAATTCTCCTTCTTTCACTCTCTCCTATGCCACCACCTCCATGCTGCTTTTAAGTGAACTGCATGTTTTATCTGGAAGCTTTGAAGGATATAGTCTTCCTGCAACATTTGGAATTGAACCTTCATATTCTTCCAATTGGGAACAGCCTGAAATTTAACTGTACAATTGCTTCCAACTTTGGGTTACATAGCAGTTCTACAAAACATTGCTACTGTGCCAATGATTATTTATTTTGTTATGCTATACACAAAACAAACAAAACCATCCAAAAACCATGCACCCTTGGAGGAAAAAACATGATCACATTAAGCAGTTAGCAATTTTGTTTCTTTAATACTCTTGCATGTAATTAATTTCCTTAAAAATTCAAATAATTTTCACATAAATACTAGCCTATATATATTATACAAAATTACTGATTTTCTTAAATAATGGGTTATACCTAAGATTTATTATAAACTGTAACAACAGTTACAAAACAAGGAAATTAAACTATTTCTCTCTAGACCACTAGATTGCACCACAAATTGAGCTTGTTCCCAATGTTTGCTGTAGGATTACTCCCTTAGGGGCTCATACAGATTAGGGTCCAATTCTAAAACCCCTTACACTCTCACTTGTTGCTCCACTGGCAAGTGTTATATGTTGGAGAAAAGATTTGATGGAGCAAGTAGTCTTCATGAAGATGTCTTGTGATGGGGAGTACCACAACTAACATTTACGAAAGGGATAACATTACTGTAGACACATGACAAGTTACTATCTGTAGTTGCTACAGTTCATACATATATTTGATTTTTTTTGTTAAAAATAAAAATTAAATAGTCAATTACGGTTCATTAATAATTTCTTCTCTCTCTTTCAGCTCTCTAAATACCTATTAGTGACATACACCAATGCTCATGCCAAGTCCTCACATAACTAAAGGACATAAAGCAACTAACCAATTACAATTTATTTGTACAATGGTGTGAAAGTCAATGTCCAGACACACCAAGTGAGAACAGGAGGTTTAACTCCCACCTCTTAAATAAGCAGTTAAATCACCTGATTTTATGCAAAGTAATTATACTGTACAAATATATTGAGAATGGTCTTTTATGAAAGCTTGTAATGTTCTGAACTTTATGGTCATTATGAGATACGTATGCAGACCATGGTTATGTATGTATGTGTATACAGAAAACTGTAACTATAAGGCAACAGGGCAGTGAAGCAGAGTGAGAGGGCACCTCCCAAGAGTCATTTACATAATACAAGGGTAGACCATTAGAGTTAATGGAAAGACGTTCAGACAACCTTGCTTCAACACAAAAGGGAATTTTCCGCACTCTCGAGGCTTGTCTACACTTGAAACGCAACAGTAGCGCAGTTCCAACAATGGTTCTCCCATCATCATAGGCAATCCACCTCCCTGAGAGGCTGTAGCTAGGTTGACAGAAGAATTCTTCTGTTGATCTAGCACAGTCTACACAGGAACTTAGGACGGTTTAACTACACTGTTCAGGGGTGTGGATTTTTCACACCCTTGAGTGATATAATTAAGACAATCTAATTTTCTAGTACAGATCAGTCACCATGCCAGGAGAGAAAAATAAAAAGAGAGAAAAGCCTTTTTAAAGGATGCTTAAAACTGAAGTTTTCATCTAGAAACTGAGCGACAGTCACTTAGCGGGTGCTGTCTATGAAACCCTGGATCCCTTTTATTGCATGGGGTACACCAGAACACTATTCAAAAGGCAACAACTATTTTACATTAGAACAGGGATTTTATCTAATGTGGAAGTGTAAAGCCTGAAGTTGAGTCTTTATGTTTGTTTATTGTGTAACTTGTATATGTTTTCTCTTCCTTACTATATTATCTTTGAATCTGTGATTTTTCTATTAAATAACATTTTATTTATTTTACCCCAAGCAGGTCTCTGAAGCACAAACTGTGGTGAGTGTGTGCACCAAAGATACCAGGGAGGGGTTGGGGGAGGGGCTGGATTTCACACCTTCGGAGGTGAAGAACCAGAGGGGAAAAGTCTGAGGGTCTGGTAGTTACGAACTCACAGTGGATGAATTTAGGGAGACCTGGGACTCAAAGGGCTGTTGGGGTCACCCTGCAAGGAGTAACTAGGCTGGTGAAAGCCAGGACTTTATGCTTGTGGGTAGGCTGCTAGTATCAGGTCTCTGAACCAAAGCAGCACAGCATAAATCAGATAAGGTAACAAGGCAGGAATTGACCAAACCTCTTACTGGTCTAGGTGATCCCTAAAACTTTACAACTGGCTCCTACTGGCTTTTCCTTCCCTTGGGAAAACTAGAAAGAAGATTCAAATTATTAAATTGTGCTAGCACTTGAAATTAAATTAAATTCTGTTAGTTCCTGAGAGGGTTAAAATCTGGATAGATTTAATTTAAACACCTTATTTAATCCCATATTTAAATAATATCATCAAACCCATCAGGAGGAAATCTTGGACTAGACTGTATGTTTTGAAGAAGAAAACCAACTGCACGTTCTGTATACTTTTTCTCTATTTCTTCGAATATATATAGTCTATTTAATTAATTAACCAAAATCAAAACTGAGTTCACTTTTTAATTTTGCACACCATGTAACATGTATAGTGTTCACTGACTAGTGTTAAAATGTATTTTGTATACAGTTAATGCAAAAAGATGAAGTCAATACTCAAAGTCAGTAACAGAATGTGATTAAACTTAAAAATCACAATACCGTTTACCACACCAACTGATTTGTTCAGTGTTTCTCCCACTACAATGCCCAACAATGCACAAAGCATGCCAGAAATGTTGCACTGTGTTCTATTTAAGGCATTGGACAGATCACCAAATATAAGTGCAACATAGAGTCCTAGACTCAGACCTTGAACTAAAGAGGTTCTTTTCCTGCCACCTTTAAATAAATGAAATGATTGACAGTAGGAAATCTCTTGATCTTTAAAAGGGTTGCAGTTAAGCACTTAGCTATTAGTAAATCTAGAACTGATAACCACAGAGCTTTTAATATCTTGTAATAGTTTGTTTCTGTATTTCACACACTGCATTTTCATGGTATCTTCCTTTTCAGCAAATGTTGCCACAAGGACTTTAAGTCAAGAATTGTTCTGGACTGAACAAATATAAAGAAGTTCTAAAAAATGAACCAGCAACTGCAGGATATGTAACAAAATTCCCCACTGTAGTAGAAACCATAGTGAGTAGTTTCTGCTCGCTGTATTTTGTATTCTTTGTTTCAATTAATTGTATTTTCAATTTAAATTTTAAAATAATTTCTATCATTTACCTTTTATCCGCAGGTATCAGAGCACATTATAAACCACAAATGTGAGTACACTTCATTGAAGATGATTTCAGAGCCAATTTTATTATTGAAGTTAATAGGAATATTCATGTGAGTAAAGTTTATACTGCCAGTGCTTGTAGGATCAGGGCCTTATAGTTTCAATATTTCTGTTTTTGTCTACAGAAGTTTTGGAAAATTCAAATAAAATACCCTCCCAGTAGTGGCATTTTCTTTTAAAACCCAGCATTATAATTTAATTCACTGTAAATTTTAATCTAAAATGTCAATAGCATAAATTTTCAAATTAGTTTTACAAAGCAAGCCTCAACCTGATTTAAATCAATGATTTTTTTTTAAGTCAAATTTTTTTAAATTTCAAAATCAGGAGGCTACAATACACAGAGCAAAAAAAATAAATGGGTAGCAACCAGACTTTTCATGAAAACAAAGCAATTCTCTTGGGAATTATTGCAGTACATAGAATTCAAGCTGTCTCTAAGATACAATGCACCTTGTTTAAGAAACAGACATCACTATATTGTCTGTACTTTTGAAAGTAATTTAAACGAAATCACCAAATGATTTATCATAGCTTCTTTTACAATTTGCTTTGGTAGAAGCTGTGAGTAGGGTATGAAAATGGTCAACATGCCTGCCTACCAAAGAAAATAAGACCCCCCAAATGCATACTGGGACAAATTCTGCACTCAGTTATGAGTGTGCAACTCCCCTGATAGTGTGGCTTGTGAACAGAGCAAATCTGCCCATGGTGTTTAGACATGCATTTCCATGCATTCCACAACATATTCTCAGCACTCTAGGACCTTGTTGGTTAAAGAAGGGATGTTCTAACAAGGGTTATTGCCTTGCCTTTAAATGCAGATCATTTAAAATAAAATTAGCAAAATTAAACATAGCCCAAACCAATTCTTTTTCCTTAAAACTCTCAAAACTTTTGCAGTAGGCAAAAACCAAAACCAAATAGCTACTTGACTGTGTCCAGTTAGTTAAAGAATATAAAACGACAACTAACCTTAGCTCCAGGAAGTACTTCATGTTGCTTTAATGTAAGGCTCAACTTCATTTTACCAATCAGCCTACTAATCTGCACGGGGTCAGAGGGAGCAACTTCTGGCAAGTTTCTGGTTAACTGTGGATGTGGCTCATACACAATTTTTGGGTTCCAGCTAGGGGAAAGCTTTGGTTCCGCTGCCTTTAAAATGCAAGGGGAAAAAGAGGCAATTTGCATGCATCCTAGTATGTGTCACAAAGTATACATATACAAGTCTGATAAATCTATACTATGTGTAAATGAAAAACAGTTTCACATAAGTGCAAATTTGACATCTGTATTAACAAATATATTTACTAGCAAATTTTAAATAAACAGGTATCAAAAAGCACTCAGAATCTTGAAGCGTCAGGAAAAGATGGAATTTTTCTTCAAATAGTAAATTATGGAGAGATGCCAGACTCTACAAAGATTAAGGTTACAGTGAGATTCAAGTACTGCATTTTTAGTCTTCTATAATTTTGCTCTTCAGACCTCACCATCTCCACTCTTACATAATATAAGTGTTTGACAAAGGAATTTATAAATTTTTTGCCCAAATTCAACAAGGGTTGCTGGGCTCAGTAGTTTGAGAACCACTTATGTAAATGAATTAAGAGTGCAATGAGCTACCTAAACACTGTTCCAAGAAGAGGTTCAATTCCTTTATTAAGTATTAGGCTTATATGTATATTACAATACAATATATTTTATCCTTCATCAACTCTACATATTTATATGATTTATTTATTTTTACCAACTGTGTAGCTGAACACACTGGAGAGGACTTCGCTGATGCTGGAAACTCATCCCAGAAGAGAGAGACACCTGAGAGCTGAAGTAACTTGTGAGCAAAAGCTGTGGGCTGATGTACATTAATTCCAGAGCATTCATCAGCAGTTTCATCACAGTACATAGTTCTGGGAGACAAAAGCAAGGAAATAAGCACGGTAGGGATGGCATGCACACTTTTACCTTCTACTGTGCTATTTAGCCTACAGTTCATGTTTATATATGCTTTCTCTACATAGATTATTTACAAGGACATTGACTGATGTGAAAAGAGAAACCACCACTTTCTGCAAATGGGTGGAAATCTTGAGGTTCTTGCAGGACACTATTAATAGCAATTGCGCTATACGTTTGAAGTCAATGTACCCTAATATGAGATCCTACTATTTACTGTTTAATCTTATCTCAAAGTGAAGAAGTTTGCCCTATAGTACTGTTTTTGTTTGTTTACATTAAGACATCTATAACTGTGTTCTAGTCTCGTGACTAAAGTATGTCATGGGATGTGGATACATCTACAACATATGTATTTTATATACTCTTAAAGCACTACTTGGATGGAACACTTTCCTTTATGTCAGTCATTTTTGTTTAATAAATTAACAGAACTTAAATTATGCCTAGGACATGCCCAAAATTAACTCTTCTAAATTTCTGAAATGAAATTTTATCTATTAAAATATTACTGAATTGTATAAATAGAAGAACAGTAGAAATTTTAAAAGATATAATTTACAATGGGAACACACACATAATTTTATCTTAACTAAAATAACTCAAATAGTACCACTCTGTTATAACACTTGAATTAGATGTTCTCTCTTCAAAAAGTTTGTGTAAGGGTAGCTTTTAATGTACAGGGGATTTTTTAAAGGGGGGGAAGGTGGAGGGGTTCAGATAGACATGTTTACTGACCAGTTCTCTCTTGAACTGAACTCAGCAACTGCAACAATGATTTTTATTTATTTAAGAACAAACAATATTTCATCCACATTTTTGTGTATGTAAAAACATTATTTTGTAGTGATCTTAATACAGTAAGATACTTTTGTTTTCATCATGGCACCAACTAAAATGAGCTTATTAGCCAAATGAGCTAAATGAATACCTTAAGAACATCTACAATTCACAAGTTTCAATTATTTATAAAATTTGCTTTACACCGTATGTGGGTACTTCTAGCAGATCATGCAAAAGCTGGATTTCTACTGATCTGGTACAGTAATACTTTTGCAGGATTAAGGCTTCTTTCCTAAATATAGAATTGTGAGGTCAGGTTTTCAAAAGTGCTCAGCATCCACAACTGGGGCCAGATTTTCTAAAGGGTTAACCTACAATTCAGTCACCTAAATGGAGTGGCCTGATTTAATAATGGGAGCTGTTGGATGTTGACCATTTAAGAAAAATCTAGTCCCTCATTTAGGGCATGTCTACACAGAAAAACAAACAGACAAACAACTCTGCAGCAGCAAGTCTCCAAGCCCAGGTCAACTGATTCAGGTTCACGGTGCTCATGCTGCAGTGTTAAAAATAGCAGTGTAGACATTTGGGCTTGGGCTGAAGCCTGGGTTCTGAGACACTCCCCCCTCGCTGGGTTTCAGAATGCAAGCTCCAACCCAAGCCCGAAATCTACAATGCTATTTTTAACGCTGCAGCACAAGCCTGAATCAGTTGACCCTGGCTCGGACTCTTGCTGCCACTGGTCTTTTTTTGCTATGTCGATGTACCCTCTTGTCATCAAAATGGGAGCTGTTCAATGTTGCAACCCTGCTAAGAATTGGGTGGAAACTTTTTACTAGAAAATTCACTTAAGGCATCAAAAGTCAACAGCATGGATGATTTGGACTTCAGATTTGGACATGTGTGCCTGTGTGTAAATCTGTGCATATAAAGATAAGAAAAAAAATGTTTATTTTAAGCAGCACTTACTTCTCAATTCGGATTTCAAGTGCAGACCCACTTTTAGAATTTTCCAGCACATGTTCGATTCTCAAAACAGTATCTAAAAAGGTAACTTTCACTCTTCTTAGAACTGACGTGAGGAAACCAGAAGACAATACAGTTACATCATGACCATTTAAAATCACTGAAACACACTGATGACTTAATATATGAATAAAAAGATCAATTCTTCTTTGTTGATTGAAAGCTAATATTTATTTCATTGTTAGAATTATAAATAGCATCTAATACAATATCACAATTCCAAATGAGAACCTAGTTTTCTATCAGTAAGTCTTAGCTTCTTCCAGTTGGACATTCAAAAAAATGTAAAGCAATCTGAAGAAAACCCACTTTAAAATTTCAAAACTGCATCCAATGCCCTGTTACGCTAAAAACATGTACTGTACAGAAGACTGTTCTACCAGGTTTTTTCTCCTAGGGCTACTAACACCAATGCTGATCCAACTGTCATATGATGTGCTAAACCAGCACTGCCAGAAACAAGACATTCTGCCAGACAGTCCTGTCAATGAAAGGAATTATCCAAATTTATACTGGTATGAATGAGAGAATTTGGCTCTAATGAAGAGTTGAATCAGCACACTGCAGAAACAGTTTTTTGGGTTTTTTTTACTACTGTGGTTTTATTTCCCTGCTCTTCTCTCCTGTTTTAACCGGCAGAAGGTAGAGTCACTGATAAAAAGTTGAGAGAGAAGAGAAGCTGTTGCAAGTGAGCTCTCATTTTGTAATATTATGGCATGGTGTAGGCTAACACAATGTAACTTAAGATGTTAATTCACAAGGTGCATAGTAGAGTCATACCTGTTTCAATAGTTTCTGCAAACTTCTCAAGTCCTTCAAAAGGTTGAGACCCTTCTCCTTGTTCATCTGTCAGTTTTTGGCTAAGACATTCTTTTGCAAGTTGCATACTAGTGGTCATAAAACTTGACCAATACATAGGCTCTGAACCAGATGCTGTAGAATAAGATAAAAGTCTTAAATATATTTGGCCATAAATGTAAAACCAACAAAACCAAAGCAAACATATGATTTGTTTGGTATATCTAGACAAAGGTATGGTCTACACACAAGCTGCACCAGTTTAACTAAAAGTCTGATTTTAAACCATTAGTTAAACTGGTGCAAACCCCTGCATGGACACACTCAAATCAATTTAAAATTGGCTTCTTTCTTTTTAGCTTCTGTTGGTAAGTTTATAGCTACAAGATAAATCAGTATAACCAGTTTTAAACCAGTGCAAGTGGGGACACAGAAGGGTTGGCACTGATTTAATTAAATCAGTTTTTTAAACAGATTTTTAATCACACTAGTGTGACTTCTGTAGGCAAGACTAGGCATAGACAAGGCCTAAGAAAAAATGTTGTTCTTTAAATGGAGTTAGCTTCCTTGAGGTAGCTGTAATTGAAGATGACTTCCGGGTATTAGGGAGGAGCACCAATTATTAGTTAGATTGTGGTAGCAACAAAAATGTACTAGACACTGTCCAAATCTATACGAAGTCCATCTCTACCTTGAGGTAGCTAACAAGATTGGAAACATCACTCAACACCTCATTCCTCATCCAGCCTAGGATTTAAGGTGTGATTTTAGCACATTAGCTACTACATGCTAATAGCATGTTTAAAAAGTCTAGCTAGGCCAGACACAGTGCCCTCAGATGTGCTAAACTGGTCAAGTTAAACACTAAGGGGGAGCCTAGAATTTGACTTGACCAGTTTAGCATGTGTTAAAAGCAATGTGTCTCATCTACACTAGATTTTTAAAATGTGCTAACATCACATCTTTAAATCCTAGTCTAGACAAGGCCTTAGACACTATTTGACATCTTTACAATCATATTTGTTGATAGAGGTCAACCCTAGGATGCCAGATAACATAATTGACGGTCATCTCTAACAGCTAACTTGATAACAGTCTGACGTTTGCTCGTATTAAAAGTAAACAAGGCACATCAATTAATTTGAGGTAAAAGCTCCACTGTAGACAAGCCCAACTGAAGCTAACACTACAGTAGATACTAAACTGCATCCATGATAGGACCTCAGTGGTGTTTCAGATGGGATTAACTACCTCAAGCTAGCTAGGTCTGTTTTAAAAAATCCCTACACCATGTATTAATCTTGTGGCTGTAGCTGCTTGGTGACAATATTTCCTTCTTACATGCTCCAATTTTAAACAATTTGTGACAGCAAAGGACAACCACACATCCATGCAAAAAAATAAAATAAAGCTCACTGACAATCGGGGAAAGGAAAAGCATGACCACTGAAAAATTCCTTCCTGAACTCCACAAAAACAGTGATCCTAGCTAGTACAAAGCACTAATTAATAATGTATTTTTTTCACATACTTATTCATAATATTAGACTCCAGCACCAAAGTGAAGGCCATTCCTCCTATTTATTACTACCTATTATTACCATTCTTTGTAAGATAATATCTTCTTAGATGGACATTACCAAGTAAAATTAGCCTAAGATTTAAGTTCTATTACAATAAATTAGAATGAAACATAGAACAACAAAAATATACGTGATTTTAAAAGAAACCTATTCAAATAGGACTTTCAAAGAGACAAAAAATGTTCTTATGCCTTTTGTCACTTCTTTATGGTGTCTAAAAGCAGCATAAAAGCATTTCTCTTATCTTTCCATTATTCAAAATTCAGATCCTGAGCAGTGTAAAAGACACGGTGGTCTGTTCTATACTATAAAAATTAAAAGAGTTTAAGCCCGTAGGATGTTTGTATAAAAATCTGTATCCACAAACAAAAACGCCCCAAATAGTCCATACATGGTTAATAATGCATTAGAACAGACCACGTCTCAGCCTAACCAGTTTCGTCTGAACTAGGTTAGTGCCAGTGTGGACACAGACAAGCTGGACGGTTCTACCAGTCCCACTACACTGTTCTGAAGAAGACTTCTGTGTACTAGGGCAATGGGTCTCAACCAGGGGCATGCAGGGAGTACATCAACTCATCTAGATATTTGCTTAGTTTTACAATAGGCTACGTAAAAAGCACTAGCGAAGTCAGTACAAACTAAAATTTCATACAGATAATGACTTGTTTTTACGGTTCTATATACTATACACTGAAATGTAAATACAATATTTATATTCCAATTGATTTTATAATTATATGGTAAAAATTAGAAAGTAAGCAATTTTTCAGTAACAGTGTGCTGTGACACTTTTGCATTTTTATGTCTGATTTTGTAAGCAAGTACCTTTTAAGTGAGTTGAAACTTGGGGATACACAAGACAAATCAGACTTCTGGAATGGGTACAGTAGTCTGGAAAGTTGAGAGCCACCGTACTAGGGAACAGCACCAAAGGGATTCTCTACGTGAACACTTAGTTCACAGCAAGCTGGGGTGTAAATCTATGCCGCACTAGGCTACCATGAATTAGTCCATGCAGACCCTGTTGCCAAGTACTAAAAGCTCCCTAGTGCACTTTGATCCACTCCCATTTCAAAGCAGGACAGATCAAAGCACACTAGGGAACCTTTAGTGCATAGCACCAGGGTCCCACATGGACAGCGAGCATGTAGCAGCCTAGAGTGGAGTAGCTTTACATCCAGCCACCAAAATGTGCTTGTGATGCTGGCAGGCCAGATGCCAGGCATTACCTAAGAACTGACAACCCTGGGGAAACCAGAACAAGTCACCTGTACATTAGTTTTGCTCAAAACAGGTATTAGTCTTATCAGAATGTATTTTGTGTGTTTAGACACTATGGAATATTCATAAGTTGCTACATGCATTAATCTTACTTGCAATGTTTGTATTCCATGCTATAAGAAAATATGTACATTTTGCTTTATAACTTTGAAAATGCTTGCTCTGAACTTGTGAACTCAGGCATGGGAGTTGTCCAGCTGTCTCCTGGGTCCACTCTGAAAGACACTTAGATTTGACAGATCACTACAACTCTGTCATTCTTAGGGTTTAGATGTTAACTCATTTGTGTGTATATGTTTGCTCGCTTTAACCTGTAAATGATTCATTTCCATTTCCTAGTTAATAAATCTTGAGAGTTTATTACAGGATTGGCTACAGGCTGTGTCTTTGGTGTAAAATCTAGGGTACCAACTGATCCAGGTAGGTGACTGGTATCATGGGACAGGAATCAACCTGAATGTGGTGTGATTTTTGGTGTAAGTGACCATTTATCCATTTATTAAGTCCAGTTTGCCGGGGGGGGGGGGGGGAGATAGACTGGAGAGTGTAAGGGGCCTGTCTGTGACTCCACGGTAAGACTGTTATAGATATCCAGGAGTTCACATTTATTACTGACTTGGTGAAATTTAATTATAGATGACAGTTTGGGGTGTCTGCCCTGTTTTTCACAGTCTGCCCTGAGGTAGGCACTCATGGTCATGAGCCACTCTAGACAGCATGACGGCGCTTTTCGGCAAAGAGCTTGAAAGAACCCTTTAGCAGGATGGCTCACCCCTTTAAGGGTTGGAGACCAGGGGGCAACCAACCCTAGTTACTAAGGAGGCACATCTGAGCAGGGATCAGCTGATTTCCTCAAAGAGCAGCAAGAAGCTGTAGAGAAGGGATTCTCAGGGAGACCAAAGGTGGAGTACAGAAGCTGCTGGGAGCAAGTAGACTCCAGTAGAGAAAGTTGGGGAGTGAGACTACAGGCAAGAAAGGCCAGGGAGTGACCTGATAAGGGGTAACAAATGGAATTGCAAACTTTATTTTGAATGTTTGCTAACTTAAACCAGAACCCAGGAAGGGGTGAAAATGGATACAAGGGTTTGTGAATTACTGAAGCCCCATGAAAGGGGAAACTGAGGTGGGAGTTGGGACCCCACTTGCAGGGCCATGCAGAGGCCACAAGAGGACATATGTGAAGCAGCCACCCAATGACAAACCCACAGGAAACAGTATCACCATCTCTCCCCATAATAAGTCCATACCATTGCACCATCTTCCAGCCATGAGAGGTAATCAGTTCCAATCCAGTCAAGTTCAGTATCTACTCAAACTGGCCAGTAGGAGCTATTGTATAATAGATAATTAATAAAGCACTCTCTTCCATCCACAATTTAAAGGGCCACCTATACAATACAGCTTGTCCAGATAGCACAAATGAAGCAAAATACAAACTTGTGGTCCTCACACGGCAACATGCCACAATATGGGTAGACCAGTCCCAATTAAGGTCTCTAGAGAATTTTCCTATGAGTCAAAAATAAGCAGAAGCAAAAATGAAGAAGATTTAGATTTGTTTTTATAAAAAAGAAAAATATGGGAACATGGCTGTTTGACTATAAAATGTTAGGTACAAAACGGACACTTATGAGGAAACATTTCTTTATTAATTTCTAAAATTACATCTATGTAAATGCGGAAGCAAAGACACAGAACTTCAAAATATTATAGACTTAAATTAATAGTGCCTAGGCACAATTTTTTATCTTGTATGTGTGATATTATAAAAAAAACAACAACAACAAAACCACTGGTTGAAGCAAAACTGCCAGTATAATCTCAAACATTTGAACACTGTAAAGAATACTCCTAATTTATCAATGTAACAGCCAAATAAGATAATGCAGTAAACCTACCAAGACGAGGCCTTGGCCTGAAGACCATCTCTAATCCTTTCACTTCTAGTGCACAGTTATCCTGTAGCAATGACCCCCAGGGAACAGACAGAGAAATGGACTGGATAAACCCTTCAGTGACTTCCAGAGGTGCATCTGCTGATTCCAGAATCTCATTAAGACACTAAAAGGAGAGAATCCAAAATTACGCTCATATTAACAGAATCAAAACATTTAAGATATGTTAAAAGAAATTAAATTAATGTATTTTAAAAACTGGAAGTTATCCTCTACTTTGGTTCTGTCAATGATGCATGCTAATTAAGCACTAAACTTTTAATCTAATACAATTCCTGCTGTGGTTTTTCTTATGATCTATACTACTGAACCGTTCTGTATGTTCCATATGTTCCTAACAGAAATATTATAGTACTGCAGCTTAAAGTGTTACCACAAAAAGAAAAAATAATTACAGTTATAGGAAAGGCCAGCACAGTAAATGGATAAAAACAGTTTGTTCATTGTGACAAGAATCTTTGATTAGGACACAAGCCAAATAACTAAATTTGATGTAATGCTCATTCCATACTTGTCTGACTGTGATAACTGAGCCAAAAAGATTTATTTCTATTGTACTGCATGCTGTATTGATTGCTTGTTAGTTCTAAAAATATGAAAAAGTTATTCCCAGTAATGTTCAAAACTAATATTTTTTTTCCAGTATTCAAAATTCAAACTACCACTATTTTTTAAATGTAAAAATCAGAACAGACTTGACTGGCTGGTGTTCTACAAAAACAGTACTATTCATGGACCCCTCATAGTTAATACACCAGTCCTCATACTAAAATTGGTTTCTGATGAATGGAAGTAAGGGGCTCACACTATCATGTTGCCTTAAGTTCCAGACTCACAGGAAGGTGAACTGGATGATTCCTTTGGAGAGACAGCTAATAAAAAAGGAGACCTCACCTCTGAAAGCCTATTCAGTTCTAGAAAACATCCCAGAGAAAACCTGTTATTGCTCTTTGTAGCTTTCATTCATTCTATACAAATTCCAACCATTTTTTTCCAATGCTACATTTCTTTGCATTAAAAGATCACCTATTTTTAAAAGAAAACCCCTTTAATTTATGCTCGTTTAAGTTTTTCATGTTTATATATTGTTAAATAAGATCCAAATTAAGCTTTTTTTAAATATACAGTTTTTAAATTCTCCATCATAATTATAAGGTGGGTGCATAACTGATTGAAGGACTGAATTCAGAGTAGTTATCCATGGTTCGCTGTCAAACTGGAAGGATGTATCTGTCCCGGGTCAGGTACTTTTCAACATATTCATTAATGACTTGGGTAATGGAGTGGAGAGTATGCTTATAAAATTTGCAGATGATAGTAAGCTGGGAGGAGTTAAAAGCACTTTGCAGATACGATTAACATTAAAAATAACCTTGACAAATTGAAGAATTGGTCTGAAATTATGAAGATGAAATTTAACAAACACAAGTGCAAAGTGTGCAAAGGAAGAAGGAAAATCAACTGCACAGATGCAAAATGGTGAATTGGCAAGGAAGTAGTACTGCTGAAAAGAATGTGGAGGTTATAGTGGATTACAAATGAGCCAACAACGTGATGCAGTTGCGAAAAAGGCTAATATCATTCTGGGATGTATTAACAGGAGTGTCAGATGTGTGACATGGGAGGTAATCAGCCTCAGCTAGAGAGCCCAAAACGGAACACAGTACCATGCTTTAAGAAATATGTGGACAAACTGGAGAGAGTCTAAAGAAGAGCAATAAAAATTATAAAAGGCTTAGGAAACATGACCTATGAAGAAAGGTTAAAAAAGCTGGGTAGGTTTAGTCTTGAGAAAAGAAGACTGAGGGGGGACATGATAACAGTCATTAAATATATTAAGGGTTGTTATGAAGAAGACAGGGATCAATTGTTCTCCATGTCCACTGAAAGTAGGACAAGAAGTAATCAGTGGTTAGATATTAGGAAAAATTTTCTAACTGTAAGGATAGTTAAGTACTGGAATAGGCTTCCAAGGGAGGTTGTGGAATCCCCATCATTGGAAGTTTTTAAGAACAAATTAGACAAATACCTGCCACAGATGGTCTAGGTATACCAGTCTTGCCTCAGCATGGGGAGCAGGACTAGATGACCTATCAAGGTCCCTTTCAGCCCTACATTTTATGTTTCTATGTTTTATTAAACAAGCATAATATTCTAAAGACCACATATAATTTAACCATAATATAGGCTGTTTCATCATTTTATAAAATACCTATATGTATGTATTTATCAAGCTTGACAATTTTCTAATAATAAAGTGAAAAGTGTTGGCATCCTATTTCCAACAAAGACTAACCAATGGGAAGGAATATTTACATCTTAAATATACACTCACTAATTTCACCCATGAGTATATCTTCAAAACACACGTACACTTGTAAAAATGCTGTATGTCAGTCTTGTTCACTAACATTTCCAGTCAGTGTCTGGAGGTCAGTACACAAAGAATCATGATTCATAAAACATTCTCAGGCCTTGATCCTGCAAACAGTTATGGATATGAGAATTTTTTGTCGTGTGAGTTCAACATAAATGGACTACTCATGTGCCTGAAGTTGGGCCTTGCACATATGAAAAAATTGCAAGTTTAATTTAAATCACTTTTTAAACCCAGGCTGTCAGTTCCCTACTCTGTCTATACTTTTTGCCTTCAATCGTTTTCTTTTCTCGTTGGTCCTACTTACATTCTTAAGAATTTTTGATGTGCTTTACTATTTTAGTGTCTGATACAGCATTGATTAAGAGTAATGTAAAGAGTCTCACTGACTTTAACAAGAGTTGAATCAGACCCTGAAACAGTTTTGGAAAGAAACAATTTGATTTATCATATGTATACGACGATTACCATTCAACGCAGTTAAACCTGTTTCTAAAATAAAAGATAATGCAGTAACTGTAGTTATCAATCAACAGTGTGAAATGTTTCAAGTAGCAGAAGTATGAGCAAAAAAAATTAGTGTACATTAGAAAAACTTGTTGCTACCACAAAAATGAGGTATAGATTCAAACTGTGGTATTTCACATGTATCTGAGCTACATGTACGGACAATTATATATATGAATATTAATAAAATCTAGCATATCAAAACAAATTTTGAATAAGTCTGGCCTCAGATCTCTTTTTACAAACTATATATAGGGAAACAGAAAGTAAAATTTATTGTTATTATTCTTTCCAACTATTTTAAGCAAACTATAAGAAAAAATACAAGTGTATGTTTATTACAGTTAAATGGCATTAATAAAAGATAAAGATCTGTTTAGCGAATAAATGATTAAAAAGTATTTAAAATAAAATTATAAAATTCCACGTATCTACACCAACTGCTGGCTTGATCCTACATCACTGAGGAATTTCCACTGGAGTCAATGAGAATTCAGGACATGGAAAGGCTTTGCAGGGTTAACTCCAGAAGCAGCGGTGAAATCAATCATTAAGCATATTTATATATTCAATCACAAATATTGTGGGCTAAATTCTGACTTTCATTAGACAGTGCAACCCTCCTGAGGTCAAAGGGGTTGCACAAGTATAGTGGAGGTCAGAACATGTCCCTCTGTATACAGTAAACACCAAGACAATGGTTTATATATTATGTACGTTAAAATATTTTTAAAAAATTAAATGAAACCAGTCGATGAAGAACAAACAGTTCAAAAACAGAACAAAAATGAGAAAATAATTAAGGTTAAAACTACAGCCTCCTTGAGGACATGTAGACAGCAAGTTTAAAGTGACTTGAAAAAAAAAGCAGCTATAGCACTTTCTCAACACCTGTTTTTGTAATCTTTCTGTCATGCATGAGAGAGCCATACCTAAAAAGCATTAGCCACTCATTAATTTATAGGCCAGAAAACACTGCCCAGCAAAGAAAAAAAAAAGTTTCTCCAAACTGGAAAATGAACATTATATGCACATTTTACTAACTTTCTTTAGTACACCAAGCACTTTACGTAAATTGCAAGGGTTCATAATGTTTATCTTTCAAGTCTAGTGTAACTAGCAAAGGCTGTTTTAATATCCACTAGAGGGCACTGAAATCTTATTAAAACATTAAGTCTGCCCACCTACTACACAAAAACAGCTGCCCCACAGGACCAAATGAAGAAATTAATATTTTGCATTTACAAAGTGTCTTTTATCTAGGGCATCTCAGAAGTCCTTTACGTAAAACACTTACAACACTCCTACTATAATATCTATTTTACAGAATTAGATCCCAAGTTTGCAAACACTAACATCCATGCTTAACTTTACTACTAAAAAAGTTTAGTAGTAGTTTATTAGTAGTAAAGTTAAGCACACGTTTACAGGATTAAGGGCTTAAACAAACAAACAAACCAACCAACCAAGGCCTACAACCCAGATTTCATATAAACGCATTCTAGAATGATGGCATCACATTGGACCCCATGAGACTGATCCATGGCCTTCTCCACTGGTGAAGGGCAGTTAAGAGTTCTGGGGCCACATATTTACCGACTTCAAAAACTCCCTGAAAGAGAGAAGCTTAGGACCTTTGCAACAACAACAACAACAAAAAAGGCATATTCAGATCTGTAACATGACACAATATACCACCCAATGCCTAATTTCCCATTCCTCAGCGAAGTGATTGAACAGCTTGCAAAGCATCAGCTCCAAGAACAACTGACCTCTACCACTATTTTGGAACCTGCTCAGCTGGAGTTTATACCAGAATATGGTACAGAAGCAATTTATGTTTTGTTGGTGGTTGGACAGTCTGTTCATAGCCATGGACAGCTAGCAAACTGCCATATTCATACTACTAGGCCTCTCTAGTATTTCATATAGTCAGCCACAATATATTAGTGACTTGCTTTACAGACCATTCAGAGTTATGTGGAGTTACATTAATTAAGATGGCTTCCAAACTCTCACCTATGGCATTCCACAGTCCTTTACCCTCTCCCGCACCTAACTCAATGTTTGTATAAACACATATTAAAAGGTTGAGACTATGTTAATACCATCCAGAGTTACATCTCCATCATAAAAAGTGCAAAAATGACTAACTACCTAGCCTAGTGTCTCAAAGAAATCAACACAAAGATGAAGACCAGCTGACTAAATCCTAACACGGACAAAACAAGTGATGCTATTGAAAAGAGGAAGGTGTTGTGAAAAGAGGAAGGTGTTGTGAAGAACAAACTGACAGCCTATCAGTCAAGCCACATATAGTCAAAATGATGCTCAGCCTTAAAATCCTCACTGATAATGGAGACCCAAATGTCAACAACTCCTAGAAATACCTCCTTCTTCTGACAGCTGGCCAAGAGAGTGCCAAATATTAATAGATACAGACCCAGCCATAAAGATGCATGTTGTTGTGACTGCTAGGCTGGATTACTGTAACACTATATCTAAGACTGAATATGCCAAGGCCTGAAAAAAATCAATTTTGTTCAGAATGTGGCATTCCATGGGCTAAGCAACACCAGCAGAGCAAGATCCTCCCACTCCCACTGCTTCTGTTGTTGACTACCAACCGAATACCGGGTCCATTTCTAAGCCAGAGAACTATTTATTAAAGCTCTCAGTGCTCTGGGTTTGAGCTATCACTTCCCTCTCCCCTACCAGGTCCTTTCATGACAGCAGAGCTTCCTCTATTCAAGAGAGTGGAGCTGTCCATAAAGCCAGGACAGAGTTGGAGATGGAGCATTTTTAGCAATAAGCCCACTGAAGAATGGACCTCCCTTTCGAAGAGCTGATTGACCAGCTATCTTGCCATCTTGAGGCCAGGCTCAAGATCTGTCTCTTTGCCTTTGCCTTCAAACAACATTTTTAAAAGCACCCAAACCCCACTCAGTGTTACTGCACATGGGGAGGGCAGGAAAACCACCTGCACCAAACTATCTATTTTTTGCAAGGTACTCAGACACCATGGCGACAAGTACAATTCCCTAGATAAAATATTAGAGTTGACTTTATTTTTTAAGGCAAAAAAAGTGATTTAAAAATAAAACAGGTGGCACCCGAGGGAGGGGAGGGGCCTGGGGCTGATCGCTCAGGAGCAGCAGGGTAGCAGGGACTGCACCTCTCTTACCCATTTATCCAGAGGGACCTGCGCCAGAGAGCCGGTGCCCTGGTACAGATCCAGGCTGAGCTGCTCCAGGCTGAGCTTCTCCTGCAGGAAGTGGCCCAGGTACCTCTGCAGCAGGTACCTGCAGGCCCTTTTCTTGATGGACTCTGAGAAAGGCCAAGGCATGGTAGCGGGTCGGGGCGGGGGGGTCACTAGGCTGGAGCTGCTGGGCTGGAAGGGAGGGGGGGGGCTAATCGGCTGGGGCGACGGGGGGCGGGGAGCTGCCGGGCTCGAGTCAGCTCTGCTAGGGAAAGAGCTCCCTACGGTCCCCCGTCCCCCGACTCGCACCCCGTGGGGCCGGACCCCGCACGCTCAGGGGAAGAAGGCAATGACAGGTAGCTCCATCCTCACTGAGCCGCCGCCGCCGCCATCTTCTCAGCGCCCCGGGATGCGAGGGGGCGGCTGGTGATTTCGGGGCTCCACCGCGGTAGCGCGCGCGCGCACTGCCGCCTGGCTTCGGTCCCTTCAGCGGACCTGCAGCCACCTCCTACGTGCCTCTACCCTCCCCCTCTCACCGGAACCGAGCGACAGTGACGCCAAGGTGACGTTTCAGGGGAAGTGAAGTCACAGAGCGGGGGCGGAAGTGAAGGGGCGGGCATGAGGCGGAAGTCGGAGTGGGTGGCAGGCCAGCCACAAAGCTCCTTTTCGGCGGCCGTAGAAGACGGACGGGAGGCGCGTCTGTGGCGGACAGGTGAAGGGTCTCGGCCTGCGGCAGCGGGGAGCAGTAGAAAAGGCGGCGGCGGCTGGAGGGCCCGTCCCGCCGCTGTGTTAGGGTTTTTTTTTCCCCGTATCAAACCCAGGGTGGCGCTAACGAGGCTTCGCTGCCCGATTCTCCTGCGCGCTGTGCGGCTGTCACCGCGGTGGGTGCGCTGCAGGCCCTTCTCCAGGGAGCGGCGGGGCTGCCTGCTGCGAGCTGCTCTTCCGGCCCCTTCTCGCCTCTGCCTGTAGCCCCAAGGAGTTGCCGGGGGAGCGGGGTCGTTCTCGAGCGTGAGGCGCCTTGCTGCACGGGGCGTGCACGGGGGTCACCAGCCCTCTCGGCTGTGGGTGTGTTACGGTGCTGTGGGAGCACCCTGCCCCGAGGACAGAGTGGGGCTTGGAAAGGGGGTTTGCGTTGCCTTTCATCTTGCATGCCTTGCATCTTGGGACTAACGCAGAAAACGTGTCCCAGTGTTCAGCCTTTTTGTTTCAGAGTAGCAGCCGTGTTAGTTTATATCGGCAAAAAGAACAGGAGGACTTGTGGCACCTTAGAGCCTAACACTTATTTGAGCATAAGCTTTCGTGAACTACAACTGTCAACACATGCTACTGACCTTTGTATTAACAAACAGATACAGAGAGAGGCTGAACGAATTGACTTTCTTTACAGGCAAACAGCCAGTCTTACTAACTAGCTCCTTTAAATATTAGTGACCCTTCACTTTCAGTCCAAGAGTTTGAGCTTTCATTTGAGTCCTCTCTCTTCCCCTTCCTGCACCTGCTGATGCAGACATCAATTCTTGACTCATTGGGGACCAGCAGATGAGTTGTTTAGGAAAGACTCATAACTGCTTGTGTATTAAGAACACTGCATACTGTGCTTATAAAATATAGATGTGTGCATTATCAGTTACTTTAATACCATAGTCACAGAATTGTGAGTTTGTTATG
The DNA here is from genome assembly GCF_015237465.2 of Chelonia mydas. Lineage (NCBI taxonomy): Eukaryota > Metazoa > Chordata > Testudines > Cheloniidae > Chelonia > Chelonia mydas. The sequence continues at coordinate 106,673,306 of NC_051246.2, forward strand.
CTGAAACATTGTGGTTAATACCTTGTCTTTCAAGATTCCTCCAATTAAAAAAAAATCCTAGTTGACCTGCTAATAGCCCTACAGGGCCCATATCTTCCTTTGGTTTTGCAGGACATTGAATGTGTCTTAAAATAGTTCTTTCTGTTGGAAAAAAAATCTGTTTTATATCATTGATTTTGCATAATAATTTGTGGCCACATAAAATTGAATCTGGTGTTTCCATCCACAGAATGGAGACTGATTACAATCCCATGGAGTTGTCCAGTAACACAGGGTTTGAAGAAGATTCTGAATATAAGGACATTGAAGGAACAGATGTGAAGGATATGAGACTAGAGGCGGAAGCTGTTGTGAATGATGTTCTGTTTGCTGTCAGCAACATGTTTGTCTCAAAAAACCTTCCATGTGCAGAGGCTGTGGCATATATTAATGTGGAGACAAGGGAAAGAAACAGATATTGCCTGGAGCTCACAGAAGCAGGACTTAGGGTAACCTGTTTATCCTTTTATAAAGCTTCTTTGTTTACAATAAATATTAATTGAAAGGTGTCTAGTAACAACTGAAAATTTTTATCAAAGCAGCATAGGCTCTTTTCTTTATTGAATACATTTGAGACTCTTATTTCATATTTCAAAATTCAGCGTTTAAGGGAACTACTATTATGCCATTTCAATTAAATCCAAAAGGGGAAGATTTTACACACTTGTCTTGCCAAAGCGCATCTTACATGAATGGAAAAATGTTAAGTTAGAACTGATGCAATGACCACTATTTCAAGTAAAGCTCTGTATGTTGTAACAGTGATTATGCCCTGCATAACTGGGGTATGGTATACAATATTTTTCTGTGCATGGTTTTATCTTGATTCTATGTTTCACTAACACAGGCTGAAAGCAGTAACTGGTGCTAAAGTTAGGCATTAGATAAAGATAAGAACTTTTTAAAAAATAAATTTCTGACAAATTGACACAACCCTGGAACCTAAGAGCTGAGGCTTGTGGTATCCTTGACATGTGCTATTGTGCCTCATTTTACTTTCAAAACTGAAGTGTTTAAACCCCATAATAATCCATTAACTCTTAGCCAAAGTAGAGGGTACGTTTTAGCACCCTATTTAAAGAAGTGAGGTAATGCCCATCCTCATGTTTTCTCCAATGCTTTTAGTTTAATAACCCAACAGTTAACCTAGATTATGAAAAGCAGGCATTTATCAGAAACATCTACAGAATGATAAAGATGGAAGTAGATAACTGAAATGTTTGGTGTTACAGATGACTTTTTTTTTTTACTGTAAAAAGAAAAGGAGTACTTGTGGCACCTTAGAGACTAACCAATTTATTTGAGCATAAGCTTTCGTGAGCTACAGCTCATTTCATCGGATGCATCCGATGAAGTGAGCTGTAGCTCACGAAAGCTTATGCTCAAATAAATTGGTTAGTCTCTAAGGTGCCACAAGTACTCCTTTTCTTTTTGCAAATACAGACTAACACGACTGCTACTCTGAAACCTTTTTCACTGTAGTTCTTCAATCTTCTAGTCCACAGTTGTCTGAGAAAAGTGCACAACAATTGCAGAAGGCGTAAAAAAAGTAGATGATATAGTATTGTGCCCACATCAGACTGCATTTTATAGAACAGACTACTGTAATCTTAATGAGAAACACTAACTATTGATTTCTATGCATGCATCTCCCATTCACACTATTTAAATTGCTTGTGCGGTGAAGTGAACTTCCAGCCAAATTCAAAAGTAAGCCTCTGTATATTTATTGTCTTTGGTGGTCTCAATTTTTGTGAGAAAAGAATATTGGAAACTCCTTTAGAGGATGAATTGTTACTTAACGTCTTGAGTAGGGAAGAGGAAGTATAGGCTTTATTGAATCAACTTCTCTTGGTAAAAGACAAGCCTTCGAGCTTACACAGAGCTTTTCTCTTTTTCAGAGCTTGTCTACACTTGAAGTGCTACAGTGGCACTGCTGTGCCACTATAGGCCTTCAAGTGTAGACACTATCTGTGGTGATGGGAGGGGTTCTTCCATCAGCTTAAGTGATCCACCTCTGAGAGGTTGTAATTAAGTTGACGGAAGGATTCTTCTGTCAACCTACTACTTTCTACATCCGGGGTTAGGTCGGCTTAACTACATTGCTCAGGGGGTGTGGATTTTTCTCACGCCCTGAGCGACAAATGTGTCAACCTAACTTTTTAGTGTAGACCAGGACTGAGTGTCAATTAAATACACTTCACCTTGAATGGTCTCCTACGTGTTTATGTCGGATGATCTGTTCCATGTTGTAGTTAGCTGTGACACTGAGTGCCTTTCAAGACCTGAAGAGGAGCTTTGTGTAAGCTCAAAAGCTTGTCTTTCACCAACAAAAGATATTATTTCACCCACCTTGTCTCTGGTATCCTGGGATCAACATGGTTACAGCACTACAAACAAAGTATAGTATAGGTTTGTTGGGTCTGGCAATCCTTCATTCAGTGTACTAATGTGACTAATTTTGTGGGGGTTTTTTATGGTTCCTAAATGACTAACCACAAAAAAATTAACCATTGGTCTCTTTGCAACAGGTGGTGGGTTATGCTTTTGACCAGGCTGATGATGGCTTACAAACTGCGTATCATGAGACTGTCTACTCTTTATTGGACTCTCTTAGCCCAGCATATCGTGAAGCTTTTGGAAATGCACTACTACAGAGACTGGAAGCTTTAAAAAGGGATGGGCAATCGTGATTCAGTCTGCAGTAACAAGCACATGTTGGGGAATGGTTAATAATAGTGGGAATTCTTAGTATGAGTTACTGAGATTTTCCTTTCGGGTATATCCAGAAACGTTTATCAAGCTTCATTTCTTGCCTGAACATCTAGGTTCCTTACAATAGAACTGACTTGTAAAATATGAATGTTGCTATGGATCTGCTTTGTCCACAAGGCTACTTTAAGCTATTTTGGTGGACTATAGAAGTAGTACCTTTTTTGTTAAACTCTGCTGTAGATCATCAGTTGACAGTGACTTGCTTTCTATAGCATTTGAAGAAATTTGATCTCTTTCCAAAGCAATATGATCCAATATCTTATTCTAAGAAATATCTTAATTGGTACTGTGCAAATCTTGAATGCCATGTATGAAAGTAGTAATACTTTCTTAATGTCTATCTGTAAATTTTAACTCTGCTCCTTAAAACCAAATTTTAACTACTTGCTCTAGCTAAATTAATGGGAATTACTTTATTCCACTTAGAGGATATCTATTTCAGCTCAATTTTTTTGTAAGCAAACCTGAAAACTCTCTGCTTCATTCACAAGATATGAACCTCACAATATCATACATCATTTGAACATTGCTTATTCTGAGCTTGTCTGTGCTTAAAATACTGCAGCCATGCCGCTGTAGCTATGCCACTTTAGCACTTCAGAATCTCCTGTTGGAAATTCACCTCCCCAGGAGGTGATAGCTAAGCTGCCAGAAGAATTCTTCCATTGATCTAGCGGTCTACTCAGGGATTTTGGTCAGCTTAAGTGCACTGCTCAGGGGTGAGGACTTTTTTATAGCCCTTACCGATGTAGTTAAACTGACCTGATTTCTAGTTTAGACCAGACCTTAGTGTCCTTGTTGAGTTAAAAGCAATGTTCAGTATTATTCAGTGTACCCTTGTCTGCGGCAACCACCAACCCGTAAACAAATGATAACTGTTGGCATATGAATGTATCCTCTAAATTTGCAAATGATATAAGCACAGAAGAAAACAAGGAAGAACAGGTGACATTTTTTTCTTAAATTTAGCCCATTCTAATAACTTTGGAAGACATTTTAGCCTGTTTACTGTTCTAAACGTTTGTTTACATGATGTACAGAATATACTCAAGTATTTTTGCTTCAGTCTTTACTTTTTACAGTGCAGTGCTTAGGTATTCCTGTAAGGCTGCCCTCTTCTCCCTCAATTGTACAGTGTCCTGTCCTAAAGAACAGTAAGTATATAATGTCAATGCAGTGTATTGGTTTGAAACCTAAGGCTGTATGAAACATTCAGAGATTGATATTGAATTGGGAGACAGTTGCATATTTTCTATTTTATAAAAAAAATACAAAGCTCTTTATAAACTTATTGTGCTACTGTAAGTTTTCAGATGTGTGGAAGAGATTTGGGTGTATGAATGGAAGAGACTTGAAAAGTATTCAGTTGGTTTAAAGCACCAGTACTATTGAACTAGCATTCTATGATTATATGATCACTGTGTTGCACTCTTGTACTATTCAATATCTATGCATCCTTGTTTATGTAATTCTGCCTTTATTTGCCCGTGTTTCATGCTAGAAACAAAGTAAATGTGAATCCAAAGAGAGGGCTAGATTATCAGCTTTTGTAAATAAACATGCTCCACTGACTTCAACAGAACTAGACTGATTGATGCCAGCTGAGGATCAGTCACATTAATTTGAGGGACCAGTTAACAAGTTGAGCATTTATTATAGTTTTGTGGCAATGATGCTGTAATTCTGACTGAGAAGGGACCTACAGTCAAAGCTTCTGTTTTCAAGTGTAATGTTTGTTTTATTATCTTTGTAGGTTGAAACAACTCATGTTAATACATAATTTTGTTAAAAGTATTTTCATGCTCTAAGAAAATGGTTCCTTTTTTTTTTTTTTTTTTTGCAGTTTTGTGGCATGTGCTTTAATCCTCTATGAGGAAAATGTACTTTGCCAAGTTTATATCTCAATATCTACCCCTGTAACAACGCACCTGTTTATTTCAATGACTAGACACTTGAATAAATGCACAAACTTATGTATGATCCGCTTTTTATTCTCCTCCCCCAAAATAAATTGAAAATGTATACCTATATCTTTCTAAACATGCAAGTCTCAGACACACAAGTCAGGTAAACACATGGTAGCTTAAACAATACCTTTGGCTGTAGTGTACAAATATATAAGAGCATTTAAAATTGGCAGGTTGAATAGTAATGCAGATCAATGTAAAAAAGGCGTGGAGATCAAGTACTTAAACATTGGTGAACAACTTCAAGGGTAGTATTACATCATAGTAACTCTTCACTTAATTTGAATATGCCTATGGCTAACAAGGAATATTTTTTTAAAGCTTTACAGCAGAAATTGAGAAGCCTTTACCAGAAGGCATAAACTTGCTGGAAGGCTGTGTAAGCTGCAGATCTCACCTACTTCCTTAGGAAATAATTGACTACACTATAACTTGAAAATGAAAAGGGATTCTAGTCATGCACGTATGGGGTTAGTATGCTTGTAACATGTGGGAATACTCTTAAATAGTTATACTAGAAAATGCTGCTTGTGTGAAGAGGCTCAGTTGAAATGCTAATTAACAGCAGACCTTTTAATACAATTCCTTACTTGTTTGCTTTATATACCTATCTGAATCCTTGATCCTGTGCTGCTGGGCATCTGATAAAGCCATAGATCTATGAACGGATATACCTTCCATAAGGATGAGAATGGATAGGCTTTCAATTAAATAAAAGTGGGAATGGACAGCAAAACACAACCTTGGACAGTATGAAAAGTCTCAAAGATTAGCATGGTTTAATCACTTTGAGACCATCTTATTAAGAGATCATAAACAGCTGCCTGCTCTAAGGATATCTGGTAACATTTTGAAGAATGGAATTGACCTCAGTACTGACAAAGATTTTGTGCCATGCTGAAGAACGTGCTATGTACTTAGAGCTTTGAATTGTGGATATATCGGGACAAGAGCCCACTCCAGTTCAGAGTAGTATTGGAATGCAAATGTAAAATAGGATAAGAGGAGTTCATCTTTGTATAAAGAATGATGCTGCTGTTTATCTGCTATTGCTGATTATCACTTCTTATATGTACTGCATAATCTAAAAGTTACTATGCATACCTCAAGGCTGTCTTTCAGGTAGTAGCTTGCATATTACAACTTTAAAAATACAAAATGCTCTTTTAAACACTATTTCTCAAGCTTCAGTTGCAGACACCTAATAAGGTCAATGGAAGTTGTATCTAAAGCTCATATACTTAACAGTGCAGTCAGTTGTTTGATACAGTACACAAATAACATTTTTGCTAAGCTTAGCAAACAAACTGCAAAAAGGTCAGATGCTGTTCTCATTGTAAAACTGCATTATATTAAAAAGTACCGGAGTTGGTGCTGAACTTTTTAGAGGCAGAGATCCTTCTAAAAAAAATTGCTGCCTCTATAGCAACTTTTTCCTATAAATTGAAGACTGCTCAGTTGTAACGGGGGAAACCTAGATCAGCCTTTGTCGCATTCCCCCTCAGTACCTATCCTGAGCTAGGAAAGCTAATGATCCAACCAACGGACTAAACTGGGTGACGAATCCTGGTCACGTGCCACCTGAGGCACGCACAGATGCTAAGAAGAAGTTGGAAGTGACAAAGGAAGAGAGAGAGACCTTGATGTACTGGTTGCTCGCAGGAGGACTATGAGTTGCAGCTGTGAAAAAGGCTAATGCAGTCTTAGGATGCAGTAGGTGAGGTATTTCCAGTAGAGATAGGGAAGTGACAGTACCCTTACGCAAGGCAGGGATGAGATCTCTGGAATACTGTGCAATTCTGGTCTCCAATGTTTCAGAAAGATTAATTCAAACTGGAATAGGTACAGAGAAGGGCTACTGCGATGATCTTAGGAATGGAAAACCTACCTTATGAAAGGAGACTCAAAGAGCCCACCCAAAAGAAGGTTGAGGGGAGAGATGATTGGCAAAGACAGTAAGTTTGAAACATGGGATTAATTAACATAAATGCTGAATATGTTCTTGTTTCTTCTTAAAGTGCTAGTGCATACATACATTGATAACATAATTGCTCAGTGGTGCATAAAGATGCAGAACTTGCAATATAGAGAATGTGAACTATGAACAAATCCACAACTGTAAAATGCCTTTTGGACATATTTATGATTTTAAGGCTGAAGAGACCTCAAGAGGTCAGGTAGACTATCCCCTGTGCTGAGGCAGGACCACATATTCATCTGACCGTTACTTCTGAAACATGTAATGGTAGTAACCAATTGTCTGATAAGCACAGAGCTGCTTTACCAGCACTGTTTCTCTTTCCTCTCCCGTTTTTTCTTAGGATGGGGGTGTGTAAAAAGTGCAGGGTTGAGGGACTTCTGGCCAGCCTTTATCTTCCACTTAATTCTCCTGTAAATCTGCACAGGCTAGAACCTTGATTTTTCAAACATCAGTCTTATGAACAACTAGTTTTATGAACTATTTTTCCCAACAGGAAAAAAAAATCACATAACAAAAGTGATATCCTAATGCTTTCAGTGCCATGGAAATGCTTTGCCTTGTTTCAAAGGATAAGAAGAAAGTAATATAGTGCCCTATACTGCAACTTTGGTACTAAAACTTGGAGATACTCAATTTTATGAACTTCAATCCCCAGATAGTTCATAAAAGAGGGGTTCTACCATATTAGTGAAAATGCCTATGAAATACTGACCCTCTTATTTAAAAAACAAACAAAGCCATATGAACATAAATGCCTCCTCCCTCACCTAACTCAGCTCAGAGCTGGGCAAGTATCTTACCGACCTGGCACTCTACAGTACAACCCACTCTCGATTACAGCATGTGTTGTTTTAAAACGTCAAACTCTGCCTCTGTCATGATTCTCTCCCCTCTTGCTCCTGGACCGCCTCCACTGTAGCTCTGTCTCTGTAGATCTTTGTCCCTCTTTTAGGGAATAGTTATAGGTTCGTGCCCTTTTCCTTTCTGTTCGACTCGGGCTCTGCCTACCCCAGTATCGGTCTCTCTCCCGGCTTTTGCTCAGGGAGCGGGAGCCTCCCTTCCCCCGAGGCGCCCTGGCACCAGCCTCGCCAGCTGCAGGGACCGCCCCCTGCCCGCGTCTTGGCCCGGCCCTGTGGCGGCCCTCCCCAGTGCCTGGGCCGGTGCGGAGAAGGACGCTGCCGCTTGGCTCGGTCGCTTAGCAACGGCCCGGCTTCCTCGGCGAGCGCCATGGCGGCGGCGGAGGAGGAGGCGGTGGCCGTGACCGCGGCCGAAGGGACCTTTCGCAGCCAGAGGGTCTTTCTCAACCATCTGGACTCCTACAGCGGCAGCAGCATCGGGAAGGTGACCGCGGGGTGGGGGGTCCCTGGGAGGGGGCTGGGCTGTAGGATCCTTCGAGCTCCCCTCAAGCCGCAAGCTGGGATACGGCCCCATCCCTGGCCACCCCCACGGGGGGTGAACAACCTGCTGGGGTGTGGCTGATGCCAGAGCCAGGGCTAGAGAGCGGCCCCATGGCCCAGCACAAGGTGCTAGCCATCACCGAGAGCACAGCCTCCCTGGCATGGCAATACTCCTCCTGGAGCCACATGCCGGTGCCAGGGTACCTTTGCCAGCCCACATGCTTCCCTGGGCACAAAGGCACGTGCTGAGCTATGATGCAGGCAACATCACCAGGACCACAGGATCTCTTTAGTACCCCTATCATCAGCAACCGCTTGCTGGGCTACAAGGCTATAAGCACTATGGGGTGCCCCCCGCCAGTCCTCCCAAATGGGAACCATATGCTGAGGTGCAATGTTAATAGATTTACATAGTCTTAGAATCTCTCCTGTGCCCAGTGGCACATAGAGCAACCCATTTTTCCCACTGTTATCTCTCCGGAGAAAGATGTTTGACTCCATCGTAAGTTGTCTCCATGATGGCAGCATCTTTTTCAGTGGTACTAGGATAAGTCATTCTTTGCCCTCCACACCTTCTCTTCCTAGAGTTGCCAGGTGTCTGGTTTTCGACCGGAATGCCTGGTCGAAAAGGGACCCTGGCAGCTCTGGTCAGCACTGCTGCCCGGGCTGTTAAAAGTCCGGTCGGCAGTTCAGTGGGGCTAAGGCAGGCTCCCTGCCTGTCATGGCCCTGCACAGCTCCCGGAAGCAGTGGCATGTCCCTCCTCCAGCTCCTAGGCATAGATGCAGCCAGGGGGCTCCGTGCACCAGCTCAGCAGCTTCCATTGGCTGGGAACAGTGGCCCATGGGAGCTGTGGGGGCAGCGCCTGTGGACAGGGCAGCGCGCAGAGCCACCTGGCTGCGCCTCCACATAGGAGCTGGATGGGGGATTTGCCATTGCTTATGGGAGCTGCTTGAGGTAAGCACCACCCTATCCCCCTCCCACCCTGCAAACCCCTCGATCCTAGCCCAGAGCACCCTCCTGCACCCCACACCCCTCATCCCCAGTGCTACTGCAAAGCCCGCACCCCCAGCTGGAGCTCCCCCGCATGCTCCAACCCCCTGCCCCAGCCCTGATCCCCCTTCCACCCTCCAAACCCCTCTGTCCCAGCCCGGAGCACCTTCCCGCACCCTGAACGCCTCATTTCTGGCCCTATCCTGGAACCCGCACCCCCAGCCAGAGCCCTCACTCCCTTCTGCACCCCAATCCCCTGAGCCAGCCCGGTGAAAATGAGTGAGTGAGTGAGGGTGGGGAGAACAAGCGACAGAGGGAGGGTGGATTGAGTGAGTAGGGGGCGTGGCCTTGGAGAAGGGGTGGGGCATGGGCTGGGCCCCATAGGAGGCGGGGCAAGGCTGTTCAGTTTTGGGCGAGTAGAAAGTTGGCAACCCTATGTCTTCCCTCCTGGTGTAATCCAATCTCATACCTTGTAATTCTTTGATGACATTGCCAAACCACCATAGCTCTGTCTATCTAATTACTCAGTTCTCAGTTTGCTGACTTCTGTGGTGCAGCACTTCCATATTGTGGCACCTTAGAGACTAACCAGTTTATTTGAGCATGAGCTTTCGTGAGCTACAGCTCACTTCATCGGATGCATAGCATATCGTGGAAACTGCAGAAGACATTATATACACACAGAGACCATGAAACAAAACTTCCTCCCACCCCACTCTCCTGCTGGTAACAGCTTATCTAAAGTGATCATCAAGTAGAGCCATTGGCCAATGGCTCTACTTGATGATCACTTTAGATAAGCTGTTACCAGCAGGAGAGTGGGGTGGGAGGAAGTTTTGTTTCATGGTCTCTGTGTGTATATAATGTCTTCTGCAGTTTCCACGATATGCTATGCATCCGATGAAGTGAGCTGTAGCTCACGAAAGCTCATGCTCAAATAAACTGGTTAGTCTCTAAGGTGCCACAAGTACTCCTTTTCTTTTTACGAATACAGACTAACACGGCTGTTACTCTGAAACTTCCATATTGGTTACATAATTTCTCCAATGAATTCCCAACAAAACTGGGGGAATTAATTCATCCTCTTGTTGTGTACTTCCACCATCTGCCATGTTACTGAAGCCTACAATAACGTTGGAAGGATAATAGCATAGCACAATCTCATTTTAGTGTGCAGATGTATTTTCTCACTCTTCGAGATGTTTGACAAACAGGAATTTGATCCACAGGCTTCACTGAGTTTTGCCTTCACTTCTTTACTAAGCTGGCCATTAGCAGATATTGTTCTTCCAAGATAGACAAAGTCATCAACTCTTTCCTAATCTTCTCCATCAATTACATTCTCCAATATTGACAGCATTCTCTCCTATTTCCATGGTCTTGCTCTTCTGTGTATTGCTTTATGCTCATAAAGTGTCTTTTCATTCCATCCAAGTTTGGTACCCAGTATGAATACATCATCTGCAAAATGTAAGTCTTGCAGCTTATCTCTGCCCCAAACAATGCCAGTGTCCTTAGCAGCAGCCATCACTCTTCTCATCACAAAGTCTATGACAATGCAGAAGAGAAGTGGGGATAATATGCAACTTTGCCTTATGCCAGTAACAATCTTAACCCATTCTGTGTCTCCACTTTCTGTCCTGACACAGCTCACAGACTTGTCATTCAAAGCTTTTATTAAATTAATAATTTTTGATGGAATTCTATAGTGACTCAAGACCTTCCAGAGGACTTTTCTTTGGACATCAACAAATGCTGTTTTAAAATCAAGAAAGTTAAAAACCAGCTTCTGATGGCATTCTAGGCCTTTTTCAATCGTCTTCTCAAGATGAAAATCTGGTCTGAACACAACCCACGAGATCAAAATCCAGCCTGTTCATCCACAAGTATTTATCAACAGCAGTTTTCATCCTATTCAAAATGATAATACAAAACACTTTTCCAAGTACAGATATGAGTGTCACCCCTCTCCAGTTATCACAAATAAACTGGTCCCCCTTTTTAGGAATTTTGCAGATAACACCTCTTCTCCAATCTTTAGGACAGATCTTATTTTCCCAAACCATTCTGTACAACCTGCACATGTAATTCACCATCACTTACTCTCTGACTTTTAACATTTTAGCATCTTTCTTATCATAGCCTTTACTTCTCTTCAGTTGGTTTATGATCTCAGTTACTTCCTCAAAGGTTATTATTTTTAGTGATATAGGTGAAGGTATTTCTTCACATACCTCAGTGTATATTAGTGGTTCTATCTGGTTGAGCACAACCTGTAAATGTTCCATCCAGTGGGCTCTCTGTTCTTCCTTTGTGCTTAAAACTGTACCTTCTTGGGTATTCACAGTGCCACAATGGTTTAAAAATTGTGATGTCAGTTGTTTAGATATTAGAAAAAGCTTTTTTAGTATACTCTTGTATGCCTCCTCAGCTTCCATCCATTCTCTTATCTCTTCTGGTTTATCTTTTAACTCCCTTGTTTTAGTCTGCATATTCTTGTTGTAGAATAGCTCTCACTGCTGTCAGATTCTTGTTGAATTCTCTCTCTAATTCCTTCCTCTCTTCAACAAGCCTCCATGTATTGGGTTGGAGTCAGTCTTCTTTCTTAGGTCTTCCCACCCTCACTGAAGTCCTGGCTGCATCCACACTTGCTTCTTTGAAAAACTCCCATTGTTCTTCTGTGACCTCCATGAGTGTCTTTAACTCTTAAGATCTGTTGCTAAGCTGCTGCTTGAAATTCACCTTCACTGCTGGATCTACTAATTTGCTAGACATATATGTACCCTCTGCCTTGCGTGATGTTACCTTCTTTAGTTTTATTTTGATTGTCCCAATATCAACATGGTGGTCACTTCTGATCTCAGAATAGGTATATACCCTGGTGTCCAACACTGATCTTTTCCAACACCTACTAAATAGTAACATGATCAAGCTATTTCTGGCTAAAGACATCATTTGATCTTCATGTCAGTTTGTCTATTCTTGTGTGGAAATAGTATAATTGCATAGCCTTCAGAGTTCAGCAACATTTTTCCTATGGTCAGGCTGGTCTGAGATGCCATATCTGCCCATAACATGTTCATATCTAGTATTTCATCACCAAGTCCATGAGGGACAACAACGCTAATATTAGGAGCACAGTGGCCTTCCTAATTTTTCCCCCAGGGACTATTTTGGACACAAGTTAGAACACAAGGTCATTGCTAGGTCCAGGCCCTCCCCCAACCCCACTCTATTTCACCCAGTGGGAGAGCCACTTTCAGGGCTACAGTGCTAACACCAGGACCATCAGACCTCTCAAAAATGTGGCAATACTCTTCCAAGTTCAGGCCAAGTTTACACTAGAAACTATTGCCAATATAGTAATGTCAGTTAGAAGTGTGATATACCATAGAATCATAGAAATGTAGGGTTGGAAAGGACCTGGAGAGGTCATTAAGTCCAGCTCCCTGTGCTGAGGCGGGGCTGGGGCGGAGATGTAAAGGGCCCAGGGCGGTAGCGGCGGCCGAGCCCTAGGCCCTTTAAATCGTCCCCGGAGCCCTGCCGCCACTTCCCCAGGGCTCCGGCAGGCTCCGGGGACGATTTAAAGGGCCTGGGGTGGTAGTGGCGGCCGGAGCCCCGTTCCTGGAGACCTGCTGCCGGAGCCCTGGGGAAGCGGTGGCGGGGATCCGGGGACGATTTAAAGGGCCCAGGGCTCCGGCCGCCGCTACCGCCCAGGGCCCTTTAAATTGCTGCCAGAGCCCCCAGCTGCCGCTGTTACCCTGGGGAGAGGGAAGGAGGCATTTGCCGGTACAGGGCCCAAGGCCCCGCCCCTTCCAGGGGCCAGAGCCAGCCCCAGCCCAGCCCCGTACCGGTAAGTCCCTAGACTTACTTTCACCCCTGACTAGACCAGTAATTCTGTCAAAGAAGGAAATTAGGTTTGTTTGGCATGATTTATTCTTGACAAATCCATATTGTCTATTACTTATTATCTTATTATCCTCTAGATGCTTACAAACTGATTGTTTAATAATTTGTTCCAGTACCTTTCCAGGTATCAAAGTTAGGCTGACTGGCCTATAATTCCCCAGGTCCTTTTTATTCCCCTTTTTAAACATAGGTCCTTGTTTGCCCTTCTTCAGTTCTCTGGGACCTCACCAGTCCTCCATGAGTTCTCAAAGATAATTGTTAGCTGTTCCAAGATGGCTTCAGCTAGTTCCTTAAGTACCCTAGGATGAATTTTTTTATGCCCTACCAATTTGAATATAGCTACTTTATGTAAATATTATTTAACCTGTTATTTCTCTATTCTGGCTTGTGTTCCTTTCCCCTAGTTAATATTAATTGTGTTAAGCATCTGGTTACAATTAACTTTTTAAATGAAGACTGAAGCAAAATAGGCATTAAACTCTTCAGTCTTTTTTATGTCAGCCATTGTTAGCAGCCCTTCCCCACTAAGTAGTGACCTAAACTTTCTTCATCTTTTTCTTGCTCCTAATATATTTATAGAACCTCTTCTTGTTGCATTTTATGTCCCTTGTTATGTGTAACTCATTTTGTGCTTTAGCCTTTCTTTTGTTCTATTCCTTAGCAATTTGTCCATGTTTCCATTTTTTGTAGGTTACCTTTTTAATTTTCAGGTATTAAAGAGCTCCTGATGGAGCTATGTTGGCATCTTAATATTATTTCTAACTTTTTATTGTGCATATGTATTTTGCAACTTTTCTATACCTCCAAAGGCCCTAGTGTAGATGCAGTTATAACAGCATAAAAGTATTTTTGCCAATACGGCTTATTTCGTTCAGGGAACTGCTCAATGCTATGCAAAAGCATCTTTTCCATGTATTAGCCGTATCTAAACTCAGAGGGTTTCCTTGTATAGTTGTACAGAAAAAACTTTTTTTATTGTAGTCCTGACATTTCTCACTTATGCTTAAAGGACCTGTCACTTACAGTAGACTGCAAATCTTCATAATATAGTATTTTCTCTCCTTTCTTACATGCTTTCATGAGCAATGAAATAGTTAACAATATTGATATTTAAAGTTTTATTACTCCTTATCTGAATTAGCCTTCATTTAAATGAATGGGGTCGGTCAGACCTCAGAGTTATTGTTTCAGTTTCTGCAAACACTGGCCAGTTCACTTTTTTGAGTTACTCTCAACTACCACAACAGCTGAAGTCTTTTTTTTTAATGAAAGCTGAGACTCTGGAGAACAAGAAGGCAACATGAAAAGGGTGCCAGGAGATTGTGCCATCATGCTGCACCAGCATGCAAACCTAATCTGAGCCCTGCTTTCTGATCTACCATTAGGCTTTGACTTCTTTGAATAGCATTGTCATAGTCACACTGAACAGAACTTGGTATCACAAAAGTGGGATTTGGAACAACCCATGCTCTACAGTGAGTTAGGAAGCTCATTAATTCAGCCTTCTAATAGTGTACACCATTTATTTCTCGTGTCAGTGGCTTTCAAAATACTGGAATTAAATATGTCACAAGTATAACAGTTTCCCCTTGTTTTTTCCTCCCCCCCCCCCCCCCCACGACGTTCTGGTTAAACTTGGATTTATGCTGGAAGTGGCCCACCTTGATTGTCATGCACAGTGTGGGGAGAGTGGTCAGTTTGGATGAGCTATTGCCAGCAGGAGAGTGAGTTTGTGTGTGGGGGGGGTGAGAAAACCTGGATTTGTGCTGGAAATGGCCCACTTTGATTTTCATGCAGGTTGTAAGGAGAGTGGTCACTTTGGATAGGCTATTACCAGCAGGAGAGTGAGTTTGTGTGTGTGGTTTTTGGAGGGGGGTGAGGGGGTGAGAGAACCTGGATTTCTGCAGGAAATGGCCCACCTTGATTATCATACGCATTGTGAAGACAGTGGTCACTTTGGATGGGCTATTACCAGCAAGAGAGTGAGTTTGTTTGTGGGGGGGCGGAGGGTGAGAAAACCTGGATTTGTGCTGGAAATGGCCCAACTTGATGATCACTTTAGATAAGCTATTACCAGCAGGAGAGTGGGGTGGGAGGAGGTATTGTTTCATGGTGTCTGTGTATATAATGTCTTCTGCGATTTCCACAGTATGCATCCGATGAAGTGAGCTGTAGCTCACGAAAGCTCATGCTCAAATAAATTGGTTAGTCTCTAAGGTGCCACAAGTCCTCCTTTTCTTTTTGCGAATACAGACTAACACGGCTGTTACTCTGAAACAAGTATAACAGTGTTGTTTTTTATTTTGCGTGATTTGCCTTCACCCTCAGAACTATGTAATTCTTAGGTTTCTTCAATTAAAGTTTTACAAAACCAATGTTTCATGATATGTCAGCGAAAACATTTATTTTTTTGTCATCTATTTGGATTTAAACACCATCTCTCATACGCACGCTAGCCATTGTTTGCAACTTTAATGGTTGCAGCTTGGTACTCAAACATTATCTAGCTGCTAATAAGTGACACCAAGTAGTGTTAGTATAAACAAAAGTGAAACTGACTAGTCTGTTTTAATTGTTTTAACTGAGGCTAATGCAAAAAGCAAACCGTGCAAATAATGACCATGCATTTATATTTAAAAATTATTTCAGTCTTAAAATGCTTCAATGTAGAGATGTGATAAAACCAGGATAGAAACCCTTTACAACCACGGACCCTAGACTAGGATTTAAAATGTGATGTGAGAATGTGTTAACTAATATGTTTCCAAAGTTTAGCGTTGGCAAGGCTGTATATACGTTAGGCTGGCCCCAAGATTTAACTCACAAGTTTAGCATGTGTTAAAGGCAGTGTGCCTTGTTTACTCTAGACTTTTAAAATGTGTTATTTTATTTTAGTCTAGACAAGTTTTGAAGAGAAATTCACATATCTTTGTTCTTTAGGGTAGGAGAGAAATAACATAATTTTTATTATGAATCTTGACACCAGTACTAAATGCTTTGATCCTTTAGCTTCTTACACATGGATGGGCAGCTGCACTGTACCCAGAGCCCCACTGACTTCCTTGGTTAAGGTGTAAGCCCATATGAAGTCATCTGCAGGATTGGGGCCTAATTTTGTACAGTGCTTAGATACCAAGGTGATAGATTCCCTGATTATATTGGATAAATATAGAAAGAAATTTGAGAGAATTCAGATTTGTATCCCTGAATCCAAATTAGTTCTGTGGTTTTGGTCCCTTCTTGAGTCCAGTTCAGGATCTGATGTGAACAAAATCTTACAAGACTAGCTGTTATCAAGATCATTCAATCCAAGATGGCAGAAATCTCATGAGAACCACACACATGGTTTTTGGGACTTTCAAATCTGATTGATTGGTCTATAAATCCCAGACCTTAACTACAGAACACTCCCTTGGCTCATCTCTACCCAGGTGTTAAGTAAACAAGTCAAGATTTTTAAAGGAATTTGAAGCAGTGTTTCTTAAATGAAATGCAACTATAATTTCCTGCCATAGCCATTGTCTTTTTTTAAAGAGTGAGCAATTGCTGAAGGACATCAATGAAAAGCTGATATCTTAATCTGTGAAAAATTACGTTCAAACCTCAACGTTACGAACACCTTGGGAATGGAGGTTCTTTGTAGCTCTGAAATGTTCGTAACTCTGAACAAAACATTATGGTTGTTCTTTCAAAAGTTTACAACAGAACATTGATTTAATACAACTTTAAAACTTTACTATGCAGAAGAAAAATGCTGCTTTCTTTTTTTTTTTTTAGTAGTTTACATTTAACACAGTACTATACTGTGTTTGCTTTTTTTTTTTTTTTGTCTCTGCTGCTGCCTGATTGTTTACTTCTGGTTCCAAATGAGGTGTGTGGTTGACTGATCAGTTTGTAACTCTGAGGTTCTACGCAGTGTTTCTCAAATGCAGCCACCGTGGCCGCAAGTGGCCATCAGGGGCTTCTCGTGCAGCCACTGCCTCCTGGGCAGTGGTTGGGGGGGGGCCCTGCCACTCCCCCTCCCTCACCCCCCCGAGACACAAATGCTGGAGGAGCAGGCAGCTAGTGAGTTCCCCACCTTCCTGGGGACAGTAGGGTCGGGCTCCAGTCCTGGGGTGGTGGGAAGCAGGCTCTGGCCTTGGAACTCCAAATCCCAGCTGTGGGGCTCCCCCTGCATCACCCCTGGTGCCCGCTGCCTCTGCCGGCCTGTCATGCATCTCCCTGTCTCCCAGTTCCCCCCATCGACCTTCCCATCAAAGGCTTAATTTGTCCCCGGGCTTGCCAGGACTGAGTAAGTCTGCTGCTGTGAAAAGTGATATTTGTATGTTTGTTAATATCACTTTTCACAGCAGCAGACTTACTAGCTAGCAAATCTTTTTTAAAAAGCAAAAGAAACAACAACAACAAAAAAGTCAAGAACCTTCAGAACACCTTATTTGTGTTTCTGTTCTGGTCCAGTAAAGAATAGAGACAACTGTACATTATTTTTATTATTGAGTCTGTAAAAAGATTTAATAAATTACAATGATTTGGACATATGTATGTGCATATTTATTTATTTTCCCTAAAGTTAATTAAGAATTTTAGGAAAAATTGTTAGTGTGGCCACCAGCAAGAGTTGGTGGCCGCATTTTGAGGCCACCAAAAAATTTGTTGTGAGAACCCCTGTATCTACATGAAATAAACACAAATTGTGCATTAATATTGAAGAGGAAAATTGTTTACCATGTGTACAGATATTAAACTGAGTCTCCTTTTATTTATAGATCATTTTTTCTGTCTTGTGTGTTGTAGTATTTATCTAACTGTGTTGCTGGAGCATCACTTGAAGAGGTGGGAGAGGAAGAAGAAGAAGAAGAAGATGAAATTATGTCAGTTATAGATGTTACTCTCAGTAAACCAAAGGAGGGAGCCTACCAAATAGTGGGGACTCTTTCTAAGGCACAGAGTATGAAACCAGATTTTGCTCAGGAAACTTACACAGTGAGTAACAGTCTTGTTAAATTGGTAGTAAATAAATATTTTTGTCTTTTTAGGTCATCTTTAAGACAAACTTTGGATTATTCCAAACCATAAAAAAAATATATATATAATATATATTGTAGACCTGTGAGTATGATTTATAGATTTCTAAAATTATTTTCTACATGTTCTTTCAGAAGTACTACATTTGTATTTTATTCTCCCTCGTCCCTGTACAGCCTCTTTCTAGGTGATCTCATCAGCTCACAAAGGGCCTGATCCAGAGAACACTGAAATTAATGGAAAGACTCACATTGCTTTAAGTGTGCTTTGGATCAGGTCCACAATGGATAGACTGGTTTCAAAGGGGTAGCCGTGTTAGTCTGTATCAGCAGAAAGAAGGAGGAGTACTTGTGGCACCTTAGAGACTAACAAATTTATTTGAGCATAAGCTTTTGCAGGCTAAAGCCCACTTCATCAGATGCATGGATAGACTGACATCTCTATGCTAATGACTCACTCGTCTATTTTTCTACTCCTAGCTTGTCTTTCTGCATCCAGACATCTCAGCCTCTTTCTCTGACATCTC
This sequence comes from Chelonia mydas, assembly GCF_015237465.2. Lineage (NCBI taxonomy): Eukaryota > Metazoa > Chordata > Testudines > Cheloniidae > Chelonia > Chelonia mydas. The sequence continues at coordinate 106,691,916 of NC_051246.2, forward strand.
CTTCTCACCATCACCTTAACCTTAGAATGGCCAAAACTGAACTCCTTGTCTTTCCTCCCCACTTTATCCATTTCTTCATACTTCATGGAAATGATGTGTTTGTTTATTATGTGAGCAATGTGAGATGTATGATAGCTTTAACTATTCACTGAAGCCAAGATTTCAGCAGTCACTTGTTATTCTGAATGCCTCAAGAATTGAGTGCCCGACTTGAGACACCTAAATGACCAGTTTTTGAGAACGTGGATGCTTGTCACTTTTGGAAAATAAGGCCCCTTTAAGGCGTTTTTTCATATGTGGATCACAAAAGTTAGTAAACATTATTAGCCCCACTTTACATTTGGCCTAATTAAATAGAGAAATTTGAAACTGTGTTATAAAATTTACTGTGGCCTAGTGGACAATAAGAGTCTGTGACAGGGTGTGGGCATGAAGTGCTTAATCATCCCCCTGCCATGCCAGCCCCAGTCAAAGAGAATGGATTGGGGCTGGCTGAATAGCCCTGCTTGCTTGGCAACTAGAAGCAGCTGCTAGCCTAATTAGCCAGGGACTATAAAGGCTGTGAGGTGGGGGAGGCCAGACGCTGAGAGGGACTGGTGGCTGTGATCTGTTGCTGGCGAAGTCTGGCTGTAAAACCCTGTACATAGATAGTACGCTGGTGGTGGGAAAGAACTATAAATAAAATACGTGGATGATTGCATCAACCTGAGGCGTCCCTGATTGGTTTTGGTGAGGGCAGCAGGGGCAGAAGCAAAAGGGTCCCAGCTGTGCCTCAGTATAGGGTCCGTCTCCTCAGTAATCTGATTTCTGCTCTTAGTTCTACCATGCGTTTCCTATGGAATCTTTGGAAAGTTACTAAAGCTCTTAAAAAGAAAAGGAGGACTTGTGGCACCTTAGAGACTAACCAATTTATTTGAGCATGAGCTTTCGTGAGCTACAGCTCACTTCATCGGATGCATGCTGTGGAAATCGCACAAGACATTTTATACACAGACACCATGAAACAATGCCTCCTCCCACCCCACTCTCCTGCTGGTAATAGCTTATCTAAAGTGATCATCAAGTTGGGCCATTTCCAGCACAAATCCAGGTTTTCTCACCCTCCGCCCTCCCACAAACAAACTCACTCTCTTGCTGGTAATAGCCCATCCAAAGTGACCACTGTCTTCACAATGCATATGATAATCAATGTGGGCCGTTTCCTGCAGAAATCCAGGTTCTCTCACCCCCTCACCCCCCTTCAAAAACCACACACACAAACTCACTCTCCTGCTGGTAATAGCCTATCCAAAGTGACCACTCTCCCTACAACCTGCATGAAAATCAAAGTGGGCCATTTCCAGCACAAATCCAGGTTTTCTCACTCCCCCACCCCCATACTCACACAAACTCACTCTCCTGCTGGTAATAGCTCATCCGAAGTGACCACTCCCCCTACAATGTGCATGATAATCAAGGTGGGCCATTTCCAGCACAAATCCAGGTTTTCTCACCCACCCCCCCGAAACACACACACACAAACTCACTCTCCTGCTGGCAATAGCTCATCCAAACTGATCACTCTCCCCACACTGTGCATGGCAATCTTGGTTCCTAGATTTGCTCCTGATCCAGCAAACTGCTCCTTAACAAACCCTGTACTCACACAGAGCATCTTGCAGGCCTGGGGCCTGAATGTGCTTTAGCTAGGCAGATAGAGGGACTTGAATGTTACACATTTTATAGAAATGCCGTGTTACCATTTTTACAAAAAAGGAGCAATTTTTCAACTTTTTTAATATAAAAAAAAATCTTTTTCATTTTTCTTTTTCTGGAATTACATGAAGGACAAAAATCAGCCTTTTAGTGGTTGCAATTTTAGCTAGGGAGAAACTCTCACTTCTTTATAAGACAACACCCAACTTCAGAGCTAGGCCTGGAACACTAGTCTTCTAGTTATAGAATCAAAGGTCTTTACAACCTGAAGAACAGGATGATTTCTGTTGGCTGTCAACTAGCCAACTGTTAATAGAAAACAACACACGGGTCTTGATCCTGCTTCTGATGAAGTCAATGATGCTGGGAGAGATGGGGAGGAGTGGGGACGGGGCGCACTTGGGGGAGGAGGCGGAATCATGTCTGGGGCCGAGGACACTGCTGATCAACTCCTACCTCCCACCCCTCCAGTGCCTCCTGCACACTGGGGAACAGCTGTTCAGGGGGATGCAGGAGGTGCAGGGAGGGAGGGAGGGGGAGGAGTGGGGACGGGGCGTGCTCAGGGGAGGGGGTGGAAAGAGGTGGGGAAGAGGAGGGGCAGGGCTGGAGTGGGGGCAGGAAGAGGTGGGGTGTGGCCTTGGGGGAAGGAGTAGAGTGGGGGCTGGGGATGAGTGGGGAGTTTGAGGGTCCATGAAAAAATGTAAATCAAAATGGGGGTCGTCAGGTTGCTAAAGTTTGAGAAGCGCTGCTCTACAGCAATCTGCACCCCAGATCTGCAGCAGGAAAGTGAAAGTTAAAAGAAAAAAGAATTTGGGGCAGGGGAACTCATTCTTTCTATAAAAGATTATTGGGTTGTTGATTTTTTTTTCTCCAGATCTCTTCTCGAGAAGAACTTCTAGGTCACCTACTTGAGTGTGATGTCATTATTTATAACATCACTGAAGATGCAAATCAAATTGAAGAAGCTACCTGGGCTGCTTCTGGTTAGTATAATCAGTAACTGAACAGAAAACTCGCTGTTATGCAGCAATCAGAATTTGCAATAGAAAATTAGTTAAATAAATTGAGATTTGTAATTTGCTATGATATGAAACCGGGTTCCTAGATGAAAGAGCAGTATGGAGAAATGGTGAACTTTAATTACTGCAACACGCATTGGATAGGACACATTTGTACTTCAAAGGAGTCAGTAAACTTTTGATCAAGTAACAAGACAATGGCAGCCAAAAATAAATACAAATGTATTTTAAAGGGAAAGATATTAAATCAATGTACATTTTATTCTCAATGAACAGAGTAGCATATTTGTGACACTGAGTGTAAAACTCCATCAAATCAGAATTCTCCATTCATCCTACTAGTCGTATTTTGCTTTGCTGTCTTTTGACAAGATATCTCAAACCTCATTATCAGAAAGATAGCTTCCTTTCCATTTCAGGCTTGTTGGTTTCCTAGCAGCAAAGAATGCATCTTCCACCAAGATGCTTTACAGCATCTGGACCACATATTAATTTGGATATGCAATTAAAATGTGAAATGGTTAAATTCTGTTTATAGTACAATGCATCCTTTATTAATACTGCTCATGTATAGCTTTGCTTTGGACTCTGTGGGGACACTCTGCAATGCAGCAAGTAGAGGGTATGACAAGACAGGAGAGGGGGAAAGGCACAGGAAAAAATCTGCAGCTATGTAGATCCTCCAATCCTCCTCTCATCTGGGCTTCTTAAGGGGCCATGGTGCCTTCTCTACCTGTTGAGCTGGAATAGCCTCCATCGAATGGCTCTGTAGCCACTCTGTGACCTGAAAGGGGACATTTATTTCCTTCAGACAACTGCCTACTGCCCAGCTAATCTGTTTGGGTTGGTAGCTGGGTGGAAGATTTTTCCCTTTGCCATTCATATCAACATCAAGATTCCATATTTTGCAAAACAATTTCAACTATATTTTGACTTAAAACTTCAGTAGAACCATTCTGACCCACCACTTGGTATTATACACCCGACAATGAAACCAATGTTAACTGCTTTGCAAAAGATTCCTGCAGCGAAAATGAGAAGGTATTCATACAACATTTAAGACAATTATACTTGCATGTTTACAGTGTAAATATATAGGTCATATCATAGTTATTTGAGTGGAAAACAAATAAACCTTAACCCCAACTATGTTATTTAGCTCTGGATTAAAATAAGGGGGCTGTATTATTGGAATAATTCTATAATGCTTTATTCTAACCATGAAAGCAATACATATTTTAGTTTGCTATCAAGATCGCAGTTATTCATCTTTATTGACAAGTGATTTTTTTCACAGTATATCTTAAGGGAAGAGATGATAATTCCTGGCAATTTAATCCTATTATATTATCTTAATTTGCTAAGCAATAAGAAATATGTATTTAATATCAAACTTAATGACAGTTATTTGCGGGGAAAAGTTATGTCACATTGAACATTGTAGTAACTGTTTTTATGGAACGTTATAACTTGAAAACATAAATACAGTAGAAGTAATGCTGCTTACAGTAAAATAAGCACTTCACTAGGAGGGTGGTGAAGCACTGGAATGGGTTACCTCAGGAGGTGGTGGAATCTCCTTCTTTAGAGGTTTTTAAGGTCAGGCTTGACAAAGTCCTGGCTGGGATGATTTAGCTGGGGATTGGTCCTGCTTTGAGCAGGGGGTTGGACTAGATGACCTCCTGAGGTCCCTTCCAACCCTGATATTCTATGATTCTATGATTCACTTTGCTTTGATTATACAGCAGTACATGGAGAGGTACTACATTTTGAGAAACCAAAGTTATTTATCTTAGTTTCAACAATAATGACATGGGCACGAAGCAAACCTCTTGACCCAGTAAGTAATATTCATTTTTGCTGAATATTCTCTTTTCTGTTACATATTTTTAGCATGTACCCTAGTTGTAATGAACATGGTCAACATCAGCAAACTTATTTTCACTGTTGATTTTTGCACCTACGTCACTGACTGCAAAACTTTGAGTTTATATATGTATACATACAGTAAACTAATTAAATAGACTATTCGTGTGTGGAGTTACATGTAAAATTTACAGGATTGGGACCATAGATAACCAGGTGTGGCATTTTGTAGCATCTTTTTGACATTCACAAATTTAAAGTCTTTCTGAAACTGTATATGTTAATGATGTGAGAAGCAAACTTCAAGATATTGTTATGCTTGTTTTCCTTTTAAATAGTTTTGATACATCTACATTTTTAAAAGCATTGATCATTTGATTTTTTTCTCAAAGATTTTGAGAGTTTCTTTTTTATACATGTTTAAAAACAGAGGCTTTTTATATACAATGTAAATTGAATTTAAAATGACTGTGTACTTTTAAAAAATATCTTGGTTTTAAGCCATGTAGAACTTTTTGAATGTTTTTTCAGGAAAGTAGGACATTTTTCTTAGAGTTTTCTCTCTACAGGATGATTCAGAAATTCCTTTTACTGAGGAAGATTATCGCAGAAGAAAACCTCACCCTAACTTTATGGACCATATAAATGCTGAAAAAGTGATTATCAAACTTGGAAAAACAGTAAGTACTGTATCACAAAATAACCTATTTGATGCAGTTCTTTTTTACTTAAACTGAAGAATAACATCATCTTAATAATAGAAATTGTCTGCAATGTTTAACTGATTTCTGCAAGTATGTTAACTCCTTGATAAATGTGAATAGCTCCCAGTGGTGGTAATGTGAAATGTATAAAAATACTGAGAAGGGAATTGACCCTTTAGAGATTTAAATGTGTGTGTTTATTTTATATTAACCTATTTCCACTACAAATTCATGCTTTTTTACTTAGTCAATGAATAAATCATACTTATTTCATAAGATATGTGTTCATGTATTTGTTATATTAGAAATAGAATTGGAGCTGGGGGCTTTCATGGGGAAAAGACAAGGGTGTGGAAGGGTGGGGGAAAGGGAATTTAGTATGTGTAATCTGGAAAGAAGAACAGCAGCAAATAAATTCTGGTTAGTTACTAAGTTATTGTTATGTCTAATTTAAATACTTTGAAGGTTCTCAGATAGATACTATGGTGATGGGGCACATAAATTCTGAGCAGTGAGTATCTAGATAGACCCTGATCTTGCAACAGGCTGTGTGCTGCCAGACTGCTGTGTCTGCATGGAGCCTCATTGGCTTTTGTGTACTCCATTGCAGAATCAGGGTCACAGACTCATCCCAAACACCTAGTGTGCATATCATCACTCTGATCACTTTGCATGCATGTTATATCTTTTTCCCCTCACCCTTCATCTGTCTTTGTCTTTTTTAGATTGCTAAGCTCCTTGGGGAAGACACTGTCTCTCTTCATGTTTGATCACTATTGCCATATAAATAATAATAACAGCGGTCCAATTCCTGCTCTCCTAGCTCATACTGAATTCCTTAGAGCATTGTAGAGGTTAGAGCAGAAAACTGGAAACCAGGAAATACAAGTGTGTACTCTAGGGAAAACCACGCATTCTGTATAGACCTGGCCTTGCAAGATGCTCAGAGCCTCCAAGGAGTATTTAGATGAGGGCACCATGAGACATGAAAGCATTCATCTCTTTGTAGGGGGAACTCAGTATCTTACAGGGTTAGGCTGTACATAAGCTTGGACATCAGTCAGTCTAGTTTGGGTGGGGGGGGGGGATGATGACCTCACCAAAAATGAATATTTTTACTCTGAATTAGGTGTAGCACCCCTTTTTCTGTATGGCACACAGAGAGAATGGCACTGCAAATCATACTTGATTCTCATATGGCTAATGACAATACAGAACATTAGCCATGGCATGACAAGACAATCAACAATGTTGTATAAAGTGCCGTGGCAAGCCAAAAAAAATTGCCTTTACTTCCCTGATATGTATGTTATGAAATTTCCCTCACAGGCACAGTAATACCCATTATGGGGGCCAGAGGTTACACCTGGCCTCCATAGTGTCTGACATTGGCCCTTATGAGAAAAAATATACTGGAATAGATGGACCACTGGTCTGAATCTGTGTGGCTATTCCTATGTGCTAAGTCTGTGCCTAACCAGGCTACTAAAGGTGTTAGTATATAATTACCTTTTAAACAGGTGCATGCATCAGAGAAGAATGTTGGAAAAGCTTTCTCATGGCATTATTATTTTGCAGTGATAGGAAAACTTTCTTGTTAATTAGTCTGAAAAATAACCACATGAAATCTCTTTGTCTTTGTTGTGACAACATTCAGCTTGGGACATTCAGTACAAAGAACAAGACAAATACTAACACAGAAATGGTTTACAATGGCTAGAATGGTTTCAGTGGTCACCGTGTTAGTCTGTATCAGCAAAAAAAACGAGGAGTCCTTGTGGCACCTTAGAGACTAACAGATTTATTTGGGCATAAGCTTTCGTGGGCTAGAACCCACTTCATGGCTAGAATGTGACATCTAGTGGTTTTAAAGAATATTGCAAAAGAAATTGAAGAGCACTATTTGTCAGTCAGTGACTAGACCTGCAATAGAGGTCTTCCTGCGGGATGGGGAGCAGGCAAATACTGGACACAGTGTTGGTATATAATACTTTAAATGCTTTTTATTGATAACAAAACAAACCTTACTTTACAGTTCTATTTGATAATTTTGCATTTGTACACATTGTATTGCTAGTACAGTTTTATTGTTAATCTTAGACACACCAAATAGATTTACATTTAGAGATGTTTTTAAGGCTTGGGCTTGTTTGAATTGGAGTTTTACACTTCTAATTTTTTGTTTCAATAGTGCACCAAAATTGTGTTACATGTGTCTGTAGAGCCCCCAAATTTTAAAGCTGACATTTTCCCTTGTAACGTCTTATAATATTAAATGAGTTTAAAACTTCAGCTTCAGCACCAGTACTACCTACGATATATTTTCCTATACTTTTTTTATTTTGTATGGTTCCGTTTCCCCATTGTTGTTGCCACGCTTGTAATCAAGGCAAGGCATATTGCATGCACTCCGGATGTTGTGCATTTATGTTTACTTGCACTTCTTTTAACCAGATTGTTTGATTTACAATAGTTGGAGCTTTGATTACTTTTTTTTTATATGGCTCATCTGCCATGATTTTTGGTGCAATCCTGTTTACTGGTTTTTGATTAATAAACATAAAAAATGACCATATTTCTGAAAATACATTTTCCCATTAATTTTTTAAAGCAACTTAATCTTATTATTATGGAAGGATTTGCCATTACTCCATATTTTCATAATTTAAGAGCCATTGACTTATTTTATTTTACATGAGTATTAGCCAATTTTTTATTTATTAGACATTTAGGGTGACTACATCAAATTTTAAACTTTAAAAGGTACAGTTCAGAGTACTTATATTTAGATTGTTCTCATTATAACTAAATTTAAACATTAGTTGACCTTCCCCCCTTAGTATGTACAAATACCTTGATTGCTTTTTTAAATTTTTTGGCTTTAGATATTTGTATGTCACATTTTTGCCATCTTTCCACCATATTTTAAATTTTACCTTAAAAGGCTTTTTTTTTTACATTTGGTTTTGTTTGGTTGGTTTTTTTATTCTGTTCCATGAATAGTTTAATGTGTTATTTCCTTTGATGCATACCTTCATTTTAGAGGTGCTTCCATATGTATATTTATGTACCCCTAAATTTGTCCAAATATTCAAAAAACATAAAAGCCAGAAATTTTTACCCTTTTTGAATTATGAGGATTCTTAATATTGAAGCCATGGCTATTATTCCATCGGAATAATGTCTGATGCTTTCGGACGTATTATTTTAAATACTTACACTAACCTTTTTTATTTTTGCTTGAGCTCCAGTATTATTATTTTTCTAAAATATAACGCACACAACACAATTTTTCACTAAGCACAAAATGCAAAGCAAAGCAAGCATAAGCAATAAGTCAATTACAAAAATTGTAGCACCGTATTTACACTTTAAATTCAAGGTCCGTAAAGGATAATTTTCGGTGCAATTGGGCATTCCTTTTTTCTTTGTAAGATAAACTAAAAGAAAAAGAAAGGAACATTATTTTTAGGCCATAACTTTAATTGTGATGTGTGGACCCACTTTTTTTTTTTTTTTTAATGTAAATCTGCACTACAGTAGGTGAAGTTTTATTTATGATGGAAAATGGTTTAACCCATTTAGACTTCAGGACATGATTTTTTAATATTAATTTTAAATACATTACTTTATTTTTGATTTTTCATAATTTACTGTTCTGAGCCACACAAGAATTTACATACATACATTAATCATGGCACTTTGTCCCCCACGATTTTAACACATGCTTCTATTTTACCACATTCTGCTTTATTTGCAATTTATACATCGGGAAACTTCTTTACCCACACATCCTGTTGATCCAGTATAATTTTCTCCACTGCTTCTGCAGCATATATTCTTGGAACGTACCCTGCTGTCAGGATGCTTTCTGTCCAGCCGGGTACACGCCACAGAACTTCATTAGTTAAATACAAAACTAACCGATTCCTCTTCAAAAAAGGAGACCCCAATATTAGTGGCTCAGCCGCCTGATCTATCTGAAGCATTTGTTTTTTACAACAAAAATCCCTCACTCTCTCTCTCTGGGTATAGCTATTTCTACTGAATGATGCATTTTTCCTGTTACTCCTTCCCCAATAAAGGAGGCTGCTGTAATGATCTCTGACACATATCGAGAGAAATTACAACTTTTATTTACAATATTTACATCAGCCCCACTATCCAATAGGGCATTTTTGAGTTCATTATCTCCCACAATGACAGTTATCCTAGCCGTCCCATTTGAATTCCATTTTAATCTAGTTACCATCTCCCACTCCTGAGGACCCATTTTCAGTGGGAGCAACTTGTCATCATGGCTTTCCTATAGAGCAGATTTCTCTGAACCCTCAGCTTGCATACCTACAACCTTTTTCTGCTCCTTAAACATTTCTTCTTTCATCCTTTGCATTTCTTTGATCAGTTTGTTAGTATATTTCCCATTCCACTTATTCATATTTACTCCCCTCAATTTTAAATACCTTCAAGCGATATTCTGAATTACATCTACTTCCTTTTAGGGCTTATTTTGATTATTCCACCCTCTACGTTCTTGGAGTAGGGTGTTTTGTCCTCTACCACGGCCGCTTCCTTTTTTACGGTATCCTGATTTATAAGCACTTTCATTTGAATGTTATTGCTTCAACAAAAGGTACTCTAGGTTTTAATCCTTTTACCTGGCTTCGCCCTTTCATCATCCGTTGGCATACTATTCAGAGCTCCAGTCCATCCATAGCAGTTAACCCCTCATCCTGGGCTGTTTGGTTCACCAAATTAATAGGCATCACTAATAAATTTTTGTCCAATCCTTTAAACACATCATTTTAAAATTACCTCTGATTCAAATCAACTACCATCAGAGAATCAGCTGTGACATGTCTGGCGACCTTTGCCCTGGGATTGGTCACCGATTGTATTTCTTCAACCAATAATTGCAATGTTATTCTCCTTAACAGGTAATCCCTGGGTGAATTTCCAGGGTTCATGTAATCTGCACTGGATAACACTTTTATGGGTCTTTGACCTATCTCTTTCCCTAACAGCATAATAAATTGTGGTATCAGTTGGTGTGCTGGCTGCCTCTCCAAAGCATTTTTCACTCAATCTACTGTCTGTCTAATCTCTCCAGCCTTGATAAACCTATAAGATTTACTCATTTTTTAAATTCTCTGTTCCTCCTAACTCTGCCCACTGTACTAGCCATGTAGCCAATTTTTTTATATTTACTGGGCCTACTGACTTTACCATCAACTGTAAGTCTGACGAACTTGCAGGAATTATTTGTGTCTGCTCTGACTGTATTTCCCCCGCTGCATTCTTAATGGTTGATCTCCATTTTATCACTGCTACAGCCTTTTCTGTCTTAGGCTCTCCCAGCCATTTTCTTATTTTTCTCTTGACCCCCTCACAGGTCCTCTCCATACCAAATATCGTTGGAATACAAATCCAAATCTCTCTCTTTTTGACACACAGCACAACTTGCAGCTCCTGTATTTTCACATGCTTTTTCAATGCTGCTATAGTTTTCTTGCACCAACTGTGAGAAACGCTTGCGATCTCTTCCTTTTCCTTAGTCAAATTTTGAACTAACTGTTTCATTTCTATCACTTGATGGTCTAAATTATTCTTGTCTGCTTTAATCTTTTCCCAATACATCATTCTTTTCTCCAATTTCCTATTTTGTTTCCCGATTTGTTCGAACTGAGTTTGCATAATCTGTGTCTGCCTCACTTCCCGCTTCAAATTTTCCTGGCAAGTTTTAAAATTCTCTTGTAATGTTTGTAAATCTGCACAGACTTCCCCATTACATGCAATTGCCTTTTTTACAGCTTGCCACTACAGCCATACTATGGCCGTTTGCTTTTTACTGGCATTAGGCTTGTACAGCTGTACATGTTCCTCAAACATGTTTTCTATGGTATCAAATATTACATCTGGTTCCATTGCACCTTCCATCTAAGGGCACATCTCAAATGCAATAATCTCCTTCTCTAACAGAGAAGGGGCTTTAACTTTAGTCCACTTCCATCCCTTTACTTCTCTCCTGAACAGTGTTTTAAACATTATTACAATAACACCATGCGGTATCTTCCCACTTGTTTTTTTTTTCCTTACAAATTTCACAAAAAAGGAGTCACCCTCATTGATCTTAAATAAGACTCCCCCAACACTCCCCCCGTCTCGAAATCTGGCACTCCTTAATATCTCTCCCCCCTCCACATTCTCCATCACATGTTAGACCCACAATAGAGGTCTCCCTATGGGATGGGGAGCAGGCAGGTACCGGACACAGTGTTGGTATATAATACTCTAAATGCTCTTTATTGATTACAAAACAAACCTTACTCACTCCACATTCACACTCCAAACATACTATACCAGAGTCCAAAGGTCAGAATGGTCCCAATGGTCAGTTGAAATTTCTTCTGATCATAAGATCAGAAGATGTGGGGAGCTGGCGAAAACCACATCTATATCCACCCGGGACTCTGGATTAATAAACAACTGCAATTTGCAGAAATCGTAGGTCACCATTTATAGTCCATTTCATCACGTCATCAGTTCTTTGCCTTTGTTTACTCGGCCTTCTACCCACACAATTCCAAAGAGACAATCCTGGGTGGACCGCCATTATCCAAGGCATGCCATTTCCTCCAATTTGTGTATAATTTTATATCAGTCCAACTGGTATTGTTTCCTTTTCTGCTGATTCTACATATTTTTCTCTGAACATAACAAGATTGTTTTAGCACAAATAGTTCTAATAGTTCTTGACCTTAAGTTCTTGCTTAGGTTGCCAACTTGCAGTGCACGTATTCATGTCAAGCACGCGTTATTCATACCAGGCCTCAATGACCTATAACATATTACATAAATATATAAATCACAATGTACCGGTATATTAATATATCCCAGCAGACCTACATTGCAAGATTACAGCTTGATTATTCAAAATGTTAATACAAATTTTATAGTCACAATGGTGGATAATACATTCTCATGCACATGACTTATGGCACTAAAAAGATATTTTTAGAAGTCCTGAATCCTTTCAAAGGCCCACTAGCTCATATTTCAATGGTCTATGGTAAATATTCCATCTTTAATCTCCCCTGATTCACATCTTTTTATTCCAATAATTATTAAAAAGTTGTTAGAGTCAACTGATCTGAGAAATATTTCCTATTTGTTATTGTAAACTTTTAATTATTTAAATATGCAAACCAGGTTCCCTTTATGTAGTATTTTGTCTATAAAGTCAAGTTTATAACTATAACTATATGTTTCTGAAATGCTGTAAAAGTGATTTCAAGAGATACATTATCCTTATAGTGAAAAAAATAGACAGTCACTTCTGCTTCTGCTTTCTGATTTTGTCCCTGCATGCTTTGCGCTATTCTTTTGTATTTATCCTTAGCAATTTATTTATGTTACCACTTTTAGTAGAATTTCTTTTGATTTTTCAGGTCATTAAAGATGCTGGATGGGAATGTAACAATTCAGTCTCTTGAAAGAAGTTATCTCAGAAAAGTGGATATAACATGTTGATAAAATACTTAATTCCTCTCTCTCCTCGTCCTCTGCATCCAAAAGAAGAGCTGCACTTAGATCATTTTCATGCAGATTTAATTAGCTCCACTGGCACCAGTGGCCTGTCTGTTCTTGATGAATCTCACTTGGATTCAGGATACTTTTGGGAATGGTAGTTCCTAGCCTTCTTGTTAGTTTCACTGTTGGTTACTGCTGGCAGTATTAGCAAAAGGCCTATTTCCCCAGTAGTAGTTATGTAGGAATTCATCTCACTTCCACGCTGAAGTGATGTAAGTGAACTATTCCATATATAGAATTCAAGTGCAATTTCACGGTAAGTCAACAAAATTTAATTTACAACATTGTTCATAGTGTTTTTTTAAAACTTTCCTGTTTTACTCCACAGAACAAAAACAAATTTTCAACCTATGTTGTTGCTTCAGGCCTTCAGTATGGAGCTGAAGAAGGAATATTTCACTACTTTTTCAAGGTAGACTTTTTCAATTTTGGTGAAGTTTAGTTTAATATTGCACAGTTCTTAAAAGTAAACTGAAAAGGAATTTAACAAACTTCTAACTACAGTATTGCTGTATGCTCAATGTCTCTACTAACAAGGCAGAGCACCTGATCCAATGCCTCTTGAAGTCCATTCCCATGGTCTATACTTAAAACTTATACCAGCATGTATCAGGGTGGTGACCTGCTCCAGGGCTGAAAGGGCTTGAAACCAGTCCTGGGAGAGGGCTTGGGCTGCGAGGGGGCTGCTGCTGAGGAAAGCAGCAAGCCTCCGCTTACTGGGGAAGCTGCCACAGCTGGGCCATGCCCCAATCAGGGCACAGTTGGGCCCTATAAAAGGCTGTGAGCCAGGAGCTCAGGCAGTCTCTCTCTGACTGTAGAGAGGGAAGGACCTGGCTGCCTGGGGACTGAGCAAACTACCTGAGTAGAGCGGCGCTGGGGAAAGGCAAAAGGAGCTGGGGAGCTCCCGCCTGGAAACCCCCAGGCTGCAGGGCCTTGCGCGGGGCCTAAACAGGTTCTGGGGCTGCGAAGGGACAGCCCGGGGCTAGGTAAAGGCAGTAGGTCTTACCTCCCTTGCCTATGATGACTGGCTCTTATACTGCAGTCTGCCCCAGGGAGTGGGGGCTAGACAATGACTGGCAGTAGCTGCTGAGGCAAGGTGGGATTAGGGGGTTGAGGGTTCCCTGGGGAGGGGAGACCCTGAGAGTGAGGGGACACTGCTGTGGCAGAACCCCCAGATAAAGGGGCACCATGGTCTGGGAGGGACACGGGGGCCAGCAGTGGCAGGACACCAGTAGAGGGTTCTCTGGAGCTGGTAAAAAGAGCTAATTCCTGGACAACCAGCAGGAGGCGCCGCAGGGGTGAGTTGTGCACCGTTACACAGCATAATTGTTTTGACCAGTAGTGTGAAAAAAATACACACACTAGTTGACACAGTTATTTTGGCAAAACCTCCATTAGAGACACAACTATACCGATAAAAAAGTACTTCTGTTGACATAGCTAATGTTGTTTGTGGAGATGGTATTACTGTGCCGCAAGAACTCTTCATTCTGACAGCACATGCTGTGTCTACACTGGGGGACTATACTGGCATAGCTATGCCAATATGGAATCATAGAAATTTAAGGCTAGAAGGGACCTTGAGAGGTTATCTAGTCCAGCCCCCTGTGCTGAGGCAGGATCAAGTAAATCTAGACCATCCCTGACGGGTGTTTATCTAAACTGTTCTTAAAAACCTCCAAGGACTAGGATTCCACAGCCTCCCTTGGAAGACCATTCCAGTATTTAACTATCCTTATAGTTAGAAAGTTTTTCTTAATAACTAACTCAAATCTCACCTGCTCCAGATTAAGCCCATTACTTCTTGTCCAACCTTCAATGGACATGGAGAACATCTGAATAGCATCCTCTTTATAAAACCCCTTACCATATTTGAAGACTTATCAGGTCTATCCTCAGTCTTCTTTTCTCAAAACTAATATACCCAGTTTTTTTAACCTTTCCACACAGGTCAGTTTTTCTAAACCTTTTAACATTTTCGTTGCGCTCCTCTGAACTGTCATCTTTCTGAAAGTGTGGTGCCCAAAACCAGACCCAGCTGTGGCCTTGTCAGTGCCAAATACCGCAGGACAGTTACCTCTAGTGTCTTACATACAATACTCCTGTTATCCCAGAATATTAGCTTTTTTTTGCAACTGCATCATATTGTTGGCTCATAATCAACTGGTGATCCACTATAGCCTCCAGATCCTTTTGAGCAGTACTACTGCCTAGCCAGTTATTCCCCATTTTGTATTTGTACAGTTGATTTTTACTTCCTAAGTGGAGTACTTTGCACTAGTCTTTATTGAATTTCATCTTGTTGATTTCAGACCAGCTCTCTAATTTCTCCAGGTCTTTCTGAATTCCAATCATGTCCTAAAAAGGGCTAGCAACCCTTCCATCTTGGTGTCACCTGCAACTTTTATATGCTTACTCTACACTCCATTATCAGTTATTAATTAACATATTGAAAAGTATCAGATGCAGGATAGACCCCTGTAGGACCCCACTAGATACACCCTCACAGTTTGACAGCGAACCATTGATAATTACTATTTGAGTATGGTCTTTCAATCAGTTATACACCCACCTTATTGTAATTTCATCTGGACCACAGCTCCCTTGTTTGCTTATGAGATTGTCATGTGGGACTGTGTCAAAAGCCTTACTAAAATCAAGATATATCAGTTCTACAGCTTCCTCCATCCAATAGGCCAGTAACCCTGAAAAAAAGGAAATTAGGTTGCTGCTTGAGAACTTACTAGAGACGGCAATTAAATAATTGTCTGACCGCACCCTCTAATTTCCCACAGCTGTGACTATTTCAATCCATAGTGCAAGAAAAAATGCTTAGAATAAACATTGATATTATTCCTTGAAATTATATATTTAAAAAAATCAAATTCTTCCCAGCCTATAAATACAGCTATGCCAGCCTAGGCCTGTAGTGTGGACATGGCCACATTGAGTCATTTAGCAGATTTTTAGTTTAAAACATATTCAGTCATTCCACAGTTTTTGAACTATATCCTAGTATATCCTATGTTGGTAAGGGTATATCTATCATGGAACCCCAACGGAGTATGCAGCCTGCCTGTTGGGGATTAGGTGAACAATGTTTTTTTCATTATAGTATGATTTTTTTTTCCCCCCGCCCCCCAAGCTTTCTTTATTTCTATTTTCATTTTATATCCTTTGGGATATAAAATAATAATAATAAAGCTTTTCCAAAACTGAGCAGTTTTGTCAAAAATGCCCACTAACTTTGTAGGCTCTTTGTAGACTGCTCGCCTACATCAGCAGCTCGCAGAATTGATTACTCAGCTGTGGCTCAGACTCACATCCAAGAAACTGAACATTAAAATTCAGGATGTACCTAGTTTCATCAACTGTACATATGTTCCTTTTTGCAACTCTAATTAAATATAACCCTCCTGCTTCGTTTGTATTTATTTTCAGACAGCTTGGCTTGGTGAGACTCCTGCAATACCAGTTTTTGGAGATGGAAACAATTTTCTTCCAACCATTCATGTTGTTGATTTAGCAGCGTAAGTATGCTTTTTAGGGATGGCCATCCCTAGAAATGCTTAGTATCCATATATGTAGCAAAACCATACCTACCAGTGGAGATTTCAAACAGCTGCTACCATATTTTTTTTTAAATTATTTTTTAAAATGGCATTGTATTACAGTTGACTTTGGCACATCATTTTCAGGCAAATGGAGTTTTAAATATTTCCAACATGAAATAGGCCTTCTGGAAGTAATAACTTACAGGCACATTGAGGCCATGCTTTCAAGAAATTCGTAGAAGTACCATGTCCAGAACATAGTACCAGTCAACCAAATGGAACCAACAGGGAACTGCACTACAGTTTTTGAAACCAGGATAGAAAGGACAAGTAGCAGTTTGGTGTATATTTTCTAGAGACATTGTTTCATATTCCTGAATTGTCTTGGCCAAACTGAGATATCTAGGTATCTTATCTTACGAATAAAAATCAATATGAAAATAGCATGCTTTGGAATATTCACCTTCAGAGTTTCCTCATACCCTTTGACTCGGGGTTGCTTCTGTATTATATTTCATATTAAAGACACAATATTTTTCCTTCCACTAATGGGCATTTATTGCATTTGCTATATTGCAGAGTGTTACAAAATATAGCCGACCATAGGCCAAGGACTCACTACATTGTGGCAGTGGATGAATCTATACATACTCTTCAGGCCATAGTTAAGGTAAAACAGCTTAAGATTTTGTTTCTTTGTCTAGGTATCTTTTTAGTCTTGTAAATCCTTAGGCCTCGCTCTGTTAAAAGTCCCTGAATCTTCCCTGAATGATTCTGTGCAACAATTTTATAAAAACTAGTCTTGAAATCCTATAATGCAAAATGTGGGCCCAGTCCTGTAGTCCATATTCAGGCAAAATTATTAGTTTCAAAAGGGGTTTTGACTGTGATAAAGGGCTGATGGATTCGACCTTATGTTTTCATCCAGTTCATATATACTGTAACTAGGCAGTCAATGTCTTTTTGAAATTCTTTTTTCCTTTGAATTGTAGGAATATAGTTTGTTCACATGCCTTGAAGCAGAATCCAGCAAAGTAACCTGGAAGCTGCTGTGAAGTAGCAATCTGGTGATTTTAAATCTCTATTATTTAAAAGTGCTTTCGAAGTAATTGGCAATTTATTTGCCTACTGACACTGAAAATTGAACATACTAGGACAGAGATTGTCAGATGGTAATCCATGGACTTCAGAGCCTTTTTTCTGGTCGTCTGCAGAATGAAATATTTTGAGAATCATGTAGTGGGAGTGTTGGGAAATAAAGCAGGTCCATGATTGGCTCTTGGCTTTATGATGTGGTCCATAAAATAGAAAGCTTGCAACACTCCTTTTTTCAGTACAGATAGCAAAAAAGATCTGATATACAGCCTAGCAGAGCTATTCTACCATGTCTCTAAACTTGAACTAGTACACACATGTTCTTCAGATTGCTGTGCATGTCAGAAGTATGGATTAGATGAGTATTTAATGTGTACAATATTGTTTTCTGACAGTGCATTAGCAAAAATGTTGGACCAGGAAAAATCCAAAAGATTCCAAGAGAAAACGCTTTCTTAAGCAAAGACTTGACGGTTAGTATTTTGTTTCCTTTTTTGAATATCTTCTTTAAGGAAGGGATATGAGATGAAAATATAAATGCCATGCAATGTATTCTTTTCTTATTGTTTACATCAGCACAAAGATATGACACAAAAATATGTCAACAAAAGTGCATAAACTATAATTAGATAAAGTAAATGAAGAAGCAGGTTATAAACCACATAATAGAGAATTATGAGGAGTTTTTGCTAGTATGTAGAACCTGATCCTGAGGCTCTCCAGTGGAGCTGATGTGAGTTGAAGATGCTAAGCACCTCACAGGAGGCCCGCATAGAATTGAGCCTTTACAGAGGAAATAAGATATAAATAGTGAGCTACAAAATTTTTTATTCTGATTAGTCAATAAGATGTGGCAGATGTGAATTGTTTCTGTATTCTTACAAGCAGCTTGGAGTAAACTAGGTATGAATTGTCAAAGGCACTTTAGAATGTGTCCCTTTAATATTTCAGTGCAAGGATAATTGAGTGAATATGGTCTGTGTTATAGAGGTCCTTCTATCCTTAAAATCTATGAGTAAGAATAGATTCAGGAGTTAAGAGAGATGGAATTATTGACTGCCGCTTCATTGGTCACAGTAACAAAATGCCCACAGATGGTAGTCTTTGCAGCATGGAGTTAGGACTGGGAGAGAGACTATCAAGATAAAAATCATATTACATAATTATTACCTTAACTCTTTGTCATTAATAACAAGCTAGATTATTAAAACTAAAATTTTAAAATTGAATTCTTGTCTTTAGGCCTAAATCATAGCCCACTAAAGTCAATGGGAGTCATTCCATTGACTTCAGTGCACTTTGGATTAGGGCCCTTTGTTTACTTTTTGCCCTTCACTCTGCTTAGAAAATGAAAGTTCCACTCTCTGGTTTCCATGCATGATCACAAACCAGTGGTATAGTGGCTGGATTTCCAACACTTCATGGGAATATTTAAATTAAAAATAAAACCTGTTTTCATTTAAATTGTTAAATCTTGAAAATATTAATTTTTGGTTTTGTAAAGCAGCACTCCTTACCCCTCCATTTTTTTTTTTTTTAAAAAGACCTACATTTTGGGATTAAGCTACTTGGCAGTGTCCCTTTAATATCAAACAGGGAATTCTGTGTGCAATTAAATGTACTTTTGCTTGTTTAGCAAACACATTTGGATATGTTACTTGTGAACCTGCGGATGGAAGCTGTATTCTTGAAGGAGAACTTCAACATTAAGTGGGTTGCTCAGACAGGACTGGTGGAGAATATTGGGCAAGTCCTCAAAGAATACAAGCAAAGTCGGGAATTACTGGTAATCATTTGCTGTATGCTGTAGTGAAGTGCTCTGATATTTTTCAAAGAGGAGTGTATAAATGTACATTAAGTGACAATATTTGGAATGCTGTTAAGAGATTCAAAATAAACTGACAAATACAATATATTGGGAACTAAAACTGAAAGAAGGACCGAAGAACTAAAGAGAAGAAATACTTTTCCTGTTGTCCCTAGAACTGAAATCCTGCAGGTGAAATCAGCAGAGGGCTGTGGCTCCGGAGTTAGCTCTCTCATGTGATATACCATAATATGGTGACTTTTGGAATGAAATAAGAAACATCTGTTTACTCAGGTGTTTTGATTTGAAGGCTAGTCTACACTAGAAAAGCTTTGCCAATACAGCTACATTGGTACTGTATAGCTATATCAGCAGAGAGAACCCCCTAGTGGAGATGCAGCGTATACCTGCACAAGGAGATCTTTCATCAGTATAGCTAAATCACCTCCCGACGTAACATATGCTATATTGACTTCTTAAAGGACTTCTTTTGCCAGTATAGCTCCAGTTATATGGGGGCGAGGGGTTTTTGCTAGCATAATTATGACAGTCAAGTGTGTGGATTTTTTCACATCCCTGACCAACGTCACTATGCCATCAAAACTTTGTAGTGTAGACCTGGCCTTAGGATCAGTAGCTGAGAGAGTATTTTATGTCCTTTGTGTGCTCTGGTTACAACTAAATCAGCAGGCTCCGTTATAACACATTTGTTCCCTCACCCAGTTCCAAATGTAATATGGAACACTGTTTCCTAAGTGGGCTAAATATTTGGCTATATTCAAATGATCAGGAGTATAGTTACTAATGGTGCAAGAGTTTTTGTGACCATGCAGTTACTGTTTTGTCTTTAATTTTGTAAAGCTTCCTGGCTATGACTGTGATTGTTGTGATATCAGTGTGTAAAGAGTAAATCCTGTCCAAGCCTCCATGGATGCAGAAGGTCCAGAACAAAGGAAAACTCTTGTGGTTCATTGAAAGTCCCAGCACTCATGCACAGAAAGGGGTTTTCAGGGCTGGGCTGGGCTGCTAGATCTGTGATCACATGGACATACCAGTTCAAAAAAAGAATACTCAAGTAAATACATGAAATACTGATACAAACAATTTGGAGGTGGGAAAGGGATGATGTTAAAACTCTTATTATTAGTGGCCCAAAGTATGACCAGCCCGATCAACTGTTTATTGACAGGCAAAAGAGAATTTTAGAGAGTCTTATGTTTGTATATAGTTTTAGGCCCCTGTTTTGCTTCAGGAACTGCTAGTGCAGACCCCTCCCCTGTCCAGAGTCTTACTGAAGTTAGTGGTACCGTATGTAGGCACATGCATCAGCACTAGTAGATCCTGATGTAGGTGAGTTTTGGACATACTACTGTCAATTACATTGTAGAGTGGTATTTTAGCAAGTATACATTTAGCCCTGAATCGTGATGCTAATGCCTAGCCCATATGGCTTGGCAGTATGCTGTGGATCTCTGTGGAACTGACAGGGAGGAGTCATTCATAGACCTGCAGGTCTGGTTTTAGAGCTGAAATAACACCTGTGTTTCCTGTGCCACCTCTCATGGAGGAAGGTAGTAGTATATCCACTACCCCATCCAGATTCTCACTGCATCCTGAGGCTTAGGAAGCCAATTTTTGTTCTGTTCGGAGAGTAGACTCTTCAAATTCTGCTCACCTTTGCACAGTACAGCCACACTGATTCCACTGCAAGGGGTTTTTCTAAGCTTGTGGAAAGAGACAAGATTTGTCCCTTAAATGGGGGACTGGATGAAAAATTGATGAGATGGAGCTCATAACTTAAGAGCATATCCCTGGCTCACTATCTCCCTGACCCACTGGTCTGTGGTCAAAGCAACCTTTTCCTCCAGGAAATGGGAAATCCTGCACCCAAGCTCAGTTCTGGGTGAAGACCTATGTGGTCTTTGTCATAACAAGCCTTTAGGAGCAGCAGGGTTCCCTTGGGGCTTTTCTCCCGAGCCACGGTTCCACGGCTTTCCTCTGGAGAACATGCTGTCTCTTCACTGGTCTTTCTGTGAGGATGAAGGCCAAAAGGAAAACCTTTGTCTGAACGCTGTCATGTACTCTCTTAAAGGCATGGTTTTGTGTTGGAAGGGACTGCTTAGATTTTGCAGCATTGTCTGCCACTACCCCTGGCTAGTTTATCTCCAAAACGTAGGGCTCCTGTGAATTTGGCAGAGTACTACACCTGCCTCTAGTGGCATCTGGTCACTGAGCTGGAGGCTATGTCTTTGGCTGAGAATCTCATAGCATCCATTGAGCAAATGCTGTTGCCAGGGCAACTTTCTTTAAAATAGAATCAGTCTGAGGGTGATCTCTATTCTTCAGGACTCTGAGATCTTTCAGTCAGGAGAGAGATGCCCTGCAAAGCAAGTAGCTGCTATGGACGCCCTGAAGGACGCTGAGGAGGCCTCGCTCTCTTTTGAGAAAAGGAGTACTTGTGGCACCTTAAAGACTAACCAATTTATTTGAGCATAAGCTTTCGTGAGCTACAGCTCACTTCATTGGATGCATAAAGTGGAAAATGCAGTGAGGATGTTTTATACACACAGACTATGAAAAAATGGGTGTTTATCACTTCAAAAGTTTTTCTCCCCCCACCCCACTCTCCTGCTGGTAATAGCTTATCTAAAGTGATCACTCTCCTTACAATGTGTATGATAATCAAGGTGGGCCATTTCCAGCACAAATCCAGGGTTTAACAAGAACGTCTGAGGAACAGTGGGGGAGGGGGGGGTTAGGAAAAAACAAGGGGAAATAGGTTACCTTGCATAATGACTTAGCCACTCCCAGTCTCTATTCAAGCCTAAGTTAATTGTATCCAATTTGCAAATGAATTCCAATTCAGCAGTCTCTCGCTGGAGTCTGGTTTTGAAGTTTTTCTGTTGTAATATCGCAACTTTCATGTCTGTAATCGCGTGACCAGAGAGATTGTGGTCTGTGTGTATAAAATATCCTCACTGCATTTTCCACTTTATGCATCCGATGAAGTGAGCTGTAGCTCACGAAAGCTTGTGCTCAAATAAATTGGTTAGTCTCTAAGGTGCCACAAGTACTCCTTTTCTTTTTGCGAATACAGACTAACACGGCTGCTACTCTGAAACCTCTCTTTTGAGAGTGGCCTCCATTTTTCTATCCATGAGGTCCTTCGGTTAGAACTCTGCTTCTGAACCATATCCTTAGCTAGACATGCTACAGTTGCATCAACCTTTGATATCTCAGTAACTGGGACTTTTGGTTCCTGGATCCTGTAGAACCCAAGATCCAGTTCTGTCAATGTGCTTACCTTTGTCTGGCTTGTCCCATTCATCTCTAATTACTTCCTCAAAGGGGGAATCAGGGCCTCTGGAAAGAATTTTGAAGGGAGAAATTTGCTCATAGACTTACTCTCAGTTTTTTGTTCAGGTTGAATCTGAATAGTGGATACAACATTGTTTGATTCACGTGGCCTTGAATTTCTCAGGGGGAAAATACCTTTCCTGAGTCTTTCCCTGGTCATGATGGGAGTCAGAGCCTGACAATCCATCCTCTTCTTTGGAAGAGGGGGAGGAGTGAGAGGGCTCATACTATCTCTTTTATGCTTTTTTCTTCCCCTTTTTCACTTTCTTTTATTTTATTTTTTAATTTTTTTTAAGCTTTTTTTTTTTTAGCATGCTGAGAGAGTGTACAATCTCTGTCATGACTTTGGTGAGGTCTTTTGCTGCTAGCCTTGCTGAAGATCTGAAGTCATCTCGCGAGATCTCTTTCTGAGTCTCCATCTGCTGAACCCTATTCACACAGGGAGGAGTGAGGGGAAATGCTTCCAGAGCCTTCCTGGCCAGATTGGAAAGGAGGAGGAGTGGTTATTGCTGGATTGAGATTCTCTTACTCATCAGATGGGTCTAACAAATCTTTATTAAGGCATAAACACTCATCAAGTAGTGATGAATTACAAGTGGGAAGCTCATCAGGATGATCTCATCACAATCACTTCCAACACTGGACAATATAGCTTCAACCTCCCTTTGTTACACAGTTTTATTTATAACTTTTTGTTGTTGTTTTTTATACATATGTATTAGTCCCTGATTTCCATGTTCACTCTCATCCCCTGACAGCATAGGTTTAGTGTTAGCTCAAACCAGTTTCTTCTAGCTTTGTGGCTACTTTATCTTTTATTTTCCTCACAAACATGTTTACTCTGTAATTTTTTACACGTGCACAGTTCTACTTACATTGTTAAACATTATTAGAGTAGACTCTTAAAATTCACAGCGGGCTTTTATCAGGCCTAAATATGCCTTTACTTTCAATGCTTATGATTAGGGTGACCAGACGTCCCGTTTTTAAAAATACAGTCCTGTATTTAAGCCCTCCTGCAGGTGTCCTGACTTTTTCTTAAAAATGGGAGAATTGTCCCATATTTTCTGTCTCCCCCGCATCAGTACTGGCAGGTCCTGCTGCTGGCTAGATCCCTGCTTGCCAGCCGCCCGCTTACCAGCGGTAAATGGGTTGGGTCCAGTGGCTGACTATGGGGGTGGGTGTGCAAGGCTGGTGGCAGGGGCTGGTCCATTAGCGCAGCCCCTGGTGCATGCTGGCTTGTGGCCGGCAGGTCCCCGCCCCTCCGTCCCCGCCCCGTTTCCAGCTGGCACTGCCTGTGAGCTGCGGTGGCTGGTGAGTGAGGGCAGGTGGTGACTGGTTATATGTCGCCTCTGCTGCTCACCCATTGGCCCTTTACATGCTCCCCCTCTCGCTGTCCCCTGCATTGTCCCTTCCCGTGCCCCCCCACCCCCCCCCCGCAACCCTGCTACTCCTCCATATCCCCACTGGCAGGACATGTCCTGCTCCCAGCACTGGGCAGAAAACCAGCCCCTGGTCAGAGCACTGAACCACCACCAGCCTGGCCAGCAGGCTCTTTCCTTCCCCTACTGCGTCTGGCTGGGCTGGTGCCCTGGGAAATCCCAAGACCCTCTGGCCTGGGGCACTGGCCAGGAAGAGCCGAGACCTATATGTGCCAAATCCCCACACAGTGCTGGCATGGGGAAGCCACTTTGCCCCTCAACTATGCTCTGGAGTGGCAGAGGGGAAGCGATTTCCAGCCTGTTCACGCCTGAACCTGCAGTCTCCATAGCAGTACCCCAGGCAGAGGCTTAGCACCCTCTTCATCCCCCCGCCCTGGGTTCGCTGAAGCCCCTACAGTCAAGTTCCCTGGGCCCTGGTGCACAATGCATCCCTAGGGCTTAACCCTTCCTGCTTGCACTGTAGCTGAGGGACAAGAGGTGGCTGGGTTATGTCAGTGGCCAGCAGCAGCCTTGAGGTGTTAGCTGCCTTTTGTCACTGTGCGGGCAGGAAGGGACAAGCTGCTTCCAGCCACCCGGGAGCGGTGGGGTGGAGGGGAGATGAGCTCTGCCAAGAGATGGGCTAGGTCATCCCTGCCCCACCCTCTCCCCTGCAACTGGAAGCAGCTCCTGTCCCTTCCCTCCCATACAGTTCTGAAAGGTTGCTGCTGGCCACATTCTGGTGTGAACCCTGGTAGCAGAAATCTGGGGACGGGGAGAGCATGTGACCCTGTGTGCACACACACCCGCCCCCCCCCCCCCCAACATGTTTCCTCAGGAATATGCGGTGCCAGGTACGAGGAGAGGCAGGTCGGTCCCGGGGGCCTGGCCAGCCAGGCATGGAGGGCGGTGAGCGCTGGGCAGGGAGGGTCGGGTTGGTTGGTCTCACTCCCACCCCCTGTGAGAGAGGTGAATGGGAGTGCGTGTGTGTCACCCCTCCCCGTGTGAACCCTAAAGCCTTAAAGATAATAAGGTAAATAAAAAGAATCCCACTACGCAGTATTTCTTTTTAACAGGGGCTCAGTCAACTTGATGTTAATTTGAATCTTTGTACGATTGATTGCTGCTTAATTCACTTGAATACGAGTAATGTTACCAGATGTCCCGTGTTCAGCATAAGGAAATATGGCCACCCTACTTATGATCCCTTTGTTTCTTTTTCCAGAGTGCTCAGGATCCATTTTTAGAACTTGGGGGGAGGGAGGATTTGTGACCTTGTAAATCTGCTTTCTCTTTTCTCCAGGGGCCCACTGGGAATTACCCCCTGAGTTGGTTCACTAGGCCCTCCTCATCCTTGGAGCCTCTCCCTGCCCTGTCTATAGATTCTTGGTTCATTTTTGCCATGTCGGAACCACAGCTGCTCTGGTGGCGAGGGGATTCCACACGCCTGCCTGACTCATAGCACTGGGATCTAACAGAATTAGGGGTAGAAGGCTGGGTGTAGGCTGGGTACACATCACTGTCTGCTGAGCCTGGGAAGGCAGTCTCACAGATGGAGCACCATTTGGATTTCATTTGGTGCTTTTTAGGGTACTCTGCCATATCCAGAAGGTGCAGAGGAGCCGGCAGGATGCACTGCAGCCCAGGCTCCAGAGGGTTCCAACACACAGCTAAAAAAACTGGCCAACGGAGGAAGAGAGGCTGGGAGGACAATTGCTGCTCAGCCCTGCCCCAAATTTTGACATTCCCCTTCCCCCACAACCCAAAACCATAGGCAGAGGTAAACTGGGAGCTTTAAAAACCACTGTCCACACATGTCAGTGTCAGAGAAACTGGAGGAAAGTAGGAGCTGAGGGAGCATGGCCATACCATGTGGCTCCAAAACTCTGATCCATCTCTGTAAGCTGCAGAGAGGGGAGAGCTGCCCAGATGTCAAGAATTGTAGGAGACACTGAGCTCCAGAAATAGGACATCCAAGGGCAGAATTTATACACTGAAAGTTCATCTAAAATAGGTATCCAATTGTATGTTAATTTGTTTGTTCATATATTTTCTACTGGTCCTAGGGGAAAGACCAATCATTTAAAACAATCACACTATTTGCTTAATTCCTTTTTATCTTTTTTCTTTCAGCCAGTCAAAATTTGTGTTCTTGGTCCTCCTGCAGTTGGGAAATCTACCATTGCTGAAGAACTCTGCAAACACTATATGCTACATCACATTAAAATAAAGGATGTAATTTTTGAAGCAATGGAAAATCTGGTACGTGGGTAACTGTTCTTTAGGATTATTATTTTGGTTTTCATAGTTTTAAAATGTAAAATGTTTGAAATCATTTATGAATTAGAAAACTGTGATTTAGAAGTTGAAGAATGACCATAGGAAATAACCTTCTTCTAGTAGAATACAATGAGGAATTAAAAATATCCTAACTCCATTGTAGATGCCCAACTGTTGCTGTTGAAACTAATCCCTGCCTTTTCCATTTTTCAGTATCTGCAAAAGCCAAAAAATATTTTATTTAACCTAGGCTGTAAAGGCATGATCTTGTGACATGCTGAGTACTGAGCACACCTTATTTTAACTGATTGTAATTAGTGAAGATGGCTCAGAACCTCACAGCTTAGAGCCTTAGATGAGCTCCATATCTATATAATAAAATTCCAGGATTGTCACTCTGTGTGTCTTATGTTCTTATGTGTGTCACTCTGAAGCCTGGAATGTCTGAGTCAGTGTGAAGCTGGAAAAAGCTACAAGTACAGTTGAAAGCTCTTTTTGTTCAGAATATCACCAGGTTCAATCATCACTAGGATTCGGAGTCTGTTACCATCTAATTTTTAAGTTCTCGGCCATTTTGACTTTGAGTTACACCCGTACTGTGTACACGTACAGGAAGGCATGTGTCTATGCCATGCCAAGGGTCCTAGACCATTGTGATATCAACCCAATCACCGCCCTTAGTCTACAGTTATTTTGCATGCAAAGATTTCATTGGCTGTATGAAGGAATCTGCACAACTCCCCCCTACCCACAACATAGCCTCCCCTCCACAACATAACCAGCATACACAATAACCCCAAATACACATAGACCGTCACTGTGGCACATTCCCCTCATTTGCCATCCACACAACACTCCCCACACACAAATCAACAAAACCAGCCACACAACACAATCAGCACACACAGTAACCCCAAAGATCACTCTTAAGTCTGTTGAACCAATGTGAAGCAATGGAAACAGCTACAAGCATGGTTGAGAGCGCTTTTTGTTTAAAATATCACGAGGTTCAATCATCATTGGGATTCATGGTCTGTTACCATCTACCTGAGCCATTATTGGCTTTTTTACATACATAACTTTATGAATTACACCTATGTGACAGCACAGGCTTTCAGCTATTAGTCTGAAACTAAGATGCAGACAGTTGCCCAAATGTCCTTAATTATACCTGTCTAATACCAAAGGCAGAATTTAGCCAAACTATTTTTGAACCTTATTTTTGTATATAGGAAAAAATTATTGCTCCTAAAGAAACAGTGGAAACTGAAGAGGTGGGAGAGGAGGGAGAAGAAGATGAAGAAGAAGAAGGGAACAGTATAGAAGAGGCACAAGAACTCTTAGATGGAGTCAAAGAAAACATGGAGCAGAATGGAGGTAAGACGTGAAAGGAAAGGCATACTGATAATGGTAGCCTGGATTTTAGTTAATAGATGTAACTTTTATACAAATGAAAAATCAGGAAATTGATTTGTGCCTGTACCTTTAGACCTTATAGCTCCCATTGAAGGCAAGGGTCATGCCCTCTGTTTGCAGTGTTATGAACCTTTACCTCACTTACCTTTGTGCAATTCCACAGAAATAATTGAGATTATATGAGAGTAACGGGGCAAAATTTGACCTAATGTGTCTGTAAAAAGTCATATACATTTTTAATCACTGAAAAGCTATTATAATAGTAGGAATTGTTTTCTGCATATATTTTTATGCAGCCCTTTTGACACTACAAACTAACATTTTACTTACAGCTCTATATTCAGTCTCTCTAGATTCTTGGCAAGAATATTTTCTAATTAATTATATCATGCTTACCTTTCAGAAGTGAAAGCCTAATTAATGTCACTTAAAGTAAAAAGCTAGCCAAGTTTTACTGGGTTTCTTGATTGCAACTAACCTTGAAAAAAATCAGTTAACTTTTTGTTCTTTGGTTCCCCCCTTTTGGTGAAGGGTAAATAATGTTTACCCATGTTTGTAAAATACTTTAAGGCCTGTGGATGGAAAAAGTGCCATATAAGTGTTTTAATTATTATTTGTGGCTAAAGTCATGTGTGCTTTTGGCCTTGTGCTTCTTAACACACTGAGGTCTACAATCATTTCCCATGAAAAAGCACTGGATTCTTTTGTCTAATTAACGCATGCTTTATCTGCAAAATTAATGAGCACTGCTGCATTATCTCCTGTGTGGCTTTGCTTTACTGTTAAAACAATGAAACCTTTTACAATCAAAATATTTTGATTACAGTGGATTATATATATTTAACTAAGACTTTTTAAAAATGAAGCAAAGGGAAGGGGAGGGAGTTGGAGTCATGATTACAGATGAAGTAAGAATCTGAGTTTTATTCCCAGGACATTGGGGTTTTATTGTAACGTTTATTTAATGACCTGGGCCAAGTCACTAAAACTACTTTGTGTCTCAGTTTACCCATCTGAAAGTGAGCATAATACCTGTCTCACATGGGTTTTTCCAAGTGTTTTAATGACAAATTGAATATGTGTTTGTAAAACTGTTTGAGGCCCTTAGTAAAATCCAACATTTTGCAAGTTTAACTGTTCTGCTACATTCCTCTCTCTAAATGTTTTTTTGTTTTGTCAAGTAAATTCAGAAATTAATTCTAGATGCTTCAGGAGATAGTGCAAGTCCCTAGGCGTTACCAGTATGTTATACTACTATGTCCAATTTATTTATTTTTACTCCTTTGATCCTGGGATAATAGTTAAACTCATCAAACGTAAACAGTCTTATGAAAGGAATCTTTCATTTTATACCTGATGATAATTTTGTGGTACTCTGAAGACTCTGTAACATATCAGTACATATTACCATAGGTGATTCTGTGTAGTTACCAAATAGTGATCCCAAGCAGATAGTTAGGCATTCTCAGATCTCAACTCAAAGACTCTCTGACAAGTGGATAAAAATGTTAGTAAAATCTTTCAGATGTTCATCTTCCACATAAACCATACATAGGTTAACTCTATTTGAATGCATATGTTAAATTTTCAGGTCGTCTGGATGATCAGTATGTGATTAGATTCATGAAAGAAAAGCTAAAGTCTATGCCTTGCAAGAATCAAGGATATATTTTGGATGGGTTTCCAAAGACCTATGACCAGGCAAAAGATCTATTTAATCGTAAGTTACAGAGTTCTGCTGTAGTTGTTATGTATGTATGAAGACTGAAAAAGGGCAAATATAGTAAAAAGAAAAGGAGTACTTGTGGCACCTTAGAGACTAACCAATTTATTTGAGCATAAGCTTTCGTGGGCTACAGCTCACTTCATCGGATGCATAAAGTGGAAAAAACAGAGAGGAGATTTATATACACACAGACCATGAAAAAATACACATTGTAAGGAGAGTGATCACTTAAGATGAACTATTACCAGCAGGAGAGTGGGGTGGGGGGAGAGAAAACCTTTTGAAGTGATAATCAAGGTGGGCCATTTCCAGCACATTTCCAGGAGTTAACAAGAACGTCTGAGGAACAGTGGGGGGGCGAATAAACAAGGGGAAATAGAGACTGCTGAATTGGAATTAATTTGCAAATTGGATACAATTAACTTAGGCTTGAATAGAGACTGGGAGTGGTTGAGTCATTATACTAAGTAAAACTATTTCCCCTTGTTTATCCCCCCCCCCCAACTGTTCCTCAAGACGTTCTTGTTAACTCCTGGAAATGTGCTGGAAATGGCCCACCTTGATTATCACTTCAAAAGGTTTTCTCTCCCCCCACCCCACTCTCCTGCTGGTAATAGCTCATCTTAAGTGATCACTCTCCTTACAATGTGTATTTTTTCATGGTCTGTATGTATATAAATCTCCTCACTGTTATTTCCACTTTATGCGTCCGATGAAGTGAGCTGTAGCCCACGAAAGCTTATGCTCAAATAAATTGGTTTAGTCTCTAAGGTGCCACAAGTACTCCTTTTCTTTTTGCGAATACAGACTAACACGGCTGCTACTCTGAAACCTGGCAAATATAGTGGCAATCTATAAAAAAGGAAATAAGGACAACCCAGGGAATTAAAGACCAGTCAGCTTAACTTCTGTACCCGGAAACAAAAGGGAGCAAATAATTAAGCAATCAATTTGCAAACATCTAGTAGGTGATAAGTAACAGTCAGCATGGATTTGTCAAAAACAAATCATGTCAAAGCAACCTGATAGCTTTATTTGACAGGGTAACAAGCCTCATGGATAGGGGGGAAGCAGTAGACATGGTATATCTGTTATACTAATAAAATAAAAACCAGCAGGATCTTATTAAAAGGGAAAAGGCAAAATACCACATTTATTGTGAATACAGAAAGAATCATAGTAAGCAGTTAGTTATAGCTATAACATTCCATTCAATCTCATATTTATTCACACATTCATTCATACAAACACACACACACAGGTTCTGCAAGGTTGTTATCATAGTTACCAGCCTTAGAGTTGCTCATGCCAAGCCACTGGCCAGGTGGCCTGGACATGAGGAGGGAGCAGGGCCTTGTCAGATGCTCATCTGATGCTCCTGGAAGTTGGTTTCCAGAATCAGACCCCAAAGTTCTCACTTTCTAGAGTCCATTTTTATAGGAGTTTCTTCCTATGCCAGTCTATGGGAATTGCTTCATCATGCTGTTGCTGAATCAATCAGCAGATGGCACATTCCTGATGGCTCCATGCTGCTAGATATTATCTTGTTCTTTGGTTCTCCCATTCTTGAGGCTGTTGGGTGGATTCCAGTCTGCCCTCCGGGGGTCCTCTGGTTATTTCCACTTCACGCCTTCTTCAGCCGATGGACACTGGATTCTTAGGCTGGCACCTCCCTGATCATTCAGTTATTATCCACACCAAGCATCCATCCACATACATCCTCTATCTCTATTTTAATCACAATTGTTGATACAACAAAAGGGCGGGGAGTCTCTGGGTGCTGTTTCTGTTGTTACAGAGTATTGCTTTGAGTCTCTCTCTCTGTGAATTGCTTTGAGAGCAGACTCTGTCTTACAATGTACTAACGCAATTAGCAGCTTGCAAGTTTCACACACAGAGGGAGAGAAACAGTACCAAAAACCAAGAGACTTCTTAATTAGTAATACCCTGGAATTTAAACTATGGGGAATCAAACTTATTTGTGATTTTAATACAGAACTTCTTTAATATGATCCCACATATCTTGACTTTAGTAAAGCTTTTGATACTGTCTCACATGACCTTTTCATAAACTAGGGAAATGCAACCTAGATGGAGCTACTATAAGGTGGGTGCAAAACTGGTTGGAAAACCGTTCCCAGAGAATAGTTATCAATGGATCACAGTCATGCTGGAAGGGCATAATGAGTGGGGTCCCGCAGGGATCAGTTCTGGGTCTGGTTCTGTTCAGTATCTTCAGTGATTTAGATAATGGCATAGAGAGTACACTTATAAAGTTTGCAGACGATATCAAGCTGAGAGGGGTTGCAACTGCTTTGGAGGGTAGGATTAAAATTCAAAATGATCTGGACAAACTGGAGAAATCGAGAAATGGTCCAAAGTAAATAGGATGAAATTCAATAAGGACAAATGTGAAGTACTCCATTTAGAAAGGAACAATCAGTTACACACATACAAAATGGGAAATGACTGCCTAGGAAGAAGTACTGTGGAAAGGGATCTGGGGGTCATAGTGGACACAAGCTAAATAAGAGTCAACAGTGTAACGCTGTTGCAAAAAAAAAGTGAACATACTTCTGGGATGTATTAGCAGGAGTGTTGTAACCAAGACACGAGAAGTAATTCTTCTGCTCTACTCCGCACTGATTAGGCCTCAACTGGAGTATTGTGTCCAGTTCTGGGCACCACATTTCAGGAAGGATGTGGACAAATTGGAGAGAGTCCAGAGAAGAGCGACAAAAATAATTAAAGGTCTAGAAAACATGACCTCTGAGGGAAAACTGAAAAAATTGGGTTTGTTTAGTCTGGAAAAGAGAAGACTGAAAGGGGAGATGATAATAGTTTTCAAGTACGTAAAAGGTTGTTACAAAGAGGAGGAAGAAAATTTGTTTTTCTTAACCTCTGAGGATAGGACAAGAAGAAATGGGCTTAAATTGCAGCAAGGAAGGTTTAGGTTGGACATTAGGAAAAAATTTCTAACTTTCAGGGTGGTTAAGCACTGGAATAAATTGCCTAGGGAGATTGTGGAATCTCCATCATTGGAGATTTTTAAGAACAGGTTAGATAAACACCTGTCAGGAATGGTCTAGATAATACTTAGTCCTGCCACGAGTGCAGGGGACTGGACTAGATGACCTCTAGGTCCTTTCCAGCTCTATGATTCTATGCAGAGTATTATTATTTGTTATATGTTCACCACCAGCATTGTGCTGATTGCTGTATAGGACACAAATATAAAAACAGTCCCTTTCCCAAGAAGCTTACAACTGAAGGATTCTACATCACTTCATTTTAGTTAAGGAAGTCAGTGTTTTCAAAATATGTCCTGGTAAATAAAGGAATGAATAAATAAATGTACAAACATGGAGGGCTCAGTCCTTCTGTGTGCTGAGCTAGTGTATAGTGAGTTGTTGGGGGGAAATAGTATAGGAGCCTATTCCACCTATGTAAGAATTCCACAGGGCTGCTTTAAGAAAAGAGTCCAGCTAATGGGCCAGCCCAGAACTTCAGTTCATGTATATCAGCATAACTCCACTGAAAATCACTGAAGTCAATGGAGCTATGTGATTTACACCAGTTGAGGATCTTTCCCCAAGTCTCTAAGCAGGCATTGTCTACACATTCGGAGACATGTCCGCCCCAGCCCCCCAAAACAGCTAGTATATGTTCTATTGCCAGTAGCAGGAGTTGGCCAGAAGATGGTGGGTGTGCATGCTGCTCCTGCTCAGAGATGTAGAAAAGTGTGTCTCTCAGCAGAATCCTGCATTGGCTGGCAGGATCTCTGTGTCCGATGTTCATATACCATATGGGGGGGCGGGGGAGGGGGAGGAGAGAGAAAGAGAGAGAGAATGAATATGCACCAAGCTAATTTTAAACAATAGAACTCTTCTGAATCATGAAGAACTAGCATCATTTGTGCTTCTTATTTAGAAGTATCTAAACATTTTTTTTCTGAATTATTTACCCACCTATCTCACAATGGTGCTGTCAGGATTCATTAGTTAGTGTCATTTGACCATATAAAGAACTGGTACTACATAAAGAACAGGTATTGTTACTAGCACCTCTTTAGTTAACGTTAGTAATATAGTTTCTTCAGGTGACAGTGTTAATTATATTGTACTTTTATTTTAGTTGAAGATGATGAGGAAGAAGAGATAAGAAGCAAAGTGCCTCGCTATGATAAATTAATCACTCCTGGTAAGTTTACTATACTACAAAGGGCAGAGTTTTAAAAGAATACTCACACCATTAAGAAGCACTCCTTCTGTTGCTGGATTTAAGCATATAGTGGCCCTAATCTCATTGGAACAAAGATTTGGTCCAGACCTCTAGACAGACAGCAACAGATGATGAAGCACTAACTTTTGAACCAAGCAGCTTCTTCTATTCATAAATTGAGACACTTGTAGTCCACATTTTTAAAGTGAAAACATGAATAAATCATTGTGATGCACTATGATGACCCTGGCAACAGGATCTGCAGGGGAGGTCTAAAAACACAGCTGTTCCAAGAAAAGAAGAGTGACTATATGAGAGAAGGTTGCACTCTCAACCCATGGCTATGCTGAGGTGGGAAGCATTTTTGTTCGTTTTCTGAGTTTTACTGACTGTTATGCTGTACCTGGTTCTATAAATTTCTCCCTGAGAAAAGATGTTACTGCTTGACTTTGCTAAACTGCTTCACCAATTTACAATGGTATTTATAAAATTAGATAAATTAGTCCTTATTTCCTTTGACTTTAATGGCAGTTTTATCTGAGGCTTAGGGCTTGTCTACCCTGGCGCTTTAGAGCGCTGCAAAGTTCTTGCTCAGGGGGGTGAAAAAACACCCCCCTGAGCACAGCAAGTTTCAGCGCTGTAAAGTGCCAGTGTAGACAGTGCACCAGCCCTGGGAGCTGCACTCCCCATTCTGGTAGCTACGCCCCTCATGGAGGTGGCAGCGCTGCCATGGCAGCACTTTAGCGTTGCCAGAGTAGACTAGCCCTAAGTCTACACTAGCAACTTATGTCGGTATAACTATGTTGCTCAAGGGCATGGAAAATCCACATTCCTAGCAACACAAGTATACTGATTACCTCCTGGCGTGATGTCAATGGGAGGGCTTCTCCTGTTACCATAGCTATTGCCTCTCAGGGAAGTGGATTGCCTATACCGACAGGAGAAGCCCACCTGTCAGCATAGGTAGCATTTTCACTGAAGCTGAATAAAGATATGAATAAAGATTTTTATTTTATAAAGAATAAAAAATTGAGACTGTTAAACTAATACAAAGTAAAATGTTTTTACATGCCCTTCCAGTATTTTCCCTACCACTGTACTACAGATAACAGTGATACTAAATTATATTGCATCTGGCATATTTTATTTTTATGTACTGCTTAGGTGCATGATAGTTTACTTAACCCGAGCATAGGTACATTTATTTATGAGATTAGAAATTCCAGACTATAGTAATCTAGTCCATGAGGTCTTTTGAATAGATGAGTTAAGTTTTCCAGTCCTATTTACTACATTGGCCACACAATTCACATAGATCTTTTCAGATTTTACTATTTAAAGCATTTTGACTGGTGTGTATAGTAGCTTTCTATGGGGCTTTAGGACTAGATTCTGCCACTGTTACTCATGTTGAGTAGTCCCTTACACCACAAATAGTCCCACTGAGTTCAATAAGTAAGGGTGGTAGGATATGGTCCATAGTTTGTAGTTAAACTTTACGGTTTTTAACTGAGATAACATTGGAACATCAGGGTTCTTTCCAAAGCACTTTTGTTTACTGTTAAATATTGGTGAATTGCTACAAGTGTACACAGTTGGAGACAGAGCATTCTGTAATGCTGTTTTGTATGGAGAGATTTAAAGATTTGACATCTGTTTCTATTCACTAGTAGTTTGGAATTTGTTATTCATAGATGATATCTAGTGATAGCAGAAAAATAAAACAAAAATTATGACATTACATCTAACCCTCAAAAATGTTTTTTTTCCACAGAATATGTTATTTCTTTGAATGCCTCAGATGAATTCCTAAAAAACCGAGTAATGAACCTTCCAGAGAGTGTTGTGGCTGGAACTCATTATACTCAGGACCGGTTCTTGAGAACTCTCAGTCTCTTCAGAGAGTTAAACACTGAAGATGAGACTGTTGTCAACTATTTTGATGAACTTGAAATACATCCACAGTTTATTGGTATGGAATAAAAGCAAACTTTTATATAAGCCATTAGAAACATAGTATATTTTTCTTCCATGGAAATAATACAATATTTTTACATAGATAAAATGGCATATTTTAATGGTCACTGAAGTACAAATCTAAGAACATGCTTGCACTACTGCAGGAGTGTTTGTTTACTCTTATAATTTGGGGAAATGTACATCTAACTGCCATTGGCTCATACAATGTACCCATTTTAAAGGTCCACTTTTGGAGGCTAAGTGAACTATCCTTTTATAATGAGAACACAGACCCCACTGTTGATGGTCTGGTAAATTCGTACAGTAATATCCAGTCCTTGATTTTCAATATCATGGCTCCCAATAAACCTTTTCCTCAGCTTTGTTCTCACAAGTCATGATGGTATATAAATGATCTGCAACAGACGAAGCATGAAGATGGCTAGGGCACTGGGGAGGGAACTCTTGTAATGCTTCTGACTGACTATGACATAAGAAATTTTTGAAATCCCCCTTCACGCCCACCCCTCCCCCAAAAAAATGTCTTCCAACATACCATCCACAAAACCTGATCACTGGAACTCTTGGGGTTGGTGAATCGAGCCTGATTATTCAGAAACAAAGTGAGAGCAATATGCCAGCATTGCTTAAAGAAGCTATTTTCAGCCTGTGCACAAAAAAGCTATACCTTGGTATGGATAATCACACTAATTATCACCCTGTCTTGAATGTCCCTTTTGTGGACTCAGATAATGAGACTGTTATGGTGAAACAACCCTGGTGATACCTGGAGTTCCCAGATTTTTTTTTTCCTTCCATTCAGTCCTTGAGCAGACCATCTACAGACCTCTCAAGGTCCCTTCCAGTCCTATGATGCTATAAATATGGTACAGAGATTGTGCTACTTGTACTGGTAGGAAATCTTCTGCAATGGACAAAGACCATGTGTCCATATTGATCCTTTCAGATTTGTCACACTGACCATGAAGTGTAGTTGACATATTTTTGGACCTTTGAAAGCATAGGTAGAGTTGCTCACGAGGAATTCCATTCCTTTTTTTCCCTAAGAGGTCCTAGTGGGTAATAATATTAGGTAATTTTTCTTCTGTTCTGAGGGTTCTTATATTGTATTTCAGAAGCGTCTATTCTATTGTCCCTCCCATTCAAAGCATATAGGAGGGCACATGGGGAAATAATGAGAATATTTGAGCTCTGGTGCCTCTATGTTAAACCAATAAAATAAAAAATCAGCAGGATCTTATTAAAGGGGATAAGACAAAATGTCACATTTATTGTGAATACAAAAAGAATCATAGTAGGCAGTCAGTTATAGCTATAACATTTCATTCAGTTTCACATTCATTCACACGTTTGTTCATACACACATACAGGTTCTGCAGCTGCTGTATAGTTACCAGTCCTGAATGTAGCTTGTGGCTTAGGGTTGTAGCTTGTGGCGGCTAACTGGCCAGGAAAGCCGGGCACAAGGAAGAGCTGGGTCTCTGTTGGGCATGCACCGATGCCCTTCCATGTTGGCAGCAGAATGTTACCCTTCAAAGTCTTCCATCTCACCCATCCTTTTTGTAGGCTTTAGTTTGAATCCAGAGTCTATAGGTCTTGCTGTGTCACGCTGCCTCTGAGTTCGGTGTGATTGATCACCTGTCAATTGCAGACATGACTTTCAGCCTAGGACCTGGCTTTGATGTTTCTTCAATTGTACTTTTGTTCTTTTTTTTTGAGGGTGGACTCCTCTTAGTTTGTCAGCGCTGTTGTCTGCATCTTTAGCCGTTGGGTGTTTACACTTTATTTCATCAGGACAGGCTGGGGCTGGAGGTTGTTTCCATCATCCATACATACCTCATTCACACATCTAAACTAAACTAATAAGATTACAGCAGGGTTTTGCAAAAATGAAGGTTGCAGCAAGCTTTTACAAAATGAAGTGAGCATTTTAAAATGGAGTTTGGGACAAGCTAAAATGGAGTTTGAGTTACAATATGGACAAGTGTAAGGAATGGCAAACAGTGAACAGAAGTTACAATGTTGAAACAGTGTAAGTTTCAGCGATTTAAGCAGCAATTGGATTGAAACTGAAACTCAATTAGCCAGTTATTGGGGTAACCGGTTTTATGAATGAATGTTGATTAATAAAACTTTGCTTATGAAGTTATATTAATAAAGTGAACAATTAAAAACAATTTCATTGATCACTTCTACATCTAGTATGCAGATGCAACTGGCTCCACAACATTCCTTATCAGATCCAGATGGTGAAGTTGATTGACTTACCTCAATGTCCTACTAAAGTGGGAGTTGGATGCAGGTTAGCTAGCTAAGGGTATGTCTACACTAGCAAGTTTCTGCCCAACAAGTTATACCCCTTTTATTAAAGCACTAGAGTTAAACTGCTATTGTGTGTCCATACTGCGCTCCTTGTGACGGTGGAGTGCATCCACATTAGCAGCTCTTGCAAGGGCAAAGAGAGCAGTGCATTGTAGTAACTATTCCACTGTGCAATTGGCCGCAGGGTGCTTTGGGAAGGGTTTGCAATGCCTCATGGGGCAGGCACAGCGTCACATGATGCAGGTTTCCCAATCCCTTGTTCTGTGGGCAT
Organism: Chelonia mydas; assembly: GCF_015237465.2. Classification (NCBI taxonomy): domain Eukaryota; kingdom Metazoa; phylum Chordata; order Testudines; family Cheloniidae; genus Chelonia; species Chelonia mydas. The sequence goes on from NC_051246.2 coordinate 106,730,237, forward strand.
TTTCCTACATTGCCAGCTGCTTTTCAACTGAAGTGTGGGGGAAGGGGGGCAGAATGTGTGACGGAGTGTATGTGTATGGAGGGGGCAGGAAAGAGTGTGTTTTGGGGGACAGAGAGTGTGTCAGCATGCTGTCTTGTAAGTTCAGACAGCAGCAGGAAGCAACCAGTCCTGAGACAGGGGGAGGGGGAAACCCGACATCAGCCCCTGTCTCTCTCCCCAGCACTTGTCAGAAACGGAGCTTTGAAAGGGGAAGGGCACACGCCTTCACAGCAGCCAGCGAGTTCAAAACAATGAGCAGAGTGGCCACTTTAGGGATTCCGGGACACTTCCAGAGGCCAATTGATTGCTTTCTGCACTGTAATGTATTTATACTGCCAATACAGCGCTGGAGCCTCTGTGCTGTAAGGCTTACAACTCTCGTGGAGGTGGTTCTTTGCAACGCTGCAACTGAGGCGTTTCTGCGCACAAAGTAGCTTAGCAATGTGTAAACCTTGGGAGTTGCACTGCAGAAAGCTGCTTTACTGCGCAGAAACTTGCCAGTGTAGACAAGGCCTACGTCTCAGTTCAGGGAAGACCAAGGAATGCTATTAGACAGGGAAAGCAAATGGAAGAAGTGGTAATTATTTCTGCCTTCTTGATTGAGGGGGTTTGCCCATCGTTTGTTAGTTATATTCATCTGGAAGTCTAGGTAGTAGCACTTGCCTAGAATGGGTTTGTATTTTAATCTGTGCTTCATAAGAATTTTTTTTCTCTTTTTGATGTTGACTTCACTTCATAATTAGATTACTACATTGTCCTCTGCCTTGGGCTACACCTGAAGACTATTCTGAAACTCTAGCTATTGCCAAAGGAGGCATTCTGCTTTGCCTGGTGGTGCTTCTTACAGGGACATCACACCCATGTTTCACAGTCTTCACTAGCTTCCAGCTGATTTCCATATGCAATTTAAGATTTTGACTTTCATCTTGAAAGCAACAGGCTTAGGTCCTGGTTACCTTCAGAACTGCTTCTATCCTTGCAGCTGCAATCAACTGAAGTGTGCAAGTTTACAGCTTTCTGGTGCAAAAAGATGACTTATGGCAAGAATAATTTCAGTAAAGGCTCTTTAGCTCTGCAACTCACTTCTCTCACCCTACCTCATAGAATCATGGGGTTAGAAGGGACCACACAGGTCACCTAGTCTAACCCCCTGCCAAGATGCAGGATTTGCTGTGGCTAAACCATCCAAGACAGATGGCTATCCAGCTTCCTTCTGAAAACCTCCAGTGAAGGAGCTTCCACAACCTCCCTGGGCAGTCTGTTCCATTGTCCTACTGTTCTTACAGTTAGGAAGTTTTTCCTGAGATTTATTCCAAATCTTATCCCCAGTAGGTCCATCACAGCCCACATTTAGTGACCCAAAGATCAAACGGCAAACCTGATTGTTTTCTCACACTTCTTCTGGGGGAAGCTGATTGGGTGTACTGGGTTTAGTGGGAATGTAACAGGGTAGGGCTTGCCCCATGGGCTGAAGAGCCAGAGGCTAAGCCAACCCTGAATACAGCATGAACTTCACCTTACAGTATAAAAGGAGCCCGAAGTTGCAATGAATGGGGGGAAAGTCGGAAAGTTGTTGTAGAGTGTATAGAAAGTGTAATAGGCAGGGAGGCCAGTACAAGCAGGGTAGGGATGGTAAAGGGCTCAGGTAGGAAGGCCAAGGAAGAAGGGGAGAAACCTTGGGTTGTGTGTACTTATGAAGGGACTTGGTTTTGAGTTTTATCATTTAATCTATATCGATAAACCTAGTTCCCAAGGAGGGATATCTTTTGATCCAGAAAAAGCCTGAAGTGAAATTTACATGAATAGTCCAAGAGGGGAAACTGAGGCAGGGTGCCTGTAATTTGACTCTAGGCCATGAGAGAGTTTATGAAAGGTTGCTGGCCCAATCACAAGGGGGATATAATTTTGTTGTAGAGTAGGGAATTTTTTTTTATGTGTGGCTTTTTCTTAATATTGATCCAAATATTTGAATTTTATGACTTTACTATCATCAAGGATTTTAGAAGACTGCCAACTATTAAAAATGTGGCCTTCTGAGTTGGCTTTTTTATGTCTGCACTGTGGTTTAAACAGGAAAGTATCAAGTTATCTGGATTTTTCTCTCTGCACGAGTTGTGTAAAGCACTTAACTCCTGTCTGCTTTCCCATCTGCAAATTGGGGATAACTCAGGAATCTAGGGAGGCTTAGTCAGTGGCTGAGACCACTGATAAAGAATCTTTTATTCAATGAAAAGCAGTGTTATCCTTTTAACAGTGCTTGCCTTTTAAGACCTCAATTGTGGGCTCCCCAGTTTTTGTGACCCCTTAAGGGTGCACCTGCATGGCCTAGGGCAATGAGCCTCCCAGCCCCTGTTGACAGACTTGGGGTTGCAGGGCTCATGCTAACCCTCTAAAAATAGCTGTGTAGATGGTGCTTTGAATTTGCAGCTTGGGCTGAGCTCAGATTCTGAAGCCTAGAGAGGGTGGTGGGCTTCTATTTTTAGAGCACTAGTATGAGCCCCACAAGCTAGAGTCTGTTTACCTGGGCTCAGAGGCTCACTGCTGTGGGCTATGTAGATGTATCCTCTGTGGCTCTTTTATTTAAACAATCTCAGCTCTTATTTAAAAAGACAAGTATATTTCTGAGGCTATGCAGTTAAGTATGACTTCTGTAGCATTTGTATTGCAGTCTTAACCATTTAGATGGGTAGATGAATAGCAGAATTGTAGACCATGTGATACGGAAGTTTCTATCCATGGTTAATACTAAAGTATTGTTGTTAGGGGTCCTGTGGGGAAAAACAGTATGTGATCATCTAATCAAAGACAGTATAAAAGGAGCAGGAAGTTGCAATCATTCATATGCACAAGCAGTAAATTAAGATTGTAGACAACCTTAGTTCTGGAGTTTCTTTACTTTGTAAATTCAGGTTTCAGAGTGGTAGCTATGTTAGTCTGTATCAGCAAAAAAAACCAAGGAGTACTTGTGGCACCTTAGAGACTAACAAATTTATTTGGGCATAAGCTTTCGTGGGCTAAAACCCACTTCATCGGATGCATGCAGTGGAAAATACAGTAGGAAGATATATATACACAGAGAACATGAAAAAATGGGTGTTGCCATACCAACTGTAACGAGACTAATCAATTAAGCTGGGCTATTATCAGCAGGAGAAAAAAAAACTTTTGCAGTGATAATCAGGATGGTCCATTTCAAACAGTTGACAAGAAGGTGTGAGTAACAGTAGGGGAAAAATTAGCACGGGGAAATAGTTTTTACTTTGTGTAATGACCCATCCACTCCCAGTCTTTATTCAAGCCTAATTTAATGGTGTCCAGTTTGCAAATTAGTTCCAATTCTGCAGTTTCTCATTGGAGTCTGTTTCTGAAGTTTTTTTGTTGGAGAATTGCAACTTTTAGTCTGAAATTGAATGGCCAGGGAGCTTGAAGTGTTCTCCGACTGGTTTTTGAATGTTATAATTCTTGACATCTGATTTGTGGCATAAGTAGAGTAGGGCCATTAGGGGACGAGAGCTGAGGAAGCGTTGTTCTCAGTCAGCCATAAAAACGTTGGCATACTGTGGGGCCACGCGGGTACCCATAACAGTGCCGCTGACTTGAAGGTGTACATTGTCCCCAAATGTGAAATAGTTGTGGGTGAGGACAAAGTCACAAAGTTCAGCCACCAGGTTTGCCATGACATTATCAGGGATACTGTTCCTTACTGCTTGTAGTCCATCTTTGTGTGGAATGTTGGTGTAGAGGAATTCTACATCCACGGTTGCCAGGATGGTGTATGACAGCAGAGGAAAGCAGAGACTCAGGACTCCTGGGTTCCATTCCAGGCTCTGGATGTATTCTAGTAGTTATAAACCCTTGTGCCCCTGGCTTGTCCTCCTTACTTTCCCTCTGCCCGTATCCAAACCCTTCCCAGTTCCTCTGCACCAGCCCTCATCTCCCTCCGTGCTTATTTAACACACACACCCCGGCCAAAAAAAAACCAAATAAAACCCTGCTTGCCTGGACCCTCCAGCTTCTGCAACCCACTCTCCTTCCTGCTTAGAATCATAGAATATTAGGGTTGGAAGAGACCTCCGGAGGTCATCTAGTCCAATCCCCTGCTCAAAGCAGGACCAACACCAACTATTCTTCAACTGTGCTTCTATTCACCTCCTGCCACTCCTTCTGCCTCCTGTCCCTCAGCCCGTTGCATTCACGTCAGGCTCCTCCATGTTGCCTGGGCACCAGTAGAGACAGTGTTGAGAGCACAGAGACAGTCGCCCTGCTCTCATTGCCAGTGTCCACTGCCACAGCAACCCCAGCAGAGTGGAAGAGCAATTACAAGGCATCCTGCTCAGTGTCTGCGGCCTTGTTGCAGCATACACAATTAATCACTCAATGGTGATTGTGTTTGTAAAATCTACTCACAGATAGAATCTGTGTGGGGATGGAATATCCTCACTACGGATGGCATCTTTGAGATCTTAGACACGAAACTTGTTAACAAGTCTCTCCTAAATCTGAACTGCGTTTTTTCCTCATAGTCTCATCACTTGGCCAAATATGGATGAACTTTTGCAGGGATGGTAAAAGGCACATTCCTACCGCAGACCACCCCCTTGCCAAATTTCAAGCCCTTGCTCCAAAGTATGGGGGTGCTAGAGTTACTCAATAAAACAGTTGTAAGAATTTGTTTAATAGTGGGCAAACCAATATTTTTTCCCATCTCATTCTCAGAAATGACAATCATTTTAGCTGAAGCGTTATATGTGTCAGCCTGAGCAGACACCTGGCATAGAAAACTTCAGCCAAGATGGTTAAAGTTTGACACAGTTTACCACAACTGAAAACAGGCTCTTTATGATGGAAAGTGTTGGCTAACCTTAACTAATATATCAAATATATTTTAAAGGTCTCACAATAATCATTGAAATCCCTTTCCCCTGTAATTAATGAGGACACTTATGTTCTTTGTTCTTATGTTTAAAAGATGTAGCAAAGTTTGAGGATCCTGAGAACAGACTTATTGTAAACGAGATCATCAAAGAAACTGGAAAACCTCGAAATTATGGTTTGACAGATGAAGAAAAGGAAGAACTAGAACGCAAAAGAGCCGAGGCACGCCTTGCCAAAGAAGCAGAAGACAATGCTGAACAGGAGCGTAAAGACGCTGAGGAAAGGGCTGAAAAGGTGGCAAACTGGGAAGAGTGGGTAAGTTATTACAGAGTTCTGCACAAACCTAATTATATACCTGTTTTAGAAAATAGCAGTTATGTGATCTCCAGTAGTCTTATCATTTGACCTTATGCAAAAATGTTTGACTTGGGCATGCATGTGATGCTTGGGTCAGAGCTATGCAGTGTCGTTCCATTTCAAAAGTGTGGTATCTGCTCTGTAGTCTCCTATACCAAGTTGCATATTTGTTTTCATATTTCCTTCATCGGATGTATTCTGAAACCCTTGTTAAAGAATTCAAATATTAATAAAGTTACAACAGAAGATTTTGAGTGTCGTTACCAAAATACCCTTAAAACAAGCTTGATGATCTTCCTCCTCTTAACGCCTTATAAATGTCCAGTGAGATTTCAGATATTGATTGGAACATTCCAGAGCAAGAAACTGAAGAAAAAGGGCTTTAGTAGCCCTTACACAAGTGTGCCACAGTGAGTTACACCATCATACCCCCCTCTGGGATTTTGCCACAGATGGGCAAAGACTACTGCACCATTGGAGCTGCCCCAGATGAAGCTTTCAAGGAGATGCACTGAATCAACACATCTCCTGTGTGCATTCTCCATGCTCCCTTTTTGGCTACCTTTGCACACTTTTGCTCACACAGTAGGCATAAAGATTCCAGTTGTTTTGTGCTACTATAAATGGTCTCCAGGTGGACTTGCTGAAACTTGCAGAACCACTCAGACATTGAAAGGGGCAGAACCCAGGAGAGCCAAAGATTCCCTCTTACCAACCTTTCAGTCACCTTATTGAGCCTGTGAAATCAAAATTAATTAACATTATGTCATTTCTTGCTGGTGCTGAAATGAACTGACAAAACTCAGGGAAATACTTCTATGGAGCCAAACAGTAGCAGTAATAAGCTGCTTTATCTTGCCATTTGTAATTGTCTACTATAATATGTCAAGTATCAGAGGGTTAGCCATGTTAGTCTGGATCTGTAAAAGTGGCAAAGAGTCCTGCGGCACCTTATAGACTAACAGACGTATTGGAGCATAAGCTTTCGTGGGTGAATACCCACTTCGTCGGATGCTATAATATGAGCATTTTCCTCATCCTCCTCCTCCTCCATCCTGCCAGGAACTTTCCAGTTTACTTTCTTCTCTCTTCTTGTCTGCTAAAGTCTTGATTGTCATCTTTATGACTCCACTGATAAGGATTCAACATTTGTCAATTATCTGCAGTACTTAACTGTCTATAGAAACATAGGAATTGCCATACTGCATCAGTCCAGTGGTCCTATGTAGTACCCTGCGTCTGACAGTGGCCAGTACCAACTGCTTCAAGAAAATAAACTCTTTAGTAGGCAATTTTGGGACACTCTGCCCCCCATGAAAAGTTTCATGATAACTCTCAAGATTTAGAGGTTGGATTATGCCCTCATTTTAAGGACTTGTATCCCTTCCAGAGCCCTTGTTTGTTTTTTTACTTAATATTTACTTTTATAACTCTGGATATTCATGTTATCTACATAGGTTTAATAATTTTTTAGAATCCTGCTAAGTGCTTGGCCTCAGTGATACCTCGTGGTCCTGAGTTTTGCAGGCTAAACTGTGTTGAATTAAAATAGTATTTCCTTTTATTAGTTTTGAATGTGAGACCTTGTAACTCCATTCTCTCCTCTCTGTAGTGTAACTACTGTAATATTCCCTTTTCAGTCCATCCAGCCTTTTTTCCCTTCTTTTTTTTTTTGCCTACTACATGCAATAAGCAAGGAACAGCAGTTACCTTAGTCCTCCTTCCCCTTTTTTTCCTAACAAGATGGAATGAAGCAGGCAAGGAAGATCAAACAAAAGGAGAAAATTAGGGCAAAGAAAGTGTTTGGGGAAAGAAAAGAGGAGAGCAAGGGTCAAAAAGGGCAGCATCAAAGAGAACAATTCCTCCCTTCTGCCTCCCTCCTGGCCTCATTAGACTGAATACAAGAGGCAGTTCACCACTTTTCAGAGGTTGCGTGATTGGCTACCCATTGAGTAACGTCTTCTCTCAGAAGATGGGTATTCGTGCTAGTATTGAGACTCTTTTTTTCTTCCCTCTCCCTATGTTGACTGACTTTGCTGGTCCCTTCTGAGGGCAAGTCTACACTATGGGGCTAAGTTGACCTAAGTTACGCAACTCCAGCTACGTGAAATACGTGAAATGGTGGCATCCAAGACTATGCAGATGAGGTAAGAGAGGAAGGGGAAGAAGGCAAAAGCCAAGACCTGCTAAAAGTTTAGTGGTGAGGAAAGCGATTATAGCAGGATCTTTCAAGTTCTGTGGGATAGGGAAAACAATTCCTCCAAGAAGGAAAGTGTGCAATCTTCTGGAGGAAGAAAGTCTTCAGTGGATGGAGATTAAATAAAGGGCACCAAATACAAAGCCTATAAAACAGAGCTGGAGAATATGCCTGGCCAGATCTGCTCTACTGTCCCCCACTTGGGAGAACCGTTGCGCTGGGGCACTTGAAGCAGCTGAACAGAGTGTGGTGTTAGTCAGGGCATGTCTACGCTTACTGTGGATCGCTGCTGTGGCGATCGATCCACTGGGAATTGATTTAGCGTATCTAGTGAAGACCCGCTAAATCAACCACAGATTGCTCTCCAGTCGACTCCGGTACTCTACTGGAACGAGAAACATAAGGTAAGCATACGTGAATAACGTAGCTGGAGTTGATGTAGCTTAGATCGACTTATTGTGGTGTCTACACAGTGCTGGGTCGATGGGAGAAACTCTCCTGTTGACTTACCTTATGCTTCTCGTTCCAGTAGAGTACCAGAGTCGACTGGAGAGCAATCTGCCCTTTATTTAATCTCCATCCACTGAAGACTTTCCTCCTCCAGAAGATTGCACACTTTCCTTCTTGGAGGAATTGTTTTCCCTATCCCACAGAACTTGAAAGATCCTGCTATAATCACTTTCCTCACCACTAAACTTTTAGCAGGTCTTTGTTTTTGCCTTCTTCCCCTTCCTCTCTTCCCTCATCTGCATAGTCTTGGATGCCACCATTTCAGGCTGAGGTGTCCATTTGGGCACTCTATCAGTGCTTTAATGCACTGGAGTTACTGGTAATATGCTTAGCTCTTCTTGCCTGGGAACCACTGCTAGCTCAACACTGTGTCTTAGTCCAGTGTGACAAACAAGCTCCAGTGGCATATGTCAACTGGCAAGGGGCACTCACAGCCCTCAGCTCCTGTCAGAAGCCTTCTGCTTTTGTGTTTAGGCAGAATCCCATATTTCTTTCCTTATAGCAATCATCGTCAGGGGCAAGGAGAATGTCTCAGAAGTTGGACTTAGCAAAGCATTCCATATTTTGAAACAATGTTTGCATCCCCAGCACATTGCAGCTGAAGTATCTGCGAAGTTCTGATATCTTATTAGAGACAAACCAATTGAACAAATGCCCCAGATTTTGGTAAATTACCTAGAATATCCAAGGATTAGAGCATGGAGCTGGGCTGCTCCTCACCCACCCATTCTTCAGATTCCCAAGTATGGAAAGTCAGGCAGGATTTTGTTTTTGCCCAGGTGTCCTTGATATCCTTCATTCTCTGATATCATGAGTGGGCTGTCTTTATCCATGGAACATAACTTTCAGACAAGATCTTTAAATCTAACCCGAAGATCCATTCAATACTGCAATCCAGACCATCTATCTCTAACAGCCTATAAAGATAAGCATCTCTGATAGCTATAGAAAGGCTTTTCAGTGGAGAGTGTAAAGTATGTGATGCAATCAGAAGTCCACTTCTAGTACATACTATAGAATCAGGGATGTCTTCCCCAGTAGGTACAAGAGCATCACATTGACATTTATTCCTGTTTACTTCAGCACACTCTCAGGTTTTGGTTGGTAGGATTCACAAAAGGTCTTAAGGTGAATAACTTGTAAGTGCATGCCCCAGCAATTTTTTTGGTCCTCTGCAGAGTCAGGATATTATATCCCAGAAAGCAACTCTTATATTTTTTATAACTTAAATACAGGCCAATAATTCCACAGTAGGTTCTTTTTCATTTTTGTATGTGCTTATGAATCTTGGAGAGAGAATGCCTCGAAACTACTCACTTTTAATGTAGCATTTGTAGTTGCTGTAACTGTAGTTTGAAATATAGGAATGCCAAGTAGAGCCCTTGCTATCTCTCCACACATCTTCATTTTTTTTCCGGATTAAGCAGTGTTTTGCCTTCCCCTAGAGTTTGTCTTAAAGCATAATGTGGACTCTTATGTTAATGAACCAACTGTCTTATCTATGCACTGTCTAAAGGCTTCAACCACTCAGAAGTGAAACTCCACACTGAATATAAAGTTAGTGCTCAAGTTTAACCTATATAATACAAAAGCACTTTGGAATTCTAAATAGCTATCAATCTGCTCTAAGGACAGTAACAAGAAGAAGGCTACATTCAAGATCTCCATTTTCCTCTGGGTAAAGGTTCACATGCCATCTATGTCCATGCTCACAAACCACATCCAAAGCTTGTCAAATGTCACTTCTGAGCTATTACAGACAAGGTGGCTGAGGTGATATCTTAGTAGACCAACTTCTGTTGGTGAAAGACAAGCTTTCAAGCTTACACAGAGCTCTTTCGTGACCTGAAGAGTCTGTGTAAGCTTGAAAGTGTGTTTCTTTCACCAACAGAAGTTGGTTCACTAAAAGATATTCTTATCCACCCTGTCTCTCATATGCTGGGACCAACACTGCTACAACACTGCAAACTCCTGAGGTATGTCAACCATGTGGACTTGGAAACCTGAAATATCTGCTTCTTTGATTTAGAAGGCCGGCATCTAGGCCTCCTCTCACCCATTCATCAGCCATTACTGTATGAACCTGACTCTTGTGCCAGTTTTTGAATGGGAAAGAGCCGTCTGCTGAGTTCTCCAGAGTTTCTACTGTTTGCTATATCCACTAATAACCCAGGTTACTGCTGGGAAAGAAAGGACTGTAACAAACTTAAGGCTAACTTCAGCAGCTGTAAGAAAGTGCAACTCCATTGGCACTTTAAAAAAAAAAAACACAACCTTGTATGAGCTGTTCTGTAGAACCATCCAGTAAGATCAAAGTGTTCTCTGTGAAGTTCAAAACAGTGCCCAGAAAGGGCTCAAGAAGTTTCTGGCATATGCAAAAAGAACTGTTGGTTTTTTGCCTGGGACTTGCAAACATTTTCACCTTTTGGCAATAGGAGCAATGCAAAACATCTTTAGACTTTAGATAGAGAGGAAAATCAAAAGAAACAGTCGAAGGGAGATGGTCTCATTCTTCACTGGACTGAGTCCTTTTCTTCTCTCCTCCTTCCCTCCCACCCTTGTGCCCCATCCTTCTAATACAAGAACCCAGGTACAAATTGTTCAAACATTTTAAAGAAATGACCAGTATTTCTAACTGATCATGTTTTTCCTACAAGCCACCATTCCAGATTTTTGGCAAATGCTATTTAATAGAACTGAAATTTTTAAAAATTATTATTACTTCTAGAATAAACGTCTAGAGGAAGTGAAGAGGCAGGAACAGGAATTACTTGAAGCCCAGTCCATTCCTCTAAGGAACTACTTAATGAAGAATGTCATGCCAACACTTATGCAAGGGCTGAATGAATGTTGCAAGATCAGGCCTGATGATCCAGTTGACTTCCTGGTAAGATAATTATTGTTTTCTCAGATACCTTTGACAAGGCACAAAGGAAAAGTGTATTAAAACAGTAGCATCTCTTTGATAGCAAAGGCCTATGAAATCAAAGAAAGAGCCCAGTTCTCTTCCAATTGACATCAGTGGCAAATTCCAGTTATCTTAAACAGCAGCTGAAGGAGGCCCAAACTCAAATTGCTACTGTTCAGGAGACCAAGAGTTGTTATGAAAGTAGAATATACAGAAATCTAATCTTTTTGGACTGGATTGGCACCTTAGAAACAGCCCAATAAGGGATGGCATGTAGCTGCACTGCCCAGGAGTATGGGAGGGATTCTCACAATTTGGTCCTGGCTCACCCTCTGTACCAGCTGAGCTGTACTGGCTGGTATACTGGGATGGGAGGTTGGGCTTCTACTCCCTACCCACCACACAGGATCTCCAAAGCAGGTTGCTCAAACAGGGAAATAAGGAGGGGCCTTATGCCTCCTTAATACCCTGCATAAACACACAGCCAAGCTCCCAAGTGAGCCATAAAAAAGGATGAGCAGAATTACTGCCATCCTGGTGATCTTACCTAATTTTCCACTAAACCATATATAAAAAATATTTGCATGGAAGAAAGGGGAAATATTAACAGATGCTTCCTCTAAGGGCTTATCTACATTTAAGAGCGCTGCAGCTGCACCCTTGTAACACTTAGGCTATGTCTACACTATAGAGCTTGCACTAGTACAGCTGCACCACTGTAAGTTCGCTAGTGTAGCTACTCTATGCCTTAGTGAAGCTATATGGATGGGAGAAGCCCTCCTATCAACATAGCACTGTCTATACTGGGAGTTTGGTCAGTATAACTGCATCACTCAGGGGTGTGAATTATCTACGCCCCTAAGTGACGTAGTTATACCAACATAAATTTGCAGTGTAGACCAGGGCTTAGTCAAGGCTTAGAATGAATGCATCCGTTTTGTGCTACTGTGGGCAGTATATAATGTCCTTACATCGTTGCTCTCTGCCCAATGATGTACAGAATCAGAATGATATCCATCTATAGGGAGAAGGGAGGGCTCTCAGTCTATTAAGAATAAGAATTATGATCTACATTAAGGAAAAAAATGAGAAGATGTACACATTCCTGGATTTTTATCTTTATGGGGAAGGACAATGTGGCCTCAGTAGTAGGTGATACAATCTTTGTTTGCTTGAAGTAATTGTACACTTTGTGTAAAGAGGGGTGATAGTATTAAAAAATGTCATAGCAATTGATGGCATATCTGTCAGGGCTTACAGCTTTACCATCTTGGAGCTTGGATTTTGTTTAAAGTGGCGTCATCCTCTAAACTTCTGTTAATTTGGGGAAGTTTAAAATTGAACACTTAGAGTCTGTAAAACTGTTACCTTTACTTTTTGTCAATCTTTTGTCTATAGGCAGAATATCTCTTCAAGAACAATCCTGAAATGGAATGAAAGAGTACTGACAGATGTAAAACCCCAGCACATCATCACACTAATGAAAAGGCAGAACATTTGTAACGTATTTTACAAAAAAATTGATTACACTGAAACTATTTTCTTTATATTTCTTTGTGTAGTTTTCACTTTTATTTCTGACATATTACTTTTACTGCTCATAGTACAGTAGATAGCTTTGCACTCCACTAAATACTCTGTTTATGACCACACCTTAAATTATGCACATATATATCAGAATATTTGTGCATATACCTATTTGAAATGGTGGTCCAAAAGAATCCACTCCATCACCATGGAAGGGCAGCACTGTTGGGAGTGTGTTCCTTGCCTCCCATTCTCTAGTGCAGTTGACATGACTAGCACCACCAGCAAATTCTTTTCTGGTTCTCTAGCACAATGGAAGAAAGAAACAAGGCTATGGGATTCTTTCCCCCAGTCTTTGAAAAGGGGGCAGCTGCTGCTACTGATAAAGGGAAGGAAACAGGAGCATCAAGGACTATCTTTCTACTACTCTCCAAGTGTAAAGCTGCTTCCTCTCCTCTGCTTATTATGAGACTGTTAAGGCACTAGAAAGGCTTTCAGTCCAGGGGTTTTGAGCACCCTACATGAGGCATAGTGAGCAAGTGGTAATTCTGACCTGGGCTTCACACCCTCTGCCTGTTACACAAGAACAGACAGATAGTGGAGCACACAAAGTGCTGCCATTCTGTACCAGATTTGGAAGCATACCAATCCACTAAAGTGACTGGGTAAATGCCTGGTGACCCAATATGGATCTGCCATTAATTTTCTGTGTTGTTTTGGTATTATCAATATTTGGTTTAATAGTCAAAGGATATTCAATATTTCTGTACCATTATTAAATTGTTTTAAGATTCCCATAGAAGCACTTCTTGAAGGAGAATCTAAAGAGTTCCTGGGTTGGTCACAGTTAGTTTCTCAACAATAGTTGGAAGGCTTTCATTTGGTTATTTTGATTTTGTATTGACCTAATGTATATTGTCAAAAAGGCCAAATAAACCATCTGTCTTGAGCTGATGAGGTTTTGATAGTATTCATCTTCAAATATTTTTTATTATAGAAAATGTAACACCATATCATCCCAAAACAGAGAGCATGCCTATGGGGGCTGTTTGAAAAGGAAAAGAGAAACGAAAACATCTAACATTTCTAAAAAGGATGATGACCTATTAATACTACATATAATAAATGCAAAATATTTTAATATAGGACTTTTATCTATTAATTCTCACTGTGTCCCCATTCAAACACACAAAACCCTTCTTCTGCATGCTAACATAACTTGCACAAGGTCACGTGCCACGTCAGTGACAGAGCCAGGAACAATGCTTGTATTCTAAACAGACAGATGTTTTGTGGATCTAAAAATCCCATTGACAGCCAATCCAATTATCATTCACCTGGGATTCATTTGGAGACAATTTTTAAAGTATTTTTAAATATTTAATAAGTCTTTAGAAGCGTTCAGACAATCTTATAGTGTGAGAAACCTGTGTTTGATAGAAAACTTGATCAAAAGTGAATTTTGGTTTGGACTTTACTGAGACTGACTATCTTCTTCCCAGCAGAAACTCTACTGCATAAATCCCTAAAGAGACTAATAGTTCTGTGGGACAATAAACTGAGTTTTCTTTCTTCCTTATGCAGTCCATATTTATTAGGCTTTGTTTATGTGAATAAAAGAAAGTTTCATACCACACCATTAAATTCTCTTAAACCGTCTTAACCTGACTGCTGCTGAAACGTTAGAAATCTAGTAGGGAATTTTTTTTAAAAATGAGAGAACTCAATACTTTAACTTTCCAAGGTACAAAAACGGAGTTCCATGCAACATATGCTCGGTGGACCTTCCATATGGCATGACCATAAAAACTTTGATCTGTATGGAGTGTATAAAAAGAGAAACCGAGTAGTCTGAGCACCAGCATGAGAAGCAGGATGGATGGCTGGAGTTCTAGTTCTGAATCAGACAATGACTCCCTCGCTGTGTGCGTGTCTTTGCCTTGTTTGCCTCTCTCTCTCTGTGTAAAACGAAAAGGAGTACTTGTGGCACCTTAGAGACTAACCAATTTATTTGAGCATAAGCTTTCGTGAGCTGCAGCTCACTTCATCGGATGCTCACGAAAGCTTATTCTCAAATAAATTGGTTAGTCTCTAAGGTGCCACAAGTCCTCCTTTTCTTTTTGCGAATACAGACTAATACGGCTGCGACTCTGAAAACTATGTGTAAAACGTGTCCTGTCAGATCTACTCACTCCCCAGAGGGGACAGGAGTCTCGGGTGGGTGTGCAGTCTCGGGTGCGACGAAACGGGAAGGCGGTCTGATTTGTAAACCCCGACACGCCGCAGGAGGAGCGCTCGGCACAGGCTACCCCCTTTGCTCCCCAGAGCTAGCCGCAGTTCTGCCCATCCCCGGGGCCAGGGACCTCACTGTAAGCTCGCCTACAACGCGCTGTCCGGAAGGCTCTTCCCTCCACGCCGAGCGCGCTCCTACACTTGTGGTCAGGGCGCGGCTGTCCGTTCGCAGCCTGCCGAGAGCCCGGCTACCGTCACCCGGGGAGGCCGGCACAGCGCCCTCCGCCCAGGGGAGAGGTCACCTACCACCGCTCCGCAACACTTCCCTGCCTCGCGGGGCCACCGTCCTCAAAGGGAACGGAACGACAGGCTCACCGGGAGCTCCTCCCCTCCCCCTCAGGACTCGCCCACCAAGCTTCGTTCGCCGACTCCCCTGCGCGTGCGCTTCCCCTTTCTGGTGGCCGTTAGAACTTTGTTTTCAAAACCCATCGCTGCTCCCCTCTCCCTGCCTAGAACTACAAATCCCGTGTTGCGGGCTAGCCGCGGGTCCAGTGGGCATGCGCCGGAGGCTCTGCGTGTCGTGCGTACGAGGGGAGCGCGTCGTTGCGTAGGCCCCCGTTCTAGAACGTTGCTGTGGTAGCGCCCGGGCGCCATGTTAGGAGGAGGCCGGAGGGGAAGAGGAAGGAGAAGCGGCGGCAGCGGCTAGGCCCAGCGAACAGCTCCCTCCTCCCTCTAGGGCCCGACTCCGGCCCATATCATGCTCCCGGCTTCCGCTTCCCGGCGGAACGAGTGACCGGTCCGGAGGCGGCAGCGGGGGAGGAGGAGGGGGACGAAGAAGAGGCGGCGGCGGCAGCGGGGGAGCCGGAGAGACGATGCCGTTGTAAGTTGGAACCCGGCAGGGTGTCTCGAAGGCTTGAGCCTTGTTTCCCCCGAGCCTTCTTCCCCAGCGTGGGGCCGGGCTCCCCTCGCCGGCTCGCTCCCCCAGGCCCTTCCCCTGCGCAGCGGGAGTTCACGCTTTCCCCCTCCCCAGGTCTCCAGACTCTTCCGGTGCCGCAGCGTGAGGGGCCGCGGATTTGCAGCTTCCCGGGCTTCGCTCCCCTTGGCCCCGGTCTTTCTGAGGCCCCTTATGATAGGATGGGAGGGATGAAGGAGTCATGTAGCACCGGCCCCCTACCAGACTCTAGAAGAGCCCATACTTCGTTCTGCCAGGACTCCCTGTAGCCGGCCTCCTTTCCACTGTGAGGGGCCGCGCGGCCTCTGTGCTCAGGCAACCGCGCGGCGGGGGCCGCACGCCTGCCTCCCTCCCCCCCACACAATGAGGAGTTAAGCGCGGCCTTCAGGCAGCCTCTTCCACAGAAGCGATGCACGCGGAAGGGCTGCTCTTCTACCTCTATTTCTAACGTGTGATTCCTTCGGACTAAGCTGTTGTCCTGCAAATGTTTCTCCAATCCCTCTACTAGACTGGAAAGAAGCAGTTCTGTTCAGGTTACTCTGTAAACCTATGACATTAGCGCCCCCTGCCCTGTGGGAGCCAGTAGTTAGTAGTCCGTCGTACTCTTCTCTCTCTGCTTCCCACCACCATTCCAGCTCTGAAAAACAGTGGGGTTTGTGCATCTCTTGGCTACAGTTCTTTGGAAGAGCTAGGACTGGTGCTCTGGGTATCTCTTTCTTTGCAGCAGGTTTTTAAGAGAGGCTGCATGATGGGGCAGTGTAAGAAACAGATGAAGTTTTGCAATTCCTTTGTTTCCTTTTAGCAACTTGAAGGCTCTTGTTTGGCATAGGCCCATTACTGTTGTCTAAATTTAGTGGACACCTGGATATGGGCGGGTAATTAAATATTTTTGAAAGATCAGACATGTTGGTTTACGAACGTTTTTTTGATAGTAATGAGGAAAGACACATGATTCAAACTTAAATAAGGAACTACATGCGCTGTCTTTTTAAATCCCAAGAATGTTTTTTAAAAGAGCAATACTGTATTCCTGCAACGTTAATTTAACTTCAGTAATATCTAAAGACACCGGTCAGGAGACCCCACTGTACTAAGCACTGTACAAATGTTAGTTTTATTATTTACTTGTATTATGGTAGCACCTAGGAGCCCCAGGCATAGACCAGAACCCCTTTGTGCACAATGTACAAACACAACATAACACACAAACTGGATACAATTAACTTAGGCTTGAATAAAGACTGGGAATAGATGTGTCATTACACAAAGTAAAACTATTTCCTCCATGTTTATTTCCCCTCCTACTGTTCTTGGAAACAGCTGGAAATGGCCCACCTTGATTATCACTCAAGAAAAACCCCAACACCGGCCCCCCCCCCCCCCCCCCCGTCTCCTGCTGGTAATAGCTCACCTTTCCTGGTCACTCTTGTTATAGTCTGTATAATAACCCCCATTGTTTCATGTTTTCTATGTATATAAAATCTCCCCACTATATTTTCCACTGTATGCATCTGATGAAATGAGCTGTAGCTCACGAAAGGTTATGCTCTAATAAATTTGTTAGTCTCTAAGGTGCCACAAGTACGCCTTTTCTTTTTATGGATACAGACTATCACAGCTGCTGCTCTGAAACATAACACACAGACAATCCATGCCCCACAGAGCTCAAAGTCATCTAGGATTTAACAGAATACAGCGTGAATAAACAAAGAGGGTTTCAGTGAGGTAACAGAACACATCAAGACTATCTTTTACTATTTGGTTGGCATGAATATACATTTTTTTAACTAATACTCAGGTTTTTTCATTACTATCATTGTGGTAAGAGTGGCTGACTATATTTGGTTGGGGGTGTACAATATATGATTTTTTTTGCAAGGCTTTTATAAAAAGACCACAAAAAAAGTGGTTCTCATATCCAGTAGATAATTCCATAGTGGGTTTTATGTCTCGAGAAAATAAAATTAAGGTAAGTAATTCTTTTTGTACGTACTCTTCCATTTGTGGATCCATTCTAAAGTTGAACCATTGCACATGTAGGCCTGGGAGTAGGTGAGTCCCAAACTTTCACATATAGTACAAGTTTGAGATTATGTACATTATTAGTTTATTACTATGCTTTTCTTGATTCATAGGGTTTAACTCTAAAATTGTGAAGTCTTTTCCGGATTGAATTTGTCATATAGATTTCCATCCTGAGAGAACTTTTTTGCAATAGAAAATGAAGGAATTTAATTTGTTGCGTGGTACGGTTGGACTTCTGTAATATTTTATAGTTTGTTTCGGAAGTGTTAGTAATTTTACAAATCATAATTTTAATTTTAAAAACTTGCACTGTTGATCTCTTAAATGAACTTAGAGTCCCGTGGCACCTTATAGACTAACAGATGTATTGGAGCATAAGCTTTCGTGGGTGAATACCCACTTCGTTGGATGCATCCAACAAAGTGGGTATTCACCCACGAAAGCTTATGCTCCAATACGTCTGTTAGTCTATAAGGTGCCACGGGACTCTTTGCCGCTTTTAGAGATCCAGACTAACATGGCTACCTCTCTGATACTTCAGTGAACTTGTTACTCTGTCTACTTAGAAAAGACTGACAAGTTTTATTCATTAAAAAAATCTCTGTAGTAGTACTTTGTATGACTGCGGAATTACTGGGAATTTAAAATTCATTAGACAGCCATGACTCCAAACAAACTGATACAATAAAAGTAATCCATAATGTTAAGTAATCTCTGAATTTATGAAATGGTACGTCTGACTTATTTTAGGTCAGTAGTGGCATTAGTTAAAATCTCTCACTATTTTGAAAACTTAGCATACTACTTTTCCCTTGATACTTATGCTTTCCTCCTGTTGGATGCAAATAGGCATTAATCTTTATGCCAAGTGGAAAATAATCTACTAATGTTAAATGCAAGTAAGCATTTTCTCACACACACACGCACCACTAGCTCTATCACTGCTACGCAGTCCACTTCCAGAACGTGTGTAGCTAGAGTCACCCTAACTTCTCTATGAACTTCTTGTAGATCTTTTTAGTTTTGCATGATAGTGCCTGGAGACCCCAATCAGGATTTTGCTTCCATTCCGGGAAACCCTATACAACCAGATTTCCCATGCCCCAAGAGTTATCCCTCTTTAGATTGAGAGCATACAAAAGTGTGTAATCCTAAAAAAACAAAATTCAGTGAACAAAAACTCAGTATAAAGAATGGGAGTACTTGTGGCACCTTAGAGACTAACAAATTTATTTGAGCATAAGCTTTTGTGAGCTACAGCTCACTTCATCGGATGCATTCGGTGGAAAATACAGTGGGGAGATTAATATACATAGAGAACATGAAATAATGGGTGTTACCATACACACTGTAACCAGAGTGATCACTTAAGGTGAGCTATTAAGAGCCGGAGGGGGGGAGGAGGACCTTTCATAGTGATGATCAAGGTGGGCCATTTCCAGCAGTTGACAAGAACATCTGAGGAATGTTGCGGGTGGGGGATAAACATGGGGAAATAGTTTTACTTTGTGTAATGACCCATCCACTCCCAGTCTTTATTCTAGCCTAAGTTAATGGTGTCCAGTTTGCAAATTAATTCCAATTCAGCAGTCCCTCATTGGAGTCTGTTTTTGAAGTCTTTTTGTTTTAATATTGCGACTTAGGTCTGAGATCGAGTGACCAGAGAGATTGACATATTCAAAAATGAGTTGGAGAACGTTCTAATTCTTGACATCTGATTTGTGTCCATTTATTCTTTTACGTAGAGACTGTCCAGTTTGACCAATGTACATGGCAGAGGAGCATTGCTGGCACATGATGGCATATATCACATTGGTAGATGTGCAGGTGAACGAGCCTCTGATAGCATGGCTGATGTGATTAGGCCCTATGATGGTGTCCCCTGAATAGATATGTGGACACAGTTGGCAACGGCCTTCGTTGCAAGGATCGGTTCCTGGGTTAGTGGTTCTGTTGTGTGGTTGCTGGTGAGTATTTGCTTCAGGTTGGGGGGCTGTCTGTAAGCGAGGACTGGCCTGTCTCCCAAGATCTGTGAGAGTGAGGGATCGTCCTTCAGGATAGGTTGTAGATCCTTGATGATGCGTTGGAGAGGCTTTAGTTGGGGGCTGAAGGTGATGGCTAGTGGCATTGTTATTTTCTTTATTGGGCCTGTCCTGTAGTAGGTGACTTCTGGGTACTCTTCTGGCTCTGTCAATCTGTTTCTTCACTTCAGCAGGTGGGTATTGTAGTTGTAAGAACACTTGATAGTGATCTTGTAGGTGTTTGTCTCTGTCTGAGGGGTTGGAGCAAATGCAGTTGTATCGTAGAGCTTGGCTATAGATGATGGATCGTGTGGTGTGGTCTGGATGAAAGCTGGAGGCATGTAGGTAGGAATAGCGGTCAGTAGGTTTCCGGTATAGGGTGGTGTTTATGTGATCATCGCTTATTAGCACCGTAGCGTCGAGGAAGTGGATCTCTTGTGTGGACTGGTCCAGGCAGATATTGATGGTGGGATGGAAATTGTTGAAATCATGGTGGAATTCCTCAAAGGCTTCTTTTCCATGGGTCCAGATGATGAAGATGTCATCAATGTAGCGCAAGTAGAGTAGGGGCGTTAGGGGACGAGAGCTGAGGAAGCGTTGTTCTAAGTCAGCCATAAAAATGTTGGCATGCTGTGGGGCCATGCGGGTACACACAGCAGTGCCGCTGATTTGAAGGTATACGTTGTCCCCAAACGTGTAATAGTTATGGGTGAGGACAAAGTCACAAAGTTCAGCCACCAGGTTTGCCTTAACATTATCGGGGATACTGTTCCTGATGGCTTGTAGTCCATCTTTGTGTGGAATGTTGGCGTAGAGGGCTTCTGCATCCATAGTGGCCAGGATGGTGTTTTCAGGAAGATCACCGATGGATTGTAGTTTCCTCAGGAAGTCAGTGGTGTCTCGAAGATAGCTGGGAGTGCTGGTAGCATAGGGCCTGAGGAGGGAGTCTACATAGTCAGGCAATCCTGCTGTCAGGGTGCCAGTGCCTGAGATGATGGGGCGTCGAGGATTTCCAGATTTATGGATCTTGGGTAGCAGATAGAATACCCCAGGTTGGGATTCCAGGGGTGTGTCTGTGTGGATTTGTTCTTGTGCTTTTTCAGGGAGTTTCTTGAGCAAATGGTGTAGTTTCTTTTGGTAACCTTCAGTGGGATGAGAGGGTAATGGCTTGTAGAATATGGTGTTGGAGAGCTGCCGAGCAGCCTCTTGTTCATATTCCGACCTATTCATGATGACGACAGCACCTCCTTTGTCAGCCTTTTTGATTATGATGTCAGAGTTGTTTCTGAGGCTGTGGATGGCATTGTGTTCTGCACGGCTGAGGTTATGGGGCAAGTGATGCTGCTTTTCCACAATTTCAGCCCGTGCACGTCGGCGGAAGCACTCTATGTAGAAGTCCAGTCTGTTGTTTCGACCTTCAGGAGGAGTCCACCCAGAATCCTTCTTTTTGTAGTCTTGGTAGGAAGGTCTCTGTGGGTTAGTATGTTGTTCAGAGATGTGTTGGAAATATTCCTTGAGTCGGAGACGTCGAAAATAGGATTCTAGGTCACCACAGAACTGCATCATGTTCGTGGGGGTGGAGGGACAGAAGGAGAGGCCCCGAGATAGGACAGATTCTTCTGCTGGGCTAAGAGTATAGTTGGATGGATTAACAATGTTGCTGGGTGGGTTAAGAGAACCACTGTTGTGGCCCCCTGTGGCATGTAGTAGTTTAGATAGTTTAGTGTCCTTTTTCTTTTGTAGAGAAGCAAAGTGTGTGTTGTAAATGGCTTGTCTAGTTATTGTAAAGTCCAGCCACGGGGAAGTTTGTGTAGAAGGTTGGTTTTTTATGAGTATCCAGTTTTGAGAGCTCATTCTTAATCTTTCCCTGTTTGCTGTAGTGGATGTTGATCAGGTGGTTCCACAGTTTCTTTGAGAGAGTGTGGCACAAGCTGTCAGGATAGTCTGTGTGGTATGTAGATTGTAATGGATTTTTTACCTTCAGTCCTTTTGGTCTGATGTGTCCATCTGTTTGCATTTGGAAAGGAAGATGATGTCTGTCTGCATCTGTATGAGTTTTTTTCATGAAGTTGATAGATTTCCGCTCCATACGGCTAAATTCAGTGCCTTGCATGATGACAGGTTTCAGAGTAGCAGCCGTGTTAGTCTGTATTCGCAAAAAGAAAAGGAGTACTTGTGGCACCTTAGAGACTAACCAATTTATTTGAGCATAAGCTTTCGTGAGCTACAGCTCACTTCATCGGATGAATTCAGTGGAAAATACAGTGGGGAGATTTATACACATAGAGAACATGAAATAATGGGTGTTACCATACACACTGTAACCAGAGTGATCACTTAAGGTGAGCTATTACCAGCAGGAGAGCGGGGGGACAACGACGACACCTTTTGTAGTGATGTTAGCAGTCTGACACATTTTTATTTTTATGGTTAAGGCATTCTCAAACACCAAGACAAATTAGAGGATTGGGCCAAAAGAAATGTGATGAGGTTCAACAAGGACAAGTACAGAGTCCTGCACTTAGGATGTAAGAATCCCATGCACCGCTACAGACTAGGGACCGAATGGCTAGGCAGCAATTCTGCAGAAAAGGACCTAAGGATTAGAGTGGACGAGAAGCTGGATATGAGTCAACAGTGTGCCCTTGTTGCCAAGCAGGCCAATGGCATTTTGGGGCTGTATAAATAGGGACATTGCCAGTAGATCAGGGGACGTGATCGTTCCCCTCTATTTGACATTGGTGAGGCCTCATCTGGAGTAGTGTGTCCAGTTTTGGGCCCCACGCTACAAGAAGGATGTGGAAAAATTGGAAAGCGTCCAGCAAAGAGCAACAAAAATGATTAGGGGACTGGAACACATGACTTATGAGGAGAGGTTGAGGGAACTGGGATTGTTTAGTCTGCGGAAGAGAAGAATGAGGGGGAATTTGATAGCTGCTTTCAACTACCTGAAAGGGGGTTGCAAAGAGGATGGCTCTAGACTGTTCTCAGTGGTAGCAGGTGACAGAACAAGGAGTAATGGTCTCAAGTTGCAGTGGGGGAGGTTGAGGACGGATATTAGGAAAAACTTTTTCACTAGGAGGGTGGTGAAGCACTGGAATGCGTTACCTAGGGAGGTGGTGGAATCTCCTTTCTTAGAAGTTTCTAAGGTCAGGCTTGACAAAGCCCTGGCTGGGATGATTTGGTTGGGGATTGGTCCTGTTTTGAGCAGGGGGTTGGACTAGATGACCTCCTGAGGTCCCTTCCAACCCTGATATTCTATGATTCTAAGGTACAAACTGGGATTCTGTTTGCAATACTATTAGCTGAAAGTTATATAGCCCTTCTGATTTGATGATCCAGCCTCCTAAGCATTTAATTAAGCCCCACAAACACTTGTATGATGTATTCAAGGGATATATGGCTGTCAATCCATTACTTTTGTGACACTCTGGGGTGGAAGGTGAAAGCTGTTTAAAGGAATGCATTTAAGTTAAATTTTGTTGAGCGCTTTTATAAAACTGAAGAGCATTAGATGTTTCCACAATTTAAAAAAATATTATGAAATGCTACTTACATACATAGAATCATAGGATATCATGGTTGGAAGGGACCTCAGGAGGTCATCTAGTCCAACCCCCTGCTCAAAGCAGGACCAATCCCCAACCAAATCATCCCAGCCAGGGCTTTGTCAAGCCTGACCTTAAAAAACTCCAAGGAAGGAGATTCCACCACCTCCCTAGTAACGCATTCCAGTGTTTCACCGCCCTCCTAGTGAAAAAGTTTTTCCTAATATCCGTCCTAAACCTCCCCCACTGCAACTTGAGACCATTACTCCTTGTTCTGTCACCTGCTACCACTGAGAACAGTCTAGATCCATCCTCTTTGGAACCCCCTTTCAGGTAGTTGAAAGCAGCTATCAAATTCCCCCTCATTCTTCTCTTCCGCAGACTAAACAATCCCAGTTCCCTCAACCTCTCCTCATAAGTCATGTGTTCCAGTCCCCTAATCATTTTTGTTGCCCTTTGCTGGACGCTTTCCAATTTTTCCATATCCTTCTTGTAGTGTGGGGCCCAAAACTGGACATAGTACTCCAGATGAGGCCTCACCAATGTCAAATAGAGGGGAACGATCACGTCCCTCGATCTGCAGGCCGTGCCCCTACTTATACAGCCCCAAAATGCCATTGGCCTTCTTGGCAACAAGGGCACACTGTTGACTCATATCCAGCTTCTCATCCACTGTAATCCCTAGGTCCTTTTCTGCAGAACTGCTGCTGAGCCATTTGGTTCCTAGTCTGTAGCAGTGCATGGGATTCTTACGTCCTAAGTGCAGGACTCTGCACTTGTCTTGTTGAACCTCATCACATTTCTTTTGGCCCAAACCTGCTGAGGGTGCAGTCCACGCCATCCTGCAGATCATTAATGAAGATAATGAACAAAACCGGCCCTGGGACCGAGCCTTGGGGCACTCTGCTTGATACTAGCTGCCAACTAGACATGGAGCCGTTGATCACTACCCATTGAGCCTGACAATCTAGCCAGCTTTCTGTCCACCTTATAGTCCATCTAGCCCATACTACTTTAACCTGCTGGAAAGAATACTGTGGAAGACCATATCAAAAGCTTTGCTAAAGTCAAGGAATAACACGTCTACCGCTTTCCCCTCATCCACAGAGCCAGTTATCTTATCATAGAAGGCAATTAGATTAGTCAGGCATGACTTGCCCTTGGTGAATCCATGCTGACTGTTCCTGATCACTTTCCTCTCCTCTAAGTGCTTCAGAATTGATTCCTTGAGGACCTGCTCCATGATTTTTCCAGGGACTGAGGTGAGGATGACTGGCTTGTAGTTCCCCGGATCCTCCTCCTTCCCTTTTTTTAAAGATGGGCACTACATTTGCCTTTTTCCAGTCATCCAGCACCTCCCCCGATCGCCATGAGTTTTCAAAGAAAATGGCCAATGGCTCTGCAATCACATTCGCCAACTCCTTTAGCACTCTCGGATGCAATGCATCTGGCCCCATAGACTTGTGCTCGTCCAGCTTTTCTAAATAGTCTGGAACCACTTCTTTCTCCACAGTGGGCTGGTCACCCCCTCCCCATGCTGTGCTTCCCAGTGCAGTAGTCTGGGACCTGACCTTGTTCGTGAAGACAGAGGCAAAAAAGCATTGAGTACATTAGCTTTTTCCACATCCTCAGTCACTAGGTTGCCTCCCTCATTCAGTAAGGGGCCCACACTTTCCTTCACCTTCTTCATGTTGCAAACATACCTGAAGAAACCCTTCTTGTTACTCTTAACATCTTTTGCTAGCTGCAACTCCAAGTGTGATTTGGCCTTCCTGATTTCACTCCTGCATGCCTGAGCAATATTTTTATACTCCTCCTTGGTCATTTGTCCAATCTTCCACTTCTTGTAAGCTTCTTTTTTGTGTTTTAAGCTCAGCAAGGATTTCACTGTTAAGCCAAGCTGGTCGCCTGCCATATTTACTATTCTTTCTATACATCAGGATGGCTTGTCCCTGTAACCTCAGTAAGGATTCTTTAAAATACAGCCAGCTCTCCTGGACTTCTTTCCCCCTCGTGTTATTCTTCCAGAGGATCCTGACCATCAGCTCCCTGAGGGAGTCAAACTCTTCTTTTCTGAAGTCCAGGGTCCGTATTCTGCTGCTCTCCTTTCTTCCTTGTATCAGGATCCTTGCATCTCATGGTCACTGCCTCCCAGGTTCCCATCCACTTTTGCTTCCCCTACTAATTCTTCCCTGTTTGTGAGCAGCAGGTCAAGAAGAGCTCTGCCCCTAGTTGGTTCCTCCAGCACTTGTACCAGGAAATTGTCCCCTACGCTTTCCAAAAACTTCTTGGATTGTCTGTGCACCGCTGTATTGCTCTCCCAACAGATATTGAAGCCTCCCATGAGAACCAGGGCCTGCGATCTAGTAAATTCCATTAGTTGATGGAAGAAAGCCTCGTCCACCTCATCCCCCTGGTCCGGTGGTCTATAGCAGACGTCCACCACGATATCACCCTTGTTGCTCACACTTCTAAACTTAATCCAGAGACTCTCTGGTTTTTCTGCAGTTTCTTACCGGAGCTCTGAGCAGTCATACTGCTCTCTTACATACAATGCAACTCCCCCACCTTTTCTGCCCTGCCTGTCCTTCCTGAACAGTTTATATCCATCCATGACAGTACTCCAGTCATGTGAGTTATCCCACCAAGTCTTTGTTATTCCAATCACATCATAATTCCTTGACTGTGCCAGAACTTCCAGTTCTCCCTGCTTGTTTCCCAGGCTTCTTGCGTTTGTGTATAGGCGCTTGAGATAACTCGCTGATCGGCCCGCTTTCTCAGTATGAGGCAGGAGTCGTCCTCTCTTGTGCTCTCCTGCTCGTGCTTCCTCCCGATATCCCACTTACCTCAGAGCTTTGGTCTCCTTCCCCTGGTTAACCTAGTTTAAAGCCCTCCTCACTAGGTTAGCCAGCCTGCTTACGAAGATGCTCTTCCCTCTTTTCGTTAGGTGGAGCCCATCTCTGCCTAGCACTTCTCCTTCTCGGAACACCATCCCATGATCAAAGAATCCAAAGCCTTCTCTCCGACATCACCTGCGTAGCCATTTGTTGACTTCCACGATTTGACGGTCTCTACCCGGGCCTTTTCCTTCCACAGGGAGGAATTGATTTTTAAATTTTTAAATACTGAACAATATTTTCCTAGGGGAAATAGCATTCTGAAGAACATGATGTTTTAAATCAGATTTCTAGTCCTTATTGTTCCAAAGATAATCTTGTGAATGTGAATCAAAATACTGTTGCAATATCTCTCTTGCTAAGTCCTTCTAATGCTGCATACTCCAATTTATGAATTGGACTTGTAGAGCTCCTACCCACCTCAATTCTACTACAGCTATCACCTTCTAGCAAACAGAAAGCGTTCTCCAGTGCTCTGTCACTTGTGTATGGACACCAACCCAGTGATTGTCTCTAAGCTAATTTGATACTATGTCATTTTGATTCTGATGACACATGCAGACTTCCCTAGAAGTATGACAGAGATATTTTCCCCTGGAGCTTATAACATTGCTCTTAGCAGGAATGCAACCTGGTGTCTTGTAATGGATATGATAAATACCCCCAAACTTGGTTATTGCAGAGTTAAGGTTGCCCAGTGGTGCCTTGTGCTGTTCCAGAATATGGTGTGGCTAAATGTAAACATCTGAAAACTAGGGCATGACCACACCTGCAATGCAACTTTAATTCTGCCTACTTTCCCCAGGAGCTGGCAGAAGCCACTGGGAATGGTTCAGTAAAGGTGAATAAAAGGTTTGCAAACCACCAAGGGAAGTGTTAGATTTTTCCATCACTTGGTGGTGGTAAATCAGTATTTGACATGTTACTGGAAGATGCCTTAGTCAATCACAAATTACAAGGCTTAATATAGGAGTCACTTTAAAAATCTGTGAATCTACAGTAAGTAGATATGAAAAAAAACTCAAAGAATGTGCTGTTTGTTGGAATTCAAAGCTGTGGAATACAACACTTTATCTGCATGCACTCCAGCTGTGTTCACTGTGTTAGATATAGCTGTATTGATTGTTGGAGGGATAAGTTGAAGCATCTTGGCATGTGCATGTATACCTTGAGAGATAAGTGTGCCTCATTTCTGAACTGAATTTTTGAAATTGGCATCAGTAGGGGCGCACAAGCGTGTTGTGTGTTTTTTGTGTGTGTTTGTCTTTGTTTTTTGACAGGGTTGTCAGTAACCTGACTGCATATGTGACAGTAGTCTCCATGGCTTGGTTAAGGGTAATGTCTCAGAAGGAATCCTCAGTGAAAGGGAGTGAAGGGTTGGTAACACTGAAGTCTGAGGTGGCTTGTGTGACATAAGTCATTCTTTGACTGCAGGGTAGGTTTAGGTAGCTTCTGTTTGCTGCATCTCACCTAAACTTGAAGGTTTGGCTTAACAAAGAGAAGGATTAGACTTTGTCCTACAGGTTTAGAGTAGCAGCCGTGTTAGTCTGTATCTGCAAAAAGAACAGGAGTACTTCTGGCACCTTAGAGACTAACAAATTTACTAGAGCATAAGCTTTCGTGGGTTACAGCCCACTTCATCGGATGCATGGAAGGGAACATATAGTAAGAAGATATACACGCATACAGAGAAGGTGGAAGTTGCCATACAAACTGTAAAAGGCTAATTAAGATGAGCTTTTAGCAGCAGGAGAAAAAAACTTTTGTAGGGATAATCAAGATGGCCCATTTAGACAGTTGACAAGAAGGTGTGAGGATACTTAGGGAAATAGATTCAATATATGCAATGACCCAGCCACACATATTGAATCTATTTCCCTATGTTATGTAGTTTTTTCTCCTGCTGATAATAGCTCATCTTAATTAAATTAGCCTCTTACAGTTTGTATGGCAACTTCCATCTTCTGTGTGTGTGTGTGTATATATATATATCTTCTTACTATATGTTCCATTCTATGCATCCGATGAAGTGGGCTGTAGCCCACGAAAGCTTATGCTCTAGTAAATTTGTTTGTCTCTAAGGTGCCACAAGTACTCCTGTTACTTTGTCCTACCGTGCTCATGTGCTCTGTTCCCAAAGTCTTCTGCAGTATCTGTGAGGATAGAGTGGTAGTACATGTGGTGTTGGCATTTTGGGTAATCGCTTAAAGGGGGCAGAGTTGTGTTGCAAGGGTGCATGTACATAAGAACGGCCATACCAGGTTAGACCAAAGGTCTGTCTAGCCCAGTGTCCTGTCTTCTGACAGTCGCCAATGCCAGGTGCCCTAGAGGGAATGAATAGAATAGATAATCAAGTGGATCTATCTGCTGTTCCCCATTCCCATCTTCTGGCAAACGGAGGCTGGGGACATCATCCCTGTCAATCCTGGCTAATAGCCTCCATGAACTTACCTACTTCTTTTTTGAACCTTGTTGTAGTCTTGGCCTTCACAACATCCTCTGGCAAGGAGTTCCACAGGTTGACTGTGCATTGTGTGAAGAAATACTTCCTTTTGTTTGTTTTAAACCTGCTGCCTATTAATTTCATTTGGTGACGCCCAGTTCTTGTGTTATGAGGAGGAATAAATAACACTTCCTTATTTACTTTCTCCACACCAGTCATGATTTTATAGATCTCTATCAGATCCCCCCTTAGTAGTCTCTTTTCCAAGCTGAAAACTCGCAGTCTTAATAATCTCTCTTCATATGGTAGCCATTCCATACCCTTAATCATTTCTGTTGCCCTTTTCTGAACCTTTTCCAATTCCAGTATATCTTTTTCGAGATGCGGCAACCACATCTGAATGCAGTATTTGAGATGTGGGTGTACCATGGATGTATATAGAGGCAATATATTTTCTCTCGTATCTGTCCCTTTCTTAATGATTCCTAGCGTTCTGTTCGCTTTGTTGACTGCCGCTGCACATTGAGTAGATGTTTTTACAGAACTATCCACAATGACTCCAAGATATTTCTTGAGTGGTAACAGCTAATTTAACCACATCATTTTATATGTATAGTTGGGATTGTTTTCCAATGTGTATTACTTTGCATTTGTCAACACTGACTTTCATCTGCCATTTTATTGCCTAGTGACCCAATTTTGTGAGATCCTTTTGTAGCTCTTCGCAGTCTGCCTGCGACCTAACTATCTTGAGTAGTTTTGTGTCATCTGCAAATTTTGCCACCTCACTGTTTACCCCCTTCTCCCAGACCATTTATGAATATGTTGAATAGGACTGGTCCCAGTACAGACCCCTGGGGGACACCACTATTTACCTCTCTCCATTCTGAAAACTGACCATTTATTCCTATCCTTTGTTTCCTATCTTTTAACCAGTTACTAATACATGCGAGGATCTTCCCTCTTATCCCATGACAACTTACTTTGCTTTAGAGTCTTTGGTGAGGGATCTTGTCAAAGGCTTTCTGAAAATCCAAGTACACTATATCCACTGGATTCCGTTTCTCCACATGTTTGTTGACCCCCTCAAAGAATTCTAGTAGATTGGTGAGGCATGATTTCCCTTTACAAAAATCATGTTGACTCTTCCCCAACAATTTTTGTGTTCATCTATGTTTTGTGTTCATCTATGTGTCTGACAGTTTTGTTCTTTACTGCAGTTTCAACCAGTTTGCCTGGTATTGAAGTCAGGCTTACTGGCCTATAATTGCCAGGATCACCTCCGGAGCTCTTTTTAAAAATTGGCGTCACATTAGCTGTCCTCCAGTCGTTTGGTACAGAAGCTGATTTAAATGATAGTTAGAAACTACAGTTAGTAGTCCTGCAATTTCACATTTGAGTTCCTTCAGAACTCTTGGGTGAATACCATCTGGTCCTGGTGACTACTGTTTAGTTTATCAGTTTGTTCCAAAATCACCTCTAACGACACCTCAATCTGGGACACAGCTCCTCAGATTTGTCACCTGAGAAGAAAGGCTTAGGTTTGGGAATTTCCCTTATATCCTTAGCCGTGAAGACCGATGCAAAGAATTCATTTAATTTCTCTGCAATGGCCTTATTGTCCTTGAGTGCTCCTTTAGCATCTTGATCGTCCAGTGGCCGCACTATTTGTTTCGTAGGCTTCCTGCTTCTGATATACTTACTTTTTTTTTTCCTATTACTTTGTGAGGCTTTGGCTAGCTGTTCTTCAAATTTTTTTTGGCCTTCCTAATTATATTTTTACACTTCATTTGCCAGAGTTTATGCTTTTCTGTTTTCCTCACTAGGATTTAACTTTCACTTTTTAAAGGTTGCCTTTTTGTCTCTCACGGAGCCTTAAGCATAAGAGGCTCAGAGAGGTGAGCAGTGACCTAGTCATCTCAGTGAGATGTTCTCAGCTGAATAGGAACTCCCACTGGAGGAAATGCACCCTTAAACAATAGCTCTGAGACATGTGAAGTACTCCTTTCATCTCGGAGCATGTTCTCATCATTCCTCCATTGTGCATTTAGTATTCCAGCTAATGCAGGGAGAGGGGCTATAACCCTCCAGATCCTAGCTAACACACAAGTAGGCAAGGATTCCCCAGAAAAGCAGAGCCCCCAGTATACTAGCTCACTCTCCTCACTCTCCCCCAGTCACTGCTGCCTCATTCCTCCATCCTGTGCATGAGGCAAGACCCTCTATTGTCTCTGCCCTGAGGGATATGGCTGTGAATGAGAGGTATCTTTCCCCAGTGCCCAGTCAGGAAAAATGGAGTGGGGCTGAGGAAGTGATGGTGACTTCAAATGGGAGGGGAGAATGTGGAGCTGATAGGCCTCCTGCCCTTAATCCCCAGCTCCACTATTTCCTCACCCCTGGCCTGAAAATCTTATGAGCAGCTCATGTTCAGAGGATCTGTGTATCAGGAACTGTTTGACCAACCAACCCAACAGCTTTCTTTCCTTTGATCGCCATTGGTCCCCTTGTGGCACCTTAGAGACTAACCAGTTTATTTGAGCATAAGCTTTCGTGAGCTACAGCTCACTTCATCGGATCATGCATCCGATGAAGTGAGCTGTAGCTCACGAAAGCTTATGCTCAAATAAATTGGTTAGTCTCTAAGGTGCCACAAGTACTCCTTTTCTTTTTCTCAGTACAGACTAACACGGCTGCTACTCTGAAACTGGTCCCCTTGTTCAAGAAACATGATTACATTATTCTAACTGTTTACAAGAGTCTTTCTTCTTCCCTCTATTCAATTAATGCTAATTTCCTTGGCAGTACTTAAGTAAAAAAGTCTGCATATGGTTTTTAGAGCACTGGGAAAATACCTCTCTTAAACCAGAAATTTTGGTCTCAGGGCTAAACTTCTAGAAGGAGCCCTTGCTGAATGCAGGCAGAGAGCAAGGAATGTGCACAAGACAACTTTTCTGAAAGCTGCTACGGGTAGCTCACAGTGCATGCATGCAGCTCAGGTTCAGTGACCACAGCATATCGCCTTGAGCCACCCAATTACTATGGCAGCATATTCCCTGTGAACCCTCTTGCTTCAACAGAGCCAGCCCTAGTCTTGTCTTTACACCTGCATTGTGGTCTTTTGGACACATCAATTTGGCATGCTCCAGCCTTGAGTTACAAACTTCGCTTTTAACTTTGTCTTGCTTCCCCAAAAGTGCAGCAGGTGCCATACACTAAATAAATCCAAAGCAATTGAGTTCTGTTTGTGGAGGATGAGAGCCATAATTGGAGCTTCTAGTGTGCACCCCACAAAATACATTATTTTGTAAAATACTGGTTTTGGGGTTTTTTTGTTTGGTTTTTATATCGGAGGCTCTATTTTAGATGTCTGGACCATTAGCCCTGCTCACTACCCCTATGAGGCATAGGAAATTTCAAGACAGTCTGCATCAATGTGTGGGTTTTAAGGCACCATGAATAACCACCTTTAAACAGAAAGTGATGCCGCACCATAACTTTAGCAGAGTTAGTACTCTGCTATGATTATGGAGGCACAGATAGCAGCTCCATGGTTAAGTTAAGTCTGCACAGGATTTTCATGGGACTTTTCGAGTGCGTTTTTCTCGACAGATTTATTTTATTAAATATTTTAAAATTACAAATCCGCTCTTTTGAATTTTATAAAGAAAGTGTTAATTTATCTAGAGTTAAATTAGCATGGCTTTTTAAAAAGACTCAAGAATTTTAGACTTGAAGTCTCTCCTCTTTTCGAGCTACCTTTATGAAAAACCAGTGGACAGAATCCTGAAATTCCTCACATAAGCAAGGATATCACATATTTTAGTAAATGGGGGTATTGAATAAGGCATTAAATACATGAATTGTGAGGGAATGTCAACTAATAATGGCATTTTTCATTACGAGTTAATGACGGAGGGATTTTTACCTATATTAGCTAACATGATGCTCACTGTGGATTTCTGTTTCCTGGTTTTTGCAGTTTTTAATTGGGTATTTGCTTTTAGCCATCTCAATTGCTCTTAGTATGTGTCTGAATGTTGTATGGGTAATACAGTGTACTCCTCATAAAAGGATTACTTTTACTTATGTAGCACCATAAGTGGAAGGCAGTTCACCAGCATAAAATAAGAGAAGAACCCTATCCTAGAGAGTTTACAAACTTATTGATACATGTACCAACACAATGAATGAAAACAGTCCTAATGGTGTGAGGAAATATGCCTGAGAATATTTTGGTTTAACTAGGGGCTGATAAGCGATTAAAAAAATTAATCTCTTTTAATTGACACTGTTTAACAATAATAGAATACCCTTTTTTTGGATGTTTTCTACATTTTCAAATATATTGATTTCAATTACAACGCAGAATACAAAGTGTACAGTGCTCACTTTATTTTTATTACAAATATTTTCACTGTAAAAAACAAAAGAAATAGTATTTTTCAATTCACCTAATACAAGTATTGTAATGCAATCTCTTTATCATGAAAGTTGAACTTACAAATATATAACTATGTACAAAAAAAATAACTGCGCTGAAAAATAAAACAATGTAGAACTTTAGTGCCTACAAATCCACTCAGTCGTACTTCTTGTTCAGCCAATCGCTCAAACAAGTATGTTTACATTTGCAGGAGATAATGCTGCCCGCTTCTTGTTCCCAGTGTCACCTGAAAGTGAGAACAGGCGTTCACATGGCACTATTGTAGCTGGCTTCGCAAGATATTTACATGCCAAATGCGCTAAAGTTCATATATCCCTTCATGCTTCAACCACCATTCCATAGGACATGCGTCCATGCTGATGATGGGTTCTGCTTGATAACAATCTAAAGCAGTGCGGACCGACGCAATTTCATTTTCATCATCTGAGTCAGATGCCATCAGCAGAAGGTTGATTTTTTGTGGTTCAGGTTCTGTAGTTTCCACATCGGAGTGTTGCTCTTTGAAGTCTTCTGAAGGCACGCTCCACACCTTGTCCCTCTCAGATTTTGGAAGGCACTTCAGATTCTTAAACCTTGGATCGAGTGCTGAAGCTATCTTTAGAAATCTCACATTAGTTTCTTCTTTGTTTTGCCAAATCTGCAGCAAAAGTGTTCTTAAAACGAACAACATATGCTGAGTCATCATCCGAGACTACTATAACATGAAATATATAACAGAATGCAGGTAAAACAGAGCCGGAGACATACAATTCTCTCCCCAGGAGTTCGTTCACAAATTTAATTAATGTATTATTTTTTTAATGAGCATCATCAGCATAGAAGCATGTCCTCTGGCGTGGTGGCCGAAGCATGAAGGGACATACGAATGTTTAGCATATCTGGCACATAAATACCCTAAAATGCCGTCTACAAAAGTTCCGTGTGAATGCCTTTTCTCACTTTCAGGTAACATTGTGAATGAGAAGTAGTAAGTACAGTTATGTAATGAAAAAAATCTACATTTGTAAGTTGCACTTTCACGATAGAGATTGCACTGCAGTACTTGTATGAGATGAATTGAAAAATACTGTTTCTTTTGTTTATCATTTTTACGGTGCAAATATTTGTAATAAAAAATATAAAGTATTCTGTGTTGTAATTGAAATCATATATTTGAAAATGTAGGAAGAACATCCAAAAATATTTAATACATTTCAATTGGTATTCTATTGTTTAACAGTGTGGTTAAAACTGCGATTAATCTTGGGTGTTTTTTGGGGGTTTTGAGTTAGCTGCCATGGACAGCCCTAGTTTTAACAAATGGAAACTTCTGGTTGCAGTCATTTGACCTGTTGAGCTAAAGCTAGCTTTTATTTAACTTCATTATGATTGGGCGTGGAAGTGGAACTTAGGACTGCTTGAGTAGAGTTCAGTGGCAGAATTTGTTAATAAAATCATAGAAATTTTGGGATGGAAAATACCTTGAGAGGTGAATCAAGTCCAGCTTCCTGCGCTGAGGGTGGACCGAATATATATACTGTGCTTACATCATGCTTCATTTGATAATGTAATAAGGCTTCACTGTTTCGGGTGCTTGAAAGTAATGAAGATTAGAAAATAGGTAATATGCCCAATATGTTTGATTTGCATAGAAGTTCCCTTTTCAGAGCAAGTGCATTTGTATGGATGACACACAGTAGTGTAGTGGTTAAAATGAACGCTTAAGCCTTTTTGCATGTTTAATACTCTGGAAAATAATAAATAAAGGCTCCTGGAAGCTGGGCTGCATGCTCTTCATGGTGGAACCCTGTACATGTACCTCTATTATTACGTTCATAGCACTTCTTGGAGCGATAAGATATATACAAGAAGCTTCATTTCTTTCCACTCTGCTGCTTTTTCGCTGGGGTAGGGGGGAGACATGGACTAATTTATCAGTAGCACTACTTATTATGTCTTTTCCTTTAAGTCCAGGATCTACCGGTACTGTGACTGGGTGCCTGGGATGGACCATGCTGAGAGTACCATCTCGGGGCAGACTGCAAAAAACAGGGAAGACAGTCCCCCTCCCCCACCCCCCCCCGCTCCCCCTCAAATTGGTGGTTTATTCTATGATTAGATTCACCAAACTAGTAGCAAAAGAGCTTCTGTAGAACCACACTGGTTAACAAGAAGCCTAAGGGCTAGTCTACACTGGCAACGTTAAAGCGCTGCCGCGGCAGCACTTTAACGTGGCTTGTGTGGTCGCAGCGCAGCTCTGGGAGAGAGCTCTCCCAGCGCTCTAAAAAAAATCACCTCCATGAGGGGCGTAGCTGAGCTCCCAGTGCTGGGGCACTGTCTACACTGGCGCTTTA
Organism: Chelonia mydas; assembly: GCF_015237465.2. Classification (NCBI taxonomy): domain Eukaryota; kingdom Metazoa; phylum Chordata; order Testudines; family Cheloniidae; genus Chelonia; species Chelonia mydas. Next base: position 106,765,545 of record NC_051246.2, read on the forward strand.
CAGCACTGAAACTTGCTGCACTCAGGGATTTGGTTTGTTTTTTTTCCCACACCCAAGAGAGACAGTTGCAATCCTGTAAAGTGCCAGTGTAGACAAGCCCTAACACAGTCCCCTTTAGGCATTCCACCACTTGACTCCCATCCAGACAAACAAGTCTAATGTCATGAGAGGTTATTGAAAATCCAGCTCACCATACTGAGATCCTACTAATTCCAAAGGATCAGACACTTACCCCCAAGTCAATATATATTTCAGGTCTTATCCAAATATCTCACTGTCAACCAATCCTAAGTAAACTAAAGATTCTTTAAGAAAAGAATAGTTATAAATGGCTAATAGATCATAAACATACAAATGATTAGATCAGGTTTGTAGCAGTGATGGTATAGACTGCTAGCTTCCAAAAGTGTCTCTGGTAACTTTCAAAAGACTGGAAAGTCCTCAGTCCATAGTTAAAATATTCCTTTTAGTTGTAAATCCGCAGTCCAGAGCATTAGAGCAGGAATGAGGCAAAATGGAGATGTCTCAGGTATCTTTTATATCCTCTGCCATGTGCATGGAAATTTACTGTCCCAAACAAAGTCCAAAGCCTGTGTGTATGGACAGTTACTGAAAAAAATGGAGTCCGAGATCACATGTCCACATCACATGAGGAGAGCTACAGTCAAATCTTAGGGCTTGTCTACACTGGCACTTTACAGCGCTGCAACTTTCTCGCTGAGGGGTGTGAAAGATTTAGCACTGTAAAGCACCTCTTTAGACAGTACACCAGTCTCTCCCAGCGCTCTGCCACGACTACACAAGCCAGGTTAAAATGTTGCCAGTGTAGACTAGTCCTTAGAGTTAAGGAAGGAGGTTATGGTTGAACAAAGTTATGGTTGCTCTTTCAGAAGTTTACAACTGAACATTGACTAATACAGCTTTGAAACTTTACTATGTAGAAGAAAAATGCTGCTTTACCTTTTTTTTTAAAAGTTTGTGTTTAATAGTACTGTACTGCATTTGCTTTTTTTTATTTTGGTCCTTGCTGCTGCCTGATTGTGTACATTCCAATTCCAAACGAGATGTGTGGTTGACTGGTGAGTTTGTCACTCTGGTGTTAGTAACTGAGTTTCTATAGTATCTGGGCTGGAGGTGTTTCTTCTGTGGCCCGTTGTGAGAGTTAAGTATCCTTAATGGGCCATCAACACATAGCTGACTAGCCCTGATATAAATCTGGCTAGGGGATGTCACCCAGGAATACAACACATGGTTAAGATATAATTACCTAGCTCATATTCATAATGTCAGATACAAAGATACATGCATATAAACAATATAATCATACTTAGGAAATCACAACTTTTTCCATACGTACCTTACATGACATACTTCGCACAAAATTTATTACAATTAATAAATGGTGACTATTAGTGTAACTAGTTATTTTTATTCAACATTGCAGTATCCATATATAGAGAGACTGATACTCTGATCCACCAGCTTTGTGACATTGCTTTTGAAGAGAGAGATCTTTCTCAGGATATGGCTACACTATGCAGCTTTTAGCGACATGGCTGTGCCGCTACAGCCATGCTGCTAAAAGCCACACAGTGTAGCTGCTGTTTGTTGGCAGGAGAGCACGCCTGCGGACAAAGCGCTGTTCACACTGGCGCTTTTTGTTGGTAGAACTTTAATCGTTCGGGGGAATAGGGTTTAACGCGCCTGAACGACAAAAGTTTTGCTGACAAAGTGCCACGGTAGACATACCCTCAGTTGTGCTTCTGTCAATATAATGCAGACTAGAATTTCATATGCAGCTTTATGTACAACATATTCAACTTGGTTTGATTGTACTGAGCCTTAAAAATCAAGCCAAGTTTTTAAAAAATTTCAATAGCTTTAAAGGTAGTTTACAATTATACCGCCCAGTATTGTAAACCACAGTAATTCTGGCTGTAAACTGAATGAATTTTTCAACTTGCTGTCTTCAGACAGTGAAATAAGGTCCAAAAATTGTTTTGTGCGGTAACTTACCCCCTCCTCCGCTGTGCCCCTTCCCCAAAAAAAGAAAAAACAAGGATCAGAGACCTCTCTTATTAGAGAACAAATTCAAACAGAACATAGTTGAGGTGATGGGCAAAATAAAAACTGTACCTTGTTTTCTATGTCATATAATGAAGGTTTAAAAAACCCAAAAACCTTTAAGTAGGCATGCCTTGTCTAGTGAGGAAGACTTTACAATGACTAGCACTAGTGTGACATCACAGTTGAGAAGAGTGAAAGTTGAGCAGTTGGGAAGAGAGTTTTAGTCACTGTTTAAAAACTTTTTGTTAGTGCATAACTTCAGTGGCTAATACGTTGGATGAAGGATATCCTGCCCCATCAATCAGAGAGCTAACAATGAAACACACACCACCTCCTCTTTTCCCTCAGTTTCCCCCCCCCCCCCCCCAAAAAAAAAAAAAAAATTAATGAGGAGAACCAGGGAAAACGAGTTGATGTTCCTGATGTGGTTAAAAACCCAAGCAGAACATGTATTGTTCGGGGAGTGGAATGAAGAGGGATGACCAATTTTTGTCAAGTCATCTTCGCTTTTAACCATGATTCTGTGTTTCTTGACATTTGATGTTTGATTTTTCAACATTAATATTGCATTTACTTTTGTTGTATTTTATGGGGTTTTAAAAAAAGCTAATTGCTATTGAAGCTAGTAAAATTCTGAATCTGTCTTGACAGCTTGTGAACCACAAAAATTCAGGAAGCCATACCCCTTAAGCTTGTGTGGGAATACTAGGTGCTTGTCTACACTTGAAGTGCTGCTGTGGCACAGATGTGCCTCTATAGTGCTTCAGTGTACACACTACCTACACCAACTGCATGGGTTCTCACATTGCTGTAGGTAATCCACCTCTCTGAGGGCATGGCTACATTGGAAACTTCAAAGCGCTGTCGCTGGAACGCTCCCGCGGCAGCGCTTTGAAGTGCAAGTGTGGTCGGGCGTGAGCGCTGAGGGAGAGCTCTCCCAGCGTTCCTGGTACTCCACCTCCATGAGGGGTTCGCGCCGTGCTCCCAGTGCTCGGAGCCTGTCTACGCTAGTACTTTAAAGTGCTCAGACTTGCTGTGTTCAGGGGGTGTGATTTTTCACACCCCTGAGCCAGCAAGTTAGAGCACTATAAAATGTAAGTGTAGACAAGCCCTGAGACACAGTACCTAGGTCAGGGAAAGAACAATGAGGGTTAGATCGGTTTAACTATGTCACTCGGGTGTGGATTTTTCACACCCCTGAGCAATGTAGTTGAGACAGCTTAATTTTCAAATGTAGACAGGGGCTTGAGGGGACAGAATTGCTGGTATGGTTCAACTAGTTCTTCCATTACAGCCCCACAATTCACCTTTAGTCTTTTGAAATCTCTTGGGATTCACTGCTTCTGGAAGCTGTGCTGGGAACTGTGGCATAGGTACCTAGAGGAAATTGTGACTGAGGCTATGTTTACACTGCCACTTGTGTCAGCAAAACTTATGTTGCTCAGGGGTGTAAATATTCCGTTCCGTTAGCAACACAAGTTACATGGGCATAAGCTCTAGTGTGCACAGCTATGGCAGCAGGAGAGCTTTCTGCCGTTGGCATAGAGCAGCTACATGAGAAATTTACAGCGGCGCAGCTGCATTGGTACAGCTCTCTAGTGTAGACTTAGCCTGAGATTGTTTAGAGTAGCGCTCCTGTTGATGCAGGGTAGACATGCAAAAATTCTTAAATTAATTCAGCATGTTTAATGTGGACACACTGAACTGTTTGTGTTTATGTGGATGCAGTAGCACAGTGGTTCTCAAACTTTTGTACTTGTGACCCCTTTCACATAGCAAGTCTGAGTGTGACACCCCACCCTAAAAAATTTAAAAAACATTTTTATATATTTAACACCATTACAAATGCTGGAGGCAAAGCGGGGTTTGGGGTGAAGGCTGACAGTTTATGCCTTCCCCCCCCCCCCCATGTAATAACCTCACAACCCCTGTGGGGTCCCGACCCCCAGTTTGAGAACCCCTGCAGTAGCAGATCACTTAACTGTTGACTTCTCTAGTGGAGGCAAGGCCTTGGGATTTTCTTTAGTATTTATTGTTGTAGTATTTAAACACTATAAACTAAATCAGCATGGTGAAAATCCCTAGTGAACTTCGAGATTTCTGCTCCTGCTGTACTCCTGGGAGAGACTGCTTGCAGGGTATTAATCATCTTGCCAGTTATGGTAGAAGTGTTTTACTGAAGAGGAGGATCTTTCAGCATGCCCCAAAATTCATCAAGATTTGGATTAATCTTATTCCTGAAAGTTTACTGTTACTAATACTGTCCCAATTGAGACAAATCATGATAATAAAAGGTAATTAGGCTAGGTCAGTTTCCTGGGAGATGTCCCACTAAAGTTCTCCTGATTAAATGTGTCCCAGATAAGAACAGTATATTGTAACATGTGATGTTTATGCACCAGTTTCTCCAGTGGAGGAAAGCTGCAAACTAGAGCATCAGATGTAACAGTTGTGGAGAGCTGGAGGATTGTACAGTACACCTGGAGCAGGTTCCTGTTCTTACAACATCCATGATACACTCTTCAGTGTCCATACAGAAAGGACAGGGCTTTACTTTTTTTTTTTTTTTTTTTAAAGGTCTTGTGGGGATAATTATATCCATGCAATAAACTGCATGGAACTCAATTTATATAATTTAAGAATGAAGGCCAGAGCCAGTATTGTCTACAAGACTTTAACCTTGACTTTCGTGAGCATATGATGCCAAATCTGATGAGCAGATTGCTAAACCATTCTCTGCATCAGAGCCTAAACGCTCCATTACTCTGTAGATCAAATACTAAGCTTGAAAAATGTACCCAGAGCTTACTGGTCCAGGCCATACATATAATTATCAGGAAAACTTTGCCAGTTTCACGAAATCACATGCCCCTTGCTTGTCGGGACCTCTTGTGACTGAAGATCCTGGTCTCCTCTGAGTTTGAAGTTGGAGCTTCCAATTCAGGCTACTTCTCCCACCCACAAACATCAGGTAAAACAATTTATGCTGCCCTTCTCAATGCTGACTCCACAGTGGGGTTGCATGAGGACTCCTACACAGAGAGCCCTTTACTGGCATAGTAGTGGCTAAGGTATCCTGCCTCTTGGACTGGTCTCCAGCCTACCTGATAACAGGGAACAGGAGGCTGAGAAGCAGGGATGCTGCAGCCAGTCTGAAGACCAACAGCAGTGACACTCCTGCCTGCATCACTACGACAACATAAGAATGACCATGTGGGTCAGACCAGCAGTGCGTATAGCTCAATATTCTGTCTACTGACAGTGGCCAGTGCCAGATGCTTCAGAGGGACAGAATAGGGGGGCTTATGGAGTGATCCATCCCCTGTTGTCCACTTCCAGGTCCTGGCAGTTCAGAGGTTTAGAGACACCTAAAGTATGGGTTGAGTCTCTGACTACCGTGGCTAATAACCATCAATGGACTTATCCTCTATGAACTTAATTCTTTTTTGAAGCCCGTTACATTTTTGGCCTTCAAATCATCTTCTGTCAACGAGTTCCACAAATTGACTGTTATGTGAAATAGCACATCGTTTTTTGTTTTAAACCTGCTGCCTATTCATTTCATTGGGTGACCCCTGATTCTTGTGTTATGTGAAGGGGCAAATAACACTTCTCTCTTCACTTTCTCCACACATTCATGATTTTATAGACCTCCATCATATTCTCTCTTTTCGAAGTTGTACAATCCCAGTCTTTTTAATCTCTCCTCATATGGAAGCTGTTCCATTCCCCAATCATTTTTGTTGCCCTTCTCTTTACCTTTTTCAATTTTAATATATTTTTGGGATGGGGCAGCCAGAACTGCACACGGTATTCAAGATGTGGGAATACCAGGGATTTATATAGTGGCATGATATTTTGTCATATTTTCTCTCCCTTTTCTAATGGTTCCTAACATTGTTAGCTTTTTTGGTTGCTGCTGTACACTGAGTAGCTGTTTTTTGACAACTATCCTTGATGATTCCAAGATTTCTTTTATGTCTGGTAATGACTAATTTAGACCCCATGATTTTGTATATATATTTGGGATTGTTTTCCCAATATGCGTTACTTGCATTTATCAAGACCAAATTTCATCTGTGATTTTTTTTTTTTTTTTTGTTGCCTGATCACCCAGTTTTGTGAGACCGCTTTGTAACTCTTCTCAGTCCGCTTTGGACTTAACTATCTTGAGTAATTTTGTGTTGTCTGCAAACATTGCTACCTCACTCTTTACCCCCCCTTTTCCAAGTCATTTATGAATATGTTGAACAGTGCTAGTCCCAGTACATATCCTTGGGGGAATCCTACTATTTCTGCTTTCCATTGTGAAAACTGATGATTTATTCCTACCATTTGTTTTGTCTTTTTAACCAGTTACTGATCCATAAGAGGGCCTTCCCTCTTAGCCCATGACTGATTACTTTGCTAAAGAGCTTTTGGTGTGGGACCTGTCAAAGCTTTCTGAAAGTTCAAGTATGCTATTTCAGCTGGATCATGGTTGTTGAATCCCTCAAAGAATTCTAATAGATTGGTGAGACATGATTTCCCTTTACAAAAGCTGTGTTGACTCTTCCGCAACGTAATGGTGCTCCTTTGTGTCTGATCATTCTGTTCTTTACTATAGGTTCAAACAATTTGCCTGGTACTGAAGTTAGTCTTAGAGGCCTGTAGCTGCCAGGATTGCCTTTGGAACACTTTTTAAAAATAGGTGTTGCATTAGCTATCCTCCAGTCATCTGGTAAAGATGATGATTTAGGAGAGGGCTTTTGTGTGTGGAGGTACTCTGCTGACAGTACTCCAAGCAGACTCAGGCTTTTTTCCTGCTACTGTTACTAGCCCCTGTTACAATCTTCATGCCTCCCTTTCTCCTGCATGCACCACTATTCATTCTTTGTTTTTCTCATCCCCCAACCTATCAGTACTTAAAATTTTTTTAAACTGTTACTTTATATTTTAGATTTATAAAATTAGAAATTGTGGCTGTAAATGATTTTGGAATGTGATCTACGTAATCGGCAGCAAAAAATTATGGCTGGTTGTAGTGTTGTGCATGGTGGCATAGATTGAGAATCCCTGTCTGAAACGGTAGACGAAGCAAATAGTCCTATCTGAAAATTCTATATGCATATGTGAGTAAACTTTCAATGCTCATAATTTCAAACCCACAAACAGTTTCCTTCAAGGTGGGCTTTTTTCTTAGATTTGAGTGAGACCTGTACAAATCAATTTTGATCAAACTTGTAGTCGTTGTCTGGTTATGCAAGTATAAAACGTTTGATGAAACTGTTTGAGTTCTACCTGTGTAACAACATTTCCCAAACATTTAGCTTACTGTTTCAAAAATTAACTTGTACTGAAGTGAACCATGGAAAACTTTCAGTGCAAACGTTCATTTCTCAAGTTATGAGCAATTGGAAAAGGAGGGAACACGGGGGCTGGGCTGTAAGGGAAAACATATTGCAACTTAACTTTAGTGGATGCTGTCAACTTTACTGTAATATAAGCTGGAAGAAGTTAATCATATCCAGAGAAATTTGATGGCTAAATACTTAACAAAAATATTAGTAGCCTGTCAACTTTTTGGCTTCTAAATAAGAGTTCCTGAAGTCTGCTGTTGAGCTGCTGTTCTGTCTTGCTCATGTGTTCTTGAGAATAATATTTTAGTCAAAACATCTTTTCGCTACTCATTGTTCTGTTTTTTAGATATGACCGTTTTTGGTCAAAAATATTAATTCTGTTCACTAATTTTAATCTGAATGACTGTTTTTAAGGAACTTCAGTCATCTGCACTCAAGGATGGTTATATATTTCAGGGTTTTCTTTATAGGTCAATTATCAAACAATTTCTGTATCTAATAAAACTAGATCTTCTTTTAAATTAACTGTTTTACATAATCAGCTCAAATTTAATTAATTGGTTCTTGATTTTGTTTTGTAGAATTCTTCTGAAGTTGTATTTTTTTTCCTGATTCTGAAATACATTATCTTAAAACTGTTCCTGATGGCAAATTTCTCGCATTCTTAACATCACTGAGGCCTTGTCCATGCACGCAAATTGCACTGGTTTAATTACAGTTGTTTTAAAATCGATGTAATTATACTGGTGGACATGTACATTGGTTTACAACTAACTTGTGTTGATTTTAAAAGTAAAGTATTTAGGGACCAGATCTGAGTAAGGTGACATTTTATAGTAACTTTTCACAGTAACGATCACACTTTGATCAAGAGTAGATTAAAATCATAACATAAACTCACCTTAAAGTCACAACTTATTCTGGTTATGTGATATAATGGCTGCAAATAAGAGATTTATCCTGTTTTTTCATTGATCTGTCTTTGTGCTGGTTATTCGATGATGACAACTTCTGCTATTTTCTTTCATGTTTCTGACAGTAATTTTATCTAATTATTTTTTAGTCCAGTTACAACCCAGGGATCACAACAAACACAGCAGCTACAGAAGCATTATGGCATTACCTCACCTATCAGTTTGGCTGCCCCCAAGGAGATTGACTGTCTACTTACCCAGAAATTAATTGATACCCTAAAGCCCTTCGGTGTGTTTGAAGAAGAGGAGGAACTGCAGCGCAGGTGAGTGAATGCTGCAGTAGTTACTCTTTAAATTAATATTAGAAAGCATTTCAGTGTAATGAAAAATCATGTTTAAATTTAGTTTTCAAAATTAATAATTAACATTATTGAAAGTGTCTAGACTCTTTCTTCTCAACAGTAGGAATCAGTGAAAAATCCCTCAGAATGCAGAGCTCTAACAGTTTTTTAGCGTCCCTAAGTTAAGGCTAGTCTTTGCATTTGGCAGTATTAGTTTATGTATTAGTCCCATTTACTTTCCTCTATACGTTTCCTGTTAAAACTTTCTGAAACGTATGTCTTTCTACTGTTCATTACTGCAAAAAACATGTGAACCTGAGCAAATGATAGAAAGTTCACATCTTTGGGAAGCACACGCTTAAAATGTGTGTACAGTTCATGCATACATGTATCCCAAAAAGCCCTTATTGGCTCAAATTATGAGATATTTGTTTGTTCAACTAGAGTAACAAAAATAGTGGAAATATTTGCAGACTGTATTCATTTCTGTAGCTGTATTAAAACAGATAAGATCTGCTGCTATTAGACTTCCAATGTACCCTATTTAACTTTTTATTGTAATGGTGATCAAAATCTTAATAAAGCAATTACTTTGCTATAATTTTATTATTTTTTGAATTCTCATGTATCAATACAGGATTCTAATTTTGGGGAAGTTAAATAATCTGGTAAAGGAATGGATACAGGAAATCAGTGAAATCAAGGTATGGATGTATTTTCCTTGTAGAGTTACTTGTATTAAAATTTCTTGTATACAAGATAATTCTAGCATGTATTCCTAGTTCAAGAGATGTATTTCACTTAATCTGTTGAGTCTTATCTCACTAGAAAATAAAAGTAAGATTCATTTCTTTCTGGATGTTCTTGACGTCACTTCTAGTAAACACTTATTAGATAGGTGTGCAAGACTGAAACGTCTGTTAATGGATGTTGAGAGATTTATCTTTAGCTGCTGCTTAATTTTCAAATTGGAGGGGGGAGCTATTCATCTACTAAAGTGGGATTGCAATTTATTACATATTCTTATTAAAAACTGAATTTTAACTTCATGCTTAATTATCAACATAGTTTTGTTTGGTCATTTGAACCTGTGGTCGGGAGTAATAAAGTTCTTTTGAGACAGATAAATATATTTTGATAGATAGAGCAAAATATAAGTTCTTATTGTTTACATTGAGCCATTTTAACTTTTCCTATGAAGTTTAACTCTTCAGAACTTATTTAAATTGACACCTAATTACTATTTTCATTGTTACTTTCTTAGCGCAGTAATGGGTTTTTAAATTTTTTTAAAACACTCTTTTAAATTGTCAGGCCATACTTTTTAAGCTGCTCTCATTTTCAAGTTCTTAGAGATATGAACTTGAAAATCACATTTCTATGTGAATTTTTACATAATATATTTAAGACGAAAGATTACTATAACTAAAAGCCTTTTTTCAACTTAATTTGTGTGTAACTGATTTTACTGTTTTCTCTGTATAGTTAGTTTTTCCTTGTGTGAATGTCTACTCACACATTAAACGGAAGAGGAAAACCCTCACATTCATTTTTCACTTTTATTTTAAAACCAAAATTGGCAAGTGGGGCTTAGGTTGCATGGATTTGGTAGTTTTAAATATTATACTTGCCCATCTTGTTGATGATTTTGTCTTGGATACATTTATATTTAGTAAGTTTCTTAGAAGTAAATCACAGTTGAAGGAAATAACCATATAATATTGTAAACATAATTAATGGTTTCATGCATACTAGATTAGATACACCTTAGTCTTTATGCAATAGACTAAGTTCCTCTCTGTCTCAAATGTGCTAAATAAGTTACTACAGCAAGCTTAAGCAGAACACCGTGTCCAGAAACTGTCTTTTGACTGTTGATTCACAAGTAACCAAATGGTTACAACTAGTGTAATCAAATTTCTAGCACTATAGTATATATATTTGTCACGTCATATGCATGGTTCCTGAGTGTCAAATTATTACCTTTGTCTGCCACCAAATTCCATTATTGTCACCTAGCATTGATTGGATAACTTCTGGGTGTTGGTGTATTTATTTAAAATGAGAACAAACTGTCATAACAGGAATAAGCTTTAATCTATGCAATTTAACATCTATTTTCTGAATTACTTTTGTTTGCATTATGTTTTCTCTTGTAACTGTTGTCCATTGTCTGAATATACTTTGCTTATAAAATAACTAGTTGTATATTTGCTCCATTAGAATCTTCCACAATCCGTAATAGAAAATGTTGGAGGAAAAATTTTTACATTTGGATCCTACCGACTAGGGGTGCACACAAAAGGTAAAATTTACCTTGCTAATTATGAAAAAAATTATATATCTGACCTAATGAAGTATTTATAAAATGTCATAGGTAAGACATTAGAAATGTTACTTTGGTTTTGAAGTATCATGTGGCTATGGTAAGTATATAATTTCATATGATGCCTTAAAAGGAGGGAGAATCAGTTCAAAGTAAGATACCTTGAACCCTTTCTGTTCAAGATCTGGGAGGGAGAAGGGCTGAAGTCACAAAGAGATGCATATAATTTTTTTGTACGAGGAATGGGTATATCTGAATTCTCGGGGCTTTAACGTACAGTTACTGAAAACTTTTGTAAACCTCCCTTACCAAAGATATATATGTAGGTATTTTCAATGTGTCCAGTGGTTGTAAAAAGACACATTCATTGTTACTTTTGGAGCACATCTTGAAATATCTTGTACTTAGATTATAGCTGTATGAAGGATGACTGTTGCATTTTCCTTTGTTGCTAGAATGTTATGTTGTAGGCTATTGCTAATATTCTCTGTGTATTTGTATAGAGTGTCTGTAGCCTCATGGTGTTTATGAATATGTGTTTTAGGAGCTGATATTGATGCATTATGTGTTGCACCAAGGCATGTTGACAGGAGTGACTTTTTCACCTCATTTTATGAAAAACTGAAACTACAGGAAGAAGTAAAAGACTTAAGGGTATGTTGGTCCTCTAACAAAGAGTTGTTAGGACACAAATGATGATGTAAAATTAGTGAACAGAATAAGTAAAGCAAAAGTGGTTTACATCTGTTAAGAGTAGGAAAGACTGCAGTCAAATCCCACAAGATTCATGCCACGGTTTTAGTTCACATAAACTGAAAATAGCTACAACTTATCTATTAAAATGGTAGCATCCAACTTCTACTGTGTATTAAGTTTTGTCAGTTACTTCTATTTATTGCAATTATTTTGAGTCTGAAGGAGAAGAAATGTCAATATAAATTCTAATGTCGAAGTAATCATTTAAATTTGTCATTGTGTTATTTGTGGATACTCTTTTCCATGTTGAAAATAATACTGAATGTTTATTTTTCCAGGCTGTTGAAGAGGCATTTGTCCCAGTTATCAAACTGTGTTTTGATGGGATAGAGGTAAGGTTTAGCCAGCTGTCTTTGAGTCTTGTTTTACTATAATCATAATCAAAACGTTAACACTTCTAGGGTTCCCCATGATGTGTGTGTAATTCCTATTAAAGAGTTATATGTCAAGGGGCCTGCTTGTGTGAACTGCTGATCAGACAAATCTACCTTTTGAATGTTGCAAGTATTAGTACTAATAGAGTACTCTTTGTCTGCAAGTCAATGAAAAATTGTTATGGTTTTTTTTAATTAGTACTAGCAAAAATTAACCCTTAATTGTCCAGTCTTCAAACTCAAAATTACTTAAAAAATTAAGGTGATCCTTCTGGTCCCAACATTTTCACTCTACTACGAACAACAGTGCCAGCTCCTGTCTTTGCCTTGGTCTTTTGGTTTCTCCCTTTCTGCTTACCTACTTTAATGAAACACAACTTCTTGCGCGTGGTGGTTGCCTTTTTCTAGGGCTCTTAACAGAAATGGTGGGGGTTTCCAGAAATTCATGGTCTTTCAGCACCATTCCTTACAAATTACAGGACTTTTGGTTGTTAGGGGATGATATTGTATGGACACAAGCAATTGTAATCAAGATAAGATGTATTAAAAACAGAGAAAATAGTATTTTGTAAAAGATAGTTTGCTAGATTTATATCTAGATTTATATTTTAGGTATGGTATTTTCAGTTTAGTTACTGAAAAAACAGGAGTGAGTGGTTTACATCCCTTAAAAGCAGTCTCCTCTCTGACCACCTATCAACCCATCATCTTCCTTTATTGATGATGATCCAACTCTGCTGCCTCCAGAGATCTTTTATCAAATCTATTTAATAATACTTACAGTTTAAACACGCTGAAAATATGTATGCCACGACACTACATATAGTGCCAAATTCGTGTCTTTTTAAACAAACCATGCAGAGCACTTATTCATTTGATGGTTTGCCAGGATTTCAGACTGTGACTTTTTTCTGTTTAAACAAACAAACAAAAAAAGTTTAAAAGTCACGGGAATTATAGCCATGACAAATCAATAGCCTTAATTAGTAACATGTAAGCTTCAGCAAGTTCAGTGCCAGGCAAATTATTCACTTCTTTTCTGCAATTGAATGGTATTTGCAAGGAAAACTGACTCCGACCGGTTTCCCTATTCAACCTCAGATTAGATGAATTGGGTCGTTTCTTGCATCCTAGAGTTGACTTTGAGGTAATATCATAGGAAGCAGGGCGGATGCTGAGAGCATTTCTTTTAACACTTTTTAGGGGTAAACACATTCAGGCTTAGGCCATTTAGTTTGTGGAAAGAGATTTATTACCCTAAAGGGAATAAGTGCTTTTTCTTCATGGTAGAAAACTTTATTAAAATAATGCACTAAATAACTTGATTGAGGGTTAAAAGTCAATTTTTTTTTTTTTTTAATTTTTTTAGATTGATATTTTGTTTGCAAGATTAGCACTGCAAACTATTCCTGAGGATTTGGACCTTCGAGATGATAGCCTACTTAAAAATTTAGACATTAGATGCATACGAAGTCTTAACGGTATGTATACAACTTTGAATTTTTAAGTATCCATTTCTCTGTCAAGTTAGTTTCAAATGGGTTGTGTGGAGGAGAGGCAGTTCAGTAGGTATGTAGCTGAGTTGCAAAGTTTAAGTGAACTCATGGTGGCTCAACTTGCCTAGATTTAAAGTAACTTGTCCAAGCCAATACTATTATATGGCATTTTGAAAAATTGGCTGTTCTTTTTGTTAGTCAGATTCTTTTGCCTTCTTGTCAAATCATATCTTAAACATCAAAGCCTAGAAACTTGAAATTGGGTTAGTTGTGGATTTCTCACCTAGAGCACTAGCCACTTATACATGAAATAAATAAATATAGCAGTCTCTTCCATGGCAAAATAGGAATGTCAAAACACTACTGATTTGAGGGCTACCTAGTATCAGGATTACTTGCCGGGTCCTGTCAGACCCTCAGTAAATTTGGCAAGTTTTTATAGTTGATCTAACTTCTGAGGTGTGAAATAAGCATTTTCATTGACATCTCAAAATGTTAGTGTAGATGAAAATTGCATTTTTATATAATGCAACTGTGCTGCAACTCCGTACTCGGGGTCACATGTTTTGTCACAAAATAGGCATAAAAACTGAAGTGAGAGCTCTTTGGTTTCTGTGGCAAATTGGAACTTCTGACTGCTTCAAATAAATTTAAGAAGTAGGCATTTTATTCAGTTAAATACAGAATAAAAATGTAATCAGGACAATATTCCTTGTTCTATTAAAGTCAGTTTTATTTGGCCTTCAAATTTTCAGCACCATTGTGCCTTCTGCTTGTGAAATGTCTTGGGAAGGGGCCCTGAACTCCTGGCTCCCACCAACTAGCTGTCTCCCTGAGTTAAACAGCAATAGTTGCCACCATACGTTAACTGGAGAAGTTTGCTACAATCGGTGAAGCTGTTAAAGTTAGTACTATAATGCATCCGTAAGCTTTAGAGTTGGTACTCCATTGAGTTAATGGTATAGTTTATATCTCTGAGCTGTTTGATGCTGTTCCTTTGCAAACTCACCACTGCAACGGTTCATGTTTGGAAGATTTCACAACCATCAGGGCTATAAGCTTAATTTTTCAACACTATTGTTGATATTCTGCAGTCCAATTTTATGTCAAATTCCGTAGCAATGAATTGCATACAAATCTGGTCCTAGTTATAAGAAGTCTGTGTGCAACATCTGTTCTTCATATTTCTGTTGTGTTTGTATACTGCTGTTATGCAGGTACCACCCTTTTTGTATGTTGTATTAATTTTTATTAGGGCTGTCAAGCAATTAAAAAAAATTAATAGTGCAATAAATCGCACTGTTAAACAATAGTATAATACCATTTATTTTTGGATGTTTTTAACATTTTCAAATACATTGATTTAATTACAACACAGAATACAAAGTGTACTTTGTATTTTTATTTTTGATTACAAATATTTGCACTGTAAAAATCAGTGTTTTTTCAGTTCACCTAATACAAATACTGTAGTACAATCTCTTTATCATGAAAGTTGAGCTTACAAATATAGAATTATGTACAAAAAATAACTGCATTCAAAAACAAAACAATGTAAAACTTTAGAGCCTATAATTCCACTCAGTCCTATTTCTTGTTCAGGCAATTGCTCAGAAAAACAAGTTTGTTTACATTTGCAGTAGATGATGCTGCCTGCTTCTTGCTCACAGTGTCACCTGAAAGTGAGAACAGGCGTTCGCATGGGAGTTTTGTAGCCAGCATTGCAAGGTATTTACGTGCCAGATACGAATGTTTAGCATATGTCCCTTTGTGTTTCAACCACCATTCCAGAGGACAGGCATCCATGCTGATGACTGGTTCTGCTTGAAAATAATCCAAAGCAGTGTGGACTGACACATGTTCATTTTCATCACCTGAGTCAGATGCCACCAACAGAAGGTTGATTTTCTTTTTTGGTGGTTTGGATTCTGTAGTTTCTGCAATGTTGCTCTTTTAAGAGTTCTGAAAGAATGCTCCACACCTCGTCCCTCTCAGATTTTGGATGGCACTTCAGTTTTTTAAACCTTGGGTCACGTGCTGTAGCTATCTTTAGAAATCTCACGTTGGTACCGTCCTTGTGTTTTGTCAAATCTACAGCAAAAGTGTTCTTAAAATGAACATGTGCTGAGTCATCATCCAAGACTACTATATAAGGTGTTCAATCACAAATTTAATTAACACATTATTTTTTAATGAGCGTCATCAGCATGGAAGCATGTCCTCTGGAATGATGGCCAAAGCATGAAGGGACATACGAATGTTTAGCATACCTGGCACGTAAAATACCTTGCAATGCCGGCTACAAAATGCCCATGCGAACGCTGTTCTCACTTTATGGTGACGTAAATAAGAAGCAGGCAGCATTATCTCCCATAAACGTAAACAAACTTGCCTGTCTTAGCGATTGGTTGAACAAGAAGTAGGACTGAGTAGACTGGTAAGCTCTAAAGTTTTACATTGTTTTGTTTTTGAGTGCAGTTATGTAACAAAAAAATCTACATTTGTAAGTTGCGATTTTATGATAAAGAGATTGCACTACAGTACTTGTAGGAGGTGAATTGAATAACACTTTATCATTTTTACAGTGCAAATATTAGTAATAAAAAATAATATAAAGCGAGCACTGTATACTTTGTATTCTGTGGTGTAATTGAAATCAATTTATTTGAAAATGTAGAAAAACTTCCAAAATTTCAATTGGTATTCTATTCTTTAAAAGCACAATTAAAACTGTGATTAAGTGTGATTAATTTTTTTAGTTAATTGCGTGAGTTAACTGCGATTAATTGACAGCCCTAATTTTTATATGAATTATCCTTTCTTCCCCAAAATGCTGCTGCTGTACAACATAATAAAAAGCATATGAAAATATATTAAAAGCAAACACCCTTTTCACATTCAAAACATAAGTGAGCCAAGTGTGAAATGTAATTTCTTGTTGTGCTGATCTTTGTTAGATTTGAAGCTGGGGTGAGGGCAGATTCTTTATCGTTAACCATTAGAGGTAACAGGTGCTTTCTGTTGGCCAGGTTGCAGGGTAACCGATGAAATTTTACATCTAGTACCAAACATCGACAACTTCAGGTTAACACTGAGAGCTATCAAACTGTGGGCAAAACGTAAGTTTAGTCTCAGAAAACAGGTTCTCAATAAATTCTTATCAGTGACAACTGTGATGATGACTAACTCTCTTCTTCTGTCTTTTTCCCCCCTGCATCAACAGGCCACAACATCTATTCCAATATACTAGGTTTCCTTGGTGGTGTTTCCTGGGCTATGTTAGTAGCAAGAACTTGCCAGCTTTATCCAAATGCAATAGCATCAACTCTTGTACATAAATTTTTCTTGGTATTTTCTAAATGGTATGTTTTAATTTTAGATTACACTAAAATAAAATTGTTTGTAGACACTGAATTTTAGTCTTGTTTCTATGACATTTCTTCAGCTGGTGTCAGGTTAAGTTGGTAGTTTACAAAGTATATTGCTGCCTCTGTGTTAGTGAATTGTGTTATCTGGTGAGCTAGACAACATAGCCTTTTGTTAAAGGTTATATGACATACTACTGTTTAGCCTTTTAAAAAACCACAAACACAACAAAATTTTGCAGATTTTTAACTGGAAGGTTTTAAAACATTTGTGGTAACTCAGGACCTCTGTTACTTTTCAGACGTGACCCTTGCATAGTCCTATATCAGAAAGAGCACAAAAATGTTGAAGAATTATTGTATATTCTGAGACATTAAAGGAATGGTGGTAGTATGCAAGGGGATTGTTCATTAAAATGCAAAGTAAATTTGGCAAAACATGTAACTTGCAGAGAATAGTTGCCTAAAATTTTCCAGAAGGGTTGTATCTGTAACCTTGAGCTATGTGTTCCCTCGTGTGAGATGTCGAGGGAGACTTTCTAAAATCCTTGTACAAAATGACAACTAGATACTAAATTCAGCATGTCTGCTATAACTTGCTAACATGAAGATCATTATTACTGTTCACTTTTTCTGAAAGTCCGTGGCTTCATAGTCTCTAGTATTTTTAGTGGGTTGATTCCTAAATAGAAAGTTGTTGACCTCATGTCACATGATGCTGATTCAGCAGATTGATTGAAACCCCCTGTTTATAGCGTACTGTACACTCAAAGCATATGCATTGCCAGTTTTATGTGAGGACTTTAAAAACTGTTGATCATGTGCACTGCCCAAGAGCATAATGCACAAATATTGCAAAACTCCATTGCAGGTAACTCTCATTTTTATAATACTAATTTAAAGAAAATCTAATTGGTGGCTATTAGACTATTAAATGTACTTCTTAATTGGTGGTGTTCTGTAGGGTTAAGGGCATCTTGAAGAGAAGAAGTGTTGCATTTCATTTAGAAAGTGTTTCATTCGGCATGCTTTTTCTTAAATAATCTGGATGGGAAAAACCTTTAAATTTAATGCATGTAGTTCATAATAACTAATCATACAGCAGTGTACCATGGTCACAACTTATAGTTTCTTCTCTAGATTGTCGATGAACAGAACTAGCATGAAGACAGAATTAGTAGTACATCTTTGCAGAGGTGATTCCTTCAGTAATTCAGCCAGAGGTTATGCGTCTATTACAAGAGTGGTCAAGGTTCTGTGGCCTGCAATGTGCAGGTCAGACTAAATGATCAGGATGGTCCCTTCTGACCTTAAAGTCTGAGTATATTTGAAGAGCAATTTAAAGAAGTTTGCTTTACAGCTACTTGTTTTTTTCATTCCCTTAATTAAGAGGCACAAACTGCTTTGTGCTGATGCGTTGGAGCAAATTGTTATAAATCCATGTAAAGTCGTTAGCTCAGCTACTAAAAACCAACAGTAGACTGACTTGACTTCAAGAGAGAAAAAAAAAATCATCTGATGCTGTGCCAGGAGGGCAAAATGAAGAAGGATCACATTCAAAAGTATTGTATGTTTTACAAAATAAGTCATTATGTCCATTAGTCTTATTCAGTGCTACAATCTTTTTAAACAGGGAATGGCCAAATCCAGTGCTATTGAAACAGCCAGAAGAATGCAATCTTAATTTGCCTGTATGGGACCCAAGGGTTAGTGTATTATTTTTTCCCAGTATAAATTACACTGTACAGTAGAGTAAATCAACTGCTTAAAGAAACCCAGGGACACTTTATTTTTAGATTATAAATGAACTTAATGTGTGGATATTACATTTTCTTTCTGGTAACTTCATCTATAATTCTTCCATACTGTGCAGAACATAATTAGTTCACATTCTGTAAACTACATCTAAACTCCAGATTTTTCAGTAACTATGCTTTTTGTCCAACTTCAGCAGTAAGTGATCTAAATAAATGCTTGCTAAGTGCTCCCTATACAATTTTTATATAAATAGATACATACACTAAGGCAATTTGTTAGAACATAGATCACACTTCTTTATGACATTTCACTGTCTGGGTGATTTGATTAACTTATTTTCAAAATTGTATTTTAACTGCTGTGGTATATTTGTTGTAAATTTTGCAATAATATGTCCTTTGTGTTTTGGACCAAAGGGGAATACAAATATTAAATAAATAAATAAATAAATAAAACTAACTTTGCCTTTCTTTCAGTTACCATAATTTTGACCTCTCTACTTCGTAGCATCTTCATGATTTATATTTTTCACTTTAAAAGTTGAAAAACGTGCAAGGACTCAGAGTAACATCCTATGCTAAACATAAAACCATTATTATTTAAGGTGTAAATAGGGGGTATAGTCAAATAGGAAATGTACTATTTCACCAATAGTGAAATGTTCTTAGGGTTCATCTTTGGGGGGGGGGAGGGGGAGAGCCAGTGTGAGCACAATAGGCTTGAAAGCTGTACTGCATGACCTATGTTTTTAAATACATTTTCCGCTTGCTTTGACAAAAGTCTACATTTAAATAACGTCTGGGTTGTGATGTAAAGTAAGATTAAAACAATGTTCTTAAGTCACCCTATTGTTCCTGTTGTAGGGGTTTGAGGTCAGTGTGTGATGTTACGAACCATATGTGCTGTAGTAACTAAACAAAACAGGGTAAGTTAAGGACAGGGTTTGAACCTTAACTTCAAATTTACAACCTGACAAAACACAAGATCACTAGCTTAACGTTATTTAAATGTGATTTTGTCTTTGCTGTTTCCTTCTTTTATTTCCCCATGTGCTGTTTTTTAATAAAGGATATGTTAACACAAGTGCTGCTTCCCTCAGGATGCCCAGAGCCTTTCCTCTTAGACTGGCTCTTTATTTTCAATAGTGTTATAGGAATAAATCAGACATCATATTTCAAAGGGTCTCAAGACAGCTGTTTCTCTGAAGGTGTCCAAGATGCTCAAGTGGTAATGAGGTACCCGTGTTTCAGTATGATCACAGGCTAGCTTCCATTGCAGATGTAATAATAAATTCACCACTAATCTATTTCAGTTGGTATTTTTAGCTTTCAAAACTACCCAGTATCGATAGTGAGGCATGCTGATAGTTTATGATCTTCTCTGTTCCATTTGAGTTTGGAATAACTTCCACAGTGTAATTTACTTGTAGGAATATGCAGACAAGATGTTATCCTTGAGTATTCTCAACTTCTGTGCACAGTTGTTCAGTCTAATTTGTATACTAAGATCTCATTTGTTACATTGGAATTTAAGATTCATTTTAGCAAAGAGAGAATTCCAAATTTTTTTATTTTGTATGTGCTTGAAGAAAACTGATTGGCTGTTGTTATATATAGGTAAATCCCAGTGATAGGTACCATCTTATGCCTATAATTACACCAGCATACCCACAGCAGAACTCTACCTACAATGTGTCCGTTTCTACACGGATGGTCATGGTTGAGGAGTTTAAACAAGGTAAGTATTATCTTATGCTCTTATATATTCCAAAAGACTTTAAAATAATTCCATCATAGGCACAACATTGTTTTGGAATAATTAGTTGACAACAAGCATCCTTCCTAAAGCAACTGAATCAGTCAGTCTTCTTTACTTCATATTTTGTCTGTAACTTGGAAATTTAATGGATATTTATAAATATTTATAAATATTCCATTTCTTCCTTCCAGAAATTGATCATTATTAATTGGAAAGTAGCATTCTCTGTAAGTGGGAATCATACCCTGACAATTGGTTCTTTCTAGGCTGTTCCAGTGGTCTTACAGTCTGCATTACCGTGTGGAGGACTGCAGTGCAATTCTGTCGTCTTTGCTGGCATGTGCTAGTGGTGCTAAGGAGGCAGTATGCTTAGCTCTTTAAGAAAATTAGGAGAATGGTACATTGCCTCAGCTGAGTTAAACCTTCTGACAGTCAAAGGACATTTACTGAGACAGTCTTGGCCAGGCAAGGCCTTGATGCACATGGGGAAATACTGATAATTCTCATCAGGATGTTGTGCTCACTCTCCCATTTCTAACAGTCATTTGTCCCAACACGTAACCCTCATCCCAAAGAGGATTTAAGCCCTATAAGGAAAACCTTTTCCTTTCCTTCGTGGGTTTAGTACATTTCCTCTGCGGCATGTTCAGCCTTATTCCAGGAAAGTGAACAAGAACCAGAAGAGAATAAAATTCTCTGGTGGTGTAGTAGAGCTTTGCAATACAATAGTCTGGTCCAATTAAGCTTGTAAGAAAATTTGTAACAACGCACACTGAGTAGCTGATGACGATACATATAAAATACCACTGGGAGCAAAGTTTGTTGGATGAGACGACCATTGGATTAAAAAAGAGCAAATTAGCAGTTAACTTGAAATAACCTTTGTTTAGTTTATGGACTGTTTTTGTGGATACTTGGTGTGGATCAACTGTGTGAAAAGGATTTAAATGTGTTTTTATAATTCAGGTCTTGCTATCACAGATGAAATTTTGCTGAGTAAGGCAGAGTGGTCCAAACTTTTTGAAGCTCCAAACTTCTTTCAAAAGTACAAGTATGTATTTTATGGCATGGCAGACATGTTTAAGTTTCTTATCATTTACCAAAAAAAAAAAAAAAAAATGGTACTTTATAGACAGGCACTTGCATCAGTAGCGTTAAGTATGGTTGAACACTTCCATTAGAAACCTTTAAAGTGCTATATCCTTAAAATAAAATTTAAAAAAAAAACTTGAAAGTTTTCCGTTTTGTTGGAGGGTTTTTCTCCTGGTTAATTTTGAGATCAGTTTTGCAGTACTTTCATTTTTTTTATAAGAAAGAAACTTAAATAACATAATTATACTGCTTTTTTTCTTTTCCATAGTATAATTGATCACCCTAATAGTCTATGATCAGATATGCAGAATGTTACTGGAGAGCTATAGAATTAGTAGGCTAAAACTAGGATACTTGAGTTAGAAGTTGGTTTGACCAATTGCTGAATGTTCCAGGTGGTGGTAATGAGCTGCTATTGTTGATAGAACCCAAAATCAAGTCAAGTAAAATGAAGTCTGCCTCCCCACAAACAAAATATTTTTTTGAGGAAATTAGCCCTGGAAAGTAGATATTTAAAACTGTGCCACTAGAAAGATGCATTTCTTTTACCATAATGGTAAACAACATACATTTTAATAATAAAATATATCCTTTAGTACATTTGGCATCTCAATCAACTAAAGTTTTTACTAGTTTTTCGTCAGTAAGAAATAAAGCTGATCAAGGCTTCAGAATATATTCATCTTTATTGCAGCTAGTTTATTTCTAACTGCCGTGTAATGTCGTTACATTAGGGAAAAGTTTGCAGAATTTTTATCCTTAAACATTTATTTTTAAGAGAAATCTAGGAAATGAATTTTTGAGGTTTAACTGACATTTTAAGGGTTCCTACTGGTATGTTGTGGTTGTAGGGGAGAAGCTTGTTTAAATGTATACTGGATTTGCTGAAAAATGTAATTTATAATAAATACAGATTATTAAAATATATGGACTACATTTTATTTGCCCTCAATTTTGTTGGAGACCCACTTTTGGAGTTAAGATTAAATATTTTCTACAATTTTGTTCCTGTTTTGGGTGGTTATGTATTAATCTAAACAAGATTGAAATATACAGTTTTCCCCCATTAAAAAAAAGACTGATGACCATCATAATGTGTCTGTGTTTTGTTTCTGTATCTTTTGCATGATAAAAGCTTTAAAACATCTGAACAGCTTTTATGTTGTATCTTGGAGATTCAATTTGAAAACTTTTAATGGACACTGTAAGGTGATTTCATTTTTTAGAAAGTGAATTTTTGTTTTCACTCTTGTGTTGTTGTTAGCACTGCCCTCTAAAAAGGCTGAAAGTACATCCCCTTTCAGTTTGCCAAATGCTCTCTCCCAGTTTTGAAGGTAACAGACACTAACAGGGCTGAGTTGACTTGAAATAAGACCTATTTAATATAGTTTTATATCCTGGCATGTGCATCGGCATCAGTAATTACAGCAGCACAGCAGTGGATGTAGTCACTGCAAGCAGTGAGTGCACAAGCTTTGTAAGTTCTATTAAAAATGACTGACTTCCTAATTTCTTGACAGTGGAGTGGTACATGGAAGCCTATTAATATTCAGAATTGGGAGGACTTTGAAAGTAATAATTACAATGTATAAAAGAAATATTAGTCTTTTAAAACTTTAATTAGTCACTTTTGATAACTCTAAATACAAATGCATTATCAGTAATAATGAATAATAATAAGAAACTTGTGCTACTTTGGCCAAACCTTTTGATCTAAAAACTAGATTTCTTTCAACCTTAGTTATTATCCTTGTACAGTTCAAACCTCTTATTGCTGAAACTTTAAAATGTTTGGTGCTCTACAAGACACAAGATGACATGGTTCCTGCCTTGAAGTTCACCTTTTAAAATAATATCAAACCTGTTTGATTCTTACCCCATAAATGCATAGATTTTAAATGTGCATCACTATAAATGAGAATTACCTTGGTAAACAATACATCAGCAGCAGAATAGACAGTTAATTTCTCCCAAATGAATTTTTAATTTAAGTGAATTCCAAATATTCTAGAGAACTTCGGGGGTTACTATATATCCTGCATTGCAGGGGATTCAAAATAGAAAAGATTGTCTGATTTGTCTGAATAGTTGCCAGTACTTCAAATTTGAGAGACCAGAGTTCAGGCTGTTTGCACTTGTTACTGTTTCCATTTTCTAGATGGGAGGACTGTGTTAAGGAGACAACAGAAAACATCACATCTGGACTGTGTGCTCATACAAAAATTAACAAACAAAAAGTTACCAACATGGTGTAACATCTGAATGTAGTTACATGACAAAGTGACAGACTCTTTCCATATTAGCATTTAAAAATAAAAACCGTATGGTAATAAAATACTCTCCATATACAATGACTTTAAACACATTATACAAACTTCAGTAAACAAAATCAGTTGTAGTAAATAAAAAATAGGAAACTTTAAAGGAGTACTTTACTTACTAATATGTCTTGTGCACATAATAAGACTTTACATTTATTAACTCAATATAACTAAACCTAGATTTGGAGAAACCTTATTTAAAGTAGGCGAGTCCAGATGGGTACCCTCAATTTTTCATTACAATATTTTTTCCAAAACATTCTGAATAAAAGAGGCACAACAGGATGTATGGCTTTTGGCTTTTTATGTGATTATGGATATTTAAAATGGAGTGCAGTTCACTAAATCTTCATTCAGTAGTCTTGATTTTTAAAAAATTGCTCAGGAAGAGGCATAATGGAGGAAAACTCAAATGTTTCTGAAAGGAATATTCTGTACTTCCCAATAGTGGTGTCACTGCTAAAAAATTATTGTAATAGCTGGATTATTATTTTCTTCTAACCTCATGGTAAAGCACCAAAGACATTGTAAAGTTAAAAGAATTATGTAAGAAAATCAGGGATTGAAAATTACAATAACATGTTACTTGCTATTAGTCATAGGACCCATGACAACTTTTAAGGTCCAATGTTATGTGAAGCACCAGTGGCTAGAAACTAATACTCTCTCACTGGAAAGCTGGAAATACTCGATATCCTGTGATTAAATTATTTCTCACCCTGCTATGCAACACAAAATCCTTCCTTAAAAATCACAAAATCCTGGTTATCTTGAATTCCCTTCCTTCTCCTCCTCCTCAATTCCAGTCTGCGTTCACTGACCCTGTCTAAACAAGGACAGTTAATAGACTTGAGTTTATTTAAAATCCGGATTTCAGTAACTATGGTTTAATTGTTTAAGAGATTTATAATCAGAATATGAAACATCCTTCACTAACCAATCAAGGATTTTAGATTTATCAAGCTGTTTTCATAGAATTGTTCTTAAAAGCCTTTAAAGCTTCTTTAAAGAGCAGCTTCCAACAAATCACTAGAAAATTGTTTTTAAATACCTAGAAGTATGTCCACTTCACTATAAAAATCTTTTACTAGTAAGGTTCATTTCCCATTGTGAGAGATCCTGTTGGTGTGTCAAGTAGAAAAATTTAAAAAATCTAGTGCTTACTAAAGGGAATTGGTATTAAAATTACATAACCGTATAAAGTCGGATAATGTAGTAGTAATATTTAAAAGACCTTTATTTTCTGCTTCAGGTGCATGAATTTTTGTGCAATAACATTGCTGAATTCATGGAACAGCACTCCGAAAAGAATCAATTGTTGTCTGTAACTGTGATACTGCACATTTCTAAGTAGTATTTTAGTTCTGTGGAATTTAAATGACTTATTAGTGGTTTCTCAAGTATTTTTTAAAAAACCGATAAAATTGTTTTACTAAGACAGAACATTTCTTCGCATCAAGTGCTTCATGATAATATTAACATAACCAAATGAATCTTATAGTAAAATTTCATTTTAGCCACTTTTAAAAGAAAATAAATTTCTTCCTCCCTTCCCCCTTTCGTTTCTTAAAGTACAAGTCCTTGAATTCTATTAGTCCAGAATACTTTTAGTCCATTTTCCCCCTTAGACCTAGGTAAGGTATGTGTGTGCATATTGATTGATCTGTTGGTTTTGAGTTACTTTTATAGTGACTTGTGGACTTGCAAGTTTTCCTACAATTTTGTGGAATTGTATCACAATGTTTCACTATTACTGACCTTGCAATTTTCTGGACAGAAGGTTTTGTTTTTTGTTTTTTTTAAGTTAGTGGATAAATAAATCTGTATGTAACCATGAAATACACTATGATATAGCCCCTAATCTTACTGGCCTTAAAAAATTAGGCCCCAATCTGGAAAAGGTTTAGGTATGCATTAATTTTACACAGTGAGTAATGCTATTCAGTGTATAAATTTACCTGTCCAAATCTTTGCAGGTTTAGGTCTTAGGCATGTAGAATGCAGCTTTTGAGATCATTTTACAAGATCTTCTTGAAATTATTATTCCATTAATCTTTTAAAAAATAACCAAAATTTAATTCATTCCTTGTCTTTAAATGAGGTTCCCTTGCCCATCCACCTCCCTTGAGCTTAACTGTTCTGGTTCTTCCTTCATGAAAAATATTTTGGATTTTTATGCAGTTAGAGATTTTTGACTCAATATATTGAAAACCTGTGAGTATAGTAGATTATTCTAGAGTAAATCCTGAAGTCTCCAATTAATGGGGAGAGGAAAGACACTTTAGGAAGCTTCAGGAAAAATTGTTTGAGAAACCTCTTAAAGTTGACACTACTTGTATTACCTTTCATCGCTATATTTACCTTTTTGATAAAATACTCAAACCAGTGTGTCAAACCAGTCATCTAGCTATGTCTTGAGAAAAAGATAATTGTGACGAAAACACCAGACGGCTGCACTCTGAATATTTGTGTTTTATTTTTATTTCTTTTGCTTCCACAAAGTGAGTAGCCTTCTGCAATTGGCGATTTAAGTCATAGTTGCACTTAGTTGAGATTCTGGCTTAAGAGCTACTGCATTGCCATGCATTTATTACCCTTTTGTTGATATTAATGCAGCTGTGGACGTCAATGTGAGTTGAATTTTTTTTGAAAAAAATCTGTTAATACCAGACTCCTCTGCAGCCTCTTGTAGATTGTTTAAGCTCTTTATTTTATTCTTCTGTCTGCATTTGTAGCTTAAACTAATAAGGATGTTGTTAACTGTGAATGTCCAGTGTCAGACATAAATAGAATAGCCTGTTGTCTTTATCTTCAAAGGCATTACATTGTACTTCTAGCAAGTGCACCAACAGAAAAACAGCGACTAGAATGGTGAGTATCATGCATGCTGGGGTTTTTAATTCCCCAAATTACAAAATAATTTTATCCAACCAACCTGAGATGTAAATGAACAAGTAATACATATATTACAGAAAAAATTAGGTGAAGATTCTGTGCTCTGGAATTAAATAGATGAAGACAATTAATAATGTTGCTCTCTTTCATTAATCCAGAAATTCATTAAGGAAACAGAATGAAGGAGAATATTATTGGCTGCAGTACTCTATCTAAAAGGACCTGCAAAGGTTTAAAAAGATATTACCTTGAGTTTTATGATGTATGGAGAAGGCCTGAATAGCTAGATCTCATTCCCTCTCCTCTGGTTTTTATTCGGGGTTCTCCGATATTTGAGTTCTCTCACCTTAGTTGAAGCAGCGGAGGTGTTGAATCTTCAACAGATGCATCTTTTTTTTTACATGTTTAGGCATTAGAGTAAAATAGCTTTTAAAAAAAACCAAAACAAAAAACCTTAATCTGAACACAAATTCATTCTTCTCTCAATTTTCTGCCTTCAGCCTTTCCTGGCTAGGGTATTATTTGATTTTTGAAGACTTACCAATGCATAGTAAATTAATTACTACACCCAGGAAAATCTTTCATTGTTGATGTCATTTTGGGAACAGGCAGTTTGGACAACGTCGTCATGACTTCAAGACAAGATGATAGGAATTCCACTGAACAAAGCTACATGGCTTTGTTGGAAAGTAATTTTAGGATATTTGTCTGGAGTGAGCTTGTCTGGCCGAGTATTTAGTTACTTGGTATTTCCAGATATTGGTTTAACCAGAACATTTTGGCTTTTTCCTCCCAGAAGTGTGTAGTTGTATTTCAGGTATTTTTAAACTGCCACTTATTAGTAAGTGTTTTTTTGTTTTTTTTATTCATTTAGGGTGGGCTTGGTGGAGTCAAAAATCCGAATTCTAGTTGGAAGCTTGGAAAAGAATGAATTCATTACACTGGCTCACGTGAATCCTCAGTCATTCCCAGCACCCAAGGAAAATCCTGACAAGTAAGCCAAATCCTCACTCCTTAATGCAATAATTGAAGGACATTCTATGCAGATAACTGAAAATTTACAATTTACGTTATTCAAATCCATTACTGAAATGGATGAACATTTAATTAAAAGTAAACTTGACTAATGACTTAAGTTGTCAGCAATTATTGGTAAAGTCTGGCATCCACTTACATAAAAATCACTTGGCTAGCGCACAGATACTTTTGTAGCAGTAGTAATACCTTAATGGAGAGATACAACTTCACTAATTAGCACAGTATATACTGTGCAAAGTTGCCATAATGCTAACCTTGGTATTCCCCTCTTGTGCTGCAATTGTCTGAGTGACTATTACCAAAGTCTGTTGTTATGCTTTTATTAGTAGCACTGAGAGTCAAGCAAGAGTCGCAGACTCAGTCTCTTATTGATTTCATTATCAGCCTAAATGGCAGCTTAATTAGATTTGGAGTTTTGAAATACATCTATAGCTAATAGTTTTTGGTTTTTAACTTGCCAGTGATTAATGTTTTAGGAAACACTAATGTCTGGTACCTGTAGGAAGAAAGCAAGTGCATGTTTCAAAACTGACGTTAGGATGTTTGGCAAGTTCTGATTCTGTTGTTTTGCTTTCCAGACTGTTAGGACTGTGTTTTGGGCTTGGTTGGTTGGTTTTTGGCCAGAAAACTGCACTTGACTTGGTGTTTTCTATGTATCAGTTGCCATAGCCGGATTAGTGAAAGGTTATTTATGTCAAGTCTGAGGTTGGGAAATAAATTTTTGTGAACAGTTCTAACATGTATTTTTGCAGGTGTAACATTTTGACTGTGTGTTGTCTGTAGCGTGTAAAGCATTTTCATATTGAATTTAGCTCTAAAATCAATGCTCATTTCATTATGAAATATCTACAGAAAGTCCACGTGACCTTTTACACAGGCTCTTCAACAAGGCAGTGGCTTCTTGGATTGGGCCCATTGGTGGCTGCTGTAAGCATAATTTAGTTGCACACCCAAAAAGTGAATTTGGGCAAGAGTATTTATAGAACTGTCTAAAATTAAGAAATTACTAGATAAGTGAATTGCAATTAAGCAATAATAGAATACCATTTCTTTAAATATTTTGGATGTTTTCTACATTTTCAAATATTTTGATTTCAATTACAACACAATACAAAGTATACAGTGCTCACTTTATTTATTTTTTATTACAAACATTTATACTATAAAAAACTTCAGTTCACCTCATTGAAGTACTGTAGTGCAATCTCTTTATTATGAAAGTTGAACTTACAAATGTAGAATTATGTGAAAAAAGAATAACTGCACTTAACAATAAAAAATGTAAAACTTTAGAGCTTACAAGTCCACTCAGTCCTTCTTGTTCAGCCAATCACTCAAACAAGCTTGTTTACATTGGTGGGAGATAATGTTGCCCACTTCTTGTTTACAGTGTCACCTGAAAGTGAAAACAGTCATTGGCATGGCATTGTTGTAGCCAGCATAGCAAGATATTTACGTGCCAGATGCACTAAAGATTCATATGCCCCTTCATGCTTCAACCACCATTCCAGAGGACATACGTCCATACTGATGACGGGTTCTGCTTGATAAGGATCCAAAGCAGTGGGGACTGACCAATGTTCATTTTTATCATATGATTCAGAAGCAGAAAGTTGATTTTTCTCTTTTGGTGGTTCGGGTTCTGTAATTTCTGCATCAGAGTGTTGCTCTTAAGACTTCTGACAGCATGCTCCACACTTCATTCCTCTCAGATTTTGGAAGGCACTTCAGAGTCGTAAATCTTGTGTCTAGTGCTGTAACTATTTTTAGAAATCTCAGGTTGGTATCTTTGCGTTTTGTAAAATCTGTCGTGAAAGTGTTCTTAAATCAAACGACATATGCTGGGTCGTCATCAGAGACTGTCATAAGGTGGAATACAGGTAGAACCACGGAGCAGGAGACATACAGTTCTCTTCTTTCTCCCCTCTCGCACAAGGAGTTCAGTCACAAACCTGCAGGGCTCAACTAGTGTTTCTAGTTTTTGCAGTTTTTCAAAATCCTTATCTGTTGGCACTGATAGATTGTGCTTTTGAAGAGCTAATGTGCATGTGATAGAGGCTTTATTGCAAAGTAGGCTCTGAATCATAGCCAATGTGGAGTTCCATCTGGTTGAAATATCTTGTACAAGAGTCTTTTTTCTTTCTGTCCATTTGCAGCTTGTTGTATTCCTAGCTCTGTACTGTTATCTGGGCTGTGTTTGAAATGGCGCACAAGTTTTCTACATTTTGCCAGCATGTTTTCAAAGCCACCATCACTGAGCGCCACTGTAATGGATCACTGCAGTCTGTGATCAATGCATATCATGTGTTCAAAAGGCAAGTGACTGGCTGCTGCTACCATTTTATGTGCAGTCAGTACTAATTGTTACTTCTTCTTGAATATTCCATTCTTTCGCAACATCCATGAAATGCTCTGCACATGCTTCAGCATAATGTCTCTCTTCAGTATGAGTTACTGTTACAGCAAACAACTGCAATGTCCAGGCAGCATCAATAAGGTGTGCTGTGATATCAAGATAGCTGTGATTGCTCAAGGATGTCCAGTGATCACCAGTAAAAGCAACAGCCAGTGCATTTTTCAGAAGCTCCAACTTTGTAGTCTTCCCGTTGTCATATAGATCACTTATTCATGATGCAGTGGTTCCTTGGGA
This sequence comes from Chelonia mydas, assembly GCF_015237465.2. Classification (NCBI taxonomy): domain Eukaryota; kingdom Metazoa; phylum Chordata; order Testudines; family Cheloniidae; genus Chelonia; species Chelonia mydas. The sequence goes on from NC_051246.2 coordinate 106,796,035, forward strand.
GGGCAAGGTGTATGACTGATTGGAAGATGCAATTTGAATAATATCTCTTAGCCCTCTGACCATTTACAGTGTTGAGTGGTCTGCAGTCTATAGCTATCCACTTTGCAGTAGTATTGGTTAAGGTGTTTGTACTTTGTTTGATTCATGGGCTTGTAGCAATCCTGAAGCTCTATAATTGTACTCTGTCGTGGCTGGCTGGATTAATTTGCTGGTGGTGGGTTATCTGTAGCACAAGAGCCAGAAGCAAAAGCATGCTTAGAATGTAGGTGGAAGTGCAGACTTGAAGTGGTTCTGTGGTATTGGGACTCAGCCATGCAATAGCTACAGATAAGTCTTTATAGACAAAAAACCATTTGGAAGTATTTTAAACATAAACTTGCCATTTGAAAGACCTGAATTGTTGCTGCTTTGCTCCATTAACTTTTTCTGATATTTAATCAGTCCAGATCATGAAAACACAGTAGAACTGTCAATGTCTAGAATAATTCAATAAATTCTTCTATATAATCAATATATTAGTGTCCTTTTCAAAAGAGTCTTTGCCATGGATATGGAAAGATTTTACCTCAGGATTAACATTCAGTAGGGGACTGAATTGTGCAGGAGGCTTTTTTTAATTCTGCTGCTCCTGGGTTAGCCTTTTGTATACTAGTTTGTATGTGTCCTTCAGAGCAGTCTTGGCTTTTTGAAAGGGTAAAATTTTTTTATCCCAGAAAGTCAATACTCTGGAGATGAGAGGGGTGTGAGTTATGCACAAGAAAGGTGAATTCTTGATGCTGCCCCTGTTGAGGTGGGTTTCTGAGGTCACCAGGTTCACCTCCTGTCCGAAGAGAGTTTCATTTTAGAAATCTGCATTTGGTGTTGGGGGAGGATAGGGGAGGGGGGAAGTAAGCAAAGACTTGTGCAGGAGGAGAGTCTGGGAGGGCAGGGGGTGACAGCACAGAGTAGCATGCAATAACTTGTGCAGGAGGAGCGTGAGGGAGGTGTCTTGCTGCTGCTTCTGGAAAGGTGGCTTCTGGTACTGGGCTCGCCTCCTTTTACTGAGCTTGGTGGGCTCCCTTCAGCTGAGTGAGCCTTCGTTTGCAAGGGAGGGTGGATTTTACCTCAGGGACTCATACTACAGGGGAGGAGAGGCTGGTGCAGGGAGGCTGAGCTCACCAGGCCCATGTTCTCTATGGAGTACCCTTGGAACGAGTGGCTGGCTTGGGGCAATGGGGCACGACGCAGGGCGCTTGGTCCCGCAACTGAGGAGCGGGCCGGGCACAACAGTGCGCGGACCGGCTAGGGTAACAATATGTCCCATTTTGGCCAGGACAGTTCCCTTTCTCAGCTCTGTCACAGCCATCCCTACTTTTTCACCAAAACTGAGCATTTGTCTTGGCTGCAAGGCAGAGCAGAGAGTGGCAGCTTCTGCACAGGGGCCAGCTGAAGATAGCACTGACTGCCAGCAGGAAAGCAGAGAAATTTGCTGCTGGTGGGCAGTGCTGGCTTCAGAGCTGATCCCTGCGTGGCGCAAAGCTGGCCAGGAGCAGGGGAGGGAACTGGGGAGGCTGGGATTCAACCCCAAGTGCAGTTGGCACGGAGCTCAGCAGGCATGGGGGTGTGGGGGTCAGCCCCCGAGCTCAGACGGGGGTCAGCCCCAGGTGGCCCAGGGCTCGGGGGGGTGGGGGAGGGTCAGCCCCCAGCTGCAGGTGGCATGGGACTCAGGAGGGGGGTGAGCTCCCAAACTTGAAGAGGCAAGGTCATCCGCAGCTGCAGGTGGCACGGGGCTGGGGGGCAGAGGGTCAGCTCCCGAGTTTTGGGGGCATGGGGCTCAGGAGTGGGGGTCAGCCCCAGCCATGGGCGTCACAGGGCTGGCTTGGGGGAAGGACCCCACCATGGGCAGTGCGAAGCTTGGGGCAGGGAGGCTCAGGCTCAGGAGTGGGGTCCCCGTGTGGGTGGGGTCCTGGGTGTGGGTGGGGTCCTGAGCCCCGCCCAGGACTGGGGCTCAGGAGTGGGGGTCAGCCCCAGTCCTGGGCAGCACGGGGCTGGGGGGGAGAGACCCTGCTGTGGGCAGTGCAGAGCTTGTGTGGGGCTCAGGCGCAGATGCAGGGGGTTGGTGAAGGCATGGGGCAGGTGGCTAGGGTGAGCCTGCAAGTGTGGGGGTGGCTCAGGTGAGCCTCTGGCCATCCTGTTTTTACTTTTAAAAAATACTTCTCTGCTGGAGCTGGCATGAGAACCATGTCTTTCTGTAGCCTCTTCTTTCCGCCCGCCCTCTGGTGGCTTCTTGCGTTACTGCACCTGACCTGAAGTAGGTTCTTCGGAGCAGCTGCTGCTGCTGCCCCCCCCCGATTGTCTGAGATTAACGTGCTTTTAAAAAATTAACGTATTATTTATGATCGTTAATCACACGCGTTAATGGCAGTTAACTGGCAGCCCTAGAAATTACCTGTTCAAAGTAGTTGCTAACAGATCCTCTTGAAACGGTGCTGAAAATGGTCTGACTAATGGTGTAAACGTGTCAAAATTATTTTCATTTACAGAAAGCATATTTGAAATTAGTTTTGCTCTGCCTATACTAAATCCATGTCCACACTACAAACTTATGTCGACTCAAGTTACGTCTGCATACAGCCACCCAGTCAGTATGTCACTTGTGTACATGCGTGCTTGGCTCCTTGTGTTGGCAGTGCATGTACTCGCCAGTTCATGTTTGTTTTTGATGCAAAGTGTAGTGCATCATGGGTAGGTATCCCATTGTGCAACCCACCATCATCCAGTGCACTGTCCTTTGGGGAGATTTGGCAATGCATGGTGTTATAAGTATAAAGGGAAGGGTAAACACCTTTAAATCCCTCCTGGCCAGAGGAAAAACCTTTTCACCTGTAAAGGGTTAAGGAGCTAAGATAACCTCATTGGCACCTCACCAAAATGACCAATGAGGAGACAAGATACTTGTCTGGGAGGGGGGAGAAACAAAGGTTCTCTCTGTCTGTGTGATGCTTTTGCCGGGACCAGAACAGGAATGCAGGTCAGAACTCCTGTAAAGAGTTAGTATACAATCTAGTTAGATATGCATTAGATTCTGTTTTGTTTAAATGGCTGATAAAATAAGTTGCGATGAATGGAATGTATATTCCGGTTTTTGTGTATTTTTGTAACTTAAGGTTTTGCCTAGAGGGATTCTCTATGTTTTGAATCTGATTACCCTGTAAGATATTTACCATGCTGGTTTTACAGAGGTGATTCTTTTTCTTTAATTAAAATTCTTCTTTTAAGAACCTGATTGCTTTTCATTGTTCTTAAAATCCAAGGGTTTGGGTCTGTGTTCTATGCAACTCCTGTGCAAATTGGTGAGGATTTTTATCAAGCCTCCCCCAGGAAAGGGGGTGTAGTGCTTGGGGAGATATTTTGGGGGGGAGATGTTTCCAAGTGGGCACTTCCCCTGTTCTTTGTGTAACACTTTGGTGGTGGCGGCGTTTAACCTAAGCTGGTAAGAATAAGCTTAGGGGGTCTTTCATGCAGGTCCCCACATCTGTACCCTAGAGCTCAGAGTGGGGAAGGAACCATGACACATGGTAGGGCCAAAATGGATCGCCCAAGGGGTGAGTGGGAGCAAGGAGTCAACTTCTCAGTTCGCAGCTGTGTCCATCCCATAATGTTACCTGTATCCCATAGTTTTTGTACCTTTTTTCAAAATCTTGCAAACCTGCAAGGCCATCCTCATTGTCCACTATCTCTGACAGAAGCATAGAGCCTGCACAACTCTACATTTATCATCATTAGTGTTCCAAGCACAGGGCGCACGATCCTGAAGTATTTGCAGAGCTTCAAGAAGAACTGAATCGGCGGGGATCATGGCATTTCCTTCGGGGACCGATTGCTATGGGACATAGTGATAATCAATTCAAGATTGTTGGTGGAGTTCATGGAGCAGCTGTAGTTGGTGGAGAAACAAGCACTGGTTTGTGGGATGGTATCATAATGCAGAATTGGGATGAAAACGAGTGGCTGCAAAACTTTTGGATGCACAAGGCCACATTCCTAAATCTGTGTGCTAAGATTGCCCCAGCCTCTCAGCACAGGTACACGAAAATGAGAGCTGTACTGACAGTGGAGATGAGAGTGGCAATCACACTGTGGAAATGTGCAAAGTCAGTTTGCTAATGGTCAGTCAGGAATCAATTTGGAGTCGGGAAATCCACTGCAGAGGCCACTGATGCAAATGTGAAGAGGCATTAATCACTTCCTACTACGCAGGACTGTGGCTCTAAGTAATGTGCAGGACATAGTAGGAGGATTTGCAGCAGTGGGGTTCCTGAACTGCAGTGGAGTAATAGACAGCACATACCCCTATTTTGGCACCAGACCTCCTTGCCGCTGAGTACATCAAGAGAAAGGTCTACTCTTCTATGGTTGTGCAAGCATTGGTTGATCACTGGGGATGCCTCACTGACATCAGTGTGGACTGGTCAGGGAAGGTCCATGGCATGCTCTCATCCTCAAGAATACGGGACTATTCAGAAAGCAACAAGCGAAGACTTCCTTTCCCAGCTGGCGGATTACCATTGGGAATATTGAAATGCCAGTAGTGATCCTGGGGGACCCAGCCTACCCCTGGCTCATGAAGCCATATGTTGGCCACCTCAGCAGCACCAAGGAACAATTCAGCTACTGGCTCAGCAGATGGAGAATGACAGTTGAATGTGCTTTTGGTCATTTGAAGGGTCGCTGGTGTTGTTTACGCACAAGATTGGATCTCAGTGAGAAAAATACCCCAATGATTATAGCTGCGTGCTATGTCCTTCATAATATATGTGAAGCAAAGGGGGAGAAGTTGCCATCCAAATGGAGGGCAGAGTGGAGAGGCTGCCTGCTGAATTTGAACAGCCAGATACAAGGACTATTATAAGAGCTCAGTGCAGCACTATACAACTCATGGAGGCTTTAAAAGACCATTTTCACAGTGAGAGAGTAGTGTGTGGTATGTTCTACCTGGCCACTGCCCTTTTGTGGCCTGGTAGGAATTGTGTGGTGATTGCTGTATTTGTAGGAATGTAACGTTATCAGTGCACCTATTTATTTTGTTTGTGAATGATCCTCTGAGTTGTATGACACTGTGCAGATAATTGATTTCTTTCAGAACTGCTGAGGTTCAGTAGCATATGCTGTGAACTAATAAAGATTATTAACAGAATTTTATTCTGTAACAAAATCGGTGCCAAAAAAAAATGCAGTTTTAAAACAAATACATTAAAAAGTTGTTAAGGCCCAATGAATTAAGAGAACAACCAGATTTCTTCAAGTGATAGTCCCTATATATATTCCAAACGTGGCTGCATATGCACCAGAACCAGAAGGTTTTCCCTACCAGTGTCCATTGATATACCGTGCATCTCCTCATGTTCACAGTTGAGGGCATAATAGGCCGTGTGAGTCGACACCTCTCCAGTTCTCTCTTACTGCCGCAAGCCCTGTTCCTTTGTGTGCTTAGTTTTTACTAAGAGAGTGACTTCTTCCATTGTATATAGTTATTCGTAGTTCTTTGCAGTTCTTCTCGTAGTTAGTAGTTGTTGCGTTAGTAGTAGTTAATGGTAAGTTAACTGGTCATCCCTGTTCGGAGACAGCCCCTCCCTCTGGGGACTATGCCAGTGTCCCAGGGTTCAAGACGTCTGTATCCTGCCTGCGCTCCTTCTCTGAGCAACAAGCACTGGAGGGGTGTCTGTTGCTTCAGCGAGGCTCATATCATGGCACAGTATTGGATCTGCAAGTTGTTTCTGCTTCGGACCTGAGACACTCAAGATCTCCATTGAACTTATGAAGGGGAAAGAATTCATGTCCACTACAGATATATATACACCAACCATAGCTTTCACGTGTCTGTGTAGATGAAGCTTGTGATTGTCTTTATGTCCTGCGGGGTGGAGTGGTAAGAATAGTGTTGCAAACCATGATGCTTCATGGAATGTTGAGGGGGAGGGGTTATTGGGATTTCTTAGTATTGAGTTCTCAATGGGTTGCAGGGGGAGGCAAGCCCAGGACTGTTGAACATGCAGGTTCACCAGTGTCTGTAGCATCTGTTTGCTGCCTGAGAAACCCCATTATGTCCTGGTGCATCTCCTCCTTTTCCTGCTGGGACTCCTGGACCTTTCTCCTCTTCACTTGTTCCTTCTCCAGGCTATCTACAGTGTTCATTCTCCAGGTCGTGTATTCATTGTCCCTTGCAGTACTGGCTTGCAGGATCTCATTGAACATGTCATCCTGAGTCCCCTTCTTTCTCCTTCTCCTCCTTCTCTGGCTCAGGTGTTACACAGGTGTGGAGGGGGAGACCCTGAAGGCCACAAAGGCAGCAGAAGATAAAACAAAGAGGTACCATTGTCAGTGTATTCACTGCAGAACTTAGGATGCTGAACTCGCTCCTCTTGCTTCCCTAAAGTTATAAGCACTACATTTTCACTTCTGTTTGGGACTGCGTGTGGACGGCACTAGCCATGGTGAGTATGGCTGCCAGAGGTTGGGGAAATGAGGAGGGAATTGCTTGGTTGCATGATTCTAGTAGCAGAAGGCAATGGCACTGAATACTGGCACCATTTTCCACAGGTGGTGGTGATTTTAGCTGATATCTAACTCCTGAGGGTAACAAAGGCAGAGAGAGCACAGCTGCTGCTGCTGCTGCCCCGAAGCTGCCTTGGCCTATATGCTGGTAACCTGTGTACTACAGTGGTGCCTGCTGAAGTTATCACTGAGTGGCATATGAAAGTGTTCTACCACGGAGCAAGAAATAAGGCAGCCCTCCCTCTAAACCTTTGGCAGAGGATTACAGAATGCCTCCTTCGAAGTTTCATCGAGATCTCTCGGGAGGATTCAGAAGACATCCCTGTGTATATAAACAAACTGCCCTGCATGGCATGCCCCTACACCAACTCTACAGGGGAATGAAAAAGCTGATAGCAACTCTACCCCTCTTGGTTGAACTACTACCTCTTCTAGCATAAGGAAATGAATGAATAGTTAAAATACTGTGCTCTGCTACTTTGAGGGTGCCATCCATGTAATTGAAAATTTATCTACATTTACCTAAGATTCCTTCCTTCCCCTGAATTGGGCTCACCTGTGCTTGATTGGCCGGTCTGTGATGAAATCAAAAACAGGTTCTGGCTCACTGCACTGCTGGAGCCCCCAGTCACCTGTTCCCCATAAACCTCTTCCTTGTCCACCATCATATCATCCTCGCTATTCATGGCAGGGGCTTGTGCCTCGGGCTTCTTGGAGGTATCCATGGTGCTGTGGGTGGGTGGGGGGAATCTCTGCGGAGTATGGCATGTAGCTCTTTGTAAAAGCGGCAGGTCTGCAGCTTTGCACCAGCTGGATTGTTGTTCTCCCTCACCACCTGCTATGCCTGCCGCAACTTCTTTTATGCAGCACTGCTGCTGATCACGGTCATACTCCTTCTCCTGCATCCCCTGAGCAATCTGCTCGTAGATGTCAACGTTTCTATGGCTGTTACAGAGCTGTGCCTGCACAGCCACTTCTCCCCACAGGCCCAGGAGATCCAATATCTCCTGACTACTCGAGGCAGGGCCATGTCAGAAGCATTTAGCCAGCATGGTCAGCTAGGCAGTTGCACAAACAGTGGAGAGCTGCTAGGTGTGCAAGTAGGAAAAGGAATTTCAAAAATTTGTAGGGATTTAAAGGGGACGGCAGTTCTGGTCTCCATGATTCCCTGAGCAGTGAAGTTCACAATGGTGACCAGAGCAGTTAGTGTGGGTCATTGTGAGACAGTTTGGGTCGACATAACGAATGCTGTGTCTACATTCCCTGTGTTGACCTAAATACATTGACTCTATGCCACTCGGAGAGGTAGTGATACTGTGTTGGTGTAATGGTGCGTACAGTGGTGGGAGACTAATTAGAGTGCAGACACATGGACAACTAGGTTGATGTAAGCTACCTTGCATCAACCTAACTGTGTCGTGTAAACCAGGCCTAATAGTTAAACCGTGTTTGTTGCTGGTTTTAGGGGAGTTACTGCTGACAAACTTCTCTACCAATGGGTTAATTTCCAAGTGTAAACTAAATTTGTACATATGAGTATGGCCCTACCAAATTCACAGTCCATTTTCGTCAATTTCATCGTCATAAGTTTTTAAAAATTGCAGATTTCATGATTTCAGTCATTTTAAATCTAAAATTTTATGGTGTAACTGTAGGGGTCCTGACTCCAAAAAAGGAGTTGTGGGAGGGTTGCAAGGATATTGTAGGAGAGGTTGTGGTACTGCTACCCTTCCTTCTGTCTGCGCTGCTGGTGGCGGCTCTGGCTTCAGAGCTGAGCAACTGGAGAGTGGCAGCTGCTGGCCGGGAACCACCACCAGCAGAGCCACCACCAACAGCCGTGCAGAAGGATGGGATGATATGGTATTGCCACCCTTACCTTTGCTACCTGCAGAGCTGGACCTTCAGTCAGCAGCCTCTACTCTAGCTGCCCAGCTCTGAAGGCAACAGTGCAGAAGTAAGGGTGGCATGGTATGGTATTGCCACCCTTACTTTTGTGCTGCAGGCAGGGCGCTGCCTTCAGAGCTGGGTGCCTGGCCAACAGCTGCTGCTCTCTGGCCACATAGCTTTAAAGGCAGCGCAGAAGTAAGAGTGACGATATTGTAACCCCTCTCCTCTTCCCCCCCAATAAACTTGTGACCCCCCCCCCCAAACTCCTTTTTGGGTCAGGACCCACAATTTGAGAAACACTAGTCTCCCCTGTGAAATCTGCATAGTATAGGGTAAAAGCACACAAAAGACCTGATTTCGCAGTGGGAGACCAGATTTCACGGTCCGTGATGCATTTTTCATGACCGCGAATTTGGTAGGGCCCTAAATATGAGCCACAACTTTCAAACCTGGATTCCTTAAATTCCTTTGAAATCAGTTGGATCTGGGCTTGGTCTGAACCAGTCTTTATCAGTCTGCCAGTGTCTCTTCCTAGATTTCATACTTGACAAAGTAAAGATGCTTCTTGAAGTGGTGGGGAGTCTTCTAGGACTAGTTCAGTTTACAAATTTCCAGGCTATCCACATGGATTACACTTTATAGTCAACCCTCAGGGATATTTCAGTACCTTAAAGATCAAAGCATTATACCGTATTCAAAGAATTCTATACAGCATATTTAACAAATTTCTATCACAAATTTGGATATGGAAACATCATTGAAAATGTGATTTATCTCGTGCATTGCTCAATTAGTATCTGTATGGCTCTCTTAATTTGTCATTTAGGTTTTATGTCAGCTTTGGAAGACCAGTCCCTGCATTCTTTTTGTTAAATAGTTCTCAGACCCATATTCTTTGAGGATTGTAATGACTAATGACTCTGCCAAGAGTGGGAGGAGATAGATAGATATATATAAGCAGTGCTTGAAAAGAGGTTACTTAGGGCATGTCTGCACTTACAGGTCTGCAGCGGCATGGCTGTACCTGTGTAGCCGTGTCACTGCAGCGCGAGTAGTGAAGACGTTCTATGCCAACGGGAAAGCTCTCTCGTAAGCCTTAAACCACCTCGGTGAGTGGCAGATGATGTGCCCTTATGCCTGCATGACTTATGTCGCTCTGGAGGGGGCGGGGGGGTGGAATATTCATACCCCTGAGCGACATAAGTGGTAGTGTAGATGTAGTCTTATTTGTAACTGTAGTTCTTTGAATAGATTGCAGATAGACCCATGACAGCATCTTCCTTCTCTGGAATTTAGGCTCTTTGAACAGTAAGGGGTGGGGGGGGAAATGAGGACAGTTGGACCCAAGATCCTTTATCTACCTTTGCTTTGATATGTGTAGATCCACACAAGTGCATGCATTGCTCCTAACAGTTGACCTTTGCTAGAGGATTCTGAGTTTACATTCCAAAGCATGTGGTGCAGGTGTGGACAAACGTTTTGGCCTGAGGGCCACATCGGGGTGTGAAACTGAATGGAGGGCCGGCTAGGGAAGGCTGTGCTTCCCCAAACAGCCTGGCCCCCACCCCCTATCCGACTCCTCCCACTTCCTGCCCTCTGGCTGCCCCCCTCAGAACCCTCCACCCATCCCGACTGCCCCCTCTCGGGACCCCTGCCCCTAACCCCCTCCACCCCCGCCCCCGAACCTCTGCCCTATCCATCCTCCCTCTGTTCCCCGTCCTCTGACTGCCTCGCCACCCCCAAACCTCGGCCCCATCCAACTGCTCCTTGTCCGCCCCCCGGGACCCCCTGCCCCATATCCAACCCCCTTAGCATGCCGCTCATGTCTGACACCTGCACTGCCTGGCCAGATCCAGACATGCTGCTGCCCTGCCCTGCATGAGCACGCAGCGGAGGGGGAACAGTGGGGGAGGGGCCGGGGGCTCAGGGGCCGGTCAGGACAGTCCCGAGGGCCGGACGTGGCCCGCGGGCTGTAGTTTGCCCACCTCTGATGTCTTGAAAATCTTAAGTGAAAATCTTTGTAGGCAAACTAAAAGTCAAGTAACTTTTCTTGTTAACGTCTGAAGATTTTTGTGTAAACAGACTAAACTTGAAACTGAAAAAGCAAAACTTAAAGAAGTGTTTTGTATTTGCCTTATACCTTTTAAAATATGGCTAATAACACTGATTAGTAGGTAATATGAAATTGACTTTTTGTTTTACTGTTATGGTTTAGTAGGAATTCTTAACAGTTGGATTTCTGGGTACTTAAATCTTGTTTCATGCCAGTTGAGCTAAGATGTAACCAACCACGTTATCAGATTTTGCACCAGTGTTACAAACCACATCATCTGAGTTTTAGATTAAGTAATTTAAAGGCTTTCTTCCAATATTACATGATTCTTTTTATAAAACTTTTCAGGGAAGAATTTCGTACAATGTGGGTGATTGGTTTAGTGTTTAAGAAGACAGAAAATTCTGAAAATCTGAGTGTTGATCTTACATATGACATCCAGTCTTTCACTGACACAGGTAAGCGTGGCTTCTCTAAAAGCTTGAAATTAATTCATTTGTGCTGAATGTGTAATTATGTGGCCTTTGTTTCAAAATATTCTACCATGGGTCTAGGTGGAAGGATATGATATAATGTTTGTTTTATTGCTTATTGGATGTATAAAAAATTAGTAGCAAAACTTTTGTTTGAATGGCTTCAGTATGTTGATTCTGGAGACATTTGCAGGAGAATCAACTCGGCAACTTTACATTTGGGACATAACTGACTAATTTGGTCATAAGAATTTAATTTTTTCATAAACTGTACCTTCTTTAAGGCATAATTTGCAACATACTTCTCACTGAAAAAGGTAAAACTTTTAAAATGTTTCTTATTCAATATAGTAAATTACATGGCTTTAAGTGATAGTATAAACATTTATATTTAATCAACAAATGTGACCTACGTATGTGAATGGAAAATGTATGCTTCAGTGTAAATCTTTTTCCATGTTTATATCTGTTACTGAAAACAGATTAATAGCAGAACCTAGGCAACATACCTTGTGCATTGCTGCAGTTAATCCAATATGTTGGAGCTCATCCTAACTAGTAAAGTATAATTCATTCCTAGTGTTGTACGGACTATATTCAGAGATAAGGAGTACTTGTGGCACCTTAGAGACTAACCAATTTATTTGAGCATAAGCTTTGAACTGTAGCTCACGAAAGCTTGTGCTCAAATAAATTGGTTAGTCTCTAAGGTGCCACAAGTACTCCTTTTGCGGATACAGACTAACACGGCTGCTATTCTGAAACCTATATTCAGAGATGATACACAACACAAAAATAAACAAGTCATGTTAACTTCACAATCTGTTTAAAATGCTTTTGACAAACCAAAAAGGACAACATTGGTGGAAATTTGCAACATAACATCTGGAGAGCAAAATTAAGAATATGGCAGTGTTCTGTGGAAGATTGATTAGATGTATTGACAGTGTTGTTTTGACAAAGGTTTAAGTATTGTTTCATAACTTCCGTACTGTGTGCAATAAAGCATTTCTTAACAAACCTCTGTCTATGGATTCCCAAGTTGAGGCTTATTTAGTGAATACTATGAATTTGGCATACAGTAATATAGTCACAGTAAGTGGTAAATGTAAAATGTGGAGAAGTATCTTAAACTGGACTAAAATAATGTTGTAAAGTAATGAAGTTGCCTTAAATAGAGGAGGGAGAGAAACCACACAAGCCCACCTCCCAACATGAAATGCAAGATTCAGTCATTTGTAAATGGACCTCTGGATTTCCAACATAAAAATGTTTAAAATCTCTAGTTTAAACATTAAACTGGTTTGATTTGAGATATTTGTGTAATGACTTGCATTCTGTCATCCTTTCATTACTCTTCTCTTTGTTTCCCTGACCTTCCCCCTTTTTAAAAAAAAAAAAAAAAAGCAATTTTATTAAGATTTCATAAATTTTTTTGAAGGGCGTTTGAAAATCTTGGTGCTTCTATGTGCAGTTAACATCTGTTCTCAATCAAAAGGAAATTTCTTTCCCTCTCCCAAAACAGTGAATATAAGCTACTTGATTAAAGATAGCGAGTGCTACACTCCTTTGATTTGACTAGAGAATGTAGACAGGCTGATTAGCACTCTTCCTACTTAATGTTTTTAATTATCTTGCTTTACAATCTAAAATCTAATCTAGAAGCTCTTCCCTCAACTGGAATGGGAAATATACTCTTTGCAAATAGATCCTAAATTCTTATCGCTTGAAAACAGCATTCAAGACTTACGTTTCTGAATGGTCTCTGAATATCTCAGTTGTCAAACACGGAGGTCTATAAGTAGAATTTATAGACTATATCCAAACCAAAACTTTTAGTTAGAGTTGTAAGCAAATACCTCCAAAAATGTTTCTTTCTGATGTATGGGGAATCTTAACTAGACGTTAATCTGGAAATGAACAGCAAAGGGATTAATCCAGCTCCCATTGCTATATAATCTTTCAGTACTCATCCCACCTGACATACACTATGAATTTCATCTTTGAATTTACTCCTTTCTTATTATCTGATGGTAATATGCTATTGGGTGTATATTGATTTTTATGTAACTTTTAAATTATTTTTGACAGGAATATAGACTAAAGATACATTCTTCTTTGAGTGTTTGTCCATGTCGATTCCATTCTCGGTGTGTGTGCACCCCCATGCACAGTTGTCAGAGACTTGCCTTAGCAGTATCCGTAGGGTTGGCTGTGGCGCCCCCTTGAGTGCCGCGCTCATGCGTTGGTATATCAGGCACCACCAGCCCTATGCCCTCTCAGTTCCTTCTTAATTCCCCATGGTGGTTGGTCGGCGTGCCTCTCTCCCTTGCATCGCAAGTGGTCAGTGGTTTCTTTCCCTTTTGAACTTCGTGTTCCATCTGTAAATGGTTTTGTTTTATTGTAGATTAGTTAGTAAGTAGCTCTTAAGTACTGTAGTTAGTCAGTTAGGGTCCCGGCAGGGACTTTGCCTCAGGCAGGACATGCCCCGGTCACCGGGTTTTGAGCCATGTGCTGACTGTAATAGGCCTATACCTGTTAGCGACCCACATGGTAGCTGTCTGAATTGCCTGGGGGGAATCCCAAGTTAAAAGCGTCGCATCAGTAAGAACTTTTTTCCCAGGACACAGAAAACGCGACATTCACTTGAGGGCCCTCCTCATGGAGGCGGTTCTTCAGCCAGCCTCGGAGCCGGCCCAGCTGGACGCAATGCCCAGCACTTTGGCTTTAGTGTGTAGTGCACCCCCAGCACTAGGCTCTACCCAGCACCGATCCCCTTTGCTGGTGCCCAAGAAGACCAAGAAGTGGGACCTGGTACCGAGAAAGATAGACCAAGAGGCATTGTGCAGAGGACCCTGCCAGGGTCACCTGTGCACGCCGGAGCTGCGAGGGGGCACATCCTCCTACCCCCATAAGGGATCCACAACAGACTCCGGGGAGCGGTAGGCGATCCAGACTGATGGTGGAGTTAATGCCTTCCCGGCACCCAGAGAGCAAAGGACTCTCCCACCACAGCCAGCACCACATGCAGCGATGGACCCAGAAAAGGCTCCCTATGAGGGCAAGCCAGCTGTGAAAGCCTCCTAGAAAGCAAGTGAGCACCACTGGTCTCTGGAGCCGAGGCAGAGCCCTTTGTCGCCGCATCCCTGGTCTCCTCATCAGCCCAACCAGTTCACTGCCACAGATGGCCAGCACTGCACTCCCGGTTTCTGCCCTCGCATCGAGTCTCACCCAGAGGGAAGCGCTGGTCGCCGTGTAGTCGGCGCCAGTCATATTTGTGACAACCCTCCCCATGCTGACTATCACTGTCACAGAGACCTTCGGGGTGCTCCTCAACATGGCGCCGCGCCCCCTACTCCCAGCACCGGTCTGACTATTTGAGGCACCGGTCACTCATGGTGCCGGTTAGCCTCCAGACGCAGGCATCAATGGCCCTGCCCTGGTCACCGGAGGAGGATTCCTCTGGCATGGAGAGGGAGTCTAGCCCCTCACCGAAACAGCACTGTCGCAACTGGGATCCTGAAGTTGCATCCACCTCAGTGATGCCGTCCTGGCAACAGGGCTAGTGTCCAGCACGATCGTCTTACTGGAATGCCTGGGGCATGCCGGTTATGCCGATGCCCCCATCTCGCCAATTGTCGGTCGCCACATCAGACAAGCTCCAATCGGCACCAGTAGCAACAGGTTCGGTGCGTGAAGCACTAGCGGACGCTGAGGTGGAGGGACAGGTGCCCACCCCGAGACCCCCTTCCCCTGCAGGGGATGATGCCCGAGGCCCTCCCCCAGTGGTTAGTCATTGTCCCCCTCTCCAGATGAAGTGGTGGCGGGGCCCTCCCCTGCTAGCCCATCAGATGACATTAAGGAGCACCAAGCTCTGCTCCGAAGGGTAGCCACTAACTTTGGCCTAGAGGCAGAAGAGGTGGTGGAGCAATCAGACACTTTGTTCAGTGTGCTCTCTGCATCCACCCCCACCCATGTCACGCTGCTGGTGCATGAAAGGGTCCTAAACATTGCCAAAGTCTTCTGGCAAACCCTGTCCTCCATCCCTTCCACTTCCAAGAGGGCTGAGAAAAAGTATTTTGTCTCTGCCAAGGGGTTTGAATACTTATATTTAAGGGCCTACCAAATTCATGGCCATGAAAAATGCATCATGGACTGTGAAATCTGGTCTTTGTGTGCTTTTACCCTATACTATACAGATTTCATTCTCAAATTGAGGGTCCTGACTCAAAAGGTAGTTGCAGGGGAATTGCAAGGTTATTTAAGGAGGGGTTGCAGTATTGCCATCCTTACTTCTATGCTGCCTTCAGAGCTGGGTGGCTGGAAAGTGGCGGATGTTGGCCAGGTGTTTGCAAGGGGAGTTTCGGGGGAAGACTAAGAGAGGCAGGCAGAGGAACAGACAGGCTAGTGAAGGAGAAATAGAGCTCAGGAACGGGTTTGTAGAGTTGGGAAATTAAGAAGGGGCACAGCAGGTGGTCACAAAGGTGAAAGGGCAAGGAAGAAGAGAAGAGTAGCTTGTCCTGTAGGAAGAGGGGAAGAGGCAATGGAGACAACACCAAATATGAGCCCCAGGAGGATACGGGATGGGTTGCAGAGGATTGCGAGAGAGAATAGTAATCAAGAGGACTTGCAGCCAGACGGAACAGGGGATAGACCGGAAAATCGCACCATCACCAGAAAAAGGCAGCTCTACATGATTGGGGACTCCTTACTGAGAAGACTAGACAGGAGAGTAACCAGAGCTGATCCAGAGAACAGAAAGGTGTGCTGTCTATCGGGTGCTAAGATACGGGATGTGGACCTGAGGCTGAAGAGGATCCTAATGAGAGTGGGAAAGAATCCACCGATTGTCCTTCATGTGGGAACAAATGATACGGGTAGATTCTCCCTGGAACGTATCAAGGGAGACTATGCCTGGCTGGGGAAGACGCTTAAGGAAATCGAGGGTTAGGTGATCTTCATTGGAATTCTGCCTGTTCCTAGAGAAAGTCAACAAAGGTGTGACAAGATTTTTGATGATCAACAGATGGCTCAGGCAGTGGCACTATAAGGAGGGCTTTGGGATGTATGGCCACTGGGAAGCATTCGTGGACAGAGGACTGTTCTCTCGGGATGGATTGCACCTTTGTAAGGAGGGGAATAGACTTCTAGGATGGAGACTGGCACAACTGATTAAGAGAGTTTTAAACTAGGAATTTGGGGGAAATGGTTGGGAGATGTCCAGGTAATCTCCACGCCGGATTTTAACATCGAGAGGGAAGAAAATGAAATAAGAAAGGATACAGCCGTGGGTAGGAGAATGGACGTAAGGAGGAAGGGTAGTGTAGATACCAGTCTAATAGGTGATACTGGCAGTAGAATGTCTGTTCCTAATCGGGTAAAGCCACACAGCAAAAATTAAGATGTTTGTACACTAACGCGAGGAGCCTAAGTAACAAAATGGAGGAACTAGAGCTACTGGTGCAGGAAGTGAAACCAGATATTATAGGGATAACAGAAACATGGTGGAATAGTAGTCATGAGTGGAGTACAGGTATTGAGGGGTATGTGCTGTTTAGGAAAGACAGAAATAAAGGCAAAGGTGGTAGAGTAGCATTGTATATCAATGATGAGGTAGACTGTGAAGAAATAAGAACTGATGGAATGAATAAGACACAGTGTCTGGGCAAAAATCATATTGGGAAAGAGAGCTACTAGAGCCTCCCCTGGGATAGTGCTTGGGGTGTGCTGTAGACCACTGGCATCTGATTTGGATATTGATAGAGACCTCTTTAATGCTTTTAATGAAGTAAATAGTAATGGGAATTGTGTGATCATGGGAGACTTTAACTTCCCAGATATATACTGGAGGACAAGTGCTAGTAATAATAATAGGGCTCAGATTTTCCTGGATGCGATAGCAGATGGATTCCTTCACCAAGTAGTTGCTGAACCAACTGGAAGGGATGCCATTTTAGATTTGGTTTTGGTGAGTAGTGAGGTCCTCATAGAAGAAATGGTTGTAGGGGACAACCTTGGTTCGAGCTATCATGAGCTAATTCAGTTCAAACTAAATGGAAGGATAAACAAAAGGAGATCTTTGACTAGGGTTTTTGATTTCAAAAGGGCTAACTTTAAAAAATTAAGGAAATTAGTTAGGGAAGTGGATTGGACTGAAGAACTTGTGGATCTAAAGGCGGAGGAGGCCTGGAATTACTTGGTCAAAGTTGCAGAAACTATCAGAAGTCTGCATCTCAAGAAAGGGGAAAAAATTCGTAGACAGGAGTTGTAGACCAACCTGGATGAGCAAGCATTTCAGAGAGGTGATTAAGAAAAAGCAGAAAGCCTGCAAGGAGTGGAAGATGGGAGGGATCAGCAATACCTTATTGAGGTCAGAATATGTAGGGATAAAGTGACAAAGGTCAAAAGCCATGTAGAATTGGACCTTGCAAAGGGAATTAAAACCAATAGTAAAAGGTTCTATAGCCATATAAATAAGAAGAAAACAAAGAAAGAAGTGGGACCACTAAACACTGAGGATGGAGTGGAGGTTAAGGATAATCTAGGCATGGCCCAATATCTAAACAAATACTTTCCCTCAGTCTTTAATGAGGAGCTTAGGGATAATGGTAGGATGACAAATGGGAATGAGGATATGGAGGTAGATATTACCACATCCGAAGTAGAAGCCAAACTCTAACAGCTTAATGGGACTAAATCGGGGGCCCAGATAATCTTCATCCAAGAATGTTAAAGGAATTGGCATATGAAATTGCAAGCCCATTAGCAAGTGTTTTTATGAATCTGTAAACTCAAGGGTTGTACCATACGACTGGAGAATTGCTAACATAGTTCCTATTTTTAAGAAGGGGGGCAGAGGGAAGTGATCCGGGGAACTTCGGGCCTGTTAGTTTGACATCTGTAGTATGCAAAGTCTTGGAAAAAATTTTGAAGGAGAAAGTAGTTAAGGACATTGAGGTCAATGGTAATTGGGACAAAATACAACATGGTTTTACAAAAGGTAGATCATGCCAAATCAACCTGATCTCCTTTGTTGAGAAGGTAACAGCTTTTTTTAGACAAAGGAAATGCAGTGGATCTAATTTACCTCGATTTCAGTAAGGCATTTGACATGGTTCCACGTGGGGAATTATTAGCTAAATTGGGGAAGATGGGGATCAATATGAAAATTGAAAGGTGGATAAGGAACTGGTTAAAGGGGAGACTACAACGGGTCATACTGAAAGGTGAACTGTCAGGCTGGAGGGAGGTTACTAGTGGAGTTCTTCAGGGATTAGTTTTGGAACCACTCTTATTTAATCTTTTTATTATTGACCTTCGCACAAAAAGTGGGAATGTGCTAATAAAGTTTGTGGATGACACAAAGCTGGGAGGTATTGCTAATTTAGAGAGAGACCGGGATATTATACAGGAAGATCTGGATGACATTGTAAACTGGAGTAATAGTAATATGATGAAATTTAATAGTGAAAAGTGCAAGGTCATGCATTTAGGGATTAATAACAGAAAATTTTGTTGTAAGCTGGGGACACATCAGTTAGAAGTAATGGAGGAGGAGGATCTCTGACTATTGGTTGATCACAGGATGACTATGAGCCGCTAATGTGATATGGCCGTGAAAAAAGCTAATGCAGTCTTGGGATGCATTAGGCGAGGTATTTCCAGGAGAGATAAGGAGGTGTTAGTACAGTTATACAAGGTACTGGTGAGACCTCATCTGGAATACTGTGTGCAGTTCTGGTTTCCCATGTCTAAGAAGGATGAATTCAAACTGGAACAGGTACAGAGAATGGCTACTAGGATGATCCGAGGAAAGGAAAACCTTTCTTATGAAAGGAGATTCAAAGAGCTTGGCCTGTTTAGCCTAACCAAAAGAACGTTGAGGGGAGATATGATTGGTCCCTATAAATATATCAGAGGGATAAATATCAGGGAGGGAGAGGATTTATTTAAGCTCAGTACCGATGTGGACACAAGAACAAAGGGATATAACTTCCTGGCCATCAGGAAGTTTAGACTTGAAATTAGACCAAGATTCCTAACCATCAGAGGAGTGAAGTTCTGGAACAGCCTTCCAAGAGGAGCAGTAGGCGTAAAAGCCATATCTGGCTTCAAGACTAAGCTTGATAAGTTTATGGAAGGGATGGTATGATGGGATAGCCTAATTTTGGCAATTGATCTTTGACTTAGCGGTAAATATGCCCAATGGCCTGTGATGGGATGTTAGACGGGGTGGGATCTGAGTTACTACAGAGAATTCTTTCCTGGGTGTCTGGCTGTTGAGTCTTGCCCACATGCTCAGGGTTCAGCAGATTGCCATATTTGGGGTCGGGAAGGAATTTTCCTCCAGGGCAGATTGGCAGAGGCCCTGGGGGCTTTTCACCTTCCTCTGCAGCGTGGGGCACGGGTCACTGGCTGGAGGATTCTCTGCACCTTGAAGTCTTTAAACCACGAGGTGAGGACTTAAATAGCTCAGACATAGGTCCAGGGTTTGTTACAGGGGTGGGTGGGTGAGATTCTGTGGCCTGCGTTGTACAGACTAGACGATCATAATGGTTCCTTCTGACCTTAAAGTCTATGATTCTAGGTGCCTAGCTCTGAAGGCAGCACCCCACCAGCAGCAGCACAGACGTAAGGGTGGCAATACCATACCATGACACCCTTCCTTTCTTCTGCACTGCTGCCGCCTTTGTTGGGCGGCCGGAAATGGTGGCTGCTGACTGAGGGCCCAGCTTTGAAGGCAGCAGCGTAGAGGTAAGGGTAGCAGTACCGCAACCCCCACTACAATAACCTTGTAACCACCCACAACTCCCTTTTGGGTCAGGACCCCTACAATTAAAACAGCGTGGAATTTCAGATTTAAAATAGCTGAAATCATGAAATTTACAATGTTTAAAACCCTATGAGTGTGAAATGGACCGTGAATTTGGTAGGGCCCTACTTATACACCCACCCACCCCAGAGTCATTGGTTTTGTCGGTGGCCAACAGAAAGGACAAGCAAGGGCATTCTAATTCCAGTCCCAAAAATAAGGAGGCCAAGAGACTGGACCTTTTTCGTGAGGAAATTTTGTTCCACGGCCAGTCTCCAGTTCCGAGTCACAAACCACCAGGCTCTTTTGAGGTGATATAATTTTAACCTGTGGGACTCCCTCCACAAGTTTAAGGACTTCATGTCCTAGGAAGTGACCCAGG
The DNA here is from genome assembly GCF_015237465.2 of Chelonia mydas. Taxonomy (NCBI): domain Eukaryota; kingdom Metazoa; phylum Chordata; order Testudines; family Cheloniidae; genus Chelonia; species Chelonia mydas. Next base: position 106,816,176 of record NC_051246.2, read on the forward strand.
AGTTTGAGGCCCTGGTTGAGGAGGGTACCGCAGTGGCTTGGTGCTCCCTCCAGATGGCCTGGGATGCAGCCAATTCAGTGGCCAGGGTGATTGCCTCAGCAGTGGTCATGAGGCACAGTTCCTGGCTTCAGACCGCGGGCCTATCCCAGGAGATGTAGTCCTCGATACAAGATCTCCCATTTGATGAAATTGGGCTATTTGCAGAACAAAGGGATACGAGGCTGCACAGTCTGAAGGATACTTGGGCCACCCTTCACTTTCTGGGGTTGCATACGTCTCAGTTGGTGAGGAAGCAGTTCCGGCTGCCCTTGCCACCAAGGTCTTGGCAGCCTCAGCAGGTATCTACAAGGAGAAGGGACACTAGTTTTAATCGCCTCTGCTCTTCCTGCTCCCGTTCACCTGCGCAGCCTGGCCCAGCGAAACATCACAGGGACTAGAAGCAGGTGTTTTGAGACCACACTTGAGAGCAACACCCTGGTCACCTCCCCGGATCGTCCCCATCTTTTCCTCAGCCATCTCTGTCCCTACCATTCGGCCTCGTCAAGGGTCACCTCGGACCACTGGGTGCTAGAAATTGTCAGTGGGCTACTCCCTCCAGTTTTCGGCCACCCTCCTTCCCATCCCCCCTCTTCCCAGTCCCTCTTCACGGACCCTTCTCATGAGCAACTCCTGGTTCAAGAGGTAGACAGTCTCCTACAACTTGGGGCAGTAGAGGAGGCCCTTCAGGAAATGTGGGGGAAAGATTTCTACTCCTGCTGTTCCCTGATCCCAAAAGCAAAAGGGGGTCTAAGACCTATTCTGGATCTGTGACGACTCAAGAAGTAGAAATTTTGCATGGTTTCACTGGCCTCTGTCATCCCCTCCTTGGATCCAGGATACTGGTACGCCACTCTCGACTTATTTCCATATGTCTATTTTCCAAGGACACAGACAGTTCCTCCGTTTTATGGTGTCCAGCACCATTTCCAGTTCACGGCACTTCCCTTTGGCCTCTCCTCTGACCCGCAGGTATTTACAAAAATTATGGCCCTAATAGCTACTTATCTGAGGCATCGGGGGGGTTCCAGGTCTATCCTTATATCGATGATTGGCTCATCAAGGGGAGATCGCGGGATCAAGTGCAGAGCAGCCTCAATCTGGTGCATTCTACCTGCTGTGACCTAGGCCTGTTAGTGAACAAAAAGAAATCAACCCTTGTACCAGTGAAACGAATAGAGTTCATCGGAGCAGTCCTCGATTCCACGCAAGCCAGGGCATTCCTTCTGGAGGCCTGTTTCCGAGCCATGTCAGACATAACTTCCCATGTAAGGGGCGACCCGCTCACCACTGCCTGCACTTGCCTGAGGTTGCTAGGCCACGTGGCTGCCTGGACTTACATGGTCCGTCATGCACAACTCCGGCCACTGCAGGCGTGGTTGGCGTTGGTCTACATCCTCAACAGGCACGACCTGGACCAAGTAGTCAAGGTGCCGGACCACATCTGGTCATCACTGGCATGGTGGTTGGACCCCACATCGGTATTGCAGGGAGTTCCTTTTGTGGCCCTGGCCCTGTCGCTAACTCTGGTTTCTGACACCTCAGACCTGGTCTGGGGAGCCCACCTGGGCGAGCTCAGTACACAGACTTCTGGTCAGGGGTTGACCACTCTCTCCACATAAATGTCAGGGAGCTCAGGGCTGTTCTCCTGGCCTGTAAGGCTTTTCGGTCACACTTCACAAGGCAAAGTGGTTGAAGTGCTGATGGACAACACCACCACGATGTTTTATATCAAGAAACAAGGCGGAGCCAGGTCGTCAGCCCTCTTCCAGGAAGCCCTCCGGCTCTGGGACTTCTGTGTGCAGCATGCCATTCATCTCATGGCAGTGCACCTCCCTGGCACCAGAAAAGTCCTGGCAGATCGCCTCAGCAGAGTCTTTTTGTCTCACCACAAATGGTCACTCCACCACAACGTGGTCAAAGAGATCTTCCAAAAGTAGGGGGTCTCCTTAGGCAGACTTGTTCGCAACTTGTCCGGACAGCAAGTGTCACCTGTTCTGCTTGTTGGGGGCGGGGGGGGGGGGGGCGTTGACAGGGACTCCTTGTCGGACACCTTCCTATTTCCGTGGTCAGGGGCTCTGATGTATGCTTTCCCACCAGTGCCATTGCTTCAGAGTCTTCATGAAGATCAAACAGGACAAGGACAAGGTTATCCTGATAGCCCTGGCTTGGCCTCGCCAACGCTGGTTCTGCACTCTGATGGATCTGTTGGTGACAACCCCGGTGCAGCTGCCCCTCTGGCCAGATCTCCTATTGCAGAATCATGGCAGGCTCCTGCACCTGAAGCTGTCAGCGTTGCACCTCACAGCTTGCTTGCTGCTTGGTTAACTGCCAAAGAGCAGGAGTGCTCAGTCCGAGTCCAGCAGGTCCTACTGGGTAGTAGAAAGCCCTCCACTAGAGTGACCTACCTGGCCAAATAGAAACGATTCACGTGCTGGGCCTCAGCCCAAAGGGTTAGGCCTGACCAGGCCTCGTTGCAGTTGTTCCTGGACTACCTTATGCATCTTAAGCTCCAGGCTATGTCCCTTTCATCAATAAAGGTCCAGCTGTGGACACATCCGGCTTTCTTGCCCAAGGTGGTTTCGCAATTTCACATGAGCCAGGACATGTTTTTACCTGTCTTCTTCCCAAAGCTTCATAGGTCTGAGGAGGAACGTCAGGAGAGCGCTAACCTCCTACATAGAGAGAGCCAAGCCATTTCGCAAGTCGCCGCCGTTGTTCCTCGTGGTAGCAGATAGAATGAAAGGTCGTGCAGTGTCCACCCAGAGAATCTCATCTTGGATCACTGCCTGCATCCAATTCTGCTATGATCAAGCAAAGATGCCCCCACCGGCGATTGTAACCACCCACTCAACTAGAATGCAAGCTTCGGTGGTGGCCTTCCTGGCCCGTGTGCCAATTCAGAATATCTGCAGGACCGCCACCTGGTCATCCATCCATACGTTCATGTCTCACTATGTGCTTACCCAGAAAGCCTGAGACAATGTTAACTGACTAAATACAATACTTAACAGCTACTTACTAACTAATCTACAATAAAACAAAACTATTTACACCTGGCATGAAGTTCAAGAGGGAAAGAAACTGCTGACCATTTACAAAGCAAGGGAGAGAGGTGTGCCCACCAGCCACCGCGGGCAGTAAGAAGGAGCTGAGAGGGCATAGGGCCAACGGCACCTGATGTACTGGAGCATGAGTGCGACACTCAAGGGGGCGTCACAGCCAAACCTACGGATGCCACTAAGGCAAAAGTCTCCATCTGTGCACGTGGGTGTATACACACCTAGAATGGAATCTACATGAGCAAGAACATCTCCAAGAACAACAGTTATGAAAAGTAGGTAACCATTTTTTTCTTAGCTTTCCTTTATTTCTTTATAGTCTGTTTTGGTAGAGTACAATGTTCATGAAATTGAAAGATCTCAAATATAAAGATTATATGGTGTTAAGTTACATGTGTGCGTATAGAGCTTGTAAATTTGTACATTTAATTAATTGTATTGCATCTCACAGTTTAGTTGTAGTGTGATAGTGTGGCATTATACTTGGGGGCGGGGGAAGTGCTTTGAGTGGAAAATGTGATTTAATCTCTCAGTGATGTAATGTTTTGAACTTTGCCTATATTTTTGCAAATATAAGGGTGAAAGATTAAAGTTAGGTAACTTTTTAAGTCAGATGGGGAGATGGTGATGAATCATAAAGTGGATGTAAATCCTACTATACTGGATCCTTAAACTGTTAATTACCATGCCTTCTGCTATTCTTTTGTGAAGCTATAGACTCCTTGTCAAAGTGTAATTTGGGAGGGCTTTTAGCTGGACAATAATATAATATACTCTCAAGCTTAACTATTTTTTAGAATATTTTTTCGTTTGTGGTGTTTCCTTTGTCTTTTGAAGGAGCACCAGAAGTTTAAATTAGGTTTTCATTAAGGTCTGCAGAAGGAGACCCCTCTTCCAATACACCAGGCCAAACTTACTGACCCTCTGAGCCACATACAATAATCTTCAGAAGTTCAAGAGCTGGGCATGCCTGTCAGGGTTAGGTCTTCAGCCCTGCGGAGCTCCTGCATTGCAGCGGGGTGGTGGGGCTAGAGAATTCTGCCCTGTGGGAGGCACCTGCCAGGGCTTCAGCCCTGAGACCCCCTCCTCCCTATTGAGTAGAAGCCCCTAGCCTCACCTTCCTGCTGTAGGGGAGAAGCCCCGAGCTTCCACTCTCACCCCAAGTCAGGTAGGCAGAGAATGGGGTGGGGGGGCATGGAGGGCTCTGCAAGCTGCACTTTAACTGTAAAAGTGCTACCCTTGCAAATACACAGTGAGGCTCACTGAAGCAGGGGGCCACTCCTGCAGACTTCAACAAGCCCATGAGAGGATGGGAATTGTATCTATTTGGGGTGGAGGAGATAGTTTTATATCCATCTGTAAAATTTTAAGCATTTGCATATTTTCTGGATGTACAGCTTCAAACTCTTAAATTTCTATTATAGAAAAGACTCTAGTATACTTTCCATAACCTTTGCCCCTTCCCCCATTGTCAGACTAGGGAGAATGGCTCCATGCTCTCCTATGCTGTGAACTCGTGCTTCTTGACTTGTTTTTTTTCTCCCGGTTTCCTACCAGTGCTCCCATTCATCAGTCTATCTCCTTTGCCAGCACCCACCATGCACCCGCCCAAAACCTCTCTACCTCATGCCAGCTGCCTGGTGCTACTAATAGGATTTTTTTTATAAATCGTGCTGTTTGCAGATATTTATACTTGTTTAAACATCACTCTATATATGTTTGTATAAACTTTTATCAATCTACCATTAGCTGCCATCCCCTTCCTCCTCCCCCCCCCCCCCCCCCCCCCCCCCCCCCCCCAAAAAAAAAAATATTAAATGGCACTCAACAAAGCAAACCGAACAAATCTGGAGTTCGGAAGTAAAAATATTTTGCTGATATGAGCCACTACAAAAAGAACATTTTCAAAGTAAATGAACAATTTGGAAATACTGTATCACCTGTGGGCACACACGTTTCACAGAACAATCACTTTATATCTGATATATCTTTATATCTCAGTCATCTCAAAGGAAACCTGCACAATACCTTCAAAAGATGAAGTTGGGTGCTTAAATTTATAACTTTGCTAGACACTAAAAATCATGGTCTTAATAAAGAGACAGGATTAATGTCTTATTACAACAGTCCTTAACCCGCTTAACTTCCGGTTTTTGTCCTATGACTGTAGAGGTGTTAACTGGCCACTTCAATGGTCTGTTACAAAACGTGTAAACTACTTACTGGGAAACAATCTGTTCCACCTAGTATTTACCTGTGACTTGCTGCGTACCTTTCCCAAACGGGAAGAACTCTGTGTAGCTTGAAAGCTTGTCTCTTTCCCCAATAGAAGTTGGTCCAATAAAAAGGTATTAGTATTACTTCACCCACCTTGTTTTTTTAATATCCTGTGACCAACGTGGGTACAACAAAACTGCAAACAATGGAGGACATCGTATTTTGCCATCTGAAATGGCAACTCCACAACATGAAGAAAAAAGGAGGAAAAACTTAACAGTAACATCTGCTTCCTGAGCAAAAGCAAGAAATAAAACATCCCCCGAAGACTCACCCTCTCTAACTTTCTGATCACTACATACAACTCCATATATGCCAAACAGCTGTGAAGGAGGACTTCAGAAAAACCGAGGAACTATTTTCTGTCCCTCAAGTTCTCAAAAAGGGAGCCACCTCAGACAAGAAGTCGTCACAAAGTTCCATGCACTGGAAGGAAAAAATCAGGAAACCTACCTGGAGATCATACAAGAAACCCAAAACAACTATTTAAAACAAAACAAAATCTGACAGCCATCCAACCCAGAACCAAAAAGTGGACGTAACTACCACAACTCCCAGAACACCATCGCCGGGAGAAACCATGGCACAAGGACCTTACCACATGGACACTGCACACACCCCAGCATCATCAATTTGTCAAGACTACTCCTAACCAGAACTGAATTATCTGTACTCTCCCAGGTATTGAACTGCTGCACAGAACCTGATACCATACTAACAGGTGGAGAACTAGAAGATTCTTTTACCAGCTCTGCATCAAAGAATTCTTTCACAACAATGAATATGCCACCCACAACTACCACGTCTCCACCAACAATCATAAGAAAAAAGAATCATTTTAGTGGACACCCCACAGTGGAAAAAGCCACACATTTGATCATTACGTTGATTACTTCAGGGGAAAAAAATCAACAGTGAAATCCTTAACAAATATCACATCTGGCACAATCGCTCCACTGCTGAGAGGAGTCCCTGAAATCAACCACCAGCTAGTGATCAAACCAGCAGACAAAGGAGGTGCCTTCATAGTTCTCAACCATGATGATTACATTAATGAGGCCAAACAACAACACTCCAACACCACCTGCTATAAACTACCCAAAGACTATCTCACACCACAATTCACCCAGGAATCTAAGGGTATCATCAAATCCTTCCCCGGCCGACATCATCATTATTGAGCCTAATGTTAAGATTGTGTGACATTTTGTTATAAACCACTGTCTTTGGTTGCTTATAACTTTGCCACACAACCATTTTTGCTGAAACTTTCTATGCTTGCTCTCTGCCTCTTTTTGCTTAAACTTAGAGTTCAGCTGTTTCCAGGAATGAGGTTAGAGGGAAATAGGTATGTTTTGTGGTGTTCAATATATATAAAATATTATTTGAAGAGCTCAGGATTTGGAATTGAAATTTGTTAGGGACATAGTTGTGGTGTCAGGGGAGGTCCTTTTTGCTTTTCCTGTGAAAATACACCTACATTTGACCATGTTATAAGCAACTAAAAATTGCTATTTGCATATGCTCCCAGCTTGTTAGTGACTTCTGCTGAACCTCTGAAGATTCCATCTGCACTGAGCATGCTCCACCCCAGTGAATTTTGCTAGTGCCAGCCTCATTATGCATGTTCCTTAGCACAGCTAGAGATCCTTATGGACAGGATGATGAAGCAACAGTAGCAGCAACTGCTGCAATCACACCTTTACCTAGGTGAAAGATTAGCCTAAGAGAAGGCATATATTAAAGTAAAGAGGAGCTCAGTTCTGCCTCCTCTACTAAAAACAGAGAAAGAGCTCCTCCCCTTCTCCCAGGTTTGGGAGAGCAGTACATCTTTGCAGTTCCCTCTCTTCATTAACTGCTCCCACTTGTGTTTATCTGCTTTGATCAGTGGAGGACATAAGAATGGCCATACTGGGTCAGACCAAAGGTCCATCTAGCCCAGTATCCTGTCTTCCGACAGTGCCAGGTGCCCCAGAGGGAATGAACCGAACAGGTAATCGTCAGGTGATCCATCCTCTGTCTCCCATTCCCAGCTTCTGGCAAACAGAGGCTAGGGACACCATCCCTGTCCATCCTGGCTAATAGCCATTGATGGACCTATCCTCCATGAACTTATCTAGTTCTAGTCTCTCTTCCACTGACTGGTGTTAGTAATTCAGTGCACTTCTGAACGCCTGTTATGCAAGACGTAATACCCTTAATCTAGAGGCAGGAAAATGTTATTCCTTCCAATTCTTTGAATAGATGAGGTAACAGCAGGGTTGCAAAAGTTCACTTCTAGTAAAACTGAATAGAATCCAGATTCTGTTCATCTCGGGGGGAGGGGGCGTTGCAAATGGCTGTAGGCAAACTTTGTGCCTCCTAGAATCTGGGCTACTTCAGGGACCAGTGCAGCCCTTGGAATAAGATAGGCTGTATACATTAGAGCCATTCTTACACAACAGCTTATGGGCTTCTCCACAGCCAAGAATTAGTGGAGCACAACAGCCATCCCCCTCAATATGCAACTTTAATTCAGCCCCTTTATAAATATCCATTTTAAAAACTTTAATTACATGGTCACAGTATTGTTCTACAGGACTCTTCCCTTATTGAATGCTTAGGATGGACAGTCAGTAAGGTAGATGATTGGAAGAGTAGAGAGAGGATATCAAGTTTAAGACCCTGGTTTGGGTATACTTCAGAAAATATACTGAGTGGTGGGGGGCGGGGGGGGGGGGAATACCCAGGCCTGCCCACTACTCCGGGTCCCAGGCCCAGGACCTTGTAGGGGGCACCCTGTACCGCATCCCCTCCAACTCTTCGGTACATTTCCCTGAACCGCTTTCCCACAGTCCCAGCACCTTCTTCACCCTTGCCTCAAGGCCTCAGCATACCAGTCCTAGCAAGCACGCAGGAGCTTCCTCTGGCTTCCCTGTTCCTGCCCAGTACTGCTCTGTCTAGGGTACTAGCTTTCTTCTGCCTGCAGTATGAGCCTGCTGGACCCTGATTTGGCAGCTTCTCAGAGCCTCTCTTTTATTGGCTGCTTCCTGCACAGCCTCCGTAGGGCTTGTTAACACCTTTCATACCAGTGTAAGGGGGCTGCCCAAACACAGCCTTCTTCCTCAGGAATGAATCCTTCTGTCAGGTGTGCTCCCTCTGTCTTGGGGTTGGGGAAGATGAGGTGCATTGAGGAGATGGGACAAGATGAGAGAGCTGGGATGAGACTCTTTTGGGGGGGAAATGTCTCTTGACTCTTTTGAGATTCTTAAAAAAAGTTGGTGTCGTAGTTCATCCCTTCATTATTTTGTCCATCAATTAGACCTACTATCTGCTATAACAATTTTGGTCCATTAATTTCAGGACTGATATCTCTTGTTTTTAAGTTCAACCTCGGCACAGTCCTTGAATCATGTCAGTAGGCCTCTTTTTGTTTGGACTAATTCAGTCTGGTTTTTTTTGCACTTGTTCATAGCATTCATTACTGAAAACAGTTTGACCTGTTTTCCAAGGTTAATTCCCAAGCAGGCAAAAATTTATTATTGTGACATCTTATGAACTTCGACATACTTTTACAGTTGAACTTACAATTAGGGTAAATTTTTAGGCCCAATAATCACAGCAGCACCTAATGGCCCCGATCATGTATCAAGGCCAGTCAGTGTCAGGCACTGATACAAACACAATAACAAAAAGATAATCTCTGCCACTGAGAGCTAAATAAATGTCTTAACTTTAATTTATATCAAGTTAGACAAGAAACCTCTTGACTCTGCTTGGTTCCATCTTTGAATTTATTCTTTCATAAATACAGTGCAGGGCTCACATACTTTTAAAATACTTTTTCAGTCCCATATTTCAGAGAGGAAATTTACGTTTTAATGGATTTTCCTTTTTTAAAATATAAGCAAACTCAAATACTTTACTTTCTTCTCAGATGTGATGCAATTGTCAGTTCAGGAGGAAGGGCTGTTGGTTTTTTCTCAAGACTGAGGAAATATTAGCCTTCTTGTTGAATAATACTCTGGAATGTCAGTCCTTTCTTCGAGGGCAAGTAACTGCATTTTCCACAATGTTTCAATGTGTCATCTTCTTCTAATTGTGTAGTTTATAGGCAAGCAATAAACAGCAAGATGTTTGAGATGGATATGAAAATTGCTGCAATGCATGTAAAACGAAAGCAACTTCATCAACTGCTACCTAATCATGTGCTTCAGAAAAAGAAAAAGGTAAACCTACAAATTACTGACAAACATAACTAATGTTATAATATAATTAATTACATTATAATTTAGTGATTCCCAAAGGTCTTTGGTGTGCTAACAAAATAACTAAAACCCATTTTAAAAGGACAGTTTTACCTGTGTAACCTACACAAACTTTCTAACCTATCTGGTACAATGGTACTGATATCTTGATATGCAAAATCTATTGGTCCTAACATTGATAGTTCCCGGTTGCATCAATACCAATGAGTTAATACTGAATTATTTGTACATACGTTTCATGCATGCCTTTCTTCCTACCTCCTGGAAGTATCTGCTTCTGATTTCATCTCTTCTCCTTGAAATCATGCAGGTATGACATGATGATTTTTGTTGGAAATACTAGACTAAACAGATTTTTAAGTCTGATTAATTTAGCGAACTCAAAGCTATTTTGCTAGTGTAATTTGGAAGCCAAATTAGGGAAATATGTACAACGCAGCACTTCCATGATTAACAAAGATTATCTGGTGCACACAAATTTAAGAATTTGGTTTGTTTTCTAACTTCTCCCTGTTGTACTAATAGTTTTGAGATTGTGTGTAGGCCATAAAATTACTAAAGAAATTGTATGACCTCTCTTATGACTCAGTAGAATGTTGAACGCTTTGCTGCTGCCGTTTGTAGCTAATAACACACACATTTGCTCGTATAACTAAAGATGTGGGTTAGAGAATGCTTTTAACAGTTAATGTGACTGACTATATGCTGTGGCCTAAAACTTGAAAAGATCTCCACTTGACAGTTTTTTTTTTGTCTTAGATATAACCTTTTACTCCTAGATGGGAAAGATTTAAATGACAGTGAATGAATCTCAAAAATTGGCTGCTACACTTATACAGCAAATTTTTAGTAAGAGGCTGTTTTCTGTCTAAAGTTGTTTTCCCCTTAAATGCATGGCAGGCCTATGTGATCATATGTGAGAAGAAGGGCAGCCTGCAAAACAGGATTTCATGAAGGGCAGCAGTAATTTAAGATCAAGCTATTTGGTTAGTTTGAGCATGATTAATTGCAACAGGAAAGAGTGTTTATGGGCCAAGTAACTAATGCAAAAAGTCCCTGCCTCACTCTTTGAATGTAGTCTGAGAGCAATCATATATGAAAGCTGACTTGTAAAAAGAAGTTTCTTTTTGGAAACATGCATGTCATGGTTATGTATTGCTGTACTCTTGTCTGCATTCATATAAATAGCTCAATATAATATTAGTATCCTTTTAAAGCCATTGTCACCATTTAAAAATGTCTCTAAATTGTGTAGCAAAGTTTGCACATGGTAGACTGAAACAAATCCAGTAGGAATCTAGTTGGTTGGTATCTTGTCTCCAACATTAGCCAGTGCTGGCTGCTTCAGAGGAAAATATAAACCTCACTCAATGCATCTAATTAGGCAGTTCTGGAGTATGAACAGAAACTTGGTGATCAGCATGAGGACTGATGATAGATAAAAATGACCCAGTGGTCTGGAAAACCACTAGGTCAGCTACCTTATTTCTTTGAGTTCTTGAGACTGTACACTTGTATTGATTGAAACTGAGAGATTATTATTCCACAAAATCAAATAAACTTGAAATGAAGCTGGAATTCTAGGTACACAAGTAGTACAGGAGAAATTGGTCTTGTATGCTACATTATCTGGGTGCAAATGATGGATCATTCAAATTCTGGCCTTAATTTTGAACATAGGAATTAAGTGGTTCCGGTAGCAGGCCAGTAGAACCTTTGTATGTAGAAAACTCTGCACGTCTCTATTTTGTGTGACTTTCAGAAGCCTTTGTATTTGAGGTTGAAGCCACTCAATGTAGTTGGTTTGGTTTGCTGCTTTGGTGTGCCTTCTAGAACTTATCAGTGCTATTTTTCTCTAAAAATGCTCTTTACCTATGCAACTGATATCAAGACAATTAACCTTAAATTTTTTGAGATATCAATTTGAGCTCAGTAATTAATTTTCACAGAATTATCAGTATAATTGAAATATTGCTTCATTGACTTTCAACTGATTCTCAGTCCTTAATGGGATAAGTAACACCTGTGATTTATTGTCTGATTGGTTGTAGCATTCAACAGAAGGGGTCAGACTGACAGTCCTGAATGACAGCAGCTTAGACTTATCTATGGACAGTGATAACAGCACGTCTGTGCCTTCTCCTACTAGTGCTATGAAGACAAGTCCATTGAACAGTTCTGGAAGCTCTCAGGGGTAATTATTTTAATCTTAACCTTCGCTATTCGAGTTTATGATCCTCTAAAAGTTACATGTATTAGAGAACGTGTGTTTACTGTGTATATTGCAAGAGGGCATATTATCATTTATCTTAAACTTAACTTTGGGGGTGGGGGGAGATCACTGTACTATGTCTTCGTTGTCTACAGCTAATAAAATGCTTTTTCATTTGCTCTGTTAGATTCCATTACTAATGATACACTCTTTTCCAGTCTGTTGATTGCTTTGTTTGACAAAATGGTCACTTCCATATTTTTATGTTAATATGCAAAGTATCTGATGATAATGTGGACTCTCTACAGCTATGCAATATACAAATTGAATGATAAAACATTGAGTATTGTAGAAAAAAAAGTAGCTAGCTTTTCTTAATGCCTATGACAGCTGCTCTTTAATCATTCTCGTTTATTAAACTATTCTCAGGATTTTTACATTACTGAGCACTTTTCTTGAAGGAAAAAAAAGAAAGCAAGTGTACAGTTAAGCATACTATCATGGTTTTCAGGGCTGAAATCTAATCTAGCCTAAATTTTGGTTTTTAACACATCATGCCCCCATCCTTTTTGATATAGCAAAATCTATTATAATGCCAAAACCAAGGTTGCAATCCTGTTAATTCCCAATTTCTTGATTAGGCAATCCATGGACTGAGTTTATAGTGATGATGTGCATGTGATATTATGGGATATTAACACATGCTTATCGTGCCAGCCTTCTCAGTTTGGCTTGCTCTATTGTAAAGGTAAAGGGGATTATAGATTTTTTTTAAAAAAATTGAAGGACATGAGTTTTTTCTTTTTCCCTTTCAAATAGCTTTAAAAACTTTATTGAAACTTGGATTATTTCATATAAAATTAATCTTCTCCTGTAGTATTTCACATAGTGCAGGTTTATAACAGTAATGTTACTAACACTCTTTTGCTTATCTTCACATTATATTTCATAAAATTGCAATGATATAATTTGGCCTTTTCTAACATTGTTGTGTTGATGCTATTGGCTAAATCACATCAATGCAAGTCTCTGGCAATGCTGATGATATGTGATGAAAGGCAAACAGTTTGATATCATATGCATATTTTAATTTTCAGTGTTATCCATTTTTCCTTTTTCATGTTTTAGCAGAAGCAGTCCTGCTCCAACTGTAACAGCAGCATCTGTGATCAACATACAGGCTTCTGAAGTCACTGTGCCACCAACCATTTCCAGTGAAAGCTCAGGGGGTAGGGAAAATTACATACTATATTGTTAGCATTGATTTCTAGAGAGTATTTTACTAAAGATGTATCATTGTTATTTGGAAGATTTAAATTTACTGCATGTTGTAGCCTTATCTCATTGAACTGATTTACACATTAACCATGTCCTGTAGGATTCAGGATATTTTGATATACTTATCAAAATAGCCATAATATACTAGAATTTCAGTAATCTACATTTATGTCAGTTGCAAATCCTCTAAAAATGGATATTCATGTTTGCTGTTCATAATAGCGACACAGGTTTGCTCAGGGCAAACAGAGTATAGATGATGGCAGTGCTCCCAGTTAGGCCAATGAAGGAGAGTGTGACTAGGTACTGGCTAAAGCCCTCATAGTGCCACTTTCTTGGATACTTCTGCTCCCTAGTACAATTAAAACTTGAATGAGGATGACTTGTCTTCACCACTTTGTCCTGTGTCATAAATCACAATTGCCTCCAATGTAAGCAACCTTGTCTTTAGCCAGTGCTAGAGATGGTCAGGGTGACACTACTCTGGATTTTGGAAAAAGATTTAAACAAGAACAGTCCCGATTTGCTAATTCACGCATCTCAGTCAGCTATGTGGTGTGACCCAATCATGCTGATGAGCAATCGCTATTATAATTTTATATTTAGCTTGTCATTCTAAAGATGCCCAGAGGGCTACACCAACTGCATATGTGCAACCATCTTTGGTTATCAGAGTGAGGCAGCTAATTAGTTCACTGTATGTGATACCACACTGAGAGACAGGGGCATTTTTTTTCTCATGAATGCCTACTCTTAATGTTCTTACACAACAGAGACCTTCCAGTCTCCTTTAAGGTTTTCTCCAAACACAGATACAGTAAACTGCAGGATGTTCAATTTATCTAGTTAGACTGATAAAGTCCAAGTTTTAATTATTCTTTGATTTTAAACCTGTGGTTTCAGGTAGTCTGTGTTCCAAATCTGATGCTCTGGAACCAAGCTATTTGTTCCACTCACTCAGTGCCAGTGGGGTCAGATACAGAAAACAAACTACTGTGGAACTGATGTGAACATTAAATGTAAATGTTGAAACTATTTTAAAATGTATCCTATTTATTTCATAGGTACGTCAAGTGAAAGCATTCCTCAAACTGCCACACAGCCAGCCATTTCTCCACCACCAAAGCCTACCATCTCTAGAGTTGTTTCCTCAACACGTCTGGCAAACCAATCACCAAGACCATCAGGGAACACAGCAACAAAAATACCTAGCCCTGTCGTAGGGGTGAAGAGGACATCTTCCCCTCATAAAGAAGAGTCTCCTAAGAAAATAAAAACAGAAGAGGTATTTTATCCTTGATCGTAATTGTATCCACGCAAAAGAAATATTAGTAGTATTGTTGCCAGCTCAGAGAGTTGATACATGTGGTACTGCAGTGAGAGATCTTGTTAAATTGTGTGTGTCTTTCTGCTCTGGCTGGATAACCCTTAATAAGTACATGTAAAATAAATCAGTTCTGTTAAGTAGCGGTAGGTCATCTTTATGATATTAGTGTTAAATGAACTTTAAGAACTTGTTTCATACATGTACTTTACGCGAATGTATTTCAAGGCACTTCACAATAAAAACAGAACCCAGGGTAAAGGATAGAAGGTAATCAAGTTTAATCAGTTGAATCTGGCCCTGCATTTTGCGCTTGTCAATAGTGAGTTGCAGTTTTGAATTATGTGATAACTTAAAAGCATGCACAGAGCTTGAGTTCGTTTTTTATTACCCATTATACAGGCTTTATATGATCAGTCAAAATGTATTTAGCTTATTTCTGGAATTTGATAAACAGAAAATAGTTCAACAATCTTTTTTTTAAAAGATAAACAACATTGACAGAAAAGGAATTACCTACAAAAGTTCCAAGTAATTTTCTTCCTTAATTACTTTGTTTAAAGTTAAACAATAAACTGAACTTTGCAATGCAACTATCACTTTTATTGACCATTATTCTTAATTGTTAAATCAGTAGGTTAAAATGTACTTATGAATGCATGAACAAACACACTTCTTCTGTTTCCAAAGTAAGACACACACTTTCTAAATTTTTAGGAGTGCAGTTATCAATAGTTTTAACGTCGTGTTTGCTGCCTATTTTAAGAATTAAGGCAGAGATTTTTCAAAAGAGCCTAAGAGAGTTAGACAGCGCTGCATTTCAGTGAGATTCGGATGCCTATACCTGCTTGGCTCTTTTGAAAATCTCGGTGTAAGAGAATAAATATTTAAGGACAAAAGAAATTTAAATGGGATAATTTTGTGCAAGATTTCACTCATTTTAAAGTCTTTTTTTTTTAAACTTTGCATGGGGCTTCAACGCTATGGCAAAGGGCACCAAATATAACTGAATAATTTATTTTGTCAGTAGAATACATTTGTATGTTAAAGGTGTTACCTACATAGGTTTGGGGTGTCCCCATTACTTACAAGTGTCAAAGCTATGAGTGAAGTTATCCCATGCAATTGCTAATAAATCTCTTTATACCATACCTTCACACATGCTAGATATGAGACATGTTCTACAGAAAATGTTTTTCAAACATTTTACTTATTTGAGGAAGAAGTATCAACAGTGTTTGATCTCCCTCTACCTGTTAATCAGACTGCCTTTACCATGATTCTAATTATACAGGATCTTGGGAAAGAACTTCAGAAATTTCAGGTCTGATGGCTTGAGACTTTCCAGGCCTAGGAGCAAATTCTGTACCCCCACTGAAAGTGGAGAATTAAACCTTTCCATTGGGGTATAGTGTTCGTTAGCCTTGATGGCTTGGGTTAGAACCTTAAACCTCTCTCTAGTCTGTGACTGAATGTATTATCTATACTGCATCTCAGACATTTGTTTTATGGGGAGATTACATTGTAAAGAAGAGAAAGGAAGACCCAAGGAAGTACAGACCAGTCATCATAACTTCCATATCTAGAAAGATGATAGAACAAATGATTAAACAATCAATTTCTAAGCACTTAGAGGATAATAGGGTGATAAGTAATAGCCAACGTGATTTGTCAAGAACAAATCTTGCCAAACCACCCTAATTTCTTTCTTCGATACAGTTACTGGCCTAGTGGATGTGAGGGGAAGCTGAACATGTGATACATTTTGATTTTAATGAGGCTGTTGACACAGTCCCACATGATATTCTCATAAGCAAACTAGGGAAT
Organism: Chelonia mydas; assembly: GCF_015237465.2. Classification (NCBI taxonomy): domain Eukaryota; kingdom Metazoa; phylum Chordata; order Testudines; family Cheloniidae; genus Chelonia; species Chelonia mydas. The sequence goes on from NC_051246.2 coordinate 106,832,439, forward strand.
TGTGGTCTAGATCAGGGGTTCTCAACCTTTTTCTGAGGCTTCCCCAACATGCTATAAAAACTCTACGGCCCACCTGAGCCACTACAACTGGCTTTCTGCATATAAAAGCCAGGATCAGCATTAGGCAAGCGGGGCAATTGCCTGGCGCTCTATGGCACAGGGGCCCCCATGAAGCCAAGTTGCTCAGGCTTTGGCTTCAGCGAGTCTAATGCTGCCCCTGCTTGGAGGAGCCCTTGAAACCTGCTTGCGGCCCCACAACGGGCCCCAAACTCATGGCTGAGAACCACTGGTCTAGATGAAATTTTTGTAAGGTGGGTACACAAGAGGAAAAACTATATTCAGAGTAGTTATCAATGGTTTGCTGTCAAACAGGGAAGACATTTCAAGTGGTGTTTTGCAGGAGTCTGTTCTCAGTCTGGTACTAGGCAATATTTTCGTTGACCATTTGGAAGATGGAGTGAAGAGTACATTTAAACATTTTCAGATGTCACCAAACTGCGGAGGGATCACAAGCACTTTTGAGGATGGGATTAGAGCTCAAAAAGATCTTGGCAGATTGGAGACTTGGTCTGAAATCAACAAGATGAAATTCAATAAAGACGTGTAAAGTACTGCACTCTAGGAAGGAAAAATTAAATGCACAAATACAAAGTGGGAAATAGCTGGCTTGGCAGTGATACTACAGTACAGGTTCTGGGGATAGAGTGGATCACAAATTGCATGAGTCAACAATGTGCTAATGCAAGAAGGGCAAATGTCATTCAGTGATGTATTAACAAGAGTGTCCTATGAAAGACACGGGAGGTAATTGCTCTGCTCTAGTTGGCACTGGTGAGGCCTCAAGTGGAGTACTGTGTTCAGTTTTGTGCACCACAATTTAAGAAAGATGTGGACAAATCTGAGAGTTTAGCGTACAACAAAAATGACAAAGGGTTTAGGAAGCATGACCCAGGAGGAAAGGTTGAAAAAATTGGGCATGTTTAGTCTAGAGAAGGCAAGATTGAGGGGGAGACAAGTCTTCAAATAAGTAAAAAATTGTCATGAAAAGGACAGTGGTTAATTGTTCTCCTTGTCCATTGAGGGTAGGACAAGAAGTAATTGGCTTAATTTACAGCAAGAAAGAGTTAGGTAAGATGTTAGAAAAAACTTTCTAGCTATAAGAATAGTTAAGGAATGGAACAGGTTGCCAAGGGAGGTTGTAGAATCTTCATAATAACAGGTTTTTAAGAGCAGGCTAGACAAACATCTGTCAGGGGCGGTCTAGGTATGCATAATCCTGCCTCAGTGTGATGGAGTGGACTAGATGTTCTCAGGAAGGGGCATGGAGACCTAGATAATCACAGAATCCTAAATCAACAGTAGTGAAACCAAAATTGTTTGAAGCCAGAAATTGCTTAGATCATTTGTTATACTCCAAACAATAACACACATACTAAACATATTCCACACTCTGTCCTTAAAAACACAGTTTTACCACTGGTGTGTATAAATTCTGCTTGTGACTGGTTTATCTTGAGTTCCATTAAAAGTTTTCTTCTTGTCACTTTATTTTTCTGCCTATTTTACCAAAAGTTTTTGTTTTAACAGGATGAAATAAATGAAGATGCTAGTTGTCTTGATATGAGTGATCATGATAAAATGGAAACTAAGGTATATATGACTCTTACATTTTTAAACAGAATAGAATATATTGTGTTGCCCATACAAGTTAGACTATGCATGTTTCTCGCCATTTCTGTTAGTACTGGCAGATGTTGTGCAGGCTTCTTCCGTAAGGCAGTGTTCATTTAAAAGCTCCTGGGCTGCTTCCAAACAAGTGCTGATATTGAATAATTTTCAGTTGCGTTATATTTTTAATATTCCACTGCAGTCTAAGTTAAATTCAAACACCTTTCAGTTATGACTGAAAACTTTGCTGCTGCAATACAAATAACTCATTGCACCACCCAGCCCTAAAGCTCCCTCTTACATTTTGTTCCATTTAATTTTGACATGGCAGTATGGGTTGGTTTTTCTTTCAGATGACAGTATTGCTTAGTCTAGAGCAGGGGTGGCCAACCTGAGCCTGAGAAGGAGCCAGAATTTACCAATGTACATTGCCAAAGAGCCACAGTAATACGTCAGCAGCCCCCCATTAGCTCCTCCACTCCCAGCGCCTCCCACCCACCGGCGGCCCTGTCGATCAGCGCCCTGCTCTCTCCCTCCCCGCACCTCCCAATCAGCTATTTCGTGGCAAGCCGGAGACTCTGGGGGGAGGAGTGAGGGCACGGCAGGCTCAAGGGCGGGGGTGAGGAAGGGGTGGAGTGGGGGCAGTGCTTGTGGCAGAACCAGGGGTTGAGCAGTGAACACCCCAGGCACATTGGAAAGTTGGCGCCTGTAGCTCCAGCCACGGAGTTGGTGTCTGTACAAGGAGCCGCATGTGCTCTTGTATGTCAGATCGGAGGTTCTTCAGATGCTTCATTTAAAGTGAAAAATCAAGGTCATTAATGGATTAAATAATTGGTACAGAAGACCCTGTTTTGATAGTAAATTTAAATTATTTTATGCTGTCCTCAAATTTTCTCTTTTAACATGCTGAAGATTTTTACTGACCATATATAACTGTACTGTAAGATACCAAAGTGGATAGGGAATTTTTAGAACTTTGCACAGTAGTTTGGGGTTGAGGTGAAAGCATATTAACTGGTGTTACTGCTAAAATGGAAACTAACATCTCCATTTTTTGAGTTATCCCATTGAGATTAATAGGACATTTCACATCTCAGAGCTATTATTTCAGCCTGTTTGCAGACTTTGGAAGATAACACTGCAATGTTTTACATTTGGTTCATGTTTTTAAAGTTTTCTCCTCAATGGAAAAGGGCTAGAGCAAAGAATGGAATCTGCAGGAAATGCTGTGACTTTACACGTTCCTATGCTTATAGTGTACTTTTCACAGATCAAGGAGTTTTATGATATGCTAAACAGAATATGGGGAGGCAAAAAATCCTTAACACTTTATTTTGAGTGGAACCAAAAAAATACGGAGATAATTTCTTGTTTAAAGATTTCCACCCACCTGGATCCAAATGTGAAAGATTCCTAGAAAAGTTGTAAGAGACAAATCAGGAACTGTGTAAAATTAGGCAAGCTACAGGGCATTCTAATAGATAACCAGTTAATTTTTTGTTGTACAAAAATATTTAGTGATGCACTGAATAGTCATATCTGCCTCTGTATAATATGCATATGCCTGATCCTGCATTGAGATTTAAATGGACAGATACTTATACCAGTGCAGAGCCACTCTGGTTTTGGTGGAGACTCTGCCTGTGTGCAGCTCGTTCTGGGATGCATTGGGCTGTATTTAGAATGTTGTTTGTGTAGCTTCTAAGGGATATATACAAGCAGTTACATTTTTTTATTCCTTTTTTTAAAGGAACAACTTGACGCAGAAGCAAATATTTCTTCTCAAACAGAAACTGTTCAGACAATGGCATCTCTGCAAGCTCCTCAGGTACTGACATTAAAGAAGTGTCATATTGTGAATATTCTAATCATGATGACCTAATACTGAGATTAAAGTAAATCCAAATGTTAAAAATAATGACAGCAAAGAAATATATAATGGAACTTTTCATATAGATATCTGTATGGCAGGTTGCTTGTGAATGTTGTGAAGTAAGCACATCTTACATATGTATTTTGTTTCTTAGTGCCTACGTTGCTCGTTAGAAAAGCTGGACTGACTCTTATCTTTTCTCAGTTGTGCCCTTAATATTTACCTTTATGTCAGAACAACACTTAAAGTATGGTTCGCTTTTTTCTTTGTTTTGCCCTTTATGATGTAATCTAAGGGTGGGAGGACTTCCATTTTAAAACCAAACAAGTCAGTTAAATAATTGCTCTTCAGAGACAGCTGCTTAAGGCTCTCAAATGTATGTTAAAAAGGTAACTTCACATATTCTGCTACCTGCATGTTGCTTCTCAGTAGATACCCTGAAAAGAATGAGTCTTCAACTATACAGCTGTCTAGCACCATAATTAAGTTTTTCCTGTTTACAAATAATGTGGAAATTCAGTTCTAAAACAAGGCCTAGTCTATACTGGGGTTTTAATGCATATTGTTACTCCATTAATGTAGCTGCACCATTGCAAACCTCCTGTAGACATGTACTTGTTTAAATAGCTGCACTGCTGCATAGGTCACTTAACTTGATTTGAAATGGGGGTAAGCAGTAAACAAATTATGTAGGTGCCAAGATTGTTTGTGACAAACTAGGTTTTATGTATTGTAGATGCTCAGCAAAGCAAGATAAAATGGTTTGCTTCACAGAAATCAGCATCTTTATAGCTCACTTAGTAACAAATATTGAAATAAACAAAAGTTTTCAGTTGTCCAAGAGCTATGTTCTTTAAGTTTCTGTAGTTCTGACATCTCAGAAAATGATTTGTTGCAATCATGGCAGAGATGCAGTTTGGATGTTGCAAAATTCTGGTGGGCTGTATCTAGGTCTCTGGTGGGCAACCTGCTGCCTGTCAGGGTAATCCAGTGGCAGGCTGCGAGACAGTTCGTTCACATTGACCGTCTGCAGGCACAGCTGTCCGCAGCACCCAGGCCAATGGGACCTGCAGGAAGTGGTGTGGGCCGCAGGCAGATGCTGGCCGCCGCTTCCCACATCTCCCATTGGCCAGGAATGGCAAACCGCGGCCACTGGGAGCTGTGGGTGGCTGTGCCTGCAGACAGACAATGTGAACAAACTGTCTCGCGGCCCGCCAGAGGATTACCCTGACTGACTGCGTCCACAGATTTCCCACCACTGATCTTGGTCTTGCTGCGTCTGTCACCATATTTCCCAGTTTGATCTGCTTTGCACAGAGTAAGTCACAGAAGCGTGCTCCTCCTTATTCCTGTCAATAATTCAAAAGCTCTAGAAAGTTTGGCTAACATGAGCCAAAAAATAGGAGTAAACTGAGGGAAAAGCACAAGAAAATGTTTGAAATGAATAAAAATACAACAGCTATTGTGTACTGTCTGAGCTCTGAGAAGAAAAGGAGTACTTGTGGCACCTTAGAGACTAACAAATTTATTTGAGCATAAGCTTTCGTGAGCTACAGCTCACTTCATTGGATGCAACCGATGAAGTGAGCTGTAGCTCACGAAAGCTTATGCTCAAATAAATTTGTTAGTCTCTAAGGTGCCACAAGTACTCCTTTTCTTTTTGCGGATACAGACTAACATGGCTGTTACTCTGATGTCTGAGCTCTGTTTCTGTTACTCTCACTGCCATATCCATCACTACTACCTCCATTCATTTATAGGGGAAGGTCAGTAAACACAGTAGTCATGGTAATGTGCACTGTTTTTTTCCCTGTGCACAGAAAAACGTGTGTGAATTTTGACCACCAGTACATGTAAGAAATAAACGTTCCTAATAAATTCTGAAAAGCAGTACAAAATAACTTGATCACCATGATGTCTAAAGCAATATGGTCAGGAGAGGGGCAACTGAAAATTATTTTAAATAAAAATTTGACAATTAAGTATAGAAAACACAAGGTTTTTTAAGCATATTGGTAATTTATATCCTTTTTGTTCATAATTAATGTTTGGATTCCTGTGTTCTTTGGTTTGCTTCCTTGTTTTGTTTTATACTAATTAGTTGTGCTGCATTAGTTTTAACTTTCTTTAATATTTTTCATTTTTTTTCCACAAACGAGGAGAAGCCAACTTGATTAATCTTCTTCTCAGTTTATGACGTTATAAACTGAGATCATTCTTATTGCCATCAAACACTATTATACTCTTTGCAGTTCTTTAATATGGAAAGCGTAACTGATATGTTTGGCAGCACAAACTTTCTGGTAAATTTTTTAAATATAGACACAATATAATCAATTAGAATTTTTAGATGTAAACAATTTTTAAATTCTTACTCAGCAGTATGAGCATTGATTTTTCAAGTGTGGGGTTTAGGTTGGTTTCATGAACAAACCACAAAATCCTATAACTTTCAGTATCAGCAGTGTAGATTTCTATTTCTGAAATAGGAAATTATGATAAATAGGTTCCAGTTGTATTTCATTGTGCCTCCACAAGTGGGGTGGGGGGGTCTCAGATTTCAAATAGTTTAAAGCCATCCTAAAGAAGAATGAAAATCTCAGATAAGCTTATTGCACGAGTCCTACGAATGCTATGTGTGGGAGTTTTTTCAAGTGTGTTATAGTTGAGCTCTATTTTTCTTATTTCTTCAACTTGTAGAAAACTAAATGCATGCTATGAGAGGGACTATTATAAACATTCTTTCCTTAACTATCACATTTTCTGTTGCCTAAGAAAAGTTGTAATTAACGCTATTTTTGGTATATATTTCTGAATACCCTATCAAAATATATTACAACATAAACCTTTGAAACCTGGTGCTCAGATATTTGCTTCTTGTTAAACTAATATTTTTTGAGAATTAAAATACATTTAAAATTTTTCCTTTTTCCTCTTTCTTGTCAGAAAACACCTAGTACAGACCTTTCAGATATCCCTGCTCTCCCTGCAAATCCTATTCCTGTTATCAAGAATTCAATAAAACTGAGATTGAATCGGTAAAAACAACCTCAGGGGTCCATAAACAATATCTGCCAACTCAACCTGTTGTCTTCTAATGCTAAAAAAGGAGAATGGAGGGTGCAAGACTAGAACATGACTGCAAATGGATTTAGGTATATTTTGTGCACTTCCCTGACTGGGCTGTAATCACCACCTCTTTGGAAGTCCAGGTTAGTATGTGAAGCCAGGAGTACTTTTAATGTGTTAGCAACAGTTGCATTAAATATTTCGAAGGATTACTGCCTTTAAAAACAAACATGAACACTATTTGTAGCCATAATTGACATTCTGATTGGATTTATGTTTGATGCATTGTTTGAAAATTTTGAGCTAAAACTGGCAAAAGAATCCCTTAAATGCACTTTTATGTACCTTTTTTATTGGAGTACGACTAATTTTAGATATTCAACTGATATTTTCATTTTTATTGAAGAGATTCTTCAGTACTAGTAATCTGCAAATTGGATAACATTCTATGATATACTGTGCATTGAAGACAAAGTGTACAGTATATCTAGTTAAATTACCATCAAGCAGCAGTAAACCTTTAAAATAAAATGTCAAATCTTGAGGTTACATGACATATGTTGAGAAAATAATTGGGAAGCATTTGGAATTTGATGGGACATGATTAAGATGTGATCTATTTTTATTTATAGGATTATTTTATGGTGCATACAGATCAGCGATCAAACAGCAAATACACTTTCCTTTGACCTAATCAAACTCCTTACTCCCTTGCTGATCCCCTTGCCATATTTCTTGGAAAAAGCTTTTGTGTTTAATGTTTTTTGCAGCTTGTATGCACAAAATAGGACAACGGTCAAAAATAAATGCTTTTTTTTTTTTTTTAATGCTGTTAAAACTCATGATGTTAGATAAACCCAGTACTTTGGGCCCCAAAGGCACAAACACCAAATTTTGTCCCATTGCTAAAACTTCAGAGTGAATAAACTGTGCCTGTGAAGCATAACACCTGTCTTGATGGCCTTTTGATCACTAAATATAAGATTTTTGTACACTCCATAAAAGTCCTGTCTGCATTAAAACATTTCAAATTTTAAATATAAAGGCAAGAAAAAATCCCCAACGATTTTAATCTTTTTTTATTTCTAGATGGCTTATCAAAAATAGTAGTTTTACATACTGTACAACACTGAATTTTTAACAATCATATTTCTAGAAAGCACTTGACATCTAGCAAGCTCTTTACTCCTCCTACTTTTTGTTCTGTAGTCCTAGCAAAAAAGGATTAGCAGCAAATCTTTTCTTTAAAAGAACTGAATCTCTCATGATTAAGCATCAGAACATCAGTGTTTAGGAAACGTGAGGGATGTTGGTGATAACACCAGATGTAGATAACAAACTTCGTTGTTATTACTTAGTCTGAAAAACTGGGATGGTAAAAATCATCCTTCCCATACTTTCTGATTAGCATGTTTTATGAATTTCCTCCTCCCATTGTGCTCCATCCTATTACATGTGCTTCTTTCATGTTAAAATTAAATTACTTACACACTGTCCCCATATCCTTCTAAATTAATTTTCCAAAGTCAGAGTGTAGCTTACTTTTTTTCCTTAGGCTGTGCAGTAACTGAGGTTTTTCTTTTTGCCATTTGTCTAAGATGTCTAGTATACAATATTTCTCTTTCCCTTGCCCTGTGCAGCCTGCTGTCATCCACCTCGAAAAAGGTTATACTAACAATTGAAGTGTACAAGGTGTCTGTGTATTTTGTGTAGTTATGGAGTTTAGATCGAAATTGCCAGGCACAAATTTAGTTTTGTCATTTTGTTTACACATTGGGAAATCTTTTTTTCATTTTATTAAACATTTCATGTAACTGCACCCAAGTTTTGCCAAGCTGGAAACTTGGAATCTTTCTGTATAGTGACTTTTTAATTCTAGTTTTCATAACCTGGAGATCAGACTGTTGCTTTCGCATGATGTACGTAGTGTCTCATGACTGGAGTTTGCTTTGTTTTATAGTATCTGTACTCCTTGTATTTTTCAAGAGCTATTTTGTAAACAGATGATGTATTTCTCCATTGAAAACACAATAAAAAACAGCACAATCCCACATTTGCCTGATTTTCTTCAAATATCCAAAATTGCTTTTCCTGTTTGTTTTTATTCCTGACTTGTCAGTTAAATTACTTAATTGTTTCTGCTGATATAGAATGCAATGCGGCCTGAAAAGAACAATGCACTTTTAAATTGAGTCTGGATTTAAAAAGTGGCATTTAGCAGCATGCTAAATTTTAGTCTGTTTTTAGAAGAGAAATGTAAATTGCTATTTTCTGTCGTCATTTAGTTTTTAAAAGAAAAATCCATTTGAATAGCACCCCTTTCTTGTTCCCTGATTTGGGTGCCTGCCTCAAAATCTTAAAGGCTGGAGTAGGCAAAACTAGAAAAATAGCGTATATAATCAGTTTACATAGACTATTATTTTTTTTAAATTACAACTTTAAAAAGCTTGAACTAACTTTTTATCCTCTAAGGCAGTGGTGGGCAACCTGCGGCCCATGGGCCACATGCAGCCCATCAGGGTAATCTGATTGCAGGCCGCGAGACATTTTGCTGACGTCGACCATCCGCAGGCATGGCCCCCCGCAGTTTCCAGTGGCCGTGGTTCGCTGTTCCCAGCCAATGGGAGCCACAGGAAGCAGCAGCCAGCACGCTGATAGGCCGCAGGTTGCCCACCACTGCTCTAACGTAAAAATATTAATTGAAACCATCATGGTATACTCTGTAAAACGCACCACGTTTCCTGTCTTGGAAGCAGTTGATTATATAAATTATCAGCAGATGGCACTGTTTCTCTTGTTTTTCTTCTACTGACTCCAACCTGCACTGAAACTACAAATTCAAAAGGTGCCAGTAGCTGTGCATCACTTGATTGATCTTATTAGCTTGTGGGCCCAATCCAGCAAACATTTAGAAAGGCAACCTAAATTTGACTTAAATTTGTACTGTTAGTACTGTGCTTCTAATAAAAATGTCTCCTAATTTCCACAACTAGGTGGCTTTGGGTATGTTAGTTTGAGTTAGGCTTCAGTGAACTAATGATTGCTAGCTAAAATTTTGCTTTTATATTATGCATCAGTGAGTGCTCTAGACCTCTATTTTACACTATTTCTTATCACACCTTAGCATTGCTTCTGGTGGTAAGTCAGCAGTAGCTTTAAGTAGTAATCAGAATATAAAAAGAAAATCACTAAATGTACCCTGAAAAATCTAACTGTTCTGGAGCTTCATTTTAAATGCTATATAAAACAAACAGATCTACAGCTGAAATAACCAAACACACTTGTGAGATAGTACACTCTGGACTTGACCTCACTTTAAGCCAAAAGCTACACTTGTCCATACTCAAATCCCAGCTAAATTTAACAGTGAAAGGAAAATAGCTTTTTGGTATGTAAATATTTGTTCCTTTAGTTTATTTTCGTCCATTTACATTCTTGGAAAATATGTGACTACTTATAAAAGAATTCTCACATGTTCAAATGGTCACTACAGCTTAATCATTTTAATTCCTTGGGGTTGTCCACCTGAAAAGCAGCTGAAGTGTTTTACGTGTTGTGATCATTACTATAGGTAAACAAACAATTCATTGGAAGTCACATTAAGTAAATCTCCACTTCTACACCCTTCCATAAAAATAATAAAGAATACGCCCTGTAGGTGCATGTTTTCAAAGATCCCAGCGTTCATGCTATAGAATATAGTAGCAATAACCATTTTTTAGTTTACTTTAATCATCTTTAAAGATTTTTTTAACTGTTTACTAGAAACAAAGCACAGATTTGTTGATAGAGGCAGATGCAATTTCATATGTCTACAAAGCTCAAACTAATATTTGAAATATCTATAAACATCAAACATCTGCCACTGTCATCACCAAAAAAATGTTAACTTTGATATTAAACTTCAGAGTACATGGATTATTATTTAAAAAACAATACAGTGAACTACTGTTGGATATCTCATCTGTTTTTTTTATATTTAAACTAATGGTTTTTTAATAAAGTTTAGTCGTATTCTGTTTTTACTATATTCTGTAATGTAGTTTTTCGGGCGGGAGTGGGGGTTTCACATTTAGAGAGTTGTCCAGTCACATTCACAAAATTATTCTGCATGTCTGTGTATACATAAGTCTAGTATTGTAGTGGAATGTTTCTAATTCATCTAAGTGCAAGTAAGAAGCTCCTACACGTGTTTTAATGAAAAACTAACAAAATAAGGTTTAAAGATATTGAATGAGAAAACTAATTCAAATAAAACCACCTCTTGATGGATGGAAAAACTGTGCTTAATGGTATATGCAGATATTCTCAAACTCAGTGTTCCAGTAAATTACTGTTTTAAATAAGAATTTGTACCCAGATGAGACTTTCAGCTGTAATGGAAAAGAATAATAAAGCGAAATGCTATTAATGTATGATTGTAAAAATTCAGACTTAGTTGGCTAAGTAAGCTGAATCTTTTTTTTTAAACATAGAAAAATAGCCAGTGCATTTAAACAGCCCCATAATTCCAGTGACCCATACAGACACTGGACATCTCACAGCTAGCATATCTTGTTTGCCTCTTGCCTCTAATTTGTATGTTTTATTTACAAGCTAGCAATTCTCATTTTATGAATACATTTTACTTTTGTCCTTTTTAAAAATAAGTTTTCCTGATAAGGCTACTCTGGGTCACATTTTATGTCGTTTAAAACAAATCTTCAATTGTTTTAATTGATACATAGATTTATTAGAGTTCACTGAAAACAGTTATCTTCATATTATGGTATAAGTTTGCTTCTATAGTAATAATATGCAGTCCTAAGGCATTTAAAACATAAAATACTTTCTTTGCATGAATGGTGAATTATTAAAGTTGAAAGGTATATTAGATCATGTAGCCCTGACTAATATGACAGTTCAATTTGAGCTGCAAAATGAAATCAGTTGAGGGAAGTTTCTGGAGTTTGAAGTTGAGAAATATTCTTTGCTTTTTTTTTCCCCCAAAATCAGTCAATTTTAGATTGCTCCTAAATTAAGACCTTCGGCATGATAAAATGTATATTTTTAATACAATTAAACAAAAGCAGTTTTTATGGATTCAGTTTCTTCTGCTTCAAATACCCTTTTTACAAACTTGCACACTGCATTGTGCCTGGTACTCTTTGCCTTCCAGAAATATGGCATGAGCATTGGTCCTTGTTTACGTTCTCAGTTTGCAGTGGAGCTGTTAATAAAGAGATTGATGATAAAGTTGTTGAAAAGAGACAGTTGGATGGGACTGCTCCTCATGAGTGACAAAGGGCATGCTCTGCCTTCACAGCCAAGAATGCTGTCCCCAGCAGAGAGCCGGCCATGCCTGGACACTGTGCCAAGACTGTTAGGTGCATGAGGAGAGAAGAATATTCAGCTATACTACAGGATTTCTATCAAGCTTTTAACTTTCTGGCATCCATTTTAATTTGGGCTATTTTTCACACACTGGTTTTTGTTAGTTTCATGGCATGAAAGAAATTTCAGTTTCAGGTATGACACACGTGCTATTCTAAATGTCCAATCCTGAAATATTTTTGAGGTTGGTCTGTTAGGACTTTAAGAATTTTCCATTCTGGTCCTGTTCAGTGAAGTAAAACTGTTCCCTTGTTAAGGCTAAAGCTAACATTTTGGGCTTTTATGGAAAAATGCATTATTCATGTACTCAATCTAGATATTAGCTTCCTTAGGAATCTCCCTGCCGAGATGTGTCATAAGCTTGATTCAACTCGATGACACGGTTGGAATAAGAGTAGCCTAGAATGATGGATGGATGTGCTCAGTGTCTTAGCCACAGTTTATTGTGAATAATTTTAATCCATCACAATATGAGAATGGCAAGACTGATATAACATTTGGTAGTTTGTCCCTGTTTGTGCAGCCTTATGTATGTGTACTAATGGTATTTCTAGCTGTTCTTAATCTTCACTCTGAGGAGAGCGCAGGCTTTGTGTTTGTTCTTGATCAAATTATTCTGACTACTAGAAACAGTATGTCTGCTAGGAACATTTTTACAGTATATATTAGTTGTAACCATCTGAGGAGAAATCTGCTTTCCTTATTTTCAGGAATAATTAGTCAGGGGTTGGTTAGTTAGACCCAAAGCTAGTTAATAATTAGTTAGACCCAATTCCAATCTTATTTAGCGTGTTGTCTTTTTTGTTTACAGGAGGGAGCATCTTCATATTCTTGTGCTAACCTACTTTGTGTGGTGGGAACTCATTCTTTGTGACAGAATGACACAAATAACATAAGACAGAAGTATTCTAATGTTATCCTAACAGGATTGCCTAGCCCTGATTTGGAAAATATACATTATGATCGCACAAAGGGGGCAAAGATTTAGTAGTCTGCTTTTTTTTAAAAAAATTTTTTTTTGTAGATTCCTACTAAGCATGCCCAGAAGTGATTTTTTGCAATTACATCCTTGTACACTTCTTTCTAACCCGCTATCAGATACAATTCGTACAGAAGGACTGTCTGTGTGAAAAGTTTGAAGGCTTTTTGTACTTTTTTTTATTTATAGGCTGGCAAAAAAAGAAAATTTACGTTTTTCTCTTTAGTCATCAGGAAAATCCTAATTAATACCTTTTTGGCAATAGCTCAATATGGCTGAAAGGATTTCCCTCTTCAGTTTCCATATTTTACATCTTGGCTAGGATCAATCATGTGAAGTCTTAGCTCCAAGAGAACTTTTTCAAAAATCTTTGAGCATCTGAAAACACATTTGAGTCCCGAGAATCTCAGCTTTACTCACTGAGGTTCTACCAATCACCTGCTTTTAGACTAAAGCAACCCAAGGAATTTTTTCTGTTGTGGCTATATAATTTTCATTTCCACACTTATCCTTCCTTTGGAGATCTGGGATCTGCGTTGTATTCTCCAGTGATGTTGCCCCTAAAACCTGTCTAGCCAGAAGTACACCAGATGTTCTTCCTTTTGCAGATAAAGTCTAAACAGCAAATTTGGGCTCCTCACCATTGGTTTCTTTTTGAGCAGTGAGAATACTTTGATTTGATTACTGTGGGGTGTATTTAAAAAGAAATAATGATGCATGAAATTCACAGTTTGAGTCTTTACAGCCACAGCACAGAGTTTCTTTTACTGTCTGGCCCAACAATCATTAAAAGACTGACATAAAATTGGGGATTTTTTTTTCTTGAAAATAAGTTTCTAGTTTGGGGTTATTTACTTAAAGTGGGGAATTTATTTACTTACTCGTTTATAACTTTTATGTTTCTGTGTGTTAATTTTAGGTTGTCACATTATTTGTTTCATTTAGTCATACATATAGTAGGTGCTAAAAGTTTGAATCTGGACTCAAACCTCTTGATATCCAAGAATGGGAAACTTTTAATTTCTGTAATTTATATTGGTACATTTTGTTAAGTGTTTACTTTTATCTATGGGGCAGTCAACTAATTGTCAGTGTTTTACATTTCTTTGGATTCCCTATTTTCACTGGGAAGCAGCATTTTCTAATGGTCAGTGCACAACACTGAGTCAGGAGATGAGGGTGTCTAGTCCGGAGATGGGCATGAACATATAAGCTTGACGGGGTCACTTGATCTTTTTGCCTCAGTTTCTCCATCTGTAAAATGAGAATAATGTTTCAGCCCTTCCTCACAGGAATGTTGAGATCTAATATTTGTGAAGCATTTTGAGAATCTTCATAGGGAAGATGCTGTAAAATTATTATTTGAACCCTACTGTACATGTAATACACACCAGTAGGAGCTCTGTAGTCTTAGATTTACATGGTTTTGTATCTGTATATTAAGAGGTGTGTCATCTGATATATGAATAACAGGTACATCCTCCCAGAGAAGATAAAAACTGAGATTGGCCAATTCAGTACTGCTTTACCTTGGTGTTCATTAAATCACAGCTCATTCATATCTCATGGCTGTTTTTTCCTTTCAGGTGAGATCTTGAAGTTAAGCTAGAGTTCTTTAGGTAGATAACACTCGTTGATTTTTAGTTACCCCTATAGCCAGTTACCACCTGAATTGTTTAGTCTGATGTTGTATTCCTTCCTTCTATGTATCTGTAATCTTAAATTTCAGCCTTACTTGCTGTAGGTGCTACTGTAATAAAATAATATAGATATTAAAAGTTAACCATGGCTGGTTTCCCTGTTTAAATCACATTTTCATATTGTGGAACCTCATCTAAGAGCATGTTTTTCTTCATTTTCATCAGTGTATAAAAATGTGGGGTTTTTGGCATGGTACAATACATTGATTGTACTTCACAGAATTAATTTGGTGTATACCACTATCATGCTTCTAACAAAACAGTCTAGGTGTTGTAGACGTATTATATGGTGAGACGTACAGTTTTCAGTGTACTGGAGGCAAGGGCTTTCTGCTGTATCCAGATAGTGAATCCACTCTTCCAGCTCCATGAACACCCAGATGGATCTATGATTTTCCTTTTTGGTGATGCTTGTTAAGTTTTAGGTCTGGTCTGACCTGACAGGGATGGTATGGGGAATTTTTTTATGCCACACTTTATTAGGACAATTTTCTATTTAAAAGGTATACTCTGTCAACTGAAAGAGGAGGGTGGGGGGCTGAAGGGAGTAGAATGTTGTCTTGGTTGTCAAGTAAATGTAACTTTCCTAAAAGTCAAAAATACTGAAGTTTGGGCTGTGTCTGGTAAGTGACTGCAGTGAGGCTGGCTTCCCATTAGTATAAAACTTTTGCTTGTTGTCATGCTGATCTAGGCTCTTGGGGGTATGTCTACACAGCAAAGAAACACCTGTGGCTGGCCCATGCCAGTTGACTCTGGCTAAGGTGCGGGGCTGTTTCATTGCTGTGTAGACTTCCAGGCTTGGGACCCTCCCACTCTACAGGGTCCTCGAGCCTGCGTCAGCTGGCACTGGCCAGCCAGGGGGTTTTCTTTGCTGTGTAGACCTACCCCAAAGGACTTGGCAGAAGCAAAGCTCAGTCCAGGGACCAGTGAGTTTTAATGCTGAAGTGTCATGCTGTCTGCAGACTCGGACCTAGTCTACACTGGGAATTTACATCAATATAGCTAAGTGTCTCGGGTGTGAAAAATCCATGCCCTTGAGAGACATAGCTATACCAACTGGTGTAGACAGCAGGACGATGGAAGAATTCTTCTGATGACCTAGCTACTGTCTGTTGGGGAGGTGGATTACCTACACCGATGGGAGAATCTCTCTCGTTGGAGTGGTACTGTCTATGTTGAACTGCTACGGCAGTTCAGCTGTGCCAGTATAGACAAGCCCTCAGGCAGGTGTTACTGGACATGGTTCACATTTGTAAGGTAACTGCTTTAATTTTGGGGGGAAGTTTACTTCTGAAGCACAACTACATAGCAGATTTTTTTTTTAATTACTATTACATTTTCAGGCCCTTAACATGTCTGCACATCAGTTTCCCATGTGTAACATAAAGATCATCTTTGACTACATTGTAGACCACTTTGAAATCTGTGGACAAAAAGAGCCACATTGTATTTTTTACAATAGACAGCAATGAAGAAACAAGGAAATGTGTTGCTGTCATTGCTGTGAGGGGGACTACTTCCATGTTACAGAGCTCATTGGAATTAGGTAAAAAGTAGCTCATGCTTAGCCCCATGTACCATGGGAGCATGAGCAGTGATCACACCAGAAATGGTAGGGCCCCTACAGCTGCAGTTTTGGCATCTTTGGCTGAACCAGCCCTGTCTGTAGCAGTGAGGCATGAGGCTATTTCTGTTACGGACTGAGGGGGCAGAACCATATTACAGCAGTTCAGACATGAGATTCACCTATTTTGCAGCTTGCACTTTGGATTACAGTACCAGCGGGGCTTTGAATGCTGTTTAATCAGCTATGGTTACCCATCACCAAATTGGGGGAGAAGGATAGGAGATGGTCTTCCATTAATCAGTGATCCCTACAGCCAATTAAGGCAGTGAAAGGAGTTCCTTCCTCCAGTCCTTTGGTAAAAGATTAATGCCTGTAGTCTCAATACTAAAACATGGGTATCCTCTGAGAAGTAAAAGATTCTTATTTATTTAGGCATTGGTGATGTGCTTGGCAGATACTAAATTCAAGCTCTTGCCCGTAAAACAGTCAAGGGAAAGCAATTCCAGTGCCCATTGATCAAATATTACAGTATATAAAAAATCTTCACTTAAACCCCAATACATGCTGGTAGCTGCCACTGGAAATTTCCCCTTAGTGTGTACAAACACTGTAAGATAGACTATTACAGCCAGGACTAAAGGTACAATATATGACTTGCTAACGTTCTCTTAAAGCTTTGTAATGGTTTTCAAACTATAAACTGTGGTGACTGGGTCTGTACACAGTTGAATATGTATGAGTTTTTATTTAAACAGCCGTGTATATTTCCACTGATAAACTAGAAACTGAAATATGGACAATGCTGATATGAGAAGCCGTTTGTCCAATTGACTGCCTTGGCACTGATCCATTTTTCTCATTCTTTATAATATTTTGGACTTTATATAAGCACCTTTCATCTGATGATCTCAAAGCTCTGAGCAGACATTAATTAAGTCTCATGACACCTCTATGAGCTAAATAAATATAGTTGATGCATATATTAGATGGGTAAATAAAGATAGAGGTTATGTCTTGCCCAAGGTTGCCCAGTGATTCAGCAATAGAGCTGAGAATATAAGTAATCACTTACTCCTAATTTCTACCTAGTAGATCTTTTTTATCCCCTGGATTGTAGCAGCCAACGACCAGTCGGTCACATTGGGAAAAGTCATAGCAGCAAATTTCTGTGGTCCAAACGCTGGCAATGAATGTAGCTCTTAATCATGTAGAGCTTTGTGAATCCTTGCTGTTTGTAGCCTCTGTTAAAATAACCACCCCACATGTTTTACCCAGTTTATATACCAACTATAATGGAAGAACAAACCATTCTTGTTTTGATGCATTCTGTTTTTTGACAGCAATCTCCCTTCTAGTTCTGAGTGTCTTCACTGAATGCAGAAAAGGGATATACTGTTAATTTAAATATAATCTGAGTCAGGAGTTGGATTAGCAGTAATTGGGAATGGGGGAAATAGAAAAATGAAGGCCCATGTAAGATGACTATAGTTGTTTAAACAGATGTTTTACATACAAAATTTTCTTTATCCATATCAAATTCTGTACTGGGCAGACCTTGTCATCTATTAGTTATAAAAAGAGCACACCCAGTTTAGCAAAACGATGGCTCACTACCATGTGAAACTAAAACAGTATCTTTACACTACCATCTTTATAGTATACTGCCCTTCTTGGAAGGATAAGATGAGGACTTTCATTTTGGGAGTCCTTGTAGCATAATAGGTTTTTTTTTTTGGGGGGGGGGGGGGGCGGTATTATATTTTACATATCCCTCATAGGCTTTGACCCTGACTGTTCTTGTTATCAGTAAAATAGCTAACCAAGACAGCCTAATTGATCAACATAAAATTCACACTCTCTGCATCAATGTCAAAAGACCTTTATTAGATTATAGCTAATTGTTAACAAACATCTTCCATCTCCTCATGTTCCCTTTTAAAGCAGGCTTTTGTAAGTATTGTAGAATTAAATCCATTTTTTACACGTACATCTTTTATCCAGGAATTTCCAGGCACCTTACCATATTAACCCCCACAACTGGTTGTTGCTTTTATGCCCACTGATCTACACAGGGAATATAACCGGGAGACTGGTGAACATCTGGGCTGTTGGGCCACTGTAAAGCATTGTGGCAATGAGAAAGGACGGTTCAGTGACTGTTGGTAAGAGAAGCTGCTGAGTTGCTGCCTGCAACCAATCCTGCCCACTTTGCTGAGTCCCACCTCCTCTCCCCTATCCTGTTCCTTCCTTGTTCCAGGAAGCAGGACGTGGCCTGAGGGCAGGGACTTTGTCCCAGAGCTGCCCTGAGGTTGCTTATTTTATTAAACATGAGTGTGTCAGTTATAGTATGATCACAGCGAGAGTCCTTTAATGAACATTACATAACACTGCACAAGCAGTTGCTGCCTTACATCAGGATTGTGCACTATATCTTCTCTATTTTTAGAGGATGACAGACCTTTTGTTTTGATACTTGGCCATATATAATGTATGCACATATATATCATTAGTGAAATACAGCTATTGCTGGTATGGCAGCCAAGTAGCGCACACGGTGCTGCACAACAGTGAGGGGAAATTGCTGTGGATGGGGTCATTAATGTCCTGACTAAAGCACAACTAGGAGTTAACATAAGATCTTACCTGACCTTATGGTACCCTACCTACTGTGGAAGGATGGTGGTCTGTGCTGATCCTGTTGGGAGTTGAGCTTGTAATGTCCTTGGTTAGTAGAATTTTTTTTTTAAAGGGCAACCTTAAAAGTAATTTAGATAAGACAGGAAACACATTGTATGGCACAATCCTGTACTGCAGTCTCTACATGGCCTATTTGGTCTTTTCCATCTTTGATTTCCGTGATTTGATATCTTTAGTATGCTGAATTAAAAGCAAAGAGGGAGAGGCTATGGTAGCAACTAACGATCATTGATGGCAAACTTCAGGGAAGAACAAAGGCTAGCAAGGGGAGTTGTGTTGAGATACCACATATGAAGCATGCTTCTCCTGTGCTGTTGCTGTGCATTTCTCTTGTATGCAAATATTTCTAGGCAGAGCTCTTGCTATTGATTACTCTTATCTCTAAGTGATTTACCAATGTGGAGTACTTGTTCAGATGTGACAGAAGATGGGACAGTGGTGCAGCATGATTCTGCTGCTCATAGTGAGGGTGCCTCAAATAGCATCAGGCATTGAAAGTGGTGAACTACAATTCAAATATAATTATGAATTACAAAAGAAATACTTCATCATGGAGAATAGAGCTCTGCCTTCCTAAACCTTGTGAAATAAATCAAATGAATGATAAAGGCACTGCACTTTTGAGAGACACTGGCTAATACAATGTGATGCAATGTTAGGGGCTTTTAAAATAAATTAATATATACTATCTGCGGCTCTAGGTGCTTGTACAAACATTGAACAATGTACAAAGCCAGACGTTAAATGCCCCCATTGCAGAGACTTGGCTGTTCAATCCATCTCTTAAAATAAAAATTGCCCATTTAATCAAGCTTTCAAAAACCAGCTTTCTTTGTCAAATGATTTCATATACTGCAACCCACCTTCTCAGTAAAAATCCTGGAAAATTGATGCGTCTTGCATCATGACCTGAAGATAGAAACATCCAGGCTCTGTCAAATGGGAAGGTGAGAGGAGTAATTTCCCATGAAGCGGGCCAATCATGTCAAAAACCTTGCTAGCAGTTCCTGTCCTTTGAAAGTACTGGGATGAGACACTTTAATATTTGACTCTTAACATAGGAAATACCACCAATTTTCCCAGGTTACTCATGGTAATTTTGCCTGCTTTTTTTGGTAGCTATGTGAACACCGATAACCACTGAATTCAGGTGTTTTTCTGCATCTGTTGATCTGCATACAATGAATATTTGTTTATATGCTTAATCTGATTGGACCAGGTCTCCTCATATCATTCCACACAGCTGATCAGACTATGTCTACGATGTGTATGAGTTTGTATACACTTCTCCATAATTGCTCCATACGCGGTCAACTTTGACAAACACTCCCTCCCCAATACTCTGTGTCTAATTAACAAGTCTCTCTTTCCACAAAGTGTATGTAACTCCTTTTGAGCAGGGGACAGTGCTTGCTTCAAACACTCTTTCAGACCCAGCTGGCATATGTCCTCTTAGGCTATGGTCAGAGCTGGAAGTTGGCCACTAATACATGTTTTTTATTTGTGATGTTATGGACTTAAAAGAAGACAGGTGCCCTTCTTGCATTTTATGAAGTCATTTATGAATACAAGATACTGCATTTTGCATATTAGTGTGAGTGCCAATATAAACCCAGCTGTGTGCAACATAAAGTGAAATGTGTATTTCAAAAACTAGGCCACAGCTTTTCTATACTGTAATCTGAAAGTATTTGAATCCATTTTGCATATGCATCAGCCTTTTCTTTTAAAATGTTTTTTCTTTTCTTTTAAATGTTTTTTAATGTTTAGCCAAGGTGACAAGACCTTAACATGGGCTAGAGCTGAGCACCATGTGGGCAGGAGCTGTGTTGATACTCTTAAATATGCACCTCAGCACTCACCTGCAACTCCCTCTTCCTGTCCCAGCCCTGGGGCTTTCCTCTTGTGCTGAGGTGTGGTCATCTTCATGATTCTCTTGTTACATGCACATTTGTCTCCGGGGAAGCCATCAACTAATTTCGCTTGGGAATTAGGTCACCTTCAAACCCAGGTCTGCAAAGATAAAAGTTGCTAGGGCTACTTCACTACCCGCATGTTCATTAAAGTGGATCCAGGTCTAGGGGCTTATGAACCCACAAAGCCTGAATCAGAGAGTCCTTTTTTGGGACAGAGATGACCCACTGGAGTGTGGTGGAATCTGCCATGGAGACTGGGGAGCAGGTAGCATCAGGAACCAGAAATGCTGTGAACACCAATATGTTATTTAGTGTTGGCTGGATGCAGTCCAAACAAAGGGTCCCTTTTAGGTTTAATCCATTACTGTGTGCTCTCTGCATATTCTTACCACTTAGTTTATGACTACTTCTATGACGGGAAAAGTCAGTGCCAATCCCTCTCTCAAGATGGCACAGGGCATAACAATGGAGTTCAAGACAAGGCTGCAGTGCTCATTTTCTGATGAGCACACAGTGTGTGTATGTTTGAGTGGACACCTCTCTCCTTGCATTGGACCTCAGTGGAAAGATTGAGTCCCGCCTCTCAATACTCTGGACCTGATTTCCCATTCCTGCAAAAAATCTATGGTAGGGGACTCTAGAGGAGGAAATCTCCCCAAGGTTCCTTTCGTATAGCTTCCCTGCAGTTCTTCGATCGGGATTGGAGTGTGCCCCACTCATGGAATAAGCTGTAATGCTGGGAGATCAGCAGTAGGTCAGAGCCGTCTGCATGGAGACTCTGGGGTCACTGGTGTTCCCTCTTCTCTAGTGCTGTGGCTCCACTGGAACCATGCTGCTAGGGCTTCTCTAGCTGGCAGGTACCCTCGGGGTCTCATGTTAAGGGCCATTTCTAATCTCAATATGACAGTGTTCTGGGATTCATTATCTTTCTGAGGGAATCTCTATAAGGCCATTGGGGAATATGACAGGCATTCCCCTGGGGCTGCTCTCTCCTCTGCAGGGTACAGGGAAAGGGGGAATGTTGTTGCAGGGATGTCTGACAGGCAAACCATACCCTTCTGTGAGATAAAGACCCATGTGCACAGATCTTGGGGGCACAACTATGAGGTAGATGAATATTCCCATTCTTAAAAAAAGGAAACAGAGGTGTAGATGTTAAATGATTTGCCCTAAGTCACAAAGAAAGTCCGTGTCGTAGCTGGAACTATCAGAGTTGGGCTTCCTAGTTTTGAGCTCCGCCCAGTAGATGACGCTTCCTGTCATTGTGCATGTCTCTCAAATCCTGTAATAGACCCATCTGCATTCATGCAAAGCTAGGAAGACTAATCTAAAGACAGTTCATTTTTTGGCAATGAATTGTAACTGACACACTGGCGCTAGCAAACCCAGAAGAGTTTGCTTGGAACTGCATATATGCATTTCTGTTACTAGTAAATAGGGTGCAAATGATAGTAGAAACGAATCTGTGGACTTGTAACTGCTTTGTTTTGACTTGTGGTCATCAATGTTTTGTTTAATTTTATTAATATGTTAAGTATTTGCTAACAGTTGCTTGGCTTTAACAATATTTTATCACTTTTCAGTTCTGGTAGATTTAATAGCCTAGTGACTAAATTGAGTTTATATAGCTTGTCCTGTATCTATTTAGAGATAAGAAGTTCATTTAGGGATTAGCGTATGCTTCTTGTATATGCACCATTAAGCATAGCACATCTGCTACTGAACTAGCAATCAGCAGAATATTGAGAAAAGTTATAAAGAAATCTTTTTGTTCATTCTCACACTCGCATAAACACAAACTTGCAGACATTTACATGCAGGAAGAAATGGATATAAGAGCTGTAAAGCAAATCCATAAGGAGAGCATCAAATTCATTCATACAATGTTTGGGGCGGGGGGGAGTCTTGAATTTTGTTAGAATCTTTCTGTTGCAGTGAAAGTGGGTCAATAAGATTGATAGTAAAAAAGGAATATGCTTATTCTGTAGCAAAGTGGTAGCTTTGCCTTCACTTGCGATGTCTGCTTTTAAGGTGTTGAGATAGGTGCATGTTTTCTATCACAGGCTTTGTGATGAAGCAGAATAATAAACAGTGAAAGAGGAAAACAAATAACAGATCAAGGTTTACATTTTAGTTCTTATTCATATGTGAATCCAGGCCCCCTTAGCAATAGTCTCTAAAACAACAATGAAAAATAAGAGCTTTAATAGGATTTTCTTCCTTTTAGCTTTCTTGTACACTTTAAACAATAGGTGGAAAAGAATGAGGTGAGTGGGTAAAAAATCTACTGTCCTTGGAGCATCTGAGAAAGAGGAGGAGAGCAGAGACAGAGGCCACACTTACTGACA
Organism: Chelonia mydas; assembly: GCF_015237465.2. Lineage (NCBI taxonomy): Eukaryota > Metazoa > Chordata > Testudines > Cheloniidae > Chelonia > Chelonia mydas. Next base: position 106,855,629 of record NC_051246.2, read on the forward strand.
CTCGTGGGCTTCTGTCACCAAAAATAAGGGGGGGAAGTGCGGGAGAATCATCTTGTCAAAACCCACAGTCCTGTTTCAGACCAAACACAATCATTTTATATTGCACTACACAAAAAGATGATTAAATGTCTGGTTCGTATAGGCAGGGAATTCAGGTGGAGAATACAACTGACTTTTTTAAATGAGTGTTTCTTCAGGAAGAATCTATGGGTATGTGTGTGGATGGGTAGTTATCCTCCCCCTGAGCAGCCCAGGGAAGGTTTTTTAGACTATTTATACGCATTATGGCAGGCTGTTTGCCTTACAGGAGAAAAGCTGAATCATGCTGGTGGATGCTGATAGTGCTGCCAATTGGAGAGGCAAATTTTAGGTACATCAGTGTAATTAAGCAGGAGATGTGTACAGCTGGAACAGTTTGATTCAGAATATGTCTCTATGTTTTTAATTTTAAGATGTTTTGCAAGTCAGTGTGTTAGGCTCAACTGCAGGTGTCACTATTCGATCTGAAATAAAGGTTTGCTCTTTAACTATTGCTGTCATAATGGAATCTTTCTCCTACCAAAGTCATGCTTGTGATAGCAATACAAAGTCTATGAAATGTGCAAAAAATATAATTAGACCCCTCCTTATATATCTGTGCATAAATTGTGTGTATTGTTTTATATATGAGTAGATATAAACACTTCAGGCACTAACTCAGCATTTCTAAAGTAAAGTTAAATGTGTCTTCTGCAAGAATGTAGTTAGATGTACTACTTTTAGACTGAAAATGTGTCAAAATCCCACCTGATTTGGGATTGGTATTTAAGTTCCATGGACCCTTAGCAAAGTGATGGTGCAATCTGCGGCAGGGTGTTAGAATGTGTAAACATTAACAAGGTGATTTGATTCTGAACATCTGAAATTGTTTACAGTAATTTACAATAGCCCAGTCATGCGATTGTATACAAATACATTCTGTTCTCTTCTTCTCATAGTCTTTGGCTCATACTTACACATACAATATGATCTCTGACAGAAGAATCAGGCCTATCAGATGATTGGCAACATGTTTCTATAAGAAAGTAGGAAAAAAGGCGGGGGGGGTGGAGGGGAGGGAGAGAAAGAAACAATTAAAAAACCATGTCTTAAATCTATTCCTACAACTTCAAATAATTAAACAAGCTTTCTTCCCCCATCCCCTTATAGATGTATTGGTCCTGAAAGTGAAAAAACCAAAACAATGCCTTCATGGGTATATTTTACAATGACACATTGAAAGCTATTTATGCAAGAAATTTATAATAGAAATACAATATTCTCATTAAGTGCCAGTCTTAACAGTCTGCTATTCCCCCACCTGGATTACCAGATCTTCAAAGCTGGTAGCCTGGTATATTACATATTAGCACACGATGTTAACATTTATGATACTCTGTGGATTTGTCTTTGGATAATACTGTTCTCGGTGTATTTACACAAATTTTAAAAGTATATCCTAAGTCTAGATTGGTTTATAGCATCTCCTTGACCATTCTATTTTTGGCTTTTTCTTTCTTTCTTTTTTGTGTAAATTTTGTGTTTTATGTGTCCATGTTGCTTTTTACCTAAGCCCTTTCTGTAAGGTTGATGAAATAGACAAACATTCTCATTTCAAGGCAAACAGACAATGGAATATATATATTCCACTTGCACTTATAAATATACATTCCTGAATAAGCGCACTCTAATTGACTATTGACTGTTCTGGCAGTTTTATCCCTCTTCTTAATTTTGCTCAAAATAAAACCTAGAAATGAAAAAATAGTTTGAAGTGGCAGAGAGGGAGTTGAGAATGGGGAAAATAAGGCAAATACATTTTTGAAGAAGAATGACCCATGTACTGTGACCTGAGGGTAAATGCAAATGTCTGTTTTCAAACACAGACTCGTGAATTCTTATTAGGGGTGCGTGACTGTGCCTCCAAGCACGTCATTACATATTCATAAGTATGAGGGAAACAGACTCCTTCCACATTCAGGTGTGTCCAACCAAACGCTGCCCCTTTAAGATTAAAGAACAGCCCATTTGGTCTGTTTTCTTCAGTTCACAAAGTGTTAAAGGAATATGAGATAAAAGATGCACACACAAAGAGAAAAAGAAGCAGCAATACTCCACAAAGATCTTTTTAGTGTCAACTTAAATGCACACAAATAGCAGATGATGATCTCTTTTATTGGACTAACATTTATCCAGTAATATCCACACACTTTTAAAACCATTGAGACCTCCTCTTCAGGTGTTCATTTGAATAGAAATAGCTGAATGAGTGTTTTTATAATTGATCCCCTGAGTACTGAATGTCTAGTGCTGCATAACCAATATTTTCCCATTGCTGATTTTTTTTTTTCCAAATTGCTACTCTGCAAAATTAGGATTTCGTACAGTTTTGATAAGAAAATTAACCTTCCAAATGCCAGACCCCCTTAATGTTAGTTACTAATCAGTGTGAGGCTACAAATGAAACCCTCAAATGGATTCTTGCATTTAAAAAGGAGGGAAAAAATCTTTCTCAATATTTATTCGAAAACAAGGGAGAAGAAGAAAAGTTAAAAGGCATTTATTTGTATGGTTCCAGTATCCCTAGTCCCCCTTGTATAGGAAACACTAGTGTACAGAACATGCTTGAGGAAATGTCCTTGCTTTGAACAGCAATACAAACTTTGCAGCTCTTGGTAAAAGTGTTTCATTTTTAGGTTAGATTAAATCTTATGTTTTCAACTTTAAAGACACCTTTGGAAGACTCTTTGCTTAATCTTATGGTGAATGTCATAAGGTCTGACTTTTCCAGATAAACACTCACACTGCATGTATTTCCTTCCAAGCTGTTCACAGTTTATTCAAGGGAATGTGTGGCTATTTCTTGCTTGCAATTTTTAACATGTGGCTTTAAAAAAATAAATGATTTTCTGGTGTTTTGAGGACTGGAGAGACTAACGGTTACAGCATAGATAAAACAGAGCTATCCTTCCATACACACCCCACCCCCAATAAAGCGGATGGAATCTTGAGCTGATAGTAAAATCATCTTGCAGTAGCGTCACCTGAATAGTAGAAAGAAAGGAGATATGATGACTGTGTGATAAAACCAGTTAACATTTGTGTGCCATTGCAAACACTCAGGAGTATAAAGAAAACACTAGCTAACCACTAGAGATGTCCACTTATGTTCATGATACAAGCACTACACACTCCAGTTCTATCAACTACCATCAAGCACAAGATCCATCTTTAATTAATTTAATCCTGTAGAGCTGAGCCTTATTTTATTTGTGACTGTGCAGGGAGAAATTACACTTCTCCATGCTTGCCTTGAACTTCAACCTTACCCTTCTGTATCAGTGGTACTGAATAACACAAAAGCACACACTCCGAAATTCAGGTCTCAATCTTTTTAAAAAAAAGATTACTCCGATCAACCTACACATGGTTCATCTATACAGTTCACTCAAGGAGAAGCACAGAAAATGCATTTTTCTCCCCAAGGAGAAGATGTGATTTTTTTTCCCCACAGTAGTGAAGCAGTTTATTAAATCAATAAGCCTTTCCCATAATGTGTAAGTAAAGACATCTCAATTATGTAATAAGGCAAAGAGGGCTTTCCTATCTGAACTATCCAGGTGTCCAAACTTTGCCACAGTGAGGGCCATACGTAATATGTATAAAACAGGCCAGTTTGTACCTGCCTTCATTTTTTGTGTAGGTGTGGTTTAGAGAAGACTACACACTTCAGCATGTGATGTTTTATTTGAAAGCATCTATCCAACATGGCTGTCTTATTGTATCAGAAAGTAATGTGACTCTGAGTCTATAGCGCCCAGTGTGTGCCATGTACCATCATGGTTAGAGGGGACAGAGGACTACTGTCCCTTGGGACAGCATCAATTTATCAAGGTTAGGGAAGGTGGCAAATTGTGCCATAGAACTCACATTGCATTAGACACTCCCCTTCCTGATTTAGTACCTTCTGTATGGATATACAACAGTGTTTTCCAGATACTACAGAGCACAAGTGGAGGCATCATGCAGCCCAGAGGAAGCAGCAGGGGGCAAGTTGCATGCTTTTTATGCACCTTTTAAATCTGTGTAATTGCTGTGGCAATCCCTTGTGTGCTATCTGCTGATAATGGACAGACTCTGTGTGAAATTACAATGTAGTTGAAGGGGACACTTGCAGCAGCAAGTTTGCAGCAGCTTTGGTAGCTCCATAAAGGTCACTCCAGCGAGGAAAAACACACGGATCTTGAAAACATCCTATGCTACTGGTTAATTCTGTAGAGGGGCTTTCATTTTGTGTTGCAAAAGCAGAGGTCACTCTCAAGCCCCACAGAGCCCAGGCCCTAGTTTCTCCCAGATTTGGGAGAACTAGTCCTGGAAAGGAGACTCACTTTTCATTTAAAATCCAAAAGCAAGTTTCTCACCCCTTTTCTTGCAAAAATAGCCTGGAAAACATAAACCAGTGTAAGAGCGGATTTCAAGGGTTTGTAAGGTACAAGTAAGTGGGTTCCCCCTCCACAGCAGCCAGCAGAGAAGAACACAAAAAAAGTCATTACACATGCTTTGTATGTAAAATAGATCTATTACATATGGGGTGTATCCCCAAGCATCAGCTTGCTAACCTTCTCCAAAATTCTTAGGCTGCCCTTGTCCCCAGTGTTGTGACGCAGGGTGCGTGGGGGGTGGGAAGGGAAATTGCTAAGTTTGGGAGGGGAAAGGTGATAAAAAATGGCTTTTGCGGGTCAAACCAAAAATGTAAAGCCAGCTCTCTGAGAAATGCTTCACAGCTGAACCTCTACACCCCCAAACAGAGAGAACCTGCAACTCCACTTAGGGTCCGAATGGGGGGACGGTTTTATCACAAAATCTAGGCCCAAGCTGGTAGAGAATTTACAGCTTTCAAGGGCTCGTCACCCCAATTCTTCCTCCTTGGTTAATTCTGCCACTGGCCTTCCTTACCATAATCTGCCTGGCTTCCCTTTTGGAAAATAAAACTATAAAGATGTTGTTATAATGCCATTATTCTGTAATATAGGCTGGGCTCAGGGACAAATTATCCTTGTGTCTATCTATGAATCTCAACAAGATTTATTTTCTAATAATATTTAATACTTTGCAGTTGTATAGGGCCTTTCACAACCGTGAGCTTATCCCCATTTTACAGATGGAGAAATGGAAAGGTTACGGTCACCATCTTCTGAAATACATAATTTTATGATTCTGGATTTTTGACTCTCCAACTTGAAACTCCTCAGATGAAATTTCCAGCAGTGCTGGGCACTTAAAAGGTAACAGCCAATAATTCAGTAATTTCATTAGCTGATTCACTCAAGTTCAAAGGGTTCATGTGACATGAGCCAGTAACTATTTATATATACAATTGCTCCAAGTTTCATCCTTGCATTCCAAATTTTATCACTAGCTCTGTTGACAAGGTTTTTGCTAGTTCTTAATTGTCCATAGATCTGGTCTTTATTTTTTCTTGTTAAAGTCCAATTTAATAGCTCAGTCATTTTAGAATGAATGACCATGGTCTCTGGCCCTTAGGCTTATGCACACATTGAAACTATCTCTCTGGTAGAGTTTTCCCCTCAGGTATATTTGTGAAATCCCATCTTATTCCTGTTAGCCCCACTTGGCTGGAATTAACTCATTCTGCTGTGCTTTTTTGCTGCCATTTTCTTTCTAATGCAAACCATACCCCTCTGTCTATTGCTTGGGTCCTTATCCCTTCTGTTCTTGCTTTGTCCTTCGATTCAGAAGGAGGATCAAATTCCTTGCTCTTGTATTTCTTGCTCCTGGCTTTTTTCCATTTAGAGTGGAATTAGTTTGTTGTGCCTGAATTGTGGTGCCTTTTAGGATGTCCCATCTCTTTTGCTGCACTTGTGGATTTGATTTTGCCGCCACCCACTCCATTATCAAATTACAGCTCACTGGTTTTGTAAATACTTCTGGCTCATGGTACCACCTTTCCCTTCTTCCTGTGCTTGCCTTCTTCTATAGGATAACAACAATAAGACTTACCTGCCTCACAAGGTTGTTGTACAGATTAATTAGTTAATGAGCTTTAAAGATGAAAAGCCCTGTACCATTGCTAAGTATTGTTGTTGTTTTATCTTGCATAGATTGAACCCATCAATACTGACATTCCAGTTATGACACTCATCCCACCAAGTTTCCATTAGGCCCACAAGATCATATTATCCATTACTCACTACCCTTTATAGCTGTTCTGGCTTTTTTTCCACATTCTCCCATTTGTGAATAGGCACTTGCATCCTGTATGTTAATATTCCTTAAAAAAATATTATTTATCATTTGTTGCAGAACATCCCTGTCTTAAACGTAGAGACCCTGGAGGATTTTTTTAGTGAGATGGGAGCCTCACTCCTTTGTACCTGGAAGAAACCCCACTTTTAGATGCCTGCTGCTGTTGAAGCCAGCAACCTGGCTCCATCCACTTTAGTGGCAACCATCCAATTATTCCAGTAATTCTAACCATCCAAGACATTCCAATTATATGTGATTCCCCACCATTGTTTGGTCTCGAGAATCATTTTCTAGCTTCTTCATTTGTCTAAGGCACCTACAGGATCGTTAGTGTCATCTCTATCTTCTCTTTTCTTTGCCGGTTCCTAAAGTATTCTTATTCTATCAGTCTGCATTGACTCATGCCCTTTGTTTCCGGGACTACATGGGACTATCGGGTACTCTGACAAATAGAAATTCCTCAGCATTTTTCTAGAGCATCCGGGTGCTCTTCTTCTAGCATCTGCCATGGAATTTAGAAACCAGCCAACCATACTGTTTTCTTTATCCAAATCAGAGAGATCCAGGACTGTGCTGCTCGCTCCTGGTGACCAGATCACTGATCATATCCTCATGTCTTTATATCACTGGTTGGTTGATTTTTTTTGTCTGTGGCTTCTTCTCAGGATGATCATCCTCTAACTCATGAGCAGCATAGCTTTTGGGTGTTTGCCGAAATCTTGGTTTCAATGGCTAAATTTTCCTCTTTGTTACCTACCACGTTCTTCTATCTCCTTCATCCCTTGCTTTGTGAGACACTCTGGGTGGCCCTTAATGTAGGTTGATTAAGACAGGTATTGTACATGGAGAATATAACTGAGGTGTGTTTCTATTATATAGCTTTTAAACCTAAACATTTCGAAGATAAGCAGTCAATTCTATCAAGCATGTCCTCCAAGGAAAAATCAGTAAGGCAACACGCGCCAACCTCTTCAACTCAACAGTATTGTTGGCAATATTGTACGGCAGCAAAACATGGTGGCCCTTTCCAAGGGAGGAAATCACAGAAGTCACATTTTTCCAGGGACTTCAATACCCTGCCCAAGTGGTGCAGAGAGGCCATGGCCACTACTTGGGTCTGTAGGCTGGAGCAGCGGCTGCAGAGACCCTATGCATTTCACCTGCATGAAAACTGGTCCCTATCTGAAGTCCACTGTCACGTGCATCAACAGAGCTTGCACAAGTTAGCAGAAGCCCTTCAGCTGCAGGCACTGTCTAGTAACCTGGGATAGAGGCCAGGAGTGTCATTTCCCGATCTGGGCACAGAGCTGAGAATTACTGACCTCTATGTGGTCTTGGTGAAGGAGCTGCTGCTCTCTTTCTTTGCCTTTGAGAATCAAGTATAAAATAACAATACGATGTGGCTGTCCACATGAACATCAGTTCTGTCTTTATAAGGATCTCAAAGTCCTTTACAAATACTAAGCCTCGAATGCCACCAGGAAATAGGTTGAGATACATTTTATCCACATTTTATAGATAGGGAAACTGGGTTAAGTGACTTGTCCAAGGAGACACAGTGAGTCTGCAGCAAAGTCAAGAACAGAATCCTGGTCTCTTGACTCTTTTTCTCTCCTTCCTCTCTCTTAGGCCAGCTGGCAGTTGGCAGCCCGCATTGAGACTGTGACTGTTTCAATCAAACCTTGCCAATCGGGCTTTCCCAACCTGTGATCAATGCAGCCCAAAGAAAAGTGTTAATGTGACCTATGCTGGCCTCTTACAGCCAGTTTCCTTTCCAGACTTTTTTCCCTGCAATCCTCTTCATGAAATAAAAATACTGTCAGATCTGTCTTTTGCCACCCATGTTAGCCATTTCTTCTGGCATTGCTGAAGCCAAATAAGAGCTCCTTCCAGTCTAGAATCTTTGGAAGTGGGGGAAGGGAAGTGGAAGCAGAAGCAGTCAGGGAGGAGGTGTTTAAAACAAACTGCCTGAAGAAACGGTTTTCCAAATTCAGCTCTTGATGCCCCAGTTCTACCTTCCCTTGTCTCGACTTTGGGAAGCATAATCTTTCTTTGGAGATGCATTGTCAGATCAAGCAGAAACAATGCTGGCTGAGCTCAAACAATGACCATATTTGATATTTTCTGCTGATTGAGCTGTCCAGTTGACTGGAAAGGGCTGACAGCAGAGAGAACTCTGGTCTGAGCAGAGCAGATCCCAGGCCAGCTGGTGAGGGAATGGGTTTGAGCCAGGTAATTATTGCCTAGTGCAGAGGTCGAAAGCCTCAGAGAGGCTGATGAACTAATGAAACACAAATGGGACATCTGTGTTCAGGAGTTCAGCAAAGCATGGAAAACAGAACTTTGCCAAGAGTATATGTACTACTGAAGGCAAAAGCACTTCCTCTAGCTGAGGGAAACCCACTGAAGAGTGAAGGCATGAGAAAGCCTTTTGCAGCAGACATTTTATTTGCATGATAACTTTAATGCTTTTAGCAATTACTCCAGAATCTCCAGCATTCAAGCAGGAGAGAGAAATGGATACAATTCAAATAAGACAGCCCTGAATGTCCGTAACACTGGGAAGATAAGGAGGGTCAGGAGAGATAATAAAGGACTAGAGGAGAGAGACAAAGGAGTCTTTGTCAGGAACCCGCCATGAGGTTACTGGGAAACTGGTGAATTTACTAATGTACTTGGTACCAACCCTGAAAAACTGGTATTGTATCAGCAGAGCAGGGACAGCTGGGTGGGCTGTTACTTTAAAAGAGTTTCACTTACAGTTACAAATATCAACACATTCAATGAATTCCGGGTCAGATTTTGTTCCTGGTATAGCCGTGGCATCCCATTGACAGCTGCAGCTGAGGGAAGAGTTTGGGCCAAAACCTTTATAGTGTATGTGTAACTGGAATCTCTGCATAAACAGAAGTATTATGTTCCTGGAGAAAAGGGTAGTTAAGCACTGGAACAAATTACCTTGGGAGGCTGTGGAATCTCCATCACTGAAAATGTTTAAGAACAGGTTAGACAAACACCTGTCAGGGATGGTCTGGATAATACTGTCCTGCCTCAGTGCAGGGGACTGGATTAATGACCTACTGAGGTACCTTCCAGTCCTACATTTCTATGGCTCTATATGGGAGAGAGTTAGTTAATTCATGTGTTAGTACATGAGTTTGGTTTTATTGTATTAATTTCCTAGATATACCCTTAAAATCAGTCCAGGTTTGCTTCCACCCCAGGGGACATTAATTTCACCCTACTAAAGAATGAGCTAGTTGGATCTGAGGGGTGTGTCTGTGTGTGAAGTGCAGGCCTTAGGGTGGTGAAATCCATCCTCCACCCCACCCAGAAGCAAGGTTTCAGTGCAGTACTCTGCATGGCTGCTATTCTAATCAATGGGCTATAGCACCTGCTGGAGCTCTACATGCCTTGTGTGGCATGTTGGGGTCACTGCATATAAATGGCTCCTACCTAGGTCCACCTACATAGCTGGTGTCTCAGCCTATGCAAGGCAGACACAGAGACCCTGTCTGTGATGTAGACCAGGTATACAGTTTCTGCACCCAGTAGGGGTGCTTGCATGGGCCCTCCATGCCTGAGTGAATATCACCAATATGAGGAGCTGCAGAAGTGCATTCAGACCCACAGGGCAAAGTAAGCAGATTCTGAGTGATGTGATTAAAAAAAGCTTTCACGATGGGAAGAAAACTGAACCCACTTTCCCTGGGCCAAGAAGAGGCAATAGGTTCTGTGTTTTCCCCTTTATTGATTAAGCCTGGAAGTAGAGTCAGCTGTGTTGGGCTGGTCCCTCTGGGAAAGCACTTGATTACTGAGGGAGGGACTGCTGGGGCAGGACACCAGGGTTATCTCTGCCCTTTTCCAGAAGGGGGATGGATCCTTCCACCTGGACAGCAGAGCTGAGCTGGGCAGGGAAGATCTTGGTTTAACATCAGCCAAAGCGGAGACACCTCTGAGGAAGTGGGACACCTGTGAGTCCTGCAACCACAGAGGGTCTTCCTCTGTCTCCCTGTGCAAAGAGCATGCAGAAAACAGAGCCTTCAGGGTTTCATAGCTGCATATCCACAGCCCCAAATTAGCAGGGTCTCCTCACTGAGAGCAGGCCTTGAAACTCGGAGTATTCTTCTGATTAAAATGTATCTCTACCTACCTCTGGAGGCAAAAGGCCACTGTTTTGATGTTTACAGGAGGCCTGTTTGTCCACAGGTTGGCCCTGTGAAGGTGAGTACAGCACTTATCTTGTATGTCACTGCACTGTCAGCACAGTGTGTGAGCCCATTGCCTGACGTGGGATGTGAAGCTAGGACCTTCTGGTCTGGAGGCGAGAGTGCTAATGCCAGCACTGTGTTTTTCACTTTGAAGTGTCATTAGTGAACTTTGCTAAAAGTGTTCTGTAAAAAGAAACAGCAGCAGCAGGTCTGTCTTCTATTCTTTCAGGGTTGCTGGCTCTGAACATTATCACCTCCTAATGCATGTAAATTATCTGATGACTCAATTATATTTAAATCCTCCAAATGTGAAGAATTTGTGCTTATTTCTTAGGAGATAAACATTTTAACAATGGCTGGATAGAAAGTCTGAACTAGAGGAAACCTGATGTGGAATTTACTTGAGGCAGAGATAGCACCCCGTGCTGTGACCGGGTCACCTCTCACAAACGAAGTAAGGTGAGTCAAGAGAATGACTTCAAGGAAAAAACAGATTGCAGCCACTGGTTCTGGTGACTCAGTAGGAGGCACTCTTCCCTCTGAATCCATATTGCCTAATCATAGTGATGATGGACTCTGGAGCTGCTGACAGTGGTATGAGGTGTGAAACCAGAGTCCTTACCACTTGTGATCCTATGGTTCTATCTGAAAGAATAAGGATGTTACCCTGTTCTCCTGGTCACTTTCAGGTTCGATAACTGTGTTCTGCATACCCAAATCTTCCCCCGGTGTTTCCAGTCACACATGGTGATCTTCACTGTCTGTTCTGAACTGCTAATTCATGCTGATTTGCTTTGTTCAAAGGTTGCAGGTCTTCCATACCATTAGTGACTTCATTTCAGTGATGGGTGAATTATATGTATTTAAAATTTAATAATCAGTTTGCTGAGCAATTTAGGATCTTAAATTAAAGGTGCAATTTTAATGCCACTCATCATTATTATCAAACCCACCTATACTTGGCCTAATGGGTCAACTGGCAGTGCCTTCCACCACCACTTGCGGACCTGGATTTGAGTCCATCTTCAGGACTCCCAGACTATGAACAGTTGGGGTTTGAGTATATAATACACTGGTTTAACATGAGTGATCACCTCTTTCTGAGTGACTATAACAGCCTGCCTCTTGTTCACAGCTAACAGTTACTGCATTAGCTCAATAGCTAGAGTGCTTTGAGGGCTGAAAGTCCCAGGTTGGATTCCCTCACTGACTGTCTTGGTGTCTGCATATGTGTTGCCAAGTTTGTTAGAAGAGTCCACTCAGGACTTGATTCAATGCCTGTTAGTCAATGTGAGTCTTTCCATTGGCTTTGGTGGTTGCTGGATTTAGCCCTAAATCTGAGGAAGCAGGATGGGGCGGAGGAGAAGATGAAGTTACTATTCACAAGAAGCAGCTTTATTGGTACTTCTGGCTCCAGAGTAAACTTCCAGAGCCAGATCTGCAAAATGCATGTGCCCTGTTGGGTTTGTCGAAGTCGGGCATGAATACACACCCCAGCTCGCTCATTTAAGCTGGATGTGCGCAATAGCAAATATGCACTGTACAGATTTGGCCCTGGCTCGGCAAAGACTGTCTAGCCTTCAAAATGCAGGGATAGAGTGGTAACTAGATGGAGGGAGGGGGGATGGAATTTTAAGTGGGCATCTTAATAGCTTGGCTGTTAGAGCCCTCTTGGCAAATGTTGCTGGCTAGAACACAGAAGCGGGGAGTAGAACAGTCTGCATTTGATTCTTTGGAACCCACCTGCCAATAGAAATAAAAGCACATGCTCCAAACCTAACTTCTGTGCGACTGATTCCTTTAGAAAAGCCCTATAGCTACACAGTCCAGCGCGGGGGGGGGTGGAAATTTGACAAGAGAGAATTGCTACCAGTTCAGCTTTGGATCTGTCCCATCCTTCCACTTTGTAAAGCCAGAAAGGGGTAGGGTTTTGTTTGCAGATTGCTCAGCCCATTCTACAGCTGACATTCCCAATAATTACAGTAAACACAGTGATGCAACACACAGTACTGTATATGAGAATGTACCTTCTTTTGCATTCAGTTCCGCATGCCCTGGCTTCTTACTGGTATCTTCATTTCAGTTTGGGGTTAAAGACCAAATTATAGACCCCTCCAGTATGTTGTGTTCAGTCTTCATTTCTCTCGCTCTCTCTGAAGTCTAAAAATTCAGGCCAGATTCTGATCTCAATCTCGCCAGTCAATACCTCAGTGCAACTCCACACATGCCAGCATAACTCAGAACAAAATCTGGCCCTTTGTGTTCTGTAAGTGGCAGTAAGCTAGCCACTTGTCCAATATGAAGAGTATTCTGATAGAGCAAAGTAAACTAATCAGGAAATATTGGAGTCTCTAGCGCAGTGGTCACCAACCGGTCAATCGTGATCGACTGGTCAATCCTAGAGGATCTCCCGGTCGATCGCGATCTCCGGTGGCAGCACAGTGTGGCTGCTGCCAAGGCTACCCTGGCCCCACACCACTCCTGGAAGCAGCCACTGCAGCCCCACGGCCCTGGGGGAAGGGGGGCAGGAGTCTCTGTCCATGTGCACTGCTCCTGCCTGCAAGCACCGCTCCTGCAGCTCCCATCGGTGGGGAGAGCTGCAGGGGTGGTGCTTGCAGAGAGGGGCAGCGCAGGGAGCCACGTGGCCCCACCCCAGGGGCTGCAGGGGCATGTTGGCCCCTTCCGGGAGTGGGGTAGGCAGGGAGCCTGCCTTAGCCTCGCTGCACCCGCCACAGACCGGGAGCCATTAGAGGTAAGTGCTGCCCGGCAGGAGGCTGCACCTGATCCCTGAGCCCCCTCCCAGAGCCTGCACCCCAACCCCCAGCCCCCTTCCAGAGCCAGCAACACAAACACCCTTCTGCACCCTGAACCCCCTCCTGCACCCCAAGCCCCAGCCGTGACCACCTTCCCGGGGCCAGCACCCCATAGCCTGCACCCCAACCCCCTGCCCAGCCATAACCCCTCTCCCAGAGCCAGGACCCTGTACCCCTTTCTGCACCCCAACACTCTTCCCCAGTCCAGAGACCCCTCCTGCACCCAAATTCCTTCTGAGAATGTATCCCAACACTGTGCCCCAGCTTAGAGCCCCCGTTTGCACCCCTCACCCCCTCCTGTACCCCAACCCCCTGCCTCAGGCTCAGCCCAGAGCCCCCTCTCACACTGTGAGCCTGCACCCCCTCCCAAATCCCATCCCCCTGCCCCAGCCCAGTGAAAGTGAGTGAGGGTGGGGGAGAGTGAGCAATGGAGAGAGTGGGGGATGGAGTGAGCAGGGGAAGGGCTGGGGGTGGGGTAGATCCTGAGCTGCCCTTAGATTCAAAAAGTGACCTTGAGTGTAAAAAGGTTGGAAACTACTGCCCTAGCCTCTGTTTGCCAGAAGCTGGGAATGGGTGACAGGGGATGGATCAGTTGATGATTACCTGTTCTGTTCATTCCCTGTGGGGCACCTGCCATTGGCCACTGTTGGAAGACAGGATACTGGGCCAGATGAACCTTTGTGGGATGGTGAGATCCCATCAAAAGAAGCAACTGATGCTCAAAAGGGATTGGATATGTATTAACCTGTATGTCAGAACAAAACAAGACAGATGCAACTAGCTCACATACCTTAGAGGAGGCTACTGTTCTGGAAATCTGACTCTTCAGGCCAGGAATCTGTGAGAGAAAGGTCTGAATTCAGAGTCCGCTACTTACTGACTGCATGGCATCTCCTGTACTTCTCAGGCAGGGTTTATGCAAATAATAGGTCTCCTGGCTGGCCCTTTAAATCTGTGCTAGACAGCCAGCATCGAGGGTGGTCGTTTAGCCTCTAACTGCTGCATTTAGCCATGTCCTTCCTTCCAGCTACTGCAGTCAGGATTTAGTTACTCTGTATATTGTTTTCTTTTGACTTTCACTTTCTCTCATCCCTGAGGAGAAGCAGCCTCACAACTAGTCTTCAGGGATCAGAGCTTTTCTAATTCTGTTAATCAAGATCTCAATCCAAATATTCATTGTTCTCCAAGGCGGTCAGCTTGAAGAACCCTGAGTTCTGCAGCTGCTTTTCCAGCTGGGTGGTTTTCTTTAACTAGGTCAGGAGTTGTATTGTGAGCAAGTTTGCTCATTTTGTATGGGTGAATAGAAATGCACTTTGAACCATTTGTCCTGAAAGCCTCTGGAGAGAATATCCAAAGCAGCTGGACTCAGAGCCTAGTATGAAGAGACCGAAAAGTTCATCAAGCCCACTAAGCTGTAGTCTTCTGATCAAGAATGTGTCTAACGTTAACGGGTGAAAGTATTACTGTGGCAGCGGCCCTTTTAAATCGCCACTGGAGCCCCGGGCGGTGCAGGCCAGGCAGCGCGGATGGGCTGGCTGGGGGAGACTGACACCCAGCCCTGCCCCTTCTGCCCGAGGCCCCACCCCTTCCGGGGGCCCAGAGCCGGGGCCCTGTACCGGTGAGGGTTTAATATTAGTTTCACCCCTAAATATTAAACTGAAATTATATAAGCTCATCGGCAACAGGCTGAGGAGAAGAGAGAGTACTGCTCTCCAGGAGTTAGGACAGCATAATGTTGTTCTGTGCATTGCGCCACTGCAAGGCCTGGAAGGAGGAGATGTCTTAGAAGAGAAGATGGAAATTTTTCGCATGAGAACAAAGTGAATCTGTCTAAAGCATTGTTTAAAAAAGTTTATTTAGGAGCTGTAACAACTCAGGCCACTGAGGGGTTGTTTAGGGACAAACGATTCTCCTCAGGCCCCATATACCACCGTATCAGAGAACACCTCTGCCATTGGGAGGGGTTTCACTCTTTGTATGCTTAAACACTTTAAGACTGGAATTCTCAAAGGCTCCTAAGGGAGAGAGGTGCCCGACTCCCATTGAATTACAGTGATATTTGGGCTCCTAACTCCCTGCGCCACCTTTGAAAATCTTACGCTACAGTATTAACCAGGGCACAGATTGTGAATATGTGACAAGAGGAGGCCCCCTCTGTCATCTCCCTCGATTTCTCAAACCAGTTGTCCTCCGACTTGGCTGCTACGACGATGAGTGTGGAGTAAACACCTCTCTAGAACAGAATAGAACTCTCCTATGTGAAGGAGACAGCTCTCCCAGAAGAGGACAATTCCCTCCTTTCCCAATACCTCAGGCCTCTGCCATTGGGCTCTAAAACCCTTTCCTTGTCTGCACCACCAGGAAGGCTTCTGCAAGCCATTCATGATTCATAGACCACAATTGATTAGCACTGAATTAAACTAATACATGGTCAAGGACACCTGTGTGTCTTCCCACCCCCACCACATTCTCCTCCAGCTGAGTCCTGGAAGCCATGCCCCCAAATCTCCAGGTAGGTAACACTGACGCTGTGAGTAAGGGCCTGCACTCCATCCTTCCCTTGTCTTACATGTATTGCTGTAGCATGTCACCAAACATACTGAGCTGACACATTGCAAAGCCCCGTACAGGGGGGCCAGTTAAGAGACTGCCAGCCTTTAGCTTCGAAACATCGTGATTTTTTGCATGGTGGGCCCCTCTGCACACGCAAGGCTGACTAAAATTCCCTTTAGAGCTCCTGAAGGCTGAACTGAGAGCATGCTCCAAGCCCCCACACACAGGGGAGGAAGACCTGGGAAGCTGAATGCGGGAAGAAAGGTTTTGTGTTCTTAGTCTTTGGTGATAGTTTTTGCTTTGTTTTCCCTGTGCGACGTGCTCTGTGTATTGCAAAGGCCCTGTCCACGCTTCAGATAAACGTGTGCTGGGACTAACCATGTTTAAAGGGGAGGCAGTGTGGTCTAGGGCAGAGGGCACTAGTCTGGGCTCCCTGAGTTCTGTTCCTGGCTCTGCTACTGACCTGCCGTGTGACCTTGGGGAAGTCACTTTTTACTTCTGTTCCATCTGTAAAATGAGGAGAATGATAAAGCAGTTTAAGACCTATTGGTAAAAAATGCTATAGTCAGGTAGTTATTAAATAAGGAGGGCACAAAACCCCTCAAATGTTTATTTTTGTGTGCTGCCAGGTAGTAATGTATGTTTCTTGGAGCAGAGATGGGGCTTTGTTCTAAGACACTGGGAGCATTTATAGCACCATGTGGAGGGGAAATGATTCAGGAGAACTGTGTACTGTTCTTGGCTCTGCCAGAGATTTGCTGTGTGACCTTGGGTAACTTGTTTAACCCCTTGGTGTCTCCCATCTGGAAAATGGCAGAGTAATTACTGCTAACCTGTCCTGGGGGATGAGGCTTACCCAGTTAATGTTTCCAAAGCACTTTGAGATTGCTGAATGGAAGGTGCGAAAGAAATGTTATTTCTAATAACCATGAACCTGATTCACTAAGGCACCTTGTGCAGTTATTTAGGGCTAAGTTTTCAAAAGAACCCAGCTCCCATTTAGGCACCTGAATCAGAGCCAGAGTGTGGTGAGCTCTTAGGACAGTCTGGCCATAATGTGTCACAGTGGGAGCTGTGGGATTTCAACCATGTTTGAAAATCTGGCTCCTTAGGTGCCTAAATGGGAATGGAGCTCTGTTGACAATCTGGTGCAGTTCTGAGAGTCGAGCACTTGACCACCTGGCCTCGAGCTCTGTTGAAGACTTGGCTTTTAGAGCAGTGCAAAGTGGGTTTACAAGGATACTCTTCCGAGTCATTGCCTTTCACCTCCACATTTTACCGGTGTAAATGGCCATTGTAGGGACAGGGCAGCAAAGAATCAGGCCCCAGAGCTATAACTTAGCTACAGGCCAGAGGAATGTTTAATAATAGAAGCCTAAAGAACTAGAAATAAAGAAAACACAACCTGAATGGTACTCAGTGCAAAGAGCGGCATCCCAGTAAGGTACAGGGAGGGGAAGCATGCTATGTTCTTTGGGTAAATTCTGTGCTTTCCCTGTGGGAAGAAGAAGGGTGTGGGGGGAAACCCATCCTGCAAATAGGCTTTTAATCTTCATAAGTGCAGATGATCTGTAAATTCCACAAAAAGAGACATAGAAAACACACACACACCTTTTAACTAGTGAGCAATTTAAAGACTAATAGGATTCATCCATAATTACATAGTTAAGTAAAATTTATGTATGAAGGAATTAACTGATTTCCCTCAGGGCAATATAAACCATAGAGACAGTGCTCTCATTTAAAAGCACCATCTCAATGTTAAAATACTTTGTCATTCTTCTGTAGCAACGGTTAGGTGCTGCGAGAGCCACATGGAAGTTTATTTACTGCTCCTGCAGACAACTGATAACAGATCTCTGCTTTGTTTGGAATAGAAAACTTGAACAGCTTGTCCGCACCTCTCCGCTCGGACATTAAATCAACATGGCTCTATTAGTGGCCCTAGGATGCCAGCTGAGCCATCTCTAGGCCTGTCACCATGATGTCTTCATCTGTAACCAGAGCAGACGTGAGCTCCTGGCAGCTTCGGGAGGTGACAACAAATCCAATTAGCTCCTCTCCATGGCGCCACAATACTACTGTGAAACGGCCTGACAGGGAGGGTGGTTGCAATACCCCACACAGTGGGGCATATCCTTCATACTAAAAAAAAAAAAAAAAAAAAAATGCTACCAAGACTTAATTGCTGGAGTGACTTTCCAGGCGACTGTTGGAATCCAGTGCTCAATCTGGTCAGAAATGTGAGCTGTCCTCAGGGGTTGACTAATATGCCATTTGGGGAGGGGCTGAGGGAAGGAGGAGAAGACCCCAGCAGGTGGTAAGTGCTCCCTCTGCATTATCTTTTTTTGGCTGGGGTGGGAGCCAAAAGATGGAAGCTAACCCCCCGTTCCAGTCTCTGTCTCTTGAAAGGGCAGGAGGGGAGCTGTTCATCAGGAAAAGGAATTGGAAGTAGACAATCTAGCTGATGCCTTCAAGCATCGAATGAGAGGGGATGATAACACTTGCTCAGAAACAGAGACTTGGCTGTTTGTACTTGAATGCAGACCCTTTCCTCCCAGCCTAGTAGAAGAGGGTATTGCATATGCTAACACAAAGCTGCAAATCTCCCAAGAGGCAAAAGACGTTAACTCTTTCTTGTGTTATTTCCCTAGTTCATCTCCATTCATGTGACATAGTGCGATCTTGTGGCCCTACTTGTAGCTAACAAGGCAAGGGAAAGTAGGTTAGAGAGAGACATGGAAACAGACAGAGTTTGGGGTCTCTGAGTAAGACCCTAAATCTGATTTCTTCTGTAAGTTCTCACTATAATAGTTTAATAAAAGCAAATAGCTGAAACCTCAACCTCCCTGCTACTCACAGCCATACAGTTATGATGCGGGCACTCTTCCTAGAGACCATCTTTTGAGCTGGTGTTTTCACTGAGTCCTAGCTCACTTCTTCAAGCAATTCCTGGAAAGCAGAAAAAATTGAGATGGACACTGGCCAGCAAGCTAGCCATCAGTTCGGCCCACTGTGCTGGATGTTAGGAGGAGGCCTATTCTGCTCTAAGTTACTAACTCCATTCTTGGCTCCATTGGCTTCAGTGGAGTGGCCCAGGGATTACATTGATGTAACCAGTGTGGTCCTTGGATTCTAAGGAAGGTAATGGACACTTGCTGCTGGGTAGAATGGAAGGATATCTTTCCCACTCCTTGCCCTTCCGAATATGGTGGTAGCTTTGTATCTAATGCTAGTGGAACAGAGCGAGGCGTGATTAAATGTAGCACATGCTGGAGAACACTAGAGCAAGCAAAGAGAAGGCATCGGGGAACAACAATCAGATGATGGCTCTGTTGCATTTTTCTGAGTTGGCATGACTGATGAATTCAGTTCATTCCTCTCATGGGTGTGATGTCTTAAACTAAAATGGAAGGACGTAGCATTGTTAATGGTGATGGGGATGCAACACAAAGGGAAGAAAAAACACTCTAGAAGTGAATGTGGGAGGATATAGTGGCATGTGTATTGCACTATTTCCAACAATGTTAAACTCTCAGTGCTCGCCTGGCTCCCTGGTGCTCAGAATGTGTTTTTTAAAAAGAAAACCCCCAAGGTGCAGTGAGATCTGGGAACATTTCATCACCAGTAGTGAGTTCTGAGGATGGCTTTCTCTGGAGAGAATGTATTATAGCAATATTGCCTTCCAGAGTGTTGGTGCTCTAGTCAATGGCTAACAGCATGACATCTCTCTGTTGTCAGTAAGCCAATTGTGCTGTTGTCTCTTCCCACATCCCTGTGGGCACTGGCAGCCATGCCGCTGACAACAGAAAGGGAAAAGGGTGGAGCTGGGCTGAAAAGAAGGACTAGAGCCACTTCCCCCCCGCCCCCTAAGTCCCTCACAGAAGCAGCTTGTTGCAAATGTATGTTATTATAGTCAGACTCATTCCAGATTAATTGGGCACAATATCTAGGCATGTGGCTGATTTACAGAGCAACCAAAGATTCAGTGAGCCTTGGAACTCCTGGACTGGTTTTGGAAACAAATCCAGTGCTGCCAGGCCCAATTATTTTCAGCAACATCTTTCTGCTACTGAAACGCAGAACTGTGGACTTTGGCCTGCTTGGTGAGGACTGCTTTGTGAGCTTGCAAATTGACTTGATTCTAAATGCAAGCTATTGAATCAGGCCTGCTGCAGGGAGAGAAAAGATGTGCCCTATTTATTACTGCGAGGCCCCCTCTTAACCTGCACTTAGCAGCTGTAGCAATTTAAAAATTATTTAAAAAAAACAACACACAATGCAGTACAAGTGGCAGCCTCTGCTCAAGAGGAAGAATTGGGTTCTTCTGAGATTAATATCAAGCAGAAAACTTCACAGCTGAATAACAGACTCTGGGCCAAATTCAGAACTTGGTTACACCATGGATGTTAATAGAGTTGCATTGCCAGTGCGATGGACAGCAAGATTTCACTCCCTAGGTAAGAAAGCTGTTAAAATGTTCAACAGCTGTAAGAAGTGTCAATGCCTATAATACAGTATTGACACTGGTAAACAACGTGAGAGACCACAAAGCTGATGTGCTGCGGGAGGTGTTCACAGCAAAGGCTGAACTGTACACAACGCACCTGGATCTAAGCTTTGTTACAAACCTCAAGCTCAGGCCAGCTTCACTGAAAGGGTTTGCGACCCTTCTGTGTGAACCTGGGGCTGCTTGATGGGCTCTGGGAGAAAGCTGTCCATTCAAAACGCAGTGTTATGTGGCTTAGCCACAAGAACAGTAGGGACTCTGTGGCTGCAGCTGAGCTTTGCTTTGAGCTGTTAGAGAGAGCGAAGGGCTGGAATGCAAAATACAAAGTAATGCCAGAAGATGCCAGCAAAGTGCAAGAGGAGACGATGCACATAGGACCCCCTACAGTCCCATATCGCCTAAGTTCA
This sequence comes from Chelonia mydas, assembly GCF_015237465.2. NCBI lineage: Eukaryota > Metazoa > Chordata > Testudines > Cheloniidae > Chelonia > Chelonia mydas. The sequence goes on from NC_051246.2 coordinate 106,876,408, forward strand.
CCCAACTGTAATGTTTACAGCCAACCAAGGCTTTCAAGTGACCGTAATGACCTGGGTACTTCTGCATGTGGGCTGTGCTTGCTTTAGGGGTTGGTTAAGTTGTTTATTATTTATACTGCAATAGTGCCTAAGGCTGTACATAGCCTGTAAGGTGAGTAAATCTGATTAGCTTGAATGGTATTTGTGTGTGGGTTTTGGAGCCACTGTGGTGTTAAGTAGCATCACACATTTGGAGCCCTCCAAACCAATCTTACCGCATGTCACCCCAAATCCGAAAGGTGGCTCTGAATGTTATGGGCTATGATTGGTTGTCAATCTCCAGTCAACAGGAAGTGTTGGCTCCTGTTGTATTTCCTGCCAAATCCCTTTATTTGGGAGAATCTGTATCAAAACGTACAGTATGGCCCCAGTGATCAGGGGACTGGAGGTTCAGATAATAAGGGGAGGTGGACAGCAGGCTTTGACTTGGTGCTTGAAAATGTGGGATGGTTCCCTTGATTGAAGGAATGAAGGTCTCTGCTCCTATGGAGCTCCTGTGTATCCTAGGATATGTCTGCACTTCAAGAAAAGGTGTGTTCTTAACTCAGGGTTAGCTAACTCAGGTTAAAATAGCAATGAAGACATGGTAACATGGCTTTTAACTTGGGGTAGCAGCTTGAGTTCAGGCCCAGGCTGCCCTATAGTCTTCGCAGTTATTTTAACCCAAGTAAAACCCTTAGAGCCTCACTTGCGAAGATTTAGGGGAGACGAAGTATAAGCTCTCGCTCAGATTTTCTCCTTCTCCCCAGCCATCTCACCAGCTAAAGAGAAGTTCAGCTTGGAGCTGAAGGTTTGCTGTGTAGCATTCCTAAAACGAGGAAGTAGGACCACACCTCTGCTAAGTCAACCAATTTTGGGGAAGCTGGCCAGCTGTATACCTCAGCCTCACTTACCTGAAACCCCTGACTGATGCGTCTGGGATGGGTGAAGGTCAAATAATGAAGGCTTTGTTGTAATTATAAAGCTGCTAATCAGAGCAGTATGTTTGGCAGAGCATCCCACCCTCTAAGAGAGGGAGTCTCATAGCGCCAGCATCATGCAAGCAGCTCTCACCTCACCGTCGTCAGCGCAAGCAAGGGGCGGGTCCGTTTGATTAAACCTGTGGAAGAGTGGGGAATACTTAGTTCAAATGACATGGATTTTCTTGACTTCTTGTTTAATTTCACTGTTAATGTTTCATGCTTCATACAACGTTTATAAGTACCTCCCAAGGTGTTTGTCCCATCAGGAGAGCACCGCTCTGCTCTGACGTCCTGCTGAATCATTTCAGCCCTTTAACTCCATTAGAGGGTAGCTCAGCCGTGTTCATAAACTTACAGGCTCTCAGGCTGTCTTGGAGCGTTGGCTGCTGGGAGCTTTGGGATCTAGGTAACAAAATGGAGCTTCTGAATCAAATTGGACAAGCACAGCATCAGAGAGGGAGGTAAATAGCTCAAAAAGATGGTGTCAAAGCCAAGGCAACTTCCCTCTTGGTTTTTGGCCAAACCCTTTAGTGCTTACAACATAGCAACCATATGGCTCTTCCTCTGTGGTATTACAACCCTCCCCCCTCCCATCCCCCCCAGGTGCTGAGGCTCCTCCAGGCAGGTGAAACATAACTTCATCAAAATCAGTGACTTGAACAGGAATGCGTTCTGCTCAGGACTGTGTTTTCATGAAGTCTGTATTTCTCCTCTTCCCTTCCACCCAGTCTTGCTTTCTTCTATACATGCCTTGTGTACCCATCACCATCCTCTGGCTTGGACTAATGTTCATTCCCCTGGGCCAGCCAGCAGATGTCTATGTAGAGTGTTGGTGTGGTAACCCTCTTCCTCCTCCTCCTCCTCCTCCTCCTCCTAGGCAACAGTTTGATGCCTAGACAAGCCCCTGCCTTAAAAGCTGTCACCCTGGCTAAGTGTGGAGGTGGTGGTAGTCAGGCCAGAGCCATGTTGGTGTAGTGGCTCTCACCCCCAGCTAGTGTGAGGATCATTGGTGCCTTAAAGCAACAGACCGCTATGCAGATGGCAGTCCTGGCTAGTAGGGTGGGGATGGGGGATGACCTAAAAATTCAAAGCCAAACTGGTCACCTATGCAGCCTACTTGTAATGCTGGCCCTGGAGCTAGTTGACCTCAGCCATCTAAATCCTGTGTTGCACCTGTTTTATTCATAGATTTGAAGGCCAAAAGAGCTCAAGAGGTTTACCAGTCTGATTGCCTGTATATCACTGGACATTACATTTCACCCAGTTATCCCGTATTGAATCCTATAACTTGTGTTTGGCTAAGGCATATCTTCCAGAGAGGCAGCCAGTCTTGAGGTGCACATATTGAGATATGGAGAATCCACCAATTCCCTGGATTGTTTGTTCCAATGGTTAATCCCCCTTACTGTTTAAATCCGATTTGAATTCGTCAGGCTTCAGCTTCCAGCCATTGGTTCTTGTTATGCCTTTCTTCACTAGAATGAAGAGCCCTTTAGTACCTGGTATTTCTCCCCATGATGGTACTTATACACCACAATCAAATCACCTCTCAATCTTCTTTTTGATAAGCTAAACTGATTGAGCTCTTTAAATCTGACACTGTGAGGTATTTTCTCCAGCCATTGGATCATTTTGTGGCCCTTTTCTGCATTCTCTCCAATTTTTCTACATCCTCTGTAAATGTAGACACCACAACTGTAGGCAGGATTCCAGTACTGGTATCATCAAGGCTGTCTACAGACTTTTTAAAAAAGTGTGGTGTAGATTGGACCCCTGGGTACATCCCAGAAAGCCCCAGCTATAGTTTGTTATAAATCCGGGACCTGATTATACAGTCTCTGCATATGAGGAACTGTCATTGAAGTCAGTGGCAGCCATTAATAATGATTAGCTGCCCCATGAAGAACTATTCTTTCACAGAGCTCAAAACTCTACAAAGGAGGTGTGATGGGGTGTCCACCCCACACAAGGCCTGAAGGGGTTAAGGTGCTGAGGTCGGCCAATTAACTACCTAAGCTGCACCTGGAGGAGAAACCAGGGAGCAAGGGCTAATTAGAGATGAAGCTCAGCTGGACAGGAGCTGGGGCGGGAAGGCAGCTGTATAAAGCTTAGTAGCTAAGAGCAGAAGGTGGCTGCAGAGAGAGAGGCTGTAGTCACTCTCGGGGTGAGAGAAGGCAAGATAGGAAGAAGTCCAGGGATACAGCCGTAAAGTTTAGGACTGCAGACCTTGGCTGCTTGTTCCAGGGTCCCTGGGCTGGAACCCAGTGTAGAGGGTGGGCCTGGGTTCCCCTACCAGCCACTGGGGAAGTGGCACCTTTAAGAGGCAGTGAAAGAGAAGGCTGCCTGGACTGTGAGTCCCAAGAGACTTTGATATACCCACACCCATGCAACCGTTGGAAGGGGAAAACTATAGTGACCTTGCTGGAGGACCAAGCCACGAAGCAGGATCAGCTGAATCCCGAGAGAGTGATGGAGTGAGAAAACCCAGGAAGGGTCATCAGCCTGTCAGAGCTAATCCCTGATGCGACCAGAAGGAGGTGCTCCAGTGGTGAGAAGAGCACCCCATAATAGGTGGGCAAGTATCAATAATCCCATTTTACAGAAGAGGGAAAATGAGGCACAGAGTGGTGACATCACTGGAAGAGGAGCAAGGATGGCCATGTGGCTATGGATCTAACTTGAGTTGTGGGAGACCTGGGTTCAATTCCTGCTCTGCTACTGAATCCTTTTGTGACCCTGCACAAGTCACACAGTCTCTTTGTGCCTCAGTTCCCCATCTCTAACGTGGGAATTGCAGAAGTTCTGCATCTCCTAAGGTGCTGAGAGGATAAATACATTAGTAACAGTGAGATGCTCAGATATTGTGGTAATGAGGGCCATGCATATCATCATAGGCAGCAGTGATGTGCCCGGGTTTACACAGTAGGTGAATGGCAGAGTTGGGATTAGAATCCCAGTCTGTCTGCTAACTTTACCCACCGGATTATGCCTGATGCTACACACTGGCTGCATAATAAGGCACTGATTTGTTTTTAATCTGTTTAAGATATGGGCCTTTCTGGATCTGTACACTCCGGAACTTGGCTGGGGTTCAAAATTATATCTGGAACCAGAGCTTGGGGTTTGAGAACATTTTTTGTTTTAACACGGTTCTCCGATATGGCTGTGGTAGGCACCCTAGGAGCTAAGTGCAGAGCTCTATGTTCCCCACAGGATTCAGAGCTCCAGCCAGATAGGGGAATGAACAATCAGGATTCAAACCGGTTATCTCCCTTACCTAGTGTTGCCTCCAGGCCAATGAGCCAATTTGAATCAGAGCCAGCATTACACAGTTTTGTAGATGACTTTTAAACATGCAAAGAAAATTAAATTATTCCTTCAAATATCCTTAGCCGGAAGAATAACTCAAAGGACATATTGGATGGGGTGGGTTTTTATTTTTTTTCAGAGTACAGTTCTTATTTATTTGAATGCTGCATCAAAGCTAGGAGAAAAGACCATTGTGCCTTTGATTGGATTGGAATTTTCAGCATCTGCATTGGCCAAAGGCTGTCCATCCTCTCTCTGTCTCTGACACGTGATTCGGTGGGGAAAGGCAGGGAGCGGGGGAAGATAAATTGACAGACAGGCAGACAGATCAAACACGACACTTCAAAGAGACGAAAAAATACAAGAATGAAGCAATCCAGCATTACAGTCCCTCAATGCTGTGAAACAAAGCAGACAACCCTTTACACATGGCCATTACTGCCATCCAGAGACTGAGGCTGTATACACGAGATCTTACCAAAAGCACTAGGGAGTGGTCTCCAGTGACTACATGACCAGTTATTGCACTATCCGTGCTCAGACACTCTGAGGGGCTAATTAGTGCTTTTAATATGTAAATCAGAGCCTGAGCAGATTAAATCTAGGGAAAAAAACCAGCTGGTGAATATGTTATTTTAATTATTGCTCCAAAGAAAATATGGACATGGCTTAAGATGATGACAGAGCAGACCTTTAATATCAGCACTGAAAGAAATTGTCTGTCAACTGAAAACCAGGACTGGAAACTTGGCACTGATCTTGAGTGGACTGTGATTGGTGTCATGCAATTAGTACCCTGTTAGCAAAGCCCAAGCTTGCTAATGCTGATGCTCCAGTCCGACCAACTGAATTTCTAAAAGTGCTTTACAGTTACTTGTAGGACAGTGCCCAGAGGCCTCAAACAGGATCCCATTAATGCCAGGCATTGTACAAACACCAAGAAAAAACATTCCTTGTCCTGATGAGCTTTCTAAATTTCTGAATAATTTTACATGGCTCCGCTGTTGAGATCAAAGTGTATCATCTCTCTGCTCACATACAGATGAGCTTGAACCTTCTGGGGCACAACATTGGGAAGAGAAGGAATTTTTCAGTCTTCTTGACCAGCTTTGCCTGAAGGCAGAGAAGAATATCTGCAGGGAATCAGAAGAGGGAAGAGAGAGAGAGATTGAAGACAAGTTGGTGGGAGAAAGAGATTAAAAGAGTTTTGTGGGCAGAGTGAGAGGGAGGTCATGGGAATATAGGGTGGATGATTAGCAGAGTTTAATAGGAAAGGCTCCAAGGAGGAAAGGAGCTATTAACTTCTTTGGGGCTACATCCACCAATGCTAGGATGAAATATTTTGCACAGTAAGCCTGGATTCCTGTCCTGTCTGCCAAACACAAGTTGAGAAGATGAAGTTTGCTTTCTAAGAAAAAAGTTTTCAGCAAAGAGGGCATCTGCAAGCCCCCCAGCCCTCTTGTTACTCAAGTCAGCTCTGCCTTCCAACTCGCCTGAAGGAATTCAGAACAACTTTCTTCTGTGTCAGATGCTGAGGCTGTCGTGCAGCCTCCAGTGAAGTGAACATTTTTCTATGGATCAATATCTAGCTTCTGTTGGTAGGAAAACTCTGAACTTTCCATAGAGCCAGGGAATTGTGTTCCCTTTGAACGCACGCACGGCCTTTTATCTCTGTCTTTCTGTTTGTGTGTGTGTGTCTTAATTTATGACGGGGAGTTATAAGAAAGGCCATTTGCTTTCAGCTCCCCTCACTTTACCAGCCTCTGGTATAGCTGCACTTCTTGGGGTCTGCTCTATGAGTCCTCAAAGCACTCTGTTCAATGTCATATCCTCTCTCAGACCTCACGCTAACGTGTCTTCAGGTATGTCTGTGCTTAAAAGGTTGTTGCAGCACAGATGCAGTGCTGCAGCTGTGCCGCTGTAGTGCTTCAATGTAGAGACCACTTACACCAGCAGGAGCAGTTCTCCCATCAGATGGTGGTAGCTAGGTCGACAGAAGAATTCTGCCATCGACCTAGCGCTGTCTGGACCTGGGGTTGGGTTGGCATAGCTACGGCTCTGAAGGGTATGGCTTTTTCACATCCCTGAGAGATGTAGCTTGCCAATGTAAGTTCCCAGTATAGACTATCACCAGCCCTCCCTTTGACGTCTCACCACTGCTTCTTGGGTCAGCCTTGCTGTCTTTTTCCTTCAGTCTTGATCTGTGGGACTCTCTTAACTACATAGTTGTCAGGATTGCACTTTACATGACCAAACCATGTAAGCCTGGACTCCCTCCATTTTTTGTTTATGGGTGTTACTTTGAGCATGTCTTTAACATACACATTCCTCATATTGTCTTTCTTGCTTACCACTCATACATCTCAACATTAGCATTTCTGCAGAACAAATCATTTACTCATTTTTCTTCTTTGTTGCCTAACGCTCCTTGTATGTTAAAACTGGATGACCCTCCATTTTACAGACTTTTCCTTTTTATTTTACTGTTATCTTCCTGTTGCTTATGACATCACTTATTTCTCTCCATTTGAGCTGGGCATTTAATATCCTAGTTCTAATTTTGTTCTCCATTTCCCACTTTTTACCAGATTTTGGAATACAGATACTTGAAACTGCACTTCTTGAAATGTCTAATTAAAAATGTCTTTTGTTGTTGTTTGGTTTTTTTTGCAATAAGCATATATAGGTTGTGTATAACTGGGGCTGCTAAGTTACACAAGAGACTCCTTTTAAGAAAGGAAATATATCAAAGAGTTCTTATGACGGATCAGCCAGAAGACTTGCATTTGAGTTAGCTGGGTTGTCATCGGGTCTGAGACATAGACTTTCTTTCATCACAGTTTTCTAATGCTTAGCTTTAATAGTGCATAGTTTGCCCTGTTCTCCCACCTCTCCCCTTCACACTGTGTTCTTCTTTGCTTCTTTCTCTTCTCCACTGCTGAGCTTTTGACACTCCTAAGGGCAGAGGTACCTGTTCAGAAGCCTCCTTCTTTCTTCCTGTGACTGTCGTTGTGGCCACTGTCTTGTTAGCTTCCTTTTTTATTGATAATGAAAACTTCCAATACAGTTTTAGGGCCAGATCCTCAGCTGTTGTAAACCAAGGATGACTTCAGTGAGGCAAAGCCAACTGGCCTACAACCAAAGCTAAGATGACAGGTTGAGTTCCCTTTGCTACATCCTTCTGCAATATGCAATGTGAGGGGAGAAAGGTTTGTCTTGTGGTTATGGCACTGAACTAGGGCCACAAGATTTGCATTCAATTCCTGGCTTTGCCACTGAGCCCTGGTGTGATGTGGGGCAAGGCTCCTAATCTGGGTTTTTTACTTCCTAAATTGGTAAAATGGAGATAATACTTCCCTCCTCCCGCCTGTCTTGTCTATTTAGACCCATCCCCAAAGAGTTGCAATCTATCTCTGGGCATACAGTGCTTAGCAAATTGGATGCCCAACTCAGTTGTGGCAAACAGGGGATCTAGTTATCTACTATTATTACCAATTATACAGTGGCCAAGCAGCCACTGGGAAAAGAAGAGGCCAGGCTCTCTGAGGAGACAAATGATATTTAGCACGCATATAACCCTTTACATTTATGTACTGCCATCAGCAAAGCCAGGCTCCCAGTCCCAGGCTCATCCACTGATCCATGCTACCTAGGTAGCACAAATGTGGGGGACAAGTCAGTAAGACACACTCAGGACCAAATTCTTTTCACCAAGATGGAGGATAAGAGGTGTCCATGAGAGAAAAATTGCCGCCCTGTTTTGTAATAAGTTAGGCCACGTGGGTTGGCTCTATTGCTCAATGCTGTACTTGCTGATAGTTCAGTCCAGGTCATGCAACGGCTGCTGAGCAGAGTCTACTACTTAAAGAGATAATAACTGATAAATCAAATCTTACACACTGTCACTCATCTCATTTCACACAGTCTCACTCATTTCCCTTCCATCTCAGCCTCTCAACAGGTTTGATCTTGACAATTCCAACAAAATAACACTAAAGGCAAAAGGACCCTTTTCTCTAAGCTCACCCCTTCCCCAGTCCGCTAACATCTTTCTCAAAACCCTTTAGTGAATAGGGAGTCAAGGGTTATTTTGTATCTATGGGAAAAATTCCTGAGGGAGCAGGGCCTCTAGAAATTAACATCATTTATGCTGTAGAGACTAAAGTATAACAGACACTTCTGCAGGGAGCGTTTCCCTTTTGCCTTTGGAATCATGAGCTTGTACCAAATGGCAGTCATGGTGGAAACACATTTCCAGGACAAGAATCCTTAAACCCTCCACAAGGGCTTTATCTACCCACCTCCGACACGCTTTTCACTCAGCAGGCAACTCAAGGCGAAACCTGCTTTGCCTACACAAAGACCAAGTCATGGTAATTAATGCTTAGCATTTTCATAGCACTTGACGGGCTCAATTCTCCACCCTGCCCGAGCTCTGTTCAGAGTGGAGAGGGTGGGGCCTGCAGGGAGATGGTTGTCACATATTAGAGCTGCTGAGGAACAGCACTAACATACTGGTGCAACAGCCAGCAGTGATCTTACACCAGTGGAGGGGTGGGCGTAGCTCTGCTCTACTCTGCCATGACTCTCCCCACCCCCAGCCTTCTCCCACCACACCCTCGATATGCCCCTGACCCCTGCCCTCTTTCCCGTTACAGTGGGGAGTCAGCACCAGCTCCACCACCTCAGCCTGCTTTCTGCCAGCAGAGAGTTCCCCTAGGCAGGGGTTATTCTTCGCTGGCCATTTATGGGCAGTTTAATCCACATTACATCTCTCAAACAGTGCAAAATGTATTTATTAGACTAGAGAGTCTAACCCTATATGTTCAAAGCACGGTATGGGCATGGACTAATCATTTCTGTGAGAATAGTGGTTAAGTATCATTCCCCCCCTTTTTTTTTTTTACCATCTCATGTGCAAACTGAACCAGAAGAGGGCTGAGATGTGCCCAAGGCCTCGCAGTGATTTAGTGGTGGAGGCAGGATTAGAACACAAAACAGCCTGGTGAGCAGGTCTTGTTGGGGAGCTGTGCCCAGAAACTTAAGAGGCTTGAGGATTCAGGAGGTTTAGGGTTCAAGTCCTTTACATTAGAGTAGTATTCTTCCTTCTGCGACAGAGTGTCAGCCCTGTTGTTTTTGGTTCCTGGACAATAGGAGATTACAAAATCAAAGTGTGAAAACAATAAGGCCCATTGAAGTTGTCACTGGTTGAGGGCCTTAACCCTATGCAAATATTCCAGATTCTTATTATCAGTGTACTCCAGGAAGAGGTACCAAGCTCCTTCCAGATAGTGGTGCCACACTTCAAAAGTGGTCTTAATTGCCAGAAGTACTTTGTCCAAAATTTTGTAATTTTGGTCCATGGGTGTGAGTTTCCTGGAGTATAGGGCACATGAAAGTACAATTTTTGTGGACTGTGCCTTTGGGATAGCATTGCTCCAATTGTCAAGTTGGAAGCATCTGCTTTGATGCAAGCTTGTGTGGTGGCTGGGTGAAGCAATATGGGAGCAGTAGTTAATATGAGTTTTAATTACTCAAAGGCCTGCTGGGCCTTGGACACCAGAGGAAACTGGTGTTTTTTCAGAGCAGGGCAGTAAGAGGGGCGATCCACTCTGAGAACCTTGGGATGAACTGCTGACAGAAGTTTGTGAACCCCAGGAAACGTTGTAGTTCATGAATGTTCCATGGTGCTGCCTACTTGAGGATTGCTTTTACCTTGCATGCGTCTATTTCAATACCAGCAGGGGACAGGATGAACCCCAGGAATTCTATGGAGGACTGATCAAAGGTGTGTTTTTCTAAGGTAGCGCAGAGGCTTCTTCATGATGGAATGGACATGCTTGGTGTGTTTTTTGGCATTGTCTGAAAAAATAAGTGTGTTATCCAGGTAGGCTACAACATATTGCTCCAGAATGTCCCTGAGTATGTCATTAATAAAAAGCTGGAATGTTGTGGGTGCATTAGTCAGGCTAATGGACATTGTGAGATACTCAGTATGACTGTTATGACTTCTAAAGGCAGTCTTCTGTTCGTTCCCAGCACTATTGTGTACTAGGATGTATGCCCCCAGAGGTCCAGCTTTGTGTATACCTGAGCAGTACCTACAGTCCATTAGCTTGGGGATTAGTGGCAATAGGTACCGGTATCTAATAGTGACTTGAATCAGTGCCCGATAGATGGTAGTCTCCAATTATGAGTAGACTGTTTTAAAAAAAAAAATAAAGGTGAGGTGGACTTACAAATAAAGCCCTTGACTAAGTTCTGCTGAAAGTAGGTGCACAGAGTGGCTAGTTCGGGTTCAGACATGGCATATATATGCTCCAAGAAGAGCCTGTTTGGCTTGTTGAGAACAAGGCTTGTTCTCAAAGCAAGAGAAAAAACACTGCCAAGAGCCTGGTGGCTATGGTGCACAGTTAGGACATAGAAGACCCAGATTCAAGTCCTGCTCAAATGAGGCCAGTAGAAACATATGACTGGAAGAGGGAACTCCCGAGCCATCAAGTGTAGTCGCCTAATATATAACAGGGTTGCTTACAATAATCCTATTCAGAAATGTATCAAACTCCATCTTAAAACTAGTTAGGTTGTCTGTCCCCCTTCCCCCCACCCCCCACTCCTACTGGAAGGCAGTTCCAGAACCTCACTCCTCTGATGGTTTAAAAACCCTCTTCTAATTTCCAGCCTGAATTTGTTCATGGCCAGTTTATGCCCATGGAGAAGGGGGCTAGCAGCTCTCCAGCTCACCCAGGGCTCTGCCTACAAAGCTCCTGACTGGGGGAGATGTCTGGTCCCACTGGTTCACTTGGTCACACTACTTCATCTAGAGGGAGGCACAGGAAGTTCTCCAAGCAACTAGGTGTATCCCTGGCTGGCTGCCATTGCCGACCCTGCCTACTTGTTTGACTCCTGAGCCCTGTCTTCTCTTGGTTCCTGCCTCCCAGACTATTCCTGCCCTCCCTATCCCAGATCCCCATCTGCTCCTGGTTCCTGCTTTCCTGCCTCACTCCAGGTCTCTGCTTTTTCCCCCCAGACCTGACTCTGACTCCCTGATTTGTCCCTTGGCTTGACTCCTGACTGTTTCCATCTCTGACTCCCAGCTCCAGTTCCTAACTCTAACCACTAGGCATGACCACCCATGCCCCCGTCCTTACAGCTTGCTCGGAACCTACCTACTCCTCGAGGGAGCCCAAAGGAGGATAGACCCCAATGGAGTTCCCTGTCCCACAAGGGGCATTCGCACTGCACAAGCAGGTGATCCAACTCCAGGCAGGCATTGCACGCTCAGAACACAGAGCTGGCTGCTGAGAATCAGGCTCTGCAGGAGCAAGCCTATCAACTCCAAGTGCTGAATGCTGTGCTCCGGGCCCATCTAGCCATGCTGTCCTCTGAGCTGGGACTTACTATTCCTCTGCCTAACTGCTTTGATGGAAGTGGCTCCAAATTCTGAGGCTTCATGAGGCTTGTTCTTTGTTTGACAACAGATATACTCTTCTGACCAGGCCAAGATAGGCCAGGTAGTCAGCCCTGCTAACTGGGAAGGTGTTGAACTGGGCCTCCCCACTGTTGGAGGCTATCACTCCAGTGCTGTCAAACTGGGATGCCTTTCAGCAGGGGATAGCAACCATCTTTGATGACCCCAACCACACCAGCTTCATGGAGGCTGCCCAGAAACTCCAACAGGATTGGTCACTACCACTTCCTATGCAGCTCACTTCTGCTGTCTCGTATCAGCCACCAAATGGAATGAGGTGGCCCAGTTATTTCAATTCCTATCGGGCTTGCAGGACAAGGTCCAGGATGAACTGGCGCTAGTTGAGACACCAGCAGGTCTGGATGCTTTTGTAGATCTTGTTATCCAGATTAAAAATTGTCTAAGCAAGCGATGGGAAGAAAGAAGAGGGGTGTCACAACCATTCCCCTGCTTTCAGATTCCACTCCATTAGCTGGCCCCACCAGAAACTTGTCCCTGAAGAGAGAGAGAGTGCTCATGATGCCTTACTCTGTGTTACTATGGTGGCGAGCTGGGTTATGCTATCTCCAATTGCCCCATGAAGAGCCCAGCCCAAAGGAATCTAGCCCAGGCTTGGAGAATGGGGCTAGGCTGGGCATCGTAATCGTGACCCCCTAACCCCCAAACTGAGGTTCTGACTGGAATGCGCACCAGTTCCCATTGACTGGCACTGCACTTACAAGCACCAGTTGAGTTATGACTCCTGGGGCATCCCCAACTACTCCCTCCACAGCAGGCCCTCACTCACTTGGGTGCAGCAGACAACTTTATAGGTGCAGAAGCAGCCCAGGCACTACAGATGCCACTGCAGCCCAAGCCTGTTCCAGACCTAGCAGAAACGATTGATGGGTCCCTCTTATCTCCTGGCCATGGAAACGGCTCCTCTCGAGGTAACTAACTCTCCAAGGACAGCAAGAGACTCTACCGTTTAGTGCCATCCATTCCCTGTACTTCCCTCTGATTCTGTGTATCTCGTGACTGGCCCTCTACAACCCCCTTATCTGCTGATGCGAACTAAAACTTGACTTTTTCTCAGAATTCTGCCAGCAGCATAGCTTGACCCCAGGAAAAGGGGAGTGGTTCCCCAGCAGTCAGAAGCAGCGGTAAGTGGCCCAGCAGAGCTTCCTGCTGATTCCAGTACTTGGCTTCCATCCAAATGCAGTGACTATAGTGATTTCTTTTTAAAATGCAGATGCCTTGCTCCCACACAGGGAATAGGGTTTCCCACTCAAGCTACAAGAATTCCATCCTGGACCTAAGTAATCTTCCTGAGGAAAGCTTCCTCTGAACCAATGCACTTCCACAAACGCTCCCATGTTTGATGAATCAGGATTTTCTGATGGTTTCATGATGTTTCATTAAAAAGTTATCGCTCAGTTCTAGTGCAGATTCCCCCGAGTTGTCTTTCTATGGCTTGTGTCTCCATGGGTGCCAGGCTGCTTCCACTGTGCTTCGAGCCTTGTGCACCCTGGTAAATGGGGCAGGATTTTCCCTTAAATTTGGACGTCAGACTTTTGGAATATTCTTTATTTCCCTCGTGGGAAAAAATATGGCAGAACATGGGTGTAATATCACAGTTCTGAATTCCAGGCATGTGCACGCAGCAGTATGATCATTTAGTACTGATCTAGAACTTCCTTGGTGTGCATGGCACTCTGCAGAGAGAATAAACATGGCTGCCCTGAGGAGATTTCAGGCGAGGTGAGATATGACTGACCTGACTCATAAGGCAAGATACCAGACAGGCAGGGGAGAGAGGTTTATACAAAATAAGGTTGTGAGGCAGCTTGCTTTCTCAAGGTGCACGTCATGTTAGTTCCTTTACTGTTGCTTAATTGTTATTGATGATTAATAATGTAGATGGTATTTGGCACAGGCGGGTGGGTCATTGCAAGAGAGAATATAAGAAGAAGTAGGTTTTGTGGCATGCTTGGAAGGAGGAATGGCAGGTTGGGTGGTGTAACAGGATGGAGGAGGACGCTTCAGGGGTAAGGGCAGCATGGTACTTGCTTGAGGGAAAAATGGACCAGGGAGGCAAGAGGAAAAGCATGATTAGTGAAGTGTGGTCCCCCACGCAGCAGGAGACAAGAGATGGGCAGGGGCAGGGCTGTGTAAAACCTTGAAGGTGGGGATGAGGCGTTTCATTCTGATGCTGAAGATGTGAAGGCCATGAAGGCACCTGCGGGGGTAGGGGTGAGATAGTCAAGGCAGAGGGAGAAAGCACTGAGTTTGGAAGAGGCAGGTCAGGTTGATATTTATGGAGCAGCATATGCTCCATTGTCGCTAATGGCCTTGGTGTGTGTGAGAGGGGCAATCCCTTTCATGACCCTTTGAGAAGTTTCATGGAGGAAGAATGTCTCAGGGATTTTAAGGATGTTACAGCAGCAGTGTCCAAAGGGCACTGTGATCTCGGGGGAAGTGGGCCACTGTTGTTGCTTCTAAATAAGTATTAACTAAAACAGCTGATGGGCTTGATTCCCCAGGTCTGCCCAGGGAAAAGAGGGAGAGCCCACCACCCCCATTCCCAAGCCAGATGGGGCAATAGGGTGACCAGATGTCCCAATTTTAGAGGAACAGTCCCGATATGTCTTATATAGGCACCCCAAGACCCTCACCCTCATCCAGATTTTTCACACTTGCTAGGTGGTCACCCTAGGTGGCAAATCAGTGCAGTGAAACAGTTACGGTGCTGTCTGGGTCTGTGTGTGCACCTCCTTCCAGAGGGAAAGGATCCTTGACCCAAGACGTACTCCTGCAAGATGGCACCTGGGAGTGCAACCTGCCCAGGGAAAGTGAAAGTGTCTTGCAATCTGCAGCATCAGCAGCAGGAGGGCAGCTGCCTCTGCCTCCTCTTCCAGTAATAAATCCATATCCCGTTGTGTCTGAGCTTGTGCCTGTGTCACCATTCCCGGGACTCCTCCTGCTAGTGCTCATCCACCAATGAAGCCATGAAGTCATGCAACTCTCACAAGCAGAGGAGCCATGAGTGTGTGCTGGAGGCCCTATATATCTATGAATGTCAGTCTCAGAACATTACAGACAATGAATGTACAGTTTTACTTAAAGGTGTCCTAAAGTTTCCAACACCCCAAAACCACTTTCCCCTGTGTTTTGCATTTGTATAACCAACAAATGGATTCAAGTTTTGCAAGCGGCTATTCTTATGCCACTTACCTGTTGCTAAAAATAATTGCTGGAAATTAATTTTTGCTGAGTTTTCAAATTGATGAATGCAGCAAAATTAATTCAGAGCAGACAGTTTCAATTATATAGTGTCTGCATACATATAACAATATGATTGTATTTTATATAAGTATTAAAATGAATACATTTAGCACCTAGAAATATTCCCAGCATCTCTTGACTTGTCAGTGGGAAATATGCACTGGATGCAACAATAAGTAATAAAAGGAACATTAAGACTGTGCCCTAAGCCAGGCTGGCTCCATGTGTGATTTCACTACTAGATGGTGGTGAGCGCCACATGGCTACAACTCATTCCTGCCTGATGGCAAAATGACTCTCACCACCCTAGCTGAGCTGTGCTGGTCATGCTTATCAGATAGTTGATTCCAGCTCACAAGTGGAACGCTTGCTTGGGTGGATGAGCTACACATTAGGGTAGGTTTCAGAGTAACAGCCGTGTTAGTCTGTATTCGCAAAAAGAAAAGGAGTACTTGTGGCACCTTAGAGACTAACCAATTTATTTGAGCATGAGCTTTCGTGAGCTACAGCTCACTTCATCCGATGAAGTGAGCTGTAGCTCACGAAAGCTCATGCTCAAATAAATTGGTTAGTCTCTAAGGTGCCACAAGTACTCCTTTTCTTTTTACATTAGGGTAGAGTGTTTATGGGTGAGCCACACCCACTTCACCACATTCCTTCTTCTTTAGGTGCCCTTTTAAGTACAATATTCACTGAATTATTTTTTGCAATATTTATAAGATTTGTTTTTCCTCTCTGATTTCTAGGGGTATCCTTGTAAACAGATTTTTTACGGCTTAGTCATGCAAGGTGCTGATCTCTCGGGCTTTGATCCAGTGGCCGCTCTTAAGCACACGCTTAGGTTCAAGTACACGATTGGTTCTATTAACTGGGGCTAGATTGCTGAGCAGGATCAAACCGTTAATGAGCATAGTCAATAGTATCACCTGTTGAATTACTTGTTATGCTCCTAATTTATTTTGGGGTTCACATCTATTCTGATCTCCTGCTCAAATACTGCTCCAAATGCTTAAAAGTATCAACAATAAAACATTTGCAAAATTTTGGGGCTTCCTTGCAAATAATATTGTGTCAGTAAAATTATTTTTGTGCATTTGCCTTTTCTGCCAAATATTTTCACTACAAAACTAACCAAGCTTACAATATATAAACAATTTAATGAATGAGCGCACACACGCACGCGCGCGCACACACACACACCTGACTGTCTAGGGCAACATGATGTATATAGATATGTGCTTTGTTAAATTTACATGCACATACTCTCTTTTCTCTTACACTAAGGGATGTATGATACTTCCTGGGAATTGTACTTTTTGCCTTGTATTATAAAACTCTAGAAAGCCTTACTGTATCTCCAGCTGAGAACTATTTCATGCTCTAGCATAGCAAAGTGTCTGCAGACAGAGATAAGCTATGATTTCCCATTTTCGTCTACAAAATTAATGATCTAAAAGTACAATAAAACCATCATCTCATGTCACCAGTGGGGATACTGAAACATATTTAGCTTAAAAAAATAACAAATATTAATGAGAAAATATTGAAGTGAGTGAGGGGTTTTTTTTCCTATGGATTTTTTTCACTTGAAAATAGTTTTGAGAGAAAAGAGAATTGTCTGAAATTAAGTAGAAGGATTTGCAAAAATTAATTCTGTGAAGAAAGAGATGGCTAGTAGCCAGCAGCAATTTGAAGTTTGTATTTGCAACAAAGCTGAAAGAGCTGGTTAAGGAAATCACTCTGACCCCATTTGTTCTGTTTCAGGATTACAGGATTACTGTCCAGTGAGATCCATTCGATAGCTACTTATGACACTGTTTCAAGCAATAATTTTCAGAGGTTTGTTCTGCCCTATCTTTCTGTTGAGGACACTTTCGTCTCTGCCCCTGTTTATCTCCAGTTGAGAAGTGTAACCTCTTCACAAATTTTAACAATTCTTTTCTGATTTTTTGTAAAGCTAAGAACAAAACTGTATCTTCTTCCTGTTAATGAGTCTTGTTGAATAATTAGGGGTAGAATTTTACATCAACATGAGAGCAGGCAGCTCTTGGGAGGTAAACCAGTGACTTCCTCTCTGTTTTTGAAGCCTTTCTCAGACTCAGCATGCTCATAACTTCGCAATCAAAGATTAGTCTGAAGGACAAATGCATTAAACCTGCCACTGCGTAAAGTGGTGTTAACCCATTCCACAGCCTTTGCATTTTTGCCATGTGAAATTCCTGACTAGAAGCACCTTTTATACTGTATTAATGTAAAAGTTTCATTTGAAAGATGCCAGCTGTGGTCCTACCCCAGGTTTATTCATGTGGGACCTTTACTGGGTCAGCTTAATACTTGACTACTGCTTATTATCCCATCAGTCTTCAGGGACAACCCATGATCTAATTGCCCAGCATTTATGTTGCTTGGCAACTATAAATACAGAGTAATAATCCTTAAAGGGACAGTGTGGAATTTCATGCCCCTGCAGTGAAGTACACTTCATTTCCCAGAGCACCCTGTGTTTTTTAATTCAGTGAATAAAAATGTGTAATGAATAATTAATTATGTGCTTGGAGGCACAATAGCTGCCTACTTTTGAATATTCATCAGTGACATTATTAATTCACTAGAAATCCCACCGAGCGGTGGGAGAGGCTTTTAGACTAGCTGGAGGACTTACAGATAATACTCTGCAACAGGAAGAAACTTTTTTTAAGCAGACTTTTCTGTTAGAGAGTTTTTGAAGTTTAATTTATATCTTTTGAAAAATTGTTCGGAACTGGATATAATAGAGCACCACTGAACCACAGTTGACCATGATGGTAAATGCCTGTTACTGTATGGTACTACTATATGAATCTTAGCAAAGCTGTCCTTCACCTAAGAAATCTGGTGTGTGTGTATGTGTGTATGGATAGAAGATACGCTTCAGGGAGGCTGATACTGCAGGGCTGCCTCTGTACAACTGAAAATTAAACAACCCAGGCACAAAATCCATTCATCTGCCCTTTAATCTGATGACCAGTGATTATGGGGAAGGGTATTTCACTTGTTTGTTTAAAAAAATAAAAAGTACTTGCCCTGGATGAGTGAGCAAATAGAATTTTGCAAGACTGCATAGGGGATTCTTTTATGACTGGATCTAGGTGTGAGTCTCTTTCGGAGATACTGAGCTTGGTTCTCAATGCTGTTACACTAGCTTTATGTTGTTTTTAGTCCTTTTGAGCCAGTGGACTTTCACCAGTGAAAACCGAGTGATGGAGTGGAGAATCAGGCCAATAAACTCTCTCCCAGGGGAAAAAAAAAATCTGAAATTGGTGATTTTTTTTTTAAACATATTTCCTTCCCTGTATTTGATCTGAAATGCTCCATGCATTGTATCACTAGAGACTTTAACTGGAGAGATCTGATGCAGTACACTCACTTTTCAGGTCTAATGCATATGGCCAAATCCATTTACTTCAATGGAGTTGTGCCAGCGGAAAACTTGATCCCTAATTTGAATGCTGTGGATCTGATCCTGCACTACCTTCCCTCACACAAATACTCTATAGTAGAACTGGTATGGAATTTTCTACTGGAATTATTTTTTCAATGGAAAATGCAGTTTCTGCAAAATCTAAATTTTCCATGAGTATATGTACCCAGACTACAACGCCCATGAGGTAACGTGCCATCATGGCCAGCACAGTTTAATCTTGAACTGATACGAAACAAAATGTTTCACGTCAGTTCAATACACCAGAATATTTCTATTCAGGTCAAACCAATCCATAACAAAAACAAAATATTTTGTTTAATTTTTCCCAGTGGAATATCTAAACTTTCCTGCAGATTTTTGCTCTGCTCTAGTCCTTCGTCACATATTTGCAGAATCTGGATCATTGTATAGGGTAACATTTTCAAAAGCACCTACATCACTTAGGAGCCCATGTCCCTTGGAAAGTCAATTGGACTTGGGCCCCCAAGTTGCTTAGGTGGTTTTGAAAGTGCTACCCATAATTGTGGGATTCTTAATGGGGAGAAGTCATTGGGCTTGATTCTAAAGTCCTTTCAAACAGCGGTGGCAGTGCAAACACGCCTTACAACAGGTGGCAATGTAACTTACACCTATAGTTTACAACCACTTTAAGATCCCTTTATACTGCCAAGGTGGTGCAACGGGCCTTGCGTGTAAATAGGAAAGAGTCCCATCACTTTTATATCTTCAAAATCTTTTTCACATTTTCCTTTTCCTTCCCCTCTTCCTATGGCATGTGCCTGGCTGAGCATGCTCTGTCATGTGATTCAACAGCTTTCCCCCCCTCTTTTATGTCAGAGATCTTCAACAACAAAGGTTGCTGCTCCCCAGTCTAATCAAACTTGGTGCCTTCTCCATGGAGCACATTAGCCTCCTAAGTCATGTAAATGATAGTATTTACATTAGCTACTGTTATGTAAAAGTCACAGGCAGATTTCAGCTGCTCATTTGCTTGAAAATAAATCTATTTTTCTTTTTAAAGCACGAAGATTTTTACAGTAACAATTCTAGGTTAATGGATTGTTTCTCTGTAAAGTCATGATGTATACACGTTTAACAACAGTCGTAATACCATCCAGCTTGGATGCAGGTTAAACAATAGTCATTTTGCTCCTGCAATTCAAACTTTCATTACAATTTGCCATGCAGTAGAGTTCTCAGGCAATGTAGTCATTTATTGCAATGATTTGCATTAAAGAGGGTGTCATTATATTACCTCTTAGCTTTGGTTGAGATTAGAAGTAATATCTACATTTATCTTTCACTCCTAGGAGTATAAAATTTGTGCTAATAATAACAATAATAAAGCTAGTTCCTAAAAGCAAGTGAACTCTACACAGCCCTTTTTCCCCCTTTTTTTTCTTTCCCTCTACTCAAGTGGGGGAGTAGAAGGATCATGAATAATAAATATGGAGATAAGAGAACTGAAACTGGGAAATCAATTTACTGCAAAATATTTGCATATTTTATTAAAAGAAACTGTGCATAAACCCCACAACAGGGTGGAATGATTTATATTTTGATTTGATTTGTATACATTTTACCTCTGGGAGAACTGATGCAACTTAGTCATCCCTGCAGGGCTTTCTCTGGTAGGTTTTTTGTTGTTGTTGTTGTTTTGCTTCCAATATCTTAGAGAAGGGAGTAGTCAGTCCCTGATGGAAATTATGGAAATTACGGAGACAGTTCCATGATGTATGACATTTCTGGATTCTCACACATTGGATGATCCAGGAGATTATCAGTTCCTTCTTGGGTGTGTCCATACCCAGACTCATCCATGAATGGGTTTCCCTAAAACTATAGCTGTAGTCATAAGGCCTCCAATTCTCACTTCAAAACAAAGCTGCCTGAGCTCATTTGGGCAATATCTATAAAGTCTGCATTTATAAATGGAAATAGTTATCATATGATGCACTTGTTACATTACAGTGAGAAAAATCAGCTTCATAGATCTACTGATTTATCTATTGCTAGTGTACCCGTCATCATAGTGTCTAGGTGCTAAATAAGAGAGAGATAGTAGAACCCCATTTATCCAAGCCTCCATTATCCAGCTGTCTGTATTAACCGAACAACCAGCGCAACTTAAAATGAGTTTCTGCTTTTTTAAAAACTGGTACTCTTTACTAGAAGTAACAGTTCATGTATGCTGTAAATAAAAAAAGGGGGTATGTTTCAATGCTTATCATTTTTGGAATTTTTAAAAATTGTACTGTTTGTGATGTTATGTGTAAACAAGCTAGAGATGGTGCCTTGTGTAACATTAAACAGACTTTGTAGACGATCCCTATAATGTTCAGAGGTAAAGAGTGTAAAAATGATTAATACAACTTGTTAAAAACTCATGTCAGTTTTCCTGTTAATGAATGAACAAAACATTGTTTGCAAGAACTAATGTTTTGTATATTCTGTTAAGTAGATAAGAAGGGAGGCATATTTTAATGCTTTTCTGGCAGGGGTCAGCTAGTTTAAAGGCAACTCTGCCGCTTAAAATAATGGATGGAAAGCTCTTTGCCCATTTTCCTGTTTATCTGAATTTTTGATTATCCTATCTGGCCCTGGCCTCGGTCCCGATTAGATCAGCTAAACAGGGTTCTACTGTACTTTAAATAAATGATAAAAATACAATAAATGTTTTAAATCAAGATTGGATGTCCTGCTAAAAGATATGCCATATCAGAAATTACGGACTTGATGCAGAAATTAATGGTTGAGGTTCTATGGCCAGTGTCATGCGGGAGATCAGCTGAGATGATCATAATGGTCCCTTCTGGCCTTAACTTCTATAAAGTGATGAATGATGAAGAATTTAAGTGACTTTTATATATTAACCAAATGTTACAGTTCAAATAACGATGCTGCCAGAACGAATCCCGTTTTTCTAATATGAGAGAATTGTCTGATACACAGTATACACCTCTGACTGAATAGCTAAAGATCTGTTTGGTTGGATGGATGGCTACTTAGCCACTAAGCTCTTGATAGTCTCTAACAATCTAAATATCAGCTAAGTATGGAAATCCTACCTTTTAGCTGTCTTTCCAACAATAAAACTGGTGGTCTGACATAAAAATATAAATATAACCATATAAATTCCTCATCAATCATCGATTTATAGATGTTCTGGACAGAAGGGACCATTATGATCATCTCAGCTGACCTCCTGCATGACACAGGCCATAGAACCTCAACTATTAATTTCTGCAACAAGCCTGTATGCTGCATTTAGTGAAGCTGTGGAATTTTTTCAAAATTTCAAGCTTTTGACAAGACACAAATTCTCCCATAAAACTTTGTGTGATGTTTGTTTATTTATTGCCATTTTCAAGCCATCTCTTGTGTTTAGTAGTTTCAAAAACTAACTTCAACTCACGTAGGCCCAGGTCCTCAAACATATTTAGGCTTCTAACTTCCCTGAAATCACAACACTGCATACTCAGATCCATGGAAATTAAGAGCCTAAATACCTTGATGACCTGGGCCATAGCCATATTCAATCCTGCTGTATCTCCACTGAGGTGTATGGAGTCAGTGAGGTTACATCACAAAATGAATAATCCTATGCAGAAACATAAAGTGGTGAGAGACCCATGGAGGACACTGATGGAAGTTTCTCATTGCCTGCAGATGCCTGATTAGTTGCGGTTACAAATTAGTTTTTGTTTTGTTTGCTGCACTCTTGAGAAGTGATGTGCTCATTATCAAATACAGAAATTTGCCATGTCATGCACCTCTAGTCATGGGATGCACCAGGAGAGAAAATTACAAATAGCTCAGTAATTAAACCTGGCTATATATTTGCTTATAACAGCTCAATTCAAATGGCTCTTGAAGATAATTTGTGCTGAGGTAGGTTTTGTCCGTGAATATTTTTGCAAGCAGGCCCAGACTTGGTGGAGAAAGATGGGTGCTTTAGAATCTATAGGATGCTATAACCAACATCATCATTGTACGTTAGAGGGCAAATTTTAAATATATTTACTTAATCATTTTCCTTGATCCCTTCACATTTTATAAAATCATCATGTTTTGAAAGGACCTCTTAAGGGTCATCTAATACATCCCCCTGCCTTGTGGCAGAATTGGTTTCATTTTTTCCCAATTGTCACTGATCTAGCCATCCATAGCCTAAACAGCTAATTGTTCCATTGCCTAGATGTCTTTACAGTCTTCAGATCTTTCTATCTTCTTAACCTCACTTTTCCGTACTGCATCTTAAGCCCGTGTATTGATGGTAACAGCGTGACAGTTTCTAAGATCCTGGGAAGGAGAGAAGAACTCCTTTTTTGATTCTCTCAAACCTAAGGATCTAGAATCCTGCAATAAATGTACAATAATTACTGCAGGCTCATAGTGGAAGGGGGATCCTGTTATTTCCAATCACAACATACAGGGGGTTGGACTGTCTGTATGGGAAAAAGGGAGCTAGGTCCTGGGATAGAGAAATTCCGAGGAACAGCCAAGCTTGGGACGACAGCTTGATCTTGAGCAAGACTTCTGTTTTGTTTTTAGAGTTACTAGTGTAATCCCTGTGGCCTAAAGCCGTAGGGCATGTCTACGCTGTGGCTGGCCAATGCCAGCTGTCTCAGGCTCATGGGGCTCGGGTTAAGGGGCTGTTTAATTGTGGTGTAGACGTTCGGTTTCGGGCTGCAGCCAGATCTCTTGGACTCTCCCAGCTCTCTGGATTCTAGATCACAGGCACCTGCCCAAACATCTACACCGCAGTTAAACAGCCCCTTAGCCCGTGTCAGGTGGCACGGGCCAACTGCGGGTTATTAATTGCAGTGTAGACATACCCTTGGAGAGCAGGATGCTCACTACTGTCATCTGTTGGTGAAATGGGAGAAGAGCGGTCTCGAGCTGCTTAAGAACTGCAGATGGGCAGAGCTACACTGGTGAGGGAGTTCTCTGCTGGCATCTGTTGGAAAGCCAGGGGAGTTGACTGACTGGGCCAGGGCTTATTTACATTTCAGTTTTGTGGCAGTTTGGGGACATTTTGGTTAAAGTTCAGTTAAGTTTTGGGGGGCAGTAAGATTGCACTTGACCTTGCTGGGAAAGAGAAGACACTGACCCTGAACGGCCTGGGGTCTCCGGGCTGTTTGGCACTGTTGGGTACAGAAGCCTGGGTGGTGGGTGGGTAGTGCAGGGAGAAAAGTTTTGGTCTGCTTCTGAAAGTGCTTTGCTGGTGGTATGGACTCTGTCCAAAGTTGTAAATACCATGGATCCTTTCCTCAGCACTGAGCCTGGTGACCAGGGGACAGTGCAGAGTGAGGGCAGCTTCCAGGAAGCAGCAGCTGCATGGTGGGAATTGATGGTGTTAGAACAGCAGTTTCTCTGAGGCAGCAGACAGCTCAGAGTGGTGGTGACAGCACCTTTGAGGGGCTGGACGGCGCAGAGTGGCAGCAGAACCACAGCCAGATCGTTCCCAAAGGATGTCGGTATGGGCTTGCTACCCATCAGTTAAAGCTGAAATCACTCCACCTGGCATAGGTAGTAGAGTTCCCCAGAGCAGCCCAGGCAGCAGTGACCTGCTAGGATCTTTGGACTTCTCCAACCCAGGAGAGCTAGCCATGACTAGGGAGCTGGGAAGTGGCCAGAACCCACCAACCTCTCGTAATGGCCAAAGGAGGACTGAGGTTGGGCCTACTGTTAAGACACCCTGGGGAGAGGGGAAGTCTTACATCACAGAATTTGTTAATTGCTGGTTTTCCCAAATTAATTCTGGTGTCTTCCTTCCCCTCCTCTCTATCTCTTCCCCCCTCCCCCCTTCACAATAAAATTTTCTTTCTTGTAACCCCTGAACTCATTGTTTGCAAATGAGGAAGAGTTGCTCATCGGGGCACCCAGGGTCACATATCTAGTTTCCCAGGTTTCCGGGTGGGAACTTGAACTGGTGTTAGATAAGTGTGTTTAAGGAAACTCATAGAAAATTGAACCTGGTCCTTTTTGCCGCCAACAACACTTGGCAGAAGGGTTATAGACCCTAGGAGAAGAGTGAGTTTGGATTATATATGGGTGTGTGTGTGTGTGTGTGTGTGTACATCTGTTCAAACAAGGTTCTGTCTGTTTACACCCCATTGTCTTGTTGTTGTTGTTGTTTGTTGTATCTTCGTCAATTAATGAAAATAAGGGGTCTTTTTAATATCCCTTTATGAAGTCCTAGACTGTAACCATGTCATCTGTCCATCTTCTTTTCCACAGGCTAAACAATGCCCATTTCCCTAAACTTCCATCAGAGACCTACTTTTCAAATCTTGAACCACTTTTTGGGGTTTTTTTCTGTGCTTTCTTCAGTTTGTTTCTGTCTTTTATAAAGTACAGGGGCCAAGTCTGAAAGCACCCTGTACTCCTATTGAATCCTGAAACTGTTTCCCACTTGGGCCTAACTGTTGCCAAGTAAGGTGTATAAATACCCTACTTGATTTACATGTAGTAATTCTTGTTAATGCACTGGTTAAAATGAGTAAAGCTTCTCATGATAATAAGAAAAGGAGGACTTGTGGTACCTTAGAGACTAACAAATTTATTTTAGCATAAGCTTTCGTGAGCTACAGCTCACTTCATTGGAAGCATCACTCACGAAAGCTTATGCTCAAATAAATTTGTTAGTCTCTAAGGTGCCACAAGTACTCCTTTTCTTTTTGCGGATACAGACTAACACGGCTGCTACTCTGAAACCTGTCATGATAGTAACTTCTCCCTGAAAGAAAAGGAGTACTTGTGGCACCTTAGAGACTTCATCCAATGAAGTGAGCTGTAGCTCACGAAAGCTTATGCTCAAATAAATTGGTTAGTCTCTAAGGTGCCACAAGTCCTCCTTTTCTTTTTGCGAATACAGACTAACACGGCTGTTACTCTGAAACTTCTCCCTGGTCTACCAGGCATTATAACTCCTAGTTCTCTTTCAAGTGATTGTGCACAGATACCTTCAACTGTAGGTACATATGCAGAGAGTGCACTGGAGTCAGAAACTTTCACCAGCAGGCAGCACCACTGGGTGGTGCACATTCCCTGCTCTCCCTGTATGCTGAACTGAGGGCATAAAAGGGGAGTGGCTCCCACCTCCCTCTCAGTTCTGTCTCATCACTTGTGGTGAGAGTTGGAGGGGCCACTCCATAGTTGTTTAGCTTCAGTACACCAGCCTCCATAAAGAGTTCTTCTTACTCTATAAGAACGGCCATACTGGGTCAGACCAAAAGTCCATCTAGCACAGCATCCTGTCTTCTGACAGTGGCCAATGCCAGGTGCCCCAGAGGGAATGAAAAGAACATGCAATCATCAAGTGATCCATGCCCTGTCACCCATTCCTAGGTCCTGACAAACAGAGGCTATGGACCCTGCCCATCCTGGCTAATAGCCATTGACCGACCTATCCTCCATGAATTTATCTAGTTCGTTTTTGAACCCCGTTATAGTCTTGGTCTTCACAACAGCCTCTGGCAAAGAGTTCCACAGGTTGACTGTGCATTGTGTGAAGAAATACTTCCTTTTGTTTGTTTTAAACCTGCTGTCTATTAATTTCTTTTGGTGACCCCTAGTTCTTTGTTCTAGTTCTAGTATATAATTTAGTTAGTTAGTACAAGAACTGGTGGATGTAACCTGAAAACTCCACAGGGTTCAGGCAGTGTGCAATGTGTAGGGAGATGATCCCTTTCATGGATAGGCACAAAAGCTGCTTAACTTGTCTAGTTAAGTGTTCGATTTGTAGCTCCTTCCTTACTGGAACAAACAAGAAATGTAGGGATTTCCACCTCAAAGGCCGCATTCTGGAGGAGGTGATGCATCCTTCAGAACCGGACCCTGACCACAAGAGGACAGACACTTAATTCACAAGGAGTGCCCCCTTGGAATCCCTGGCTTTCAAGCCTAAATCTGAAGAGACAAACCATTCCTCCTCATCCCCAGCAGCCTTCTCAAAGTGCTCTAAACTAGCCATGTCTGAGTCTCACAAATGATCAAGTCCCACTCTTCATCACACAGGCTTCCAGTGAGTCCTCCCGTGCCAAGGACTGCTTGCAGGCACTATGGACTCCAGTTCCTCTGGACCATTAAGACCAGTGTCTTCACCATTACTGGGTCCTTTCTCCGCAGCACCATCAGTGCTGGCACCATTGGCACTGTCAGTACTATTGGCTCAGCTAAATGAAAACTTAACTCTTTAGGTATCTTCTATTCCACAGGCCTTCCTTGCAGTGAAGGACGTCTTGCATTTGCCAGTACCAGACTTTCCTTTGTTGCACCATCCAGCACCAATGGTGTCAGTCTCAACACCGCTGGTGCCAACAGTGATATTTACCATTATGATGGCTCCATCAGCAGCAACTTAGCTATTGGTGTTTTGGCTCCCTGAACCACTACTGCTAACTCCCTTGAACACTTCCTCTATATCCGTGCCAAAAGGGAAGCACTGGGTTTCTCCAACATTGAGACCTCCACAAACACCAGCTGGGACTGTTTTCAATTTACCCAGGAGAGTTACATCTCCTTTTTGGACTTGAACGATGAATGACTAATATCCCCTCTGAGGTCTTTTAGATCACTTTATACACCTTGTTCTGGAGGTACTAAATCTAAAATCCCTGACTGGCACTCTTACAAGGATGCCCCATATGGTCCCTATCACCGTGGGCAGTTCAAAGAGTGGAATACCCCCTCTGGCCTTACTGTGCACTTTGGACTACTCTAAGAGGTCTAGTCCTCCACTGGAGTCTAGAAGGAGATTGCCTTCACTCATATCAGGGACCTCTAGAGAATCCCCTTCTACCATCCATCAGCTTTCTCCTTTGTTGGAACCTACACAAGAAGGGGAGATAACTGAGGAACCGCTTGATATTTCTCCCCCCCCTCCCCTCATCATCTTCCCTGGACAAGGCTGCCAATCTCCAGAGAAGGAAGATTTTAAAGTGTTCCAGGACCTTATGAGAAGGGTGGCCACATTTCTGGGAGTGCAGACAGAGCTTGTACAGGATACCCACACAAGCTCCTAGATACCTTACGGGCTCCTGCCCCAGGAACGGTAACCCTTCCCATTAATGAAGCCTTGCTGCAACCAGCCAAAACCCTCTGGCAGACACAAGGTCTGTGTCACCCACTGCCAAACAGGTGGACGGACACTATCGGGTTCATCAGCAAGACTTTGATGATTTGTTTGCCCACCCGACTCTAGACTCTCTTGTGGTTATGGCCTCTCCTAAACACAAGGAGCTTAAAAGACTGGAGCTATATAGCATGAAGGCCTAGACCACTGCCAGCCTTCAGATTAGAATGTCAAATTACCAGACACTGTTGTGTAAATACACCTTTATTTATTGGTCAGCAATCTCAAATTTGCAGACAAATTGCCTGAGTAATACAGAGAACAGTACTTGGCCATAGTTTCTGAAGGACACCTCACTGCCCAAACCTTGCTTCAAGTGGCCATCGACGTTGCTGACATGGCTTGATGCTCCATAGCTACAGCCATCTCGATGAGGCACTCCTGTTTGTTGCAAGCCTTTGCATCCCAAGGGAGCTGCAAAATTCCATTGAAGAGTTACCCTTCAAAGGGTCCAAATTGTTTCCCCAGAAAATGGATGATACCATGCATACGTTAAAAGATTTCTGAGCAACTCTCCATTCACTCTGGGTTTACACCCCAGTAACAAAGAGGAAACAGTTTAAACCTTAGCTGTATTAAAGACTCTCTTGTCAGCAGAGATCTCAGGACAACTTCAAAAGAAAGACTAAGCCTCCTTGACATCACCTATTGGCATCATCTACAACAGGCCCTTCTCACCAGATTGCTGCAGCTTTGAAGCAGTTTTGATTGCTCCTCCTCATCAATTATTGGGAGTGAACTACATCCACCCTGATTATATTGGCCCTGTCAACACTGGTTTTCCACTTGTGAGGTAACTCCCTTCTCTTCATGCGTCAGTATAATAATGCCTGCAACTGGAATTTTCACTCCATGCATCTGAAGAAGCGGGTTTTTTACCCACGAAAGCTTATGCCCAAATAAATCCGTTAGTCTTTAAGGTGCCACCGGACTCCTTGTTGTTTTTGTGGATACAGACTAACATGGCTTACCCCTCTGATACTTGACACCATCAGGGACAGAACATCAACCATATGACACCTCCCTTTGGACTGCGCCTGTCTGTCTTTTACAGTGCTTGGAAACTGATCATGTAGGACAAGTGGGTGCTCAGCACCGTAAAGGAGGGATACGTCATCCAGTTCAAGTCCCTTGTCCAACCCACTCCCCTTGTCCTTTTCATGGACTCATCTCTCATGACTGTATTGGTTCAGGAAATGCAGTTTCTTGTGGAGTTGGGAGTGAACATCTGCAAGGGGTTCCCTTTTTGGCTACTGGTACCAACCATGAGTCTGGTACCAGACATTCACCAAAGGCTGGGTGGCCCATCTCAGTCAACTCCAGGTGCAAGCTCTTGGGTCACTTCAGCTGGTGTTGCTCCACATAAATTAGTTGGAGCTCTGAGCTATTCTTCAAGCCTGCAAGAAATTTATGTCCACTGTTTGGAACCAACTGGTTCAAGTTCCCAGAGACAATACCACTGCCTTGTTTTAACTGAACAAGCAGGGAGATGCAAGGTTGTCTCAGCTGTACCAAGAAGTCATCCACCTGAGGAATCTCTGAATAAGAAACAAGGTCTCACTGAAAGCCTTTCACCCTCCAGGGGTAGGGAACACCATTGCAGATCCCCTCAGCAGGGACTTTATAGACAAGCATGATTGATTAAACAGAAAGGACAATCTCCTTCAGATCTTCCAACAGTAAGGGTATTTGCAACCAACCTCAACAAATGCAGGAGATTTTGCTCAATGGTGGGCTACAGCCCAGGTTCCATGACAGATGCCTCTCTTCTTCCCTGGTCCAATCATCCGCTCTGTGCTTTCCTTCCAGTTCCTCTCATTCTGAGGGTACTCAGGAAACTGAAAAGAGACGAGGCAACATTAAGCCTCACAGTACCATCTTGTCAAAGAAAGTATTGGTTCATGGACTTACCTCAACTCTCCATCCAGCCCCTTATAACTTTGCATCCACTCAAGGATCTCCTGGCTCAAAACCTGGGCAAGTATCTATATCCCTGCTTCCAGTCTCTCCAACTCACCGCATGGATGATTTGTGTCTGAATACTCCCAAGAGATTATACTCCAGGGAGGTCTAAGCCATCTTGGTGAGCAGCAGAAAGGACTCCACTAAGGCCACATACATCATGTAATGGACGAGGTTTTCAACCTGGGTGCAATCTCACCAGTTACTGCCTAATCACACAGGGATTACACAAATACTGGATTACCGATTAAGAGTCCACTTGGCTTCTATCTCTGTAGTTTACCCACCGCTGAATGGCTTTTCTATCTTTTCTCACCCTTTGGTTTCTATATTTCTAAAGGGTCTACTCAACATCTGCTCTCCTAGTCCACTACCTTGATGGGATCTCAATCTAGTCCTATCTAGGTAAATGGGTTTCTCCTTTGAACCTCTGGCAACAACTGCGCTATCACTACTGCCTATCAAAACAGCATTTTCGCTTGCAATCATCTCTTCAAGGAGATTTTCAGAACTTCAGGGTCTCCTAGCTGACCCTGCTTTTATAGTCTTCCATCGAGACAAAGTTTCTCTTAGGCCACTCTCTAAATTTATTCCCATGGTAGTATCTGTTTTCCATCTCAATGAAGCCATCCACCTTCCAGTATTATTCCCAAAACCCCACACTTCCAAAGCTGAACAAAGACTCCACAGTCTTTTACCTGGCATTCTACCTGGACCCCACAAAGTCATTCAGAACCTCCCCCAGGCTCTTTGTGGCCTATGCCAAGAAAGTTAAAGGTCAAACAGTTACCGCTAAAGTCTCTCCTTCACCAAGGAAAACTGCCCACTTTATTAGGGCTCAGTCCACTTCATCAGCCTTACTGAGCAATAGTACTATACTAGATAGTTGCAAGGCAGCAACATGGTCATCTATTCAGACCTTCTCCAGGCTCTATTACTAAGCTTTATGAAACGACACCAACTTTGGCAAGTCAGAGTTGCAATCCCTTTTCAAATAATCTGGAGTCCCATTACTTGTAAGAGAACTGCTGGTGAGTCACCTATAGTGGAAAGTATAAGTGGGCAATCACTCAAAGGAGAAAAGATGGTTACTTACCTGCACAATAATTGTAGTTCTTCAAGATGTGTCGTGCACATATACATTCCACAAACCTCCCACTTTCCCCGTTACTTTAGACATTAGATAGACTGTGGTGCAAAGGAATGGAGAAGGAGACAGCAACTATGCCCATGTTATGCGCTTAGCTTGGCGCACGAGGAGAGCAGGGGCGTGTGTGGCTTAGTGGTACTGCTGGCAAAAGTCTCTGACTCGACTGCATTGGACATATATACACCTACAATGGAATGTGTATGTTCACAACACATCTCAAAGAACCACAGTTACTGTACAGGTAAGTAACCATTTTATTCTCCTCTGTGGAACTACTGCATAGACAGTCTGTAACTGTGCATTAGGTAAGTTCTTTCCTAAGTGAACCACTTCATATTATCTTTATTGACTCTAATTTTATTGATTTAAGCTTCTTTATCTAATTTATGAAGATCATACATTTGCCATCAGTACCTTATTTTGTGGAAATACAAAGAATAAGCAGGGAATATCAAAGACTAGAGCCTCTCTAAATACTTCAGGCTAAATCCTGAGAGCTGCTGAGCACCCACAGCTTTCACTGACATCAAGCAATTATTCAGCAACAACTCAGGGTTTGCCCCACAGTATTCTTGGCCTTACTAGATCTTTTGCCTGAATTTTATGGGTTGAATTCTCTTCTCATATACCCTGGGACAACTCCATTGACTTCATATGATTGCATTGTACATACATGATAATCCATTACTTCTTACATATACAGACACTATATATATATATATACTGATATTATTTCATAGGAATGAAATCAGTGTGGTTCCACTTGTGTGACTAAGAGTAGAATTTGGCCTGAGATTTCAGATCATTAACTCAAACCTGGAGTAAATCATCAACCGGCAAATTTTCAAAGGAAACTCAATCAGATCTCCACACTGGCACCTATAATTTTACAGGTAAAGTAGTGCCAACTCCAAGTGCTGACGAACCATGAGCCAAGCCCCCAGAATTGATGAGATTGATTTAAAAATGAGATTTAAAAAAAAAACAACATGTATTTTGGATTCTTTTCATTTGCCTTCTGATTTTGAGTCTTTAGCAATTTCACAGTTTCAACCTTTTCTTCAGAACCTAGAAACTTCCTTTAAAAAAAAGAGATTTTCTTGTTGTCACATGACTCCAGGAGCTGGGGCTTTGATAAAAACAACAAATATCATGTGACTCATGATAAAATGGGTGATGGAACACTGCAGGTGTGTCTAAGGTGCCACAAGTACTCCTTTTCTTTTTAACCAGAGTAGTACTTGCTTCATGTTATGCTGAAAGTTATATGACAAGACCATCTTTACTTGATCTATGTCAACTGTTTTTGCTCCTGGCTCAATCCAGCAAGTAGAGGGGAGACACACAAAAAAAGTTCTTGTTTGGGTTTGGTTCATTTGGGTGTACTTGGGGGTGGGAAGAAGCTCCTTAAGTCCTATTCCCTCTGTCTTCAGCACAACATAGGATGGGGAGGGTTATATTTTAAAAAGTGCCTAATCCTCAGTGACTTAGGGTCCCAAGTCCCATTTTCAAAAGTGACTTAGGAGCTCAGGAACAGAGCTAGTCAAAACTCAGAATTTCTGTTTTGTGGGAAATTTCAACATTCCAAACTTGGTTTTCATTTCGAATTGGGATTATGCACTATTGCACTACTAGTGTTGTTATAAAATAATGTAAAAATAATAAAAACAATATAAAAAGGAAAACCAATGCATAAAAGAAAACTTGAAAAGAAAATTCAGTGTTTTCTCAAATGAAAATTTTCCTAAATGGGGGAAAAAAATCATTAAAAAATATTCTTCCATGGGAATTTTTGTCAAAATAGACATTCCGTGAACAGTTTCAATTTCAACAAAAATGGCATTTTTCATTTAGGAAAAGAAAAGTTTTGTCAAACATTTCCAAACAGCACTACTCAGGAGCCCGAGTCTCACTGAAAGTCAATCTTTTGTGACAATGGCAGATGATGCGTAATTTTTTTACCTTGCATATATGATTGTGTGAGACCCCACCAAGGACAGTGTGGATGTTACTTTCTGTTCTAAAGAATGCAAGAATAAGGAAGAATCCTGCTCAGTTAAGCAAGTAGCTGTACCTCCACTTCATACTAGTAGTGGAATAATTTTAAATGGATTTTAACAGCAGGTTGGTGAAGTTCATGCCACATATACCTATATAACTGGGGATCGAACAGAATTCCTAATGCAAGCGCTGAAACAGACAAATCCCTTTATCCAGGGAGCAGACGTTCATAAGTTCTAAGTTTTAGAATTGAAGTTGAGCTAAGAATAGGGGGAAGAGGGCAGTGTACAGACTAGATGATCTCTCGAGGTCCCTTCCAGTCCTACAATTCTATGATTATTATTTTATCATTTGTGTTTTCATCCAAAAATGATACCAATGGTTCCATATTTTTACTTCTGACTCAGTGCCTTTCAGCCATGCAATCCTTCTCTGCTATTAATGAGTTGGTGACTTGGAAACTTACTTTAAATTACAGTGCAGCCTTTGATTTCACAAAGCTCCTCTGAATGCCTCCAGCTAATTGTGTTTTCAGTAATAAATTGTTGAAGAAACCTTGGCTTAGTTGGGTTTGGTTCGATCTGACTTAATTAGAGCTGTTTCAAAGTACTATCCTGTGCCACTCGGATTATTGGTTCTCTTATGTTATTTACAGGACACTACAGAACAGAATGACTCAGGATTTATGGCTTTCCCACACTCTATCTATCACACACCAATGCCATAATTTAAAGTAATGGCATCTTCTTGCCTTCATGCAAAATGATTTTTGCAGATGTGAAGACTGACTAATAGTGCCTTTTTTTATCATATGAAAAGTGGAGTTGAACACACGGAAGGCTGTTTAATCATTTGTGGCGAGCTCCCAAACCTTGATTGATTTTTACAGAGGCTAGCTTTTTCCTACAGGTGGATTACAAAAGCTCTGTAAACGGCTCTCACTTTTTCAACCTCAGGAATTTTGGAGCAATTCATACCAGTGTCGAGTCAGCCTGTTCATTTTATGGCCATGTGTTCTTTTTTGCCTTCGGGTCTCAGTTAAACTCTCAGAATGTCTTGCAGATCCTTGTTTCTGATGCTAAAAAACCTGATGGTATAAGATGCCATCAAATCCAGCCTTTCTCTATGGCCCAACCATATAAAGCAATACTGGTAAGAACCAAAGTAGAACTTTAATATTACAAAGTTATAATCAATAGCTCATGATTTGATCACCACCGGAGTTGCAAAAGCGCATTGGTGTCATAATGTGGAATTTGCAGGTTAGCATTATCTGATAACGTGTGTGACATGCTGAACAATGTGGTGGGGTGCTTTACGGACATAAAACTTGTTTGCTAGGAATAAAAGGGCCCTGGGTCTGAGGCACAGCGCTATTATTTATAGCTATATGTAAACAGGGAAGCCCTTTCAGTTTTTTTGAATTACCAATAGTTGCAGAAGTCTTAACATAATAATCTTGGTAAAACTGCCCAGATGTTTGATATTAAACAAACATCTGTTTTGAATAAAAGATATTTCACTCTTCCCTCCCTCCTCTTTAACATATTAGAGAGGCGGCTGAAAAGAATTGCCATGGCTAGAGTTTTATTTAGTTCTCTGAACACTGCTGTCCATAGTGTCAAAAACACACCAAAAAATAACCCTGGGAAAGGTTAATAATGGCCTTTCCAGTGTCATATTCTACACTTTATGTGTTGTGGTAATTATTATCATTATAGCTGTAAGGATGTCTAGTTATCTTTCTTAATCACATACTATAAAGAAGTGCTTCTGAACACATATCTATTATTTAATCAAAATTTCACAGTTATTGGCATTTATGCTCTGGAAGGGCTGTGTTTATTTTCTGTTTGCATGGGGGAACAGTGCGTCCTAGAAGAAAGGGAGACCTCCATCCATGCCCACTTTAATCACTGTCATATCATGTGACAATCTGTGCTATTAATATCAGAGACTGCTAATACATGTTATTATGTCCTGTTGCCTTGTACTTTTTGCACTCTAGGAAAGCACTTTTATTAACAGATTTAAAAAAAAAAAAAAAAAAGAGAGAGCTAAACTGTCTCCGTGAGTAGAGCTGGGTTCAAGTGCCCTGCCTGGGGTAGGATAAGATGGTCCAGGAGATGCAAAATCTACCCTAGTCTCTAGCAGAATCATTCAAATCATTCAAGTAGCATCTAGTCTCCACTCACTACACTCTTCGGCTGGTCCTTGGGCAGAAAGTGCTAAACCACTGCCCCCAGGCAGTGGCAACCTGCAGATTGAGGACTGACTATATGTTGTATCTGGAAACTGGGCCATGAGCCAGGAGAGCACTTCAAGCATGTGCTTAACTTTAAGCATGTGAGTAGACCAACTGATTTAAATGGGTCTAGACTTGTAAATAGACTTTATTGAGTATGCTTAAAATTAAGCACATGCTGGATTGGGACTTTGGTGTCCTGACACAAAACAGTTAACAGAGCCACTCATCTGGTGTCTGGAATCGCTGTGTAAATGTCCTTCAAAATATTACAGCTGAGGCTTCAGCCAGAAGCTTCATGGTCCATAGGCAGCAGGAGCTGTGCTAAGAGGTAGGCCTGGTCTACGCTGCAGAGTTAGATCAATGTAAAGCAGCTAACGTCGACCTAACTCCATAAATGTCTACACTACAACGCTGCTCCCGCTGATGTAGTAACCCACTACACCAGCCTAATAACTCCAGCTCCGCGAGAGGCATAACACTTAGGTCGATGTAGTTAGCCCTGTCAGCCCTGCATGGGGCTTACAGCTGGAGTCCCTCCCGCCACCCCTAGCAGAGTGGGATCCAGCTGTCAGGGGCTGACAGCTCAGACTGTCAGCCCCCCACACTGCCCCACTTAAGTTGGTGCAAGCGCTCCTGGTGAGGAGGCATACCACTAGCAGAAGGATGGTAGCGTGGACATGAAAAACCATGATAAATACTGTAACTTACATCAACTTAATTTTGTAGTGTAGACAAGGCCTTAGATGGAAGCCAGTCTTTAAACTCACCTCTCCTTCTGGGAGCTGTATCTCCAACCTTATCAACAGCTGTCGTGTCTGACAATTGGTGGACAGTCACAAGAGGGGACTTAACCGATTATTGGTGCTTGCACAAGGAAGCTTTCCTCCAGTCAGACTGGTAAGAGTGATGTGAGGATGGGTTCTCATAAAAATGGCCTTTGGTCTATCTTTCAAGCTGGGATAAAAAGAGACTAAATATGGCAGCCAGAATGGAAGAGATCATAGAGTTTCAGATACTGCTTGTCCCAAAATGCAAGACACGGAGGAAAATTGTATTTGGTAAAGTCAAATTTAAAAAGAAGCCAAATCAGTTTGTTTCAATATTTTGGAATATTCATGTATATTATGATGTCCCAACCCTATAGAAATTTCCAGTGGAAGTCTCTTCCATTTCTCCACCAATTGTGATGTACGTGGTGTCAGTCAGATGTGGGTAGATGTGTAATATGATCTTGGTCTGTGGATCAAGTTGGCCAGCAATCTCAAACTAAGAAAAAAATGTGGTAAATTGGGGATTCTGCGGGAACTGCAAGTTGTTACTTTAAGGGGGACTCCTCAGTATCTTGCAGGACAGGGCTCAAAGTTAAGCTCTAACCTCTTATGCTGCAAAGTGCTGAGTGCCTTCTATTTCTGCTGACATGAGGGAGGGCATCTTGCAGGATTGGCCCCTCAGAAGGGTCAAACAGGCATCAGCTGAGTACTTGAATCTGATCATTGCTCATCATCACTGAAATCTGAGATCAGCTGTTGAAAGGAACTTGGGAAATTTTAGGAAAGACCAAAAATGGGGAAATGATTTTGGAAGGAGCTATTAATCCCATGGAATCTTTCTTATGGCAAAAAAAATTTGAACAGCCTAGCAGATTTGTGAGGCAGCTTCTGATGGGAAAGTCCTCTACCTGACTCTGTAAACTACACATCCATTGTAAACTAAAATGCGTCTAACAGCATTAAGAGGAAAGTAATTTGTTTAAGGACTGTACTGATTTATTCATTAGTTTTTAATCTAAACAATTTCACGTAAATCTTCAAACTTTACAGTGAGTTCGCATACTTGTGCCAATGAAGTAGTATTTCTGTATTATCACAACTGTAATGCACATTTCTGTGGTACAGATAGCATGAAATTCCTAATTTTTTTTGTCTCAGTTGTTTACAATTGATTTACAACCACACCCACTTTGGGCATTAACCCTGGCCAGGAAAGATCTCTTCTTGTATTAGGAGGCATGTTAATGCATATATCTGTGAGACAAATTAATGTATTAAAAAACAAACTCCCCACCCTTCCACAGAAATGTACTATACAATGGAAAAACCAATTACACATCACTGGCACTACCTCTTCCATTCAGTTTAATATATTCCTGACATATTGCTTATTCTTAATTTGAAAATATGCATCCAGTACTCATTCTTGTATTGATGGCACACTTGCATTTCATAGGTATGCTAATTAATTTAACATATAGGTGCAACTATTGATTATTCCATAGCAAAATGAGCAGACCTACTGCATAAAGTATTTTTTAAAGTTCATCTCTATTAATTGTTTCGTGACAGCCAGGCTTTTTGCTAATGTGATTAAGTCCCGTCTAGATTCCTGTATCCTAAATTAGTGATAGCTCCTGGATGGAAATTCATATATTATATTCCTCAAGTTTCAAGTTAAAAGCAAAGTGTGTTTTAGAGTGATACTTATGAACCTGCAAAACCAGGCGTAGTGGGCTACTTGATACCTAGATAACTGATTGGCCAGACAAACTCATAGGAAGGTAAAATTTGCACCCTATTAACTTGGTCTACACTAGGGAAAATATTTATTTCTAACAGGTGTCAGCAATGGTTGCTGAACATGGTTAAACTGCAAGCACGACCAAGACCAAAGCATGTTCAGCATTTCAAAATTCCTGCTAGAACTTGCTCTCAGTTGGCACAGAGAAATGAAGAGGCTTTCCCAAGCACACAGTCAGTAAACTGTGGCTCTAGGAATAGAACCCAGGAGTCCTGACTAACTATTGGATGACACTTCCTCTCAGAGATGGGAACAGAACAGAGGAGTCTTATGTCCCCGTCACCTGCTCTAACCACTAGACACACTACATTCTCTAATAAAAGGGTGCCACTGAGTGTCTGAGGAGGCTCTGTAGATGAGATTTTATTGATGCACATTGAATGCTAGAATTTTTATCATAGCCATGCTAGTTGTGGATTCCAAGATTTTCAAATTGCCAGTGCTGTTTTAAAAATATCCCTTACATATGTCAAATGAAGATTTCTGCAAGGAAGTGAGTTAGTGGATGTGATTCACTGAAACACTCGAAAGCTGGCTGCTTTGGAAGTCAGTCGATAGGAAGAAGCTTAGTGATGACACAGGACTGGTATAAAGGACAGGGCAGTGGACTCTCAGTGAGAGATTCTGTTCACCAATCTGAATGTTACTTCGTGTCTGTTTACAGCATTCAAATGTAAATGTATTTGTTGCCTGTAAAAACCAGGGAACTAATAACATGAAACCTTCCTGCAGCGTTTGGCTTCCTTTTGGACATTTCCTGAGATATTGCTGTTAAATTGCCTAGATAAACACTCCAACTTCCAAAGCCAATCTGTTAGAAACAATTTTGGGGTTGTGTGAGGCAAAAGCCGGAATAGACTGAAGGGTATGGAGGATTGAAAACTGCAACACAAGCCTCTCTTCCAACTCCCACTGGCTATCTTCATTCAACTGCTGCCAGCATGAGTCCACCAGGGAAGGTAGGAGGAAGAAGTAGGGAAATTAAAGAAAAATGTCTTTGTGGCTAGAGGAAATCCACTCATTTCTGGGCCAAAAGGCCAGCTTGCCCCCTCTTAAGTCAGACAGAAACTAGACCTAAGGCTGTGTTGTTTGTTTCTGTGTTGTTCTGATTATTTGTTCAGTTTAGTTGCTAAATGAGGAAATAGAAGAGAGAGAAAGTATAAGGATGCAATAAACAATAGTCATGGGACCATCGCCTTAGCACTCACAGTCCTCTTTTCCCACCAAGGCAACCCATGTGTGCTGTGGAAATTATAACAACTCAGTACTTGGCAGGGACCTGCAAACATATGGAAGGATCTTGACCTTTCCTCAGAGCAATTTAGAGCAGTGAAAAGATCCCAGAACCAAGGTAAGAGCCTTTTGGATGTTAAAAATCTAAAGAGGTTTGTCAGGATTGTGTTTCCTCTGCTTACTATGTCAATGCCCCTAGAAATTCACCAAAGAAACTGTTTCAACATTGGAAAATTGGTTCTTAAGAGATAATGGAGAAATAAGAGCTGGGAAAAGAAAATGAAGGCAAAGAAAGGTTTGATTGTCTGGAGGAATGCAACACTTTGATACAGATCTTATCTTCTGACTAAATTTCTTCCAATCAATAGAGTGAGACAAATTATTATATGGTGTAAACTGGTGCAGTTCAATTAGCATCAGTGGAGCTATGCTGATTTACATTAGCTCAGGATCTGGCCATGTACTTGTATATCAATGTATGGAACATAGAATCATAGAATATCAGGGTTGGAAGGGACCTCAGGAGGTTATCTAGTCCAACCCCCTGCTCAAAGCAGGACCAATTCCCAATTAAATCATCCCAGCCAGGGCTTTGTCAAGCCTGACCTTAAAAACTTCTAAGGAAGGAGATTCTACCACCTCCCTAGGTAACGCATTCCAGTGTTTCACCACCCTCCTAGTGAAAAATTTTTTCCTAAGATCCAACCTAAACCTCCCCCACTGCAACTTGAGACCATTACTTCTTGTCCTGTCATCTTCTACCACTGAGAACAGTCTAGAACCACCCTCTTTGGAACCACCTCTCAGGTAGTTGAAAGCAGCTATCAAATCCCCCCTCATTCTTCTCTTCTGCAGACTAAACAATCCCAGTTCCCTCAGCCTCTCCTCATAAGTCATGTGTTCCAGACCCCTAATCATCTTTGCCCTTCGCTGGACTCTCTCCAATTTTTCCACATCTTTCTTGTAGTGTGGGGCCCAAAACTGGACACAGTACTCCAGATGAGGCCTCACCAATGTCGAATAGAGGGGAACGATCACGTCCCTCGATCTGCTGGCTATGCCCCTACTTATACATCCCAAAATGCCATTGGCCTTCTTGGCAACAAGGGCACACTGTTGACTCATATCCAGCTTCTCGTCCACTGTCACCCCTAGGTCCTTTTCCGCAGAACTGCTGCCTAGCCATTCGGTCCCTAGTCTGTAGTGGTGCATTGGATTCTTCCGTCCTAAGTGCAGGCCCCCTTGTTGAACCTCATCGGATTTCTTCTGGCCCAATCCTCCAATTTGTCTAGGTCCCTCTGTATCCTATCCCTACCTGCCACCGTATCTACCACTCCTCCTAGTTTAGTATCATCTGCAAATTTGCTGAGAGTGCAATCCACACCATCCTCCAGATCATTTATGAAGATATTGAACAAAACCGGCCCCAGGACTGACCCTTGGGGCACTCCACTTGATACCGGCTGCCATCTAGACATGGAGCCATTGATCACTACCCGTTGAGCCCGACAATCTAGCCAACTTTCTACCCACCTTTATAGTGCATTCATCCAGCCCATACTTCTTTAACTTGCTGACAAGAATACTGTGGGAGACCGTGTCAAAACCTTTGCTAAAGTCAAGAAACAATACATCCACTGCTTTCCCTTCATCCACAGAACCAGTAATCTCATCATAGAAGGCCATTAGATTAGTCAGGCATGACTTACCCTTGGTGAATCCATGCTGACTGTTCCTGATCACTTTCCTCTCGTGTAAGTGCTTCAGGATTGATTCCTTGAGGACCTGCTCCATGATTTTTCCGGGGACTGAGGTGAGGCTGACTGGCCTGTAGTTCCCAGGATCCTCCTCCTTCCCTTTTTTAAAGATGGGCACTATATTAGCCTTTTCCCAGTCGTCCGGGACTCCCCCCGATCGCCATGAGTTTTCAAAGATAATGGCCAATGGCTCTGCAATCACATCCGCCAACTCCTTTAGCACTCTCGGATGCAACGCATCCGGCCCCATGGACTTGTGCACGTCCCGCTTTTCTAAATAGTCCCGAACCACTTCTTTCTCCACAGAGGGCTGGTCACCTTCTCTCCATGCTGTGCTGCCCAGTACAGCAGTCTGGGAGCTGACCTTGTTCGTGAAGACAGAGGCAAAAAAAGCATTGAGTACATTAGCTTTTTCCACATCCTCTGTCACTAGGTTGCCTCCCTCATTCAGTAAGGGGCCCACACTTTCCTTGGCTTTCTTCTTGTTGCCAACATACCTGAAGAAACCCTTCTTGTTACTTTTAACATCTCTTGCTAGCTGCAGCTCCAGGTGCGATTTGGCCCTCCTGATTTCATTCCTACATGCCCGAGCAACAGTTTTATACTCTTCCCTGGTCATTTGTCCAGTCTTCCACATCTTGTAAGCTTCTTTTTTATGTTTAAGATCCGCAAGAATTTCACTGTTAAGCCAAGCTGGTCGCCTGCCATATTTACTATTCTTTCGACACATCAGGATGGTTTGTCCCTGTAACCTCAATAGGGATTCTTTGAAATACAGCCAGCTCTCCTGGACTCCTTTCACCCTCATGTTATTCCCCCAGGGGATCCTACCCATCAGTTCCCTGAGGGAGTCGAAGTCTGCTTTCCTGAAGTCCAGGGTCTGTATTCTGCTGCTTCCCTTTCTTCCCTGTGTCGGGATCCTGAACTCGACCAACTCATGGTCACTGCCTCCCAGATTCCCATCCACTTTTGCTTCCCCTAC
The DNA here is from genome assembly GCF_015237465.2 of Chelonia mydas. NCBI lineage: Eukaryota > Metazoa > Chordata > Testudines > Cheloniidae > Chelonia > Chelonia mydas. The sequence continues at coordinate 106,917,962 of NC_051246.2, forward strand.
TAATTCTTCCCGGTTTGTGAGCAGCAGGTCAAGAAAAGCTCTCCCCCTAGTTGGCTACTCCAGCACTTGCACCAGGAAATTGTCCCCTACATTTTCCAAAAACTTCCTGGATTGTCTGTGCACCGCTGTAGTGCTCTCCCAGCAGATATCAGGATGATTAAAGTCGCCCATGAGAACCAGGGCGTGCGATCTAGTAGCTTCTGCGAGTTGCCAGAAGAAAGCCTCATCCCATATGTCACTGTTGAGTAAGGAAGTGGGGTATGGCTACCGAGACCAAAGATCATGCTGCACCTAGGATGGTGGGGCTCTGGACTATAGGGACAGATCAGGGAACAACTGTAGACTTCCCCTAAGAGATCAGCTGCTCAGGTTACTGTGTTCTATGCTGCAAAATAATTTATTAAATACAAGCTATCCATGTCTTACTGAGAACAAGAATACACTCAAATCTAATGTTTTCCCCAAATCAAACATTTGTATCTGTTTTCATATATAACAAAGAAAAATTTAAAAGAAAAATCCGGGGTGGGGGGAGGGAGTGTGTGCAAATCCTGACACTAAAGTTTTCATTCTACATTTCTACAGCAGATTGGGAATTTTCCATCTGAGGAATTTTCTGATGGACAAATCACTTTGCACAAAAGTGAAATTTACCCTGGAAAATATTTCCCATCAGAAAATTGTTCCTGGCTCTGGCTCCCCCACTCCTTGGCAGCCTGTTGGGTGGATTGCGGTAGATCCCCACTTTCCAGGCTCCTTGGCTCCGGACAGGAGAGCTACTGATCCCAGAGAACATATTTTATTTTAGAAATGCTAAACAGTTCCAGTAATGGGAATGTTTTAGTGTTTCCAAAATAAAATATTGCAGGATTTCAGTTCTGTGAAAAATTTTGAGTCTCTGACTTTTCATCCTGATTTGGGATGAACATTTTTCCAAAGATTCAAAAATTTTCATGGAGGTGAAATTTGTTTTTTGGCCAGCTGTGTACATTTCTCACTAGGCTCATGAGCACAATGAGATGATTGAGATAATTAGCAATCAACCTTAACAGTTAACTGGTTTTTCTCTTTTTTCTTCTGTCCGTCTGTCTGTCAAATTGGGAAGAGAGACAAAGGAGAAATATGGAGGGGAACTTCCCCTCCCTCTCCTCTTTGCTTCGATGATTCTAGGAAAGAAAACAGAAAAGGCACTTAATATATCTATGCCTCCTATTCCCCACATTGTTTCCTTATCCAATCTCTTGAAAGCACTCAACCCTTTGATTCCTTCTTATACCTCTCTCAAGCCTTCCTCTCTCCTGCTCTTCTCCTAGTGTTTCAAGTTCTGCCTCCGAAATGTCAACATTTTAAAAATTCTTAATGATGCAACCTGTGGTTACCACGGTAACTAATTTCATTGCCTAGGTGGCAGTGATCATATGATGAGTATTGCCATTGAAATTTAGAATAATTTTCTTTTTCTTTTAGACTGAACTAGGCCTTCCAGAGTGTTCCACTGTCTCTTATTCTACCCAGTGAGGAAACCTATCAGGCGTTAAATTAGGACGTTATTACAATCTGCTGGGGTTTTTTTTGTTAGCAGGATAGAGAATGACACCTCCCTTCCCTGAAAAATAAAACTACTAAAACAAGAAGTCACTGATTTATTGTTGACCATTCTGAAGCTTTCTACATAGTCTGAGGAAGCCATCGCTGCCAATTGCGTGTAATGCAGCTAAATTTTATTTACTGTTTAAAAATGTGCATTTCAAATCAGTTTTTAGGGGTTGACATGAGTGGTTAGAGGTGCTGCCAGATTCTCATGTCCTTACTCCGATTCTACCCAGGCAACTAGTACACTCAGTTGTGCTTTTTGCTTTGCTGGTTGTCAGTCAGTGTTTTTGGCTGGGCTCTGTAACTTGCCTTAGCTCAGTTAGCAAGGTGCTTAGAGACCATGGAGGTAGGCATAGTATTAAAACCTGACTAGATTAGGATAGAATTCGCTATCTTTTTACTTAAACCAGCAGCATTAGGGCATGTCTACATTTGCCATTTAAAGCAAAACCACGGGAGCATCTACACTTGTTAAAGACTTTTTGCGGTGAAACTCGGAAGTTTCACTGCAAACAGAAAACCACCTCCGTGAGAGGCGTACAGCTCTTACTGCTGATTCTTTTGGGGTGCTGTGCAAGTGAAGACACGTTCTTCCTGTGTAAACTGCTTTTAGCCTCTGGAGGCTATCCCACAGTGCCTAGGTGACCACTCTGGCCAGCACCTCTGCTGCTCTGACGCCAGGTAAACGGATGTCCGCCCCTCCCCCTGTAAAGCTCTGGGAAGTTTGAAACTCCCTTTCCTGTTGCGAGTGCTCATCTGGCCAGGTGACCACGGCTGCTCCATGCAGCAAACGATCCCCTGCTTGGAGCAATGATGAGCCACTGGACTTGATCAGTGTTTGGGGAGAGGAGGCTGTGCAGTGCCAGCTGCGTTCCAGCCGTAGGAATTTCAATACCTGCTAGCAGATTGCATGCAGCTTGTAGGAGAAGGGGCATAACAGGGACACTCTGAAGTGCAGAGCGAAGGTGAAGGAGCTGAGGAACGCCTACCACAAGGTGAGGGAAGCAAACAGTTGGTCTGGTCCTGCGCCCCAAAGCTGCTGTTTTTACAGTGAGTTGGATGCAATCCTAAGTGATGACCTCACCTCCATTGCAAAGAGCCCAGTAGATACTTCTGCATGTCTGGAGGCAGGGGAAAGTGGCCCTAGCCAGGAGGAGGAGTCATAGATGAAGAGGAGGAGACTGAGGAAGCTGTGGAGCCCGGTGCTGCATGTGCTCAGGGCCCCTTCTCCACTCTGGAGGTGTCTAGCCACTGTGAGCGGCCACTGGCCGCTGAGGCGGAGGCAGGAGAGCAGAGCTCTGGTAAGTTGCTTTGCTCTGACAATGCATAAAGCAGGTAGCGGGCATAGGAAAATACTAAGGTGACTGTTTGTGTGCTGGGTGCCCTCTGTTCACGCTTGCCCTTTTCAGAATGGTTGTGTGCAATAAACCCTCTAACCTGGCGTTCCCTCACCATTGCTGGGCTCTTGTGCACCAGGGGTGCTTCACTTCTGTCACCGAGACGGTGATTTCTTACCAGTGGTGTATTGAAACATACACAGTGATTCCTGTATGTATGTATATCAGTAATATGTTGCTTTGGTCTCCCCAGAAATGACTGTGGAAGACCCACCCCCCCACTGTAGCAGAGTGCCTGCAATGCATAAGAAAGCGGCCAAGATGCACAAGGGTGGACATGTTTCGTGAGGAAATGCATGATAAAAATAAATGGAGAGAAACCATGACAAAGTGGAAAGAGGGAGAGAACCGAGACTGAAAAGAGACTAATGCTTTCCATAGGGAAGCCACGGAGAGGCTAACCATGTTTTGGAGCATCAGACAGATACGTTGCATTCTCTCATTACACTGCAGAGTGACCTGATCCGTGCCCACTCCCCACTACAGCAAATGCAGAATTCTTTCCCATGCACTCCCCAAACTCCCACTGCACATTCTTATAGGCTCACTGCAAATTTTTTCCATTCCCCCCACAATCCACACCTCCAGACAGCTTGTCAAATGACAGCTGAAGTTATAAACAGCTGTGAGGTGTACGGGTCCCCCACCCTATTCACCACCATCACTGAGGGTGGATATATGTGAATGTGGTGTGTTCTCTTCTTTTTTTTTTTTAAATAAAAGCACAATTTTTTCAAAAAGAAGCAAGCTTTATTCGTGTGTTCACATTTCTGCACATGTCATCACAGCTCCAAGTCAACTTCATCTTCACTGAAATCGCAGACAGAAGCGCCATGTAGCACAGCGCGTGCTGTTAACACTTTGTTTCCCAAGCACAGCAGCAAAGTTTAATGATTTTCATTTTCAAACTTTTCCCTCAAGGCATCCCGGATCCTAACTGCCACATGTCGTGCCCCTCTAAGAGCCCTGCTATCTGGCTGCTGAAACTCAGCAGCCAGGCGTTCGGCCTCCACCCTCCACATAGGAGTAAACCTTTCGCCCTTCTCCTCACAAATGGTATGTAAACTACAGCAGGCCGCAATAACCATGGGAATATTTTCCTCACTTATTTCCAGTCTACTGTACAAACATCGTGCTTTCAAATGGCCAAATGCACATTCGACAACCATTCTGCACCTACTCAGCCCGTTGTTGAAATGTTCCTTACTGACATCGAGGTTTCCAGTGTATGGCTTCATGAGCCATGGCATTAATGGGTAAGCTGGGTCTCCCAGGATCACAATGGGCATTTCCGCTTCCCCGACGGTGATCCGCTGGTATGGAAAGAAAGTCCCCACTTGCAGCTTTCTGTACAAGCCAGTGTTTCTGAAGATACATGCATCATGCACCTTTCCGGACCATCCAGCGTTAATATCAGTGAAACGGCCACAGAGATCTAGTAGCGCCTGCAAAACCATGGAGAAATATGATTTATGATTTAGGTACTCGGTGCCAAGGTGGGCTGGGACAACAATAGGGATGTGCGCCTCACCACGGTTAGGGAAGCCCATTTCTGCAAAGCCATCCAAAATGTCACACACATTACCAAGAGTCATGGTCTTGCGCAGTAGGATGCGATTAATGGCCTGGCACACTTGAGTTACCACGGCACCAACGGTCAATCTCCCCACTCCAAACTGGTTCGCAACCGACCGGTAGCTGTCTGGAGTTGCCAGCTTCCACAGTGATTGCCACACGCTTCTCTACAGTGAGTGCAGCTCTCAATCTGGTGTTCTTGCAATGCGGGTCTGGGGAAAGCTCAGCACACAGTTCCATGAAGGTGGCTTTCCACATCCGAAAGTTTTGAAGCCACTGGTAGTCATCCCAGACATGCATAATGATATGATCCCACCACTCTGAGCTAGCTTTCCTAGCCCAAAAACGCCATTCCACAGTGCTCAGCTCCTCCGTTAATGCCAAAAGCAATCGAATGTTACCGCTTTCCATTTCAGGCAGCTCATCAGGCATCTCTGACTGCAGTTCTCTTTGCAAGTTTAAGAACAGCTGCACTGCCACGCGCGATGTGCAAGTGACAGCTATCAGAGCAGTGGACAGAAGTGCAGGCTCCATTCCTGCTTGTAGATGTGTCGGGGAAAGAAGCCAGAGAGCAAGAGGTGTTAAAAAATGCCGCGTAAGGAACAAGGAAGTAATGGGGCTGCTGGGACATGAAGCAATGCATCACGGGGCACTAAGCAAGGACCCAGAATGCCCTCCGCACATCCCCTTCCCACAAGACCTATTGTCAAAATGGAGAGAGCTGCACTGTGGGATAGCTGCTCTCAATACCCTGCTCTCATCGGTGATGGAAGTGCTGCAGATGTAAACACTCTGACGCCTGTGGAAATAAGCGAGTACACAAATCAGTGCTTTACTTTCACCAGTTCCCTATCACTGGGGAAACTGACAGTGGAAAAACTCTGTAAGTGTAGACATACCCTTAAAGTTAATGGGAGCTTTGCCATTGATTTCACTTAGTGTAGGTTCAAGCCCCCATTGAGCAGACTTGAGCTGGAATCACTGAGAGACAATAAGTAAAAGAGTAATAAAAACATGTTTTTTTTCAAAGCTGAGTTCTTTCTGGCTCATATCTCACCAACAATAAAGGTTCTGCAATCAATATTTAGTAAATTAAAGCAGACTAGAATCCAGCTGACTCTTCCAAGGCTGTATTGGCTCTGCTGTCTTAACAGGAATTAAAAGGAGATAAAAACTTATTTTAGTCAGTAAAGCTATGCTTTTAAATGCACCCGTGGAACAGATCTATTGAGCAGAATGGCATTCCTTAGTAACCTGAATAACAATTATTTAAATGTCCTATCTCTCCATCTTCACTGGCTATATAGCACCCAGGATGCCTTGCTGTAAGTACTGATGGCTTTGACATTCCTCTGAACGCTAATGTCCTTGCTGCCTTTGATCCTTTGTCAACCATTGGTTTATATGATAACGCTATGAGATCTCAGGGTGGTATAGTCTGTTGGAGGCAATTAGCCTTTACTGGGAACAAGACTTGGAACTGAAGGAGAGAGTTTAGTGGAAGAAATAGGTGCGAGGACTTTGTCTGACATTCCACATCTGTGAGTTATTTCACTGGTAGTGCTGGAAAATATTTCTGCTATTTCTTATTTGTTGGGATATTTTGGAAAGTCTGGGTAAGGATTTATGGTTCACTGTACACTTGACCTCCCTATGTGTTTAGGATTTCTTTAATGTTCTAAAATGTTTGATGTATTTGTCTAATCTGTGTCCTACCAGCCATCATCTGAGTGCCTGCATGTAAAATTGAGAGCAATAGCAAAGTCCCTAGTGGATTTCATGGAGTCTTGCCCTTTTCAGGGTAAAAAATCTGCTTAGGGGAGGGTTTATGTTTTTCTTTAGATTTTATTAATTTACTTTTGTTTTGGGTTGGCTGGGTATAGATAAAGATGCACAGTCACCAAGAGTGCTGCCTAATGGTTAGGCAGGGCTTTGGCAGGGTACCTCCCTGTTGAAAAGCACAGGGCATGTCTACACTTACCTCCGGAGCGATCGATCCAGCAGGAGTCGATTTATCGCATCTAGTGAAGATGCGATAAATTGACCGCCGAGCGCTCTCCTGTCGACTCCGGTACTCCACCAGAGCGAGAGGCGCAGGCAGAGTTGATGGGGGAATGTCAGCAGTTGACTCACCGCAGCGAAGACACCGCGGTAAGTAGATTTAAGTATGTCGACTTCAGCTACGTTATTCACGTAGCTGAAGTTGTGTAACTTAGATCCCCCCTCCTCCCACAGTGTAGACCAGGCCTCAGTCTGGTCCTTCAGTGCCTCCGGCCCAAGGGTTTCCATTCCTCCCCTTTAGCACAGAGGTTTTATTGGGGGCTGAGTCCTTGACCAGTCAAGGCCTTTTTTAGCTGATCTCTCACCAAGGTGAAGACTCCAGGTGTTGCAATATCTTCTCAGAGTGGGTAGGGGAGCCTGGGACTGCCCTCTCCACCAGGCTCTGGTCCAGGGCTTGATGGTGGGCAGCTCTGCCTGACACCTTAGGGTGCTAAGCTGCTGCCTCCCTGAACACTTCCTACTTCAGTCCCCTTTAGCTTCCCAGAGTAAATTGCTCCAATCAAGTCTCTGACCTGCACACTCAGTCACTTGGGTTTGCACAGGTCTGTGTGGTCAGTTCTCAGGCAATGAGCACGTAGGCAGCACTTTCCACTTCTGCTCCCTTCTACTGCCCGTCTCTGAACCGCTCTGCTCGCCTTTATAAAGCCTTGCCTCCAGCTTGTGTGAACTTTTCAGGGGTGGCTGAGTGGGGCTGCCTGGGCCTAGAGCTGTTCCTTAACCCCTTGCTCTCCAGTGTGGGTTAGTCTACCCCATCACACTGGGCTTTTTTTGAGAGGGTATCAATGTTAGTATCCTTCTTATGGTGAAAAGGCCTTTTCAATGTGGAAGCTTTTACAGTGTTTCCAAAATATGGTCAGACTCTGGATTCTCCTGTGCTCCTCTGGAAGTTTGTGCCATAGCCAATCCCCTTGACTGAGAATGCTTTGTCCCTGCTGTCACATGTCATCCTTGGCTTTGTGGTCCCAGAGCAGTCTAACTATTAAAGTGGTTCATAGCTCAAAATTTAGTCTTCAGTGTATCTAGGGCTTGATCCATAATCGGCTTTAATATATTCCTTTCTAGACCTCTGAACTTTCTGGTTTTGTCTAGGATTGGACATTGAAGTACTAAACAACTGTGACTGTGTCGGATAGGCCTGGGCCAACTTGGGGTAGCAAGTACTTGAAATCTGATGATAGAGGCCTTCACACAAGATTCACAAATCAAAGAGGGTCTGGGTAAGTTTATGAATAAACTTGCAGGCAGAACCTTTGAATCTTTTGAGGTTCAGCCATCACTATTCCCATAATCCTCTACCTCCCCTCCATTTATTGAGGCGGGGTGGGGGAGGGGAGGTAAACTTCTCAGAGAAAGAATCAGTCTATTTTCCCTTTTCAGCCGCAAAGCCCAAGAAGATATATCAAACCCTGTCTGAGGGAGAGAATGGTTATGAATAGAAATAGAATATATATCCATTCATTTTGAGTGTGTGCTCTCCAGCTCTTTCACATTAGGCATCCATAATGCCTGCAGACAATAAACACAATTTCAGGAGTCTGTGCAGTATCAAAGCAAGAGGCAAAGTTATTTACAGCTTGTCAAGGTCTTTCGGTGATGGTGTTAGAACACTTTGATAATAATGATATAGCACTCAGAAGTAATGATGTACTTACAAGTATAGATGAAGTGCCTTTAATTTATTTGATAAAGAGAAAACTGAAGTGGGCAGCTTCAGAGAAGCACACACCTCTGTACCTGACTTGCACTGAGTGTTTAGTCTGAGAACATGTGCACTACTGCAGAAGGCTTCATCATTGACAAAAGAACTTTATAAATACAGAAAATAGAGAGAGAGAGTTTTTCAGATGAGGGAAAAACATGGCCCTGGGCAAAACAGTGTATACGTTATCTGTGGGCGAACTTTCCAGCACTGAGCGCTCATACCTCACCCTGCTGGCACAAAGGGTCAGACCAGTGTTAGGTAAATTTCACAAGTTTTTTTGATCTCAAAGACAAATAAGACATCGAGCTTTTCAAGTTGGTATGCCATAGATGTGGGCATGAATGGATATTTAGGGTGAAATTCACCCCGGTGCTGAGGGCCAACAGAAATCCTATGTAGCACTTATATCCAACTTAGGCCCTATTTGGAAGAATTAAGTGTTCTTGTGTTAGTCCCCTGCACAGGGATGAGTTTCATCCCATATGAACATCAAGGTTTTGGTTCTCCACAGTCACTCTATCACATCTGAGTCTCTTAAAGACCCCATTAAAAATTAGCCTAAGGCACAGCTTTCAGATTCTGGTCCTAACTTGACAAGGTTCGAGCATATTTGGATACAGGGTGGTGGTCCATGCCCATCTCTAGATCCCTTCTCTACTGTTCTTCTCTTCTCCAGACCCATAGGCCCTGACTGTATATCAATGATGCTTATGTGAGGTTTGCCATTGTCCTTAATGGGAGTAGAATCAGGTTCCTAAGCAGCAGGGAAGGGGAAATATTTCACTTTTGTTGTGACAGGTCCTGCTCAATTGAGACAAAAGATGTGGTTCTACAGAAAACTAAAGAGGTGTTTCATTTACACGGAACAAGTCTAGTCAGGACCACAGCTCAGACACGTACACCTCTCTGCCTAGCGCCAGCACCGGATTGTCAGCTGACTTCAGTAGATCTATACTATTTATCTGCTAGGAACCTTAGTTACCTATAAGGCCCAACAGTGCAGTATCTCAGCACCTCACAGTCCTTAATATTTATCCTCACAGCAACCCTGTGAGGTAAATCAGTGCCATTATCCCCAACTTACAAAGCAGGAACCGAGGCACAAAGAGACTAAGGTGATATCTACATTACAGAGCCCACGCTGGCATAACTCCCTAGGGTAGAAGCAGCGTATGCCTCCCTGCATGATATTAGCTAGGCCAACAGAACCACCCTTCTGTCAGCATAACTGCATCTACACTGGGGACTTTTGTCAGCATGCCTATGTCACTAGGGGATGTGAGGTTTTTTTCACACCCCTAACCTAGATAGTTATGCCAATATAAATTTTAAACATAGGGCTACGTGACTTGTCTAATGTCACACAGGAAGTCTGTAGCTGAGCAGAAAATTGAACCCATCTTTCATGAGTCCCAGGCAAGTGCCTCAACTACTAGACCCTCCTTCTTACACTGATTTACTCCACCTGAGCATCTGGCCTCAGCTGCTTAATCTCCTTTTTCCATGTCTTGTAGGCAGAGTGGCTTAAGCAGGACATTGCTTTCCCTTGATCACTTAAAGGTACAGTGGTTTGTGAGAAAGCAGTATGTGACTTGATCTATCCTGCCATCAATTTTGACACAAATCTCCTGTTGACTTCAGTGTCGCACTAACAGAAAGATGATGAGATGCCTCCTTGATGTGTAAGCCTCATCATAACAGGGGTGAGACAAGGCTTGGCTGGGCCTGATACAAGACATGCACAATTCTTGAAGCCAAACATTCTGAGGAACAATGCTTGGAACCTTATTTGAAATAATTTTGCTTTCAATTTATTTAGCATTGCTGGGCAAACTCCAGACCTAGAATCTGGAGAACAGTGTGTGTGTGGTGAGGGGGGTGGAATTGACAAACATTCAGTCAAATTCAATCTAACTGTTCATACTCTTTGTTGTTAGATTTTTGCAGGCAATGCTCTAGTTGCACAAGTGCTTGGGCGGAGGCTCATATTTGTACAAATGTGCATGCGCATGTGTTTTTTCATGAAAATATATCACAAGTGCTTACATGGCCAAAGCAAAGATCCTCTTTTTTGGGAGTGAGGATGGTAGGAGACAGGGAGAGCATGAGAATAGAAAACATAACCCATTGGTGAGGGTGGTGTTACAGATCCCCCCACCCCTCTGTGCTGGATCCACAGAGGATATGAGTGTCTTACTATTCCCGACGGACAGCTGTAGCAGATCATGCTTTTAGCTCTGTAGGCCGCTGGTTTGATCCCTGAGGTGTCTGTTAAGATGGCAGTTGTCTTGCAACCAACCAATTGTCATTAAAAAAGAAAAAAAGAGTTGAGCTGTAATGAGGAAGGGTGGGGGCTCCAAGCACTGTTAGATCCCAACTATTTTTAAATTTTCAGCTTATGTATGTAGTAAGAATATAAAGCACTTAAGTGGAAGCAAAAAAGACATGATTATAAATGTTTGAAAATCCCCAGGGTCAGCCTAAGATTGACAGTCATCCAATTTGACAGAAACAATAGCTGAGATGGAGGTGCCCAAATTTAGAATTATGAATATTAAATGCTCGCACAGAGCAATGGTCTCCATGAAGAAAACTGAAGCCTGAAATACAGTTGAAGGAAATGCTATTTTAACAATAACTAGTATGTAGAAATAATGATCTGTTCCTGGATGGATTTGCCAAACAGAAAAAAACTATGTTTAATCAATAAGTTATTCACTCAGAACGGTTAGCTCAGTTCTACCCAGTGTGTTACACAACATTGCTTCCAAATGAACTTTTTAAATAATTAAATGTTTTCTTTTCAAGGAGACTATTCCAAATCAGCGTATGCTACTGTATGTGATGTAACCTTAGAAAACAGGTAATAGTGTGGAGAAATCTGCAAATCACAATGATTCTAATTCAAGCAAATCGCTTACTTCAACCAAATCAGCGGTGAGTCCAGTGGTAACTGGCTGCGTTCTGGACTAGCTGTGATGAAAACCTTCCACGTGTGAATGAATACAATTCTGCTTGTCCATGTTTTCGGACAGATGTACAATAAGGCCACCTTCAGAGCTAAGTCTAAGGGCTTGTCTACACTTACAGTGCTGCAGCGGCACAGCTGCACCACTGCAGAGCCAGTGCTTAATTTGTGCCAGGGCTGAGCCCCAGCACCTCTAGGCTTGGCAGTTCATAGCCCTGGCACCTCTGGGCCTGCCGCGTCAGTTAAGAATGTAAAAAATGGTTGAGGCCCAGGCACCTCTTTCATTACAAATGAAGCACCAGGTAGCGCTTAGTGAAGATGCTACCTATGCCAACGAGAGAGCTTATCCCATTGGTGTAGGTACTCCATCTCCCCCAGAGGCTGTAGCTATGTCAACGGGAGAAGCCCTCCTGTTGGCATAGCTCTGTCTACACTGGGGGCTAAGTCTGCATAACTACGTTGCTCAGGGGCATGGGTTTTCCACACCCCTGAGTGACGTAGTTAAATCTGACATAAATTTGTCATGTAGACCAGGGCCAAGTGAACCTAGAGGAGATTAAATTGAGTGAAATGTTCACATTGTTCCCTCTAGGCTCCCACCAACGTGTCCATATTACCCATGTAAAGTAGGGCTTGTCTATATGAACGTTCAGCTGACGGGAAGCTGGGAGGTGACTCTACTCCCTGCCATGGATTAACTGTCTGGGTGGAGCCAGCAAACACTCATTAATGTTTTGTTAATGATCATTTCAAAGGGGAGTAGCTCAAAGCACACTAAGAAACTGTTAGTGTGTGTCAGCAGGATTCACGTGGACAGTTAGTCTGTGGCCGCCAAGGGTGGGGTCGATTCACATCCCATCTTGCTATCAACTGAATGTTCATGTAGACAAACCCTTCCACTCTCCTCTTCTCTTACACAGCACCTCCAAATATGGCCTAATAGCTCTGGCAGTTGTGAACTGCTCCCATTCACCTCAACAGAATGTTAACTCACTCATTTTAGCTGACCTATCCAGCAAGGCTGCCAACACGTGTCATGTCAGGCAGCCCCATCAGGCCTATCCACACCCCAGCTGCAACAAGACAGATTGTAGGAGTCAACTGCAGTGGCTCCTCTAGGACTCTGGGGGCAGCAATGATGCCTGGGTTCAGGCAGTAAGATTGAGTAAAGGCAGAGTCATCTCTCTGCTGCCCACAGATTCATGTAGGGATTGGATGGAGGATGAGGGGAGGAAGTGGTAGACAGAATAAAGGGAAGGGAAATTAGGGGTCAGATTGGAGGGGGCTGCCCACTCAGGCCTAAGCTCACACTGCCCCGAGGAACATCCTCCCAAGCTTCCTGGAGGTTGTCTCTCATACAATGTCCCCCTTAGGTAGCCCCTGACTTTAATGCCTTTGTTCCCACTGGCTTCCCCAATGCCCCTATCTACTCCTGGCTCACCTCTGCAATCCCCTTGTTGCTGAGGTGTGTAGGGAATAGGTGTCTGCATCCCCACACCTGCTGCCACTGCTTGGTGGAAATCCTAAGGGGGAAATCAAGGACTTTTCCTTATCGCTGGGAAATTTCACACATGGAGCTGTGCTAGAATTGGCAGCTCTGAACCCTCCCCTCTCGGATTGTGGGTACAGTTTAAGTATGTTGCTTTCACTTTTTACTCCCCGGGTCTAACCTCTGAACATATTAAATTGTAAATGATTTGCAACATTACTGTCCATTCTATAGTTCTCCCTGTACCCACCCACCCACCCTCTTTACGTATTTCTTCCTTTTCTCAAGTTCTTAAGAAGACGCTGCATATTTAAGGACCCCACAGGGTTCTAAGTCTGTAGTAACTTTTCATTTCAAATGCTTTAACTGAGTCAACCAGGTCAGCATGTGTCACTTGGCCAATTGCCCCCATGAGAAAAATACACAGGCCTGCTGAGTCAGTGTCAGAAGGTTGTACCTCACAACATGAGTCAATTGTTATTTTAATTTTCTCCTTCTACGCTAGCTCTCCCACCCTCTCCCCTCCCACCAAAAGAAGCTTTGCTACAAAATGAGCATTACTAACAGCAGCGGGGCTGCTATAGAAAAGAGAAGAAAAGCTGGGGGAAAGCACTGCAACCTCTCATGTCTGCAGCAACTTTATTATGCCACTTGACACAGCTTGAGGGGAAAACCAGAAACTGCACAAAAGGCAACATTTAAAAATAACTGATTTCTTTGTTGTCCATTAAAGCGAAGGTCTTTTTTTTTTTTTTTTAAACAGCTCTGTCAATTCCCCCTCCCCGCTTCAGTAGGAACTCTTGTGAACAATTCATTTTCTCTTAAGTAATTTCAGGCATTTTAGTTTGAAAAAAGCAAAGAATGCAGAAAAGAATTCAGGCCCCCCACCAACATGCCCACATTTTTCAGTTGATTCTCAAAAGTCACACAACTGCGGGGCTACAAACTCGCTGTGAGCAGGAGAGTCGCAGTTATTGGGAGAAGGATTAGATCATCTACTAGATGTTGTTGCTACCCAAGCGATTCTATCACATGTAAATGAGCACACCAAATATCCTATTTAGTCTGATAATGGAAAAGATCACTCTTTATTTCTGAGGCAACCTTGATACTTTCTAAGAACTGTGGGAACTTTTCCAAGATATAATCACTTCTTATGACTCACCAGACCAAATGTCATTTACACCAGGATGCCCAATCCCCATGGGCTAAACACCATGTTTGAAAACCTACTTGCATGCTATTAGGATGTAAAGAGCTAACTGCTCTTCATAAGGGTGGTGGAAAACCGGCTGCAACTATCAAGACACCAAATCTAATGGCACTACAAATACCCCTCCATGGAAATTAAAGTTTAGTCGACTTGGACAGATGCAGCTCAGACAGTTCAGCATCCCACTGTCAGAGCCTCAGCCAGCCTGAGAACTCCACAGTGGGGTGTGGCCTTCAGTGGATGTTATGGGTCCTTAAAACCTCTCAGGACCAGGGCCAAGTAGTGTATTGATGGAATTGTAATTAAAACACTGGAGTGAAAGCCAGGGCAGCTGGGTTTTATTCTGAGCTCTGGCACTGACTTCTTACATGACCTTGGGCAGGTTACTTAGTACCTTAATTTCTTCACCTCTAAAATGGTCAATAATAATACTGATCACACAGGGGAGTTGAGAGTCTTAATTTATTAATATTTCAAAGCACTTTGAGATCCTGTAAAAGTATAAAGAATCTGAGCTACTGGGATTGCCCCAATACTGGGGTTATGAGATTTTGACTACAATTCCTACTGGAAATAACATCAGTCAGACTGCAGAAACAAATTCTCCCTCTCCTGTCACATCACATCACATAAGGACCCCAGATCTGAAGTCACACCCTTTTCCACTTCAACTACCCCACTAACCGATCAATACGAACATCTCCTCTCTTATCCTTCCATATTCAGCTCTGATGGTTTGTAGAAGTCCTTTGGAACTCTAAAAAGGGCCCTCATTATCACAATCCATTCCCAATCTATGTTCCCTAATAAAAGGAAGTAATAGTAAATAATGGAATGGTAAAGCTCCAGGGTAAGCTAGGATGCTGGAGAATTTCTCTCTCTGGGAGTAAACATAGGATAGTTGGGTCCCACTGGAGCTTGATCCACAAATGACAGCTGCACTTCATTGCTAATGACACTGCTCATAAAGACTGGGCAGCCATTATGAGGAAGGAAATGTCAGGGGAATGGCTCTGTATTTCCCTCAAGAGCTCCGGGAGCCTACTAGCTTGGATTCCATGGTGATGCACATGATATATGTGCCTAGAGAGAGAGAGAGGCAGCGGTCCCTGGAAATCAAGTCTATGCAAAGTGTAGGTTATTTTTGTTTACTCTTTGAATTGAGTAGCCAACCCTGAAATGCACAGTGACTTCTGAGACAGAATTCTGATCACTCAGAATTGGATTGTGCGTGTGTTTTGTTAATATTTAACGCCAATATCAAGGCCTCTATCAAGAAGGTTTTGTTTTGTTTTGCATAAGAGAAATCTTTGATGATTTCTCAGACTTGAGGTTAAGGCTGATACACACCACTATTCTGCTGTGAGTCAAAGAGCCCAGTCAACCTCATCCACTCACTAAAAGCTATATTGATTGGAATACACCATAGACTTGCAAAGTCCAGCTCTGACCTCAGTACCCTATAAGCTAGGTAGTGGTGTATAGGGATGCAGGGTAAGGATTATGGTTGTTTGTGAAACCTTAAGGATGAACTTCTTGACCTTCCTTTTTTCATTCTAATTCAGTACTAAATAAATGTGTGCCAATATTTGTATTTTATAACCACGTTATTTTAGTTTAATTGCTATATTTGTACAATGTTAAGTCTACCTCACAAAGCTTTTTGTCTGAGAATGTAAAATCATTATCATCACCATTATAGACAATGAACATTCTCTGATGTGTTGTTCTTTACGTATTTATCATTCAGAATATTCAGAAAAGTAAACTTTATTTAGTATAGTTTAGGCTTAAATAGAAATGATGTATCTGTTTTCTTTCACAGTAGAAATACTCTCAGAATTATATTTTCATTAGATATATTTTTCTTTTAAATAAGAGATCATGGCAGAGTTGTTAATGTATATGGAGTTTCTTTAGTGTTGGACTTTTCTGACCCTCAGTGAAAGTTAAGCATTCAATAACAAACAGTATAGACAATCTCTAAAAATAAACATCTATTTACAACGAATTTAACCCAAGGTACACAACCTGTCAGAGAAAAGGACACTTTTAATGGACACTTCATGACAGCCTAAAATAGATCCACCATAGATGGAAAGTGACAGATTTTCATTATCATGACTCTTAAAGGTATTGCTATAATACAATGAGGTCATCAGGTTTATTTTAGCAAATGCAGGAAAATTTAAGGATCGTAGTTTTAAAAAGCACAAAACATACACATGCAAATGTGCACCTGTTTTTGTGTGTGCCATTGCTATACTTCTGTGTGCTAACTAGGTTGATGTGCAGATGCCTAGCTCCTCATTTCCTTATGCAAATAGTTGATTAGTTGTTGGAATTGTGGGTTATTGCCTACACAAATGTGGGTAGATGAGTGCACATGCATCTTTGGCATACAGGCCTGCACCTTAAAAATTTACTTCTGAGTGTCTTTTTTGATTCATTATTCACCTGCGTGGTATCTTACTCGAGAGTGCTACTGCTCATCTTCAGGTTAAAGCCTCTTGGTCCAAGTCAATTTACCTAGTTTATGTTTTATTTGTTTTTCCTCAAGTGAAAGTAACGTCTCACTCCCCTCTTTGATACAAATGTTTTTGATCCAACTCTGCAGCTACAGTGCTTCCTGGGATGGTGCAACTTGCGCACCACCATTGACTGAAGGAGGTCCTGGAAGGCACAATCTAGCTCATCAATGAGACTGAGTAAGATTTTAGAATTTAGCTCTTGCCTGGCATTTGCCTTATCTGGATTTATGCTTTATCGGAAGGTGTTTCAGGTAACTGATTTAATCTAATGTTAGCAAGTGGTAATGACCGCTGCTTATTAGCGTAAATTTTGCTTAATGGGGAAGCATTCAGCAGGTGCCAAGTAACTGCATGGTCAGTTGACTCTGTCAGGGCAAATTAGACTCAAATTATGGGTTTTGTAAAAATAAGCTTTTACTGAGGCTAAGGCCAACATGAATGTTTTCATGATTTTTGTTTTCTAAATTCAAAGGGAAACAAGTAAATAAAAAAATAAACAGCCCTCAGCAGAATTTGCAACCAAAATGTTGGCTTTGGTCAGACATCTGGAAGTATTTAGTCAATGGTCTAATACAGGTGCTGGCATAGTCACTCCCACAATATCATGGCGCCATCTTATTTGCGTAGTCACTCCCATACTGTTAACTTGTTACTTCTCTTTACATGCCCCCTTTTAGCTACTCGGGCTGGTGCAGCAGGGGTGGGGCATTATGACATCTTCTCCCGTTTTCTTGTACAAATGACTTCAACACCTCTGGTTTGTAAACCCCAGCATGTAGGTTGTTTGTGTTATCTCATCCATCACCCCTTTACAGACCTGGGCAGAACTCTCTTTAGAGTAACATACAAATATCATCCCCTTTCGCCAGAGAGCAGAGAAGGAAGAGATCTCTCTGAGCAGAGATCTCCCTTTACTCTGAGCCTGCTAGCCTTTCTCTCTCTCTCTCTCATCTCCCACCTTGCACTTTTTTCTGGTGGGCCTTTCTACTCTTCCAGTTAAAGGATTAATGAGCTCCTTAGCTCTCTCCAGTTCAGACTGATCTAGTAATTAGCCCCAGCATCCCTCAATCAGGCCTTTTGCCATGGAAACTAGCTGGTCTTACAGTGAGCAGAGTGCTGGGTCAGTTTCTGGCTCTCAGCACCCTGCCACAGGTGTTTGGGAAATAGTTACAGTTCCTTAACTCTTTGGCTGTTTCATGCCAGTTGCAGCTGCTGGTGGAGCTTAAAGCAGCTCTAAACTCTTCCAGCTGCTAATGGTCACCAGCTGGGGACACTCTGGCCACATCTCATCCCAAGCTATTCATTTCTTCTCCAGATGCCCTACGCTGTGGCTGTGTGCATAAGAATGGCATTGGAGCTGGCTAAGCTGGTTCTGTACTCTCTGAAGTCTCCCCCATGTCAGGAGGAATCACTAGGTGGGAACATAAGACCAGTTTCTGCTCCCTTTTGCTTTGCCTGAGTGGTACAAAGGGAGCAGAAAGGCTCTGCCCATTTAATTCCTCCCTATGAGGAAGAGAACACTCTTAATTTTGAAATAACATAACTCACACCTGGTCAACAAATCCTGAAATGACTTTCCAAAGTCATCTGATTAGTCAATTGTTGCTTATTTCAGCATGACTCACTCCAGAATGATGACGTTCTAGCTTCATCCACGTGCTGCTTGGATTTAGCAACTTTGGCAATGAGTGTATCTGTAATGATCATGCATGGGGTGACTTTTGTGATGCTAACATGATACCTCTGATACTTCTGTAGGCATTGGTATAGATGATCTGTTCTTTGAGGAATCAAGTTTCCATCTTTTAATCCTATGTCAACAAGTGTCTGGGACATCCCAGGCATTTCCAGTAAATCTTATTGATTTCTGTGCTACCACGGACTGCTTCCACAATATATGAACAAAACTCTGCTGTGGGGGTAACAACTTTTGTTAGCTTCCAGCTATGAATGTCTGTTCGCAGATGGACGGGTTGCTACTGTCACTTTGACCAGTGGATTAGTATATCTGTCATACGGACCTGAAGAAGAGCTCTGTGTAAGCTGGAAAGCTTGTCTCTCTCACCAACAGAAGTTGGTCGAAGAAAAGATATTACCTCACCTGCGTTGTCTCTCTCTAATATGGACTGTAAACTCTCTGGCGTAGGGACTTTACTTTGTTATATATGTCTGTGTAATGGTGCCCTGATCCCTGATTAGTGCCTCTAGATGCTATCACTAAACAAACAAACAATAATATTGTGTGTTTCTTTGGCTTTTTCTCCAATTGCATCTGTAAGTCTAATAGTCTTCCTTAGGTTTGTGTAACTCAAGTCTTATTAGATGTGAAGTCCCCGTTCATCTGCCTATTAGCATTTGTAGTTAATCCTTCTGTGGCGTATTTCTAAGTTCCAGCAAAACTAGATAAAGATCTTTAATTTCAGGTGCTCTGTTGCTGTGGTAATGTGGAGGCCACTTACAAATGTAGGTTGATAGGTATTTAAGCTTTCTTGAATAGATTTTTCTCTGTCTGAATAGTTCTCTGGGACATCACGTTATTCTGTAGGTGTTTTGCAAAGAGATGATGTGCTCAAATTGTGAACACAGTAGATGGCAGAAGTTTCCCAGGCCCACCCAAAAATGCTAATGCCAGCTATGAGTGTTCTTAAAACAGCTGATGTGTAGATTGCTTCCAGAATGAAGCGAAAATGCTATTACTTTAGAAAATTCCATTCTAAACCTAGGACAGTGCAAGTGTAGAACCCATAACAACCCCACTGGCAATTTTGGTAATCCAGCTACTACGAAAGTATTGACTAAGCAAAAGAAAGTCTCTTGTTTTAATGATTCAATAATTAGAACTGAACTAGAAGATTAAGAGCTGAGAGATTCTTTTGTCAAGAGGCTGGGTATTATTATCCTTGACCAATTCTGCAAAGACTAAAACCATCTCCGCTTACTAACTGATAAATTCAAAAATTAGCAGCTAATATACAGAGAGAGGATAGAAAATCAGAAAGAGGATAACATTTCTTAATGTGTAATATACATATAGGTTTGTCTAAAGAAATAAGCCTTCTTTTCAGCCACAAAATAGTTTTAACCCTCACTTACCTAAGTCTACTTCATCAAGAAGTAGAGGAACTTAAATTTATATAAATCCAATCACTTATTAGTAAAGGTACCAACATAAGTGCCTATTTTATAGTAGCTCAAAAATCTGTGGGTCAGATTTTACTCTTACCTACCCCATATAGACTGAATCCATCTGCTGGGATAATTCTTTGTGAAAGTATATTTGAAGGATAATAAATTCTTTCTTTTTCTGTGATGCATTAGGTGAGAGATGATTATAATTTCTGTTTTAAGGATTCTAGTTCAAAGCAGAATTCCTGCTTCCAGAAAGCTATAAACAAATGCGTAAGAAAAATTAGACCAAAGGATAAACAGGATGTAGTCATAGCTACATTGTATATTTTCCATCATTCTGATTGTTCTTGAGAGAGGAAGAAAGAGAGAGAGAAAAAACACTGCTGAAACTTCCAGGAAACTAATAAAACCTCTATGTTGCTTTAGAATTGCAAAACCTTCTCAGCTACTCTGAAAATATAAGAAATGCAATGTAATGAACAGCTGGTGTAAATCAGTATATCTCTATTGAAGAAATCAGAATCCAGCCCAGTATGTTTACTCGGCGAAATGTATGTTGAAATTGGACAAAATGTGGATTGTTTAAAATAGATATTTCAAGACTTTTTATTTATAGGCTTTTCCATAGCATTCATCACCATGGTAAGAGGTGCTTGGAATATTTCCACTGAAATTTCTTTTCGGTGAAATATGCTATTTTATTGAAGCTGAAATGTTTCACTGAGACGTATGGATTTCGACAAAGTTCTTTTGTGCACACAAAAATGGCTCTCTCTAAAGCATGGTGGGTAGGGCGCTGGATTGGGATGTCAGAGCTGCAGGTTCAAGTCCTGTTGTCATCCCAGATCAGGCTGAGCAGGGTCTTGAATCTGGGCTCCCACATTCCAGGCCAGAGCCCTACCCTTGTGGCTGGACACACATGCGCAACCTAACTCAATTTTTGTGAAAGGTTTTTGTCTTCATTGCACTGTGGAACAAAATCCAATTTTGAAACCTGGGAAGTTGCTGGTCAATGGAATTATCATCCTCCAGTCAGTTCTAGCCATGGTATCCAAGCACCTCAAAAGCATCACACACACAACACCATGCAAGGTAGGGAAGTATTTCTGTTGTACAGGTGGAGAGCTGAAACATGGAATGATTAGGGTCAACATTTGCAAATCTTGGGTGGGCACAATAAGGTGTTTGGGCACCAGTGGGGGGCTCTAGTGCGAGCTGAGCACTTGTCATGTTTCCAGTGCATGTGTTTGGTCACATCCAACCTGTTGAGTGCTCCAAGTGGGCAATACAGGGATACGATTTGGAAGCTAGATGCTAGAACAATATTTTCAGGGACCCTGGCATGCTCAAGGACTTCTCTGAACACTCAAAAGTTAGTTGTTGTTTTTATTATTATATTATTTTTTCCTTATTTATAGATTGTAAGCTCTTTGGGGCAGGGACTGTCTTTTTACTCTGTATTTGTACAGCTCCTAGCAGATTGGGGTCCTGAGCTGCTACAATAATAGAAATAAATAATAATAATAAATATTCTAGTGCCTAGGAGCCCTAATCCTGGACCAGGACCTCATTGGGCTAGACACTGTACAAACACAGGACGAAAAGACAGTCCCTGCCTCAGAGAGCTTACAGCTAACTACATGACAAGAGACAACACGTGGGTACAGCTAGATGGGGGAGTACAAGAAAACTATGAGACACTATCTGTCAGCACAATAGGCAGTGATCTCAACACACCAGTGACCTGGCCATTATCAACTTCTGCAGGCGTCATATCAGAAGAGAGTTTTAAAGAGGGCTCTGAAGGGGGACAATGAGGCAATAGTGTCAGAAGCACTCCCCAACCAGGACATGCTCAAGCATTAGTCCCAGTACACCCTCGTACTGAGTCTTTTGCAGCCTGCGTAGTCTGAAAACAGACAGTGCATAGGGTAAGGAGCCCCCCTGCACACCCACAAGAGAGAGAGGGAGAGTCAGCCGTGAAGAAAGAGAGATGGATTTACTGAGGTCTGACAGGACTGGTATAGGGAAGGTGGAGGAGAGTCAGTATTTAGGCCAGGGGCAAGGAGAAACAAGGAGAGAAGGTTGAAAGAATTGGGGGACACATACCACAGTTTGGGGGAGAAGGTTACTGGGGATGTTTGGGGGAGGAGAGGGGGTAGCACTGAGGAGAGGGTGCAATGCAATGCCTGATCATTGTTGGGCTGTGTGCAATGAGCAAAAGAAAATGGCAGGCAATGGAGTGAGAGGCTCAGAGGAGCAGGTCCCCTTACCCTCCTAACAGGGTCTATGAACTCAGGAACAATTCTTCAACCCCACTGAGGCACAGGTCAGTAGTGATGCAGGCTCACATCTGAAGCCAACTAGCATCACTATGCCCTTTCTATGCCAGTCAGGAGTCTGAACTGCATTTGCTGTCTTTGCCAGTAGTTCATTTCAAAGGACCATCCCCTGACATCAGTCAACATGCTGCCTCTTAGTACCTAGAGGGCTTCCTGTTTGCGATGTCCGTCAGGTTTACAGACCAGATAAGCCCCCTGTGAATGAGCAGACTCAACATCAGATTAATAGAACACAGTGACTTATGTTTGTGTAACAATTATGGCTGCTACACACCTGACACAAACCCACAAAAGCAAAGAAAGGAAAAGTGAAGCTGATGAATACATGTCCTCTATTCTTCTACCCTTGGGCACACCCCTGGCCATTACCAGACCTACTGTACACCCCAGGGCCATGCACCACAACTGTAACTGTGTGCTCTAGTGTTGCCAACCTTTCAAGACCCCGTTTTACCAAACTATCCTCTCCAAACACAGCTGATTCTCCCTCACCCTTCCTTCCGCACTATCCCTTCACATTCCCCCTTCCCAGTCTGGATAGATGTGGGCTTTTGGTGCAGTGGCTTAGTGTAATTTGAGCAACCCGTTTTATAATTCCCCTCAATCTTTGGTTACTGAGGTGGTTCCAGAGTAAAACACGTAACTAAAGATCAAGCAAACGTTGACTATTAAGTGGAGGCTAGTAAGACAATAGCTCCTTTGCGCACAGTAATATTGCGTCTCCTTCTGGTGCATGCCATTCGCAATACTCCTCTCTTTAATAATTGCATATACGCTTTTGGAGCCCACTGACTTGTGGAAGGACATTTATGTATTATTCACCATTTTAATATGAGTTAGTTGATGCCTCTGGCTCACTTGCCTTTGCAGTTTTACAGCATAAAATGTGGGAAAATTCATCAGCAAATCTCCAAATGTCCACCTGACTTACAGAAAGAGATTTTCAAAGGTACCAAGCTGAGGGAGATTGTAGGTCAGTTACCCTGGCTGTGTGGGAATGTTCTGCTGAAGAAGAAGTCAGTACACTGCTGGAACTCACTGACTGTGGGGATGCTCATTTGCTGTGAACTGACACTAGGGGAAAAGACCTGTTGTGATTATCTGAAGGGACTAAAAGAAACTTCAGTGGGAGGCAAGTTCCAATGGAGAATGCTCCTTCTTCCTTTTTAATTCTCTCTTTAAAATGATTGTACCTTTCAACTATTTGAGTCTGACTGGGTTATTTTCACAGACTGAGAAGGAGCTTTAAATGGTGTATAAAACTGGGCTCCTGGTATATAAAATTGAAAGTTCTCTTTAACAAAATGGTTAAAGTATTCTGCTTTGTCAAAATATGTTGGGTTTTTGAGAAAACAGAGTCTGGATGCAAACAGGTGTTTTCATGGGGACATCTGTGAACTGCTGAATTTAACTGGACACAGCTAGTGCTCCTTGAGTTGTTTCCTTTGCTCATTGGTTAGCATCTTGCTTCTCTTAATGAGCTTTTTATTTAACTTATAGTGTTCCAAAATATTTTAGAGGGTCCTAAAGTGGATTTTATGTTAAAATCATAAGCACTGGCAAGAAGACTTTTGTGTGCATGCTGTAACCCATAGAGATAGTGTTGGCATTTTATTTTTACTTAGCAGTAACTCAAGGAACATTTTGGCCTGATTTCTGTAAGACATTAGCTTAAGCAGTCAGCATGTGGCATAAGTAAGTTAGCATAAAGCTTTGAGACCTATGACTTTTAGCATAGATAAATGGCCCAAAAGTTACCCTGAGTTTTGCGGAAATGGAAATAGCATGTTTGGGGGGGCTCGAGGAGGCATTTGTACATAACAATACCAGGTAACCTCAGGAATATTGAACTGATACTATGCTTGGATATTTTAGGATAGACTGGCAGATGCTTAACCACGAACTTGCCTTGGCAACAAGTTGATGTATGTGGTAATAAGCTAAAATCATACTATCTATACTAACCTATAGGCAAAAGGCACCCCAACATTATTAGGGTAAGGCAGTTAGATATGGGCAAGAGAGGCTGGGCATTTGAATGAATTCATGACAGACCCTAAGCCCTGTAATGGGCCAGACCACCATGTAAGGTGCGTGGGTGGATCCGGACCATCAGTCTCATTTGGCAAGCCTGTGGCAGGGCTGTATTTTTGTCCCTTACCACCAGATCCCCAAGGAAGGGTGTGAGCATATGTGTGAGGAATGATACACGATATCATCTGAAATCTGTATTTTTCCTCTCTTTTTATGTGGTTTGGAGCTTTTCTGTCTTTACTAATTGTGCTAATAGAAGTGGTTAAAGTTTAGCATTGCCCTCAGTATGAGTGTCTCTGTTGTGCACACCGGGGTTCCCAACCAGACACTGACTGAACCTTGTAACCGCAAAACTGTTGTGCCTGATTCTGGGACTGGACCCCTACAATCCCCCAGCTCTTTAACACAGAATTAATTGGAAACAATAATCAATAGCCACTAAAGAATGGGGCCACAGTGCTTGCTGGGTGAAGGGAAGAATCATCATAAGAACTTATGGAAACCTTGCTGCTCTTGAGCGCTTGCTAGCCTCACTGGAGAAAGATGGGTGTGGAAATGATCAGACCAAAACCATGAACATTTGAAGCATATATTTAAATGTATACAGCTAGGAACGAAGAATGTAGGCCATACTTATAGGATGGGGGACTCTATCCTGGGGAACAGTGACTCTGACAAAGATTTGGAGGTCATGGTGGATAATCAGCTGAACATGAGCTCTCAGGCTGATGCTGTGGCCAAAAAAGCTAATGCGATCCTGGGATGCATAACCAGGGGAATCTACGTAGGAATAAAGAAGTTATTTTACCTTTATATTTGGCACTGGTGTGATTGCTGCTGGAATACTGTGTCCAGTTCTGGTGCCCACAATTTAAGCAGGAGGCTGATAAATTGGAGAGGGTTCAGAGAAGAGCCATGGGAATGATTAAAGGATTAGTAAACCTGCTTTATAGCGACAGACTGAAAGAACTCAATCTATTTAGCTTAACAAAGAAAAACTATGCAGTGACTGATTACAGCCTATAAGTACCTATATAGGAAACAAATATTGAATAATGAGTTCTTTAATCTAGCAGAGAAAGATATATCACAATACAGTGGCTCGAAGTTGACGCTAGACAAAATCATACTAGACGTAAGGTGTAAATGTTTGACAGTAAGGGTAAATTAACCATTGGAACAATTTGCAAGGGTCGTGGTGGATTTTTCATCTCTGAAAATTTTAAAATCAAGATTAGATATTCTTCTAAAAGGTCTGCTGCAGAAATTTTTGGGCGGAAGTTCTATGACCTATGCTATACAAGAGGTCAGACTACATGATCACAAATCCCTTCTGGTCTTGGAATCTATGAATTCATGGATAGAATGAAAGGAAGCTCCTGGGGATTCACTATGGCCCCAGTCTAGCAATGATCTTTGCATGGGCATATCCCTGCACTCAAGGGAAGTCTCATTATAGACTCCAGTGAAGCTCTCTGAAGATGCAATAGTCTGCCTGAGCAGCATTGATTGCAGGGGATCTGGGTCATAACGTGAGCTGAGGATGACCTGTGATGGATGGCAGAGACACTGGGCTGAATTTTGTGTAAATATACTGGACCAAATTGTACCTATAGTAACTGTCCTGTAATCCCCTTGAAGTCATGAGATTTTAACCCATGATTTGCAGATTATAGTGAGGGGAGTCTGTTCTTTAAGCAAGGCAAAGAAGGACCAGTGTCACTCATTTTATCATTAAACTCCAACAATTAAAGTCCAATGTCTCACTTTTCCAATGGTCATATGAAAAGAAAGTCAGAATGCTGGCTCGTCTTTAAGGCGATATATACTTTGTTACTTACTTATTCAGAACAGCCCAAGATATTTCAAATGTTTTCAGGGTCAGAGCTAGATAGAGAATTTTTGAGGAGAGAGGAAAAGCAAAAGCCCAGGACACGGAGTTGTGATGAACCCAGGAGCAGAGTGAGCTGTCACTAAGTACAATGAATCAAGAGTGATAGCATTCCAGAAGAAGTGGAGGAAGACCAAAAGAGAAAGATAAAAACTGAAAATAGGGTCACCAATCTGGGTGCTGCACAGAATAAAAAAGCTCCAGTATATAGTAATAGCAGTAAAAAAATATTCAAGCATTTTAAAAATTTCCAGAATGGTAACAAGTCCCAAACTCAAAACCTTGTTTACTTAGAATTAAGGCTGCTCAAGCGCAAATCCCACCAAAAGACCAAAGAAATCACCGGTTAAGGCAACTCTCATGTATGTGCCTTAACACCCCAACATCACCCTACCCATATACTCTCAATGCCTTCCATCAATAGCAAGCTCTTCTGCACTTCCAGCATATAACTAACCACAATGCATATCCTCAGTTACTCAAATCATACCACCATCATATTAAAACTTCTAGTTGTAATGTGGCCTCATCTGAGAGGATTCACACTCAAAAGAGAGAAACTACACATCTCAGTTAATATGAAGCATGTGCATGTTACTTTTTTGCCTGTCTTGGATTGATACTTCTATACATGTGAATAACTAAGTACAATAAAATACCTTAGATGGAACTGAAATAGAGATTAGCCTGAGCCGTAATGTTCCCATTCTGGTATGAATTTTCCCAAAGTCACTCTATGTGTCTGTCTGTATATTTATACTAACCCCATTATTGTGTTAACTGAGAGTTTGCATTGGCCCATTATAGAGATAAGGGACCAGCTATTAAGTTTGGATCCCCAAGTCTTTGCACTTGTCTTTAAAAAGCCCAGCATGGTGTTGCACTATATCAATCATAAATAGTAATAAACTTCTCCAAAGATTAGGGGAATTCAGATCCAGAGGTTTGGTTTGGGCCAGTCTCTAAAGTGAAAGTGACATTTTTTTTCAAGCAACAACTATTCAAATTGGTTTGAAACTTGTAGGTTGACTGTAGGAAGCAAAGTAGTCAAGGTCTGTTTCACTTACAGATTAGGCATCAATTTGCCAAATAGCATTTAATGTGCACTTTGCAAACACACTCAAGGGCAAACAGCTGAGGTTCTCTATGGATTTGTGGGTTACGCTGGCCAATTACTATGTCCTGCAGCACAGATTGTCCTTCATGTTTGCTATATAAGAATCATTCAGGACTCGTAGTACCTGTGTCTAACAGATCCAATGAATACTCTGGCAGGGAAAGTGAATCCTGAACTCCAGTTAGCATTACAGTCACTTAAAAAAAAGGAATCTCAGAGGACAGAGTATGAGAAGAGAACATATTAGTGGTCAGGGACCAAAGACTAAGGACAGTGTGTACGTCTGTACGTGGAGGAAGAGGGTAGCAGTATTTGCCCAAATGTAACACTGAGGCAGTCTGCAAATGGAACAGAGAGGTGATTTTGAATGCAGCACAGAAATATAAAATAGGTTGTTTGAGGACAGGATGGCTCAAGAGGTGGGATATGGCATCTCTGGATTAGCAGTTCGGATCCAGACTGGGCCCATATAGTGACAGAAAGTCACTAATATCTGTCTGGTGGCCTATGTGCTATGGGTTTGTGGTCTCAGTCAACATTCTACTGGACAAATGGCGACATTACGAAAACCACCAGCAGAACTGGTATCTTTGTTTGCAGTCTCAGCCAAGGGCTCAAGCACCTCTCAGTGCAAACTAAGACTGGAGTGATCCTCACACTGTTAGAGGCTAGTGTTGAGGCAAGTTGGTAGGGTAACGTGGGTCTGATTCTAAGCCTATTAAAATCAATGGAAAGAGTCACATTGATTTCAATGGACTCTGAACCAGGCCCAGTGAGAAGAAAGCCTGCTCTGTCAAACTAGCATCTTTCACAGGCACTAAAACCACATGCACAAAAGCTAGGAACAGAGTTTCTACCAAGCAGTCTTCTTTGGAATCCATTTGTAAGGTGGGAAAATATCTGACTTTTCTCCATTATGATCAGGGACTAGGATCATTTCACAGAGATTGCATTAACTCCTCTTTGCTAGCTCTTCTCTTTCAGTGCCTTGTTACTGTGGTTTTGTTTTAAAGGAGTAGTGATGGGCCAAAAAGCTTAGTCTCATTTCTTCACTTTGTTGCATTACTCTGTGCAGTAGTATCTAACCCCTTAATAGCTTATCTCCTTCCAACTGTATTTTACTTTTAAACGTGTGATTTTTAAATATTAGAGAGACAAGGTGAATGAGGTTCAAAAAAGAACTAGATTAATTCAGAGAGGATAGGTTCATCAATGGCTGATGGGTAAGGATGGTGTCCCTAGCTTCTGTTTGCCAGAAGCTGGGAATGTGCTACAGAGAATGGATCACTTGATGATTACCTGTTCTGTTCATTCCCTCTGGGGCACCTGGTATTGGCCACTGTTGGAAGACAGGATACTGGGCTAGATGGACCTTTGGTCTGACCCAGTATGGCCGTTCTTATGTTGAGGTGATATCTTTTATTGGACCAACTTTTGTTTGTGAAGGAGACAAGCTTTCCAGTTTACACAGAGCTGCTGCATCATCTTAGGTGTTTTTTTTTAAAATCAGTGAGTAAGATTGTGCAACTTATTCATTCTTGCCTCATCATAGCTGGGTTCGTAATGTAATACCTAGCCATACAAGTGGAGGGTGTAGTTTGGACTCAGTTTCTGCTAGAGACTGTATCCCATTGGCAAAATAATTGTGGATGCCACAATGATTACCACTTATTGGGAATACGCTCTATGGTGACTTTTACAGGATGGAGTAAAAGAGCTTCTGATGTTACCATTACCAGGAAGAATACATCTCCGGAAGGCTATGAAACCTCACAAGAAAGTACTGTTACACTTAATTGTCCTAACACAATTTATTATGATCATACAGAGATTTCTATCTTTTCAATAGAATAAATAATGGAGTATTAAAAAGTTCTTTTAGCCAAGTAAGATGCACGAGCGGAAGACTGTTCTGCTGAGGAATCTCTTTTAGTCTGCTAGCAGACTCCATAGTGTGGCTGAAATGGCCTTAAATCTACTTTGCTCCTAGTGACGGGAACTTTATATGACACCCTGTCACAAGGACCCAGAGTAAGCGGAATAGTTCTTTTTTAAAGGAAACATCTACAAATGTGTGTGAGACTTACTGGCTCTTTAACACAACTCTCAATACATTACTCATGTATTTTGTAAGTTTTACATATTATAAGCACGTTGATCACATGAACACTTAATGAAGCGTGTCACACATTTAGGGTCATATCCTGGGATTCTGGACTTAGTACCTAGCCTGCATAAGAGGGGGAATTCTCCCCTGAGGTTGGGGGAGCTGCTCTGTGGAGATTATTTCTGCTTTATAGCAGCCCCAGCATGCTGCCCCTGCTCTGGCAGCGGGAGAACTAGAGGCTCCACAGAAGCAGAATGCCTCCAGGAGTGCAGGGGGGAGCACAGCCAGTGCTGCATCTTTGGAGTGGCAACATGAACTCCCCCTGCAAGGGGCTGGCTCCTGTGGCTAGAGAGGGGGGTGCAGGGTTGTGACCCTGTCTTCAGCCTGCCCCGCTCTCACGTCATTTTGGGAGTTCTATTGGTGGTGCCAAACACAATAATTCCTGTGAGTTCTAGGCCTGGGATTGTACCCAGCCTCTCCACAGAGCGATGAGCACAAGGGCCTCCCCCGCCATCCCTTGTGACCCTGCTAGGCCCAGGCCCTGGCCCAATCTCACCCTTAATGTATTTAAATATCTTTTATTAAGCACCCATCTTCAAAACCACCTGGGGTCAGATTCTGTGCTGCACCTCCCAGGTGGGGCAGCCCAAGTGGGGCAGGGGATCAGCAAAGGTCACTAAAAGTCACCTTTATGCCCTCCCAATTCTGGGCTGCAGTGCAGGCTGCCGTGACACCCAGTGTAACTTAGAACTGCCCTGCTGCTGCTCTAAGTTACAGCAACCCCCTGGTTCTGCCTATGGGCTGCGGTGCAAGTCAGAATAACTGTAGTGGCATGCACTGTGGCCCTGCGCCTTCCTACTCCCAGCATCCCCCCATTAGGTTTGTGGGAGGACCAGCATATGGACTGCATGGATGCAGTCCCTACACCGGGGGATTCTCCTCTGGCTGTGTTGGAAGTTTGCCACCCCCCTACACTACCAAAGGGAACAGTGGATCCTTCCCTTGGTTTCTGTACAACAAGTAAAAACATTAATGACCAAAACCTGAGACCTGAAGCCCAGCAAGAAACTGTCAAGAGAAAGGAAGGGGTAAATCATGCTCATGTTGTTGGATTTGCAAGTGGAATATTTATCATAAATGAGCATTCCCTCCCCCGCCCTTCTTTTTTTAATTGATACCACTCTGCTGGGCAGCAGCTAGGGCCAGGGATGGGAACAGAGTATTTAACTGTGCAAAGTAAAAAACATACAGACAGAAAATTTGTTCTCTTGACCCATATATAGTGAGCTTATGTTTGCAGCTGTATTTTATTTTCTACCCTATTAGGTGGCTTGGAGATGCCCTCTCTTTCCTGTGTTCTTAAGATTGTGGTATTTAAGCACCAAATAATATCCCTAAGAACTCCCCCTTTTTTAACAAAAACAAGGACTTTGCATTAAGAATGAGATTGACCACAGGCTAATGTAATGTACCTGAGCAACCACCATAGCCCCCCTTAACTTTCTGTCACATACCCCTTTCTGCTACTGTAAATCAATAACACCTCTTTTTTGTATCAAACATGGCAGAAATATCTCTTAAACTAATATAATTTCAAAAAAGGATTACTGAAAGATCTCATGAAATAAGCTAATTCTTGCATTTCACACAGTCAGGCCAGTTAAAATTGACATCAAGCATTGTGTATGTTCCTTGGAGAGGGTCTTCAGTACTATGTATCTCATGGGTGTCATTGGATGTAATTGTTGCCATGCTAAATATTCATGTATGAATAGTCTGGAATAAATTCTCTTGTAAATTGACAGAGGGCAAGTTAGAACTGTCCTTGAGTCTCTCATCTGCATCCTCATTTTTGCAAAACTGTCGTGTGTGTGTGCGTGCATGAGTGTGTGTGAACAAAATGTACTTGGTTAATTTAAACAGAGAAGGCTCTTCTCTCTTTGGAATGGCTGGGATGCTTGCTTTCAGCACTTTTAACACTGGCCACTTACACTGAGTCAGTTGCAGATCGTGAAGAATGGTTTAATACAATTTATTTTTAGTAGAACTTTTATGATAGCACCTATGGCCTCAGTTGAGATCAGGGCCACATTGTGCTAAGCATACTATACACACTCGTAAGTAAGAGACAGTCCCTGCCATGAAGAACTCACAATCTAAATAGGCAAGACAGACAAAGGGTAGCAGAAAGGATGTATTATTATCATTCTCATTTTAGAGATGGGAGAGAGAGGTACAGAGAGATGAAGCGACTTGCATGGGGTCACATGGGGGTCTGTAGGAGAATCAGGAAGTGAACCCAGATCTCCTGTCCAGCATCTTAACAACAAAACCAGCCTTTCCTCTTTTCAGTTCAGTAATACTCTACTCACATGACAAGCTACACAAGTATTGCCAGACCATAAAAGAAGGACAGATCTCCCGGCTATCTGTCCTAAAGTATGAACTGTCCAGCTCAGTGGGTCTGAGGTTCGATTCTCTGGGCCCATTTGTCTTTTCCTGATTTGGTGCCAGGTTGCAATACAGCATGACACTTTCCTTGCTATGTCTTTTCTTTCTTTCAAAGTTCTGCTCAGGTTTTTTTTCCCCTTATCACTTTTTGATGAAAAATCTTTCATTACTTCTGATAATTAGTGTAAATATCTTTCTCACACTCCCCTGTGTTTTGGACCCTAGAGTAGAATCTGCCGCTCCCTTTCAATATCTCCTCTATCACACTGGCTGCTTGCAGTTGTTTTCTTAGCTTGAATGGTGCTTTGTGTGTCCTGGTTCCCACCTCTAATTTATGGTCAGGTATTCTGTGTTTGGTCAAAGTCTGTCTTAGCTTTGCACATGTCACTGGGGTGAGGTCGTCTGCAGTCGTGTGGTTCTGTGCAGGGATCTGTAACAATTTAATGTATTGTTTTGATCTTTCAAACAATTCATATTTGGGTATTTTAGGTGTTGGTTTGGTGTTTTCAGCATCCTTCAGTATGGGTTAGGTTGTCTGGTACGGGCTGTTCTACAGGGCACCTCATGTTGTTGACTGGGCCTCCTTTGCCACTAATGTAAATTCAGTGACCCAACTGTCAGCTGCTTCTTACCCTGTCCTCTCCCTTTCTGCCCACAGAGGGCAAA
Organism: Chelonia mydas; assembly: GCF_015237465.2. Classification (NCBI taxonomy): domain Eukaryota; kingdom Metazoa; phylum Chordata; order Testudines; family Cheloniidae; genus Chelonia; species Chelonia mydas. Next base: position 106,950,228 of record NC_051246.2, read on the forward strand.
TCTATACTGCAACATAAGCCCATACTTCAGCCCGTGCTACACTCCAGTTGTGCTAACCCAGGGTTCAGACCAAGGGACCCTTCAGGGCTGGAGAGTCCGAGCTCAGGTTAAGCCAGGACCCAGGACTGAGCACTATTGCTTGGCATTGTAGACACAGCTCCGCTTGACTCAGGTCCTGGGAGTCAGCCAGAAGTATCTCACAATTCCACAGGACCATTTCTTTAGTCCTGTCTATCCCAACAATCTACAATCCACTCTACTGAAACTGGAAGCCATCCCCCTCGCCCTCTTTGCGGACAGCAGCAGCTCAAGTCAATGTTAAGTCATTCTCTTCTGGTCACTGGTGTGCAAGCCCACTATCAGAGAGCCGCCTGGGGTTGCAATGGAGAGCGAAACAATCAAGATGTTTGCAAAGTGAGCTGCTTCCTGGCAATATGCATTGGTCAGAGGGGCAAATGCGTCTCCCACCAAACTTTCCACATGTAAAAAGGCTTCTGATTTGCAGGCTGACTCACTGCTGACTTTTGTTTCAGTGCTGCGGCAGCACTTCCCATGGCGGTGCCTCCTGTCTGTCATTCAGCAGAAGCCACTGTGAGTGCAATGACAAACGACAGACAGGCTGGAAGTCTGAGATGAAATAAATACCCTTTATCACGTTACTCATGTTCACGGGGCCTGTGAAATCAAGGGGACATTCATGCTTACCACATACTTATCCCTGAAAACCCCCCACTTGGCCTTACTAATTGTTTTCTAAAATGATATCCTGGTGTTGCAGAAAAGAGAGCTATTTGCAATGTCAAAACACAACCAATCTATGGGATTCTGACTTTAGGCAGTTTTGATCAAGGGGTGGAACATAGGCTGAAACCTTCCAGAATGAGCCCCATGAGGCTTTTTGACTCAGTCGCCCCTGTGAGTCACAATCTCTCTCCTGCTTCCAGCTTGCTCCTAGGGGTAGTAATTTACTGTTGGCCTATACCACAGTAAATTACTACCCCTCCACACCACTAAGATTTAGCTACTCTGGTCAGTGAGGAGGATGGTGGAAGAGGTTGGAGCCAATTCAACCCATTCCCTGCCCACTCCCTGACCCCCTGCTCCAGGGAGGGTGTGAATGGGTGAGTAGACCCCCACTCCCATGATGGCTACCGAGGCTCTTGTTCCTTCATGTTTTCTTGAAGGTCTACAAATGACAAGGAAACAAAGAAATTCAAACGTCTCTCTCCAGGCCAATAGGGGAAGAACAAAATTGCACTACATTGGTCAAACGGTTGGTGGAACTGTCTCCTTAGGGTCAAGAATAGCTGGCAGGACCCAGGCAGGAGAAAGGATGGGGACAGGGAGAAGGGAGATGACTGTGGATGAGTGCTTCACCTAAGCATGCATTTAGCCATGTAAACAAGCTCGATTCGTGAGGTGAGGTAGTAAGATATATTTTTTTAATTATTGAGCTGTGTACACATTATAAAACCATTACAGAACCAAAGTGTATAAAATTCCAAATTACAAATACCAGCTTATACAAAGGGGTAATAAAATAAATAATACATTAACTAGCTACAGCACTCTGTATTCATAGGCAGTAATGGAACCATATACATCAAAGGCCATAAAAATGCATACATTAAACAGGGTGCATAGTGGTAGCTGAGGTTTATCTTGATCCTTTCTGCTTTCATGAAGGTCTATTAGCACTGGGGGATGGGAGCTGTATTTGCCACTTAAGCCATTATTGATCGGCTGAGAGAATTGCAAACCTCATAGACCAGGCCGGCAGGAAAAAGGGTGAGAACTTAGCTTGACACAGCACATTAACACTGTAAACAAAGTAAGCTTTGAAGGTTATTATGCATGACCGCTGTGTCCTGTATTTCAGGACGTGCCTATGAGATGGAACACCAACATGGAGGAGTATCTTGTCTTTGGGCAGAAGGAGAGGGATGTTTAAGCATGTAATCTTCATGGAGAAGAGTTCTTGAGCCAAATTCATCTCCCAAGTTCAGCAGGGTTACTGCAGGGATGAATCTGGCTACCTGTGGCTCAGAAAAGAACAGTCTCACGGGACAGATTCTCTGCTGTGCCTCACAGCACATGCAACAACAGGCATGGCCCAGGCAGCGAGAGGGCAAAGATGTCTTTATTCTGCCTTTAGATTCGGCAAGTACTGGCCTGGCTAGATTTAAACTGGTCTTTTCAGGTTTTCCCTTGCCTACTTGATATGTTTAGATGTCTTGTTGAATTGTATAGGATTGCCCCAGATTCTCAACGCTACAGAGGAATGCCTAAGTAAAAAGGCATATAGTACTGGCACAGCATCACTAAGCAGGTGGACAGCATTCTTAGCCCAGTCAAGTAATAGCCAGCTTCACTCTAGGCTATAAAATGTCTTTTCTTCCCACTCTTGTTCTACTTACCGTAACCTTCCCTAGATTTGCAAATCTGTGCAGCATACTGCTGTGACTACAAGAGGTGGTACTGTACATATAACGGGTCCAATCCAAAAAACCTTTACGTCCATGAGTAATCAGTGGGATTATTCACAGGAGTGGGGACTACATACCAAAGGGTTTTCAGGATTGGACCCATCATTGGTAAAACACTTCAGGATCCTCTAGGAAGAAAGATTATATAGCCAGACTGTTTAAAAATACCATTACAACAATATTACATTTGATAAAACCTAAATTCTATCCCTTAAAGACTTGACAGAGTCTTGTCAGTGGAATATTTTCAATTGGACACCAATAGCACACCCAGAACTGGTTTTTGCTATGCCTAGGAACAGTTCAAGAGGAGGGTTATTTTTGCCTATTTTGACACAAGCCAGGTAAACTTCATTTGATGGCATTATTCAACTTCTACCATCAGGAAGGGTAGTCTATGGCCCACTGCAAAATGATTTTTTAAAATTGTCAGCTGTCTTTCAAAATAAACAAATGAAAGGAGAAGAACATCATAAAAAGGGGAAAAATAATCGAGAGTCTTAGATTTTCCCCTATTAAAGCATTTTGCAGTCACGGGTCCTATATATGATAGCCAAGATGCTCAGTTGCTGTAAATCACCAAAGTTGTTGGAACGATGCTGATTTTCACCATCTCAGGTTCTCGTCCTCTGGTTAATTAATATACAAGAAGGCTTACATGATCCTTGTCTCTGTTTTCCTGGATTTATTCAAGCTGTGTATCTGAATCATGTTACTCACTAAATGAAACCATCCCTCCTCTTTCTTGCTCTCTCTGTCTTTGGGCCAAATTCTGATCTCAGGCACACAGGTGGAGATCTGGAGTAATTCCACTGGACTAACACTGTCTTCAGTGGAATTACTCTCAATTTACACTGCTGTAACTTAGATCAGAATCTCTTGTCTTCCTGCCTCTTTCACTCACACACATGCTGGCACATGAAAATTTATTGTATTTAATTGTTAACTTAATAAAAGCAATATCTGAATGCCAATTTCTTTTGACATTTATTTATTGGGTAGGTGCAGCAGTATCTACCGATGCACTGGAAATAACACCCATCCTTAAGTCCTATACAATTCAGCTAATCAGAAGGGTTTGGAAAGTGTTTTACCCTTGACAGTGACCTGTATTACAATTAAAGCTCATGATGTAGGTTTCTTATTTGCCCAAGGAGACAACAAGATTTGCTGTGTAATTTGAGAAGCACTTACAATACTGCTACTCATGTTGTAAGCTGATTATTAAGTTCAGCACAATTGCTTCCATAAGAAAATCAGAATTCACAGTCAAATAAAGTGTACAACCCTGATGTGTAGATGCTTCTTACTGCTACTGTATATAAATCAGATTCTGCTTAGCAACTGCTGCATATCATGTTTATTAAACACCTTCTGGTTATAACAGCAGAGGGTACTAAAAATCCTTCATGAAAATCTCACAAAAATCTTTTCACATCTCAGATATTTTTAAGGTCTAATTTTAGTGAAAAGACTCCGTCTACTTTGGGTGCCCAGAACATGTGCTTCTTCTATAAGTCACATGGAAAAGTTTTCTCAGTTTACAACCCAAACAAAATGTTTTGGGCTATTATTGCCTTAGTCCTCGGGTTCAACATAGCAGGAGGAGAATTAAGCTTATTTCCTTAGCTACTGTTGAGATGGGGTAATGCTATTAATGAGTCTGGAGATTAATTTAAAAAATAACTGTTTTTTATTAAGAGGTAAATTCACCTTCATGAACATGCTAGAGTAAGCAACATTTCATCAGGGGACATTTTTATCAGCTGATCAGTGATTCTCAGTGCAGGACACTATTACTGAGAAACTCCTCAGACTTGATCAACCATTTCATGGGTGATACATATACCCCACATACACAAGATGAGCCTTTTAAAGTGGATTCAGATACTGCTGAGATCTGGTAGGTTAAAAACTGTCAGATGACTGTGCTGACCATCATTACTAACAGTATGTGGAACTAATTTCAAAATGTCAGGCCTCATGAATAATTAATTCACATGCTAGAAAAATAAAATAGCAATAGAAATCATCAGCTGCTTGATCCCTTCCTCTTCTACCTGTTTTCCTTCTGTGCTCTGCCTTGACTGAGTTGCTTCTCTCCTGTTTCATGCTGCTGAGTCTCTGATCTTCATTTCTGTTCTTCTCCTCAAGGATTCAGAGACAAAACCACAATGCTCTTATTACTGAATCTCTCAGCAACTTTTGACACAGTCGACCACAATGTGCTGTTGACCTGATTACATGACCTAGTTGTAGTGGATGGTGCAACCATATGGTGGCATGTGGATTCCTGCAGGGATGACTACTGTCCCCATGCTGCTTCTATGTCCCTAGGAGACCTCTTGGAGAGGCAGGGAAATGTTATAGGCTCCACTGCCAAAAATACACTGAACACACCCAGCTCGATCGTTTCAATAAGACACTCGCCCCATCGCAAAGATGTCACAATGTTGACACGAGATCAGCACCAGGATGAAGAATCGCTGACTCAAACTGAACTGGAGCAAGGCCAAAGTGATGCTGATGGGAAGGGAAAAATGCTTTGAGGAGCCCATTCAGACTCTGACATCACCATGTGTCAAAGTAAGAAGCCTTGATGTCCTATGCTCATCGCTAAGAATACAATCTGCTCACACAGGTCATGGATTCTGTAACTTTAATAGATGTCTGTGACTCCTTCAGCTACAGTGTGTGGCAGGGTATGGGCTTGGGCTTCATCCCCCTGCGGTGGGGCTCCAACTTTGGCTTCAGCCCTGCCGTGACCATACGCTGATTTTATACATTTTTACCATGAGCGTTCCATGAATTTTGCCTAATTTTACCATGACAAAATCATATCCATACTCATCACTAATCATGAATAAGGCTGCGAGTCTGTCACGGCGGTCACAGATTCATGACCTCCATGACTATTGCAGCGCTTACCTCAGGGTGGGGGCTCCCCGGCTCCCACTGTCATGGCCCCCCTGCAGCTTCTACATGGCAGACGGGCTGGCGGGGGGGCTCCAAGCTGCCTGCGCCCACAGGCCCTGCCCCTGCAGCTCCCATAGGCTGCGGTTCCTGGCCGATGGGAGCTGTGGAGGCCGACGCTTGTGGTGGGAGCAGTGGAGCACTTTCCATGGCCCCTGCCTCCACCACCTAGGAGCTGCAGGGATGCAGAGTCGGGTAGGAAGCCTCTGCCTCTGGCTCTCAGTCATCTTCTGCACCAAATCCACATCCTGGTCTTGATCTGAAAGTCCCTGAACCTATTTAAAAAAAGGCTACCTGTCCGTGCAATGGAGCTGTATTCCTGCCCCAGACAAATCTTGCAAAAGTTGGAGATCAAGTGTTCATGATCAAAGGTAAAAATCCATATCTCTCTGGTAGGTAAAGCAATTTACCAGAAAGGATAAGTCTGAGCTCAAGCCTAACCATCTTCAGATTATGTTGTAAACCTACCTTGTAGGTTTGGGAGTCACCAGATGGCACTGTCAGAGAGTTTTACATAGTTTGTTTAACTGACTGGATAGGCAGTTAGATCTTGGAATAAATGCTTTGTTGTTAGTTATGGTACAGTTCATTTTAGAAGCTGTGCATTATCATTTGTAATGTTTGTTCTCTATGGGTGTTTCTCTGACTGGAATAATTGTTTTCTTGCAGAAGTGTGTCTACAGGACATGCACACAAGCAAACAAACAGTACATGTGTGGGAAAATAATTACACACCTGTTCACTAAATGCTTCCTGCCATAACCAAAGACAAGGAATTATTAACATGCACAACCTGTTTAGTTGTATATTGTTAGTGTAGAATTGTTGCTGTGTTCCACCCCCCAGAAGTGGCCATTTTCAGTGACAGATGAACAATCCCTATATAAACAGCCTGATTCATTCTCAATTTTTAAATGGCCTGATTTTTCTTGCTGTTACCCTGGATTTGCATTTACTTCAGTGGCGTTACTCCTGATTTACACTGGTGTACCTGAGCATAGAATCAGGCACAAAAAATCCATAAAGTACTTGGTATTCATCTGCATTAAAGGTGCTATATAAATGTCAGTTGTTATTATAAGTAATAATCACATTCAGGCACTTTAGGCATCATGTTTAGAAGTGACACTACTCAGGTGCATTTGAAACACTTGGTAGTGCCTCATACCAGAGTACAAAAGACCATATCCTTAGCTCGTGTAAGCTAGCAAGCACCATTATCTTCAACAGAGCGACACCAGTTTACACCAGCTGAGGATCTGGCCAAAAAGTTGAGGTGTCTCGCAGGCTGTAACTCAGCATCAACTCTGCCTGTTGTTCCTCCTTGCTTTAATTACAGAGTTGGAGATGGCTGTCTATCTCTGGAGTGTTGCTGGGAATGATATAGGGAGAACAGTCTGAGAATTCAAATTATACTACAGATCATCATGTCCCGCAAGAAGCAAAAATATTTGGATTATTAAATTAAGCAAAGCAAGATGGCATCATAGATATCTCACATTTGAAAACCTATAGGTGTATGATTTATACTCCTTTTAAGTGGCTTTATTAACTAAAGTTCTCTAGTATATTTCAGTGCTCACTTAGACTTAAAAAAAAACAGTGTTAAAAGACCAGCTTGTTATTAATTGTTCTTATTTATTTGTATTGTTATAGCATCTAGGAGCCCTAGTCATATATTTTTGCACACTTAGGTGCATGTTACAAATTTGTTTTCTATTATCACGCATAAAGGATAACTCTAAAAGAATTACAGTTAATCCCTGATTTTCACAAGCATTGTGTTATATACAATGCATTGAAGTATCAGTCATAAAGATATGATTAGAACGAGACTGATATAAAAGGATGTACTGTAAGATTTCCTTAAATTGCACTGTATGTAATGTCAATACAGCCTCCATGTACAACATTATGAAAAGTTAATATCTGCTGTATCCAAGTAATTGATGTGTGTCAACCCAATTCTTTTTTTTTTTTTTTAAATCAAGGACAATTCATTCCAGCCACCTCAGTTTGACATAAAAATCTTACCTTCGTTATTAGATTGTGACTGCCATAAGCTAATTATTTTTGATAGTCCTGATTGTTTCCATATAATTTCAGTGTAATTTAGTTTAGCATACATCTGAGTGAAAAATAATGAAGTTGCTTTACATTTATATTTATATCTATGACCCTACATGGAAAATTGAAACTGGTGGGTTTTTTTGTCTTGATGATGATGTAAGGAAATGGATATCTACAAATTCAAGAATTGTCCTAATAAATCGGAAGGATCTGATTTTGCACCTGGCACATCTAGAGGGAATAATACTAATTGCTATTATTTCTTCCAGTGTTATGAGTGTTAGAACTAAGGAGTTTTTCTATCATAGTCAAGCAACTAACTGCAGATTAATTTCTAAAACCTTCTAATGTGGCTGGCATATGCTAGAGGAAATTAAATCAAAGCCACTTTACTGAATATAGTTGGTAGGCTTTTTAATCTAGGAAGGAAAAGGGATTTAGGTCAGAAGGCTAGACAGAGACAGGTATTTGCCATTGTGCAGCTGATTTTGTTTTCCTGAAAAAAAATTACATTTCCTGTTATTATGTAGTTCCCAAATCTTGCTTTTTCACTCACACATCAGTCTCTTCTTGATACTGATGCAGAATTAAAGAATATGTATTGATACACAATTAAGGAAACTTCCTGTCTAGTTTGGTTGTCACACTAAAGATCCTACAATATTTATGTTACATATTTCAGTTTCCTCCAAAGTATAAAAATTTGTCCCCACAATAAATATATGCAATCATGCTCTCTACAACATGTACACAAGTCATAGGGAATATATATATATATATATATATATATATATATATATATATATATATATATAATCTTGATTGTTACAAAAAAACTATTAAATACAACTAACTTTAGAGTGAGTTTGCTGCCGGAAACAAAGAGCAATCAAAATAAATGGAGGTATTTTGTATACTAATTGATAATATATGATCAGATCTGAACCTTCATGTTCTTCAGCTTATATTGGATATTTTATCAAAAAGCTGTGGGATAGATCATAATACTGTACTATTTTTGCCAAGGCATATTTGTATTGATAGGATTATAACAGTACGTTGAAACTTCATTCTAAGAAGATACTAGAGGTCATACAAAACAAACAAACAGACTTTCCTTCATGAAGCTTATGTTGTTTTCATCATAAAAGGTGGGGCACCCTTTTCCCCATCTGTACGGTTATCCCTGTTGACTATTAAAATCAAAAGCCTGAGTATGCAAGTATACACAAACTTTTTTTTTCATAAACAAGATGCTTTTGGCACATTATCTTTGCACTGAACATGGCTTTCATTTACTTGGAAATTTATTGGGATAAGGAGCTGGGGGTGGGGGGCGGGGGCGTGAGAAAGAACCTTTTTTGTTAATCCTCTGCAGGAAACAACAACAATCAATTCCCCTTCGGCAGCTGTTTTGTTCTTCAAATATACTATCACTTCTTAAACTGATGGTGAAGGAAAGAATTCATTAATTTTCAGCCAGATCAGGCTTTGGGAAAAAAGCAAGTTCTGATGCTGAAGAACAACATGGCATAATGTTGTTTTTCAAAACATCCCCAGATTTGTCTTTCCTTTTCAATGTTCTTCACTTTGCTTCTTAGAAAAGGGGTTAAAATTAGTAGGCACATTTCATATTAGCGTATTTCATGCAATAAAGCATAAATTATTTAAAATAACACGACCTTTTATCTTGCACCTTTTGAAGGAAGCAAATTAAAAATGTAAATTGGGAGCTAATTAATATGCAAATGTATTCATTCGCAGTTAACAATTAGCAATTAAACCTGCAGTGTCTACAAAGAGCACGGACAAAATTAGTAACTTAATTTATCATTAAAAAATGAAAACGTACACAAAATTTTAATTGACTTTCAAAATATTTCCCCTGCTTTTTCCCTTTCATTTTTTAATACCAAAAAAAATCATATTGTGCTTTAGATATACAGATGAAACTCGTACCTACAGCTTTCTGGGGAAGTTCATTAAACAAGACTGAGAAGGAATCATGATAGGAAAAGTTTGTCTTTTGTATGAGAGGAATTAAAAGATGACATTTAAGAGTGTTGACTTGTATTTAATATTTCCTACATAGAGACAGAGCTATGTAGAGAGAGTACTATACACATGTACTCTTAGAATCCATCTGTGTATGCTTACAGAAAGTGCATGTGTATGTGTATTTATTAAATATGCAGAACCAGTTTGAATGTTTGTGCTTTGGTGTCTGATGCTTCAATAGAAAAACAGGAACACAGGAAATTAACAGACAATAAATAGCTGAAAATCTAAATAAGATACTCCACATAGATAGTCACGCATGTTTATATTTAATGGTTGGTTTAGTCCCCTTTTACCAGTTTTCCATTCCTTTTAGAGGATTTAAAAACCCCAAATCCCTCTGCATATATTACTGCATTTTGAGTCTATTTTCTCTGTTTTCTCATAATTAGCACTGCTCTTTCTGCAGATGTAAGCTTGGGCCTTTTTTATTTGTTTTGGGCTCTTTTTTAATTTTTTTTTTTTTTACAAATTCTTTTTCTAATGTTGTGCAGTGTATTACAAACCAGAAATGGGAAAATACTGGGGGGAAAAAAGCAAACACTTGTTTGACTGACAACTATAAATTTGCCATAATGGCATTTGTGGCCCCTTCCATTCACTTTTTTGGAACATTTTACCAACAAAATGTTGTTTGAAAAATGTTTGTGGAAAAGGAAAGTGTCACAATACTCATGCAGATATTTGCATAAAATGCTTCATGACAAATAAGTAATACTGCAGGAAGTGTTTGTGTGGCCATTTTGAAAGTTCTTTGTGGTACTGGCAGTTATCCAATGAGGGATCAGAAATAATAGCACATGACTTACATGACCAATCACAGAGCAGAAATAGAGTTTGCTCCAAAGACTCTCATTGCCTTTAAAGGGCTTTGGACCAGGCTCATAGTGAATTGCAACTATCACACAATAGAATCAGCAGTTGTAGCAAATAATTGGGAAGCAATCAAAAACCCTAAATATGTTCACATAAACCTGCCATCTAATAATTGTGAATCCCAACCAAAAAAAAATCACTGAAATTTAAGTTTGTTCATATACCATTTATAAACCCAAAAAAGGAGTGAATTCTTCAAATAAATTGTTCCCCACAAACAGTTAACCCATCTCCACTTAATACACAGGAACATCATACTCATTGCTTGTTGCAATCTTCTTTTGGTTATATAAAGAGCACACGCTAAGCTTCATTCACAAGTATTCTCTTTCTGTTTTAGTTAATTCACTGCTAACTTTTTGTTAAGCTCTTTGCCTCTTATCAACAAGACCCTTTAATTGATATTTAAAATTTATATTCAGATTAACTGAAAGTATTGAAATTAGTACTTTTGTTCACATTTGTATTTGGAATATGTCCTTGTTTGATACAGCCAGATTTTGTAGCTAACAGGACATCTCCATGTGCCAATGTAAAGCTCAGAAAGAATTTTTTTTTAAATGGAATTTGTTCTGAGGCTGCTTGGCTTAACTTCTGGGTTCAGAGCTGGGAAGAGGATAGGTTAGCAGTTGTGTGAGATTTTGGAAGAACTGTACAATAATAACCATTGCAACAAATGCTTAGAGCCTTTTCTATCTGTCCCTATCGGACACACACAGGTCCAAGAAATGTTTAAAATAATGCTTACATGAGGTAATAATAAAATACTTAAAATTTATTTTCATGAGCTAAGGAACTCCTATTTATTTCTATGTATATTTCAGCAATGCAATGTGCTGAAAATTGTCACAACTGACTTGGATCCAGAGACAGTTATATTAACCCTTTCCTCATCTTTGTGCTTGGATTAAGCACTAGAAGTAAATCTGATGGACAACATCAAATTCTGTCCAGTGATGAATAACACTGTGCAAAGACTGTGTTCTTCTATGCTGAAATCTTTTGCAGAAGATCTGTTCTGCTGACCTCAATCTTGTCCTTCATAAAAATGAACAAAATCCTGAAATTTAGAAGCCAAAATAAATGACTTTTTGGTTTAAAAAAAATCAAGAAAACACTCCTTTTAGCCTGTCCTGAAAATTATATTAAAAGAATAATTTGTGAAACAGATATATGCAGAGCATATAAACTGACACATATCATGCTTAGAATAAGGAACTGTAACCCTGACAATATATAATATACATGATACACATGCATACACCTTCTATACACACCCACATAATATATACATTGCACCTGTATACCATAGTGGTAGGCACCCCAGAAATATATCATTATACACACGCAAACACACATAGTTGTTCTATATATTTTCATCTAAAATACTGCATATTAATTTCATATCTTTCTTATTAAATTTTATGTGAAATACATACTTTTCTAGGCTAGTACTAAAAATACAAACATAGAGCAGCATGGCTTACTTTTTAAGAAATGTTTAAATAAATATGTACACATTTCATATGTCTTTACTTCCCTGATTCTCGGTGTGTTTAACTAACAGATTTTTTCAGTAGGCACTTGTACCATTTTAAATATATTTCTCCCCTAGAAAAGCCACTTCACTGAAATAAAAACTGAAGCTAGCTGCACCTTTTCTATCCAGTGCAATGTTTAAAGAACTTAATGGCCTCTCCGTATTTTTAATGGCTGGGATATTACATAGCTAACAAACAATTTCAGAATTAAGTTACCACAGTTAGGAATTAGAAGCAGGTGGTACAATAATGGTGCTTTTTCATTTCATTTATTAGAAGGGGCGGGGGAGCCCAACAACCTAGAGCTTCATTTATTTTCATCAGCTCCACAATAAGAGCCTGGCAATTTGCAACACCAAAATCATTGCAAGCACACATCACTCATTTCTTTAGTTTTAAAAGCTTCTTTGTGTTCCACCAAAATTTAAAAAGATAATTTATTTCCAGTTTAAAGTCCAATATGGTCTGTGCATCCTGGATGCTTATTAACACTATGTTGGCTTTCCTGGTAAGCAGATGGAGTGTCAGTTTCACTGCGGGAAATCCTCAAGGCGTGTGTGTGTGTGTGCGTGCGTGCGTGTGTGTTAAACACTCACAAACAAGGATTTAACAGCATCACCCCAAGCCAATTTCATTCTCAAAGTTTGCCTTGCGTTCTTGTTCATCAGCAAAACAGAGGGAGCCTCAATGCTAGTGCCTCATGTCCCACCATGTCCAGTATATAAAGCACGTGCTAAACAAAGTGTTTTGGGTAATGTACCATTTAGTTAAGTTGCCTCTCCTCCCTAAATCTCCGATCATTCAACCTGCGTTATTTTTGCAGCATCTCTTACTAGCTGTTCCTTCTGCATAGGCGAGAAGCTGAGTGACCCTGGTGCACCCTCTAGTGCTGAAGCTGGAGAAGTGTCCCTCTTTCCCTCGCCCCACCTCAACTGCACTATGCTGAACAAGAGACAAAGCTGGAGGGAGAGGCAAGTTGCAAAGGCAAGAGCATGTTCTATAATCACTCTTCTTTGCGTTGTTTCTTTAAACGCTGTGCAGTGAACATGATTTCTCTGCACCTTGCAAAGAGCCATTCTGCCTTCTCTCTCTGGTGACTCAAGCGCCTCCTGCAAATCCAGGGGGCTCCATACATAATGTTGGCTGCTTTGAGCTAAAGCCCAGGGGTCACTTTGTTAGTCCCTGCATCAATGTGACAATTTTACATTGCTTCCAGACCCATTATTCCTTCGTGTTCCTGTGCCAGAAGAAAGGTGTTTACAACGTGTGAACTTGCCTTGACTTCAGTATGCGTGGGGATGGATTCAGCAGCGCTGAATGAGATGGTGAAGGAAATGTGGGTAATAGCCCATTGCTGGGAGTGATTATTTACTGTGTGGACATCCCTGTGTAAAATAGACAGGAACACACAATCCCTGAGACTTGGGGCCTTATTCTCATTTGCACTAAGGCCCCTTTACGCTGCCAGACTGCCCTACAGTTTAGAGATGGATTCAGTGCCCCAACAGTGCCTGCTGCCACAAGGTCTTAGCTTCACTAGTGGTAGCAGGACTCTTTCTTTTTACTTCCCTGAGATACCCCCCACCCCTTTCCTATATAGTAGAAATTCCAGTTCAAAATTTTTAATTTGTTCCTATTAGTTACAGCTGGCAGCTTGGGTGGGGAACAGAGCATTGTGTCTATTAGTCTGTTTAATAAAATGTATTTATATTGAGCACACAAAAGGTGTCCTGTAAATAAATAAGACAGATGTGTTCCCTGCCCTGAGGAGCATACAGTCTGCATAAAAGAGGAGATGAAACAAGTGAGAGCAACAAACAGTATGGGGGCAGTAGAAGAAAGTGGCACAGGAGTTATTACAAATATAAGATGTGGCTGTTAGCTGATGACTCATGCTCTGGTCCTGCAATCGGCTGCACATGGATGCAACCACTGTGCCCTCGTGGGGTCCGGCTGAGGTCAGTGGGGCTTTGTGTAGATGGAAGCATGTGCCCATGCCATCAGTTGCAGATGGGCCCGAAGTAGGTGTGTTGTGCGTGTGTTTTTAAGTGTAGGTATGCAGATGCCATAGACCCCCTTCTGGATCGACTGTCTTTTAGCTCACGTCTTAGTGCTTTTGATGCAGAGGAAACTGAGTTCTACTCCTACTGTTGCTGCAAAGCTCTGATTGGCCATAGCATACAGCACAGTGACAGTTATGGAGGCCTCGGTGGCTATACATTTGTTACAATATATTGCAAATACATTCTCATTTTCGCATTCTGTTATGACACACCATTTACTTTGGTCAAAGATTTCATCTCCTTCTGAGTGGCTTTCATCACAGTAGGAATTTCACAAGTAAATCACTGGCCTCCATGTTTGATAGTCTGTACTGTAGAGATTTTCCATTCAACATCCACACATATTTAAATCAGTATGGGCAAACTTCAAAAGGTCTGGAGTATGGAATAGGCTAAGTACCTACAAGTTTTGAGTGCTTAGCTGAACTATCCAAACCCCTGGAAAATGTGGCAGGAATAATACTCTAACTGCCTCTACGGCAGCATGTCATTGTGTGTGTTATGGTACATCCATCCCCTATACATCTGCATCAATGCCTACCTAGCATGCTAGGTTTACCCTGCACTCAGAGGCAAGTGCTGTAGATGCTCCATGCACTAGGCTCTTCAGGCTCCAGCCATCACTTCCAAGAACATTTGCACATTTCAGATGAGAAAGAGGGTTCCTTTACAAGGGCTGCTGGTACAAAAATTGCAAGTACTCTACACAGAGTGCCTTTAATGGTGCTAAATTAAAATGATAAACCCAACAGTTCCCATCCCTGTCCCTGGGGCCCAACCAATCTAGAGGTGTAAAAAGTAACAACAACCTCATGTAACTCTTCTGCAGTGACCTCTCATCTGCAGGATGCAGCCCTGTATCTTCCTGCTGTGGCTACCACTGCCCGCTGCCAGCAACGGGTGTGTCTCCGTCCAGCTCTCAGGCCCTATAGCCCCAGCTCTCAGGTCTCCTACTTTCCATCCTCAACCAGCTGCTTCTAGCCTGTTGCTCCCGCACCACCACTTTTGCACTGGCAAGTGTCACGCGTGTTAAGTCTCTCTGCCTTCTTGCTTTGGGGTTTAAGATGACAATCGGAAGCCAGGACCAGAATGGATTTCCTCACTCATGTTGCAGCACTGTGCTGTTTGTTAAGGGTATTATGGGGGTTGTCAACTTCCTTCAAAGTATCAGCAGCAACATTAACCATAGGTCGTAAAAAGACACTATAATACAGTGGTTTTCAACTAGAGGTCCAGGGGCCCTGAGGGGCTGCAAGCAGGTTTCAGGGGGTCCGCCAAGCAGGGCCAGCATTAGAGTTGCTGTGGCCCAGGGCAGAAAGCCGAAGCTCCACTACATGGGGCTGAAGCTCCGGGCCCTGCGCCGTGCCACCCGGGGCTGAAGCCAAATCCTGAGCACTGTAGCTTCTCTGGGGTCCCACACAATTGCCCTGCTTGCTACCTCCTAACACCGGCCCTGGCTTTTATATGCAAAGAACAGTTATGGCACTGGTGGGCCATGGAGTTTTTGTAGCACATTGGGGGGAGGGTATCTCAAAGACAAAGGTTGAGAACCCCTGCTATAGTAGATGAGGAGGGATGGTCCAGTAGTTAGGCTCCTAGGCTAGACCTTAAGTAGAGCTAGGTTCAAGTCCCTACTCAACCACAGACATCCTGTGTGAAGTTGGACAAGTCACTGAACCTATCTTGCCTCAGTTCCCCATCTTAAAATGAGGTTGATAGTGCTTCCCACCTCACTGGGTTGTGAAGATAAATGCATTAAACATTCTGAGGGACTCAGATAATATGCCCATGGGGGCCATCAGTACCTTAGATAGACAGGCCAATAATCTAAGATGGCATGATAATTCCTCATAGGTATTGGCAGGTGAGTAGATTTAGCTACATTCTGTAGTAGTTAGGCACAATGGTTATACACATGATAAAAGGTGTCTCATTATTTGACAAAGTAAACAACACTGCAGGCCCCATGGAACAATTTACCAAGGGACATGCTGGATTCTCCATCACTGATTTGTTAAATCAAGATTAGATGTTTTTCTAAAAGATCTGGTCGAGGAATTATTTTGGGGAAGTTCTCTGTCCTGTGTTATACAGGAGGTCAGACTGGATGAACACAATGGTCCCTTCTGGCCTTGGAATCTATAAATATATCACCAGTGAAACTCTAACAGCAGAGATGAACTTGACCTCAAATATTTACACAGCCATTCTGTACCTATAAGTAATAAACAGATATTTCAAAAGACTAGTCGCTTTTATTTTGTGGAGGACAAAATCTACAGTTTCAATATTGGCCTCACTCATTGTCACGTTGCCATTGTTTTTATGGAAGCAGTCATTAATTAGTAGTTAAACAATGGGATAGAAAACAACTGCTTGGCTCCATTACCCACATTGCCACCTTAAACAAACACCAATTCTGCAACTGTCTGGGCAGACGATTGCACCCACAGGGTGCCCCACTGAAGTTAATGGGGGTCCATGCACACAGAGGGGGCTACCCACAGAGATTGTCACAGCAGTGGTTACTGTAGGTGAAATCCTGGCCCCACGGAATTCAATGGGACCACGATTAATTTCACTGTGTGCTTAAATTTTACTACTTCTAAAATGGAAAGCTCAGTTAATTAGGGCTGGGGTCTGCAAACAATACTCCCCTTAAGCAGTTCCTGGGACTGCTCACAGGGTAAGAATCTACTCAGGCCAAGTTATATTGGCAAAATTTAGCCCTTAATATATATAAGGCAGTTCAACATGAAAGATTTTCCTGGGGTCTGTTAACCAAAGAGTATCTAGAATTAAGGTTTACAAATGAAGTTATTTTAATAACTCTCAAATTGGTTATCACCATTTTAGTCATCACCAAATTAGAAAGGCCATTAAAACATTGTTAGCACAGTGAGGTGAAAGAAAACAATGATAACTAACCCTTTGCCTTACACTAGCACTTTTTATTATTCTAACATGTACCTCATATCCCAAGAAACAAGACTTCACTTAGGCACTTGCTTTTTATAATACCTCTGCAGGAAAAGGTGGGCCCTGTTGTGATCTGGGTGGAGCAATAACTCTAGTCCTCCCCGGACACTCCCTTATATAAATGGAAAGTCAAGCAACACCTGCCCCTAAAGGGAGCTTTATGTAGTGTTTTAGGTATACCACTCCCCAAATGCACCCATACCTTCCCTCTATAGGGAAGTTCTACTAGAGCACCTGAACTTTTTCTTTGTCTGAGGTAAGATATTAAGTGCTGTAACTTATCAAGTACAAAGTGTTATTGTTATTTGCTTATGTGTTTAAGTGAAGGATTTAATATTTCTCCCAGTGTAGCAGTGATGAAGTAATTCTTGGCACCAGAAGTGGTTTCTTTTGATAGATAATAGACTTGTTGTTTGTAACTAGAAAACATTTCCTTTCTGGTGATTGTTAAAATTTTCTTTCTCAGGGTAATGGGTAAGGGGATAGCGGTTCTGTTATAGATTTGTCTGTGGAAGCTGATGCACGCTGAGGCCACTCAAAGGGGTTAATATTATTTAAGCATTCAGAAATTAATATCTAATTAAACTTTGAAATGGAATGTTAAAAGCAGTGGGTGACAGACTGTCTGTAGGCGTGTCCCCTGAGGTGCTCCCTGTTTCGTGCTAACAGTCTCTTCTTTGCCTGTACACAGCCTGGCTCTAGCCAATATCTTCACTATTACAATGCTTAATTCGCTCACAATAATTTTTTTTAATCTCTGCTCAGTTCTTACCCTGTTCAAACTCTCACTTGTTGCATCCCTGCTTGTGGTGTGTGTATCTGGGGAGATGTCTCTCTTACTATTCTATCTGACCAGATGCTTTAAAGTAGCAAGATAGGAACTTTGGCAAAAGCGAGGTGACTCGGAGGTACAGCAGCCACTCCAGACTTAACTCAAGCTGTCGTGAAATGGACTTTTAGGAATCACAGAATAGTATATGATGCCACCTATCATATGTCTAGAAATACGTAGCCCTAATGGAGTGAGTAAAAGACAGAGTGACAGCTTAAACTTTGATTTCCTTTTGGTATCTTATGTTGAAACCCAGGGCTAAATACTACTTTTTGATACAGATCCCATCTACCTTTGTGATAGGCACTTTCAAAATGCCTGTGGATGAATAAACGGCTGTGCAGAGCTGTATCTTGTAAAATCATTTCGGTCTCAATCCTGTGAGGGACTCAGTGTGGGCAGGCTCCTGTTAAAGCTAATGGGGATCTGCATATATAGGAGTCTGCCAGCATGCAGTCACTTGCAGGACTGTGGCCTTAGTGAGCTTGTTTTAATCACAAGTGCCTCTGACATTTCCCTTATTGTAATTTGGTCATACATGATCAGTCACCAGTGGTGAGTTCCTTAATTTTTCTTTTGCACTTGATCAGCTTGCATCAGTATTGTTTCCATTTGCTTGTTGTTTTGTTTTAAACTGTGCTCTGTATGATATCACGAGGAAAATCACAGGCACATTAAGAATACTGTAGAGATAACAATGAAGGGGTGCCCACAAAAGCTGCTTTGACATCAGGCGAGAGGATTCCAAAATGAAGCTGAGGAGTGATATCCCAATGTTAGAGCAGTGAATAAAGCACTTTTGATTCTGGCAGAAGTGAACCTCAGAGGCATTAGGAAGCATGACAGAATAAGGCAATGAGAAGCTCAGAATATGAATTTTATTACCTTTTGAAGAGAAGGGAATTCATTTCAGTTAACAGAATGGACCAGGATGCTGCTTGCAATCATCATTGTGAGTTAAAAGCTTGTTCTTTTCTATTAACACAGTGTCATGAGTCACCCTTTAGGATTAGGAAAGTTCAGCCAGTACTAGTGCTCTGTTCAGCTGTCCACTAAGTATTTTATGATGCAAAACAGACACTGATGTGAATCTTTTATATAAGACACAGGACTGGATAATTGTGTTTTAACATATACACACAATGGCCTGTTCATTACAGTGTATACCACTAGCTATCCTGCTAATGGAGATTCTCTGGTACCCCAGGCCATTAGGAGACTCTGTCAGGCAGAGATCTGCATTCTCTCCTGGTGTTTATATGAAGTTCCAAGTTGCTCAGGGAAGCCCTAACTGCCCATAGGTTTGTTACGAAGTTCAAAAAAAAAAAATCATGTGAATTTACTCTTTATGAACAGTCTTACTGACAACCCTGTATAATGAGGTCCTCTCGCCAGAAAGTAGGTACAGCATTGCGAAGCAGCAGTGCTATTCTGTAGTGTGCCTTGCCTCTTGACACGGGGAACAGCCTTTTGCGATGAGAGGGTAATTCACTCATTGCCCACTAAGGGTTTGTCTACACAGAGTTATTCAGGAACAGCTCCATGTGTAGATGATTCTGGAATAAGAGCACCTTGTTCCTGTTTAGTTTAACCCAGTGACCTACAATAGGAAGGAGAGTTTCTATCTTCTTGAGCCATCCAGTCCCTTTGGTCTTTGGACAGTAGTATAAAAAACCCGCCACCCTCCCCTTTCTTTCCATTAACAGGCCCTTCAGGTCCACAGACCTAGAACAATGTGAGCTGGATTGTTCTGGTGTCATCCTCTAGTCAGGATGCAGTATCCATACTGTGTAATGACATGAGATTCCATTTGCAGGGAGTCTCCTGTTGAATGCATAATGAAAATAATAAGCATTAGTGCCCTGCATCATAAAGACACTTTTGGAGCTTTTGTAGTGCATTGTGTTAATATCACTTTGGATCTGAATAATAACAATATGAAGCCTTTATAGAATAGATTTCATTCCACTACACAAGTTCAGCACCATCTTTTCGCCCCCCTGCAGAGAGAGATGACACTGAAATGTTGTAACAGGCAATTGTAAGTCAAGCTTGAAGTACACTGGCAGGGTGGTGTGGTAGCCAGAACAATCCCTGCCTATGATATACCTGGCCATTAGTTTATTTTCATAGACTACAAATTCACACCTTAATTTTCTAAAATATATATTAGCCATTGTTTATCATTTAATGCATAAAGAACTAAAACATCACAATAGCAAGAAGCAGATTTAGCTGGTGCCAAGTTTGGCACATACTGCCTGGTCTCCAAATAAGCTAAACAAATTTCGCTGAGGAACAACTCTGACCCTGGAGCTGGTGAATGTCTCCTACCATCCCTGGCTGCCTCAGTCTCCTACTCTTCTTCCTCAGCTGGGAAGTGCTTAGATACTACAGTGGTAGTAGTAGAAAGTCCTTGGAAAAGATACTGCCTCCTCTTCCTGGTGGCACCAATCTCTTCCCCTCCAGTGATGATTGAAAGAGCCTCCTCTCTGTTGATCTGTTCTTGTCTCCAGTAATTGTGGATCTGCTCTCCTTGTCCTCTCTGGATCCTGCTCCATCTTTCTGCTTTATGGCTTCCCATTGGGTCTCTCATGCCCAGGGAGACTAAGTGCAACTCTTCTCTCTCTGCCACCAGACTGATTCCCTCAGCTGCCCACTCCTACCACCTGTCTTTTCTTTCACTCAGCTGCTAAAGAGACCCAACCCAGACCTGCCTTTGGTGTTCTGTTTTTGTACAGTGCCTAGCACAGTAGGGTCCCGGTCTCTGACCTCAGCACTACGGTAGTCTAAATATGAAATAATAATAGGCAGATCTCTTTTGGTTCTTTTTGTGGAGCTTCTCCCATGAGTTTTGTGAGTGTTTTTCATATGTATTTACCATGTTGGTTTTGGACTTTGTGTGTTCTTCTGTGACTTCATATTTCTGAGGGTTGGAATTTATGCATGTTCTTACAAGTATTTTACAGGGTTGATTCTCGTTATGTGCTTGCTTTTATCTTATTTTTTGCATTTTTTACAAAAGATACCCTGTATCTTGAGTAGAAATTTACAATAGGTCAAAATGGAAGTAATATGTTACTAAATCAATGGTAACAATTTACACTCACTGTGTAATCACTTTGTCTTGGTTTAAAGGACCACACAAAGTACAGCTAAATGGAGAATTAGGCCTTGTATCTTTAAGCCATGTTGTTAATTTGAAAAAGATTCACTGAATCCAATGTGGTGCATTGCAAGTAATTTGCCTAATGCCATATAATACAAACGGTGAGAAATGTCTTTCATATCCACTGCTGAGTGGCTTACACTCAGTGGAGGGATCAGAACTTTTTTTGGGTAAACAGAGCTGAGAGTTACACATTCTGCTCTATTGAGCAAACAGAAAAGATCTGCAAGTATTTCCTGAAAATTCTCCATTTTGAGGTTTTGGTAACTAAGATATTATATTAAATATAAAATGTTTCCAAATCCACAGCACAGTCCAGTTGCTGGGAGGTTTAGTGGCCCTCAGACCACAGGCGTGTTTGAAAGATCGTTCTTGGAAACATTTTGAACTGTCATCTATGCCCAGCCAAACAGGCACTGCCAGAGCTACCTACACTGACACACATCTGCAGCCTCCTTCCCTCCCCATCTAAGATAGGCAGCTCCTTTTCCTTCACACTCCTGGAAAATATGAGCTGAGTATCACAGCCTTCCTAAGGGACAATACTCAGCATTCTGCTCTGGGCAGCTGCAGAACTGGGCTTAAAATACTGCCTGTGTAAAAAAAATAAATTGGTAAAACACAAGTAAACACCAAACATTTAGAAAGAGTTGTCAGCTTTAAGTGAATAAAATGTTTTATTTAAAATACCCAGGAAAGGTGAGGTAATCTAATCTTTTTATGAGTAATTGTTTCCCCTGGAGCCTTCTGAAGCTATCAAAACAGGTGCACTGCAGGCACTAATTTGAGGGCTTTGCTGATAAAATATCCATTAAAATATTGTTATTACTTTAATGGTCATTCTCAAAAGGCCCCAAAAAATCAGACGCAAAAGCAGAATTTACATTGGTCAAGGGTAAAGGATATAATTACGACAGAAATCTTCAAGAATAAGTTATATAAAAGTCATGAAACAGGAAAAATTTACTTTTACACATCAACTTCAGGCTGGTTAAGTTAAAAGCCTGGTTAAGTTACTTTTATCAGGAGAGAGGGAATACTTTTATACTCATAGCCTCTCTAGCAGTGAATATACTATTGACTATATTGCAGTCAATGTAGTCAGTGTGGTGATGAGATACTATGATTTTCAGAAGCCTTCATTAGGTTTGCAGTGAAATGCCATATTCTCATATTAGTCATCTTCACTGCTTTATATGTTAGAAGCTACATTTCAAACTGTTTTTAAAGTACATTATTATTATGCTGTTCACCAATATAGACCAATATACATTATAATATGTTTACAAAGTGGCAGTCTTACAAATTCAACATTTTAAAGCTTACATTCCATTCCAAGATCACTACAAAATTGTTTCAAATGGCTGTGCTTACTTTTTGGAGCAAGTATTTTTAAATGAAAAGGTTCATGGCTGCAATTTGATTATTAACAAGTGAAAGAACACAGATAGGAATGATATTAAATTCAGTATGTTGAGATTCCATGGCGGATGAAAATGGTTAGTGGACAGTTTTAGTGTATTGCCAGTGAGTACCGTGTCATAAAAACTGCAGAACTCACTTTTTTATTTATTTCATTATGGTGGGCTTAGTCATTTTAATGCCCTCTAGGACCCTGTCCTTATCAAGAAAATTAACTATTTTAATAGTGAGTGTCAAACTGCTTCCTCCTTGCCCCTTCAAGTGGGTGTAGACAAGGTCAACAGAGTTTGACACCTTCTGTAACAAAAGGTGCCCGATACCTATTCTACCAGGTATGTAACATGCTTTGCTAGAATGCATGTAGAACTCTTGACCTTGTACACCGCAGAAGGGCAATTGTTTTCAATAAACATGGGAGGGAGGGAGGGAGATTGGAGCAGTTCTGTACACCCGTTCTCACAAACTACTCATTTCCTAGTGTAGACACCATCAGAATCTCTATAGGCACTTTCAGTGAGTAGCAGTCGCACTGTGGCAAAGAGCAAAGTTGATTGATCCTTGCTTCCTCATTTGCTATTCATGTATTAATTCATTAAATGCCTCAAGCAGATGTCTGTACACATGGTATGGACAGGGCTGGCTCTAGGTTTTTTGCCGCCCCAAGCAAAAATTTGCTGCTCCGAGAGCACAACTGCCCAAGCAAAAAAAAAAAAAAAAAAGTGGCCGGAATGCTTCCCCTGGAATTGTGCCTCCCCAAGCACATGTTTACTTTGCTGGTGCCTAAAGCTGGTCCTGGGTATGGAAACTCGACGATCAATAACAGATCTTACAAATAGGGTTCTCAGGAGGTGAGATAATTGCCAAATAGCACTGCCAGCAGATCGAGGGAAGTGCTTATTTCCCTCTACAGCCCCCGCTACAGAAAGGATGTGGACAAATTGGAGACAGTCCAGCGGAGGGCAACGAAAATGATAAGGGGGCTGGGGCACACGTCTTACGAGGAGAGGCTGAGGGAACTGGGCTTATTTAGTCTGCAGAAGAGAAGAGTGAGGGGGGATTTGATAGCTGCTTTCAACTACTTGAAGTGGGGTTCCAAAGAAGATGGAGCTAGGCTGTTCCCAGTGGTGGCAGATGACAAGGAGCAATGGTCTCAAGTTGCAGTGGGGGAGGTCTAGGCTGGATATTAGGAAACACTATTTCATGAGGAGAGTAGAGAAGCACTGGAATGGGTTACCTAGGAAGGTGGTGGAATCTCCATCCTTAGAGGTTTTTAAGGCCCGGCTTGACAAAGCCCTGGCTGGGATGATTTAGGTGGGGGTTCGTTCTGCTTTGAGCAGGGGGTTGGACTAGATGACCTCCTGAGGTCTCTTTCAACTCTAATCGTCTATGATTCTATGAAAACATTAATTTTCTGAATTGTGCCAGCGTCAGTTTTAGTTAAAAACCAAATTTCCACCACATAAAAGCTACCACTATAGTTGGCAACAAGGGGCTTCCATGTGTTGATAGTCTCATTGGAGAGGCTAAGAATGTAATGGATGTTGAGAGGAGACTGATCACAACTACAAGAGGTCTCCCCAGGTAAGGGATGGTACAGTATGGGGAAGGCCTGCAAAGTTTTATGCCTATTCTATGGCTTGATAGAGGACTGTCAATCCAGCACCTCTCTAGCACTAAAGTCACTTAGTTTAAAAGAAAAAAAATGTAAAGAGAAGATAATTTAGCCTTACATAAGAGATGAAATTATTCATATACAATTAGATTAAATGATTTTATTGAAATACTTCTCTGGAACTACCTAGATAAATTGGTTTATTAAAGTGAATTACATTGCTCATGTGAAAGGTGCTACGGCTGACAGTGTTGCAAACTGAAATCTTCTGTTCTTGTAGAAAACCTTTTCAAGCAACCCCCAATGCCTCAACAATGTACCTCAACCCTGATTTTAGGAATAAGAGAGTACTTCACTCTCCAATCTGATCAGTTCCTGGCCTCATTGCTGAGTCTGCCGACAAGTGTGATGACCAATGCCCATTGTGACAGTTGTTTCTGGGAAGGGAGACATCTGTCCGCATAGAAAGTGGACTGGGACCACAGACTCATTTCACAGAGCCCACCAAAGAATCATCAGATGGTAACAATTTCTGGTCATTACTGACTTATTCAGGTATGAATTAATATCCAGCAATTAAGACTCCATATCTTGTTACCAGTCACCTGAGCCAGAGACATGTAATTCGGAATTAAATAAAAAAGTTTCCAATCCCTAACAGATGGATATCCTTCATCAATCACCTCCTACCTCTATATATAGTTCATGTGTTTGGAAGTGTAATTTTAAACATAAAAAAGTTTATTTTTTATTTATTTATTTATTTTATTTATTTTTTATTACCTCTACTGGACCCCAAAACAAATTAGTATTCCTGAAAAGAATGATCAGCACATGTTATGTGAGTTTCATATTGAGCACAAGACATTTGCAAATCTCTGATCTGTCTGTTCCAGTATAGATGTCCAATTTTTCAATGTAAGGCCACCTCAAAAGAGTTCCCCTCCTTAGCCAAGTCCTTTCCCAGCATCACATTTCCTTGCTGCTTGGTTCTTTAAATGTTTTCTTCATCTGCTAGGCTATAAACCCACTCCATCTAAAGCAGCAGATCCCTACACAAATCATGCTAATTAAACAAAATATAGCCACAGAGGCCTTTTAAAAAATTGACATGGACAATGTTTAGGCATTTAAAGAATGACAGGAATAAGTATGTCCTTCAGTGAGTGGGCAGGCAGTTATATTAACTCTTGACAGTCTACCTAATGTAACATATTTGCAGGGCAAAACCATTAGCAGTTCAATGTTTCTTTAATTTCTGTGCAGAAGCATCAATTTTTTTTGTCAGATCGCATTTTGCAATACAATATCAGTCTTGCCATATCCATGATTTAGACGGGCTGCAGTGATTCTACAGTAATTATGTCAAAAAAATGAAATATTTCAAAATGTGATTGACAGGTTGATTACAATAATGCATGTGATTAAACTCAGGGTGTGCTTGTGTAATGAAGGAGAGAATGTCAGTGGTAATTAACTGCATTTTTGTTAAATTTTGTTGAGAATTTCTTACTCTTAGGTTGAAGTATATTGTAACCAATGGGCCACATAGTGGTGGGGCTACGTACAGTTCCTTAGAAAAAAGTGGTGCCATTGGGGACTGAGAGGGAGACAGTTTTTATGTAAATTGTAGATTTTTATTAACATTATGTAAATGTTATGTAAATTAGTATGGCCATGAACGCCAGAAGTATGCTGTAGATTGGTGTAACAAGGACAGCTTGTTAGGGTTGAGTACAGGAGAGCAGCAAGGAGTGTTGCTGTTCTCCTGGCAGTTCTACTTAAGGTCTGCCAGGGGCCAGTAAAGTGGGGATTCCAATAGCAACAGGGTATAATGTTACCATCAGGGTGAATGTTTTTGCCATCGTATGGGTAATATCAGGAATATCTTAAATGGAAGATGACTTTTTCACTAAATGGAAAGTTTGCATGGTCAGCCAGTCTGTCAAACATGCTATTTGGTTGTATATTGTATTGTGCATCTATACTGCATCCACCTACCCTCCATCTGTTTTTCTTCTTGGATAGTAAGCTCTTTGGGACAGGAACTATTATGTCCTGTGTCTGTACAGTGCCTTGCTCATTTTAGGGTGCTACTTTGACATAAATGAGAGGGGGAAAGTTGCCTTTACATAGATTTGTCTGCTCTGGAGTTCTGCTTTTTCCTCCTAGCTTTTATTAAGCAATCTGATAATACTGTGATGTGAGCATGAGACTTCTTGAACACAACTATAATGTGTCCTGCCACAGTGCTAGGGGCATGATATAACACAGGATTAAAACAAAGATGTCTCTTATTGTGTGCCCTCCTCTATCTGCCAATGATTAATAGCCTTGATGTTCTGTTTGTCTACTTCTCCCACAGTGGTTGCTGTGCTTTTCCATATGTGCTCCCTACAACTGGAACATCCTTTCCAGGCCAATACTCTCCCCTCTTTCAGCCCTTACTTCTGTTGTCATGAAAATAAAAAACGGAGTAAACAGAAATATTCATTTACAGTACTTTTATTTATAGGTGGGAAGGGGAGGAATTGCAGAAAGTCTTGGAGCTCTTCATCTGGTTTCTCAGGGACTATGTCTTCTTATCTGTGATGTACCTACCACACTACTATTTATATTATGGTACCAGCGTAAAACAACAGTAATAAGCACAATATAATAAACATAATGAAGTGGATATACATTAAAAATGAGGCGGGGGTGGTGGTGGTGGTCTGATTTTACTAAAGGGAACCTCAAAGGGATTGGAAGGGAAGGTAACTGTACTTAAAGATACTTTTAAAAACTGGGAAAGAACAAGATTCAGATTTCAGGCTGAGAAATAAGGTCTGTACTGTAAAACCCACCATGGCAAAACCATGATCGCCTGCTGACCTCAGATGTGATTGAGAGATCCTTAAACAGCAGGCAGTGTGGGAGTGCAGATACCAGTCTATTTACATAAGGTCCTGCAAAGCCTGGGGCTCTGCTTGTTTCTATTAAATGAGGGTTTAAAAATAAATATATATCTTTATTCTTCGCTGCATTTTGCTTGAGCCTATTTACCTCAAGAAGTCACTATTTGATCACTCAGTGTACCACTAAAACCAAACTCACTTCATTCAAGAGATCTGTGTCCTCTAAGCTACAAAGCATGGTAAACACAAAGTTTATAGATTCTTGGTTTCTTGTTTAAATAACATGTATTGAAAACACTGCTACCATTTAATAGAGAACTGTTTAGAGGTATGCTAATGGCCACAAGAAAATTTCAAACCTCCATAATGTGCTTTAATCACCAGCTGGAGATCAAAAGCCACCATGTGATTTTATACATCATGGGCAGCTTCCAGAACTGCCTTACATGGAAAGAGATCAATGGTAAAATTGGTAGATACAGCAAAGCTTTCGCAAGAAAAGCGTTTTATGTATCTTGTTCAAAGCATTTAAGTGCCTTTTAGATCACTGATTGAACCATAGACATTATAAAGTGGAACCTTTTAATACCAAAATAAATTTCCAGAGTAAAATTCCATTATAGGAAAAAGTGTTTCACTGCAACAGGATAGATAATAATTCTTTCACATGTAATGGGATATATGAAATGTTTGATGATAAACAGAAGTTCTTTTTACGATTGTAGTAAGACCCCATGTATTGTTTGTGTGTGTACTATAACACATCTATTGCATATGGTATTCCAGAGAGAGAGAGAGAGAGAGAGTGTGTGTGTGCGTGTGTGTGTACACACACATGCACCCTATAAAAACATGTCCAAACTAAGGTGACTGAAACACTTCACTTTAAGGTAGTTAAATGAAAGTAAAAAGTGTTGCC
This sequence comes from Chelonia mydas, assembly GCF_015237465.2. Taxonomy (NCBI): domain Eukaryota; kingdom Metazoa; phylum Chordata; order Testudines; family Cheloniidae; genus Chelonia; species Chelonia mydas. Next base: position 106,978,125 of record NC_051246.2, read on the forward strand.
ACCCATATAAACTTTGGACTGCAACCAAAGTAAACATACAAGCTCTTTAAAAATAAAAAAAATCACGAACGCCGATTAATTTAGTGCACTTCAAACAGACTCTAGTCTTAGAAGCCTCATGGTAGTTAAAATGAGTCACTAACATCTTCAAATCATCTGTCTGTTAGCATCACAAACAGGAAAAGAGAAACTTTCCAAATGGTCTTTCTTTAGCAGCTTTTCTACACCAGCATGGTGGTAATGCAGTAATGTTCTCCCTCCAGCACCCCAACCCTTTTCCCCCCTTCTTTATTCACTTGCTGTATGTATCCTAGGCCATACTCTGACTTCAGTCATCCCAGTGTAATTCCACTCAAGTCAGTGAAGTTAGTCCCCATCTTTACATATACTCTTCCCACTTAATTTCTCCCCAGAAGAGATTCACCTCAGTGCATGCTACACAAGCCCCACATAGTACTTCAGCCCAGAAGGTGTAGGGTGAATTTCATTCACTGTTTAAATACTGACTCAGAATATTTTAATGACCTACTTAGTATTTTATTTATATCTACAGAAGTGATATATATTTATATTTCCCCAACCATTTAAAATAATTTGATGTTATAATCATTAAAATTAATCATTTTATTGTTTTGTAAGGTTTTTGTAAGAAGTAAAAACATATTTTTGAAGTAGTGTACCAACAATGCTGCAGAAGAACCAAATCACAGAAGAAAGGGCAATGCCCCCTGCCCCAAAAAAATAAAAATAAAATCATTTCAAATGTATGTGAGGAAAATTGATTCAATTTTCTGCTCAATATTTTTGGAGATTGCTGGCCATTCCAGACTGTGTGTATTTGCTTCAGATAGCAGAATGAAAAACTTAACAGGTCACTGAGGACTATGATTTTTGTATGACTTTAGTCTAAAACTGAACATTTATAGAATTTTCCAGGAGATTATTCTTGATTTATCGAACTGACTTTTGACTCATCCATATCTTTACTCAGTTTTTTACTTTTCATTTTCAGAAAATTTTACTTGATCATAATAAAATAAACACTCTGTTTTTAGCATCCATGTGCAGTTTTGCCAGGAATAATAAGCTGTGTGCGAAGTAACAAAAAGGAATTTGGATATTAATTTTTTTAATGTAAATTGAGCTTGGATGACTGGCTAGAGTTAGAGTGACATTCCTTCTTACCAGAATATGATACGTTTTTTGGATACATTGTTTGTTATATAATCTCTTTTAAGCAGATCCTAAAAAGAAGCCAATTAAGAATAGCTGAAGTCAACATCAAGGCAAAACTAGCATTAGTACTAATATTGGAGCCTCATGCTGCCTACCTGCAGATAAACCCACAGAAGGAAGAAACATGCTCCCCGGTTTGATACTTGTGGATATAAATTGCAACATCTCCTCGGGCAAGGCGTTTAGTCCTGTGTGGAAAGGGAATACATGTAGTCTTTTAGAAATCCATGCAGAACAGCAATGAGATACGATGGGTGTGATATAAAAATTCAGATGGAGGTATGGATAGAGGGAGTGATATGGAAACACTAGCCTGTCCCCATGAAGGGCTCTATTCTCTTCAGGAAAGGAATAATGGCTCCTTTAATTCTGCCCCCTGTCCAACAGCAGGGCTACTGCTGGAGCCAACCTGCTGCTTGCTATGGCCCTTGCAGTCTGCCCTCCTTTTTGAGAGGAGTCATCTCTGTGGAAGGGATTCGTTACTGGTTCTAGAGTAGCAGCCGTGTTAATCTGTATTCACAAAAAGAAAAAGAGTACTTGTGGCACCTTAGAGACGAACATTTATTTGAGCATAAGCTTTCGTGAGCTACAGCTCACTTCATTGGATGCATTCAGTGGAAAATACAGTGGGGAGATTTATATACATAGAGAACATGAAACAATGGGTGTTACCATACACTCTGTAAGGAGAGTGGTCACTTAAGGTGAGCTATTACCAGCAGGAGAGCGTGGGGGGGAGGACCTTTTGTAGTGATAATCAAGGTGGGCCATTTCCAGCAGTTGACAAGAACATCTGAGGAACAGTGGGGGATGGGGTTGGGGAATAAACATGGGGAAATAGTTTTACTTTGTGTAATGACCCATCCACTCCCAGTCTTTATTCAAGCCTAAATTAATTGTATCCAGTTTGCAAATTAATTCCAATTCAGCAGTCTCTTGTTGGAGTCTGTTTTTGAAGTTTTTTTTGTTGAAAAATTGCAACTTTTGAGGTCTGTAATCGAGTGACCAAAGAGATGGAAGTGTTCTCCAACTGGTTTTTGAATGTCATAATTCTTGACGTCTGATTTGTGTCCATTTATTCTTTTACGTAGAGACTGTCCAGTTTGACCAATGTACATGGCAGAGGGGCATTGCTGGCACATGATGGCATATATCACATTGGTAGACGTGCAGGTGAACGAGCCTCACCAGCCTTAATTTTTGCATGGATTTCTGGTGGGAAACCAGTTTCTGTGGAGGAGAGTATGACTGGTGTTCTTTCATTGCCTGACCCCCAGAACACTTTTCTTGACCTGTGGAGTCACAAGCTTGCAAATCTCACAGAGAGTTTTCAGTGTTTGAAGGAGACAAAAAGTATGCTGCAGGGCTATAGCTCCCCATCTGCAGATTTAGGGGCTCCCCCCCATTTTGCCTCCCTGCCCCAGTTCACCTAGCAAGCAGAATATGTGACCCAGAGGAAGGCATTTGAAAAACTCATTTAATTTGTAGTGGGATGAAGTCCTGCAGAACATTTTCAAACAGTTATAAGAGCTGTCTCCCTCCATCCCTTAGCATTTTAATTGTAAACTTAATACACTTAGAGTTGAGCTATTAGAATGGTCTTGTAATTAGGATATAGGATTGGGAGTCAGGAAATTTGTTCTTTTCCCTGTTCTGTTGCAGATTTCCTCTGTGAACTGTGGCAAATGTCTGAACTGTTCTGTGCCCCAGTTTCTTCATCTGTAAAATGGGGATAAGTGACTTAAGCTTCAGCAGGATGTTGAAGCTTAAGCCACTATTTGTAAACTGCTTGGAGGAGCTTGAGTCGGTGGTGTTAGAGACATGAAAATTATTCATTTCCATCATTCACTTTCCTTTGAAGGAAAATATCTTTCATTATGGGTTAAGGGCGTTAGCACTCTCACCCTATATTTTTTTTTTTTTTGGTAGAGTTGGATAAAAACGTTAAACTGTTGTCTAACATCTGTTTGCACATCAATTATATTCATCCACTGTACAATGTTTTCAGTTTACTCTGGCTTCTTAATCACTGGAAACAGTGTTCTTCACCTTGTAAAAACTTTAAGTTCAGATATAATCAAATGCAATAATTTGTCTAATTTACTAGCTGCAGCTAATGAAAGGAAACATGGGGAAATCCTTAAACATGTGGCAGGAATAATTTTGTTTCTAACTAGTTGTTAATAGCATTCAGACACAATAGGATATTGTACTCACCTATTAATATACACCTTGGATGCATCATGAGGGCTGAGGTTACTGGGCAAACTGCCTTACATACTCTTAAATTGTATACTAATGTAACAACAAAAAGGCTTTGGAGTGTCCTGTTGCTATTATACTATATTTAGTCTTGGAAGAATTAGATTTATCGGTAAATGTTGGTAAATGTCTACTTTACCGTACACACACAAACTGAAGAAAAAATATTTAATCTAATATTGAAATTTTGGATAGGCAAAGTAGTAAGTTCTCAAGCAGCATTTATTCTTAGTTTGCTTTAAGGATGTTTACTTTGTATATTTTGTGTATTGACAGTTTGTGTTTTAACAGTTAAAGCTTTATAACTTTTTGAACCACAATTTCAACTGTGATTAAATTGTCTGACTCCCCCATCATTTCCAACAACTATGAAAATTTAAATAAGAATATTTTCTATTTTTATTTCAAATCCATTATTTTGCACAACTGTGAAAATTTAAATAGATAAATCTAAAAAAGCTTAAAAATAAACATTCATATTATGTCAGAATTATAATTTTAAAAAATCCATTGAATTCTGCCAAGCCTAAATATAGTATGATTATTATTCTTTTAAAAATAAAAATTAAAGTAACTGCTTCTTGTATACATTCTTTTCACTGAGGAAAACAGTATAAAATGGAAAGGTGAGAAAAAAGTAGAAAAAGCGTGCAGTAAATGCATTTTTCTAGCATTAACAAAACCTATCATAGCTATGAATGGAAGCATCATATCCTGAAATGCAGTTTGAATGCTCACAAGTGAGCTTGAAAAGCCTGGATCTACGTGCACGGGTACACGGATCTGCATACACTATGCAGTGCAGACATACCCAAAGTAACAGTGCACTTACCGGAAAATTCTCTGGGTGTGGATGGCAGTGCTGTGTTGTATTTGGCAGTTAAGATTCACTATCACTGTCTTCTCACAAGCCTTGCTCGCACCTCTGAGCTCTAGTTTTTCGGCCAGGATTATAATCCTGTCTGATCCAAGCCATTTTAACAACATATTAATAATATCTTTATAGTACTATGTACAGATGTCATTCTAGCATCCCTGTGAGATATGTAAGAACTGTTCCCATTACGAAGATGGGCAAAGTGAGGCAGAAAAGTTAAGGGAATGGTCCCAGGTGACAGAGGAGTCCAATGGAACCAGTGTCAGGAGTTTCCAGCTCGCAGTACTGTGCTCAGACCGTAAGACCACATGTTTCGCAAGAACTTTCTCAAATTCAGTTATGCAAAAATTAGAGATGGACCAAAATTTGCATTTAAGGTGCCACACCTTTGAATTTCAGGAGGAACAGGATTTGGGGTCAAAATGCCACTCACTGAGATTTGGCCCACCCACCCCTCCATCATAACCATAAGAATGATCTTATGGGCAAAGTGCTACAGTGTGTAGCATCTTCTGCTTTCTTTACCTTTATTTTTCTGATTTTTCTATGAGCAGGTTGTAAGGTATAGAATTTAAAGCAGTAAAGGTTGTTGAAAAGCAGCAGAAATATATTATATGGGAGCAACTGAGTATGTGGGGTCAACCTAGGTTTTCAAAGGGAACAGGTATCTAGGTACTATAATGATGGGTATATTACAGTTTGATTGGTCTTAACACATTCTAATCTTTGTTTGGCATCCCTAAGAAAGGAACCTCTTAAGAGCACCCATCAAATCATCTCTCTGTTTAAGAAATCATTGAGCTGAACCCCCATACCCCCCCAAACAAAGCAGTTTCTTCCTCCCCCTCTTGGCTTTCCTTAAATTCCAATCTTCCTGCTATGTGTCTCTCTAAGTTCACAGCTTGACAGAAGCAAGTGTGGGTGTGTTTTGATTTGTCTCTGACAACAAAAGAATGAAATGTAGTGATATCTGCTGACACCTGGATCAGAGCTCCCAGGTGATCAAGATTTGACTCCTACAAAACCAATATGTGGTGAGGAGGACAATCTGCTTTGACCCTATAAAAGGTCTGAAAGGGGGCAAACCAAAATGTTTCCTTTGTAATTTATCCCTTTATCTCATTCTGTAACTGTATAATTAATTCTATAAAGTGATTTGACATATATGAAAAATATTATGTAGAATTGGTATTTTTTTTTAACACGAACTGACTTTAAGATTGAATGAAAAGGTTCCTCAGCCCAGCAAACAAATGAAACAATTTACCATAATTATTTTTTGTGAAATTCTTAGTAGTAGGTGTACCCCTAGAATCACAGAAGCTAAAAAGATCTGTTTAGATTAACTAGTGTCCAGTTATGTCATGAAATTCATCCATGTGCCACTGCAGAGCCTGGTGTTGGCATGGAAGGAGAGGAGAGTGGCATTTGGCCTTGACATGGGTCAGGGCAGCCCTGGTTAGTGGCCTAACTTGTTTCCTGCTGCCTAAGGCCCTAATGGGGGGGAATAATCAGGGTGCAGTACTGCCTTGCTTCCTTCTATCTCCCCTGACCATACCTGACTTGCTCTGTAATGTGTCCTGTGCTGGAGTCCAGTGGCTCTGCACCTGACTGGCAAAAACTGTATGCTGGGGGATAATCCTTGTGGAAGCACTGTGTTCTGCAGCCACTCTGCACCAGCATAGCTGACAAATGGCACAGAGCAGCCATACTTGAGCATATAGTTTAGCTCAGTCCAGTTTTAAGATGTTTCAAGGATGGGTCTTCCACTACCTTTCTATTTCAGCCCGAAAGCTCTTGCTGTAGGAATAAGGATGGCAGTGTTGCCAGCTCTTGCAGGTATTTCCTGGTAACTGGTGCTTTTTTTTTTTTTTTTTTTTAAAGCTCTGGCTCCAGGAATCACATGATTACATGAAAACAAACAAGGAGTACTTGTGGCACCTTACAGACTAACACATTTATTTGGGCTTAAGCTTTTGTGGGCTAAAACCCACTTCATCGGACGCATGCAGTGGAAAATACAGTAGGAAGATATATATACACAGAGAACATGAAAAAACCTACATGCCTCCAGCTTTACCAGAAACCTACTGACCGCTATACTTACCTACATGCCTCCAGCTTTCATCCAGACCACATCACATGATCCATTGTCTACAGCCAAGCCCTAAGATACAACCACATTACTCCAATCCTTCAGACAGAGACAAACACCTACAAGATCTCTATCAAACGTTCTTAAAACTACAATACCCACCTGCTGAAGGGAAGAAACAGATTGACAGAGCCAGAAGAATACCCAGAAATCACCTACTACAGGAAACGCCCAACAAAGAAAGTAACAGAACACCACTAGCTTTCACCTTCAGCCCCCAACTTAAACCTCTCCAGTGCATCATCAAGGATCTACAACCTATCCTGACGGACGATCCCTCACTCACAGATCTTGGGAGACAGGCCAGTCCTTGCTTACTCACAGCCCTCCAACCTGAAGCAAATACTTACCAGCAACCACACACGACACAACAAAAACACTAACCCAGAAACCTATCCTTGCAACAAAGCCCACTGCCAACTCTATCCACATATCTATTCAAGGGACACCATCATAGGACCTAATCACATCAGCCACACCATCAGAGGCTCGTTCACCTGCACATCTACCAATGTGATATATGCCATCGTGTGCCAGCAATGCCCCTCTACCATGTACATTGGCCAAACCGGACAATCTCTATGCAAAAGAATAAATGGATACACATCAGACATCAAAAATTATAATATTCAAAAACCAGTCGGAGAACGCTTCAACCTCCCTGGTCACTCAGTTACAGACCTAAAAGTTGCAATTCTCCCACAAAAAAAACTTCAAAAACAGACTCCAAGAAACTGCAGAATTGGAATTAATTTGCAAACTGGACACCATTAAATTAGGCTAGACTAAAGACTCGGAGTGGATGGGTCATTACACAAATGGGGAAAAACTATTTCCCCATGATATTTTTCCCCCTTACTGTTACTCACACCTTCTTGTCAACTGTTTGAAATGGGCCATCCTGATTAGCTCTAGAAAAGTTTTTTTTCCTCCTGCTGATAATAGCCCACCTTAATTAATTGGTCTGGTTACAGTTGGTATGGCAACACCCATTTTTTCATGTTGTCTGTGTATATATATCTTCCTACTGTATTTTCCACTGCATGCATCCGATGAAGGGGGTTTTAGCCCACGAAAGCTTATGCCCAAATAAATTTGTTCGTCTCAAAGGTGCCACAAGTACTCCTTGTTTTTTTTTTTCTGATACAGACTAACACGGCTACCACTCTGAAACATGATTACATGAGACTCTCAGCATTCTTCTTTAGAAAAGTTTCCAGCCCTCATTCTTCTGGAAAATCTTAAAACGTGACCTTTAAATGCTCAAACACCAGCGTGGGTGGGGGGAACCTCCCATTCAGTGTTTAAAATCTCATGCTTTTAAGCCAGTCCCAGGATTTGAGAGTGGGGGGTTCTGCAGATGCATCCTCTCTGGCTGTATTTTCCACTTGCCTCCTGAGGTTTTACTCATTAGGTGGATGGTGGCCGAACTGGCGTTCCTGAACACGGCTGCTCCTGTGCACGGCTGCCTTCGCGCCCCCCACCGTGCGGCTCGTGGTCCTTTCGCTCTGGAACAGCGCAGGCTGGCGCTGCCAAGCCAGCAAAAACTACAACTCCCAGGGTGCACCGGGCTCGGGGGTGGGGCGGGAGCGACGGTGGCCGGGGAGGTGCGCGGCTGGCTCTGTTCTCTTGTAGGCGGGCTCTGTCGGGTAGGTAGCCAATAGGCTAGGGCGATAGTGGGATATGCGTAGCCCGGCGGGCGGGCTGCCTGAGGGCTTCATGCAGTGCGGGAATTTCGGACGGGGAAGAAGGAGCGGCTGGGTCGGGCCCGGCTCCTGAGACCCAGCAGGTATTTGAAGCTGGGGCTCTGAGGAGGCGGGCTCGGCCGGCTGGAACCGGCCTCAGCCCGCCCCCTGCCCGCGGCGCAGGGCTGCGGCCCGGGAAAGGGGCGGGAGAAGCTGCTGTGTCGCGCTTTGCCCCGCGAGCCCCCGCGGAGAGAAGGGGTTTGGCCCCCCTCGCTCCCCGCCGAGGAACAGACCCCGCCCCCGCCCGCGGGCAGATCACGGCTCGCTCGGCGCGGGGCTCACTCCTTCGAGGGCTGCCCGGGTTCCCCAGGGGCCCGTTTCCACCCGGGGAGACGTTACTGAAAGGTCTCGAGGTTCATCCCGGCCCCTTAACCTCGGGCGGGGCCTGCCCAGCTGCGGAGCCCACAACCCCGCAGTGCCCGGCTTCTGAACCTGCCCCCCCCCCCGCCGCCGCCGTCAAGGGGCTTTTGATGGCCGTGGGGTTAGACGCGGGTAATGCTGTTTACTCCAAGGTGTGAGTCATGGGTGGGGGAAACCAGCCCAGCCCGTGCGGAAAAGAGTGAAGTGCATTTCTCATCTCTTGGGGAGGGGTGGGGAGGAAAAGTGTCACGGGGAGGTGGAGGGCGGGGACCACTTGAAATCCATCCTCACTTAGGAGGATGAAGATGCGAGAGAAAATACATTTTACCTTAAAAAAATGTATCCTTAAAATCCTGCCTAAATAAGTTAGGCTCGGGCAGGTCCATCCTATTGTGACCGGGATTGTGGAGATGAGTTGGCTCCATTTTTCTGCTGTTGATAGGACTCAATTTGCACAGGTGTAGCCTCAAACCTGTTGTCCCCATGGATTTCCAAGGAGAGCAGCTCAAGGCATGCCTCACCTTCTCTATCGTTCATCAGGAATTTTTGAGTCTCTTCTGCTGGTGATAAAGGTTTTTGTGATGTTTGGAGACTTAGTCTTGTTCCTGATTAAGTTTCCCACATTAAAGTCATCGCTGTTTGATACAGACTTTGAGATACCACTTAATTCTTGATGAGAATCAGCATTGACTCCCCAGGTCATAGAGTGCCCCAAATGAATATCAGAACAGCAGTCCTCACCCTCTGCAAAATCACCTCAAATACCTCAAACTTAAGGACTTCCTTGTTGTTGGGTAGGTGTCTATTGCTGGTCCAGAGATGTAGAGATTTGGGGGTTATATCTGGTCTGGCTTTTAGACATGGTCCCAGATAATAGAAATATATGAAGGGCTTTATCAGTCTGAGAATTGTATGAATGAAAGTTAGAAAGTTGAAGAAGATTTTAAATCTAATTGAAGTACAAAGTGTTAATGATGGCTGGAGAAGATAGTTTAAACTGGTTTAAAATTAATCCAGAATCAGGGAGGTTGCTTCTAGAAAGAACTAGACTTGGCAGGTCTAATTCATTCTGCATTGAGGGATTCAAAAATAAAATCTCTTTCCCTCTATGTGAAGAGGTCTGTGTCCAGTTTTCCCAGCTTTCTGCTTGCTTGACAAAACATTATAAAATCCACCAATATAGGTTCATCCTGTCTAGTTTGAACATAAATACTGAGAGGGAAGAACTTTTAAATAGCTGTAACTAAAGCAATTACTTTGCTACCTATTGATTTTTAATAACTCCAGTTAATCTGAGATGTGTGGTGTTATTCTAAACGTAACAGAAGGCCTGAAGGAGGGAAAAGACTTTCTCGCATAAATTGCTGTAGAAACTACCTGTTTTGACACTAGAAATATCTGAAATATCAGTAGCCATTTTGGTGCCTTTCTCTCTGAAATGAGCAAAATTGTGTCCATTGTTTTGAATAAAACAAAAATCCCAAACCTGCAAACAGTTTAAAGTATTTTTAAAGAAAGTGTTTTTGTGGAGAGGAGGAAGGTATTTTTTTCTTCTTTGCTGGCAGACTTGGAGAGTTCTGCTATGAGTAAGGATTATTAATGATGCACAGATTTCATGTTTAGCTGGAACTGCCTATTGACTGAAAGGATCACAGGTCAGCAGCACTGTCCTCTCTCTGCTGAAAAATAAAAAGCAATCCTATTGAGATAAACAAATCTAAAAATGACAGTTTATAGAAAATAAGAAAAGAACCAGGAAGGAATTCAACAGCATAGTCATTCTGAATGGTCCCATACAGAAATACTTCCTTAAAATGAATTTGATTTATATTCATATGACTTTTATTGAGAATGGAAGAAGAAAAAAACTGGGAAATGTCTACTCAAGCTTATTTAAGAGTACAACAGCGGTAACCGGAATACTATTCCAGATTGCATTTATAAAGATCACTGATGGGGAGATTGAATTGCTAAATTGTGAGCATACCTCAAGCATAGCATGTGGAGAAGCAGACTGTCACCTTGTACTCACTAAAGAGGTTTTGGAGAAGAGTTCAGACAAACAAACCTCTACTTCTGTTGTAATTTTTCTATTTGTTAGGAGCGAAATCTAAACTATTCAGTCTATGCAAATTCTGAGTAAACAGCCCTATAAAGTGGTGCAACCATGCGCCTTAAAAATATGTTCCTGTCAGTAAGCAGGGTCAAATCTTTTCAGTACTTAAGAGAGAGTATATTATTTGACATCTACATAGCACCCTACATTCAAGGATTTCAAACCAGTTTGTGAGCACTAATTCAATTAAGCTTCACAGTACTCCTGTGAGATAGAAAATATTTCCATTTACTGATTGGGGTGAAGTGTGGGGAGTGGTCACACACACACAATGATGAAGTTGCAATGACTTATGATGGAGAGGGAGAGAGACTCTAGCATCTCCAGGCGATAGACCATCTCTCCTCTCAAAAGGTATGTCTACACTAGAATAAAAGGCCCGTGGCGCAGCTGTGGCTGGCTCGGGTTCACGGGGCTCAATCTGTAAGGCTAAAAATTGCTGTATAGATGTTTGGGCCCAGGGTCTGGGACCATCCCCCCTGATGGGAGAGTTCAGAAACCAAAAAAAGCTACGATGTAGGTAATTTGAAGTCTTCTAAAGCTGTACTAAATGTATGCCCAAGTGTGGTGTTAGTGGGTATTGTGCTGTTTGGATGAGAGATAAAACTGATGTTCTGTCCTTAGTATGTATTGTGCAAGAGGAATACTGTTAGTGCTGGTATTCTGGCAAACTTCTAATCTGAGTAAATTGTATTTGATTATATCTAAACACTCCCCCATCACTTTCATTTTGTTATAATCTTAACTTCCTGCCCTATAAATTCTGTTGATACTATATTGTAAAATAGCTGCAGCATTCCTTCCTAGAGATGAATGATTTTTGTGCATCATTTTGTAAAGCATTTTAAGATCAGATGGAATGAATGTTTATTTTTTAATATGAAAATGTTAGCTGGTGGTTAGTAGTATCCCAGTGAGAAGTAGGTGCTTTGAAACAAGGGACATCCTCCAAATATGGAGAGGGTAATAGTCTAGTCATATATCTAAATTAAAAGGTAGTGGTCTATAAGGTTTAACAGACCTTTCAATCTTTGGGTGGCAAATTATGTACAGTAACAAAAGTAGCAATAAAAGGTTGTCTTTTCCTTCCTTTTTTTTGCTGTTTACCTTCTCTTCAAATTTCATTGTCTTAAAAATGTGTTTCTTGTGGGCAGCTACAACTGCTTCCAATCCCAAAATCTTCCTGTTCTTATACTGTGTAGCTTCTGAGAAGGTACATATCTGAACATATGATCTCAAATGTGGAAGCATGGGGAGCCAGAGCTTCAGTACTTCCAGAGGACAGGTTTTCTGCAAAAGAATGCTTAGCCTTGAGCATGCTGCCCTTTTAAAACTATAATTGCTTAGCACCTATGGCCTAGTGATAGCTTGACCAACTTGTGGCACAATGCCATCCTAACAGATGGGTATGAATGTAGACAGTCAAGAAACCATGTATGTGTATCTAGTGTATTTGTTAAGGGCAGGATTCTCAGCTGGGAACAGTCAAACCTCTGTCCATTCTGATCTTTCACTTTTATGGTTAAGGGTATGTCATAATTAATTCATTTATTGACTGAGTGTCTGCAGGAGTGTAACTTTTGACCATGTTGGATAAAGAAAACTGTGGGAGGAGGGAGCACTCTTCACTAACCCCTCTTGTGGAGTTAGTTGAAATAAGGTGGTTTGTTCCCTGTAAACAGGTTTGGCAGCAGCAGATCTAATGGTGAGGTTACTAGGGTGAAGTATATCCATAACTCTTCATTAATAAAACTAATATATATGTTGAATATAAACAGTTCAAGTCTTGTCTCTGGTTGATAGCATTTTACAAAGAATAAATCCCAGGAGATGATGTGGCAGCACAGGTCAGTATAGCATTTTCTGAAGTCAGATATATAGTGGTGGGGAAGAAGCAGAAGTTCCTAGTGTCTGTGGACCTCTCTCTCACTCACTGACTCACTCAAGCTAGCCAGGCTAGTTCAACATTTGAATTTGTACAAACCACGCAAGTCAGATTTCTCCGCAGTTATAAATGGAGGAAGAACTTTAACCTTAACCTGATGCTATTGTATCTCATTAAGAAAAACCTGAAGTGTGAAGAGAAACATTTCAAGGGGACCAAGTGCAAATTATGGGTAAACTTTGTTTCATAAATTTAGATGAAGCGTCTTAAAGCTGTGTCTGGATTTTATATTTATATATATATATATATATAAAAGAAATTTTTATCTTACAGTAATAGCTAGAAATATTGGAAAGCAATTCAGAGTTAAAATAAATCTTTTTGCGTTTTGGATACTGGAAGGTTCAGATGTGATAGGTGTGGGTAATAGTATTTTAGAAATAAATTTTAAAGGTATCTTTCTCTTGAGGTGGTGATTTCATATTTGTTCTGCTGCTGGTGTGCCTACATCTGCTATGAGTATTCAAGTGTAGTTCTACCATCTTATGAAACTTTGCACATTTAGGAGGCTCTTGAAGAGTAGAACAATATATTATTTCTTTTACTTTGGGCGTGGGGAATGAAAGCATTTTATTTTTTTTTTTAACATTTTATTTTTCATTCAGGTGACGCATTCCCTGGCTGCAGACTTATTAGATAGGGGGCACATCTCATTTGCCAGGAAGTGGTGCTGGCAGCTAGTGGGAACATGATACCTGTTCTCATGTCTTCCAGGAGAGTGTTGCAGACTCTGGCATGGCAGGGGGCTGCTTGGGGGAAAAGCAGTGGCTATTCAGACCAGGGAGCTGCAGGGAGGGCGTGCAGTGCTTGGGGCTGTTGCTAAAGTTGCAAGGCCCTCTATTTCTCAGATAGAGGGAGCTGGAGAGGGTCCCAAAAGTGGATAGCAGCTAGGAGGGGAAGCTGATAAGTAGGGAACAGAAGTTCAGCAAGACCAAGAAAGGAAAATACAAGGAAAAGGGGGGCACTGGGGAGCCAGAGAGGAAGCTGCAGAGGGGTGGGGCAGAAGGGAGCAGAAACAGGCCAATTCAAGCAATTGTTTCAAGCCTTGCTTCCCCCACCCTCTCACTGCTCCTTCTTTGTAATCTTCACTGTGTGTTTGCCTTTCTCTGGTCTTGCTGAGTTCCCACTTACATGCTTTTCCACTCAGTGGCGTATTGTCCTAGCTTTAATGCATATTAGGGACCTCTTCAGTCCTTTTCTCCATCTCCTCCCATACAAATATGGGAGTGAGCAGTAGCTCTGGCATCCCTTTTAATTCAGCGCGCCTAATTTGAATGGCGATCAGTATCCATTTGCAGAGGCCCACCAGATGAGTCCTGGAGAAGGGCAATAGGTGGCAGTTTCTCCCCATTTGCTGATCATGTTCATAGAATCATAGAATATCAGGGTTGGAAGGGACCTCAGGAGGTCATCTAGTCCAACCCCCTGCTCAAAGCAGAACCAATCCCCAATTTTTGCCCCATCCCTAAATGGCCCCCTCAAGGATTGAACTCACAACCCTGGGTTTAGCAGGCCAATGCTCAAACCACTGAGCTATCCCTCCCACCTTCAAAGGTGTCACTTTCCACTTCCTGGCAAACAGTATATGGCTCCTACATCATGGGAATAGTCAGGAACTGTGATTACATAGAAGAAATAAAAATAATTATTCTGCTGTTCAGGAACCTCCCAGATTGAGCATTGTTAGGATTAGAAGACTCAAGGCTAACTGTACTTTTATAAAAGTAAGCTCTGTGTATGGTTATATGGTTTTCTTTTTCTTAGGGAAGAGACAAAGCTCAAGTTCTATGTAAAACAAATTAAGAAGGCCTTTCACATGAAAGATGTATATGCATTCCTTGACACATCATGCCCAAGCAATCTAGATAGAAAGAATTGATTCAGTGAAAATTTGGTTCCTGTCCCTGTGTTGGCGAACCCAAAGGGGCTTATTATCTAGTGAAGATCTCAAGTCATTCTGGAGGGTGACATATTTATTTGACTGTGATGAAGCCATTAAGTTATTAGTTTCAAAGTGTTCTCTTCCCAAGCTGGAATTTGAAGGTCAAGAGGCAGAAATAAGATTTATATTCAGCACCTTGAAACAGGAGGTTATTTATTGTGCTATTGCGGTTTCTGGATTATTTTAAATGCTGTCCTGGGATACAGTAAATCCACTGTTGCATTTGTGTTACATACAGATTTGTGGGAGAACATTCTATGACTACTTGAACGGTTCTTGTAGGTGTTTGATCTTTTTGTGGCATCATGCCAATCACAAAGTTAACTACTGCAAACATGATTAAAGAGAAAGTTGAGAGTTCTTTTTCAGATATATCTAGCTTCAGGACTCCAGTTTTTAAAGACATAGACTATATGAAACATTTGTAAATTTAACAGGCTTGATAAAGCTTATTGTATCACAGCTAAATATATTTTTCATATTGTCAGATCATAATTAATTATCAAATGGAATAGATTCTGTAATTCTCCAGTATGTATTAAATTATGCAAAGCCTTCTAATACAAAATCTTTTGTTCTGAAGCTTCCTTTTTTGCTTTTTATCAGATTTTTCTTATAATCAGCTGAGAAGTTTTTTTTTGATCCCTGAAGAAATATGCGTTGCTTTTCACCTAGGATTCATGCCAACAGGATTACCTTGCAAATTTCTTACAAAGTATTTTTGTAGTAACAATTTGGCAATTTAAACAACCCATGGTTGCTGTGTGGAAGTCTGTCATGAGCGAAAGAAAGCATAAAAAACTGGCATATGGAGTAGAATAAGGATGTGAAAGAAAATCTGCTCAGTTTATAACCCTGGCATTTACTTCTTATAGTGAAAATGCCATATATAAAGAAGACATCTGGAAAAAGAGGTCCTGTGAAGAGGAAGCTTGCAGAAGAGTTTGCTCCTGGAGAGGTGTTAACAGACACATCAAAAAAAGAGTGGAAATTAGGCATGCCTATAGGGCAAGGTGGCTTTGGATGCCTATATCTTGGTAAGTTTGTGTGACCCAAACTACAACTTTTTTAAATGAGTCTTGAAGTGTCTGTCCTCCCCCGCTCCCCAATAAATAAATTGGGGGTCCAGTTGTCTTCAAATTAACAACAGTTTGGTTAGAGCTGCTGTTTAGTGTTTTTCTTTCTTGAAGAATTGAAAAATGTAGGTAGAAAATAGTTATTAAAGGCATTTAAGATACAGTCCTCAATACGCTGTATTTGGAAGCCCCTCCTGGTTCTTATTCTAACCCCAACTACGTCGTATGACCGATCATATTTTTTCTTAGCTGAAGTGACATTCTTTATTCCCATATAAATCATCCATCATCTTTATAATAGCCCTCAAATGTTTGTAGACAGATTTCATAATTCCCCCTTTCTCATATTTAATTAGTTTATCATCTTAAAGGTCATTCATGCACTTTTAATTTAAATTTAGTACTTGTGAGAGATGCCAGATTGTTGGTGTGCCCAACAGCACTTCAGGCATCATCCCCACACTGCCTTGCCATGGTATTTCAACTCTGACTTTGGAGGACCTACCTGTAGAGGTGAGAGGATAGCTCAGTCTCCATGCTAATTTGATATTTGGTCTCTGTTCTGATGGTATTATTTGTCATGAGGATACTTGGCACCTAAATTCTAAACTGAGACTATTGACTCATTTGATATAGGATGCTGATCAGATGACAGCTCTCCATATCCTCTTTGCTGGGTTGCATTTGAACTGACATGGTCAAGTGCTTGATATTACATAACGAATTCCTTGCAATATCTATCAAGTCCAAGAATTTCATTGTCAGGATATCGTTAAATTTCATTTTGTAGTACTATCTGTTGAGTGTGAGAAAACATGTGAAAAATAGTGCATTTTTTCTTTAATATGGCACCTAATCCTTAAATGTATCTGTGATCTGAATAAAAGGGCAGTGTGAAGGTGGTCCTATCATAGCTATCATTCTACACACCAATGTTGAGGGGATGGAACTTTAGATGAACACTCTAGCTAAGAGCCCTTTTGACTATGTGGTGCCTTCATCCAAACTGTGTGACAAGATTGTCCTCCCTCTCCTCCCAATTTGTGGCATGATTGCATTGAATTCTGTGGCATGCAGTCACTTATTGATTACAAAATCATTCGGTAAGCCTTAGTGCTCCTAAAATGAGCTAGCAACAGTAGGAGGGGATTAAGCATTGTATTGAAAGAAGGTAGCTACCAAGTGGGGTTTCTAGCCTTGCCATGTTAGCCCTCCACTCCTTCATGTTTTTGCCCATTCAACTTGTAACCCCGCCGGAGGTGGAACTCTGCTCATGTTATGCACCTGTGCATATTAGTAGTTACCTTTTCAGGAAAGACTAACCTTGTTCCCGCTCAGAGAGTGCTTAAGCGCCTTCTCCCACTGGTACAGATGTGTGCCCTGGCTCTCTGAGTATCTGGTATTTTAAAACTGCCTGCCATGGAATCCCCCATTAACACATCTCCTCTGGAGTTTCTAAAACGGCAGTCAGACAAGCTGAGAGCTGAAAGATAGAAAAATATTTTTTGGATATATATGATATCTTCGTAAAAAGGTAAATGATGGCCTCCTGTGTGTAAGCCATGTTGTAAATTAGGCCTTCTCTTTAAGTCACTTGAGAAGGTACTGTTGAATGGCAAGAGGGTGGAGGACTCTTTTTTATCATTTAGTAAATGTCCCCATTCGGAGAAATCAAGACCGGAAATTTAACTTGGTTTTCTGCATAATTCTGCCACCAAGCTACTGCACGTTATATTCATGTTAATATTGAATTACTTTGTAGAGTAGCTAACCAAGTGACATAACAAGTAGTAGCTGTATGTGTTTTACAATAGTTGCCTCTCATTCTACTGATAAATGCTTCATATTTTAACAGCTGATGTTAATTCTTCAAAATCGGTTGGCAGCGATGCACCCTACGTTATAAAAGTGGTAAGAGAAATTTGAATCTATTTATTTCAAGATATCAAATGACTTCTCTCGTATAGCATGTATAACATTGAACATCCCCTCAGCTAGAATTAATAGACATATAGTGCGAGCTTCATTAATGTACATTAAATAATAATTGTGATAATACCTAAAAGCCCCAATGTGGCTCAAGACCCCATTTTGCTAGGTACTGTACAAACATGTAAGACATGATCCTTGTCCCAAACAGTTTACATGCCAAACACACAAAGCGATATATGAAGAGAGGAAAAGAGAAACAATCACCTTTGTGCTGTAGGGAGACTAGAGAAGGCTAGGTTTCTGTAACAAGACAAGAGATGTTAGAATTTGAACTAGAGTTTTGGCTGTCTGGACAGAAAAGTTGGAATTGAAAATATTGGATAGGAAGGAGTGATAAGATCTGAACACAGCCTGGGTGTATGGGGCAGTTGATGAGAAGGAATTGAAAATGACCTGGAGGTTATGGTTCTGAATGACACTGAGAATGATGGTGTTATTAAAAGCGACAGAAAGGAGGGAGAAATGAGTATTACAGAGGGAAGATCAGAAATTTAGTTTTGGCCATGTTAAATTTAAGTTAATGGCAAGACATCAAGAGAGGCTGAGACATGAGTCTAGATGAAAGGCGACAGATCAGAAGTGGAAAGGCAGATCAGAGAGTCACCAGCATAAAGTTGGTAGTTGATGTAGTGACCCAGATCATGCAGCACAGTTGTTACTTTACACAACTCAGGCAGCACAAACTGGATTAAATGTCTGTACATGGCTATTGGAGAACTTCCTTCTGGTGTAAGACTGATATAGGCAGTTCCTGTGCCAGTTAGCCTCTTCCTCCTCCTGGTGGCAGGAGTAGACTGGGTGAAGGCCAGGGAAATGGCAGAGCACAGCTTTTCTACACCAATTATCCACTAGTGTAAAGTCCTTTAGGAATTTTATGGTGGGTGTAAATTAGAGTAGCCCCATGACTGCACCAACTAATGTTAAGGCAAAACTGATGCTGAATCAGAGCTTTAACTGACTCCCTTATGGGTCCCTGCCCTATGCCACGATGAAACTCAGACATAGGAGAACTGAGCCTAGTATGAGCATGTAACAACAAAACACCTTAGTTTAAATACTGAAGTTTAAGTGTACATCTAAGCTTTGTTGAATCAGAAAATTGTTGCCACTTAATTTTTTACCTAGCGATGGGACGGTAAAAGAAAAAGTATACATTTAATTACATTTGTTTTAATTGCTTGCACTAGAGAAAATAGGCTATATATTAGTTAATGGTAATAAGTTCATGCAACTATTGGCCAGACTTTGTAATATGTATTGCATTTTAAATTTTTTCCAGTTTAACATGTTCTTTTCCCAACCTTGTTGATATGTAGGTTACATTTGATTACTTTGAATGTGGCCCCTAATTTGGGTACTGACTTTGAAAAGTAGCTCCAGGAACTACTTGAGAAATTGGGAACATAGTAATGGACATACTAGATCAGACCAGTGGCCCATTTGGTAAAATATCTTGTCCATGGCAATGGCCAGGACCAGATGCTTCAGAGAAAGGTGCATGACCTTTTAGTGGAAAATTTTGCAATAACTTGTTAGTATGGACTTTTGTTCCTGAGCCTAGCTCTGAAGCATGAAGGTTTATATCCTGCTTTTTCCTCTAGCTGCTCATTTGTTCAGCAGCAGTGAAATCTACTGCACTAATAGTTGGTCCTCTGTGAAAAATATAAATGTTATAGTAGATTTTTATTCCAGTTTAAAGATCCAATTAATTTAGAATAAAACAGTCTGCTCTGCTCAGTGTATCACTTTGGAAACTGACAGTGTCACATCATATGAACTATAAAATATACTTGTTTTTTTGACAATTGGTGGTGAGCCTGTTGTTGGAAATGATCATTTGCTGCGAAGTGACATTTTACATAAGAAATAGAAGGTATTGTAACAGATTTTTGTCGTTCTGTAATAATGGAATTGCCTTTTTACTGCATTTTGTAGTACCTCTATTGCTAAGCTCCCTGAAAGTTAATTCATCTTTTATTCCTGTCTGTGTATTCAGGAAGTCTTTGCACCAGTATGAAGTGCTTTGCATGCCAGTTTTTGTACTGCTGTTTTCTTCTCTACTTGTTAGGCAGTTAGTGCTCTTCTTTCTGCTCTCCCAGTCCATGCATTTTGACTTCCTCTTCAACAGATATTTGTTACACCTATGTGAATGACCCATGGCTTGTTGCTTCCCCTCTCAACTGGATGCAGCTTCTAATAAGGGTCTGTTTTTGATGCCCTGAGAGCCAAGTTAACTCACAGCAGAGATAAAAAGGTTAATAGGTGAAGGATTATTAATGTTCAATAGTTAAACAAAATGTTTGTTCATCCAGCAGTGTTCTTCAAATTGTTAGACTATTAAAGCAGGATAGAAATTGGCTTAGTCTTCTGGCATAGAGTTCTTATGGTTTTGGTATCTAATCAGTATAAAATGAATAATTGTAAAGTTTTTCACAGTTTTTTCCGAATGAAGAAATGCTTCTTAATGTATGAACTTTCAGATGTCTCTGGGCAAATGTGGGTGCAAAGTTTATTTAATGACATTTCTTTTCTTTCATTAATTCTTAAAATATTGTTAAAATTGTCCCATCTAGAAAAGATAAGAGTGGCAGATATGTCTTGAGTTTTGACATATATAGTGTAATGGAGGAGAGTGGTATTTCCTCTAGTCACATTTTAGTTTCAGTTTCTTAAAGCTTGGGCATGAACTTCTAGAGTACATCAGGTTTGAAATCTAAGTATTTTATAAGGTGCCAATCACTGTGGTATTGAACATCGTTATTATAATACAACATCATGTGCTTTCATCTGTGTTTAGAACACTGGTCATCAACCAGTAGATCGCGATCAAGTAGTTGATCCTGGAGCCTCTGACAGTCGATTGTGATCCGGCGGCACTTTAGCAGGGCTAAAGCAGACTCCCTGCCCCATGCCACTCCCAGAAGCGGCCAGCATGCCCCTGCGGCCCTGGGGGTGGAGGGAGAGGTGTGTCTCCGCGCACTGCTGCTGCCTGCAAGCACCGCCCTGCAGCTCCCATTGGCTGGGAATGGGGCACTGCGGCCAATGGGAGCAGTGGGGACAGTGCTTGCAGGCAGGAGCAGTGTGCAGAGCCACTTCCCTGCCCCTTCCCGGGGCCATAGGGGCATGCTGGCCGCTTTTGGGAGCGGCGTGGGGCCAGGGCAGGCAGGGAGCTGCTTGCAAGCAGCTCCACGGCCTGCAAGCACGGCCCGAGGTAAGTGCTGCCTGGTGGGAGCCCGCACTCCAGCCCTGAGTCACCTCCCGGAGCCAGCTCCCCATAGCCCCTTCTGCACCCTGAACCCTGTCCCATGCCCCAGCCCTCAGCCCCCTACTGGAGTTAGCACCCTGTACTCCCTCCTGCACCCCAACACTCTGCCCCAGCCCAGAGCCCGCTCCTGCACCCAAACTCCCTCCCAGAGCCCGCACCGCACACCCCCTTCTGCACCCCAACACTCTGCCCCAGCCCCGAGCCCCCTCGTGCACCCAAACTCCCTCCCAGAGTTTGAACTCCTTACCCCCTCCTGCACCCCTGCCCCAGGCTCAGCCCAGAGCCCTCTCCCACACTCTGAAACCCTCGGCCACAGCCCGATGAAAGTGAGAGAAGGTGGGGGAGAGCGGGCAACAGAGGGAGTGGGGGGATGGAGTGAGCGGGGCAGGGCTTCGGGGAAGGGGTGGGGTAGATCCTGGGTTGCACTTAAATTAAAAAAGTGATCTTGTGCGTAAAAAGATTGGAGACTACTTGTTTAGAATTAACTTTATTATGGACGCAGCTCCATAGTTAAGGCTGAGTTCTGCTTTACACTTAAAGCATGAATCAACCTCTGTTATGAAAAAAACACAGTGTATGCTTACCGAATTCATGGCACTTACTCTGTACAGAATATATTTTCTGAGAACTTATAGGTAAATCTGTTAGTTTGGGTTAAAATGAACTTTAAAATGTGTGCTTTTAAAGAATTTAGCATCAGTCAGCCTTTTTTGTTCCAAACGATCTTAGTAACAGAATAAGACTCTCTTCAAGCTTCCTATATAGTTGCAGTTAATTGAAATCTTGTACATAGGCTATATTTGAAGAAATTGTTATAATTAAGCTTAATTATTGTATTTAATAGTTATGATTAGATAGGCAAATATGTGGTCAGGTCAGCAGCTCAGGTGACTGGGGCTGCTGCGATATCCTAGGTAACTCAACCAATCACCACTCTTTTTCTACAGCAAATTTGCATGTCACTATTCTGTTGGTTATAATGAGTGTGATATAAAGAAGACTGGATGAGTGCAAAAGTTCTCAGTAGTAGATTACTTGGCCCAGCTGTCATTGCTCTTTAAAAGTTCCACAGTCACCTGCTACCCTGGATATCAGTACTTGAAAAGATACCCATAGCACTACTGCTTTGGCTCTACTGTAAACCAAGGCAGTACTACTGGAGGAACTGAGTTAAGGATCATTTGAGAAACCCTGAAAGTGCAGGAGTATTAGGACTTGGGAACAGGACTACTCTTGTCCCATTCTTCACATAATGACGATCTTAACAGAGCTCTAACTCAATAAATAGTTGCAAATTAAGGGTCTGATGAAATTCATCCTAGGGTACTTAAGGAGCTAACAGAAGCAATCTCAAAATTGTTAGCAATTATCTTGAAGCACTCATGGAAGATGGGTGAGGTCCTGGAGGACTGGAGAAGAGCGAACATAGTATCTATCTTTAAAAAGGGGAAACAAAGAGGACCTGGGAAATTGTAGACCAATCAGCCTAACTTCAGTACCTGAATAGATACCGGAATAAATTATTAATCCTTTTGAAAGCATCTAAAGGCGTATCTAGTGGGGACCCATAAGGGCCCATCTTGGGTTGAGTACTAGTCAGTATTTTCATTAATGACTTGGATAATGGAATGGAGAGTGTGCTTAAAAATCTGTGGATGACACCAAACTGGGAGGGGCTGCAAGCACTTTGGAGGACAGGATTAGAATTTAAAATGACACTGACGAATTGGAGAATTGATCTGAATTCAACAAGGTAAAGTTCAATAAAGATAAGGACAAAATACTACATTTAGGAAGGAAAAGTCGAATGCACAACTACAAGATGGGGAATAACTTGCTGGATAGTTGTACTGCTGAGAAGGATCTGGGGGTTATAGTAGATCACAAATGGAATGAGTTGTCAATGTGAAAAAGCCTAATATAATCTGGAGTGTATTAACAAGAGTGTTGTGTGTAAGAGTGGGAGGTAATTATTGTGCAGTACTTGGCACTGGGTGAGGCTTCAGTTGGAGTATTGTCTCCAATTCTGGGTGCCAGACTTTCAGAAAGATATAGGCAGTTGGAGAGAGTCTGGAGGAGAGCAACAAAAATAATAAAAGGTTTAGAAAACCTGACCTATGAGGAAAGGTTATTTTAAAAAAAAAAAAAAATCTAAGCATATTTAGTCTTGAGAAAAGACGATTGGGGTTGGGGACCCAGTACAAGTCTTCAAATATAGTAAGGGCTGTTATAAGAGGACTCTGATCAATTGCTCCCCATGTCTGCTGAAGAAAGGACAAGAAGTAATGGGCATAATTTGCAGTAAGTTAGATTTGGGTTAGATATTAAGAAAAATTTTCTAACTATAAGGTTAGTTAAGATCTGGAATAGGCTTCCAAGGGATGCTGGGGAATCCCCAATATTGGAGGTTTTAAGAACAGGTTGAACAAATACCCATCCCAGATGGTCTAGGTCTGCTTGGTCCTGCCTCAGTGCAGGGGGCTAGACTAGATGACTTTTTGAAGTATCATAATTTAAGGGTAAAACACATTACATGTAGGCATACCTGAGCTACTTGTGTTTGAGCTAGCTTGTTAAAAATTGCAGTGGAGTTGCACCAGCATGGGCTAGCCACCCAAGTTTATTCCCAGGATCCTGGATGGGATTGTACTTGGGTGGCTAGCTTGTGCCGCTGTCTGTGCCACCATGGCTACACTGCTGTTTTTGTGAGCTAGTTTGGGTAGGCTTACATGTGTTGCTGTCACACCTCCTAATGGCAGGGTGGACATACCCTAAATATCTTATTCAATAGGAAGAGCTAATACTAACAGGCGTTATCTTGTAAGGACATACAATTGTAATAACCCAGGGCTTCAAGACTTCTAAGGGGGATATACTCTAAGCAAAAATATTTAGAGATCAGTTCTGTATACTTTTCAGTCCAACCATTTCAAGAGTTGAGATTTTTATTAAGAGGACAATCTGTTGTAACGTTGGGGTTCATCATACAATACCCTTAATTCAGAGAACCTAAAGATGATGACAGAAGTGTATTTAATAATGCCTGCTAAAGCACTGCTGTAAACAGTTCATCATATTTTCTGTTAACTTATTCTTTAATCGGTATTGGCTGTGGTGGAGGGATACTTTCCTGATACTCCTAACATTAAGTACTTTCTAAACAGTCTGTGGACTTAAAGCCATTTTTAGTACAGAGGGAATGAATTCTTTTTGAAGTATTAAACTGTCCAGAGTTGGGTGGTAAAGAGTGATATGCTTGTTATGTGGGTGTATATCAGCTTATATGGATTTTAAGAGCTATACTTCTTGATAGCTAAAAAACGGCAGCTAAAGCTAACTAATTTTAAATTACTGTTTTAAAGGAACCCAGTCAGAATGGACCTCTTTTTACTGAATTAAAGTTCTACATGCGAGCTGCTAAACCAGAGCAAAGTAAGCAGTCTATCAAAATGAACTAAAAGACCATGTTTCCCTATAAATAATAATTTGTTGAGTTTTTAATAAAATAAAGGCTAAGTGGTAGCCTTTAATGTTAAATGTGGTGGTTGGCTCATCAAGTCTGTTTAGATCAGTTTTTTAAAAATGACCTTCTTATGTTCATTTACATTTCTTAATTGTATTCCTTAATCATAAGTTTCTTTTTACAATGACACAATTTTTTTTTCTAAATGGATAGTTACTGAAGCTAATTGTTTATAAATAAGAGTCACTGAAGTAGAACCATTGCTCTTGTCCATAAACCTTTGAGGGCTCAGCCTATAATGTCACCGGAACAAATAGGATTTTCTTAGTGTTTAAAGCCAAACAAGATTTTAATGAGATTAGAAGAAAAATTAGTAATTTGAAATAAATTAAATATAGTTGAGGCATTATTTGGAAAAAAACTGAATCTGCTGTGTTAAAATGTAGTCTTGCAGTTACATTTTTGGTATGTAGTTTTCCATCAGTAGTATTAGTATCAGGATTCATTACAGTTGGATCTCCTTTATCAAATAACTGTTCATGTTAGGATATATTTCATTACCAGATTTAGCCATAGATAGAAGAGCCTACTTGTTGTCTGGTATACTTGGTTCATGGTTTCTCACTATCAGATAATGATCAGATCTTTCATGCATAAATTTTAAATGATTTATAAGTAATCTTTTCCACAAGACTCCTGCAGTACAAACTCAAAACCTTGTTTTTATTTATATTTTTAGTTCAGAAATGGACTAGTTCCCATAAACTGAAGTACCTAGGTGTACCGAAGTACTGGGGCTCTGGCTTGCATCAAAAAAATGGAAACAGGTAAAATACATCTTGTTTAAGACATATTAATATTTTCCCACCCACAACCACTACTTCTATTATATCCATCTCAGAGTCCAGCTCTTAATTCATAAATCCTTGAGCATTATGAGCTGAATTTTTGTTTTAATTCTCCTGAACATAAGTGCAGAATTAGTCTTTTAATTCACATGTATAAAGAAGGAAATGCACTTTTTTACTATACTTTGCCGCCTTAACTTCAGTTTGTTTACTCTTGGGAGAGAGTCTTTTTATTTAATCTGAGAGCTGGTATAGACAGTCCAATCCTTATTTTATTTCAAAAGTTCAAGGCTAGGTTTTTATACAGTTTCGTGTGAGATTGAGAAATCCATTAGCTCAGAGATATACTGACTTTACATGCATTTATGGCCGGTCTGTAATAGCACAGAATCAGTTCTGTATGCCCTCCCTTTCCCCCACACCAGAGCTCTGGGGGTGTTCTGGATGTGGGAAGGAGCAATAGCTTGGGTGATTTTGTGTCCTGGCTATTTCCAGCTGCTGCAATACCCATAGGGTATTTAATATAGCTGCCCGAAAGTATACCCTTTCCCAAAAGTGGAGTCACAGGTGTCAAATCAAGTCCATAGAAATAATGATATGGGATATACTAAGCAACTGCTGTATCTCTGACTGTCCTTTCTAGCATCCCAGTATTAGAATTGGAAGAAAAGGTGGGAGAGGTCAACCAGGAAGCAATCTTAAAGGGGTTATGTGGCCACTGCAGTTCTATGTGGCTTACAGAACAAAGCCTCTCAAATAAGGAGAAAAGAGGAGGCCCATCAAGCAGAAGACTATCTTTCCACTTCTATATCCATGCCAGTTGTGATGAATGGACAAGAAAGGGACAGCTTATACATTGATCTACCCCCCCCTCACCCAAGAAATGGTGATCAGGGACAGAACCCCCCCCCCCCGCCCCCCCCCGTCCAGCGCAAAAAAAAAAATTTCCATCTGTGATCTTCCCTTCAGCGAAAGCTTAGTCTTGGAAAGTTTGGAATTACAAATGGGGACCTAGCTGAGAGCTAATGGAGGTGGGATGGGGATGGCTAACTCTTTGGCAAAACAGTAATGGTTACTCCAGCAGGCTATATGACATCAGCAGGGAAAGGTGGTAGAGGAAGAGATCCTTGCTAAGCGTGGAACTTGTAGAATCAAAAAGAAGAGGAGTACTTGTGGCACCTTAGAGACTAACCAATTTATTTGAGCATAAGCTTTTGTGAGCTACAGCTCACTTCATTGGATGCATACTGTGGAAAGTTTAGAAGATCTTTTTATACACACAAAGCATGAAAAAATGGGTGTTTACCACTACAAAAGGTTTTCTCTCCCCCCACCCCACTCTCCTGCTGGTAATAGCTTATCTAAAGTGATCACTCTCCTTACAATGTGTATGATAATCAAGGTGGGCCATTTCCAGCACAAATCCAGGGTTTAACAAGAACGCCTGAGGAGGGGGCGGGGGGTGGGGGGTAGGAAAAAACAAGGGGAAATAGGTTATTGCAAATTGGATACAACAATTGGAATTCATTTGCAAATTGGATACAATTAACTTAGGCTTGAATAGAGACTGGGAGTGGCTAAGTCATTATGCAAGGTAACCTATTTCCCCTTGTTTTTTCCTACCCCCCCTCCGCCCCCTCCTCAGACGTTCTTGTTAAACCCTGGATTTGTGCTGGAAATGGCCCACCTTGATTATCATACACGTTGTAAGGAGAGTGATCACTTTAGATAAGCTTTTACCAGCAGGAGAGTGGGGTGGGGGGAGAGAAAACCTTTTGTAGCGGTAAACACCCATTTTTTCATGCTTTGTGTGTATAAAAAGATCTTCTATACTTTCCACTGAATGCATCCAATGAAGTGAGCTGTAGCTCACAAAAGCTTATGCTCAAATAAATTGGTTAGTCTCTAAGGTGCCACAAGTACTCCTTTTCTTTTTGCGAATACAGACTAACACGGCTGTTACTCTGAAACTTGTAGAATCAGGTATCTTGTAGATCTTGCAAAGTAGTACTAACTTTCCCTGGCTAGGTCAATGCATAGTGCAATTAATACATATGGCCTCAAGTGTCTGAATAGGGCTTTAAATCATCCAGTAATCTAATGTAAAGAACTTTAATTCAGGTGATGTTGGGATGCAAAAGAAAATGCAATATGACAAAATGTAACTGTCTCAATCCAAATGAGCTTTCCAGAATTCATGTGCAGAGCTTTTATGGGAATGAGCTTTTATACTAAAGTTAAACTTTGGTGACTTTAGAGATGAATGTTAAAACATATTTGACAGGGGAGCTTCATTTCAATAAGTAGAATGCTCATTTAAATCTTAGTAATATTACTTTTAAAGCAGCCAACTTGTGAAAGTAACCACTTAATTAAAATATAAATGACTTTTGGGAAAAAAAAATATTGGTCTTAACCAGCAGTTAATACTTGCTCTTTCCTGTTGTGAATGAAACACCACAGTACTTTCCGAGATGGGCGCTTGTTTTACTGCATAACTAGCTGGATCTCAGGAACATACCTTTGATGGAGGACGTTTGCTTTAGGTGATATAAAGCAAACAAAACAAATAATAGGGTTGAAGTACAGTACAAAAAATTCTAGTGTTCATAAATATTTGTTTGCCTGCATAACTGATTTTTATTCTAAAAATAAACATGCTTGAATTCAGTAATTAGTGCAATGGGATAAAATACATGGTTAAAATACTGTACGCATTTTAGTTCGGTAACATTTTTCCCCCCTGATTTGAATTTCAGCTATAGGTTTATGGTAATGGACCGATTTGGGAGAGATCTTCAGAAAATTTATGAAGAGAATGCAAAGCAGTTTGAACACAAAACTGTCTTAAAATTAAGCTTGAGAATAGTAAGTAATAGTAATTCCTGAAACCTTTTTAAAACGTAACCTTTTTGCTAAAAGGCAGTTTATGCTGAATAGTGGTCCTCTGCTGGCTGGAGTTGAGTACTACACTGATACTCCTGTATATTGTGTTTTGTTAGCTTGATATTCTGGAATATATCCATGAACATGAATATGTGCATGGAGACATCAAGGCCTCAAACCTTCTCCTGAGCTACAAGAATCTTAATCAGGTATTTGTGATATCTCTGCTTCATTTCTCCTATTTTAATCCTCTTCGACAACAAACTGAGGTGCTTTGAACCTGTGAACATTAGCAGAAGTCTTTTATTTTTAAGAATGAATACAGTAATATTTCTGCTTGACATTTATATTTAATATTCTACATTTTTGATGCAATTTCCTGGCAGTTTATCAAGTTGGCTTTCTGCCCTAAATAATATTCAGGAGGAGTGCTTGTGATACAAAATGAATTTCAAATAGCTATTTGGGGGTGGAAGCTTAAAATTATATAGTACACCAGTAAATTATGTTTGCCTGTCTGCTTTGTCACTTTTTTTATTTCCTTTGTTCAAGGATCCATCAAATACAAGTGTTCTGTTACTTGGAAAATTTGGTCTCTTCACATGTTGATTGTTCAAATCAATTGATTTACAGAAATATATTTAGTTTTCTAATATTTTTAAATCCTTTAGTGTTTGGAAAATGTGCATTTCATTTTCATAATTCTACAGATTCCCTGTCCAAATAGTTTACCTTACAAAGTAGATTAACTATTGCCAGTATATTTAGAGGTAGCCGGGGGATAATGAAGAGTACTACCTGGCATCTATTCTTTTGCAGTACTCCTTTTGTGGTAATAGGACAACAACACTAGCTTTACATGAATACTCAAGAAATACAGTATGGTAAATTTATTCTAATCTCTGACGTCAATACTGTGAGCCTCTTTTGCTGTTGTCTGATAGACCATTGTAATCCAGTCTGCTCCTAGATAAGAACTGAACATTTTACTTGGCACTACCACTAGATCAGCAGTAAATGATTTCTAAAACTGGTTGTCATTTTTCATAGTGCATTAAGTGACTGAAAACTTGTTGCAGTTTTCAAAATTTTATATATATGTCTTATGTTTAAGAATGAATAAATGAACTTTTTAATCCAAAGAGCTGACCTTTTTAGACTTTTTCTTCTGAAGAAGTTCTGAGTCACTCGTATTTATTTTTATATGAATTCTTCTGTATGAATAGTCCTTTGATCTTTGCATGGTATATGGGATTTAATAGGTGTACTTGGTTGATTATGGCCTTGCATATCGATACTGTCCAGAAGGAGTGCACAAAAAATATAAAGAAGACCCCAAAAGATGTCATGATGGTACAATTGAATATACTAGTATTGATGCACATAAGGGTGTGGGTAAGTAGTCAAAACTTTAATTCACTTTGTTCCATACAAGACTGTTTTTATTTTAATCACAAACATTTTATAGCGGACATTTTAAAATTCCTATCTACTGTGGAGTCCTAACACTGTGTTTAGAAAACTAAATGTTCCAACTGTATAGCAGAAGTTCAGCTTTGTTTTTTCTGAAATTTGCTGGGCAACAGAATTAGAGCATTTACTAATTTTTTCAGCTGTTACTTTGCTGTAGTGTTGGAAATCCATTTGTATTTCTTTTCATATAGACATGATTAGATCTACTTTATCTAAAAAACCCACCTAATCTCTTAAGATTGATCATGTGTATCCGTTAGTATGAGACATATTTATTGAATTGGTACTAACTGTGTAAGTAGACTGGTGTGTGATGATTCATAGATTCATAGATATTTAGGTCAGAAGGGACAATTATGATGATTCTGGGGTGATTCTGGTTATTTGAGGGAGTTAATGGTCCCTAAATTCAATTTGAAGCATACGTCTTCCATATCTGGCCAAGGCTGAGCCTTAAATCCTGTTTGATGTAAACTACCATCCTTTAAATCTAATCTGTGTCCAGTGAAAAATATTAAACATTATAGTAACATGACTTTATAAAGAGCAAATCTTGCCAGACCAAGTTTGTTGCTTGTTTTGATAAAATTATAGAATTAGTGGATGAAGAACGTAAGAACTGCCATAATGGGTCAGATCAATGGTTCATCTAGCCCTGTATCCTGTCTTCTGACAGTGGCCAATGCCAGGTGCTTCAGAGGGTACAAACAGACCAGGTAATCATCAAGTGATCCATTCCCTGTTGCCCATTTCTAGTTTCTGGCAAACAGAGGATAGGGATGCTTCAAAGCGTGGTTTTGCAATAGAAATGCAGTAGAAGTGTTATATTTGAATGTTTAGGAAAGTTTTTGATGTCTTGCACAAATTTTAATTTAAAAATTAAAATCCGCTTGGATGTAAACTCTCATCTGGGCTAAAAATTGACTAACAGACCTTAAAGGGGATTTTCCTGTTGATACATTTAATACAATTTTAATCAGTATCTTGTGGAACATGTGAAAGCAAATATGTTATATCCCTTGTCTTGTCAACATATAGGATTTCAGAATCTTCTGCAAGCAATGTTTCAGTATTCAGGAAATCTGAAATATTTCCATTTGTGGAATAATAATTTGAAGAGCTCACGTTTCAACTCTATTCCCTGTTTTTGGGGAAAGGGGGAAGTAAAAATGTTTTGAACATTAAGTCAGTCAGTTCACTCACTCTATTTTGTCCATAATGTGAGGACTTAAAATGTTTCAGATATTGGGATAACTGCAGCATGTCATATTCGTGAGCGGAAGAAAGAGAGATTAATTTCAAATTCCTTTATCAGTCTTCCAGCCATTTGAGCAATAATTCTTGTTTCCTTTCCTTCCTGCTTCCCTCTGAAATAAACTCAAAGCATACTGTAGTTGTTAATTACTGTTAACTTTGGCTTCCAGTTGTCTTACTATGTTTACAAACTTTAACTTCAAATGCGTGTATGTATTTATATATATTTGTAGCTCCATCAAGACGTGGTGACTTGGAAATTCTAGGTTACTGTATGATTCATTGGCTCAGTGGCCATCTACCATGGGAGGACAATTTAAAAGACCCCAACTATGTTAGAGATTCAAAAATTAGGTAAGGAACTTATTATATTTTCTCATTTGAAATCGAACCTAGGAATAAAAATATATCAGTGTAGCAATACTATGTACTCATAAACAATGATTCCTCTTCTGTTAGGAGCTGGATAATACTATGTCTACTCTTGCAGGCTGGAATGGAGATTCCAGAGTTATAATGAAGTCCAGAACTGTAGGTTATATTCCCCTTCAACCTCCCCCTTGATTTTCTCTTGAGTATATTCCCTTCCTTTTATTCCTATCCCACCATTTCAGATAATAATTAAACCTTCTCTAATTATACCCCCTTAACTTTTGTACTTGTCAACACCATGTCCCTCTATGTTAAGTATCTTTATATTAGCTTCTGTTACTCTGACCACCTCACAATCTTTAATGAATTTATCCTCACAGCACCCGTGTGAGGTAGACAAAGCATTACCACCCCCATTTTACAGATGAGGAACTGAGGCACAGAAACTAAATAGCCTACACAAAGTCACACTGGAAGTCTGTGGCAGATTAAGGAACTGAACTTGGATCTCCTGAGTTCCTGACTACTACCCTAAACACTGAATCGTCCTCCCTCATTTCCTCTGACCACTGTTTGCCATCTTAGCAGAGAGTAAGTTCTGTCATGTGCCTGCAGTACTGCTTTTGCCACCGCTACCTGGCAGTCATTGCTCGGAGCAGCTTCTTGTCCCTCCTGCTAACGCTGCTGCCTCAACGTTTCTCAGAGCAGCAACTTCTCTGCTCTTTTAATTGCTGAACTGATAAAAGGCATCAGTGCAAGGAGGAGTGAGGGGGAGTAGTAATAGCTCTGAGCAGCAAAGGCTAGAGCAGAAATTGTCCTTGCATGGATGGAAGAAGGAATTGGCATATGAGGGTTTAAAGTGGAACATCATCTTCTGAGCCACAGTTTTCTACATCTATGTAGTTTGGAGAGGTTGGTGAGAGAGCCGAAGTCTTTTACATTGACTGGCTGATATATTCACCCATGACCACAAAGGTTCTGGGCTCCCGTTGCTTATTGAATGAAGTGCATCTCAGTATCTTTTGTTAAATTTTATTAAAATAGTTCAACAAAAACAAAATAAAAATCACCAAAGCTACTCCACTATTATTATTAAGAATAAAGCAGTACAACTATCAAATCAATGAATTAGTCTCTGCATTGGATTGAAGTTAAGTCATAAAATGAGTTAAATCATATAATTAGTCCTAGAAATAATCCTTATAAATGCTAAAGAGAATTATAGGAAGGTGCCAGTCTGAATTCTTTAGTTGGGAGTTATAACCAAAGTCAATCAAATTTGGGACTTAGAGCTGGTTAAAAACTCAGTACTGAAATGAAAATATCTAATAACTGACACATAACTCAGAGCTAATTGTTTCCTCCTTAGAATTCTGTTCTTGTGTGGTGGCTAATCCTTGATGGTTTCTTGGACTTCCCCTTGATTATTATAGTTTGCAAACTTTGCTTACTCATCCTTGCATCATCTCCCTCCAACGTATATGGACAAATCAGGTGTAAGACCTACCTTGGAGCCATGCAGCAATGTGATCCACTCAGATTTGAATTAGGTCATTAGCTTGTGTCAATTCTGGGAAAGTCCTTTTTTAAACTAGTAATTTTAGTTGTGGACATGAAACCACTTGAAGAAGCTGGCATGGTCTTATCTAGGCAAAAGGTCTTTGACATGCCATACATTTATGGAAAATTTATTATGAAAAATGCTATAAAAGTAGCTCATTTTAAAAAAAAAAACCAACAGCTTAGCAACTAAATTAAAAATAAATATAAAAATCTTATGACCAATATTGCCACTGTTTTCACAAACAAGACAATTTACAGTAATACTTGGAACTGGGCTATAGGTCATGCAGCTTGCCTTTTGAAAGTTTCATCTTGACACAGGGAAGTTACTTTAAAGCATCTCAAGATGAAACTCACTTTAAATATAAGATGTTCAATTTTATATAGGGTCTGCATTCTTATATTTCTTATTCTGTTTCTCTCACACCTGGAGCCCAAGCCTCTTCCTTTGCTTATCAAGTCAGTTGCTCGGGAACAGCACAGTGCTGCGGCTGTTTTCTTAAACAGGGATTTAGCTGGCCCTGCAGAGGGAATTTTCTTTTCTAGGTGAAGTGAAGAGTATGTGATCACAAGGATCCTGCAGAATTTAAAGTGCTTACATTGCACTTTTTATCCAAAGATCTCAAAGCACTTTACAAATGTGGATAAGTATTCCCCTTTCACAGAAAGTAAGACTTTGGAACAGATATTGTCATACAAGGAGCCAGTTACCTAGATAGAAACAAAATTAAGCTTTCCAATTTTCCGATTTCTTTCTGTAATCACTAATAAATATAAAAGGTAACAGAATCAAAACAAAAGGACTGTAAGAAAAGGATTATACAATATTAAAACTATTTTTATTTACATGTCAATATTTACATTTTTTTCTTAACTTTTAATGTTTTAATGATACATGTTTTGAAAGAAATACAGATCAGCTGTGAATGAACAAGCTGTTTCACAATTATTATTAAATATAATAGGAGTACTTGTGGCACCTTAGAGACTAACCAGTTTATTTGAGCATGAGCTTTCGTGAGCTACAGCTCACTTCATCGGATGCATAGCATATCGTGGAAACTGCAGAAGACCACGATATGCTATGCATCCGATGAAGTGAGCTGTAGCTCACGAAAGCTCATGCTCAAATAAACTGGTTAGTCTCTAAGGTGCCACAAGTACTCCTTTTCTTTTTACGAATACAGACTAACATGGCTGTTACTCTGAAACCTATTAAATATAATTTATCTGCAATCTAAACTATTCTTCCGCTTTTATTTCTCAGATATAGTGAGAATATTACAGATTTGATGAACAAGTGCTTTCCTGAGACAGAAAAACCAGGTAGGAAGAGCTTTTTTTTTTAATATTAGTACTTGGGGTTTTATTTTATTAGACAAACATTTAATCCTTAGTCTCTCAAAAAAGATAAAGCACATTGAAATAAAGCATTAATGATTCATTCTTCAAAGAAACCTGACTGGCCACCTCTACCATACTACTACTAACTTTAATAGGGTTTAGGTAGATTATTCAGTTAGGCCCAGGAATGCACTCACAGCATATCTGAAATTCCCATTTTCATGTGGCAGTAACTACTTTAATATTTGGGTATGTGTAGTAATTTCTATTCTTGAGTTGAATACAAACACTGACAGATGACAATTCAGCTGCTTGGAAAGATTGAGTGGGTGTCAGATTGTTGTCAGCATGTAGTCCATCTGGGAGAGGTGTCTCTGATCTTCTGTTCCTCCTATCGCCTCTCTGGCTATATCTGCACTTGCTGCTATGAGGTGTGATTCCCAGCATGGATGGACAGACTCATGTTAGCTCAGCTTGAGCTAGCATGCTAAAAATAGTAGTGTGGATGTTGCAGCACCCAGTGGCTTGGGCTGGGCCTCAGTGGTTGGCTAGGTTGCACCTAGGTGGCAGTGTTCTCACTGCTATTTTTAGCATGCTAACATGAGTCCATCTACTCTGTCATACCTCCCAGCTGCTGTGTAGACATACCCTTTAAGTTCTCCCCAGTGACTAGAGCCAGTACCTGCCTCTGCTTCTGCCTTCCCAAACAGCAGTAAAGTGAAACTGATCAATGTTTTGAATAGCAGTAATTAAATTTACAAGACAGGTAAGTTTCCTTTCTGTTATAGGAAAGGTGTGAACAGTAGCAGTCACTAGTTTAATCTGCAGACTAGAAGATATTGCACTGGCTCACACTCATTTCATATTTGGAAATATCTTCACAACTGTAAGGGTTAGAAATTAATTTTTGTTATAAGCGTAGATTCTAAAGAAGCACTTGTCTGGGAAAGCTTGTGTCTCGCCATATGAGAGTTGGCTAACAGATTTTCAAAGTCCTGACATTAACTATACATGTTTTTTTGCAGAAATTAGAAATGGAAAAATTCTCTTGGGTCACCCAATCCTTATTGTCAATACAGGATTGTTTCATGCTTATTAGTATTTTAGCAACTATAGTTTTAAAGGTGAAATGATGAAAATTCTCTGCCTTTGATTAAAATAAAATGCACGAAAAATAGTTTCTCCTTGACTTACCTGGCAAAGTTCTGGGCTCAGGCTCTTATTTCACCTGTAGTGGATCATCTTAAATGCAGGGAAGAAATATCAGTTGAATAAAAGGCTCACTGTAGAGGAGATAAACATATTGAAAAATAGTTTTTAAGGGCTGAGTATTTCCTTCAGTGTAATGAATGTAGAAAAGTGGTGCTGTGATAATTTGTTAATGAGCCCTGGGATGATTTTTTTTTCTTTCTAAAATATGCTGTATTGAACCGCTATAATTATGTTTAAATATCCATATCAAAGAACCCCAAAAAGGGCGTATACAAAATTCTCACATTTTTAGGTAAAACCTATTGATTACCAACTGCTTTAAATAGAAATTAATTTTATGTACCATTCCCTCAGATGAAATAGCCAAGTACATGGAAAAGGTGAAGTTACTGAGCTATGAAGAGAAACCTCTTTATCAGCATTTCCGAGAAATACTTTTGCAAGGTCTTAAGGCTATTGGGCAAAAGGATGATGGCGTACTGGACTTCAGTTTTTCAGAGAATGGAGATTTGCGAACCAAGCCTGTGCAAAAGGTTTCTTCTTTTTACTTTTAAAATCAGCTTTTAATGGATCTTGTTTTAAATTAAATAAAATGATATGGAAAATGGATGTCATAATTAGCCCAAACAGGGAAGTAAGGAAAAAGGAAAGTTAGTCACAAACGTTTGTTAGCTTTACAGCATATTTCATAAGCAGACATGTGGGCTAATTTTAATTTAAGTAATTGCTCTGAAAGTTTTTAATATAGCACGATCTTAACAGGTATACTTTCACATGCAGTAAATAATACCTTGGGAAAGAGAATGTATATTTAGTTGTAATGACATTTGAACAGATGAACATTGCAGTTAATTTACACATTTTTTTTTTTCAAGAGTCTAAAAAATTCCAGATGGGCCAAAGTGTGAGGTAAAATCATAAGTCTAGTTACCTTTTGATTTCATTTCAGGTTTCTTACCTTACATATCTAGACCTAAATACTTACTTTTTAAATGAACATCCTTATGTCATCAATTTGCTACTGGAATTCAGGTATTGTGTACAGAATTATTATTATTTGAATTATTGCAGCACCTAGGAGACCCAGCCTTGGACCAGGACCCCATTGTGCTAGGCACTGAACAAAAAGGTGTTCTTTATGTATAATTAGTATAGTACTAGATTAGGGGTATATTAATCTTTTTATTTTGGCTTGGTAGATTTTTTTTTTTTTTTTTTATAATTTTGATGTATAATATCAATGTTTGTTTTTAAGTATTTTATCAATTTAAATTTTCACAGTTGGGAAATTGGGTGGGGCAGACATTTAATGAAGTAGATATTGAGATTCAGCAAGTTAGCTTTGTAACTATTAAAATACAAATTGTCAGCATCACGTCGGAAGATACAAAGTAAATATCAGTTAATCAAACCCTTAAGTTCTCGAGCAACATTTTTCTTTGCTTATCTGAACATTTAGATTATTAGTAATGAAAATATTTTTTGTTGGTTTATATGTGTGTGATGAAATCCATGTTTACTGACAAAAATCTAATACTTCCAGAGGTACTTGTATTTAAGTAGACTGAACTCTAAATTTTCTCTCGCATATGGAATCTTTTGTTGTGCAGAACATTTGCACAAGTAGCTCTTTCCAGTTAGTAAAATGTACAATCCTACTTACACAATGGAGGAGATTTTATAATTCACACATTTCAGCAAAGGATCCTAGCATATTAACCCTATAGGTAAATACTGATTTCCTATTGTCAGTATGCAACTGCTTGTGTGGGATCTATGTGGATGTTTATACAGAAGAAACGTATGCTAGTGGGACCAGTTCTTAATGAAAGCTATAGAACTATACATGTGCAGAAAACCCTCTGGCAAATTTATTTACAGATGTAAATTTAATCATTTCATGAAAACTGCCCCCTAATTTTTTGGGGAAAAGTTAAAATGTGGAATATGTTATGAAGAATGATACTGAGGCAGTCATATAACTAACATTGAATCTAGGTTACCAAATAAGCATTACTGTTGTTGCCTGTATAGGACAAAACTTGATAGACAAAGGCAAGTAACTGGGAGACAGACATTTTAGACTTGATCCTCACTAACAGGGAGGAATAGGTTGCAAAGCTGAAGGTTGAAGGCAATGTGGGTGAAACTGATCATGAAATAATAGATATCATAATTCTAAGAAAAGAAAGGAGTGAGAGAAGCAGAATAAGGGACAATGAACTTCAAAAAAGCAGACTTTCACAACTCCGAGGTATGTACATAGATATGTAAGGTCCTATGGGAAGAAAATCTGAGGGATAAAGTAGTTAAGAGCTGGCAGTTTCTCAAGGAGATTAAATGTGCAACAGTAAACTATCCCAAGTCAAAGAAAGATAAGAATAATAAGAGGCCAATATGGCTCCTTTAGGAACTCTTTAATCACCAGAAAATCAGAAAGGAGTCCTACAAAATGTGGAAACATGGACAAATTGCTTAGGAATACAAAAGAATAGCACAAGCATGTAGCGATAAAATCAGAAAGTCTGAGGCTCAAAATGAGTTACATCTAGCAAGGGACATAAAAGACAATAAGAAGAGGGTCTATAAATATATTAGGAGCAAGGGAAAGACAGGAAAATGTAGGTCCTCTATTTAGTGGGGAAGGAGAGCTAAGGGATGACATCATGAAAGCTGAGGGATTTAATGCCTATTTTACTTCTGTCTTCACTAAAAAGGCAAGTGGTGGCCAGATACTCAACACAGTACTAACAACAATGGGGAAGGAATTCAAACCAAAATATGGAACTAACAGGTTTAAGTGTATTGAGATAAATGAGAGATATTGAAGTTGGCAGGGCCTGATGAAAATCACCCTATGATACTTAAGGAACAAGCTGAAACAATATTGAGAATTCATGGAGTATAGTTAAGATCCCAGAGGACTGGAGAAGAGCATACACAATACCTCTCTTTAAAAGGGGGAACAAAGAAGGCCTAGGGAATTATAAGCCAGTCATCCTAACTTTGGTACCTGGTAAAATACTGGAACAGATTAGATGCTTACAGATTGATTGTTTAATAGAAGATAATTGGGTTATATCTAATAGCCAACATGGATTTGTCAAGAATGAATCATACCAAACGAACCTAATTTCCTTCTTTGACAGGGGTATAGCCTGGGTGGGGGGAGCAGTAGACGTATATCTTGATTTAATAAGGCTTTTGACACAGTCCCACGTGACATTCTTATTAGCCAATGTGGTGTAGATGAAATTACTGTAAGGTGAGTGCACAACTGGTTGAAAGACTGTATTCAAAGAGTAGTTATCAATAGTTTGCTGTCAAACTGGAGAGATGTAGCAGTTGGGTCCAGCAGAGGTCCATCCTTAGTCCGGTACTAGTCAATATTTTCATTAAGACCTGGATAATGGAGTGGAGAGTATGTTTATAATATTTACGAATGACACAAAACTGGGAGAAGTTGTTAGCACTTGGGAGGACAGGATTAGAATTGAAAATAAGCCTGACAAACTGGAGAATTAGTCTGAATTCAACAAGATGAAGTTCAGTAAATACAAGTTGAAAGTACTACACTTAGGAAGGAAAATTCATATGCACAGTTACAAAAAGGGGAATAACTAGTTAGGTGGTAGTACTGAAAAGGATCTGCGGATTATCGTGGATCACCAATTGCATAAGAGTCAATGTGATGCAGTTGCAGAAAAAGCTAATATTCTGGGGAGTATTAACAAGAGTGCTGCGTGTAAGATCTGGCTTTTAAATGTCCTGTTTTTATTCTGTACTGGTGAGGCCTCAGCTGGAGTACTGCATCTAGTTCTGGGTGCCATACTTTAGGAGAGATGTGGATAAATTGGAGAGAGTACAGAAGAGAGCAATAAGAAAGATAGGCCAGGTTTTCTAATTCTTTTATGAGGAAAGGTTTTAAAAAACAAACAAAACAAAAACCTGGGCATATTTAGTCTTGAGAAAAGAAGACTTGGGATGGGGACCTGGTAACAGTGTTCAAATATAGTAAGGGCTGTTATAAAGAGGACTGTAGTCAATTGTTCTCCATGTCTGCTGAAGATAGGACAAGAAGTAATGGGTTTAATCTGCAGCTAGGGTGATTTAGGTTAGATATGAGGAAAATCTTTCTAACTCTAAGGGTAGTTAAGCAGTGGAATAGGCTTCCAAGGGATGCTGGGGAATCCCCGTCATTGGAGGTTTTTAAGAACAGGTTGGACAAACACCTGTCACGGATGGTCTAGGTTTACTTGGTCCTGCCTCAGTGCAAGAGCCTGGACTAGATGACCCCTCAAGTCCCTTTCAGCCCTACATTTCTGTGATTGAGAGATGGGCCTAGGTATTGAAACGTCATTCTTTGTATGTATTTTGTACAGCCCTATGTCATACGAAGTAATTTTAATCAGTAACATATTTCTAAACCAACTTACAGCAAAAGTGTAAGAATTTTTCACTTTATTGTAGTGAAATAGTATGTTAAAGCTTCATTTAATCTAATAACAAAACAGTGACTTATAAACAAATTGATAAAAACGTTGACTCCACCGATGACAATAAGATCAAGGGTAGTCCACTGTGTTTGCAGGTGGGATATTTTGGCTGCTCTAACAGCAACAGAATTAATGTGCACAAATGCTTCTCTACAAGTATTGATTGAAAAGATAGTGTCTAATAACTGCTCAGTCAGCCATATATTAAAGATCTCATGCAGAAAGTATGAAACCAAACCAAAAGCTACAGGAGATTGAAGTCCTCTGAAGTACTACCTCAAGCTTTTCTAAGGGCTTGTCTACACTTACATGCTAAATCGCAGCCACTGCATGGATTGCAGCGGCATCGATTTAGCAGTTCTGGTGAAGACACAATAAGTTGATCACAGAGTGCTCTCCCATCGACTTCAGTATTCCACCTTCCTGAGAGGTGGAAGATAAGTTGGCAGGAGAGCGTCTCCCGCCAACATAGGGCAATATAGGCACCGCGTTAGGTCGATGTTAGCTACTTTGCTAAGGAGGGTAATTTTTTTTCACACCCCTGAGCAA
This sequence comes from Chelonia mydas, assembly GCF_015237465.2. Lineage (NCBI taxonomy): Eukaryota > Metazoa > Chordata > Testudines > Cheloniidae > Chelonia > Chelonia mydas. Next base: position 107,018,556 of record NC_051246.2, read on the forward strand.
CATAACTTACATCAACTTAAGTGGCAATGTAGACCAGGCCTAAGTTATGATTTTGCACTGGAACTAGTCCCCTGGTTAAAAATTGCATTGCCATAGTTTCATTGTTAATATTCTGCTGAATCAGGTGTAAAGATCTGCCCAGCAAGGAGAGCTCATTAACATGAGTTCTCCTCCCCCTGTGAATCAATGTGGTTTGGATCTGTGTGCTGAACGAAATCTGTTTCTGTTGGTTTGCTGACTTTGCTGTATTAGGTTGGCCTGCTGCAGAGCCGACATCTGTGACCTTCCGAGTCTTTTGTGTCCTTGTCCAGCACAGAAGACTGTGTACATTTCCTATTGAATCAGGCCCTAGGTTTTTAAAACCTAATGTACTTTACTTAAGCCAGGTCCAATCACTTTCATTCCCTAGATGACGACATTATTTACCTATAGATATTTTTGTTTGCATGCATTGAGGTTTTTATTTATTGTGCCCCTTTTTCTGTTTTCTTCTGGTGGGGTGCCATAGGCCTAGTCAGCTTTCATTCATTTGCAGTGGTTTTGTTGAAGTGTTTAAACTGAGAGCCGAATATAGGTCTCATAGCTTAGTGGTTCTTAACTGTTTACTAATGTGACCCACCAACTGCATTTTGTCAGGTTTTTTTGCAACCCACCCGGGGGCCAAATTCATGTGTGTGGCCCAAAATGTTAGGCCAGCATCCTTCTCTTCTGCCATCACCTCCTCACCCTACTAAGAGGGCACCAGCCACCCACAGCAGCCCAGCACGGCAATTCTAATCCTGGCCCAGCCCAGAAAGGAGGCCCTACAGGGACACGGGGGAGAGTTGGAAAGCAAGCCTGCCTCGCTCGCCCTGCAGTAGCAGGAGCTCCTGTCCTGCAGGGCTGGGCCTGCTCCCTTCATTGCAACCTGACGCATAAGGTCACACCGCCACTCAGGTTTGACCTGGCTGTGGCAAAGGGTACTTTCTGTTTCAGTAACATACCATGCCAGAAAGCCCTTGCATCTACACTAGATTTTCTAGGTCCAGTATTTCAGTTGTGGCTTCAGGATAGAATGGAAAGGACTGTGCTACTCCTACTGCCAAGGGCCTGTCTTAAACCACTCTGGAAGGCTTGCTGGATGGAAAGAGAGGGTTGGTTCTCACCAAGCAAGTCCCCCTTTCCTGAAAGTTGTGTGTTTTGATGGCTGGTAGAACCACATGGTGAATTGCCTGCTGAGTGCAAAGGTAGCAGATCTCCTGATACATCTAGATAGCTTGTAGTAGTGCTTCGGAGGAACCAGTGGTCATGGTACATGTAGGTACCAATGACATAGGGAAACGTAAGAGAGACGTGTTGGAGGCCAAATTTAGGCTGCGAAGTAAGAGATTAAAAGTCCAGGATATCCATGGTAGCATCCTCTGCAACGCTTCCAGTTCCATGCGCAGAGCTAGGAAGACAGACTGTAATGCAAGGTCTAAATGCGTGGATAAGATGACAGTGTAGGGGGAAGGGATTTAGGTTTATTTGGAAGTGGGGAACCTTTTGGGGACAGAAGAGCCTATACAGGAAGGATGAGTGGGTTCCGCCTTAACCAAAATGGACCCACGCTGCTGGCACATAAATTTAAATTGGCTGTAGAGGATTTTTTTTAAACTGGTGGCCAAGGGAAAACCAAAAAGTGCAGGGGAGCCCAACGTTTCAGGTGAAGACATCCTTTGATGAATTTATTGAAGAGGGAACTCTGTGTCCTGGCATAGAAGTTGATGGTACAGGTAGGAGCTAGTGAGCAACAGTCACATAAGTCTCATTTAAACATAACACATGAAGGCAAGCAACTAACTATTGACAAAATGTACAAGTGCTTATATGCAAAGGCTAGAAGCTTAAATAATAAGATGGGTGAACTAGCACGCCTCGCATTAAATGAGGATATTGGTATAATAGGCATCACGGAAACTTTATGAAATGAGGATAATCAATGGGACATAATGATACCAGGGTACAAAATATATAGGAATTACAGGGTATGTTATGTTGATAGGCCAGTGGCACTGTTCTTTTTTTGTTGTTGTTGTTTGGTTTTTGTTTTTAAAAGTATATTCAAATAAGGTGAAAATCTTAAATGAATCAAACTGTACTGTAGAATTTCTATGGATACAAATTCCATACTTTAATTAATAGAGCAGTAGGAATATGTTACCGACCACCTGACCAGGATGGTGATCGTGACTATGAAATGCTAAGGGAAAACACAATAACAGATTATTTCAACTATCCTTATATTGAGGGGGTAAATGTCACCTCAGGCTGTGATGCAGTCATAAAGTTTCTAGACACCATAAATGGCTGCTTCTTGGAGCACTCTACTCCTAGAACCCACATTCTTGATTTAGTCCTAAGTGGAACACAAGATGTGGTCCAAGAGGTAATTGTAACTGAACCGCTTGGAAATCGTGACCATAATGTAATTAAATTTAACATCCTTCTAGGGAGGAAGGTACCAAAAACAAATAGTGAAATGTAACTTTAAAAATGGAACCTACACAAGAAGGATGCTGCTTAAATGGAGATTAAAAATAGCAGTCACAAGGGTAAAATGCCTTCAAACAGTATGGAGACTACTAAAAACATAATAGAGGCTCAGATTAAATGTATATCCCAAATCAAAAAAGATGGTAGGACCACCAAAAGAATGCCACAGTTGCTGAACAGCCCAGTGGAGGCCGTTAGAGGCTAAAAGGCATCCTTTAAAATTTGGAAGTCAAATCCTAATGAGGAAAATAGGAAGGAGCACAAACTCTGGCAAGTAAAATGTAAAAGTATAATAAGGCAGGAAAAGAGAGAATTTGAGAAGCAACTTGCTAAAGACACAAAAACTAACAAGATATTTAAGTCCAAAGCAGACTGCAAGGAGTTGGAGGGATCTCACAAAACTGGGTGACTGGGCAACAAAACACAGATGAAATTCAGTGTTGATAAGTGTAAAGTTATGCACATTGGGGGGAAAAAAATAATCCCATCTGTACATACACAATGATGGGTTCTAAATTAGCTGTTACCATCCAAGAAAGAAGTTTTGGCACTACCCTGGATGGTTCTCTCAAAAATTCTGCTCAATGTGTAACAGCAGTCAAAAAAGACTAACAATATATTAGGAACTATTGGGAAAGGAATAGAAAATATTGTAATGCACTATATAAATCCATGATGTGCTCACAGCTTAGAAAAGAGACAACTAAAAGCAGGATAGGATAGGTGTATAAAATCATGAATGGTATGGAAAAAATGAAAGGAGAAGTTATTTACTCTTTCACACAATACAAAAACCCGAGGACACCCAATGAAATAAATAGGCAGCAGATTTAATACACATAAGAGGAAGTACTTTTCGTGCAATGCACAACTAACCTCTGGAACTCATTGCTGTGGGATGTGATGGTCAAAAGTATAACTGGTTCAAAAGTGAACTGGACAAATTCATGCAGGATAGATCCATCAATGTTTGTTAGTCAAAATAGCCAGGGGTGCAAGCCCATGCTCGGGGTGACCCTCAGTCTTGGATTACCAGAAGCTCGGAGTGGAAGACCGAGGCAGATCACTGCATAATTGCTCTGTTCTGTGCACAAGCTCTAGCATAACAAGAAGATACCAACAGTTTATTCCAGAGGAAGCCTCCATAACTGTTAAACTAAACTCCCTGGAGTAAGGGCCATGTCTTATGTTTTTTCAATGCTTAGCACGCAGACAGCACTCCCTAATTGTTAGAAAATAAACAGTGGAAATATGGGTTACAGTGATTCATACTTCCTTCTCACATTCTGTTTCAAACACAAGTGTTGCTTTTGTGAGATGAATACCGCCTGATTTCTGTTGCCATGTGATTCACCTGCATCAAGATTGAGATCTTTTTTTTATTAAATAATCTTGGAAACAAGATAAATGTACTTTCCTTTTGTGTAGAACGTAATTGATATCTGTTTTTACGATGAGCGTTTAAAATCTCTCACGGGGGAATGCATTATCTCCTATATAAAGGCAATACAGTGCTGAAATATTCCTCCTTAATTTTGGTCAGAACGAACAAAAGTGTCTGTGTTTGTTCCTGCCTAATGCATCACAAATCTGCTGACATGCTAACCTTGGAGTCTTGGCTGGCGTTAATCAGGCCTGTGCACCGGCAGGAAAGATGTACCTAATGCACTCCATCAGTGCAGTTTGCATATGGAAGTTCTCACAGGGGAGCTGCCCTGTGCCAGCTGAGGGTTACCTGCCCACTGCAGTTATTGTATGTAATTATCGAACCAATCTGTTCAGCCCAGCAGGGTTTAGATGGTAATCATGAAGCAACACTTTGGAAAGGAAAGATGTAATGTGCTCTCCTCTTCTCCTATCAGCTATGTGAAGTTGTAACACTTTTAAAGATATTTTAGGAAAGCAGTACATTCTTATTCAGTTACTAGAAAAGCAAGTTAAACTTTCCCAATGTTTAGCAAAGTTATGTATGTGGGCCAACACATACTTTACAAAATGATGTGACTTTAAAAAAAAAAAAAAAAAAAAAAAAAGTTTCCATAGCCACCTTAAGAATACTTTGCAACAGTGGGATTAATTGTAATACACAGATAACAGTGCTATATATTCAGAAGCTTAAGATTGTGTCTTGAATAGAGTTCAGCATTCCCTTGTAGCTCTCTTTGGAAGAGAACCTATAGTTGCCATTAGGAAAAAAGAATGTGCTGTCTCTGGGTGTTAGATACTTTTTAGCTGTGCAAAAAAAGGCCTTAAGCCTTTGGATTCAGATAAAGTTTGAGTTAATACGGTATATGTTAATTACTAAAAATAAAATTAATTTTAATGTTGTGTAAGAACATTTTCTATATTATTTTAGGGTAGTCAGATTGATCCTTTGATGATGATGATTTTAAATTATTACTAAAATTAGAGAGGCCTTGATTTAGAAATGTGGATTGTTATAATTTAAAATAAAACATTCTTAAAATGTGAACGAATAGCTTTTTGTGGAAAGGTAAAACTGAACTGTTTACAATTGTATATTGTAATCAGTACTGTGTCTAACTTTTAGATTAATATTTTGAGTCAATTGCCTTCTGCATATAGGGTATAATGAATGTTCAGATCAGGTGTTATGGGATTGTGGGACAAATGAGGTTAGATGACTTAGAATCACAGAGTAACACATGTAAATAGCTTCTACCTCACTCTTATTTAGTCAGTCTACTTGGAATTTCTGCTGTTGTCTCAACCACTTTCTTATCTTTTTAACAGAAGAAAAGAAAAGCAGCGGCATCAGCAGCAGCCACAACAGAGGAAAGCACTGGAACAGACATGGAAGATGTGGAAAGTCCACGAAAGAAGAGACCTGCTCGTTGTAGTAAGTCAAGAGCCAGACTTCCATTAGTCTGTGCTATTCACCCCCACACTGATGAGAATTAGTCCGACCTTTAAATTTTTGGCTTTCATGGCAGATAACTTTAGGAAAATTGAGATTTAGATGTCTGTCCTGCGTACAGCAATTATATGAATATGTTTGCATGTCATATACAGCTGATGGGACTATTCGTTGATAAACATTGGTAGTTGCTCCCTGCCCCTTTTGCCATTGGTCTTTCTCCCCCTTCGTTTTCATTTTTCTCTTCCCGTCTTGTCCAATTCGCTGTCAGGAAACGCTGACTCCTCAGGACCAATTCATCACAGCATGTTACAGCCAGAGGCTAGCAGCAGCAGCAGCTTACAACAGTGAGTGGATGTAAAGGAAAGGAGTAGTTTTAAGGATAGAGAATTATGAAAATAGAATTTAAAATAATTTGATACAGTTTGGCATAATTGCTTTTCTTAGAAAAAACTATAGACTAGTACAGGGATCTCAAACTCAAATTACCAGGAAGGCCGCACAAAGACTAATACATTGGCCTGAGGGCTGCATCACTGATGCTGCCCCCGGACCAATCCACCCCTTCCATGAGGCCCTGCCCCTGCCCCGCCTCTTTCCAACCCCTTCCCCAAAGTCCCCACCCCAACTCCGCCCCCTCCCTGCCCCTATTCCAACCCCTTCCCCAAATCCCCATCTTTGCCCCACCTCTTCTCCGCCTCCTCTTCCCCGGAGCATGTGGCTCCCCGCTCCTCCCCCCTCCCTCCTGGAAACCTCTAAGTCCTGCCAGACAGCTGTTTGGTGGCAGGAAGCGCCTGAAGGTAGGTAGAGGAGTGGGGACGAGGTGCGCTGCGGGGGAGGGGGAACGCGCGGGAGCTTGTCAGGCCAAAGCAAATAGCTCCGCGGGCTGTGTGTTTGAGACCCCTGGACTAGTACAATAGGGTTACTGTAAATCAAGATTAAGATTCATTGGTAGAGCTGTCTGAGAAAACGTGTGTAGTGCATATTCATGCTATTTCTGGCTTTAGCCTATGCTTTCTATCCCTCACGCTGATGAGAAAAAAAATTCAACTAATTAGAAAAATAGTAAATGATTCTGAAGAATTTTTGTTCCAGATTATATTTTTCAAATAAAAGTGCAAAGCAGTGTCCAGGGTTAAGCGCTATAAAAATAACAAAACAGTGGAAGTCAGAGGCACTTGAGTTTTGCTTGTTAAAAACTCATTTTATGGCAAATGCAGAAGGGAGGGAAGGAAGGCAGGCAGGGGAAAAAGTGATGCTACACTTCAAAGTAGAATTATTTGTAATTTATGAATTGAGCCTGGTATAAATATCTAGATAGCATGACATGAACTACAGGGATCAGACTAGTTTCATACCCGAGTTTGACATTGTCCCTTCATGTTTCAGCTGTTTACATTACAGAGAAGTCTGACCATGAAAAAATGATTTGTGCAGTTTTAATATGAATGTTTCCGTATTGTTGACTTCCATTTATTTAGAACTTTTTTCAGTCCTTCAGTGCCTGGAAGGTTGTTAATTAAGTAGATTAGACATTATGCAGGCAACAGAGGGATTTAGTTTTATGCTGAATTTTATGCTATAGTTTAAACAGATTTTAATTAAGACCATATAACACTACGTTTTATGATTTTTGTGACCACCAAATCTGTAACTAGCAATGGTTTGGCCACTAATCTGAACCCCAGGTACTGGCCTAAACCTGATCCAAATCTAAAAACTGCATTCTTGGTTCTTCCTAGTTAAAATATTTATGATATCTTCTCTGATTGATGCATATCCTTATTTTATTGCATTGCCTTCTAAAATTTGAGTTCATATTGAACAGTTCTTTGTATCAGTTTGGATCTCTCTGAAGGTGCACATGCCTCCTGTGCACATGAGCTTGGAATCTTTTCGGAGTAACCGTGTCTGTCTGGGCCATACATGTTTTGTTTCACTTCATGCTTTCATGTGAGGGCTTAAAGGGCAGATTGGCTGCAACACTCCCTCAGTTCCATCTTACCGTGTATGCCAGCAAGACAGAACCTGGCAAATGTCTGGCCTGCTATTCTTCCTTGAGCTTCAAACTCACTTCAAATTATATTATGAAGAAAACCCTCTTCAATTCCATGTTTCTAACTGATTTGGATGTTCCAAAAAACAGTGTGCCCTTGTTGCCAAGAAGGCCAGTGGCATTTTGGGATGTATAAGTAGGGGCATAGCGAGCAGATCGAGGGACGTGATCGTTCCCCTCTATTCGACATTGGTGAGGCCTCATCTGGAGTACTGTGTCCAGTTTTGGGCCCCACACTACAAGAAGGATGTGGATAAATTGGAGAGAATCCAGCGAAGGGCAACAAAAATGATTAGGGGTCTGGAACACATGACTTATGAGGAGAGGCTGAGGGAACAGGGATTGTTTAGTCTGCAGAAGAGAAGAATGAGGGGGGATTTGATAGCTACTTTCAACTACCTGAGAGGTGGTTCCAGAGAGGATGGTTCTAGACTATTCTCAGTGGTAGAAGAGGACAGGACAAGGAGTAATGGTCTCAAGTTGCAGTGGGGGAGGTTTAGGTTGGATATTAGGAAAAACTTTTTCACCAAGAGGGTGGTGAAACACTGGAATGTGTTACCTAGGGAAGTGGTAGAATCTCCTTCCTTAGAAGTTTTTAAGGTCAGGCTTGACAAAGCCCTGGCTGGGATGATTTAATTGGGGATTGGTCCTGCTTTGAGCAGGGGCTTGGACTAGATGACCTCCTGAGGTCCCTTCCAACCCTGATATTCTATGATTCTATGATTCTTGTAGGCAGTTGGCATATGTGTGCATTCGATGCAGGGCGCTTATGGCCCTCAGAGACCAAGTACGGGCTCTGGAGACTAGAGTGGCTGAACTGGAAGAGCTAAGGGAGACAGAGGTACATATGAGACTTTGTGGTACACCCCTAATCTGACAACCTCTGTGCTGTTGAGGAGGATGAAAATCTTGGGGAAGGAGAACATCAAACTAGAGCAAAGGGAAACTATCCCATAATTGAGACCCTTCTTCCAGATGAAGTCATGCTGTCCTTTTTCACTGAGGACTCCTCTCCGGGTAAGGAATCCCAGTTATTAGGAAGAAACAGATAATAGTAATGGGAGATTGGATCATTAGAAATATAGATAGTTGAGTTTGTGATGACCAGGAGAAGCGCATGGTGAATTGCCTGCCACGTGTGAACGTTGCAACTCTCTCGAGACATCTAGACAGGCTTATGTGCAGTGCTGGGAAGGAACTGGTGGTTGTGGGTACCAGTGTCATAGGAAAAGGTAGGGGAGAGGTCCTGGAGGCCAAATTTAGGCTGCTAAGTAAGACATTAAAGCCCAGGACCTTCATGGCTGCTGCTAGTTCCATGCGCAGGGCCGGTTAGACAGGCAGAACTGCAGGGTCTCAGTGCATGGATGAGACAATGATGTAGGGATGAGTGTTTAGGTTTATTAGGTGCTCGGGAACCTTTTGGGAAAGGAGGAGACTATACAGGAAGGATAGGCTCCACCTAAACCGAAACGGAACCAGATTGCTGGCATGTAGAATTTAAAAGGTCATAGAGGAGGTTTTTTAACTAAGGCAGGGGGAAGCTGATAGTTGCGGAGGAGCACATGTATTATAACGGAGGCTCTATTAATGGGGATTCTCTGTATCCTAGTGAAGAGGAGAGGGTAGAAGTTTATAAAGTACAGGAAGGAACTGAAGAAACAGTCAAATGAAAGAGTCCCATTCAATTTCAAAAGTGACAAATGTAATAAATGCTTATATACAAATGCTAGAAGTCTAAATAATAAGTTAGCCAAACTTAAGTGCCTGCTATTAAATGAGGATATTGATCTAATAGACATCACAGAAACTTGGTGGAATGATGATAATCAATGGGACATGGTAATAGCAGGGTACAAAATACATTGGAATGACAGAGTAGGTTATGGTGGTCGGGGAGTGCCACTATCTATGAAGAAAAGCATAGAGTCAAACATAGCAAAAATCCTTACATAAATCAAATAGTACCACAGAATCTCTCTGGATAAAAATTCCATCCTTAAATAATAAGAGTATAACAGTAGGAATATACTACCAACCCAACCTGACCCAGGATGGTAATGGTGATTGTGAAATGCTCCAGGAGATTAGAAAGGTTGTAAGGAGAGAGAACTCAATAATAATTGTGGATTTACATTGTCTCCATATTGACTGGGTACATGTCACCTCAGGAAGGGATGCAGAGTTAAAGGTTCTAGACAACATTAATGACTGCTTCTTGGAGTAGCTAGTCCTGGTACCCAAAAGAGAGGCAATTATTTGATTTAGTCCTAAGTGCAGCACAGGATCTCGTCCAAGATGTGACTATAACTGAACTGCTCAGTAATAGTGACCCTAATGTAATTAAATTTAATATCCTTGTGGGAGGGAAAGTACCAAAGAAGCCCACCACAGTGGCATTTAACTTCAGAAAGAGGAACTACACAAAAATGAGGGAACTAGTTAAATGGAAATTAAAAGGTTGTCACAAGTGAAATGGCTGCAAGCTGCATGTAAACTTTTTAAAAACACCATAATAGAGGCTCAAATTAAATGAATACCCAAATTAAAAACATAGTAGGAGCACCCAGAAAGTGCCACCATGGCTAAAGAGTAAAAGAGGCAGTTAGAGGCAAAAAGACGTCCTTTAAAAATTGGAAGTCATATCCTACTGAGGAAAATAGAAAGGAATGTAAACTCTGGCAAGTCAAGCGTAAAAGTGTAATTAAACAGGCCAAAAAAGAATTTGAAGAGCAACCTGCAAAAGTCACAAAAACTAACAGCAAAAATGTTTTTAAAGTGCAGTCAGTGGGGCCACTTGAATGACTGAGGTGCTAAAAGTGCACTCAAGAAAGACAAGGCCATTGTGGAGAAGCTAAAAAAATTCTTAGCATTTTCAACTGCCTCTTTCAATTAAAAGGAACTTAGCTTTTGGTTTCTTTGTGAAGCATAGCTCTACATAAAATAGGTACTATATTATTGTCTTACAGCTCTTTAGGTGAGTTTTTCTTCATTCAGCCAAGACTTACACTTAGCCAACATTAAGTAATATGGACATGGATTTTGGAGACTATTGGTGACCCACAAGGTACTGTGGAAGGCAGATCATGTGATCCTCTTCTCTCTTGGGTCTGTCCTTGGCTCTACTTGCTTTCTTTTTGAAAAATAGCAATATAAATCTATATCAGGGCATGTTCCAACTGTTAACTCATGGGATGTGGGAAGAAATTCCTTAAAGGGACAAGTTTTTTCCATAATTGTGTTTTACTGGGTTTCTTGCTGCTTCCTTTGAAACACTTGGTATTGGTCACTGTCAGAGACAGGATACAGGAGTAGTAGACATTCCATTGGCCTGATCAGTATAGTAGTTTCTATGACTGTTGTCCAAAAGATTGAGCTCCCCAGCACCCATTTTGTCCTTCCCTTCGCTCTCCTCAAAAAGGCTTTGAGAACAAAAGGGCCTTGCAGCATGGCCTGATAATCAATTTTGTTTTTGGCAAAATGAAGCAGGAAGCAAAGTTTACAGTCAAGGGATTTTAACTCAGAATGCTCCATCTCCAGCATCCTCACAGTTAAACCTGTTAAACCTGTGGGATTGTAGTCTGTAGTGCCTCAAATGATCTGACTTTGTAGGTTAAAACCAGCACATTCTAATTACATTTGGAAATTAATAGAAAGCCAGTGCAAGTTGCAGAGCGCAGAAATATTGTGCTCACTGCAAGAAATAGTTTCTAACAAACTGTCGTATTCTGCACCAACTGTATTTAAATGTGATAGGAAACAATTGTCTTTCTTTTTATGATCTGACCTGAATTTATCTGAGGAGTTTAAAGAGTGGTTCGAATAGAGAAAAAAGCCCCTGGTGTAAGAGGTGTCTTACATTAAAGACCCTTGTAAGTGGAGGAAGGTTGTTTAACTCACTTGAGTCAGTATAAAACTCAACCCTTTTGTAGTTTTTCCTGGTTAATGTCTTCCCTACACATTTTTAAAAGTGGTAAATATATTTATTGAAAACTGGTTTTAATATACTGTTATAGGAAAAAATTAGACAATAGTTATTTCCAGTATATGAAATATAGGAGTCTTTTTACTTTGTATGTTTGGGAAAATAGGTTTTCTATCAGTCCCCTTATTCTAAGAGCTCTCTGAGACACTAATGGCTTAATTCAGTTTAATTTAGAACAGAGGACAGAGCTAACTCTTGTTGGACCTAATAAAATGTGGAAACCGTTTTTGTATTTACCTTCTATTCAAAATTAATAAGGGTAGCATTTTGCATATGATCTGATCCTGTAACCAAGTGCAAAACTTCTGGGGAAAATCTTCCATTGGTCAATATTTTGTGTAATAGAAATTTATGTTCAACTGAATTGTTTCATAATAATAAATTAATAGTGATCTCTCTTTTGTTAAACCATAGTTAGATATATTGCAGAATGCTGAGTGGGTGTTGCAGTACTTGCAGTCCAAACCTGGGTTTAAGGACCTGGAAGTGAAATTTACTGCTAGCGATGGAAGAGGGGCAGGATACTGTACTGACTCACTGAAGCACTTACTTATAGTGAAATGAAAACTTTTCAAGATTTTATCAAGAAATATATTTAAATAAAATAATTTTTCTGATTGAATTCACTGCCTAATGGAACGGTTGATTTAAAAAAAAAAACGTACTATATATGGTTATTGACGTATGTGAGTATGTGGAATTGGTTGTTGGGATGTCTTCAACAAAATAATTGAAATACAGGTTTTCCTTTACAATTGTAAAAGTAGCTTGATTTAAGCTACTTAATATTTTTATTTCATTTTGTAATAAAATGCTTGAAACCCCAACCTCAGTCCTATGGCATGTACAGCATAGGATCATGGAATCATACATTGTTTATGTCCTGCTCCTTTTCCCTTGATATCCTCACCTTGTGAAAATTCCAGACTACCTGTGTTATGGTGTCTTCTACCAGGAAACACAGAAGCAAAGAACAATGAAAAGCAGAGTGTATAAAAACAGACTCTATTCCTCAGTCCTTTTAGTTTTTCTTTGCTTCTTTCTTCCTGGAATCATGGAATTCATTTTTCCACTCTTTTTAATTCAGTTCCTCCTTTTCCTTTAATGATTTGTGAAAAGCATTAGGAGATGACCACAAGAGAAGATGACTAAATATGGTCTCTTGATCCTACTTTGATTGTACAGGTTTCCAGTGCCTCAACAATCTTGGAGAAACATCGCACTCCAATGCTTCCTATGTTAATTGTGCAGGCTCTCCTTGCAGGAAAATTTTTGGGGAGAACCCTTCAGGGGAACATATAACTTTTGTACTCCCATTCTTTAAAGGAAAAAGGGCTCTACCACAGATCTTTATTCCTTCTGCCCTATTAATTTGGTTGCAGCTGGTCAGTCTTAATGATATGTCTAGTTCTGGTGCTGTTTTTGGGTCCAGTGCTGCTTTGGCTTTAGCTCTCCCTCAGTCTTTGCTGCTTGACTCCAGGTGCCCTCAGTGCCCGCTGCCTCTGTGTCAGAGAGAACAGAATGTGTGGTGATATGCACATCTGGCCTTCTCTTGCACGTAAAATGGCTCCTCTTGTAAGATTGTGTGTCTCAGGCCTGTTCAGTTCAATCTACCTTCTAGACACCTTGCCCCTGATTGGGAGCAGCTTTCATTACACCACTGAGTCGTTACTGTCAATGCAGGGAGTTTCCCTATGGTGTATTTTCAGGAAAAGTGTTGCAGTTTGTTCAACAATATTACAGCAAGATGCTTGGATGTTAAATTTCTTAATCTGTTATGACAGTGAGGTTTACGCTTATGTCAATAGGTGTTCCCCTCCTCTCTGTCCCCTTTTAGGCTCTTAGAAGATAGGTGTTTAGGACTTCATGACAAAGAAACTTCTTCCCACCTCCTTGTTTTGCTTGATTTAAAAATCCTTGAGAAATGAACTCATGAATGGGGAGCTTGAGAACTCCTGTATCTTCTCCCCACAACCAAAAAGTTTATTTTTCCACTTAACAGCTTCATGCTGGGAGGCCCTCTCTAATATTCAGGTATGGATGAATGGAGTCTCTTTACAGCATTCCATCCATCCAGCCCTTCCTTTGAGCAGAAGAAAATATCCCATTTCTCTGCCTTCTTTCTGTGTAAGGGGCTCATTGAATAATGGAGTGTTGCACGTTAAGGAAACTGCTCAGCTAAATCTGGGATGGGATTTTAGTATCTGTCACTGAAAGGGTGAAGATTAGTTTATTTTTCCCCCCAGAAGGGGTGGGTTACTCAGACACTGCTGTTTACCCTTCATCACAATACAAGAGTAAGAAGAACCTCAGTGAAACTGAAAGGTAATAAACCGATAAAAAGCTTTTTTTATAGAACACTCATCCTGTGTAATTCATTGCCACAAGATTATCATTAAGTTTAAGAGCTTTGTAGGCTTCAAAAAAAAAAAATTAGACACATGTTTTAATGAGAACATCAACAATTACATGAGATATATATTTTTTAAAGTTTGGAAGAAATATATACTGTCAGTTAGCAGACGGGCTACTGAAATAGATGGCCACTATTCTGATCCAGTATGGCAGTCCATTTGGTTAATTCATGGGCTGACAAAGCCGCCTTACTTGGTAACACTGGCTTCTTCTGGTGAGCAATCAGCCATTCTCTTAAAATGACTTCCAATGAAGAACACAAGCCCAGCTCGACTTAGGTTAGTCACACACACAACAGTAAGCAGTCAGAGGAACTGAGACAAAGTGGATAATTCTGCTTTTTTAAAAAGATCCAGAGGTATACAGTTCATTTATTGTAGGAGCTCTAGGGAAGAAGTCAAGACCATGTTCGATAAGGCATTAGTAGAGACTGAAGAGCTGAAACAATATAGATTTTGGTTGGTCTCTGTTTTTGAAAAAGGTAACCTATGTTTATTCTTCTATTTTATTTTCCTGTCATGTGACTATCACTGGTACACACGAGTGCGTGGGCCTGACCTTAGTCCATGAGGAAGAAAGGTGTCAGAAGTGATTCTGCATCAATTTCTGCTCCTTTTACACCTGGCAGGCAGGTTATCCAGTTTGCTTCCTGCTTTACTTCAAACAGGAGCTGGAGTCTCTGCCTGAGAAAACATCTTGGCCTGTTTTGTCATATAAGACTGAGCTTTTTATGAAGGAAAAAATGAAACTAAAGAATTTTGTCAGGAAACTTAAATCCTGTTCAGGTGGTAATGTTTACCTTTGCTGTTACCGAAGGATTGTGAAGTAACTGATGGAGTCAGGGAGTAAGTGTGGGAGTTGTATTTAATTGTATATTGTGTATTTTTAAAGAGCTTATCAAGGATTCCCACAGACTCGGATTGGGAGCTCTTCTTTAGTTGTAGAGTAGATACAAACTAATTTGAGGTATTATGCTTTTAAAATGCTAATAATATAAACTATCTTCTCATAAAACTTTCCTGCTATCTTTACTGTGTAAAGATAATTTACTTTAATTTTATTCTATTTTAAAAAACTACAGATTCAGAAGCCACGAAAACACGGAAGAAGAGTTCGCCGAAAGGCACAAGAACCAGAAAGAGAGTCCAGAAGTAGAAGAACTAGAATAATGTGCTCTTTTTCTTTGCTTCGCTTTGTTCGCCTACTGTAGCGCTGAAATCTTTGCTTCTCTTTTTAATGTTTATTTTTACAGGATTTGAAAAATGGCTGTGCTGTAGTTTGTACCTTGTTTGGAAGAATAAATGTTTTATTAAAGTGTATTTGTGTACTCATGTACAAAAATACTACTCATAAATGCAGAAATTTTCAGGTTTTGAAGTGAGGTTGTTTTTAATATTTGCATATTTTTTATGCTTTTTGAAGAAACCTGAAGAGAAAATTGTGCCTCTTTTGCTCCTTTAGGATGTAGCAAGAAAACCTGAAACTGTAGACAAATGATTTTTTTTCTGCTTGTTGTTACCTTAAAAAAGCAATATCACATCCGGTCTTCCTTGTTTTTGCATGAAGACTTTTTGGAGGCATGAAATATAGACTTAGCATTAACTGGAGGGGAGAGAAAGGGATTTTTGATCATTGCATAGACATCTCTTTTTTTCAGGTATTTCTCAAGTGTTTGAATTAAATAAACATTAAACAAAACAGATTTAAACAGTGAATAAAAATCACTTTCGTTCTGAAGCGTGGCGTACACAACAAAATTTAACAGCGTGAACATAGTTTTGAGCAATCATGTTAGCTGTTTCATCTTGCAACTAAGCTGTATTCAGTTAGTGTGCATTGCTGAAAACCATTTTTTGACTTGTGTAAATTTCATAAGATAAGTTTTACTTAATCAAGTTTCATTTGAATGGTATTTATCTTTGTATCAGTTCTCCAGTTATTCATTGTCTTCCAGGACGGTGAGTAGGCAAGACCAGAATTTCTGCCCCCAGGAATCAAACACACCTCAGGTTTTCTTTTTATATCCTAGGGAAGCAAGAAAGGGTACAAAATTCAATTTATCCTCTACTTGGACACCTTTTTCCAATAAAAACTTGGCTCTCATGCTTGTCACATTAGAATGATGCTTTACCTTTGCTTATAGGTGAGATGACATTCTCATTTGAAATTCCAATTTTTTAAAAAAGCACTACTTCTATGCTGAACTTTCTCATGGTAATTCTTAGCCCCAACAGGCATTTTTGGAAAAATGGAATAAATGGGTATGCTTCATACTGAAAATTAACACTTTTTTGCATTTAGGTAATTCAAAAAAGACCCCTTAATTTGGCATGGACATAGTTCTCAAGAAGGAAATGGTGGTATGATAAACTGCTTAAGTAGTAGTAATGAACAAATGAAATACTGTACTGTACATCACCAATTTTTTCTTGCTGATTTAAATGCTTGTATAAAGTAGTTATCCAGGTATCCCACACACTGAAATAAATGGGTATGTTAACACACACAGGTCAAAGTGTTCCTTGATTAGGTGATGCACCAGTTTTTCTTCTAAAACAAGGAAATTAATGTTTAAAATTGTAAGATTTTTAAATAGACCAGTGGAAGAACACCTACTGCCTTCTCACTTCTGGCATTATCAATGCGTGAGGGAAGAAATAAACATGAGGCTGTCCTAGGACTCTGCTGTTCATAGAATTATAGAAACGTGGCTAGATATTTCCAAGTATAGTATCACCATGTGTTAATACTTTGGCTACCTCAGATTTTACCCCTCAATGTCTGTCTAGTGAGCTTCTTTCCAGAAGTGAAGATAAGAGGCTGTGGCAGCCCTTACATTTGTCTTTTTTCGAATTAAAGTTTACTATCAAAAGTTAAAGTGAAAGCTAAAGTAATAATTTAAAAGCACAGCACTCGAAAATCCCTCCACAGAAATATTACAGGCAAGCAAATATAAATTATAATATTTGAATGTGCAAAGCTAGCTTTATTCATGTGTTTGTTCTTTATTGATTATTGAACATTTTAAAAACTTGAATGAAACACCTGTGAATTTTACTGGTATGCCACATCTCTCTTCCATACCTTCCCAGTGGTCAAGAACTGTGCTTCCATTTGATGATAACCAAGACCAAACCCTTACATTCACAAAGACATTTTATGAAGATATTTTAGTTTGTGCTAATTTGTTGATAACAAAAAAGAATGGTCTCTGAGGTGAGGTGTTTATTTCAAAGTGTTCTAGGAAGTGAAGGTGCTTTAGACCCTAGGTGAATGACTTCTTAGGCTCTCTCTGCTCTTGTTTGGTCACAAAAAATTGATTGCAAAAAATAGATTGCAAAAGCACGATCAGAAGTCAAGAATCTCCCTAGGTGCTCCATGTGAACTTACATGATGCTTAAAGTGTGGGCAACAGCAGTGGAAAGCTAAGTGGAAGATTGTGATGAAATAGTGTGATAGTTACACTTGGATGGCAAAAAGGTGGGGAAAATATACCACTTAATTGAAGGAGTGGGGTGGTAGTTTTTGTTGACATCCCATTTGAGTGTAAAACCGGTAACACAAAGGAAGCAAGCTGCCTTTAGACTGCATTTAACTGCTCTTGATGACTCCAGTTGTGTGTAAATATTAGAAAACAGCAGGGTCCTACATTCCAAGAATCACTTGAGCAGTGCCATGAAGACAAGTGTCCTTACTGGCATTGTAGTCATACTCCCAAGCTCTCCTGCTGTTTCTAATCTGTGCGCACAGCCGTGAAAAAACTGGACTGACATTTACAGGCACAGCAGGGAGACACTTGAGTAGGGAATGTTAAAGACTCCACTACCTACGTTTCAAAGTGGCCACCATACATGATAAATCTTCACAGGAGAACTAGTCTGCTCTTCAACTGATGGTGTAATGAGGATATCGATAATGAAGCGGAGAACTCTTCTTTTAGTGCTGAACATTTAGCAGACAGATCGTTGGGGTTTGTTTTTTTTTTTGGTAATGTAAAATATCTGGAGGGAGAATCTAATTTGGGATGGATGCAGGATTTTCTTTAGATTGTGCTAGCTTGATGGTCTTACCTTTTCCTGGCTGTTTTACAGGAATATTTCCCAGTAAGGTCCGACATCCCAGAATGAAATCGTTCCTGGAATCTGCTGGTATGTAAAAAAAAGAGTCAGTTGCTTTCGTGAGTAGAGTTTGACAGACTTTATTCACTGTTTTGTCCTAGTGAGCTGCCAGATTTGGGATGCCATAATACCAGTAATGCAATTAGGTTTTCTGCACATTGTCTGGTTGACTTCTCAGTTAAGAGTTTCTTTTCCTTTGGGAATAAGACTAGACAGACTGTCATTTGCTATTACTAATTCTGCTTAGCATTATCACTGGAGCTTTTTTTTGTAATTAGCTATCTTAGTTGGCTCTTAAATTTTAATAGCCAATTGAAGCTACGTTTTAGCCAAGTTCCATATCTAAATTGCATTCAGTCCATTAACAAAGTTGGTTAAAAGGCTATTAAAACAAAAGCCAATATATGGTGGTTAGCACTTACATGTTTGCAGTAGAAGCAATGCCAGCTTTCAATGAATTTTCTGAAGAAACATGTACTTCCTTCTAGTGAGGGAAATGCACAAAGAATGACCAAACTTAGTTTTGGAAACAAAGGCTGATTTTACAAACTACTTTTGAGGCCAGGAAAAAAAAAAAATGTTTTATCTTGGGTGGAGGGGGTATTCAGGAGGGGGCAGTTAATGGTCCTGCTTAGATTTGACAGTTTTTTTGAAAAGCCAAATAAATGAAATGTTCCCCCCCACCGCCCCGCCCCATTTTAGCTGATCAAAATTATTAGCAAAACCATCTGAAGCACCTTCTGGTAGAATTGTAAGCTTGCTGAGTTTAGTTTGTAAAACATCCTGCCAGACATTTAAAAAAAACTGTAGGCATGCCAGCACATAGGCTCAGAGAGCCACTTCTCTAATTGAGAGACCCTATTATATTTTTTTATTCTGAAGACCTTTGCTGGATACCTTACCTCCCTTAGCAATTTAATGTAGCACGTTTCTAGATTTTTATCCATTGTAGCAGTAGTTTAAATTGAAGAAGATTTTGCTTTTTCGAGTTTATAACTTGCGATTAGGACATGGTAGGAGATGAACAGCTTTTGGATCATTCTGTAACCAGTAACTGTTTCTTGGCCATTACCACTTAAAAAAAAGTGGAAGGATGGTTGGACTAGTGTGAAATTAAGGCCTTGGTCCCCACTATAACTTAACACTGAGTTTATCAGTTACTGGCATGGTTGTCTTAAAATATGATTTGACCACACTGCATGTATAATGCTAGGTTAGTAACCATGATATTTAAGTTTTGCTTTTGCCAGAGGTTGTATTCCATTGGCACAGTATTTGTTTTTTTTGCAGTGTGGGCAGAACCCCCTAACTCTTCTTTGAGTGTTTGCTCATGTCCATTACAGTGTAGGTGTGTGCATGCCATGTGCACTGCCGCTGGAAAGATTTTCCCTCAGTGGTATCCATCGGGTCAGCTCTGTTGTCCCTTGAAGATGCCCCCTCGTGGCGCTGTATATAGGGGCCTGCTATTCCCATGTAACCATTTTGGCTAATTCTTCAATCTGTTAGGGTTCCTTTCAATGGCTGTGGCCCTCAAAGGGACACATTAACTAGCCATCTGTGGAGGAATCCCTGGCTGGCTCTGCTGCCTCTGGACCACCTTGTCTCTCAGACATTTTTGTCCTTTGGTTTATTGCAAAATGCCACCACTATGACCATGTATTTATTTATTTTGCCTGATGAGAGGTGCTAAAAAGGAATTGCACCTTCACTGTGAACTAAACTGAACTATACCAGGATGCGAGGTACGCTGATGTCCCTTTAGAAGAAACAAAAACTTTCATCGGATGTCACTGAACAGCTGAGGGTTTTCTCTGTTCACTTTACAACATGTTAAGTTTGATGTCACTAGCTATGTGACCACAATTGTGCTCTTTCATTGTTGCCCATTTATTACCCTGCCTTCACCAGGAACTGTCCTTTCACAAGGAAATAATTCATACCCATGCAGGTTTCAGAGTAACAGCCGTGTTAGTCTGTATTTGCAAAAAGAAAAGGAGTACTTGTGGCACCTTAGAGACTAACCAATTTATTTGAGCATAAGCTTTTGTGAGCTACAGCTCACTTCATCGAATACCCATGCAGTTCATCAACCCAAATGTTTAAACTTTTTATGAAACCAACACATTAAGGCTTATGGCCAACATACAAAAAATAATGTAAGTATTTTCAAAATGGATAATAGGTTCCACAAATTCCAAAGCCACTGGAAAGTGAAACAAAAAGTCCTGAATTTTTGCCTTAACCTTCCAGGAAATTGTGGAACATACTATGCAAGTTTTGAGCACTCTAATGGGTGCTCCATGTGGACTCTGGCATATATAGAGAAGGGAAGAGAATTTTGGAGTAGGTGGTCTTTGATGGAAAAGGCTCTGCCTTACATATTTTTGTCTTCTCTCTACCTTGGGAAGTCAGCAATTCCAGTTCTGCAGACCTCAGGTGTTGTAACAGATTTTTTGTAAGTAATGCTAGAAGAAAAAGTAGCGAGAATACACTAAGTGCTGAAGTACAGTAGAAGCAAAAATAAAATATGCATTTTATTAATTTAACTCATAACTTTATTCCATTTTTCCGTCCACTCCAGACTGGACAGAAGTTGCACAATAATAATCCATATCCAGAATTTTAAAAATGGGGATAAATGCTACAATTACAAACTAAGCAAAAGAACTAGGGATTAATATGTTCATTAAACAGAACCAGTGCATACACAATAATGCGAGACACATCCAGGAAGGATACGTTTAGAAGACAAAACAGCCCTGGAAGGGAAAGTACTTAGCTTTGTTCAGAGAGCATACTACAACATGCAGCTTTGGGAATTAATGAATTGCACTGCAGAATATTAAAAGAAATTGCATTACCACAAGGAATGCATGATCTATGTCTTGAAAAACAAAAGGTACTCTCCTATCTCTCTGCAGGTAGAGGAGTGGAATGCTAGATGTGCTTCAAAGCAACAGTCTGCCTCCAGCAAACTTTTAGCTCCTGCCCATGCTAAACCCCAACAAAAGTAGTTTTACCAATAAACCAAATCCCTGCCTGAAAGCAGAAAAATCAATATAAAATAAAAGGACCTTTTCTTAATACAGCATGCCTACCAATCTGTCATAAAAAATTGTCCTTCTGAACTTTAAGGAGGAATCTACACTGGCAAGAATGAGAACCATAATTTATCACCAACACCCCCTGGTAGTACCAGTGATAGAAATTACAGTGTAGGCTAAGTTCAGCTATAGAGCAGAAGAGTTGTGTAAATAACTGGTTCACTGGCAGTTCTGAAAAATGTGGAATACAAATTATTTCAGGTCAACTGAAAATTTTCAGAATCTTAAGCAAATGAAAAACTCTGACAGTTTCATTTTGGGTCGAACAAAACATTTTTGTTTTGATTTCAGACATTTTTAACTTTTTAATAAAAGCCATGGAAATCTAGACACAAAGGGGGATTTAAGGCCTCATTAACAAAACAAATGCTGGTGGCGGTGCTATGAAAACTTCCTTTTATGCCCATAACTCAGTGATTAGGGCAATCATCTGGCATGTGGGGAACCCAGGTTTGAATCCCCATTCTGGAGAAGGAACTTGAACCAAGGTTATATGGGTAAAATTTCTAGTTACTTTGCTGTAACATGCAAATCCATACCCTATTTATGTATTCTCCAGTTCCTGTTACGGCGTTCCCCATTCTCCTTTTATCACCTCTTCCAAAATTAAAATCCAGAGGTATTGGCCTACTCCTTCTGATTTATCAGATGGCAGTCCTGACATCTTATATCATTCTTGCAGGAAGGGAGGGTCTTTCAAGGAATTCTGTGTTTGATTTTCAGAAGTGCTGAGCATCTGCGGCTGCTATTGACTTAAAATGAAGTGTTGGGAGCTCAGCAGTTCTGAAAATCAGGCATTCTGTGTCATTCAGTGGAATTCACCCTGAAGAGTAAAACTTCCTTTGCACGGAGTTCAGAACCATAAAGATCCAAGAATGCATTCTGGTCTGGATATATTCACATACTCCTGTTTACATTAATGAGAGTTCTGCACATCTGTTGAGGGAATACAAGAACTTTTAAATATTTTAATAACTTTATAGTATGATATGAAAACTCTGCAGGAACAAAAATTGTATCCTCATCTTGCAGAGGCACCCAGTAGATCCGCCGCCACATTCTTTTGTTCAACAGCAAAGTCCTAAAAACAAATGGATATTTAATTAAAATCCCCCCCTTCAATACAAGGCTATACATGAGTCTTGTATGTAGCACAGCAGTAAACTGAACTTCATGATACAGTTTTTAGTATTTTCTACCACATTAAATATTGCCCTGTAAGGTTAAGAGAAAATTCTGTTCTGTAGTCATGACAGGAAATGGCTGACATTTTCAAAATTGTCCTTTTTTGCAATGAGGAATAGAATTTTCAGATAACTGTTCATGTGCACTGCAGTGAAATTAAGTGAAGACAGCACAAATAAGAGGGTTTTTTGCCATGAAGCACATATGTCAATGGACCGTTGGCCTGGATGGTTAGGTAAACTTTGATCCCGCTACTTCCCAGGCCTTATCTACACTTAAAAATAAATATATATATATATATATATATAGGACCTGTAATTCACCACTGATCAGCTCCACCAGTGTTAGCAATGCTAAACTAGACCGGCATCACGGATATGGTTCTGTGAATGGGGCCTAAATACCCTTGTGAATGTAGCCCAAAAAATCAAAATGTTTTCTGTCAAAATGAACCGTTTTGACATTTCCAATTTTCTTTTCAACTAAAACAGTTTTTCAAAATCAACACGAATACACAAAATATTTTCAGTCAACCCGAATCAGCATTCTTCAGTGAAAAAATGTTTTGTCCAAAAAAAAAAAATTCACCTAGCTCTATATAGGAGACAACACTGGTAAAAATGTCTGAACCAGGCATACCATTAAATATTGTAGTTAAATTTTCAATGGAGCAGGAACTGGAACCCAGGTATTCTCTCTCTCTCTCTCTCTCTCTTGCTCCAGGAGAGACACAATGTCCCACTTAGAATAGCCGCCTGGTTAGGGCAGTCACTGTGGTTGGAGGAGACCTTATATTTCAAAAAGATAATGGTAATTCATACAAGGGTAATTTTGTTCCTCCAAGGAACAGGCTTTCTTGGAAAATGGAAGTAATTATACTTTATTTGAAAAAATTTGGAAATGTAAATGGGTATAAAACTATATATATTTGATTGTATCCTCTTCCCATCTCATGTATGTACTTTATGCTATAAGCTCTTTAGGGCAGGGACTGTCTAACACATTTGTATAGCGCCTAGCAAAATGGTGTCTTGTTCCTGACTGGGACTTCTTAGTGCCCCTGTAAGTTAAATATTAAAATAATTGCTTTATCTAATTCCAAGTCTGTATTTCTTCCTCTTGTTTTTCTAAGGCAATCCTCATCTGTTCCAACAAACAGTTACAGAAGCCCCTACAAAAAAACTCTTTGGTCTTATTAACTAACATTTTCATTGTGGGTGGTTCTGTAGATAATTTAAAATGACAACAATGCATCAAATGCAGTAACTAAAAAGTATGATTAAGACAGCACAGCACAAAATCAGAAAAAAACAACTTTTAATCGCTGCAGTTCACAGCACATGCTTAGAATCTGCCAGAAAATCTACAGCGCTCTCTCTACAGCAGTACAGTTTTGTCATTGTGCAGTTCTGGATTCCCCGAGAAAGCTTCAAGTCACCCTGTAACTCCTCTGCAGTAGCAAAAGAGAATTTTGCTGGTATTGTGACAGCTCTCTACCAAGTCTGTTAGCCACAAACTTCTTAGGACTGACAGTCCTAACTTTACCTTATAGGTTAGCCCTGGGTGTGTACTTCAGTTTCCAAACTCTCCAGAAGAGCGTCTCTGCAGCATCCAGCTCCTGTCATTGGATGCCCACAGAAATACCAAATCTGTCTCCAAAGAGACAGAATACGCAGCCTGTTGGCTCAGCCGGTGATGCTCACCTCACTTTAATATACTGGCCCAGAGATGAATTTATAATAAAACAATAAGAAGTTTGGTATTAAGCAGAGATAATAGAAACAGAAAATGGCTACAAACAAAACAAAAATATAATCACGCTTTCTAGTGACTAAATCTTAACAGGTTACAATCCTCGTCCAAGGAAGTTTTCTCACCTTCAGGCACTTCTTAGCATCAACAACTCTCTCAGCCTGCGATCCACTGTTTATGGAATGCAAAGAAGAGTACCTCTTTGTTCTCTCCGTAATGGATAACCAAAATGTCTTTTTGCTTCTCCTTATATTCCCCAGGCTTATTGTCTTTGTCACCACAGTGAACATGACCCCTTGGGGTTCAGACTCCAGTGTCTTCCCATCCTGATTTCACATCCTCATGTTAATTTTCTCCTCCTGTTTCACTCCAATACAAATGAACTGTCCATTGTCTCTGGCATCACCATGCTAAATTTACATTAGAGACAAGGAGATAACTGTCATCCCTCTTGTCTGGAAGAAAACCTGTTTCTCCCTCTGTTTAGTTACAGACTTTAAAGCATAATATCACTATGAATCCATAATTCCTTCTACAGTGCTAAATACCTACATTTCACAACGATATTAATGACCGGTGTGTCACTGGCTTTCATTTGATATCTTACATGACATTCTTTATAAATGGCATGACAACAATGTGTTAGGTGTAGTGAGTTTGTCAGGTTGATAGAAGTTGCTATTACATGGCAGTGAACCCTTTGCCAGTGGGCATGGAGGGGCTCCTCGGGACACAGTCATGGACAAAATTGAAAGGATACCGTTATTGTTTTAAAGGGTCATCCAGTTGTGAATGAAGGTACTACTGAGGAAACTGTTGCTTTTGGGAGACTTATGTCAAGATACAGAGTGCCATTTCAGTATCGTGTTTAACTGCCAGAGAATTTCTTCACTTGCTAGGAATGATGGTTTTGTTTCTAGAGTATTGACCTGATTATGGTTTCTCATGAGTGTTTCAGAGATTCTCTGTGCTGGTTCCTGAGAGAGAGAATGTCTAGATTATATACCCCTGATTATCTCATCAGTTCTCTAGCATCTAGATTGGTGGGCGGACAAAGGTATTATGTTGTGTCTCATCTCAAATTCCATTGAAAACTTCTTTATTGTGGAAGCTAGTCTGAAAGGCTGGGTAACCTACTCAGGTCATCAGTCAGTCTGGAGAAGTGGTTAGGACTGGAGAGCATTCAACTTTTTAAAATTAAAAGCTTTATCTATAAGGCTAGGTCTACACTACGTACCTTTTAGCAACACAGCTCTGCCACTAAAAGGTGCAGCGTGTAGCCGTTGTTTGTCGGCAGGAAAGAACTCTTCCACTGACAAAAAAAAAAAACTTCCACCCCCAACAAGTAGCAGTAGCTTTGTCAGCGGGAGAGCTCTTCTGCTGGCAAAGCGCTGTTTGCACTGGGCTTTTCGTCAGCAAAACTTTCATTGTTCCGAGGGGTGTTTTTTCATACCTCTGCAGGACAAAAGTTGTGTCAATCAGGTTCCAGTGTAGACAAAGCCTAACTTTCAGACTTCTTGAGAAGAACCTAGGGGGACACTCTGTGCTCAAAATGTCCAACAGAAGATCAGTCTTGTACACAAACAGCTAAATAAGGATCAAAAGCTCTAGTAGCAAGGGGACCTCCCACTGTTTCAATGACTAGAGAGTGAGTAATTGCCTACTTACAACAGGGAACTTTGACTGAGAAAGGAAATTGGTTAAACTAATTGTTGACACAAGGAGAACAGAATCTCCATTAGGAATTTTGACAAGTCGGTTGCATCAGAAAATAAGACTGCTGGGAACCTCCTATTCCAGGGATGGACATGAATAGGTTCTAAACCAGGCACCCGTAGTAGGATTGGTCAAATGTCCTTTTCTTTGCATTCCCTCCCTCATTCCTCTACCTCTTATGTTGAAGATAGAAAGGACAGAATTTTTCATATTCTCTTCTCAAACTGGCTAGGTAGACGATATGGATGTGACCTAGTGTGTATGGCTAGAAACTCATCTTATAAATGTTTCCACTGTTAAGTAGGCCAGGTCCATCCTTGCACATCTGTGGTAAGTTTGGACCAAATTCTGTACTCTGATTTGGGTGCATATAGTCCTCAGAAAATTACAGTGAGATGGATAGGGTTAGCAGAAGGTTATGGGGAATGAACAAAGCCAGTCAGTGACAGGTTGTGACATACCAGGGTACAATCCAGACTAATGAGTAGCTGTGTCACCCCTGCCCTGTAATATGGGGTGCCCTTTACAGTGCCTTGCTTCTGTAGCCTCCAATCTGAACTGCTCACAAACAGCTTTTGGCATGTGTCACTCCCAGCTATGTTTGTGTATGCTGCAGCCAGCTAGCCACACCTTGGCTCTTATCAGCCTTAAAAATTACCATATTTCCCCCCAGAAATGTACGTCCTATACTTCCCAGCCCTCTCCTGGTCAGTACGAATATACTGAATCCATTATTCCTTTAAGGGAATAATGTGCAAACAACTTGTTACCCCAAATGGAGTTACCCAGATACTTCAACTTGAGCACAGTGGATTAGATAAAACAATACAACTAGTTTATTAACTGCAAAGAGAGATTTTGAGAGTACAAGTAGCGAGGCATAAAAGTCAGAAATGGTTATAAGAAAAAATAAAACACTTTACTGGTGCCTACCTTAACAAACTATATTAGATTCAAAGCAGTTTTCTGACCACATGCGCTTTAGGTCAGGACCCCTCCCTCAGCATCCAACGGCTGCTTCCCTTGTCTCTTCAGGTGCTGTAAATGCGATGGGGGTGTCTTGGGGTGTCTGCCCCTTATTTTTACAGTCTTGTTCCCCTTTGAGAAGAATTTCCAGCTGGGAGCAAGGTGACAAGCAGTCTGTGTGGAAGGAAACTCCATGATGTTTCTTTGCTAAAATGTGGATTTTTCACCCATGCTGTCTTTCCTGCCAAAGAACGGCCATTTAGCAGGTAGTGGCCCACTGGCCTTGTTTACACCTGGCTGAGGCATCAGCTTGTCCCTGAGCGACTGGTTTAGCCACTCCCCAGACTTATCTGGAAAACATACTTGTAGACCTGATTTCAGCTTACATTCATAACTTCAGCTATAACACTGCTACATGCATTTTGCCATGATATTATTAATCAGCAAATTTATGAGTTTTTAAATGATACCTCACAAGACATGCCTTGTACAAAAACTATTACACTAGTGTGCAGGGCATATGGGTATATTCTGTCACACAGGTGAAGGCAGAAGCCTGTCATTTCTTCATTGTGGTGAGAATGGACATGTGGATGGATCAAATATCCAAGACTTATACCTGGAATTCATTCACATCTTTTGTATTAAGCATTGTATAGTGGTAGGTAGTGGCTCTCTAAACTTTTGTGCCATTGGCATAAGAGTGCTCTGTGTTGTAATTTATTGCTACTATTTTTAGAATTAATCCCTATTTCAAACTTAAGGTTGAACCCATTATCTATGTAAATTCTATGTCCTTATCAATAATCCTCATATTTCATTGATGAGATGTAGATATGAAAGGGAAGAATCTGCAAGTTAAAACTCTGAGAGCTCCTTTAAAATGCCTTGAATAATAGCTGTTCTGTCCTCACTAGCCTGCAAAAACTAAGCAAGCATCAGGAGAAGGGACTCAATCGACAGCAAACTAAATGATATAAAGAGAGATTATTTTTCACCTGTTTTTTCTGGAAGGGTAATTGAAAGAGACCGAAGTCGACTAAACTGAGTATATTAAAACAATGTTCCCAACCTAATGGATCAAATCTATTGCTTTAAACTGGGGCTGGGCAAACTACAGCCCAGGGGCCTCATCCGGCCCTCCAGACGTTTTAATCCAGCGCTCAAACTTCCACTGGGGAGCAGGGTCCAGGGTTTGCCCTGCTCCGGAACTCCTGCCGGGGAGTGGATTCCAGGGCTTGCCCTTCTCCAAGCGGCTCCCAGAAGCAGTGGCATGTCCCCTCTCCGGCTCCTATGCATGGGGCAGCCAAGGGGCTCTGCATGCTGTGCTGCCCCACAGCTCCCATTGGCCGGGAACTGCGGCCAATAGGAGCTGCAGGGGTGGTACCTGCAGACAGGGCAATGCACAGAGCTGTCTGGCTGTGCTTCTGCATAGCAACCGGAGAGGGGACATGCCGCTGCTTCTGGGAGCTGCTTGAGGTAAGTGCTGCTTGGAGCTTGCACCCTTGCCCCCCACCTGTACCCCTGCCCCAGTGCTGATACTCTCTCCTGCCCTCTGAACCTCTTTGGTCCCAGCCCGGAGCACCCTCCTGAATCCCCAACCCCTCATCCCCGGTCCCAGCCTGGAGCACCCTCCTGAACGCCCAAACCCTCATCCCCAATCCCACCCCAGAGCCCGCACCCCACAGCTGGAGCTCTCTTCCCCCCCTCCCCCTGCACCCCTGCCCTGGAGCCCCCTCCCACATCCTGAACAATCATGGACCCCATTAAGAGTATCTGGCAATCATGGACCCCTTCGTCCCTTCCTGCCATGTCAAAAAGGGCCAAATGTAAATATTATGTCCCATCCAAGGGATTTAAATATCTCAACTCTCATCTTCCCTCTCCCTGGGTTCTCTGTTGGTGTCAGTGGCCGAGGAAAGGAAATGACAGGGGCAACAAGGGCTGACCCCCAAATCAAAGGATGCGCGCCAAAAAAAAAAAAAAAAAAAGAGGAAAAAAAAGTGGTAGAAAAGTTGCAAGTCAGGACTGCCAGCCAGAAAATGCTTTTGGGTCATTAGGATTTTAATGTTTGGGACTCTCCTACATTGGGGACATACTGCCAGAGAATGCCACATACTGCCAGCTGCACTGGATCCAGTGGTCTTGGTGTCTTGTTAAATAGTAGAAAGCTCTCTACCAAGTCTACTTTCTTGTCAAAGTGGCGTGGTTTTTCTATATGGTCTCATCAATGTAGGGTCTTGCCAACGCAATCCCTTATCCAGCATATCCTGGATTTTCTATTGCACCTAAAAGACCAGGGTTGGCAATTACTTCTATCAAGGTCCACCTAGCAGCAATATCAAGTTTTCATCCTTACATGGATACTGTTCCATATTTTCAAATATGACAATCAGATTTTTGAAGGGCCTGGAAAGGTTGTACCCTCAGATAAGGGAACCTATTCCATCTTGGGACTTGAACCTAGTTTTGTTGGTGCTCATGGGGCTACTATTTGAGCTTCTAGCAATATGTTCCTTACTACACTTATCACTGAAGGTAAGCTTTTCCAGTAGCTATTACTTCATCTAGGAAGGTGGTTGTGCTGCGTGCGCTGACATCCAAACTGCCTCATACAATCTTCTTGAAGGATGAAGTATACTTATGCCCTCATCCAAGATTTCTCTCTAAAGTGGTGTCTAATGCTCATATTAACCACTCAATTTACTTACCCATGTTTTATCCAAAACCACACACCAATACAGAAGAGCACCGCCTGTACACCTTAGATGTTCCTCATAGACAGGACTAAATTCTGATTGTCAGCCCAACTATTCACAGCCATCGCAGATGGGATGAAAAGTCTCCCGGTCTCTTCACAAAGAATTTCACCTCGGATAACTTCCTGCATTCATGGATGTTACGATCTGCAGCCATTTCCTTGCCAAACAAACTGACAGCACATTCCACAAGATCTCAAGCAGCCATGGCGGCATTCCTTGTGCAAGTCCTTGTCAAGGAAATTTGCAGAGCAACAACCTAGTCTTCAGTTCACACCTTTGCATGCCACATTATGTCATCACTCAGTACTCTAGAGATGATCCTAAATTTGGACAAGTTGCACTCTGGTCTGTGCATACAAGAACTCTGATCCCTCCTCCTACTTCATGGCTTGTGAGTCACCAAGAGTGGAATGCACTCAAAGAAAAAAGTGTTACTAACCTTCTATAACTTGTTCTTCAAAATGTTGAACATCTCCATTCCATGACCCACCCTCCTAGCCCTTTGCATCAGTGTTGTCTGGCAAAAAGGAAATGATGTGGCTGGGCCCTTTTTACTGATACACAGCAGCGTGCAGCAGCAGAGGGCACTTGAGCTGTCCTACTGGACACCACTGAGGGAAATATTTCGGACTGTGCACCCAGTGCACACAAACCAAGAAATGGAATGGGCATGTACAACACATCTCGGAGAACGGTTACAGAAGGTTAGTAACCCTTTTTTCTGGAAATTCTAATCACCAATCACTTTCCCCTCCTGATTCGGTGATTTATATCCAGTCCCTTTTTGCCTTTGGTGAATAAAAGACCCCTGCTATCCCAGTACATCAAGAGACAACCTGGTGACCCTAGCTCCCTCGACCACATTCTCTGGCCATTAATTGTCACTCCCTCCTTTTAACAAACACTTTCAGTAGCTAGCATGAGTCCTGGCCTCGCCCAGATAGGTTTCCAATACAAGCAGAATACAAGCTTTCTCCATCATCCTTAAAAAGAAAAGGAGTACTTGTGGCACCTTAGAGACTAACAAATTTATTTGAGCATAAACTTTCATGAGCTACAGCTCACTTCATTGGATGCATGCAGTGGAAAATCCGATGAAGTGAGCTGTAGCTCACAAAAGCTTATGCTCAAATAAATTTTTTAGTCTCTTAGGTGCCACAAGTACTCCTTTTCTTTTTAAGGATACAGACTAACACGGCTGCTACTCTGAAACCTCCATCATCCTTATATCCTTAGAAATATCTTCTCCCCAGTATTTCTAGGCTTTTTGTTTTAAGAACCAGTATCTTTCTCTCCCCCCTCCCCCCCCCCCGCCCCCAAATCTGGGCAACTAAGAAACTTATAGAAGGGAGAAAAAAAGCCATATTCAGAGAGAAGCCAGGATGATCATTAATGCCAGTAAGTGGTTATTACTGGGAAACTTTGGGGCACCAGTGTACGCTGTACCCCCCTCTACTCCAACACCCCAACTGTTGCATAATACTAACACAAAGGGAACAACTTCCTCTTCCTCCAGCCTATTTTCCCCCTCATAACTAGAAAAGTAGCAGACATCTGGCTTATCCTTTTCAGCCTGAAGGAAAGTGGGGGGAAAAAGGAAGCCCCCTTCCTAGCCACATAATTTACAAGGATTAAACTCCAGGGGGACCCTCAAAAACAAAATTAGGTTTTATCTAGCTGGAGAAAACTGCCTTCCCCCAAAACCCAACCTTCCTGAGAGAATCCTTCCTTTCTCCAAAATATCCTTTTTGCAACAAATGATGGGGAAGGTAACGTAGTATAAGACCAAACTACATCATATGGTCCAACACTGATTTTTTTTCCTACTGAAAAATGTACATAGTAAGTAGCATGTGCAAGTTAATTACTGAAAGAAAAGCTTTGCAGGCTAAAAGGGAACTGGCAAATGAAAAAAGCTGCAGTTAACTACATTTCATAGCTTTGCTTGTAGTAGTAGAACTTAGTGTCATTTGAAGCAGTCATTCTCAGCCTGGCATTTATGCTATACTTTGTGTCGCCAATTACACAGTGATGGGGATCAATGGAGAATGCCCATTTGCGGATGTTTTTAACTTTGCAATCATGAAAGATGATGTATTGATTTAGAATAAATTCCCAGGGCGGCCAATAGGCATGCTCGGACCCTCTGACTCCAGGGGCCCCTCAGTGGAAGCTCAGCTTGAAGTGGGTGTAAGCTTTCAAATATTAAATGGGAGGGAGAAGCTGAGGGTGATTGCATTTGACCTTTAGATCAGCACTGGCTAATTCCTGTGCTGCTATAACTATGCTCAGAATCCAAGATTTTGACTGTGCACTGTGCTGGGTTATTGGTAAAATCATTCATGGAGTTGACATCCTTCTGCATATATTGTTAGGGGGAGCAGATACGTCCTAAGTACATATCCCATTATACATCAGGAGTTCCCACAAAATAATTCTTTGGTTTAAGGGTAGAGGGATCCCTGAAAATGTCATGCCTTCATTTGGGAGTCTGCACCCCAAATTAATACTTACAGTTAATATTTCACACAAACAAAAAGAGCATGTATGTACTGCCTGTTAGAGAGAGAAACCACAGGGAATGAGAAGGACGAATTTATCTCTAGAGTTAGTCTTAATATTGAAAATAATATTGTAAAGAATCTAAATATTACCATGGATTGCTTTGTAAAATGACAGGATTTCTGCATAAAGGCTTTGCATAAATGTGTTCTATATTTGATTTTTAACAAAACAAATATTGGCGTACACAGTGATCATTGGCCACTATGGAGGTCAGCAGCATAGTATGCAAAACACCTGAGGTCTCAAAAATATAGTGTAAATCTAATGCCCCTTTCATCCAAGGATCTTAGTGCTTTATAAATATTAAGCCTCCCAATATGCCTGCGAGTTAGGTACTATCACCATTTTACCATGGGAAAACCGAGGTACAGAAAGGCTGTGATTTTTTCAAAGTCAGATGCTAAAATGGATACAAAATCCAACAGAGGACTGTCTCCTGCTCTATCCATTACATAACACTTTCTCTCTTCCACACAAGCCCTGGAATTTAATAGTTCTTGGCTGAGTGGCAGACTTAATTATTTTCAAGTGATGTTGGCCTCCTATAGTTGCCCCGTGGAATAAAACAGTTTAGCTCTGTAGCCAAGACTGAGACTAACTATAGTAGAGTTTGGGGTAAAGGGGGATTCCAATTTTTTAACCCTTCAAATTCTTTTATACATGGCACATGGGAGTTTATCCAGATCTGTGCTGGATCAAGTCTCCTTTGCAGCTGCACATGGATGAACTAGTAGGTTCAGCATCCAGTACTCTGCTGGACCAGGAATTAGGTTTATCCTTTTAAAGCTTGCAAACATATATTTTCTGGACAGTCTCAACATTCACTTGACTGCTAGTCCAGAGTCTCCTTTTTTTTTTTCTTTTGAGTGTTAAAACTGAATTAGCTGGAAGTATGAGGTAAAGGACTGTGACCTGGTCTACACTACAGCATTTTGCAGGCATAGTGCTATGGCTCTGTAGTGTGAGAGTGTGCTTTGGAGAGTTTTCCACCCACCCTTCAGATCAACAAAATGTGAAGTGCGGAGATTCTCTTTTGATTATCATACAAAACTGAATTGACTCTTATCTCAGCTACATCAGTGGAACCACACTGATGTTGATGAAGGTAGACTGTAGCCATCTTATTTAGAAAAGGTCGAAACAACAGACTAGACTTCTATGTAGTGTTTCCTCCAACATGCATGGGCTGAAATTGTGGAAAAGCAGCATCACTTGCCCCATAACCTCAGCTGTGCAGAACACAATGCCATCCACAGCCTCAGAAACAACTCTGACATCATAATCAAAAAGGCTGACAAAGGAGGTGCTGTCGTCATGAATGGCTTGGAATATGAACAAGAGGCTGCTAGGCAGCTCTCCAACACCACATTTTACAAGCCGTTACCCTCTGATCCCACTGAAGGTTACCAAAAGAAACGACACCATTTGCTCAAGAAACTCCCTGAAAAAGCACAAGAATAAATCTGCAGACACACCCCTGGAATCCCAACCTGAATTCTATCTGCTACCCAAGATCCATAAACCTGGAAATCCTGGATGCCGCATCATCTCAGGCATTGACACTTTGACAGCAGGATTTTCTGGCTATGTAGACTCCCTCCTCAGGCCCTACGCTACCAGCACTCCCAGCTATCTTTGAGACACCACTGACTTCCTGAGGAAACTACAATCCATCGGTGATCTTCCTGTAAACACCATCCTAGCCACTATGGATGTAGAAGCCCTCTACACCAACATTCCACACAAAGATGGACTATAAGCCGTCAGGAACAGTATCCCCGATAATGTCACGGCAAAGCTGGTGGCTGAACTTTGTGACTTTGTCCTCACCCATAACTATTACACATTTGGGGACAATGTATACCTTCAAATCAGCGGCACTGCTATGGGTACCTGCATGGCCCCACAGTATGCCAACATTTTTATGGCTGACTTAGAACAACGCTTCCTCAGCTCTCGTCCCCTAATGCCCCTACTCTACTTGCGCTACATTGATGACATCTTCATCATCTGGATCCATGGAAAAGAAGCCTTTGAGGAATTCCACCATGATTTCAACAATTTCCATCCCACCATCAACCTCAGCCTGGACCAGTCCACACAAGAGATCCACTTCCTGGACACTACGGTGCTAATAAGCGACGGTCACATAAACACCACCCTATACCGGAAACCTACTGACCGCTATTCCTACCTACGTGCCTCCAGCTTTCACCCAGACCACACCACACGATCCATTGTCTACAGCCAAGCTCTACGATACAACCGCATTTGCTCCAACCCCTCAGACAGAGACAAACACCTACAAGATCTCTATCAAGTGTTCTTACCACTACAATACCCACCTGCTGAAGTGAAGAAACAGATTGACAGAGCCAGAAGAGTACCCAGAAGTTACCGACTACAGGACAGGCCCAACAAAGAAAATAACAGAAGGCCACTAGCCATCACCTTCAGCCCCCAACTAAAACCTCTCCAGTGCATCATCAAGGATCTGCAACCTATCCCTCATTCTCACAGATCCCTCATTCTCTCAGATCTTGGGACACAGGCCAGTCCTTGCTTACAGACAGCCCCCCAAACCTGAAGCAAATATTCACCAGCAACCACACACCACAAAACAAAAACACTAACCCAGGAACCTATCCTTGCAACAAAGCCCATTGCGAACTGTGTCCACATATCTATTCAGGGGACACCATCATAGGGCCTAATCACATCAGCCACACTATCAGAGTATCGTTCACCTGCACGTCTACCAATGTGATATATGCCATCATGTGCCAGCAATGCCCCTCTGCCATGTACATTGGCCAAATCGGACAGTCTTTATGTAAAAGAATAAATGGACACAAATCAGATGTCAAGAATTATAACATTCAAAAATCAGTTGGAGAACACTTCAATCTCTCTGGTCACTCGATTACAGACCTAAAAGTCGCAATTCTTCAACAAAAAGACCAAAAACAGACTCCAATGAGAAATTGCTGAATTGGGATTAATTTGCAAACTGGACACCATTACATTAGGCTTGAATAAAGACTGGGAATGGATGTGTCATTACACAAAGTAAAACTATTTCCCTATGTTTATTTCCCCCCCTCTACTGTTCCTCAAATGTTCTTGTCAACTGCTGGAAATGGCCCACCTTGATTATCACTACAAAAGGTTTTTTTTTCTCTCCTGCTGGTAATAGCTCACCTGACCTGATCACTCTTGTTACAGTGTGTATGGTAACACCCATTGTTTCATGTTCTCTATGTATATAAAATCTCCCGACTGTATTTTCCACTGCATGCATCCGATGAAGTGAGCTGTAGCTCATGAAAGCTTATGCTCAAATTTGTTAGTCTCTAAGGTGCCACAAGAATTCCTTTTCTTTTTGCAGATACAGACTAACACGGTTGCTATTCTGAAACCTTCCCAAAACATGTGGCTCTGCTCTGGGTGCTGGGTTAGGAATTGGAACTCTCCTAGGTTCTGTTCCTTGCTTTATAATTGAGTCTCTGGTCCTCAATTTCCCCCTTCTGTAAAAGCTGGGGATAAATAGCACCAACCCACCTTTGTGAAGTGCTCTGAGGTCTATGGATGAAAAGCTCTATATAAAAGTAAATTATTGTTAAATTAGTTGCCTCCCATCTTTCCACTCCTTGTATTCCTCACTACGCAGTGAAATGAACTAATACAACTTTCCCTTGGTTTTTAATGAATTGCATTCTTTTCAAGAGGATGCCTGTTTTAATGGGAAGAAAAAGTTGATAATATATCACCAGAACTGCTATAATTTTTCAGTTTGTGTATTTTCAAGTAGTATTGTGAGTACAACAAATTCATCAGTTGTTAGGGGTGAAATAAGTATATATTGATAGAAAATACATTACTAAAATAAAAGGAATAACAAATAGTATAATAGCAAAGAATGTACAACAATCTTCAGTTGTTTATGCAAGTTGGGTTTAAATGAAAGATGTTTTGTAATGCTAACAAAATAGCTGTATTTTACTTTCAAGGTAAAACCAAACCAAACCAACATTGTAGTACATTTTCTTCAAATTGCGAGGGGAAAAATTAGTTCGGAGGAAAATAGCTTCAAATAGATGTAGAAGCATTGTTAGGAAAGCAAACTACAACCTCCAGCATTCCTACATCTATCAATGTTAAACATAACCTCTATGAGCATACATTCCATGGTCCTGGGTAACCTGAATAACTACTGTCCATGCGAAAGTATTCCATCTTTATCTTTCCATTGCTTGCCATAGCAGAGTAGAATAAAGTTGACCTTGTTGGCCTGAACTTTATTACTGTGATTTTTTTCTTAATCTTAAATGTGTGTTTTATATGAAAACACTCCACTGTATATTACATTATCCTTTTGAAGCCAAATATTTTGCATACTGTGAAAAGCTACTTTGCAGGGTTCAAGAGAATGTGGTACAGTGAGGTGGTTAAGAACAGGAGTCTTCAGAACAAATGTTTTGTTGGCAGTTGTGACAGGTGTACATATAATGGAAGAAAATTTTAAATCTTTTTTTTTTTTTAAATGTTTCTGTGGATTCCATGTTGCCTCTACAGCAAGGTTCAAGGCAGTGACAGTGCGCTTTTCGGTTCAACAACATTGCAGAAGAAGATTGTTTTCCCACATACACACAATGAATCCTCTAGTCTGGAGTCATGACTGTTAGTTAACAATGTCCATAAGGCCACAAAGGCAGCTAAAACTTCCCGCTTTTCTGGTGCCCAAACTGCTCCCCATACATAAGCTCTGGAATTGCATCACAGCCCTGAGGTACTGCCAAAGCCTGTTAAATTGTAGAAAACTGTAAACATATACAAATGATTTGTCCGCGTGGGGAAAAATTCCAGCCTAGAGAATTCCAGTGTTATGAAAAGACATAGGATAAATACAAAATCTTTTTTTTTCTTTAAATGAGCATCCAGGTAAAAGATACACGTTTGCTTGTTGAAAGTTGCAGGCACAGCGTCATGTAAACACACCCCTGCCTCCCAGGGTGGGAGGCTGAACAGTTTAGGGCAGAACTAGTTTTATGTTGGAAGTTGATTTCATTTGTGGTGGGGAGTTTTTGAGCTGGATGCAGGAGGGTACTCCTGTTAGCAGTGTGGCTCCAATTATCTGAGCACCTCATTCATCCAACCCCAATCAGGTATATATTCCAAGAGGTTATTCTCCAGATTCTGAGTCAGGTTACTGAGTCAGTCTGACCTGGGTCCATAGATTTATACTCATTTTCCTGATGTTATAATCTCTCCAGTTTATATTTTTAATTATTTCTCCTTATACACTCATATTCTATGGCTGTTTGTAAGTACTCTGAGCTGCCAGAGTCAAACCACCTTCTCCTGGAGGGACAAGCACCCAAACAGTGAGTCAACAGTGTGCCCTTGTTGCCAAGAAGGCCAATGCCATTTTGGGCTGTATAAGTAGGGGCATTGCCAGCAGATCGAGGGACGTGATTGTTCTCCTCTATTCGACATTGGTGAGGCCTCATCTGGAGTACTGTGTCCAGTTTTGGGCCCCACACTACAAGAAGGATGTGGAAAAATTGGAAAACGTCCCGCAGAGGGCAACAAAAATGATTAGGGGGCTGGAGCACATGACTTTTGAGGAGAGGCTGAGGGAACTGGGGTTATTTGGTCTGTGGAAGAGAAGAGTGAGGGGGGATTTGATAGCTGCTTTCAACTACCTGAAAGGGGGTTCCAAAAAGGATGAATCTAGACTTTTTTCAGTGGTAGCAGATGACAGAACAAGGAGTAATGGTCTCAAGTTGCAGTGCGGGAGGTTTAGGTTGGATATTAGGAAAAACTTTTTCAATAGGAGCGTGGTGAAACACTGGAATGCGTTACCTAGGAAGGTGGTGGAATCTCCTTCCTTAGAGGTTTTTAAGTTCAGTCTTGACAAAGCCCTGGCTGGGATGATTTAGTTGGGGATTGGTCCTGCTTTGAGCAGGGGGTTGGACTAGATGACCTCCTGAGGTCCCTTCCAACCCTGATATCCTATGATTCTAAACGTCTATGCTGCTGTTTACCCCTACTAACTTCAGCTACAGGCATCCCCAGCAGAACTGGTCCAAACTTGGAATTCCATGTTTCTCAGGAAATTTCAGCATTTCAAAATTTGTTTTTTGTTTCAAATTGGGATGAAAATAAATATAGTTTTTTAAAATTTGCAATGGAATGAAAATTCTAAAGAAGAATTCTGTTTTGGACATTTTTTGCTTGGAATTTTGAACTTTCATTTTGAATTTTTAATGTGGGTTTTTAAATTTTTGTTTATATTTTTTACATTAGTTCATGACATCAGTAATAGTAATGCATACTTTGACAATAGTTGAAATATCCTGTTTTTATTTAATTAAAAAAAAATGAAGAGCAGCTTCTAGTTAGTACAGAAAGAAAAGTCTTTTCTAGATTCATGTCTCCTGTTTGTGGTGAAACAGTTTGAACTTTGATATATGTGACTGACTGTTACTGCTGACAAGTCATGAAATATAACAACAATATAAAAATGAAAAAATTTAAATTTTCAAAACAATGTTTCCTGAAATGAAATTTCAGAATTTTGTGAAATAGACTTTTCTTTAGATTTTTTTCCCCATGGAAAATTTTGTCAAAAGTGGTATGACAGATAGTAATAGGCTTAATCTGCAGCAAGGGAGATTTAGGTTGGATGTTCGGAAAAAAATTCTGATTTAGGGGTAGTTAAACTCTGGAATAGGCTTCCAAGGGAGGTTGTGGAATCCCCATTACTGGAGGTTTTTAAGAACAGGTTGGACAAACACCTATCAGGGATAGTCTGAGTTTACTTACCAGCCTCAGCACAGGGGTCTGGATTTGATGACTTCTCAATGTCCCTTCCCGCCATACATTTCTGATTTCACCCCCCAAAAAATGGTTTAATCAAAAGGTTTTTTTTCTGCCAAAAAACAAAAAGATGGTTTTGATGAAAATTTTCTGACCAGGTCTTAATTCACAGGTTATTTCAAAACACAGGTACCCTTTTTGTTGATGACTACCTGAACTCTAATCTAGAATCATAGGACTGGAAGAGTGGGATCAGCTTTTCCATTTTTGCAGGATTAATTTTCTAGTGACCAAAGCTGCACCCTGGAGCCACACTGCCTTGTTCCTCCATGTTCTTTGTATTTCAGTACTGTCTTGTCTGGGCAAGGGAGAAGGATCTGACATGGTTAGGATGCACTCCCTTTTAGTGGCTGACTTGATCTGTCTCTAGCTGTCTAAATAGACCACATGCAGTTGAAGGCATTGATGTAAATTGAGACTGAATATCCCTAAAAGATTTTCTGTAATTCAATATTATTGGACTCGGTAGTGTTCACTTACATACTAGTGAAGAGTAATTCCCTCCAGTGTTTTCCCCAGGAATTGAAATTAGGAGGGGTGTTTGAATTTATAGTGGGGGGGTCAGGGCCGATGAGGGGTGAGACCATGAGGGTGAAGATGGCTGTATGGCACTATAGTAAAAACTGAAAAATGTTTCATGACCATTTAATTTAGATTTAACTCATGTTTTAAAATCATCACAAAAATTAAAGTTGGCTACTCAAGCCTTCTATGAAGTACTACCTCTTCATCCTTCTTGATTTCTTGTTATAATTTTGCACAACTCTGTTAATGAACTTCTTGAATGCAATGCGTTCATCTTTGGTGGCTTCTCGTGTGTCCAGTACTTCCATTCCTTCAATTGATATGCTCATTAGATCATTCACATGATCAGGCAGAAGGCGACTTCTTTCAGAACACAAAATTCTATTCAATGAGGCAAAAGAACGTTCAACTGTAGCTGTTGTGACTGGGAGTAACGAGATGAATTCCTACTTCTTTCATCCCGGGAAATGTAGCACAAAGATTGGGTCAAGCCACCAGTGACGATAAAAAAGAAGTTGAAATCAAATCTTCATTCATTCATCGTGTGATATTCCACTGTGTGTTCAAATTCTCTATTCTGTCCTGAGCACATGGCAGCCCCATTGCTGGTAGTGCCTCACTCCACTCATCTGTCAGTGTTTTATAAGGACAGAGGTCTGTAAAAGCTACGTAGAGGTTGAGTAGAATCTATAAGTCGCTGTTGTAGATTTTTAAGAATCAAGTCTGTGTACTTTTTCAGTTGTCTTAACAAACACTTCTTGTCCCCTTCACTTAAGGATTCCATATAAATGCCTTCATTACTCAACTTCTGGACTGAAGTCTTTGCTTCTTCCAGTACTTTTTCAATGGATAGCTCTCTCATCCAAATGTAGCTTCTATTGCTGGACAAAGATCTACTACTGTTGTAGCAGATGCCTGGATGGCATTGTTTAATGACCCAAGTGGTTTCAACAGTAGACTTTTATAAGGTAGAGAATGGCAATAGTTTTCTCTGAACGTAGTAGCAAAAGTAATCCACCAGCCTCACTACTTAGATCCATCCCATCTTGGTAGATACTTTCCAAAGACAGTAATAATGGCTGGAGTAATTTTAAGACAACAGCCAAGGATCGCTCATGAGAAAGCCAGAGGGTTTTCCCAGGTTGGACTAACTTGAACCTCAGTCCCAGTGTATCTTCTATATTTTCCAAGATATTCAGTCTTTTTGGACTCTTTGCTGAAAAAAGAATATAATGAAGACATTACATTTATAGCTTTTTAAATGTCTTTTGAAGAGTCTGCAGCTCATACTAGCACTAGTTGTAGTAGATGGCCTCTACAGTGTGTATAGGAGAGATTAGGGTTGCACTTTTCTCTGAGCAAAGCTTGTACTCCACCATGTCTTCTAGAGAAGTTTGCAGCTCCATCAAATTCACAAGCAGCCATCTGTTTGGGGTCCAATTGACAAGCATTTAACTCTTCTAAGATGTGGGTTGTCACAGATGCAACCAATGTGTCTTCTATAATTTGAACATCTAGAAATGCATCTACTGGCCTACCACTGACGTCAAGATAACATATACAATGACTTAATACTTGATGCCCATTTGCATTGGTGCATTCATCACTTTTTCAACTGTTGAGTCTTTCACTGTTGCACCATATGCTTCTAGCCCAGGGGTCCCTAACGCGGTGCCCGCGGACGCAGTGGTGCCTGCCAGGGAAGTTGTGTGCACCCGCAGGACACCACGCTGACGAAATGACACCGCCAAGTGCGGCCACCTGAGAACTACCTGCCGAAAGGCCGCCAAGAAGTGTTGCCATTTCTCGGCGGCATTTTGGCGGTGAGGCTTCTTTCCACTGCTGCTTTTCGGCAGCGGGGTGTTTGGGAATAGGAATGTGCTATTCCCACAGAAAGGTTGGGGACCACTGTTCTAGCCAGTCAGCTGAGTTTCTTGCAGAAAGATAGTGAGCATTTGCTGGTCTTGTTCAGAACCAGTGTTCAACTTCAGGATGAACAAGTGACAATGCACTTAACACTGGTCTCCAGTTTGTAGTGTGTGGTATCTCTTGCTTAAATAGAAAGTATGGTGCCACAGCCATGTTTGTTCGCATGAACTGTGTTGTGTCTCCAGCATTCTTAACAGCCTCGTTAACACTCACCGGTGTTGTCCTTGGTCAGTGGAGACTCAGAGTTCAGAGGTGCTTTCACATGAGTTCACTTCCCAGGTGGGGGGCAAGAAGGCACCTTGCTCGTTCCTCCAGCTGCTCACTGTTTGCTCTGGCCACTGTTGTTCGTTGTGCCGCTGTTCACTCCATCACTCTGTTGTCAATGGCCCTGCACCATCACCTTCTGCTGCCACCTGCCACTGTGACCTCTGCTAGTTGGTCTCTTGAGGTTCCACCCAGCTCTCAGTGATTTCAGCTGAGCTCTCAGTGGGGGAACCTCACTGCTAGTGTAGACTGGACTGTGTCTTCCATAGAACATTGTCCCACAATAGGTCTAAGCACTTAGACCTGATTTCAGCTGTAGTGGTCTCTTAACAAATCAAAAGACTGACTATGGAGCCTAATCAGCTCTGTCTTTAAATAGTGGAGAGGGGCAGGTCAAATAGTACTTGTTACTCAGGCAGACCATCAAGCAAAACACCTGTCCCCATCCTCTCTCTTGATGCCTTCAATCAGCACAGGCTAAGTACAGTTCTACTGCCCTTTACTCCTACAATAAGAATAACAGCAGTTCATTACGCCCCCCCAACCCCGCCTTGCTGCATTCAAGTGATTTGTAACCCAACCTCAGCCAAAATCTATCACTTGGGCAATGCAGCTCTGTTTGCTGGATACCTAGGTAGATTAGGTGTGAATGTAAATACAATCTGGTCCTGAAGCCTTTTCCCCCCAGCTGTCAGGGAGAGCTCATTTAGACTTTGCTTACAAATCATAATTTGTAATTGGACTTGAACTGAGCTTTTGGTGGGCTCACCCCACATTTCTTAGTATCACTTTTAAGGCATCCAGATGGGGTGACAGAATGGAATAAGACACCAGCCTTCCATCTGTTAAAAAGAAATTAAATACGAGGTTTCATTGTTCTTTAAGTAAGAACAGATACAGTCTGTATGTCAAGGCCAAGCTATATGCTATTAAATCTACCCTTTGAAGTCTTCCACTGGGCTGACCAAGGACAGATGGTAAACTGTTATCATTTGATATGGATTAGGTCAAGTCGAAGTTCAAGTTTAAAGGTAACAGTCAGTCTCCACTCAGCCGTCAAATGAATTAGTTTATATAATGAATGGCATATAGTGAGCATCTTTGCTACTGTTCTGCTGATTTAAAAATGTGGGGATTTATTTAGCCACAGATTTCTACATGCTTTAGAAGTTTAAAATGGTAACGAGTTAGTTGCTGTGATTTAATATTTGAATATAATTTTTTGAGCAGTGGGAGATGATTTCCAGAATTGTGATGTATAATGCATATTTTTATGACTAGCCCATTCATTTTCATCATTTCCCCTTTTGTTTCTATTTTCCTTGCATATCTACCATCACTTGAGAATATAATATAGTCATTATAGGGGGTGATTGGTAGTCAGATGTAGTTCAGATTGTGAAACAGTTTCTTTTTTGAACAACTTGTTTTCACAAACAAATTACATCCCCAGACATTCGCCTTTTAGGTTAAAATGTTCCATACTTGACCTCAGTCCTTTTCCCAGCAAAGGATTTTTTTCAGAAAATGTTAGCACAAGCCCTTCAGCTGTTGTGTTTTGTTTGTTTTTTAACTTTGGCAGAGGACGGGAAAAAAGACTTTATGTATAGATAGCTAGAGCAAAATTGGCTGACGTTTCCCATCTTACGCTTAGCATAGATGGAGCA
The DNA here is from genome assembly GCF_015237465.2 of Chelonia mydas. Taxonomy (NCBI): domain Eukaryota; kingdom Metazoa; phylum Chordata; order Testudines; family Cheloniidae; genus Chelonia; species Chelonia mydas. The sequence continues at coordinate 107,061,836 of NC_051246.2, forward strand.
TGCTGAAGTTTGAAGCAAAAAGAGCCTTAAGCGTGCACCAAGTGAATAATGCAGCAGAAAGGAACATAAGAGATCTGGCCCTGAGTCTTTAACCCTTAACTCAAGCTGAATAGCACTCATACAAGTAATCCTGTTACAGCCAAAGGCTCTAATTGTGTGTGCTACTAATGTAAGGGCTGCAAAATCCTCTTCTGGCAAAGTTGGAGCTATATGCTGCTCAAGACAATTTTCTAGATTTTCTTTTCCTTCTGTATACCTCCTTACTCCCTTTTTGCTTAAACCTCTCCCTAGGAAACGAACTGGGGAAATGTTATTCTTTAAACTCAGGATAGCTGAGGAGAATGGGGTGAAAGGTGACTTAGAGCACCTTTCTGCTCCTTTGACCGTTGGCTGGCCAAGGGCATAATTGAAAAAAGCCTATGGGCTGCTTTAAATTACACTGGATCCAGCAGTTCCATGTGACTGCTGTACAGCTGGTGATCAGATGGAGCAGTGTATAGTCTGCTGTGTCCCTCCTACTCCAGCATGTTCCTTCCCTCCCCCTTAGGACAGCTTTCCTTGTAATTTACACTGGTGAGGTGGCCCAAGGAGGGCAGAATGAGGGAATCTAGCCCACAAAGAGGTACAGGACAGATGACGGACAAGAAGTGACGTTAAAGCTTTTTCTTAAGAGATGTACACTGGATTTGTACCTTCTTCCCCGAAGTCCTGCATCTTGGCAGGAGGTTAGATTAGATGACCCTTGTGGTCACTTCTAACCCTATGGTTCTAAGATTCTACCACACAAAACCTCATGTCAAGTTCCTTAACCCAGTCATCAGTGTCTGGATTGAGAAATCTGGAGGAAATTTCAATTTTACAAACTAGTACTATACATTTCTGGGATGGAGTAAAAACACCATAAATATAGGGTATTTGGGGGGAATATGCCACAAAGAAAAGATGCAATGAACATATTGATTATTTATATATCTCCAAGAAAGAGAAGTGCATCTTTGAGCACTGACTCGCCTGTCCAGTGAGGAGGACTTTAAATTAGGTTGAAAAGGGCTGTGGTGCTTGCCAGGCAGGTGCCAGCTCATGCCAAGGCCATAGGCCTCAACTTAACACTGACAAATGCATAGGTGGAACTCAGTCCGGCTTATCTATCTGTTACTATTGTTAAAATAGGCATTAGGTTTATGAAAATGTTTAGTGTTTAGGCTTTATGAAATGCTTGTAAGTTGCTGCATGCATTAATCTGATTTATAGTATATTTATCTAATGTTATAAGATAATTAAGGGTTTGCTCTCTAATCATAAGTGTTTGCTCTGAAACTGTAAACCCCACAGTCAGGAGAGAAGCAGTATCAAGTGTGAAACACTAGTTTACTACAGGAGGTGTTCTCTCCTACCACCCAAAAGAAGGCCCACAGACAGTAGACAAACCATTGTGGAATACTGTGTGCGCTCCTGCCCACACCCAGGAAGAGATGTGCATGGGGACTCGTCACATCAGCTTGAACTCTGGGGGAAGGGAATAAAAATCCCTGACCGGAAGAAATTGCATCTCTATGCTGCTTGGACTTTGAGAAGGCAAAATTTCTAAGCATAAGAAAGGGATCCCCAGCTGGTTAGCTTGGGTTAGCCATAGAGGACATATAGAGCTTGCATATTACAGAAACTTCTATTACCTTTTGGAACCTAAGACTGTAACATATTTGTGTATGTTTACCTGCTTCAACCTTGTAAATAACTCTCATTTCTTTGTCTTAATTAATAAATCTTTAGTTAATTTATTATAGGATTTGCTCTCAGGATTGTCTTTGGTGTGCAACTGAGGTGCAGTTGACCTGGGGTAAGTGACCAGTCCAGTGGGACTCAGAGTAACCTGAATATTATTGTGATTTTTGGTGTAAGGGACCATCTATTACAAAGACAAGCTTACCTGAGTGGCAAGATGAATTGGAGTATCCAATGGGACTATCTGTGACTCCATGTTGAGGCTGTTACAGTGCCAGAGGAGTTCACTCTTGATACTTGGTTGGTGAAATCTAAGTATGGTGCTCACAGCCAATTTGGAATGTGTGCCCTGCTTTTTAAAAGTCTGCCCTGAGGTTGGTACTCATGATCCTGAGCCACTCCAGACAGCGTGACAAGGGGCAAGTGCAAAAGCCCACAGGTAAGCATTAAAAAAAGCAGCCTTAATAGAGAGCTAAATGTTGGGGGAAGGGAAGACATGGAAAATTACAATAAGGTCATAGGAGCAACAAGAGTGAAATCACTGGGGGAAATCTACTTGATATATTAGATGTCTGGACACAATTTCAAGGAGCATGGAGAATAAAAAAACTGGACGTATTAGTACATAAACTTAATTATTGATTAATTGGTGTCACAGAGATGTGGTGGCAAAAATCTCATGACTGGAATATAGCTTCTATAGGAAGGATAGGCAGGGGAAAAAGAGTGGAGGTGATGCATTATACATCTAAAATACATACACTTGTTCTGAGATGCTGTAGGGGGTGAGAGGCAGACCAATTGAAAGTCTCTGGATAGAGATAAAAGGGGAAAAATACGGGCAATGTCCAGGTAGTGGTCTACTATAAACCACTGAATCAGGAAGAGGAGGTGGATAAGGCATTTCTAGAACAAATAGCAAAAATACCCAAAACATAAGACTTGGTAATAATGGGAGACTTTAACAACCCAGATATCTGTTAGAAAAGTAATATGGTAAAACACAAAATTCCCAGTAAGTTCTTGGAATGTTTTGGAGACTTTTTCTTTCAGAAAATGGAGGAAGTTAGCCAGAGGGACAGCCATTTTAGACTTGATTCTGACCAATGGGGAGGAATTGGTTGCCAATCTGAAGATGGAAGGCATTTTGGATGAAAGTGATCGTGAAATGATAGATTTTATGGTTCTAAGGAAAGGAGAGAGTGAGAATAAGGACAATGGACTTCAAAAAAGCAGACTTTAACAAATTGTAAGAAGTGGTAGGTAAGATCCTATGGAAAGGAAACCTAAGGGATAAAGTAGTTCAGGACAGATGGCAGTTGCTCAAGGAGACCATTTTAAATGTACAACTGAAAACTAAAAAAGATAGGAAGAACAGTAAGCCAATATTGCTGCTTCATGAGATCTTTAATGACCAGAAAATCGAAAAGGAATCCTACAAAATGTGGAAACATAGACAAATTGCTAAGCAGGCATTCCAAAAATAGTATAATCCTGTAGGGACAAAATCAGAAAGGTTAAGGCACAGAATGAGTTATATCTAGCAAGGAACATAGAAGACATTATGAGGAAGGTCTATAAATATATTCAGAGCAAGAGAGAGACAAAGTAAAGTGTAGGCCCTTGGAACAGTTATCTTTGAGAACTCATGGAGGATGGGTGAGATTGCAGAGGACTGGAGAAGGGCAAACATAGTACCTATCTTTAAAAAGAGGAACAAAGAAGACCTGGGAAATTATAGACCAGCCAGTCTAACTACAAAACCTGGAAAGATATTGGGATCAAATGATTAAACAACCAGGTTGGAAGCATCTAAAAGCTAATAGGTTCATAAGGAATAGCCAATATGGATTTCCCAAGAACAAATTATGTCAAACCAACCCGATTTCCTTCTTTGACACGGTTATGGCCTAGGGGGTAGGGAAGCAGTAGATACAATATATCTTGATTTTAGTAAGGCTCTTGACACAGTCCCACATGGCATTCTCATAAGCAAACTAGGAAAATGTGTGATGAAATTACTCTAAATTGGGCACACAACCGGTTGAAAGGCCATACTCAGAGTAGTAATCAATGGTTTGCTAATAAAATGGGAATGAACTTGTTCTTTGGGGAAGTTATGTGGAGAAACCAAACTTTGATTTTGTCCCTTCTTTCTGTAACAAGCTGAACCTAAACCTAGACCCAAACTTACAGAATTTTGGGTTTGTTCCTCATGCTCATCCCTGCTAACTGGTATGCGTCAGCTGTTCAAATGATTACTAAAGATATTGTCATGTCTTGGAAAATGTAAGGGCTAGTCATGATGTTGAGGACAATAGTGGGAGGCACTATGGGCTAGTGGGTAGGGCATTGGACTGGAAATCTAAAATTTTGACTCTGCCACTGACCTATGTGACCCTGGGCCAGGGGTGGGCAAACTACGGCCCCCGGGCCACATCCGGCCCGCCAGCCGCTTTAAGCCAGCCCTCGAGCTCCTGCTGGGGAGTGGGGTCTGGTGCTTGCGCTCCAGCCAGGGCACAGGGTCGGGGGACGCCCCCTCCGGCTCCTGCGTGCTCCAATGACTCCGCTCCAATGTCCCCCTCTGGCACTCCAATGGGAGCTGCAGGGTGGTGCCTGCAGACAGGACAGCATGCAGAGCCGCCTGGCCACACCTCCATGTAGGAGCTGGAGAAAGGACATGCTGCTCCTTCCGGGAGCCAGTTGAGGTAAGCACCGCCCACAGCCTGCACCCCTGAGCCTCTCCCCATGGTCCAACCCCCTGCCCCAGCCCTGATCCCCCGCTGCTCTCCAAACCCTCGATCCCAGCCCAGAGCACCTTCCTACACTCCAAGCTCCTCATCCCTAGCCCCAGCCTAAAGCCCCCACCCCCAGCCGGAACCCCCACCCCACCTGCACCCCAACCCCAATTTTGTGAGCATTCATGGTGCGCCATACAATTTCTATTCCCAGATGTGGCCCTCGGGCCAAAAAGTTTGCCCACCCTTGCCTTGGGCGAATCATTTTTCTTTCCCTTCTCCCTTGTCTATCTTGTCTTTTTTAGACTGCAAGCTCTTTGAGGCATGGATGTTCTTTCACTGTTTGTTTGCATAGCACTTTATACAATGGGGCTCTAATTTCAATTGGGGCATCTAGATGGGCTACCGTATGACAAATAATAAATATAGTAAATCAAATCAACATCCAAGGGTGCATGTGACCCATTGGGCACCTCAAAGCTTCTTTATTCACTTAAATAGCAGCAGTGAATTTGTTACTTTGTAGAATGTTGTGATACAATAAGTATAAATAGTACTATAAAAAAAACCAAACTCTGTTCCACAATATCCGGGGCCATGGCTGTGAAGGGCCAACACAGCCATCAGGGAAGTCTAAAATTAAAATAGACATGTTGCCAAAGCATAACAATTGCCAACATTGTGTTCGCTTCCCTCTTTGTTTCAGTGATCACCCCATCTGTGAAACATATTTCTGTGGGACACTTAAAGTGCCGGGTATGAAATGGGCCATTCCCATAAATGCTACAACCTAGGTGTCATTCTGGTTTAAAAACCTCATGGATGGCTCCATCGCCAGAGAAAAAACCACAAATAATACGGTCTGGGAATATCCCGCAGAAGCATTCAGTAATTGAAATTTACATACTTACATAACTCATTTACTGCAGGGAGAAGTGACTCCAAGGTTTACAGCTCTAGCCATAGGGGTGGTGCCACGATCCAACAGGCCTGTGACTTAACTGTTTGAATGGGATAGCTGAGGCCCAGGGCTGGCACTGGTATTTAGAGGATGGTGTGCATGGTTGGGTAAGTGCTGGATGAGAGTTAAGATCACATTCTGCTATCCTGGCAGGAAGGAAAATGCCACAATGGGAGTTTGCTTGAGCAAAGAGGTTGAGTAAACAAATGGGGGGCCTTAGGCCAATCTGATGGGCTCTACATATTTCCCAAGTACATTTCCTCTGAATTCCCCAGGTCTTGGTAATAAATTAGGTGGCTCTGATATCTGTAAGTTCCTTTTATTCCGAATCAGAAATTAAAGGTTTTCGGGGCTATGTCTGGTTCCACACATCCCTGAGACAAGTGTTTACAAAATGAGTTCTGTATATCTGGAAGCACTCCCTCGTGGGAAAAGCGCCGGGTCTGGGAGATTTGTGGTTTTTCGTTTCCTGCTCTGCTACAGACTTGAGCAAGTCACTTAACTTCTCTGTGCCTCTGTATCCTCAGTGGCTAGGAGTAACCTACCACATGGCAGGTAAGTGAAGTGTAATTCATTGGGTTTGGTAACATGCTGGGAGGGCTTCAGACAGCAGGTGCTATGGAAGTGTAAAGTATTATTAGAATAAGAAGATCACTTTGCTTCCTTAATTTTCTTTAACTGGCAGCAGCTTCCTTTCCAGGCATGACTTCAAGCCTTTGCTTTTGGGAGCTGCCTTCTTCCCACTCCCGCCAACCAGTCCAATTTGACTAGCTCTTAAGGTATCAAAGTCTGCTGAAAAAATTCCCAAGTGCCAAAATATGCTGTGAATTTCAGGGCTGTTTCCTGAATTTTCAGGAATGGGGTGGCCACTCCAATGATAATGTTATAGTGCTTTCCTGTTTTGCAAAGCAAAATGAATACACTGCATTTATTGGGGCTGGGGGAGGAGAGGGAAGTCTGCCTTTCATTTATGGTCAAAAAGGAACTGAGCAATTGTGGAGGCCTTTTGTTTTTCTGTTTGACAAAAATTTTAGCAAATTGGCAACTGTTGCTTTTGGTGACAAACTTTTCATGAGTCAAAGTTAATAGTGCTAATAGTGCTTTATATTTGTAGTCTTTATGACGGCCCCTTCCATCCACAAAGATTAATGAATGACACTGCCCAATACAAGGGAAGGAAGTATTATCCTTATTTTATAGAAGAGGAAACAGAGGCAAAGAAAGGTTAAGTGACTTGCCCAACTTCAGACAGGAAGTCTGTGGCAGAACCAGGTATTGAACCCATCTCTGTCTCTCTGACTTGGGATTTTGTAAAACGCCCATCACCATACTATCTGAGATCTACCCACATCAATTAGATCTGCAGCATAGGCCTGTAATGGACTCCATAGCATCATTTTCTACTCTTCTCCCTTACCTGACTTCAAAAGGCTCTGCTTGGGTTGAATATATATTTGACTTCTAGTCCCCTTAACCACAAGATTGACTTTTTTTCCAAAAACTGCCCACTTTGCGACAGTCTCCCCAGGTTTTAGAAGTGTATTTATAATTCATTGTTTATAATTAGTCAAAAGATACTAAGTTTAAAATCATTAGGAACCAAATCCTAAAGATGAAATTGAAAGCCTTTCCACTAGAGCAGTGTTTCCCAAACTTGGGACGCCGCTTGTTCAGGGAAAGCCCCTGGCGGGCCGGGCCGGTTTGCCCCAGGGACGCGGCAGGTAAACAAACCGGCCCGGCCCGCCAGGGGCTTTCCCTGAAGAAGCGGCGTCCCAAGTTTGGGAAACACTGCTGTATAAGAGTGACGCTCACAACACTGACATATCCCCTTCTACCTTTAATCCCTACCAACGAAAAAGATAAATTAATAAAATCTTTATATACCTACAGAGAGAGAGAGAGAAAGGGAGAGAAAGTAACATCCCCAAAGCAGAGTTTACGCAAAAAGGGAAACATGCCAGAGACTCCATGATGATCCCTCATGACCTTGCTATTGCTATTGATTCTATGTAGAAGGCACTCAGATGGTGGTGGCTGGCAACATAAAATGCTAACTCATAAAATGCTAACTCATAAAATCAAACCCAACTTTTTGTAAATAAATAAAAATAAAACTTGTTCCTGTGTTTTATTCATTCAAATATATAATATTTAATGTCTAAAACCCCGTTCCAGTGCATGGAGTCTTAATGAGACCTAGCAACATTGGGAGTGCTGAGAGCACTCGCCCTTCAGCCTCATGCCTCCAAACGCTCTCGAGGCATGCATATATTTCATTATGACCGCACACCCTGTCATGTGTTATTCCTTACTTATTGACAATTTGTCACTGTCACCCTTGACATGTCACTCCACCGCAGAAGAATTGGACTTCAGTGTGAAATGTGACAGTCAGATGAGAGAATTTTGTAATCTGAACTGAAATACTGGACTGAGAGGGACTAATTTCATTCGAACACAAATCTAATGTAACATAAAGGGGAGAGATGTTTGCATTTAAAGAGGGTTTTTTAAAAGATTCTTCCCCCATCTAGTATTTATTCTTCAGCATAACGCTTTTATTTTTTGAAGGATGGAGCCTTGCATTTTAATACCATGCATTTTCAATTAAGTGCACTAAGATCCATGGATATAACTATTACTTAAACTGTAAGTAATGGTTACATGTAAAAATTAGGAAACATATTGTGCTTTAGATAAATTACATTCAAATTACTTCTTATTATAAATGGGATAGAAAATGGATTTTTAGCTCTAGCTGGCCAAAGAGGCAACATTTGTATCTACTTCATTTGTTTAAATATATTTCAAGCCAGATTGAAATCCATATTGCCTGACGTTAATTGAGTACTTGAAGCATCAGTATACTCAAGTTTCATAAACCACTGATGAGCAAGTTTTTACAGGCTCGATTTAAAAATATACCATCCCTTTTATATGAAAATCATATTCTGTTTATGGAATAATTCTTAAAACGCATTAAATGGTATAAAGCTTAATAATGAAATTAATGTAAATATAACATTTGTACTGTTGAGCTGACGTCTTGTTTGCTTAGAAAATTATATTTTCCCCACTTGATTTGTTTTCTAAAAAGATCTTTCTACACCATATTCTAAGCAAAAATTTTTTACTTCTCAATAGAGAGAACTAGTATCAGGAAATAATCAGCTATAATATTGAAGTTTTCCCATACAGTCTGTCTGCGTACTTCAGTCTGGATGTGATATTCCAGTCCTGGGCCCATCTTGAGCAGAGACTATCAATCATACCAAATTAGCTAGTAGTTTACTAGCTTTGTGGCACTGACAAATAATTATCCAGTCGTTTCACTAGTGATCTATAGAAAGCCAGGTCTGAACCTAAGTTCAGAGGTGAAAGGCCAGGACATTAACCCATCTTTTCATAACCGGATAATTCTTCTGACAAAAACAGAGAATTGAAAATCATTAATTGGACTAGAAAGCACTACATTAAAGTTAACATTCTGGCCTTAGTAACACTTGAAAGCAAAGAATTTGAAGGCCATGATTTTTGCCCCAAGCCTCATTAAATTTTCTAGCATAAAATAAATAAATAAATTTTAAAAAACAAACTAATCTCTCAGTCAAACAGCTTTTACTGGCTGAACTGAGCTGAATGTCCCATGGCTTTCTGCACATCATGTTCTATCTGAGGAGACTGACTATAGTTAGGCTAAAGCATTATGAAGTATCATCTGCACTGTGTCATTGGTTTATTGGACCAATAAAAGGTATTACCTCACCCACCTTGTCTCTCTAATAACCTGGGACCAACACAGCTACAACACCACTACATACAAGTTCTCCTATATGGCTTTTAACAGTACTAACATAACTGTCCGGATGTCATACAATGAACATCAGATAATTTGTACACTTGATTTTTTTTCTAGATTCTCCATGCTGTAATTTCTGAGGAGGGGAATGGTGGCTTTGCACTGTACAAGCCTTTTGCTGTTTTCTTATTGTATTTACTGAATTTTATTTAAAATCTGTAATGATAAAATTATGTTTAATAATAAAAGCCCTTCTCTGAGGGAAAGCAGCATATGTCGAATACCCAAGCCCTCTGAGAGGAAATCTGCATGATTGGATTCTTTGATGCCGAATTGTACCATTATTCTTTGATGCCTCATTAGCAGCTCCACTGGGGGTTCAAGAGTCAGGAGGAGCAACTTTTTCTGTTTATTGTTTGACTACAGGCATTCCTATTTATTGTTTGTATTACTGTAGCTCCCAGACAAAGGACGAGTCCAGTGTTTGAGTGCTAGCCTAGGGCTTGGAAGAGCTACGTTCAAGTCCCTGCTTTGTCACAGACTTCCCATGTGACCTTGGGTAAGTCACTTAGCCTGCCTGTCCATTCTCATGGGAGTGTTGTCAGGATAAATACATGAAAGACTGAGATGCTCAGATAATATAGTGAGGGGGGGCCCTGTAAATACCTTAGATGGAGGCCCCCAACCAAGATCAGCATTCAGCAGTTTAGTAAGAGAAGCTCACAATATAAACAAGACAGACAAAGGCAGTATTATCAAAGGTTAACATAACAGAGGGAGTAAGTGTGTAGGGTATCTCTCATTGCTAAAAACAAGAAAGCTCCTCTCCCCCATTGGGATAGCAGTGCTCCCACACAGCTTTCCCTCTTCAGTCAGTGTTTCAACCTATGCTAACAACTGAGTATTACTCCCATTTCATAGATAGGGAACCTAGGCACAGAGCACGTCTAGATTAAAGCACCCATGGGCCCTAGGAAACCCCTCCATGGCTCTTCCCCCCCCATGAGTTGGAATTTTCCAGCCACCTGCATGAGCCATTTTTTGGGTTGGTGGAGGAGCCACTACCACTTCTCATTGGTGAAGCTGTGCATTCCCCTCCCAGCCCCAGAACTACTTGTTTTCAGGCAGGCTGCACTTTGCACAGGGTCCCTGCTGACACCTCCCAGCAAAGCTGTAACCGGAGTGGTGACGTTGAGCCCCTGAGCGCTTTACTGGCATGCTGGCATCTCAGAGCCGTGGATTTCAGAGTTAACCCGTTCAGATGAATGGGGACAGTCACAGCTGAGAACTATTGTTTCAGGCTGTCTGCAGACTCAGGACGGCACCCTGCATCAAGTTATACTTGGGATGTGTTTTCAAGCTTTTTCTTCACCATGGTGGGATGTAAAAACAGATATACACCCCACACATAGATTCTGAAGTCACCATATGTCTCCAGGAGCAGAGCCCTGTGCACAATAGTACCACATACTGCCAATTCCTTAAACTTGCCCTGGCAAAGAGAGATTGAGTGACTTGCCCAAAATCGCACAGGAAGCTTGTGGAATTGACCTGAGATCTCCTGAGTCCTAGGCTAGTGCCTCAGCCAGAATGCCATTCTTCCCCTCTCCTTAATGTAGGACAGGTAGAGCTAATCAAACATTTTTTGCCTAAAAATCTCTCTAACCAAATCAAAAATTTGGTTTAATTTTTTGACTAAAGTATTCTACACGAAACACATGTTCATTTTCTCTAAAATGTTTAATGGGAACTAATTTGGATTTTTCAAGCGGTTCTAACAATGGGTGAAATGCCAATTTCTCTGTGCAGTGGGACCTGCTAGGGTGATCTTAGAGGCACAGCTGCAGAGGCTGTGTCTCTTCCCTGGCTCTAGGATCACTGTGATATGTGATCAGTGATAGCGCTGAATTTGCTGGTCCCCCATGTACTTAGCTTTCATATGGGACTTTTCAAACGTTTCCTGAGGAAGGGAGTTCTCATTATCATTTTACAAATGGGGAAGTTGAGGCACAGAGCAGTAATGGGGCTACCCCAACATCACACACCATTGCAGTGGCAGGGCTGGGATTAGAAGGCATTGAGGAAACTGACTTATCCTAGTCCATGGGATCTTGAATCTGATCCCAATCAACATTTTTCAGCACTCTGTCCTGCGGGGAAAATCCATATGCAGTGCTCTCCAAAGCCAGTAAATCACTGCATGACATCTCCTTTACAGGCAATTCTGGCTGCAAGGGAGGGCTTTCTACTTCTGCGCTCCCCTGCACGTGTGGTCCATGTTCCATCCATAGACTAGTCCCATATGTGGAGTTAGGTCTGTGTATGTGTGCTGCTGTGACAGGGGGCCATATTTCAATCAGCAAATGCAGACCTCACTTCTTTGTTCTTCGCTTTCTTCAGTACAGTTGGAACATGAGCCTATCTGGCAAAAACTGACTCTGTGACACACACGTGTGTGTGTGTTGGGCGGGGGGAGGGTTTAAATAATTGGTCTATAGGGATAGTCCAATATGAGGTGGATGATCTCATTCGAAAACAAACTCACCCTAATCATAGTCCCCCAATATTGAGTGGGAGACCCCCTTGCACAGTGGTAATGCTGCAAGGTGAGAATGGACAGTGAACTAGACATGAAGCTGCAATGCAAGAGGGCAGCAAATTTTGGTCTTTGTGTACAGAGGGATCATATCACAGAGCTGGGAACTAGTAATACTTATATATATGAGCCTGATATGGACACATCTCTGGTTCTGGGCACAGCATTGCACCAAAGATATTGAGAAATTAGTGAAAATTCAAAAAAGAAGAAAAGTAACTGGGAAGCTGGAGGAATTTGATTTCTGAGGAGAGATGAAAAGAGCCAAATATACTTTGATTGAATGACTTAAAGGGCTGACCAAATGTGGTTTTAAAATAGTTTCGAGGGGAGAATCTGTATGAATGTAGCAGGCCGAAAATGCTCCTTTGGGGCTTTACCACCATCCCTTTTGGAAATCCCCTGGGGTGGCACAAATGTGTTGTGCAAGCTTCAGAAATTCCTTTCTTGAACATGAAAACATGTCAGTGCCATCTCTCCGCACTGCAGCTGAGATAAGAGAATTTATCATCTGCTTATCTCGCAGCCACCCTACAGACTCATGGGAAGAGCTGTACTCTGTTACTATTGCAATGGCTCAAACTTCATAAGAACTCGTGTATTCTCTTTAAAATTGCCAATAATATGAACTCCGTGATACAATCAAGGTCAATTTCAGTATCCTAATGCCTTGAAACTGATACTTGTGGGTATAGAAATCTGTTAGCCTGGTCACAGCAGTGCATAAAGTCAACTATTAGTATTACATGCAAGCTGGTCTTTGCATATGGACATATTTGCATTAGGGGACAATTAAATCATATCAGTTTAGACCAGGGACCTTCCTAAGGAGATAGCCTTTAAAGCTATCATGCCACTATGTTTTTTAAACATCAGGTTAATTGAGGACTGCTGTATATTTAATAGGGGGAGCCTCTGGGACAAGACTACAAGGACTCTTTGTTGTTCAGCAGTCCATTAGGCAGTAACTGCAGTGCTGAAATGGTCATATAAATCCCAGGAGATGCAATCGTTAATGGGACACTAAGCTCCAATTAAGGACATGGCCCAAAAGACCAAGGTGAAAAACATGGTCCTTAGCACCTATCCCAGGGGATCTTTCTAATCCAGTTGCTTGATTTCAGCTTCAGAAACACACCTGCAAACAACAAAATATTTACTCTGGAAAATCCTATTCCTTGTTGTCCAAAATGTAAATAGGAAAACAAATCACACCCAAGCTATTGAGGGGGTAAAAAACAACTTGTTCTCCTTTTAAATTAATTTTATCCTCTTCCAAAAACACCAACAAAAAACCTCCTGAGTGCCTTAGCGGCATTTCCCAGTTCCTTTCCACATATTTAAGAGTGAGGATTTCATATGCACATGTTGTCCGCTCCCTCCAAACCTGAGATTAAGGTTGTATAATGCTAAACTATGCAGTGGAGAACTGCCATCATCCCACCTTTATGTTCTCAGGATGCAAAAGCCTTTTTACTATGAATCCCTTAATGTTATGACCCTATTCTTTCTATTCAGAGTTTCATGACTCAAAGGTTTACCCAAGGCTGTTTAATACACTGAACTATTGTGATATTTGTTTTCTAAATCATCTAGCAGCTAAATAAATTATTTTTGGTTGTATAATGGCAAAAGTTCTGCTGTTCTCCATCAAGCTAAAATTACATAGACAACCCTGGAAGTTCTAGGAGCTTAACATCTCAGAAAACTGGGTGTTAAATGTCTCAAGCTGGGCACCCAAACTTTGTGGAGACTTTTGGAAATTCTAGCTTTTAACTTTGAAGAGACTGGGATTCTAGGAGATAAATTGGCAAATGATTTGCTACAGCATTTAAGTATACTCTATTCTCCTTCTTTGCTTGTGATATAATACTTTCTATCATGCTCTCAGATATAACTTCACTGTCTCCCAACTACATAACCCTCAGGGCGGACAGTGAATTCCAGTGTGTCATATTAATATTATGTTTAGTGAGGAGGCACCAGAAAAAGAAAATTAATTTCACTCATTGACAAGTTTGTCAATTTACTGATATTGACTTTTTGATGCCTATAGTGCACATGACAAAGTTCATATGCCATAAAATACACCATTATTATTAGTTCAATATATATATTGGCTCTAAAAGAGGGCTGTTTAATTTTTGAATAAAATGACATTCCTTAAGTGTATAAAAAAGCAAAATTATGTAAGTGGCTTTCATTGTTACTTTTAAAACAGTATCATTTTACTTGTCTTTAGTAGTGGTTTTCAACCAGTGAGTTATTCCTAAGCAGTAGAAGCTAGCGGGATGTTGGATCAATCTGAAAATGCAATTTCTTGTCTTGACAAAGTTAAATGGAAGAAAAGCTGGCTAAGCCACCCTTAACAAACTTGGCCTTGATCTTGCAATTGGATACATGTAGATGGACCCTTGTGTGAAGCTAGGACTCTGGCCCTGGGTCCACTGGCATGGATCTGATTGCAGGATCAGGGCCCTTGAATAAAAATTTTTGCTCATAGCTAGTGTTAAACTCTCTGCAATCTTCATCTTTAATGCTGTGGTATTAAATAAACAAGCAGGCCACTGTTTAAAAAACACAGACTAATTCACACAGTGCCGACTCAAAATAGTGTTAGAGATGGGCCTAGAAATCTGTGTTGTGTTTTGTTTTCAGGTTTTGCTGTGCCCTGCTTTATCAAAAATGCTGAAGTTTGTGGTTCGGCTAAAAGGTTCTGATTTTGGTCTTTCTTTACATAGCACACAGTGCAATAAAAGTCCACATTTGGATTCATTCCTTGAGTTTCTTGCTTTTTAAATGCAATACTCTCATATTCCCACCTGAGGTCATTAGCCACAAGGTAGGTTTAAAAAAAACAAACAAAGCATTTACCTCCATCCTTCAATTGTGCAAAAAATCTCATCAAATCCTCATTACTGTTTAGGCTAATTATTTTGATATCTAGCATGTTACCTTGTTAAATAATTCTCAGTTCTACAGAATGTAATGTTGACTTGTTTACAGCTTGCAGATAAAGCCCTTATACTGAGGGCAGCCTGTGATGCTTGGTAAGGAAAGCATATCTTTCTGATGAGGTTTAATCACTGTGAACTTTAACGTACAACACAGATATCAGCAGCTGAATTATTTTTTTTGGAACCCTATTGTTTTAAAGTCAGTAATATGCACAGCCACATCTCGGACAGACGTAATATATAGAAGAAGAGTCCATTAAAGAAGTGGATTCTAAATATCAAAGACTAAACAAGAAGTTTTTTCCAACATGAAATATTTGACTGAATTGATAAACATAGGCAGATACAATTAGGTGCTAATTAGAGCTGTTCACAAAACAGAATTTTTATCCTGGAGTAAAAGTGGGAGAGCGTCTCCCGCCGACAAAGTGCTGTCTACACCGGTGCTTTTTGTCAGTATAATTTTTGTCGGTCGGGGTGTGTTTTTCACACCCCTGACCAACAAAAGTTTCATGGACAAAAGTGCAGTGTAGACATAGCCTTAGTTTTTCCATTTTACTTATGGAGAAACTGAAATAGAGAGGTGAAGTGAATTGTGTAGAGAGTGTCAGCACTAGGATCAGAACTGGAGTTTCTGCTCTTCATATGGGTGTCTACTAATCTGTCCTTAAACATTGTATGACAACCTTTTAGAGTGACAAAAGACTATATTTTGTGGTCCTTTTCTGCACTAACAACAAAATAAAATGAAAAGACTGAAATGTGGTGAAATTCTATGTTACCCCAGCCATAAATAAAAGTAGACTTTGGCCATAATGTCTAGATGATGCTTTAAAAATGTTAATTTTATTATCAAGATCTGTGCTCCATTGTGCTAAGTACTGTATTAACACAAGGGCATAGTCCTCATCCTGGACAGCTTTTCAGTCTCAGACCTCAATATACTGCAAGTGGCTCCTCAGAGATGGATCCATGTGCAGCCCCAATGAAGTTTGCACCAAGTAGCTTGCAGGATCGGGGCCTAAGGTGACTGACATAAGAAAGGGGAAGGGATGGAAAGGGATGCAATCAGATATAGACCACATATATATGTGCAATTGTTTGATAGTAATTATAAATATTGAAAGTTAGTGCTAGCTACCCCATTTGCCTTCCAGCTATTATTACATATTGCCATAAAATAAAGAAAAATCTGGTCATCTAGCCCACTCTGACGCAATGGCATTGTGCAGTTATCAGGGAATGAAGGACTTCCTAAAAGCACATGTTCAATACATGGTGCTTTGTCAGAGGGTTTTTGTACTGTAGCAAGGATTTTTTTTTTAAAAGGAGCATTAAATTAATTTTGTGCCAGTGCATATTATATATGGACAAGGGATTAGATGAAATGATTAGAATAATAGCCTAAGAAAAGATCACATCTCCCTACTGTGCTAATGTATTTGACTACATATAGCAACCCTTTTAGGCCACTGTTCACAGTGAATTGTAACAACTTCCTGCAAAGATCTAAGTTCTGCATCTTTTGAATGGCAAATTATTAGAACTAGGTCAGGTCTAAGAAGAAATAACCATTTGAAAGCCACTTTTGGTAGTTCACATTAATAAAGCTCTGCAAGTAATATATATATTCCCTGGTTCTAATTACAAACCCACAACAAAGGCATAACACATCCTATTCCATTGCCTAATATTACAGGTAAACTAGCTCCTGGCCTTAGGAAGTCTCCCAGGGATTTTCTCAAAGGCTCTTCATTAATTCTACACTTTGAACTGAGCAAAGGAAAGTACAAAATCCCGAACTAAACCAGAACATTTCACAACGTTTACATAGCAATTTTCACATGTAAACCTCAAAGAATTTTGCAAAGGAGGGTGGTAAGTATCATCGTGACAAGATAGGGCAACTGAGACAGAGATTAAGTGCCTGATTCAGCTCCCATTACAGTCCCACAGGAGTCTGTCTGTCCGTTGACTTCAATGGGAGTGGGATCAGGCAGTACAGGACTTGCCCCAGATTATAAAGCTGGCTAATGGCAGAGTCAGGACTAGCATGCAGGTCTCCTGGCTCAAAGGCCTGTTCCCTGACCACTGGACCACACTGGCTTCCTGGTATCTTTCACTTTTTAATTACCTTTCTATAGTACTGTTAATCCCTAAGGACCTGAAAGCAATGTGTAAACTATGGGACTAGTCCTGAGAGGCACCGTATATTGGCCTTGTTGGTTTTTAAAGCTCCTAAACATTTTAGGCTATGGCTACATTTTGACATCACCACCTTTTCCTTCTCCTACTGGGTATTGGTCCTTGGATGCCTCTAGCATTTAGAGATTGGGTTGCAACCTTTACGCTGCTCTGTATTACATTTTAGTTCAGAAGTGCTTTTGCTGTCATGAGCATTGGGGAGCAGGCCTCATGCTTAACATCCATCTCAGCTCACCAAGGGATTTTTATTTCAGGGTTTATTATAGTGATCTCATTTATTACTTTTTCCGCTTCCCTCCCCCACCAAATACTTTCCCTTCTGTTTCTCCCGGATTGCCTTTATATGGATAAGTGTGGAGTGAGTTGTCACCCACTCTGCCTGAGCTGTACAATCTGAGTGCCTTGGTTGGGGCGTGCTTGATTAGGAAAAACTACAATTTTCAAAGGAGCCTGAGAAAATGAGAGGCTCAACTCTCATTGCATTTCAATGGGCTCTGCGTGCCTAACTCCCTTAGACACCTTTGAAAATCCAAGCCAACATTATTATTAGTGCCTTCAGAAGGTCAGTCTGTGTTCTATGCAATTCATACTATTTGAAAGGCTGCCTACCATATTTTGGCTCCCAGCTACAAGAGTGTCTGCTGTAACTCATTGTCCTTTGTAAAATGCCAGTGCTGTTGGAAACTTGCAGTAGCTTCCTTGTTAGAGCTATGATGAAACACAGTGTAAATGCACTGAATTCTTTGCGGGTTATGTGGAATTCTATGAATAACCGATCCAACTAACCTTTTTATAAGATTGCCTATCTCTCTGGTATCTGATCAGTGGCAAAAGACTGAGCTGCGTATCTAAATAGTCAAATGTTTTTGTTTTAGACAAGGAGGGAATAGTCTTCTACTATACATGAATGGAGAGAGCAGCTGTAGCAGCAAAATGGGTAGGAAATACTTGTATATTCACTTAGACTCTCCAGCCAAACGGAGGAGTCAAACTGTATTGAGGTACAGTAAATATACATACACCAAAAAAAAGATTTTTGTTTCAAAATAATCTTCATTACATGAGGATTATCATAATTGTCGTTTCAATTATGACTTATTCTAGTCTTTTAAAGGGGGTATAATAGCATTCACTGTCTGCGACTGAATTACTGTCATTATGTTAAAGTTGCACTTTATCACTTAGCTTTCCTCCTTCATAAATGCTCCTAGATGCACGCCATTTTTTTCGCCATTACAAAATTTTAAAACCTAACGTGACAAAGTTTTGTATCCAGACTCCTTGTCACTAAAACTGTTCAGAGCAAAGGACTACAGAAGACAATCTACCATTGCTAATCCTGCTCTTTAGCAAAAGCAAGAGAAGATATTACGCGATTGCAAATCCCTATATTCCAATGGAGGAGCGCACATTGTGGCCACCAAAAAGGTAATTTTGGATAATTTTGAAAAGATGTGAGCTATTATGTGATTGTTAGTAATTACAACAAGGTTTAAAAGAGGCAGAGATTGTAGTTACCAAACAATGCAAAATCATTTCAGGTAGAAATAGTTCTCCACACAACAGCACAAATGAGGGAAGTGGTCGTTCCAAACTAATGATGTGGGTAAAAATCTGGAACTCTTCTTGATAAAAATCAATGAGTGTTTGGATAACATTTGGATAACATTTTGTTCTATATTTTAAAGCATGTTATAAGCATTAGTTAATTAGACACTCAATACCTCTGGGAGGTCAATAGATGTTGGGTCCATTTTACTAATTGGAAAGTATAGGCACAGAGGGATCAATTCTGATACCTTTACACAGTATAGCACCTTACTCCAGAAGTCCCACTGACATCAGTGCGACTACACCTGGAGTAAGGTGCTATAAAACATGAATAAGGATATCAGAATCTGGCGCAGAGATATTGAGACCAATATTTTCAAAAGGGGCTAAAGTTTTCGGGCTCACAATTAGAGAATTTAAAGAGGTCTGGTTTTCAGAGGATGGGTCCTCAGTACTTTCTGAAAGGCAGGCCCCATTAAGGTATCTAGTGCTGGGCACCTAAAATACTGAGGCACTTAAAACCACTTTTGAAAATCTCATCCGAAGTGACTTGTCCAAAGGCAAAGCAGGGAATGGAACCTCTGAGTGCTGATTCTTAGTCTACTGCTCTAATCTTGACAGGATTATAGAGCCATTTTTTCAAAAGCTATTCCCTAGTGATTTTGAATATCTCAGTTTTTGAGTGTCCAACTTTGAGATAAGTTAAAACGCCAGATTTTGAGGCCGTAATGAGCACCTACCTCTGAAAATGAGGCACCATAGGGTGCTTCAGCAACAAAAATGGCTATTCACTTCTGAAAATCAAAGCCTAGATTATCCCACTCCATTCAGAGGTATTTTTATTCTTGTTTATTTCCTCCTCCTCCTCCTAAATCTCAATTACCACCACCAAGTTTTTTAAGCCTGAAAGATTAGTAAGAGGCCGCCTCATGCCAGCACCACTGCACTTTGGCCAGGCAACCAGCAGCAACTCGGATTGTGTGTGTGTTGACTTCTTCCCTTGTTTGCACATAGAGAAGTCCTTAAGAAACCTAAGGATGGGCTCAGATCTAGTTTAATCACTGATTCATGGACTGATGAGTAGATTCTGGGCTAGACAGATTTATTGCACAAAGATTTTGGAGATTCCCCTATTTCATTAATTTTTTTAATCAAAGGACCTAAATTAGAATATTACAAGAATTAATGGGCGCTTTGAAATATTCATCTCATAAAAAGAGTTTGTGGCATAATATGAAATGTTTCTCCAGTGATCTTTTTTTTTTTTTAATGCTTCATAATGGGACCGTAAAAATGCCAACAGCCAAAATCAATAGTTTCCCCTTATAGAAGGCTCTCAGAAAAAGACTACAGTGGGTGTTGGGCTCACAGGTAGTCAGTTCTGTCTGAATGCAAATGAATGAAATAGAGAAATGATGTCATTGATTCGGCATTGTTTCCATCATTCCATGGTGTACCCCAGCACAACACATTTAACTCATCTAAACTTAAGCCAACTTTGCAAGGTGTGGAGTTAGTTCAGTTCAGATGGATATCTAAGGGTTGGGATGCTGAACTAATCTATCTGTACTCCCTGAACCTGAAAAAGTGGACTCATTTCACAAGAACAGACTTTCTCCTGTGTAATTTTTGACATTTTCAGTTCTGGGTAGAAATTCTGTAAACACAATCTGTTTTGTGGTATTTGGGCATTTCTGGTGCTAGTCCTAGAAATAATGGGGGATGAGAGAGAACCTTCAAACAACCTTCTCATTTCTCTGACAATTTTGAGGCTCCAGGAGAAGATTTTATTCAAGTTCCGTTATTAAAGGTCCAATGGTTCATGGGGATTCTCATTTAATCTAAATCAGTTCCTCTATCCCCAGTCTGGAACTCTAACAGCTTTATTCAAGAATCTTGTTTTGGTGATGTAAGAATGGCCAAATCCTCTTTGTGTTTGCTTCTAACAAGTCGAATTCCACTTTAAGGGTGAAATCCTGCCCTTTTTTCTCAGTTCTTCTGTTCTTACTCAGGGAAAATACACATTGACTTAAAATAAGTAAGTACTTGGATTCTTGACCCTAAATGTGGGCCTATGTGTAGTATGAAAATTATGGGAATGTGAGAGCACATCTGGTAATTGAAAAGATGAAAAAAGGTAATAATAAAATGCTCATTCTGAGGCAACAGTGATGAAGATAATGGATGATAGCTAAGCAAGCCATATGCACTTGGCTAACAGAATTAATCATGGACTGTACAATGCAAAACAAGAAAGAGAAGAACAATAAAACATTTAAAGACAAGAATGGATTTTAATTTTAGGAGGAGTATAAAACAATATGATAATGATGATAGCCAAGTTAGCCCTGTGCATGTATAATCCAAACAGGACACAAATTAAAGCTATAAATAATATTTAATTTGCAATACCAGTATAGTCTAAAAAGTAATATTGACTAAAAAAAATTATCAGAATGAATCAAATGAAGAACCCTACATGTCTGGAATATTCAGAAGGGTTGAGGCAAAGCTGAAAAAAATCTCTCTGATAGGAGGGCAGGGGTGGGAAATTGGAATAGCATGTTGTGATTTCCCAACCTGTGTTTAACAAAGGAAACCTTTGAAAACACTTACAGAGCCACTTAGCTGGATTGGAACTAATAAGGTAGGACTTAGACTTGTGATGAACGGCACAAAATTCTTGTAAAGTGGGTTTGTAAATACTCCATCTTGAAGACATTTTGCAGTATCATCTGCCATTAAGCTTCTAGCTATGGTACCTAAGGGATCTTCTTTGCTGTCTCTCACTGTCATATTTATTTGCTTTGTTTTTATAGCCTTGTATTTTAAATATACAGTTGGTGTACATTGTGCCCAACACTAAAGCATTCACTTTGTCTGCTCTGGAATTTCATGCAGCTCCCCAAAGTTGTGAGCAGGCCAGGCTAGCAAATGGATGTATTTGTCCAACGGCATTAGGGCCTGGTTGGTTCACTGAGTTTTTTCTGACTATTTCTGTGGCTTTGAGGAAGCGGGGGCTGGAGGCTTGGTTACTCTGACTCTTGAAGTTTAACATTACATATACTGTACTTAAGGACTGGTGAGATCATCGGTTGTGCTGCTTTGGAGCCTGATGCTGTGAAATGCTACGCGCTCACAAATCACATTAAAATCACTAGGAGTTCTGGGCGTTCAGCACATCACAAGACTGGGCCCTTTAACACAACAGCTTGAAACAAAACTTGAGAGGCCGTGTGTATATTGAAGGATAGGCTGATGCTAGCTTGATAGAGCAAACATTCCTGTGGGTTCTGTGTTGAATCAAAGTGGTGTGAATCTTGCCTTAGGCCAAGTTATCCAGTGAGTTACAGAGTGACCTCTGTTCCCACTGTATCAATGGTACTCTTCGGCCTTTATGGAGACTAACGAGTTCTACAGAGTAACTAGAGAATTCTCTGTTGGGAAGACTAAATGCTGAAAGCCTTTTTGTATTGGGTTGGCAAGGTTTGTTACATTGGCAATAAAAGGTGCAAAAGAAGTAATAATCACAAGTGAGTGACTATTAATTTGAACAATATTAGGTATGATTATGGCTATATTCTGAGCAGTCACATGCATTTATAAAGGAGACTGAATGCATAAATGTAAGAACAAAGAAATCACAAAAAAGTGAAAGTGGAGAGTAATTACTGATTTGAATAAAAATAATAACAAAAAGTAATAACCCTAAATAATGGAGGGGGAGGATGACAGTCAAGTTAAATCAATGTGCTTGCATGACAGGGTAACACCATTTCAGATGTAAGAACAAGGAGGGAACACAAGTGCTTCTAAAAATATTGTTTTCTGTCTCTACAAACGGAATAATACTGTACTTAATACAATGGTGGAATATGACAGTACAAAAGGTACTTCTGTTCTGAGTGCTTTCTTTGCCTTAAAGCTTTGTCTAATCACACTGTGCACAAACATCGCCAAAAGCTACAGCTTAACAACCTGCATTTTGCAAGCATGAAGGGTCATAATAAAAATGTTATATATTCTTATCTTTTTCTGGGGGGTGGGGATGAGGGTGGGGAGAACATTTAGCAAGATTTACATTAAATAGTGGTAGTGGTTTTTTTTTTTAATGGACAAGTTTGTTGTAGTTTATTTTTAATTTGATATGGCCAACTTACTTTTGTATTCCTAACTATTTCCTTTGCTTGCAGTAGCATCTCCTGATCATGGTAAGGGCAAAGCAGATCAGCTGGAGATAGCTCATAGTTGAACTTGGGCAATAAGCCAGCCATGTTGCCAGCAGATGTTTCATGGTATGTGGGTCACTGGGAATATTATTAGCCATTTTCCCCCTCTTCAGCACAGTCGAAACTCTCAAGCTGACAATTTGATACTTGGAGCACAACTCTTCCACCCGAAAACTATTTGTTATAAAAATATACTTAATTGTTTGGTTCCCTTGGGATTGATGTAGCAGACTGAGTGAGCCACTGTTTTGTTGGAAAGGTGCACATCGTATATTTTCCTCTAGCGTTCCCTTGCTAGCACACTGACCTGGATTGAAACCATGTTTATGCTTCTGTGAGAGAGGCTGATTTATATCAAACAAAGTGGTAACACATTTACATGGAACTGAAACCTTCACTTGAGATCTCATGATCACAACCCATAATACTGGGGAAAGGACACCGTTTGGAACAAGTCATTTGTTCTACAAGAGCTATTGCAATTGTTTGCAAATGGGAGACAAGTGAGGTGATGCCAGAATTTTAACCACCACCCCCTCCAAAATTATCCACCTCAGTCAGATATGTGACATTCTCTGGGTAAGACGATTGCTTATACAACCACTAGTTGTGGTGGCTGGAAGATGCGAGAGAGGACCTCCCTGTGCAGCTGCTGCCTCAGGCTGTGGTTCAGGAAGTGCTTAAGTCCATTCCTATATAAGGCCACTTCTGCTCCCCTCCCTCACCCGATGAGCTAAAAGCACAAGCTGCTTCAGCAAGCTGCAATAACTCATATCCTCTGTGGATCGGCACAGAGGCGAACCACACAGTCACCAGTGGGTTACTCAAGCAGTTTGCCCAGGAAGCGCTGTGGCCGGAGGCATTAGGTACTGTCTTGGAGGCAACCTATGTTCTTCTCAAATGGTACCCTACTTTTCCTCTATGCAAAGGGGGCTGTGCTGCAGTTTCCTTGTGCTGACTGAGTAGCTCAGCCATCTGGGTAAACCAAAAACTGCCCTTTCTGGAGTAAACAAAAGTCCAAGTCCTTTATCCAGTCTCTTCCCTGGTCACAGCCCTCCCTCAAGGATCTGTCGGTTTCTGCCCCCTGCTGGTCTCTTGGAGTTAGATGGGAGCTCCAGCCTGGAAGTCTTAAAGTCTGTCTACACTGCATTTTAAAACCTAGGGCAGCAATTCCCAGAGCCTGAGTATACAGAATTGGGCTCACACTATGGTGCTAAAAACAGCCATGTAGACATTGTGGCTCAGGGTCTGAAACCCACATCCTTCCTCGGCTTTAGAGCATCTACAATGTTGTGGGCCCTAAGATTCCCTGCTGCAGGTTTTAAAATGTAGTGTAGATGTACTCTTCGACAAGAAAGCCACCATCGTTCTGATCAACAACTTTCCCTGTTTCTCTTCCACTAAGACTACTTCCTGTGCTCTGTCAAAGTCCACTGATTTCCCCTCTTGGAACCTGGCTCTCTCTCTAGCAAAAGCAACATCCCCTCTTTGGACTCCTTTATCCAGCCATCTGACTCTCTTTTTAGGCCTCTTTCTAGGCCCTTTCTCTGGCTTCTTTAAAAGCTTTCCCAGGTTTTCTGAGGTCCTTGTCCTGAAGAGTCCCAGAGCTCTTATCCTTTTTCTTAGCCCTGCTGCCTCTCTCTGTTCTGATGGAATAGCTGCTTGTATACCCTGGCAGTCTTTCTCAGCGTCCCTTGCTGAAAGGCCTTCCACGCCCATCAGTCTGGGGAACTACACCTCCCAGAATTCCCCTGTTCTGAATTGAAACCTGGAACAGAGCCATGCTAGGTTAATGCCTCTCTTAAAGGATCAGAATATCCTGTTCAGCAAGTCACTTAACACCCCCACTCTGTTTCTTCATCTGTAAAATTCAGCAGCTGCAATTGTCCTACTTAAAAACTAATTAATGAACATAAGTACCAAGCAGCATTAGGGCCAGCCAGAGCTTAGGATCTCCTGGCTCCTAACGTTATTCACTTTCCTCATCTAGTGTAGCATTTTGGAGAACCCACCTGTCTCTCCTCAACTCCCTCTCAAGTTTGATATTTTTTTCAATAGAAGGGCTTTTCAAGTTGCAGCAAGCGATCTGCTACTTTGAAATTTTGTACAAATTGCTTTCCTTTTGCAGCTGTTCCCCCACCTCTAGGACAGGTACACTGAGTCTAGCACCATCCTCCACAATTTTCATAGTGGATTTGCTCAGCTCTGCTTATAGCTCCCCATTTTCCCGTTCACCAAGATAAGAAAAATAAATGAAAAAGATGAGGTTTAAAGTGGTAATGGTTACATGCAGGACAGGTGCCTGTGACTGGGGGAGGGGAAATAATTTCCATCTGATGGAGAGAGGACTGTGCAATATCCACTGAAATAATCTTGTAAGGTAGGGAAACCTACCTTGAAGGCAATCTGACTTCTTGCAGGGTTTTTCACAGGCTCCTCCCTTGCACAGCATTATTCCGACTGCAGTTTTATCACCATAAACTGTTTAGACTGATACTGTGGGCATTTAGCTGAGAAACAGGCTTTAGTGTCAACAGTAGCATGATCCCATATATCCTGTACCTTGAAATAGATGGGAGATGGCAGCAGGTTCAGCAGCATCATGCTATCAAAGCGCAGGGATCAGGCGAGCTTCCCCAACACTTACATGACTCAGCCCGAGGTGGTAACACTTATTAAGCGGACTGCGAAACACTCGTGTGCAGGTTTCTGTGGTAACCATGGTGCTCTGTGTACAAAACTTGCCTTGGCAATAGAAAGAGTTGAAAATTAAACTCCCCTATTGCCATGAAAAAAAGGAGAGAGAGAGAATTTACTTCCTTAAGAACTTTGGATAACACTCCATTACTTCTCCTTCCCACCTCACCTCTTCTCAGTGGATCCTCCTCCTAATGCCCCATACCTCCAAACAGGTGTAAAGCTGAATTATCAGCAGGCTCTGCCAAATTTAACAAGTTCAGACCGAGACAGCACTTCCCTGACTGGGTCAAATTCTATTCTTTGTTTAACTCCAGGGAAATTCTATTTGACTTCAGAGTTTGATCCACTTTATTTCTTACCAAAAAATGCCACTTTTTATTCTGTTGTGTTGCAGATCTAGCCATTTTCTGTTTGGGGAATGTGGAATCTATTTGGGTCATGGAAGATGGGGTGGGAGGAATACTCGGACATACCTGTTTCAGCACAATCTTGTTTCTTGGCCATGATAACATGAGAGAGATGTTGTTGAACACTGGCTGCTCACGGTGCATTCCTTCCTGGTTGTTTTTCTTATTAAGTGGGAGTTGTGCTGAGTTACAGAAGCCTGGCCTACATCTAAAATTTAGGTCAACCTAGCTAAGTTGCTTAAGGTTATAAAAAATTTCCCACCCTGAGCACTGTAGTTAGGTCAGCCTAACTGCTGGTGTAGATGTGGGTAGGTAGATGGAAGGATTGTTCCATTGACCTAGATTCTGCCTCCGAGAGAGGTGGGTTACTTGCTTCAATGGAAATACCCCTTCTGTCAACGTAGGAAGTGTTACAACAGTGCTACAGCAGCCCAGCTGCCATGTTGTTGGTGTGCTGCTTTAGTGGTTGTAGTGTAGATGTACCCTCAGAGGACCCTGGATAAGGGGAAGGGAGAAAGAAGGGGCTGGCTCGGGAGTGGTGGCCTCTTTGCTTAAGGTGGTAGAGGGTGCTAGTGTAGGGATCAGCACTGGATATGAAGATGAAGGTTCTGGGTTGCATTTTATTTCTTGTGTTTGCTCATTTCTTCTCACCTCGACCTACTATCACAGTGAGAATTAATCTCAGGGAAGGTGATACAGGAGCAGGCAAGCTGCTCCCCGTTCTGCATAAAAAATAAAACCCAGAGATGAATGATCTGGAGATGTAGCATTTTTATCAGAGTTAAAGGTGTTTCTCCCCCCACCTCTTCCCCTTTTAGTGTGTGCGCAGGCTGTAAGAATAAAAATTTCAAATGTTATGGTGCTGTGTAGCCTCTGTGTATGTAGAAAAATTGGAGAATTAGGGGAGAGAATGAGGGAGTGGTGAAGCCTTGTATAAAAATGACAGATGCCCTGGTTTAAAAGGTGACAATTTACCTATGCAGTGAAATGGTTCTGTCAAGGCATCAGGAAATTTGGGGACTTGAATTCAGAAGGGATGCATTTGAAAATGCCGGCTGCCTTGAGCTCCTGAAGTAGCCTCCGAGCTCCAGAACTGACGTTTTATAATTTTGCCTTATCTGCTTGGGTTTATCATGGTGGTAATAGGGATAATGACAGAGAGTCAGTCATTTCCACTTAGATGCCAGTTTTTAAGTAATAATAAGCTCACAGCGGGTTCGATTTGGTCTGCGCTGAGAGTACCTGGGGTTATTTTCCCTTTGCTTTCTTATGGTAAATTATCTCAGCCCACCAGGGCCAAGCTGATTTTCTAGCTGTAAAAACAGAGGAGACGAGCATGCAGCACCGCACTGCACACTTAGCTACTTCCCCCTTTGTTGTTTTCTATATGATATTTAGGAAGAGAAAATTCCCTAAACTGTCCATTGCAGTTGGAAGCCAGGTCATAACAGAAAATGTAAACTCATAGTGGACTATCTCCCCCATACCCTTACCCCACACAGCCCTCCTCTGTAGTGCAGTCCCTAATGGGGACATTTAAAACCAGTGCTTATGATAATGCCCTTGTTCCCATGGACACCACAGCACTGCAGAACCAAGATTAATGGAGGACCATTGAGACCGGTCCTAAAAGATTGTCCCTCTTGTGTATTATGGTCTGTCATGCTGCATCCATTAGCAGAGGAGCAGAGGGGTCCTCATCGTGTTGGTATCTCTGGGACCAAATCGAGCTACTGCAAGATGGCATTTCCGTAGCACATCAACAGATCATTTCACCACTGCTTAAGGCATCGTAAATTGGACTTATAGCTCAGCTGTTGGCATAAATAAGTCCCTTTGATAATTAGTGGAAGACGTTATGACACTCCAGGGTACAGGAGGGGACATTGGTACTGTCATTTTTTTCTCCAGCCCTGGCACCCTGGTGCCTCTGATCTTTCTGAAGATTCAGGGCACGCGCTCTTCATTACGGTTTGGGCACCAGGGACTTGTTTTTTTTGCAAGATTAATGAGCGCCACGGAAATTCTCCAGCGCATCTCGATAATTAAGTCTTTGTTTATCAAAAAACAAGTTATATTAGGAGCAGAAAATTCGCAGTAATTATTCATAATTCTAACAATTCAAGTATAGCTACCTCATTTGCCTGGGTAATTCTGCTTTTTAATTTCTTGCATACATTTGCATATTAATTTTGCCCGTCGGCTGCAGCAGGCTTTGACAGTTTGTTACTATGTGATGGTTTTCGCAGGGGTGCGACTCAGTTGGGTGGCATTTCGACTGGGTGCAATGATAAATTATGAATTTTCTAATTTGCTGCATAATGAAGTAACCCTTTCCAACCCAATTAAAAATAAAAAAGCAAAGACAGTATCTTTTAAAAAATATTTCCCAGGTATTTCATCTCTCCTTTTGTTGTTGTTGTTCTGAAGGCTGCTGCTGCTTTTTTTTTTTTTTTTTTTTTTTACTTAAAAAGCAGATGACTGCATTTGCAGCCTTTCAGAATGACTGTGCCTTTCCATACATCAAACATGATTCATGATTCATGTATCCCCAGACTGTATGCATGCTTTAAATTGGCCACTCCTCAACCCACAGGGCAATCAGGGATGATAGGAAAGAAGTCCACGCTTCTTTTCTGAAGTCCAATTTGGGCTGGAGTGATCTGTGTCTGTGTGTCTGTCTGTGTGTCAGGGAAGAGGGATTTCAAATGAGGGAAATAAATGCTGTGTATTTCTATTACATACTTACTCAAGAGGCTATGCTCCTATAAATTAACTGCTGAACTATAGTGTGGGCTCCTTCCGCATTTCTTAAAATGGTTATTGAAATAAAAGATATATATTTATTACCTCAGCATTGTAAAAAAGAAAACAATCTGTAGTGTCTTAATTTGTGGGTGAGAGGTAAGAGATTTTAGTTCACTGTTGGTAAGTGCATCAGTACATTTGGTAATTTTATGCCCCTAATGCGGTACTTAGAAAAACACAAGTATTGCTGGGTAGAATTTGTGGTGTTTCATTATACAACTGGAGACATGCAAAACGGTTTAGAAATACCATAGGCCTGATGCCATCCCGACTTTAAAGAATGTGAAATAACCCAGCCAATCTGTTTAGCATGATGCAAATACTGTAATTATACAATTATGCTGTATTTTTAATGTAAAGATTCCTATATATTTTGCTGTTCTTTTAAAATTCTACATTATGAAGGGATGAAGCTGTCATTGTATCAGAGGCTACACCACAACCATACAGCAACAGATCACAAAAGATTTTGACACTAATACACCACAACCAAAAGTAGAGAGCCCACAACACTAATGCAAAATAACAACAAAAGTGCAGATCACATTGCATTAATTCAGTACATTCACGCAGCACATAACCATACGCAATACAAACATAGTCGTCTGTGCTCTTACAGCAAGCCTGGCAACACGTCACACAAGAAACTGACACCACATTGCACTAATATAATAAACAGCACAGCTACTCAAGCGCAATTTAGACAACATTACTATAATACACAGCACACAATATAAATCCAGCACAACCTCTCAACACAGAGTGCACAATGATATAACATTAGCATACCAGCTGAAACCAGACAACATTAATGTAACACATCCCTACACTACAGCGCAAATGACAATAATAATGAACAACTCTACAGCACAGTCACAAAAATATGCCAAACCACTATTGTACAGTGGTGCACAATACATTTATACAACACCGTATCCTGCCCAGTGTTCTCACAGTACATTTCATAGCTGTACAGAACAAAGGCTACAATGTTAATACAACTTACCATGATCACACAAAATTAATACAGCCCAAACACCTACAATAAAGCTAACACAGCAAAATGCAGACCATCGCACAGAGTGCACACCCTTACTATGCAATGCAGGCCAACAGTACACAATGGTGGTAATGAGTGAATAAGTGCACAGCACACAAAATCAGCATCATACAACCACAATGTGTTGAGCGGTACAACAGCAAAATCACACAACATGTTGCCACAACAGTTCACTAAAAGGAATAAATTGCAACACAAATGTGAGCACACAGTGTTGATATGTACAATTTACTAGAACTGGTCAAAAATGTTCCGGTGGATCCTTTTTCCATTGGAAAATGCTGTTTTATCAAAATCTAAATCTTCCATGTGTCAATTTCAATGAACCTTTGTGTGTTAAAAAAAACCAAAATGAATAAAATTGAATGGAACATTTTGATATTACATAGCGAAATTATTTTTGTTTAGACATATATTTTATATTATAAAGAAATTAAAAAGTCAACATTGCAAGAAAACTTAGATTTTATTGAAACAAAGCATTTTAATAGATCTGAAATATTTTTTTTGCAGAAAATTTCAAAATTTTGGGTTTTTTTCCCTGATTTGGAATATTTTTTTTTAAATGTTGGAGTTTCCCATGGCACAGAAGTTCCAATTTCTGACAAGATCTTCTAATTACACTGCAAAAGGCCAGACACAGTAATGCAGCACAACCCATGCTACAGCACCAGCAAAAATAATAAAGTACATCAACACAGCAAAGAATGCATGGTACTAATACAGCCCATCACAGCCTGCCCATTGCTAACACCACTCAGAGCTCGGAACAGTAAACTACAGACTTATGCAGCAGAGCACTACTACGTAAGAGTTGTACTCCATAATATAGCTATGCCAATATTCACAGCAGAAAATGTAACAATATTAATAAGGTAAAAATGTAGTAATAGTGAGTATAGCATACCGAACATAGTAATGATAGACAGAGGAGCATATCCAGCATAGATAGCACAGCTGCACTTCAGTGGGGAGACACGAATATTGAGGGGTGCTGCAGCGTGGCGCACACCACGTTAATATATAATGGTTCCATGTTGCACACAGTATACAATCCCACCACACTGAAGAGCTGATGCCAAAGTGCATGAGGTGTACAGCAATAATGCTGCACCACTGGGTGCCATACGCAGAAGCCTTCAGAGACATGACAATCACACTATACAAACTAGACACCTGGTGAAACAAGATAACAACCATATAAAGTAAGGTGAATGAGCACCAAATGCATGCTAATAATGTGAGCTTGAGACCGAAAACATCACTATAACCTGGTAAAGAGCACGCTTAGTTCAGGACATTAATATTAATTTAAGCTGATGCATGTTAGGGTTTTCTTTAGTGCCCATCACAGTAGAATCTAAAGTGCTGCTCAGGTACCATAGGTGTGCATAGCAAGGTACCCTAGCAGATTTCAGTGAGTTGTCTCTATTTCCCTGGTTTTACAAAGTTCTGCTATTTATTATTCAAATGAATATAACACTAAACAAAGGAGAACTCATCCCAATCCATGGACAAACTCTTAAAAACACATCTCCTATAATAAACAGACTCCAGCAATTACTCACAGGAAAACTATCTCAGCAGCCCCGAGACTAAACCCAAATTTAATAGACTCCACTAACAAAATCACCACCACAGTCCCTACCTCACCCATTGTCCTGCGGGCTAGAGAGAAGATGTGCCTTGCAGCAAGCTTTAAAGATTGTCATGCACCAAAAGAGGAAGTGAATGTCAAAGGTACAAGGCCCAAATTGAGGAACCCCTGCCATAGCCCTTTCTTTTTTATATTAATGGGGCTCTAGCTGAGGGGACTGCAGGCTGCAACAGTGCCAGCATCACATTGGGGAAAGGGGTGGGTGGGTCTTTGTCTTTGCTGCAAGGTTAACTTGAGTTATAACTCAGTTGTTGTCCCTAACTTGAACCCTGACCACCCTTAATTTGGGTGTGGTGGTACATTTAACTCAAGTTGGCTGGCTCCTCAGAAGTATAGGCTAATGCTCAAGTGAGCACAATTTGTTAGCTGCTAATGTTACTGCTCTGTGGTATGGATGCAGACTAGTCCTTCAGTGCCTTCCCATAATTTCTCTCATGTATGCCAAAAAGACAGACTGGTTTTCCCATGATTCACTGGGAAAGAATTCATAGAGAGGCTCATCTTAATCCATCTCAAAGAACCATGAGCTGTACCCTGTGAATTCTTAGCGCCAAACATGAGTGAATATAGTCCCAGTGTGGAGGCAGCAGCTCAAATGTTATTTTGTAGCATGGTCACACTCTCACTTGCACTAGACTAACTCAAGAGAAATAACTTGAGTGTAGATAACCTGAGTTAACTCTGCAGTGAAGACATGCCCTGTGAAGCACTAGTCGCATGCCACCTAGGATCAAACCAGCAGACAGGGTGGCGCTTTTCCCCACCCCCATCTATGGATAACCAAGAAGTTGCAATAATTTCTTTCAGGTGAGGCCCTTACACCTATTCCTTTGTCACCTTGAGGTTAGATTGCTACAACAGTCTTTACGTGGAGTTATTTCAACACTTGACTCGGTGCTTCCTTGTTTGGAAAGCCTTTCACCCACCTAATTCCCTGCCTCTCTGTCTGTACTACAGCTGGGCAAAATTTTCTGTCCAAAACATTTTTGGCAAAATATGCAGATTCAATGACACTTTGTGACTTCTTGTCAGTTTTCAGCTAATTGTTTCAGCTGGAAAAAAACAAAACAAATAAAAAAAAATGAAAAACCAAAACCAAAAAAACTCTGAAAACGCTGAAACATTTCATTTTGATACTTTTGAAACAAAATGTTCCGATTTTTGGGGGGGCCCAGAATGACTTTGTTTATAAATTTCCTTCAATTTTATTTTTTTTAATAGAAACATCACTAACCCCCCACCCCAGGATTGAAATCAGACTAAAACATTTTTTGGGGGGTCAAACTAAACATAGCCCCAAACTATTTTTTCAACTTTTTGATTTACCAAAATCTGGAAAAATTTAATTTTCTGGTTGACCTAAAATATTTTTTTCCCAATTTTGTGGAAATGCCAGAGAACCAAATAATAATAATAATAAATAATAAAAATCTGCTATTTGAAGAGCTCTAATCTTGATTGCTATAGCAGCTTCTCTGCTCTGTGAATCAATGTGTGTGTTTCAAAGAAGCTAAGTACATCATATTCCATTCATTTGAGAGAAAACTGTAACTTCTTTTGTCATTTGTCTGTTACCTCAATGTGCCTGTGTTTTACCTTATATAAGAACTACATTTTAAAGTTTCATACTGGAGTCAAAACAAATAAGCTCTAGAGATGCAGCTGAAAAAAAAGCTGGCAAGAGCTTGTGTGTGCGTAAACTGAGGCATAGCATTGAAATGACTTGCCCAAGGTTGCCCAGAAAGACTGTGACAGAGCCAGGATTAGACTACAGGTCTCCTAACTCTTTCTTTCCTCCTCTAACCACAGTATGCTTGGCTTGATTCTTAACCACAAGACCATATTTCTCCTCTGGAGGGTGGGCAGTCAGTAATTATTTTCTGGCCATTCAGCAATTCACTGAAGGGGCTAGAAGGATTGAGTTGCTCACCTATCAGAGTGAGCAATGGTGAGGTTTCTGATATTTTCAAATCAAGCTTTTTCCCTGTAAAATTGCCTAGGTACATCTTAAAAATTAAAATAAATCTTTCTTTAAAGGAAAGAATCCATTTCTTGTCTAGGGAGAGGGAGATCTGCCCATAACAGTCCAGGGATCTGCATGTAAGACTTCAAATCAGACATAGTCACAAGTTCTTCTCCTAACTCTCTATGGGTAAGTTCCTGAGGGCTTAGCCCTTGAGATGCTGAGTGCCTCCTGCCAAATGCTGAGCATCTTTGATGTCCACTGATTTCAATTAGAGGTGAAGTTTCCATGCAAGAGGAGCCCACCATCTTGCCCATGTGGGCATTTCACCTTCTGTCTCAGTTTAGACATCAGTAAAAGGGGGGAAATACTCACCTTTCAGGGCTGTGGTAAGGGTTAGTTAAGCAAACCCGACGAGATAATTTGTGACACAAATGAAATTTTTTGTGGTCAAAATTTTTGGGGGGGTTGCTGAAAAACCAAGAATTCTTTTTTATGAAAAGAGATTTTTTTCACAAAAAAATCCATTCAGTTAAAAAAAGCCATTTTCCCATCAAAAAAACATTTTGATAGAAAATTTTCCACCAGCTCTATTAACTAGAGTGTGTGTTTGTAAAGCAATTTCAATATGACAAGCAATGCATACATATTAATTATTATTAATAAAAGTATCAATCCTATGAGATCATTTCAAAATGATCAGGTGAAAAATATATGAGATGGTAAGAAGTTCAGAACTTAAAGCTACAAATATGCAAAGAAATATTTATTATTTAACATGGACCAGTTATTTTTCACTATTTAGTATTAGAGCTGCAGATTTTACATCTCAAATCTAGAATTTCTTTAGAGCTTTGGCAGTATATTGATAAAAATGGTCACTTCTACATGTTATGAAAGAGATTGTACTGGGTTTTATAGGAAATAAGGTCGTGCATGTTACCTGTGATGTTTTTCACTTTTTGACTAGCTCTGTTTCCATAAGGAAAAAGATGGTCTGTTTTCCTTATTTGATAAAGACAAACTGCATTTAATTTTCTATAATGATCTGCAAAGACTGGCAACACTCAGTAAAGTTTGTCAAAAGGATAATATGTGTTGACTTAACCCCCCTGTTAACAGGCTCAAGCCAGTTAATATGTTTGTGACATGGATGAAAATAATCATTTTATGCTGTTTAGGGGATCCATGAATAAAATATAGGGTACACAGTTAAAGGAATCAAGGAGAGGGACTGGGAAAAAAAAAATCAAATCTGGTGTTTAAATAATTTCAGACTGAAAGCAAAGGGATTTGACTGCAGCTTCCCACTTCCCCAGCCGTATTTGTATATTGTGGTTCAAAGTTTAAGATTCAGATAACACTCAGTATTCAAATTTGTCTTAAGCCATATGTGCAGGTGAGAAATTACAACATTTTGCACTAGTTAACATTCATTTTATTTGAAACTTCAAAAGCAGAACTGGTCTGCTAACATTCTGATCTTCACTTGACTCTTTAATAATATTACTTGAGATATTTTGAGTGGAGCTGATTTTAAAGTACAGGTAGTTAACCAGATTTTAGACACCTTCCGAAACTAAACAAAACTTGTGTCACCCTCATGCCAAAGTCAGTCATGGTTAGGTTCTTTTTGCGGCATCCAGAGATCTTGTGTGTAGGAACAACATTAATTTTTATTACACTGGTAATTAGAATGCAATACAAATAATTGAATAGCAAGTAGGAAATATGATGTTCTAAATGTATCTGTAACAATGCCCTGCTATGGTGATCAGATTTTGTTGATGTATTAGTGTATAAAAAGAATTGAGCACAAGGCTAGAAATAGACAATCCTATTATGCCATTTTTATATAAGATATAAACCTGAGCCTATGTACTAGCATCATGGGGCTAGCTTATTTCATGGCCTTATATTCTCAATGACCAATTCTGGAGGTAGTTATAAACCAGGGGAGTTATGTATTGAAGTTAAAGCTCAATAGGAATCTGAGCCGTTGGGAACTAGACATCCCCACGCTGTGTAACTTCAGTATATTATCTTTCTTTCCCACCCAGTTTGCTAAAAGTTTTGGAAGCCTATTGTTTCCTAGCCACTGATGATGTATTTTGAAGTAACCCTGTAATTTAGTACCCTGTCTTTATCAGCCCACAGTGCTTTTTGTTCTCTGCAAAAGCAAACTAGTGTTACTTGTTCACTAACCTAAAAGTAGTGGCAATATTGAGAGGAGAAACCAAGACAAACAAAACTGATTAGGGAGAGACTTGCTTTCAGGAAACCTTTTCCTGTCACAGGGGGATGGATAACTAAAATAATGTTTCAATAATTTATGCAGTGTGCACATGAAAAAACATTGGAATTGTGAAATGAAGACAACGTATAAAGAGCAACTGAAGTTGATAACTGCTTTAATCAGTTCAGATGATAATTCTAAAATAAATTGGGAAATCACTCTTTCTCTCAGCTCATGAATGGCGATGGGACTTGAATGTATGTTCTTATATTGTTCCCCAGAATTTCACTTCAGCTCCTGTCCTGGTGAGATTAAACCCACTGATGTTGGTGCTGGCTTTCTTTGGGGGGAAAAGTAGCCTGCAGAACTGGCTATATAAAGACACTTATCACCAGGAATCTATGTGGTCTAGTGGTTAAAATGGAGTTTGAGGAGTCTTGTGTCCCATTCCCAGCTCTGCTACTGACTATGGGTAAGTCATTTAACCTTTCTGTGCCTCAGTTTACACATCTATAAAATGGGAATATTTAGCCAGTTCACAAGAATGTCATGTGACATAAAGTGAATGTGTGTAAAGCACTTTAAAATCTTTGGATGAAAACTGCTACATACCGTTAAATGACTTTTCAGACTTAAAGCATCAGCACCTTCTGTATCATGCTATTCTCTCTCATATTCCCATTTCATCTGAATATGAAAACAAATATATTCTGTAACAAGGTAATAAAATATTGATTCTGTCCTAGGCGGCACTCGGGGGAGGGGGGAGAGAGGAACAGAGCAGGGTCACTTAAGGGCTGGCTAATTTCCAGAGTCTTTTGTGTGGGAGGCTTGCTGTGCTGGGGGCAAGAGGCTGTTGGGACTTTTGAAACTGCAGTGTCTCTAATCCTCTCTTCAAGGGTTAAATTACAGACTGTTTCTGTCTCTGGAGTTCTCTCTTCAATGCAAACTCAGGGCTCCAAGATCTTGCAGGACTAATATCTGGGTCAAGAAGTGCAGTTCTATTTTTTTTTTTTTTTTTTTTTTTAGAAATTCTGTTCTGGCTTCTCTGTTCTGTGGTCCTGCTACGGGCAGGGGCACATCTTCTGTGTCTCGTTCCCAGTGCTTTGAAGAGATCCCAGAGCAGCAGCAGCAGGCTCTGGGCATGTTGTGGGCTTGGGGAAGACGGGGCCCCAAAGCACAGGGCCCATGGAGGTGCATGTTCTCCACTATTCATAGATATTTAGGTCAGAAGGGACCATTATGATCATCTAGTCTGACCTCCTGCACAACGCAGGCCACAGAATTTCACCCACCACTCCCACAAAAAAACCTCACACCTATATCTGTGCTATTGAAGTCCTCAAATTGTAGTTTAAAGACCTCAAGGAGCAGAGAATCCTCCAGCAAGTGATCCGTGCCCCTATCTTAGAGACTGCAGAGGAAGTTGAAGCTTTTCTGTTTCTCTCCTCTCTCCCTGTCCTCTTCTCTTTGCTCCCTCCCCCTCCACCAGCCCCTTTGTCGACACTTGATCATTTACATCAAGTTGACATTCGCAGAGTTTACTCAGGGGTCTGTAATTGTATTCTTTCACCGGTTCTGCATTACCAACCATGAAAATGGAATCTTATCATCCCTGACCAATTTTTAATGTACAAAATGATTTGGCCGAGGTTCAAAGGGAGTCACAATTGAAATCAGGTGAATGATACATGTAGGGTTTTTTTCAGTTTCTCTGTGCCTTGATTTGATTTTTCTCGTATGGCATACAGGGAGAAGTAGCTTATTTTTTTTGTCTCTGCAAGCTATATAAATGTGTATATATACTGTGTGCATTATCTATCTATCTATCTATCTAATCATTTAAATTTACTTATTCACTGTGCGATGGATGACAGTGAAGTTTCCTATAATCTCTAAAAAGCAGTCAAACAATTGGAACAAAAAGCCTGCTGATAGTGCTCTGGGATTAAGAGGACATTATTAAATGAACCTCCTTTGCCACATGAAAAGGGACCTCTAAGACAAAAATAAAAAATCAGGGCAGAGTAAATCACCAAGTTGGCACCATAAGAAATGGGGGTTGGGGGTGGCAGGGAACAATAGGGAATCCTCCTTACTGAAATACATACCATCGCCAAAGGAACAGAGCCCTCCTGCTATGAAGAGATGAAAGGGGAGTTCCTGATATCACATGTTGTTTGAATTTTTTTTTATCCTTTGGAAGTTTAGTGTTGTGAATAATATGGACACCAATAACTCAGTCATGCCCCTTCTTTTAAGAATAGTTACTGAAGATGAGGGAATCTGTGTCCTTGTGTAGCTCCTATAGCTGTATTATTGAAGTGCCTCACGAATGAATGAATTTATGCTTGTGACACCTGTCTGAGGTAGGGGAGTATTGTTGTCCCTATTTTATGGATTGCAATAGAGTGACAGAAAGATGAAAGATGAAATTTTCAGACGTGGCCACTGATTTTGAGTGTTTGAGGTGAGAAACCTTGGGCCTCTCTTTTTTGCAGGTGCTGCTCACCCACTGCTCCTGTTGGGTACAATTGGATTTGTGAGTACTCAGAACTTCTGAAAATCAAGCCCAAG
Source organism: Chelonia mydas (assembly GCF_015237465.2). Classification (NCBI taxonomy): domain Eukaryota; kingdom Metazoa; phylum Chordata; order Testudines; family Cheloniidae; genus Chelonia; species Chelonia mydas. The sequence goes on from NC_051246.2 coordinate 107,100,002, forward strand.
AGAAGTCAAGTTCCACTTCCAGTACCAGTGTTCACTTTTGGACCAAGTGACTTGTCCAAGTGCATTCAAGGAGTCTGTGGTCATGCTGGGAGTTGAACCTAGATCTTCCCAGTCAAATACTTTGCTAGAAGGCCATCTTTCCTACCAAGTCAGAGAATGCCAAATGGTGTAATAAAATGACTATATGCTTTGTGCGTGTGTATATGTTTGATGGGAACACCTATAGGACAGGGTGCCATAAAGGGGGATTTTTTCCTTAATATTCAGGGCAGATTGATGGAGGGCTGATGTCTTACCCTCAGTGAGAGTATGGGGTGGGGGGGGGGGGGGGAAGAGGAGATTTCTAATGGGGGTCACACTAATCTTGAAGTGGTTTAGGTTTTTTTTTGGATGCGGGGAAGGAATCACTAAGGGATGCTCTCTAACTATGCTAGTGCAAAGGGGCTCAAGGTGTCCCCTTTGAATAAGCCTTTCCTGGGGTGAGAGTGGTGTAAACAGCAAGATGCCATATCTGGTGCTGTCCATTTAATAAAAGGAAAAAAGGGATGTAGGATTAGAAGGTTCTGAGGCTGTTGGGAGAACAGTCCTTCTAAGATACCCTTAAGGTATCTTGGGAATCCAAGCCAAAGACAGAATAAAGAGAAATGCTCTCCAGGACCTGGTTTCCCTAGAGGCTCTGATGAGCAGGCAAAAGACTCTGAGCTAGGTTTGGTGTTGTCTCCTACAGCATAGCCCAGGAGGAGCGGAGGCAGTTTTACACCTTATTTGTGCTGCCCAGATTCTGGTTGGCTGCAGGGCCTGAAACAAGGCTGCTCTATCTTGCAGTGACCTTACTTGTGCCCTGTGTGAACTGCTCTGCAGCTCAGAATTCCCAGAGTGCCAAGAACAGCAAACGCATCTATATACTAGGAGCTGCGAAGGTGCAGCATTGGGCTGCTTACATTGTCCCAGTCACTGGCTTACGCTCCCATGTCTGTTGCTGCCTCCATACAGCTCTGATATGCCACTGCAGTTGCATATAGGGTCAGGAGCAGGGGCCAGAATGTGATCCACTGAGCGGAGAGAAGTGCAAATATGTCACAGGAGCATCCTTGGGGTCTGTCAGAGTTAGGATTTATCCTGGGGCAAGATGTGAAAAGTCACAGGCAGAAACAGCTCTGAGTAAACCAACTTGGCATTACCTGAGCCAGCCAATCAGAAATCAAATAAATAAAAATGCCGGACTGCCCCAGTCCCCAAAAATGTACTCTCTTTAAAAAATGAAAGTTGAGACTCAACCCTAATCACTTGCCTCCAGGGGCTGGAGCTTTATAAAAATATCAAATATTGCAAGGCTTGCAATAAAATTGTGCAGATTGTGAACGCTGAAATGTATACAATGAATGCCAAAAAATAATTGCTGGGAATGCAACATTAAAAGCCAGAACAAAAACCACCACCTCAGCTACATTCCTCAAAACTCTGAGGGGCAACGGGAGAGTGAGACTCCTGTGTAGCGATATCTTCAAAGAAGCAGAATTCCGGGTAAATAATTTCCCTCCTTTGAGCTACCAGATACCATCATCACAGGATTCCCACTTTTGGAGAGTAAGTAGCTTGAGGGATATCCTAAAATAAGAAGTAATGAGAGCTCAGAGTAAAGACAGTGGCAAACATCAGTTAAAGTGCAGTTGATGGAGCTAAGAGAGATAATTTCTACCCAAGCGGTTCAATATGTGAACGGAATTTCATTGTTTGACTCCTGTATGTGTGGCTGTAGAACATATTATAGCTGAGTAGAGCCAGCATAGGAGGGAATGGTATCTGTTTATTAGAGCTGATAAGAAACAGAATTTCTTTCCTGCAACATCCAAATTGGGATAAAAGAAATATCATTTGTGTGTGTGTGTGTGTAATAAAAATTCAGAAAAATTGTATTTTGAAATGTTGAAATGTTTCATTTTGGGTCAGTTCAGCATTAATTTGTCTGCCTGAAATGCCCCATTACAGAGAGACAAGGCAGGTGAGGTGATATCTTTTACTGGACCAGCTTCAGTTGGCAAAAGAGACAGGCTTTCCAGCTTACACAGAGCTCTTCTTCAGGTCTCATGGGAATGGTAGTTTGGGTGCTTCGTGACCCCATTCAGCCTTGTGGGCACACTACTTCTTCCCCCACACTGTCAGAGGGGCCTGGTCAGAACCCTGACTGGCTCTCAGCTCCCAAACAATCAGCCAGCGGGGAGGTAGTAACTGGCACTGAATGGCATGAGGTGGAATCGGAGCCTGTGTTGAGGGGAAGTGGAGTGGCGCGGTATGAGGCAGCAGCATCTTTACTAAAAGACTGCCCCCCGGCCAGTGACCGGGCTTATTCTTTAATTTTTTTTTCTGGGGGTGTGACCTTGGGGCTCAGATTTGGGTGGGCCTAGGTGCCAACCCACCCAGTCCCATCCATGGCTCCGCCCTTAGGGGGAGAGAGATTTGGGGGGCTGAGCCCCCACTAGCCCTAGCCACCCTGTCACATATCTATATAACCAGATGACGTCAGTTAGTTTTGCACAGGTGTCATTGACTGGAATTTAGTAAACAACTCCGCTGATAATGTAAAAGAAGGAATAGAATCTCACTCTCCTAGATGTGTTGACTATGCAGTACTAAGAGGAATAAAAAACAACAAAAATTTAATTTTGTCAGGAAAGTAGGCAGATGTGACACTAATTACACACTGGGAGATGATCTGCTTAAGAGGCTGCTAGTCATACACAGTCACTTTTCAGTCTAGAACCACACGTTAATCATGCGCTGTGTAATGGTGTCTGAGGAATGGCATGGAAGAAAGTGCATGGTGGCACTCAACTTCCAGGTTCCAGTCAGGTTTGTGTCTGCACGCCAAGAATAGAATTCATTATTGCTTTTTAATCTTACTCCTTATGTGAGACACTGTCAATTCAATTTAAGATCAGAATATAGAATTTTGTAAATCAACTTTATATAATGAAATTGAAAAGCTTCCATGATGTTTAAAAAATTGTCCATGGGAAGCTTAATTTTAAAGGAACAGCATTTCCCTGCATTGTTTGTAGTCCAAACATTGCAGCATCCTGCTAATGTATGAGAAACTGAGTAGAAGCAGGCAATAAATACAAATGAAATTGACTCCTCTCTCTTTCATTCTCTGCCTGATGTGCAAAAAGTAAACAAACTACGTATGTGGTGTTGAGTGTCTTTGTTGTGACAATCTAGTGTGTTTTTAGTATAACTAGATATAATATTTTTCAATGAAATCAGCCACTTGAAGAGTTCACCAAGCTTTATTGTACCAGCATTTTCTATTAATATATCATTTCTCTATCATGTATTCCTATATCATTTCCCCAGTCCTTGCATTTTTGAAACTGAAAAGTAACTTTTAATCTGAAATTCTTGCAAATATTTGATATGAGGGAGGCATGGAAGGAGGCAGTGATGGTGCCCTGTACAGGCCACTTATTTAGAGGACAGAGCAGAAAGTTGGTAGCTAGGAACCCCTGAGTTCTGTTTCTACCTTTCCGAGTGAATGACCTTAGTAACACTTTGCAGTTTATAGATAATGTTTAGTTAGCTAAACTTCATGTGAAATTAGGGGCATGCATGTAGGGCCGTGGTTTTGGACAGACCTATGCCATCCATTTAAAAACAATGATCTCAGTAAATCTCCATATGCAGGTCCAATGTTCCCTCTAATTTTTGACAGGCCGTGTGAGCAAAAAATTTCTTCTGTGCAAATTGTGCTTCTGTGCAAATTTTTGTGCACACGGTGTTGCACTGTGTGCATGGGGTTTAGGATCTGTGTGTGCGCGCACATGCACACAGCTTAGAGGGAACAGTGTGCAGGTCCATTTATTACAGCAAATGGGTTTTAAAGGGATAGTTGATGGCCTCTAGAGAGATATTTATAAAATCAGAGACAGTCTTTGTATGGATTCCTCATCAAGCACAAATAGACAAGTCACAACAAATTTTGTTTGCTTTTCCAAACTTATAGCAACCTTTTGAGATTTCCCCTCCCTCAAACCTTCCTCTCTCTCCTAGCTCCATCTTCCTCTTTCCATTGCCTTTCTCACTCTCCCATTCTTTTAATAGGACTACTTACTTCTCACGTCTATCTCCCTTGCCCCAACTCCTTTACCATGATCCCTAACTCACTCTTTCCAACAGTTTTCTCATCATTGCTGGTGTTTCTACTGGTCTGGCCATCTAGGTCCTAATGGACCTAGAAGGAGGCTGCATTCAAATTTAGGTTTCTCTGAGACCTTCCCATATCAGAAGCATCTCATGTCTGTTTCAGGGGAACCTTCTGAGAACATGAGCTACGCCATGAAGAAAGACCACTGATTGGAGATTGGAGGGAAGACTATTTGAACCTACTTAAAGTAATAGCTTGGGATGAGATTATGGTAAATCTTTATTTTTGAAACAACTTTGCTCAGCACTATTTTGATATCTACTGCTCAAGCCAAGATGGGAAAAACTAGGTTTGCAGAAACACAAGAGTCAAATATTTTTGGCTCTAGGTTCTAATTTATCTGGCCCCCATGTTTGGGGCAGCTTGAGTATGGGCAGGTAAATGGTTCTGGTGTTTTTCCCATCTTGAGAGAATACCATCCTGTTTACCCAGAAAATGCAGACAGCCAAACAAGAAATTATAGGGTTTGAACGCTCTTAAATAAATTCTTCCTGTTAGCAAATACTGGTGACATCAGACTGTTGTACCATGTTTAATTGAAAGTGGCAAGCAAACACTACACTACTGCTTCTAAACTGCCTGAAAGCTGTTGAAAGCTTTAGCATGTTAAAAGGAAAATGGCTAGATTCCATCTCCCTTTCTTTTAAATAGTAATAATAATAACCTTCCTATGGCTCTATAATTCCACGTTGTATTTATCAGCCTGTGCTTCAGAATACCTTGATTTTTGATCAACTGTATTTCTACTGATAATCCCTATGTGAGGCGATTAGCAAAACATTCAACTACTTGCTAAATGAAAATATGACAATGAGTTTGTTCAGGTGTAATTTATTTTTAATTGATTATAAGAATTCAAGTGTGTCTGTGTTATAAAATAATATGCTATGTGAGAAATACAGGCAATAACCTGGGCGTTACAACAGATTTAGGAAAGGGTACTCCTTGGTCTATATGCTGAGAGCTAAATGGCAGTCTGGTGCCAACAGTAGGGGATGACATTTGTAGAGTCTAATAGTTGCAAACCCTTCAGATAAGTCACCCTTACTTTTCCCTGGTCGGAGTCCTTCTGGAAAGGAAGATCACCTTTAAGGGAATGAGATTCCATAGAATAGGTTCAAAACTGATTGATTCTTTTCATATTGAGTCAATACGAGCTCCATAGTTTCTAAATACTATTTAACTATATTTGAATAACATGTTTTTAACTGGCTGGTACATTTTTTCTCTTATCCACATGAACTTGCACTTTTGCCAGTTAAAATTCATTGATATCATCTCTACTGTATGTCAAGTCTCCTAACACAAGCTGAGGGCTTACCCAACAGTTGATTAAATCTATTAAGAGAACTGTACTTGTTTAGCTAACTATTGCGGTTTTAGAATTCCATGATGAGCCTGTAATTAATCCTGTGCTGCAATTTCCAGAACATCATTCCACATGGGAAAAGGTGGCAAGGTTACTGTGTGGCACCAAAGACTACTGATTTAAATACTTTTAGCACTTCTATATGGTAGGGCTTATAGCTCCATTTCATACATAAATGACATAGCTAAATATTCCATTAGCCCCATTAACATCAAATTAAAGCTTTTTTCCTAGGAGATAATTAGTCAATACCCCATTGAAGTTCTTAATTTATTTCCTCAGAAAAGCCTATAATTGGACATTGTTCCCACCCAATACAGAAGAAATCATATGCGGAAGTGGTTGTTTTTATCCAGGCCCAGCTAGGCTCTTCCTAATGTGAGTCTGCTTTTACTGTAAGGCAGTCTGATTTCTGTTTATTATGTTGAACCCATGGCCTGTATGCGCAGAGGCATCCAGTCATGGACCAGAGGTGAGAGCTCAACTACAATACTACAAACTGTTCTAGGAGCTTCCGTGCCACAACAGAGGTCAGTAAGCTGAAGGGAGTGCAGAGAAGAATAACAGAGATGGAGAGAAGGATGGGGCTGGAAGAATTACTGAAAAGAAAAGAGCAAAATTATCTACAATAATTTGGGGATCTTAGTACTAAACAGTTGGTTAGGTTGCTCCAAGAGGGTATTATTGGGAGTGACCTGGAAGAAAATTTTAATTAGCTATCGGGAGAGACTTCCTAAAGTTGAAATCTATTATGGACTGACCCCACAACCCTATGCTCAGGTGAGTAGTTTCATTGGAGACAATTAGACTATTTGTTTGAACAAGGCCTGATCATGTGGTAAGAATTTGCAGGATCAGGCCTCTTACACTGTGAAACAGTCTTGCAAGAAAAGTGGTAGGGGTCTGTAACTTAAGTTATTTAAAACTAGAATGGACGAAGCCCTGGAGAATAAACTGTAGAAGAGACAATTTTGATGGTGGAAGAATGGCTTAGATTTCTTTTTCCCCAGCTGTAACTGTCTATGAGTAGAACATGTGGGAATCTCAGATCAAACATGGCTAAAAGCTATAAATGACAGTAATGGTTATTTAATTTCATAGAAAGTAGGTTACCTTTAACATGGAATTCTAAACTTGTGAAATATTAGTGACCAATAAGAGCCCTCATTTCATTTTTATCAGGAGAAAATTCTGTTATTACTCAGTTTTGAAAAACTTTAATTTTTTTTTATTTTTTGGGTGGGCAGGACATAGGGAGAATTGAATTTTTTGCTTCCTAAATGTATTTGTAAGTTCTTTAAGAAGTTAGGTTTAGTGGGAGGTAAATGACAAAGCAGGCAAATGCACTAACCGTTCATCTTTGTAGACCAAATTTCAACTCCCAAGTGAAATGCATTGGATGTCTCATTCCGGTTACCTATGCACATTTGTCTGCACCACAAAACTGTCACAGAGTTGGTTTGTCTGTGCTGTGGAAAAGCCAAGGACTTGAAAAACTGAGGTGCTGTGAGTCAGGATTGAAATGCATTATCAGAGCTGTGTTCAGAAACCATCCTGCTCTCTTCCTTTAGCCAGTGCAATCAGTCCCTCAAAGACCTGTGTATGGGATTAATATTTCATGCATGAAATGTTTCATGTACAGTAGTGACATAATAAGAAGAGGCAGTTTATTAGTTTGTGCATGCAAGAAGAATGGATTACAGAACAGGAAGTGTGTAAGCACTTGCCTTAAGATGCCATTTTTATTAACACCTAAGTTCATCATTCTATAGCAAACATGGTTCTGCTTTTCAGTTTTTTATTTTATTTTGCCAAACACTGTCTAAATGGGTAGCACCTCATTTTATTGTGTTTTTCATGCATATCTTGCACAGAAAGCAGCCCATGTGGAAAGACAGTGAACAGATAGCTACAGCTGTTGCCACTTATGCTCCAGAGCACAATTTTAGGAATTAATGGCTTCTAATCCTGAAAATAATATAGATACAGAATGGTGTTAGATTCCAAGCTGCCAAGCTGAAGTCCCTTGCTCTTATTTTATAAATATGTTTATAAGAGTCTGCCTTAATCTCTCAGCTGCAAGGAAAGCTTTAGAGATCCCTCTCAATGTTTGAAGCTAAAATTGTTGACCTTTGGCAACTCATCAGTAGCCAGGAAAATACACTGAGGTATCTCTTTGCTGAAATATTTAAGACAATTGCAAAGCACCAGAGCTATCAATAGATAAAGATTCCTTCTGGTCCTGCCATCTACTTCAGTGACTGAAAATAAATACAAGTGATTTCGGCACTTTTGGGCTATTGTTGAAGTGAGGGAATACACTGTGCTTGTTTTACAATTTCAGGTTATTAAAAACCACTAAACTGATAGGTTTCAGAGGGGTAGCTCTTTTAGTCTGTATCAGTAAAAACAACGAGGAGTCCCTGTGGCACCTTAGAGACTAACAAATTTATTTGGGCATAAGCTTTCGTGGGCTAGAACCTACTTCATCAGATGCATGGAGTGGAAAATACAGTTAGCAGGTATAAATATATAGCACATGAGAAGATGGGAGTTCCTTTACCAATTAGGGTGGATGTGGCCCACTCCCAACAATTGACAAGAAAAAGTGAATATAGCTCTACAAAAATAATTTTCCCTCTGTTGATATTCACCCCTTCTTGTCAACTGTTGGGAATGGGCCACATCCACCCTAATTGAATTGCCTCATTAGCACTGACCCCTCACTTGGTTAAGGCAACTTCCACGAAAGCTTATGCTCAAATAAATTGGTTAGTCTCGAAGGTACCACAAAAACTCCTTGTTTTTTTCACTAAATTGATAGTCCTGAAGTAATTTATGTAAGTCTCTATCTTGTTAGAATCAGCAAAAAATATTTTTTTCAGTCTGAGGTTGTTCTACTAAACTATAGAATATTAAAAATAATCACATACAAAGTGTTGCCAACCCCAATTTTTAAAAAAGAAAAAGCCCCCCAAAATCATGAGATTGGCTTAAGATCATGAGATTTCAAATAATAAATATTGGGTCTTTTTATTTGTCTTCTGGTTTCTGAGTCTTTAGAGGTTCATATCTTCAGGCTTTTCTCTGCTACTATGGTGATTTGAAATTTACTTATTTTTAAATGAAATCCAAAATACTCACCTAATAACATGCTAAGAAGTTGGGGTTATAAGAAAAATACCCAATAACATGAGATTCATAATAAAATCATGAAAATTGGAAAGATTGTTACATCTCTATATACTTTTTATTCCAATGGATCCCAAAGCATTTAACAAATACACACATTGACAACACTTTCCAAACCTGAGTACCTAAACAAAAGTGGTCTGATTTTCAAACATGTTGAGCACCCACAATTTCAGGTGACACCTCTGACAATCAGGCAATTGTTAATTTTAGGTAACATCTCCAAATCGAGGTGATAGTGACAGGTTATCGACAAATAAATTGCATTCTTATCTGTCTTTTTCTTCATGCTACGTTAGCAGTACTCTCATCAATAAATGTATTATTAAAAATAAAAGTGACTTCCAGGATGATAAAGTAACAGCCACCATGGGGAGCTTGACATTGCCAGGGTTAGTTTTGAAAGCCTTCATGCCAGTCCAGCTGTCTATGATTTACTTATATCTTCTTTGTGTCTTTCGTGTGAATTTCTAAAGTGGCCCTTATTTTTAAGGCTTTTGTCAGTTCCACGTGCTGACAGTTTAGATGAACTCAAATGACAGAACTTTTCCTGTCTTACCTTTCTCTCCTGTCTGATTAATCATTGTTATTGAATGCCTTCTGGAAGTAAGTACTATCCAGATTGGATGTTGGTGGTACTTTTGTCCCCGACTGTGAAAGCGTACAGTCATGTTACCCATCCACATCTATTAACAAAGCCTTTTGTAAAGGAGGGATGATCCAGTGGTTAGGCTCTTAGTCTGAGGCTCAGGAGGACCTGGGTTCAATTCTCAGCTCAGCCAGAAACTTGCTGTGTGATCTTTTTGGACAGGTATTTAGGTGTGTAAATAGGCACATAGTGGGATTTTCAAAAGTACTTTAAAGCCTAACTCCCAATGATTTCAATGTGGGTAACCCACTAGGCATCTACTAAATATCTGTAATAAATCGGGTCCTTGTGTCTTTGTCCATAAAATGGAGCTTTCTTTGTCTATGGAGTTGGGTGCCTCAGTCCCATTGACTTTCATAGGCTCCTTTGAGAATCCCAGCCCTATCTTGTGAATGCTTCACAATACGGCCTGTCTCACAGTGTGTACATAAAGTACCTAGCAAAATGAGGCATGGATCTTGGTTGGGACCTTTAGGTACTTCTATAATACAAATAATAATGAACAATTAAAAGATAAGCCTGGTTTGAGCACAAGATTGAGAGCTAGGAACTCTGGAGTGGGACTCTATATTTGGCAGGTTACTTGCCTTTTCTGTTCCCTAGCTGGAAAATGGGTATGACACTGCCTTTCAGAAGTGTTCTGAGGGTTAATAGTTACATATACCTCTGAAGATAGAATGCATGATGCAAATGCTAAGTATTTAGCTGATGAAGAAAATGTATCTCCATGAAGTCATGGAGATATTGATGTCAAACGCAGACAGTAGTACAGGGCCCAAAGCCGCAACAAGTTATGTTGGAAGAGATGTTACAATAGGTTTAGAAGAAGACAGGTTGATGGAATGTACTAATAATGTGAATTATGCATAGATATGACTTACATGAAAAGAATCCAGTAGGTTGCACAGATAATAACATGAGGAACAATGTGGTTGATGTTGTTCTGACTGATTAGGCCAAATTTAGCAAGATATTACTATGTTCAGCCCGTTAAAGGAAGACAGTACAGGATGGTGAAATATAGGAGCCATGTAAACATTGAGCTGGAGAGAGCAAAGTTAATTAGCAAAGATAATGATAGTCTTATGAAAAAAGAACTTGTGAAAAGCAGAAATTGTTTCCAATGCACCACAGATTTCAAGTTCTATCAGCAAAAGCATAAAGAAAGTTATCAAGTATAAAAATTAGATAAAAAATGCATGTAATAATAGAAATCACTGAAAGAATGAGGGGATTAATAATACAGTAAGATAAACAAAAGAAGCAAAAAGAAGCTCATGGAAAAGAACATTGACAGTAATGGGATAAGAACAACAAGGCAAGTGAACATAAATGATATATGGAGAAAAAAGGAGATTGAGGACAAATCATAGGACCCAAAGTTCAGACCATATGAGGGTAGAGATTACAATGGACAATGACTGTGAAAATAATCGCACCCACCAGCGTGTAAGCATGAAATGATTTTTCAGCATTTGCTTGTCATAATGAGAAAGGTTTCCACTGATTGTCATACAGTGTGTCTCATAGTAAAGTTCCAGCGTTCAACATTGAGGTCTTGTCTACACTATGCAATTAAGTCGACCTATGTTAAGTCAACTTACAGCCACTGCAGTAATTACTGCAGTTTTTCATGTAGAATCATAGACTATCAGGGTTGGAAGGGACCTCAGAAGGTCATCTAGTCCAAACCCCTGCTCAAAGCAGGACCAATCCCAATTTTTGCCCCAGATCCCTAACTACCCTCCTTCTCCTGGTGTGCGCATCCTCACCAGAAGTGCTTCCACCGACTTAAGTGGGGCAGTGGGGAGGGGGGTATGACAGCCCGAGCTGTCAGCCCTGTCCGGGGTTCCCAGCTGATGGCCTGGGGTCTCCATGCCCAGCAGCAGGGCTCCCAGATGGGAGCTCTGCATGGAGTTGATAGCACGGGCTATTAGCGCCAGGCACTGCGGTGCTGACAGACAATGTAAGTAACGCAGTGTCTACACAGACACTGCACCATCCTAACTACATTGACCTAAGCGCTACGCCTCTCGTGGAGATGGGAGTTATTAGGTCAGTATAGTGGGGGGCTTACATCGGCAGGAACGACGCCATAGTGTAGACACAGAGTTAGTTCGACGTAAGCTGCCTTATGTCGACCTAACTCTGTAGTGTAGGTCTGGCCTGAGCGTGGCTTAGAAAATTTGTCCTAGTGATACTCCTGACCTTGTTACCTCTCAGTCAAGCTTACATTTGGCTGGGATTCATTACTTCATGTTTCAGCTGTTTCTCAGAACAGGGCAGATCTGTGCGAAGATGTTGACTTGTCAAGAGTTAGGCAAGTTCTCTGTAGATGTGTTCCAATACTTAAGCAGACTGAGGTTCAGTAGGGATTTTTGCCATTGTCCTTGGCTTTGTCCAGCATGTGTTTTGCAGTTTGGACTGTTTTCTGAGCAAGACAGTTGCTTTATGGCTTAATAACATGGACATGCTATGACATGGGGCTGTCAAGCCTTTTTAACTATAATTAAAACCATCCCCCAAGGAACATTTTAAATCAGAATGCATTATAATCAATGTGGACTTTGTATCTGTGTAGTAACTTCATATTCTTTTGCATTAGCTCATCAGATATTAGTTTTCCCTAACATTAGTGTTCCACTCTAGGAACTCTTATCTGCATAAACTTTTCTTGATGCAACCCCATTCCATACTATAATTTCATATATCTTTATTCAATTTCATGTCATATTTTCCCAGAGCAGCATCTTTTGCTGAGCAATGAGCTATCGAGATCTCCAGTGCCAAGGAAAAACGGCAAAGAGTCCTGTGGCACCTTATAGACTAACAGACTTATTGGAGCATAAGCTTTCATGGGTGAATACCCACTTTTACAGATCCAGACTAACACAGCTACCCTTCTGATACTTCGTGCCAAGGAAGGTCATTGTGATAATTTGTAGATATAAAGATTTTTAAGGCCAGAAAGAACCATTATGATCAACTAATCTGACCTCCTGCATAACACAGGCCAGAGAATTTAATTCCTGTCATTCCTGCATCACGCTTAGAACTTCTGGTTGAGCTAGGGGATAACTTTTAGAAAGACTGATTGGATAATTTTGATTTGAAGACTTCAAGTGATAGAGTATACTCACGTCCCTGGGTAAATTGTTCCAGTGGTTAATTATCCTTATTATTAAAATTTTTTACTTTATTTCTAGACTAGCTTCAGCTTCCAGCCACTGGATTGTGCAATGCCTTTGTCTGCTAAATTCAAGAACTCTCTGCTATCAGAAATCCTATTTCCATGTATGTAATTATAAACTGACGTAAGTCACATATTAACCTTCTCTTGGATAAACTAAAGATTGAGCTTCTTTATGCTCTGGGTGTAAGGCAGGTTTTCCAGGCTATGAATCTGGACACTGAACTGGATATAGTGCTTTGAAATCTATGGATGAAAAGTGCTATATAAGAGCTAGGTAGTATTATTTATTTATTTATTTATTATTTTATTTAATAATAATAATGGAGGTAAATGGAGTTCTCTGTTAAATGTGAAAAAATATGATGAAATAATTAATTATTTGCCTATGTTAATTATGCAGCTCTGTTCCTGTGGCATGTCCTTTCAAAAGTGCTGAGGGAACCAGTCCCCAGCTAATTCCAAGGGTCTTATCAGCATAAAGTTAACATTCCTTATAGGGAGTGGATCCCATGCTGGAGGTTAAACATGGGCTAGGCACTTAAGCAACCTTTATACTGGGGGGTTCTCAAACTGGTGGTCGGGACCCCAAGAGGGGTCACGAGGTTATTACATGGGGGGTTGCGAGCTGTCAGCCCCACCCCAAACCCCGCTTTGCCTCCAGCAGTTATAATGGTGTTAAATATACAAAAATGTGCTCTTAATTTATAAGGGGAGTCACACGCAGTATGTGAAAGGGGTCACCAGTATAAAAGGTTGAGAACCACTGCGTTATACTGTCAGATGAGAAAAACTGAATGCATCTGATGAAGTGAGTTGTAGGTCACGAAAGCTTATGCTCAAATAAATTTGTTAGTCTCTAAGGTGCCACAAGTCCTCCTTTTCTTTTTGTGAATACAGGCTAACACGGCTGCTACTCTGAAACCTGAAACTCTTTGATGTATGGCCTGGTATAGGTGCCAAGTGCACCCTATTGGTGGCAAAAGAAGCCCAGACTTCTGTACGGACAGCAAATATAATGAAAGAGGAATTAAGCAAGATCAGTTTTGTTCAAAGAGCTACTTATTCCCCTGCTAGAGCATGTATTTTTTTCTGAGTACAACGCTTGCATTTTTCTAGCAGAATTCCTTATACTTTATCTGAGCACTCAAAATCTACATCCGACTGCTGGGTGGAGTGAGCCTGAAGCAGGATGAAAGACCTATCGGTGTTTGAGACAAAAGATCTGGAGATAATGGCAGGAGGAACAGATGTTCCAGTGCTCTGATGAAAAGACCTGAGCATCTGCACTGTTGAACTGGCATTGGGATGCTCAGGATGATGTGAGCTTTGGGCTATGTCTTGTGGGAAAATGAATACACATTAGCTATTCTGCCATAAAATCCTAGTGCAGACAAGACACTATAACTTTACTATGAGGTAGGTAGGCAGGCAAAGTCTCCCAGTGTGGCGTGGGGTATAGTGTTGGCTTCAACAGTGGAGTTTGCTTCCTCACATATGGTGTGAGTCTGTTGATCTTCAGAGCATGCTGCCAAGTTCACCTGGTTTCCAAAGATGAAGGGTGATTCAATGGCAGCTAACAGGCCCACTGAAACGGGGGGGTGCGAAGGGGCCAATTGCCCAGGCGGGCTGCAGGGCTCCTGGGTGCGCGAGACTGCTCCGGACCCCACGTGCCGGCGCGATTGTCAAGCATGGGCGGTCCCAGAAGTGACATATTCGTCATTTCTGCCCTGGGCCCCGCCCCCCTAGGTACGGCCCTGGCCCTGGGGCCCAGAATTTCTTTTGGTGGGCCTGGCAGCTAAACAGTTGTAGGGCAGGTCTAACATACAGGGTTAAGTTGACCTAATTTATGCAACTCTAGCTACGTGAATAACGTAGCTGGAGTCGACGTACCTTAGGTCGAGTTATTGCGGTGTCTACACCATGCTGGGTGGATGTGAGAAACTCTCCTGTCGACTTACCTTATGCTTCTCGTTTCAGTGGAGTACCAGAGGCGACGGGAGAGTGATTGGCAGTTGATTTAGTGAGTCTTCACTAGACCCACTAAATCAACTCCTGGTCGATTGACCACTGCAGCATCAATCCACAGTAAGTGGAGACAAGCCCTTAGTTGTCTTGGGCTGGCTGGGTGGGAAGGATGTTGTGATTCACATTGGCTATTGATACAGTCTGTGTTTAAATATTTCTAGCAAAAATTTTCATTGCTTTTCTGAGCCGAAGGTTGAATCTTACCCTGACATTTTTTAGTAGCAATGGCTTATTTTAACTGCGACTGAAGTGTTTCATGTCTTCAGCTCCCACAGGGTACCTTCCAGATCATGTTGCTGCTAGCGGGTTTGCTCTTTCTCACAGTCATTCATCTGCACCGTAGAAAGTCATCCAGCACTGGCCTTGTACTTCAAAAACTCTGACTAGCAGTTACTTTGTATAGCGATGCACAAGACAGAGAAGCAGCAATATAAATATCCTACCATTATAAGGCAGTTAGGTGTTTTGGTTCCATATTAATTGTCTGAGGAACAACTTGAATTTCAAGTAGGTGTTGCATTTCATTGTGAATATTTCACACACTTCTAGCTACAGCCAGAATCCGTAAAAGTCATATGCTATTGTTGATACTCTGTCATTTGTCACAAAACAGCCAGCTACGAAGATCCCCCTATGACAGACACTACCTGGCAGCTTGGATGGTTTTGGAGTAGGAAGTGAAGGAAGATCAGCACTAGGATGACACTGACACTGGCAAAATGTCAGAAGGCCTGCTCAGAGACATCACACTTCTAGCTGCTCTCCTATGTACCTACCCCCAAACCTCAAGAAGTTAATTTCCAACCATCATGTTATAAGACCTTGTGCAACTCAACAGCAGCATCAAATACAGCTGCTGCATCTCACATGTTAAAGTATACACCCATTGTCCACTGCACTGAAATCTCTCTTTTCCTGTACAATAACCATTTCTCTCATTTATTTCTCCCCTCCAACCCCTTTTGGTGGAAATGCTTTAGGTTTCAAGCAATAAAAAGAACATCTAAGAGGAAAAATAATCTTATGAACAAATGAAAATCATTCTAAGCCAGCCATAAAACCAAGGGGAGAGGAAAATAAATAAATAAAACCAAGCAAACTATGCGTCGTGCAGAACATTTTTCCTGAACAAGCAGCCAAAAGTGCACTTGACACATTATACTACCTGTGTGTGTTACAATAAGATGATGCTCTTTACCTTGGAGGCAACATAAATTCAGTGTGATAATACACAGGCTGCCAAGGCTAACGCTGCTTTTATTTAAATACTGGCCTAAAAGCAACATACAGCCAGTGTACGTTAATGGCATGTAAATCATTGCTGTGCTGTAGCTGCCACAACCTATTGCTTCCTACCATTTTCCAGCATTGTCAAAGTCTTGTTTTGTTCCCTTGAATAGATGCTGTTTTCTGTGCTGAGCTCCAAGCAACCCCTTTATTGCTAGTTCCAGTCCTTTGGTACCCAAAGTTAATCACCCTTTGGATACATATTGTTAGCTCTGATGTGTCTACTTAACTGTGGAGGGGGAAATTCCCCTGGTTTATACTGGGGGAAAAATTGCACAAGATTCCTGTGAAGGAAGAAGGGGGCAAGAGGTTGTCTTTGTGGGAAGAAGGGGAATACAGCTATTTTTTTATTAGTATTATAAAGAAATCCCATTCTACTCAGTGTACATGCTGCAGTGCTAGAGAATGTAACATTTCCTATGCTATCAAGACATTATTTAATGAACTCAGTTTCATTTTATCTGTGTTTATGTAGATAAAGAAACAAAGATGTAAAAATAGGAGTTTTTCAGTCATTTTTTGTGTGTGAGAAAAAATGACATAGTGGCCTTGACCACAGATATCACGGTCACATTGTCAGAATGGACAGCTCAGCCTGTCATTCGTTGCCCATGGCGGTGAATTGGAACAAGAGTTCTTGATATGACACTAAACAGAGAATTACATTTTTCTGCACTGTATGGAAAACATAGCTGTATTCTTGTTCACTGTGCCTCTGAACAGGAGAACAATGCTGATAGGAGCCCACTACTTTATATCATTGTTGGCTATTCACGACGTTGACAATAGAAAGCAGTTGTGAACAGGCAACAATTAAATAAATGTATAAAATATTGCCACTGCTGAAAATAACAGCAAACCATTTGGCATACATCTAGCAGAAAGCAGGGTTGTTTTATTCAAACATTGGCTGAATCCTTAAGCAGCTGCCAGATTTGACTTGGGGCTTTTGGAATTTTTTTTTTTTTTTTTGCATTTGATTTCAAATTTGTTATATCACTGAAACAGATCATACCACAGTCTTATTTTTACGTTTACAATTCCAACAGGGCAAGGTCCACTTATGAGGCAAATGTAAGTTTCAGTATGCACCACCCATTGGCTCAGCTAGTTAGCCATGAAAATGGGGGGAATTACACATGCAAATGACAACTTCCTTATAGGGTCTTATCCTACACTCTTCACCTACATGAACACTTACACAAAATTCTGACTACCCATTTGAATGCACACTTTCACAGGTTGAATGCACATATGCAGATATGCATGAAAATATGGATGCAATGCATTTGTTTGCATGCTCCCCATAAGGTTGAAAAACATGGCTCATAAGCTTCACAGAACAGTAAATTGCCTCCTTAAAAACAAAAGTCACATGTTAAGTAATATTTTTTTGCATTTATTTACATATTTTTATGTGTGTTAACTGGCTTGATTCACTCCTGTGGGTACAATGTGAGGAAAGTTGCACTTGCCCCTGACTCGGGAGTGTGTTTGTGGTAGGAAAGGCAAAGGTGGCGTGGCCTGTGAAAGGTTTGTTTGATAGTGTGTGGTAACTACAAACTGAAGATTGGAAAGGGGTTTTTAGAGGTGACTAGCTGAGTTCCTGTTTGAATGATTTTAATGTTTCTGGGATTTTTGTTATGAATTATGCGTTAGGGTGCCTAAAGCCTTGTACAGGCATCTTTTTTTAAAAAAATCCAGCTAGAATAAAATAAAGGTGACTTGCAAATAAAGAAAAGTGGGTTTTTGCCCTTTTTTCCCTTTCTTTATGACAGATGAAGCAGGGCTTAATTTCCCCCCCCCCCCTTATTTTTCACTTTAGAAATTTCAGGAATACTGAGTCTAATCTTCCTGTTTTCTGTTGGAGGACTCTTTAGATGACTCAAGGATGTGGATTTTGGAGCTTTCTCAGCACTTAAAGAGGAGGAGGTTTTGGATGCTTAGCAAAGAGAACTTTCCTCCCACAACTTTTTTAGACAAATATGTGTTAACAAAAAATAAGGGGCCAGCTCCTCAGCGGATGTATACCGGTGTAGCTCCTTTTATGTCAATGGATTTGTGTTGATTTATGCCAGCTGAGGATCTGGCCTTCCTCCCACCTCTTCTAGGGCTTGATTCTGCAAGCTGCTGACTCCCCTTAATTCCCACTGAAATAACTGTCTTTTTTCAATATTTGCTCCATAAACTGCAGGCCCCTAGTGTGGAAAGTCTGCTTGGAGTGGTGGTGTGTTAGCGCAAGCCACCTATTACCATGGCAGGTATGGGCTTCAGCACACCTTGCAGGATTGAGCCCTTAATCAGGTTTCACTTCTTGGTATCTGTCATCATAATTCTACAAGTTCTGTAGTTCTCCATAGAGTCTTCCAGGGTAGAAAAGACAAGAATTAAAAACAGAAAGGAAAATTCTCTTTTTCGTTTTGGAGGGATGATGGTGGGGGTAATCAGGTCTTCTTGCTATAGTGTAAAAAAGTAAAAAGTGCACAAACCCTGCTTCTTTGAAAGTCTCCTTTAAACTCTGGCTAGAGCTTTCTAGGAGACATGCTGAAACTGTGCATCTCACATCTCTCTCTAGGGCTGCCTGCCTCTGGCTCCCAACTCCATCCATATAGCCAAGGAGGTGGGTGGCTTGGAGCAGTGTGCCTCCATACCATGGAGACTTGCCATACTATTTTCAATGTAGGATTTATTTTTAAAGTAACTTCCTTGACACATGTAGTTTTGTAAGTTATAGACCTGATCCAAAGTCTATTTAAGTCTATTGGCTTCAATGAGCTCTGGATCAGGCCCCAAAAGGAGCATTAACTTTATTATTGAAGGGCTTTTTGGTCTGGGAATGGTGAGGGAGCAACAACAGCTGCACATATCACATGATGAAATGAAGACGACTTGTTTCCCTTTGTGCCAATAGACTTTTTTTCAAATGTATGAGAGTGACAGTGCTGGAAATTGAGTTGCTGTGTATCTTCTCAGTCACCTTATCACCCTGACCTGGTGTCTCCAGCCTTAACCAAAGCTAGGAGCTAATTCAGTCTACAGATAGTTCAGTCCCCAGAGCTGCTCTGAGGAGGCTGCCCATTATGCTGAATTGTGTTAATGTTCACTATGGATGAAGGGGACGAAATACAGTTGAGATCAGCTTAACTTCTTTTTACTAGAGTTCTGCTAGAAACAGAGAGTCTGGTGGTTTATAGCAATTGTGTTAAAATTAGTGGGAGATGAAAGGAAACCTGTAATTATATAGGCTAACAAGCCAAGCAATACCACTTTAATAATCAAAGCAAGGGCCATTATTTATTGTGCAGTTCATCAAAATTCAGCGTGGGTCAGCCTGTGACAGATGCAGTGGCCGCAGATTGTCTCACTCAACCACAATGCTGGGAGGCTTGTGTGCCTGGAACAAATGGAACCTATCTAAACGTGCAAGGAAAGGCTAAGGGTTTAGATAATATAATACACACATTGGCCTTTTGTTGTTCTCAGACTTTTCCTCTCTTTATGTTCCTATGGATAAATAAATCTTTGCTTTGAAGAGATTGTTCCGCGTCACTGCATTTTTACACTGATCTTAGACCTCCATAGGAAAGTCTAGAGCAGAGCCCAAAACCCAGCTGGATCTTCTGAGGAACCACAGATGCTGAACAGGGTGCTGCCATCTAGGGGCAGTGTGATGAAATTCAGGGTTCCACCTTGAGAGAAGAACACGCCTGGGCCTCTCATGGGGAAGAGATACCCTCAGGGATCAAAGGTAAAGCTCAATCTGGTACCCTAACTAAGGTTCAGCCTTTTTCTTGGGTTTCTATTTGAAATATTAAATGGCTGTTAAGTAAACAGTACCTGATATGGATTGATTCAAGAGAGATCCAACCCAAAACTTGGGGGAAGTCCAGCTCTGAACTTTGACTGAGATCTGAACTTTGTGCCTGTGGTTAACATATTGTAAGCGGGGTCTAAATGAGCATTCCCCTGACATCTAGTGAAGAACTTGGGGGGAAAGGCTTCAGGAGCAGAACGTATTTGCATAGACACACCTATTCTGCCTAGGTGTTCAGCAGACAGAATTGTTTTGCCAAAGTGATCAATTTGGGCTGATTTTGGGTTACAATTCACTTTAGTATTGAAACCAGGAGTAAAGAAATATTTTAACCTTACTGTATGAATAAAGGGCAGCAGAACTGTATTTAGCATGCCCTAACTGAGGGGATTACCCTAAACTGAACCTCACTTGCTAAGCAAGGGTTAGGGATGCCAAATTCAAGTGAAAGAGAAGAGGCTGGGGACAGGTGTTTCCACTTGATGGTGTGGACTCTGTATAAAGAGTCCTGGGCACCATTTGACCCTCCCTATTCCGGTATTTAAAGTCAGAGCTGATTGAACTCAGTTGGAAGTCCTTGTTTCTGTTCAGTGATTACTAGAGATGAAACCACTGATGAGCACATTTAGGGGCTAAAACTTAGACCTGGTGTAGGGATTGTTTGCAATGAAAGACAATGCAGAGACAGTGCTAGCAGAGAGATTCCCCACTACCCAGTGAAATCACTGAGATTCATGTGAACCCACTTGAACACACCCCTGAACTCTGGGTCTTCGCTGACCAAGGACAGCTGACTATGAGTGGGGTGCAGTGGAAGGAAAGGTAAGTGGCATGTTAAAAGAACATTTGTTTGTCAGACTTTCACACTGCAATATGGAACTGAGGCAAAGGGCACTGCCTGACATACTGTGAGGTGATTGGTTATGGTTACATGCTTTTGAATTGTGGTTGTATTTTCCCAAATTAATGCTGGGTTTCTTTCCCTTTTAATACATGTTTTCTTCTGTTAAACACAGACTCAGTGCTTATGAGTGGGGAAGTATTGCCAGTTAGAAGTGCCCAGTGGGCTCTGTTTTGTAATGTTAAGAACAACCCCTAGATATTGAACCCAGCCCTCATTGCTGCCAACATCACCTGGCAGAAGGATTACAGTACTGTTGTCCTTTTTAATGTGCATGTGCCCAATGACAATTGTAATGGGCTTGTTTTATAAATGTACAAGTCCCTGATTGTAAAAGATGGCCTCTGCTTGGGCCTAAAGGTAACTAGGTAAGATTCAATTTTCAACCATATTAAATATAGTGAGACAGATTAGATGAGGTAAAATAACAATGCAAAGCATGATTCATGCTTCTCAGAGTTCCTTATCCTCGCAACTATGTGGTGTGCTTCATGCCAATCTTTGTACTTCTTTAAAAAACACGCAAAATTGGTGAGAAAATGCATTGGCCCAGCAATTTTGCCCTCTAATTTTCTATGGCGCATGCAAGGGAGCAACTGTAACAGTTTAAAGAGAGTTATGTGCTGCTGTTATCAATCACGGATTCATCACAATGGCAGTGCATTAGACCGCGCTGTATTTTCAGAGACCGTCTGGGCCATTACTGAATCAGATGTTTTTCCAACTATCTCTAGCTGCAGTCCAGGAAAGGATAGTTTCCAAGTATTCCAGTGATACCAGATGGGTTGTGGAGGCTTTAGGCCACATTCCTGGTAGGAGCATTCTCTGCAGTAGCCCTCCAACCCTCCTTTGGGTGTGCCTTCTATTGGTACAATAGCAGTGTTTATTTCTGAGTTAGTCAGAGAATGGGGGGGGGGAACATTCTGAAAAGTTTCGAATTTTCTTCCTCCTTTGGTCCCAATTTCATTTTCACCATGCTTTTGCAGCCAGCTCTAGTTAATTGCCCTAATGCCATAGGTTCTCAATCTGGGACTCACATTGCTCAGGGAGGATGAACGTGACCTCCTGAAACTTTTTTTTTTTTTTTTTTTTTTATGGCTAGATGGGAGGGAAGCTGCTGGAACTTGTTTTTAATGTCATAACATGGGATCACAGTATGGAGAAGTTTGCCCTAATGGCATTAGAACTACTCTTAGTACAAATGCAGCAGCAGCCCAGTAAGCACAGGCTAGAGAAAATGTGCATTTATTTCTATATACTAAGATGAAAGGCACCTCATAAATAGAGTCATAGAGTTCAAAGCCAGAGAGGTCCACCAGACCATCTGTTTATCACAGACCACTAACCACCACCTATTTACTCTTGCACTGAGTCCTATAACCGGGAGTAGACTGTAATATTACAGCTTTCAGAAAAGTAAACTGTTGTGTGCCACAGCTAGAGACCAGGAGGGACTAGGGTGAACCGGTGCCTGAAGCCCCTGCAACGGCAGTGAAATGATTTAGTGATTTACCCAAGTACCTGAGCTAGATTCATAACATTATTCTGGGAGCTGGGCAAGGATGATTGGTGTAAGAGGTGTGTGGATTGTTTCCTTGATCAGACAATACAGACTTTTGAAAACATTTCTTTGATCAAAGTTGAGCATGAAACTCACCTACTGTCTGACAGAGAGGAAGGCTGAGGAGCCTGAGAAAAAGAAAATGACCAGAGCCCCTGAAGGCATTATAAATCAATCCACTTTCCAGTGCCCAAATAACATGGGATTTGAGAGAGCTCACATCAGTTGGACAACTTCTTGTGAGGTGATATTAATCTTAGAGGCTGAGCCTGTAGGTGAATATTTTTTTTATTATAGAAGTTTGGATTAAATTCAAATGTCCTCCTGGTGGTAAAAAGAAAAGGAGTACTTGTGGCACCTTAGAGACTGACCAATTTATTTGAGCATGAGCTTTCGTGAGCTACAGCTCACTTCATCGGATGCATTCAGTGGTAGTAACAATTGGACAGGCAAATAAGAAAGCCACTGAATCTCAATTTGGAAAGATTAATGTATTGCTTCCCATTGTACAATAACATACTACTGGAACTGGTCAGAAACTGGGGGAAATGCTTTGTGAAAATGTAGTAGAAAAATGTTTTTCATTGGAAAAAAAATGGATGGAGCTTTCCAACCAGATCTACCTATTAGTGATGTCTCATGTAAGATGCATATGTATATGCCCACATGTGCGTGCAGTTGCAATGTTGATTTGCTTTGCATTATTTGCAAAGGGGGGAAAATTAAGTTACTTTGAAAATCAAATCAAAGCTTTTAATATAAGATCAAGGGTAACAATGACCATATCCAAATACCAGTTTCATGAATTTGGGAATAATCTAAATTGACTGGAATGTTCAGATGCCTGTTTCACTTCTTTGTGATTGCACTATTGACACTCACTGGAATTTGCCAGTTTTAGTCAGTCCTTGAAACAGACGGTAATGAAGAGGATCTAGATAGATATAACTCCAGAAGGTTATAAAACCTTGAAGCCTGAAGGCTTTTCAACAATTTTTTTTTTGTTATGCAGCCTAATTGGGCTATGGTATTAAGACAGTATGTTTTTAAGTTTTCGTATGAAAGTATGAGCTTTAGTATGACAGGATATCAAAGTGAAAATTAATGTCCGCCACTTGTATATTGCCTAGACGTTACTTTAGAGAGAAAACAACAGGAGCGAGACGAAGCCATACATATGTTAAATTCACATCAGTAATAAAGATTAAGTAGAAGTTAATAGCATCCCAGTCATGCTTGTGGAGGTAATCTCCTTTCTGAAAATTCAAAATTAGATTTGGAGGATCGAAGCAAACAGGGGGTGAGACTTTGGCGTAATATTTTAATCAAATTGTCATGAATGAGTGGATACAATTAAGAATTCTGTCAGTCACAGTGCTGAGCCCCTTTTGTTAGTCAGCTGTTGTGAGGGATGCACTAGGGCATCGTGGGTAGAGATTAAACTTGACCTTTCCCAGGATCTTCATTTTTGACCCTCTGGCTAGGCTTTGCTTGTCAGATGGTCATTTCTTTTTAAAAGAGGGAGAAGCAGAGGTTGGAGGGACAGACAAAGACGCTCTCTCTCTCTTCTCTCCCCCATCCAAAACAGCGGACAATGCTCAGAATCAACTCCCTGTCAGCCGTAAAGTGTCCATCTAAACCAGTTTCCTTTAGTACTTTTCTGGTGTATATTGTATGTGTTTTTGGACAACATTTTCAGAGTATGAATCTGTGCCTAGGGTGACACAACTGAAGGAATAGGAAATAGTTTCCTGTTTAGTATGTTATGCTCTAACAACACTCCAGGAGGTTGCTTTTTGTTTTTAAGAGTATCTGATAACGAGTGCTTATTTGTACAAATTCTAATTGTATTTCTAATTGCTTTCGAATGGTTTTGGAATTTTTCATATTATTAAGAAATTGTGTTTGACATACAGAGCTCTAGAGAATGAAAATCTAACACTGTGTGGGCTTCCCCCTACCAAGTTAACCCTCATCATTTATATTTAATTTCTATTTATCTAAAAATGTCTCCATATACGTGCTTTGGGGCATTGATCTACATCGGAGGTGTATTTTATTTACAGCATGGTTGTGAATTCAGGATTTGCAGGCACCAGACTATATAGGTCTTTGAGTTTGTTTCTCATGGCGTTTTGGGGTTTTATTATTTATCTGTATTACGGTAGTACCTAGAACCTCCAAACAAGATCAGGATCCCACTGTGTTAGGCATTCAACATAAACACAGAAAGAGACAGAATCTGTCTCTTGGTGCTTTGGGGAGCCATTTATGAGCTCAAATAACTTAAGATCTCTTTTAAAATTTTCAAAAGTGCCTAAATCTCATTTCCAAAAGCAACTTCTGTACTTAGGATCCTAAAGCCTATTGACTTTCAATGAGTTTCAGGCTCCTAAGTGTCTGTGTGGGATATATTTTCACACACATATGGCAGCTAGGGCCCTAACTTGGACAGATTTGCAGTGGAACCAAGGTGCCCACTTGCTGTTTGTGCCTTTGAAAATCAACCCCCAAGTTGCTTATGACAATGGGACTCACCCTGTGTGACCTTAGGAACCTATGTCTATACAGCAAAGAAAAACCCATGGCTGGTCCATGCCGGTTGACTGGGCTCCCAGGGCTCAGGCTGTGGGGCTCTTTTACTGCTGTGTAAACTTTCAGGCTTGGGCTGGAACCCTCCCACCTCACAGGGTCCTAGATCCTGGGTTCCGGCCCAAGTCTGAAAATCTACACAGCAGTGAAACAGCCCCAGGAGTCCGGGTGAGCTGGCAGGGCCAGCCGTGGATTTTTCTTTGCTGTGCGGACATACCCTTAGGTGCTTTTGAACATGTGACTCCTGGTCTTTTCAGTGTGATATTTCCTCTGTCCAGGCACTGAAGTACTTTGTGTCCTCTCTATCCAGGAATTGAAAAATCGCATGTTTTTTCAACCCCATAAATGGCTCTCTGAAGCATTAAAATACATAAGCACAGCTACAAGAATGCAAATACTAGAAACCGGGCAGACCACTCATTTATAAGTGAGGATAAATCAGTTGCATGAAATAAACCAAGAGTAACCTGATGCCTGAAGCTTGTTCAGCATTAGAGGGTTCCACATGCATACATGTAGGTGGCTCTTTTTTTAAAATAACACTGCATTTATTATTTTAAGCTGATCCCAGATGATTCTTTTATCTTCCCCTTCTTTTTAGCTTCTCTGCCTTTTTATACAGCTTGTTTGGTAAATAGAAAGAAGTGCTTTAGACGTGGGGTGACAGTATGTAATCTACATCCCCACTGTTTGTTTTACCTTTTGTTACAGAAAGAATAAAGTCTGAGCAACTTGTGCTAGTACATCAGTTTCTTTGCACTCCTCTGTACTGTAGGACCTAATTATATTTTAACACTGCATTTACTCCATTTGCCTGGAGAATTATTTCAAATAAACTGACAGACCTATTGTGCTGTGACATCATAGCAACTCTCTTTTTTTTTCTTTCCCGGAGAAAACAAGCCCTTCTGTTAATTCAGCAATAGCGCAAGAAATTACATTAACAACATTTAACCAAAGTGTTGAAAACATACTGAAATAAACACTATTGCACTTCAGGGGTTGAAAGGAATATGCATCAAAACGCTTGGCATTTAATTTTTTTTTTCTTCGGGAATTTAGCCAGTGAAATATAGCTGCCAGTGTCTCAGGCCTGCGTGTGTTCTTCTGCAATATGCTCTCGATCAATCAGATTTGCATAACTAAACTGTCGGCAAGCCCGCTCTGCTGCCCAGGTGCAGGGACATTTGCATATAGAACAGTGAGGAGGTCCCAAGAGTCACTTCAGACTCCAGTGACTGCTGAGCCCGCAGTCCACATAGCACTGGAAATGAAATTGGAATGACAAAAACATGGTAGGGCTAGTCTGGAAGGGTGAAATATGCACTTGTGTTTCAAAGGTTATGTAGAGATCACAAGACAGCATTCAGACATGAAAATACACACCAGTCCACAGAAAAGCAAATGCCATTGTGTATATTTCCCCCCCATGATACTTTTTCTTAAACTGTAGAGCTGTGTATCATCAGCATTTCACTGGTTCTCCAAACCTCTAGTGGGAAGGGTTAGCCAATGTGTGTGCTTTAACCGTATATTTTTCTTACAGCTATGTCCCTTAGGTATAACATTAAAATTAATAAGGGAGCTTTCTACTTGAGTTTACTCCTGTATAGAAAATGTGTATTCGCTGCTCCTACATATATGAACATATGTGTATTTGCTGCTCCCTTGACTTTGTAGTGTACGACACATACAATTAGAAGGAATAGATGTTCAGGTAATTACCACAGTGTATTGGTACAATTGGCAAGAAACTCATGAAAGAAATGATTAACAATACTAGGGGCTTTGTGATCTTCATCTGAGGATCTCCATGAGCTTATCCCCATTTTACAGCTGGGGAAACTGAAACACAGAGAGGTGAAGTGATTTCCCTATAGTAAAGCAGTGCTTCAGAGGCAATCTGGAATAAAAGCCAGGGAACCTGACATGTTGTCCTCTGCTCTACCCATTAGGAGAGGTTGCCTATTCCCTCACCCCATTTTCTCTAAAATTAAAAAACTATCATGCTCGTCTCAGCATCATTTATTTAGAATCTATTGTCAACTGTAATTTTCCAGAGGGAATCCTAGAAGGACAAACCCTCCCCAGTGCATCCATATTCCCCCATAATATCATGCACTCAATTTCCAGGGAGGAAGGAATATAGCAGATTTGGCCCCGGTCAAATTGGTGGGGGAGGGGGAAAGAAATGGTGTCCCTATTGGTTTGAATGTCACTTGTTGTCAAGTTGGCATCCTGAGCAGTTTCCATGACAACAGCTTTTTTGTGCTGTGGGACGAGGTCATGCACCTGTGCTCCTGATGAAAAGGACAACAAGAGAACGTACATTATTTAAAGCTTTTATCTTTCAGTACGTGTTTGAGTATAACCTTGAAATTGGGTGAATAAAGGACAAAGTACATTGCTATGCATAGGACCGAGGCAGGCTAAATCAGTTAGGAAGAGCTCTGAGTGTAGGTTGGAGTATTTTACTCCATGACCGCTTTTCTAACCTGCCACAGATGGGTTATGTTGTTTGACTCCTTTCCATCCTTAATACCAGCAAAAGTTCTTCTCAAGTGAATGGAGTCACTCATTACAGTGGGACTCTGAAAGGAAGGGAGGAATAAGTAGTTTACTCATCAATCAGCTTTCCAAGCTGTCTGCTGCTATCTTCTCTGATAGCATCCCAGTCACTGTACAGCTCCACATGAGATGTGGGCATTATTATTATTATTAACTATTTGTATTGTGAGAGTGCCTAGAAGCCCCAAAGATAGCCCATGATGCCATTGTGCTAGGTGCTATGCAAAACAGCAACAAGACAGCTCCTGCCTCCAGGAGCTAATCATCTAAATGATTGGGCATATATCTGGATAATGAGAACAGCAACTTTAAACAAGGAAATAATTTGTTTTTGTTTTGGGGGTTATTTTTAGAAGCGATCAATACTCATGCTTCAGGGCACAAGCCAAACAGCTGTTGATAGGGGTTAGGAAGAAACTTCCACTATGGCTACGGTTGTCCACTATGGGATTTCTTTCATCTTCCTCTGGAATATCTGGTATTGGCCACTTTCAGAGACAAGATAGTGGACTAGATGGACCACTGATCTGATTGGGTATAGTAGCAAACCCTATGTTTCTAAAATGACCTAAATATAACAGGTACGTGGGTGAACTTAGGGAAGAATTTGTCATGGATTGGACTACAGGATTGGAGCGAACATCACATCTTCCCAATCCCAGTTTTACCTTTTTTATATAGTATATATCTACTGCTTGTGGTGTGAGACTTACAGACCCAACCTTTGTATCTTTTATCCCTCTCATGTGAATTCCCTGTCTTGCCCACAGTAGTTACATGGCTTCTCTGTTCTCCTCTATCTGTGCAAGTAGCATCTGTTTGTCTTCTCCTAAAGGTACAAGGTATGAATGAGAAGAAATGAATATTGAGTTGCCAGGTAAAGAGCCACTTGTGTATTGTGAAGTGAAGTGAAGAAGGACTTCTTTGATTATGTGTGTGTCCTTATATGCGTTATGTTCTATATCCCAGTGCATAAGCCACACCATCAAGGAAGGAGACATTTTGAGAGCAAATGAACATACAGAGCCAAATTAATCTCTGGGCATAATTCCACAGGCATCAGGTGGGAATTTGGCCTAGAATTTTCACAGATCATACCCCAAAGCGATACATAGTAGGTGTTTCTGTAAACTCAGTGCACTGAGACACACCATAAAGTTCATTGACTTTTAAAATTGCTGTTGGACCTGTGGATCAAGGGGACTGTAGAAAGGGAGAGGAGAGGAAACCCCACAAAATGGGGAAATGAAATGGGTAGGGTAGCAGGAGGGAATTACACAACCCCATAAAGCATTCAAAGTTTGTAAGAGACATGAGCCAGAGGTGGTCATGGAAGCAGCATGGGCTTATTCCCCCTTCGCTTCTGTGGTGTGTGGGAGAAAATCATCATTGAGCTACGGCCAGGTTTGCAAAGATTTTCCACAGCCTCCTCACAAGTTAATTCCTCTGGTGCTGCTCACCCCTTGCCTAGTGCAGAGCTGGGGGAGTGCATGGGGCATTATGCAGCAGGCTTGGATAGCGTGAAGGCAGGGCAGGGGTAGACTAGACAGGTTGGGGTGGGAGAAGGTGGGGCTGTGGTGGGGTTTATGGCAGCAGGGAGAACATAGAGCAGCTCCAGGTGTGCCCTCGCTTGCACTGGAGGCTGAAAGCAGCCTCTGCCCATCCAGAACAGGGAAGGCATAAATTGTCTCCTGATCAGTCAGTACCTGTGCTGGCGTCTGCACCAGTGCAATGATGAATCTAGACCTTGATGTTTATGCACCAAACTCCCCACAATCTTACTCTTTCGTGTGTGTGGGTGGCCGTCCATCATCTTCTACCCCCGGTGAATTAGCTTCTGCTCAGGGTGCTATTGCGCCCTTGCCTACACTACCACTTAAGTCGATGTAAGTTACGTCGCTCAGGGGTGTGAAAAAATCACACACCCCCGAGTGATGAAAGTTACATCAACTTAAAGCAGTGTCTACACCATGCTATGTTGGCGGGAGACACTATCCTGCTGACATAGCTTCTGCCTCTCCTTGAGGTGGAGTAATTACGTCGACGGGAGAGCGCTTTCCCATCGACATAATGCGTCTTCACCGGATACACAGAATCGGTGCCGCTGCATGGATGGCAGTGGTGCGGGTTTAGCACGGTAGTGAAGACCAGCCCTGAGCTAGCAGAGCAGTAAAAGCCACGCAGGATCATTGCTGGAGAGAGATCACTGTCATGGTGTATCTGCTATTTTCAGTTTAATTAGTACTCAGAACTTCATTTGTCACCTTAATCATTGCAGACAGACACCACAGAGATGGAAACCTGGGGGAGGGAGGGAAAGCTTTTTGTTGCTTTGGGCATGTTTTATTTGTTCCTCAGCTCAGTTCATGTCAGTGCATCACTTCTACTGAAATTTAGGCTAAAAGTCAGAGGGATGGGTGTGGAGGGGGTGGGATGGGAATCTGTAGTCCAGTGTTTAGAAGAATATGGGACTGGGATGCAAGGAATCTAGGGTCTGTTCCTTTCTTCTATTGATTTGTGACCTGGGCAAGCCCCTCAACATCTCTGCATCTCAGCTTTCCCCATCTGTAACACAGAGCTGATAATACTTATCCTGTGTTTGAACTGAGCGTACAGTTGTTTTTCCCATTCACTCACTGCAATTACTGCCAGACCGAATATCTGTTCAAACAAAATTAAAATGAAAAAAGTTGAAGAAATTTGGAGCTCACCAGCAAATACTTTTCTCATGGTATAACATAAACAGCTGGGATTTCACAAGAAATTTGCTTATTTTTTTGTTCAGGCATCGGGTAGGACTTTTTGGTGAATAAGACCCTAACTCAGCAAAGCACTTAAACTCATGCTTATCTTTAAGCACATGAGCAATCCCATCCCTATTCACCAAAGCATTTAAGCTTGTGCTTCAGTCCCACTGACTTCAATAGTTTCATTGACTTCAACACACACAGCGAATCCCTGGGGAGAGGGGGCAGTTTCCGTCTCCTTTATTCCAAGAATCTGGTTCTGTATTTCTCAGAGGTTCTAGTCTGGGTGTTGTTTCTGCAGCAAACAGGCCTCAGGAAAAGCAGAGGGCTGTTGTCACAGTGACATTGGCCAGCTTGTTTTGGTGGTAGTGATAGGTTTGCAGATACATGTAGGGGAGCCACGTGCATGTTTTTTGTGCTTTGAGAATTTTATTATTTTGTGAAAAGAAAAGGAGTATTTGTGGCACCTTAGAGACTAACAAATTTATTTGAGCATAAGCTTTTGTGAGCTACAGCTCACTTCATCGGATGCATTCAGTGGAAAATACAGTGGGAAGATTTATATATACACAGAACATGAAAAAATGGGTGTTACCATATACACTGTAACCAGAGTGATCACTTAAGGTGAGCTATTACCAGCAGGAGAGCCGGGGCTGGGGGACCTTTTGTAGTGATAATCAAGGTGGGCCATTTCCAGCAGTTGACAAGAACATCTGAGGAACTCTGTGTGTGGGGGGGGGGATAAACATGGGGAAATAGTTTTACTTTGTGTAATGACCCATCCACTCCCAGTCTCTATTCAAGCCTAAGTTAATTGTATCCAGTTTGCAAATTAATTCCAATTCAGCAGTCTCTCGTTGGAGTCTGTTTTTGAAGTGTTTTTGCTGAAGTATTGCCACTTTTAGGTTTGTAATCGCGTGACCAGAGAGATTGAAGTGTTCTCCGACTGGTTTTTGAATGTTATAATTCTTGACATCTGATTTGTGTCCATTTATTCGTTTACGTAGAGACTGTCCAGTTTGACCAATGTACGTGGCAGAGGGGCATTGCTGGCACATGATGGCATATATCACATTGGTAGATGTGCAGGTGAACGAGCCTCTGATGGTGTGGCTGATGTGCATCCGATGAAGAGAGCTGTAGCTCACGAAAGCTTATGCTCAAATAAATTGGTTAGTCTCTAAGGTGCCACAAGTACTCCTTTTCTTTTTGCGAATACAGGCTAACACGGCTGCTACTCTGAAACCTGTCATTATTTTGTGGTGTTCATTTGTTTCCAAATCCTACTGACTTTGGATGCTGCAGGGGCACTTGCAGACGGGGCCACAGGTTGTGATTTCTGTGCCAATAATGACTCATGTTTTAATCAATGTTTAGTCTTCACTGCCACTGCAGGAAGTACCTTTAGCCATATTGTGTGAATAAGAGGAAGAGTGTGGACACCTTGTTCTGGCTTCCCTCTCCGGTGTTATGTCTCATCCTTATAATTGAATACTGCTATGAGGCTTGTTGGCCTTTTCCCATCCCTTCTGCAATTCACAGTGAATAAAAAGCTAGACCTCCATTGCTCATCAGCCTCTGTTCTTTGTCCCCCCAGGTGGATCTCTTTTCAGTTCTGTGTTTTATAGTCACATTGCATGATAACCCCGTTAAGTTGTTTCTGTTGTGCAGCAATGGATAAAACACCTGGGCAGTGTCTCTTATCTGAGCTGGGGTCTTGGGCATGCTGTTTTCCATCTGCAATTCTCACAAAATGTGATGGGCTGTAAATAAATATCTGCACTATGGGCCAGCATGCTTTCCACATTTTCATGGAGGCATAAAAAGCCATAGATAGTTAAATTATTGAAGCCTGGGAAACATGGTACGCAAGGAAACGTGCAGCTCTTATTAGTATTTTCACCAGTGTCAGAGACACTATGGGAAGAGATCAACAGAGTTAGGGGCACAGGCCACTAAAGAGCTGATCCTGCATTTCTTATGCATCCCAAACTTTTGGATGATCAAAGGGTGAGGAATCGGCTCTCCTTAAGTCATCTTTTCACACAGCCATTCCAACACAATCATGCGGACTGGGAAATTGAAGTGGGTTGGAAAGAAAAACATAGAGGTGAGTGGCTGTTCACCCATGGCCAGCCCAGTCCAACTCTTAGTGGTGGGGAATTTCTCTGGCTTGCAGTGTTCTTCGAACCTGGAATACTGGTTATTTTCTTTTTAAAAAAGTGTAGTATTATTTGTACTACAACAGAGGTCGCAACTGAGTCAGAATTCCAGCCTGAAGAGAAGGATGAATAGACAAGACATGAGAGAGGCAAGAGAGGTAAAGTGACTTGACCAAGCTCACAAGCAGCTGTACAAATAAAATTTTTTTTGGTGCATTGACAATTCCAAAAAAATCAGTTTCAGGCCAGTTTGAACACACTGCCCCACTCTGGGGCAGGGAGCCCATCTGGAGCCAGGGCGCTCAGGTCTTCCAGACTCCCTGCCATGCAGCTAGAGGCCTGAGAGCTCCAGGTCAAGCTGGTGCTCCAGGGCTACCAGGCTCTTGGCTGCATGGCAAGGAGTCTAAGAAGCAGGACTGCTGAGTTTCTGGGCAGCTCAGGGAACTTCATCAACATCATTTCAAAAAGTTCAAACGAAAAGTCATTTTGAGTTTTTTTTAACCGAAATATCAGAATTCCTGCAGGAAATCTCAACATGTTGAGTTTTTTTTCTGTGCGGAATGATTATATGTTTTTATTGCTGAATTGTCCACAGAATGGGAATTTTGGGTTTTGACCAGCCCTATTATTATCATCCCTATTTTACATATTGGGAAACTGAAGCACAAAGAGATGAAGTGACTTGCTCATACAAGTCTGTGCAAGAGCCAGGAATAGAACACCGATAGCTTGCCCCCGCATCGTGTACTTTCACTAGTAGGACAGATTTATTCTTTTTTATCCTTACTTACATATCATTGTCTGTCACTATTTTATGTGTTTGTTCTCTTGAAAACTGGTGTAAATTTAGCATTTGGATGGTCAACTGTCACCCTGATTAGCACCAAATATTAAATATAATTTTCAAAAGGACTTGATCTTAGAAGAAATGCACCAGCATAAGGGAGGAGATTTGGCCCAGGCCATTGGCTACTAATCCCAGTTGTTAGCTTGATATTTTGGCTTTGGGAAAAGGGGCCCATTTCTTTGGTGCGTTCCAGTAATCTAATTGGAAGAGTGGAATTACCACTTAAAGGATGTGCAAGAACGATGGGAGAGAATATCTTTAAGTCATGAAGCTAAAATGAACTGTGAAGTTATATGCTGGAAAGTGCTGCCGTAGCTGCTGCAGAGAGAGGTTTTATTTGAAATTACAAGATGAAAATTACCGATCAATGCGGCCGGAATAGAATGATTGATATTTCAATTGCACTACTAGAAAATGTAACATAGCCTAAAGATACACTATTTACCTTCTTTTCAATTCCAAGTTTTTGCACATTATAACAATGTATATAAGTGTATAAATGGACATTTCTAGAATGTGGGTTGGAAGCAGAAATGAGGGAGTTGCAGTGTATATCCAACTTCAGGCAAGGCAGAACACCTGAGGCATTTACTTGTAGCAAAATTGTGACAGAATGGTCTTCCATCACAGAAGTCTCCTTATATTTGCAAAGGCCTAAGAGCCTGAAGACCCAGTTGTGCAAGGGGCTGAACATCACCTGCTGACTTCTATATCCCTCCATAACCCCTTTTCCCTATGCAACTACAGCAGGAGGCAGAAAGGGGTGAGCTGGCTGTTCAGAAGTACAGACCCCATTTACATAGATTCCTCTTTCTCCAAGTAGCTCTTGTACAGTAGGTCGGTGCCTCAGCCCTTCCAGATTGCTTCACCATTATTTTCCCGGGATAGGCCAGTACTCTCTGTAACCCCAATATGAGACTTTCTGGAACTTATGTGCTCTCGAAGTTACATGAGCCATAAGTCTATGTTCCGTCCTCCCCTCTACTAGGTTGAGCTCTCACTGACAAGGATGAAGTACAAAGAGAGGGCCTAAAAATTATCTCAAACTGTTTCCATTGCATTTAAACAAAATCCATGAAAACATTTTTTTTTTTTTTGGTCTTGCAAAAAGCTTATCTGTACAATACCTAAGTTTCTGGCCAAATCTGACCTGATGCTGTCTCTTCAAAGAAAAGAAGAGCCTCCTGGGAGGCTATGCAAATATTTTATTCAGAAGCTGCCTGTCTGGGTGGTTTTTTAGGAGCTGCCTGCATGGGTGTGGGTTTTTTCCTGCCAATTTTTAATCAGTTAATGATAGTTGTGGACATGGGTGGAAGCCACCAAATTTGGACCAGAATTATGAACATTCCAATGTTTGGGAGTGCTTGAATCCATGATTTTTAGCTGGGCTGGTCTCTAATAAAAAGAGACGGTCAAATTCTGCACTCAACTACTACTGCGTAAATGGAGAATAATTCAATTTTCTGCTATAGGGTAGCTCTAGATTTACAACGAGCACAGAATTTGGCCCCGAGTCTTTATTTCTTGAGTGCACCTGAGTGTGTACTGTTCCTTCCTCACCAGAATCCATAATTTTCAGTGACATCATAAATGGTTGCTATGGAAATGATTACAGAGTCACAAACATGATTATGACCTCACGTGAAGAATATGCAGAGGAATTCTTAGGCAACAGTAATTCTATTTTCATAGAAATGTTTCTAGGAACATGAATGAGAGGAAGAAAAATATAGAAAATAGAATAAATAACTAGAATTGCCTCTAAATGAAATGTTTTACCAAGTTTTCCATGAAGCGTCAGCAGCTCTTTAAACATGCTGGTGATGGCCCATCACAAAGCCAGATGTTACCATTTATCAAGTAAAGTAAAGAGCCACTCCTGCTTCCACAAATATGAACTGAATATGAAATCAAATGGGAAACTGCTGCACTAACACTGGAGAAGATATAATGTAACTTTTAAGCTATCCACATACTTGAGAGTAAAAGAAGCATCTGACAGAAACGAATGACTGTCGGCAGTATTACTTGATTCATTTCTCAAAGGCAAAATTGCAGCCATATGTATAGACTTAAATTACTTGATGGATGTCCTACAGGTTATGATTTTCTTCTCCTCTTTTTCTGTTACCTTCTCCTCCCTTTCCATATGTAGGTCAAGTACTTCTTAGGCAAAGGGCCCCTTTTGAAAAGAGCCCCTTTTGAAAAGAGCCTCTGGGCAAGTCTCATAAAGAACAAAAAGGCTGGCAAAAAAGGGACAAAAGACATGACAAAGTAACAGTGGCACCCGCTAGAGTGACGTGGGAAAAACAAACAAAACCAAACATGAAAACTCTTGAGGCTCTCTGTTAGACGGGGTAGAAAATTTTTGTTTGAAAAACATTTTTGATGAAAAATTGCCTCCTTCCTCATTGAAAATTTGTCCTGAAAATGTTTTTCTTTCACCACCCCTCCAACTTTCCAGTTCCTTGGCAAAATAATTGAGAGAGTAATGACAGACAAGCTTCCATAACCTGTGACATCTGCCAGCACCCTGGATGCCTTATAATTAGGCTTCAAACCAGGGTACAGTAAGGAAATAGCCCTAGTAGCACTAAAAGATGACCTCTTCTTGGGAGTTTAATAGAGGCCATGTCTCAGTGCCCATAATACAGGACCAAGAGAATGGTGATAGGTAATTGTTACTCTTCCCTGAAAGTTCTCCTTTATTGGGTCCATTTTGCCTCCCCTTCTCTTCCACATCTTCCTGAGACCACCTGGCGATGTAGTAAAATGTCATTGCTCTGGTGCCAAAAT
The DNA here is from genome assembly GCF_015237465.2 of Chelonia mydas. Classification (NCBI taxonomy): domain Eukaryota; kingdom Metazoa; phylum Chordata; order Testudines; family Cheloniidae; genus Chelonia; species Chelonia mydas. The sequence goes on from NC_051246.2 coordinate 107,135,909, forward strand.
AAACTCCTGTGTGCATTTCACAGGAAAGGCTGGGTCATCAGAAGGATGTCACAGTGCCTACAAGATTAGTACCTGGATGAAGGTGTAGTTGGCTCAAATTCAGCTGGGCAAGTGGTAAATGCTCTGAAGAGCTAACTAAGTCATGGCCTTCCTATTCCAACAAACCTTCACCTTTATCAAAATGTTGCAAAATCTCAAAATCCCAATTAAATCTAGTTGCAGCATCAGTGGCAATAATGTGTTCTTCTGTCTTCAGTCTGCAGTTTGCTAAGAAATTTGTTCCTTCCTCTCAGATGAAAAGTTGGCTACAGTGATTATTTCCTTGCTGGATTCCTGTATGTCACTCAATCTAGGGCTGAATATAGAATCAATTCAAAAGCTCCAGCTTGTGCAATAGGCAGCCATCTGCCCCAGAACGTGATGGTTTAGCAAGGTGGGTCCCTTTGCTCTGGTTCCTGCTCCAGCTACCGATCTGCCTCTGCTGCCAGTTTAAACCCTGATCTTGATCTTTAAAGTAACTCATGAATCAAGTCTCAACTCCATCCAGGACCCACCAAGACTGCTGGGTTTCCTCTGGGAAAAGCAGCTCACAAAACCTATGATGAATTACATGAGAGTCTGGAGGCAAAGTGCCTTCTGTTGATGGCATATGGCTAAGGAACTAGACCAGATGAGATTAATCTAAGTGTGTGACCACAGTTAGGACATGCTATCAAAACTTCCTCTTTGATAAAGTTCTCCCACTGAAATTAAATTAATAAAGTATCCCAAGCAGAATCTTCCATAAACAGAGAGAAAAGTAGAAGTTTCTGTGGCGTCCACTAGCGACCTTGGAAGGCCAATCTAATTTACCTGTGTAATGCTTCAATACTATGGTGGTGATGGGTGGTAAAGGAAACCTTAAAACAGTTAAGCAGAACAATATGTTCTCAGAATGAGTTTAGACAATGTTTCATGGTGTGTGCCTTCCTCATCCTCTACTATGCAGAAGATAAAGATAGCAATTAGGAAGAGTGACCAAGCACTACCGAAGTGATATGAAGAACAAGTACTGTGGTGTGTAAGTCTGGCTACTGCTGTGCATATATCAAAACTACCCAAGTACCAAAAAGGAATGTATTAAGCCACTGAAGTTAAATTTGGATGGTTGGGTGGGTGCAAATCCCATTCTATTGAATTCTATCCTGCCACTCCTGGAACCACTGATGAATGCATATTTATAAATGTTTCTAAAAGCACTTAATAATCAGCCAGAAAAATGCAAGAAAAACAAAAGCAAAGTGACACAAATGCAACATGCAGCTTGGAATTCTAATACTAAAATGAACCCATTGTCTGTGTCCCAGTAACTACATGTTGTGGATCAGCTTGTTCGTGGCCAGCGTGCTGGTGTCCAAATGGAGAAGGGCACAAGAGGCCTTCCACCAATGTACCCCAAATACAACAGGCTTCTGCATGGAACATGGAGGGAGGAGCACAGACTGCAGGAGGTAGAGTTCAGAAGAGGCCCCAGCAAGCCAGTCTGTGTGCACGTGGCTGAAATGCTAGCTGCAGTTGCAGCATCTCTGTACATAGTTATCTTAATAACCAGCCAGTTTAGTTTTAGAGAATGGGAGTGTTTTCATATTACTATCCAGCATGTGGTACGTGTGACCCCAAGTACAACCAATCATTGTGCTCACCTTAGTGCAGGCAAGGACTATTCCTTCTAGTGCTTCCACAGTTGCTACCTACTCCAGGAAGGGTAGGCAGAGAAGAGGCATGGCTCTAGTTCTGCACCCGGCCCCTGCTACATTAGCTAGCAGAACTGGCTGGAAGAACAGAGGGGAGAATATTACACCCCCTGAAGCAGCAGGCACACTCCCACTAAGCAGTGAGACGTTCCAAGAGGTACTGCGCACAATTTCTCCCTCTCAGAGCTTCCCCTCAGTGTGGTGTCTATTGTGCATAACTGAGCCCAGTTTGTTCCAGGAGGGTTGTGGGGGGAGGGGAGTCTCTAAGTTATGGTTGCTGTGGGAACTATAACTTTGAATTTCTTGACATCAGTCCAATGACAACCTCAGCATTAACGTTGCATTAACATAGTTTTTTTGCATTTAATTAAAAAAGATGATGGTCTGGAATCTGTTAAGGAATTTAAAGCCAACATTTCAACTCTTTGCTGGGAGCAGAGATGTCAGAGCCTCTGCTCTTGAAAAGCTCATGTGTTCTTACTAAACATTCTGCCAATGTAAAGTATCCAACAGAGACTAAAAGAGAAAGCAAAATGTGCATGAGGCCATTGTCTGTCTCTCTATCTGCTTCTGACTACCCTCACCCATTCCTCCTGTCTGAATGGAGCCACTATGGCTGGGCTTGAAGCAACTTGAAAACTGTATAATCACTGCCAACTCCTCCATAAATCACCCCAGTATTTGGCCACTGACTCATTTGTGTGCAACTGCTGAGATTTTAGTAACTTCCATCCCCAACCTACACCGTCCTCCTCCAGGCTCTAAAGAGCTGCTTGCAGGAGTTCATTGTATGAGTCAAGATACAGACACAAAGTAGTTGTAAATGCCTACTTTCACCCCCTCCCCCGGTCCTGTTTGGGGCTCTAAAAATGATGTATTTGGGTTTCCCAGGACTATTCCAGTACTACTGCTAATTTGACTTTTCATTTTCATCGTTACAGCAGAAAGACCACTGACAGGTGTTTCACCTCCGAAGGTTTTGAGACACTGGGCTTTAAGAGCTCCCTTTTGTAATTTAGTGTTGTTTCAAAATAAGTTCAGCTATCAGACAAATAGACATATGGACTATGCTAAAGTTAGGTACTGTAGATAGGAGAAAGATGTTCATATGGCACCCATGTTATTTAGCCTTCTCTCATAACAGAATACCATACTGTTAAAATTGTCTATTTTTATGTAATTCTTCCACTTATATTGAGATATAAAATTATTAGTCTAAGGTTGGCTCACATCATCAGAGCTTTGGAATGTTGGCAGCTTCCCTACAGTCTGTTGCAGGCAGTAACTGCCAGGGAAGTTGCCTGAACACAAGCAAAAAATAGGTCTTCCAGCTGAGCCACCAACACAGCAATGTAAGGAAGAATTTAATACCTTGGTCTTAAGAAAGTTTACATGTTCTTCTCACAGTCGTGCCTTTGGTAGGGTGATGGATCATATAAAATTCCATAATTTCTGCAAGCCTCAAACAGTTGCGAAAGGCGACTTGGCAGTTGGTGGCTTTCTGTAAAAGATTTTTGCATATAAATTACAAATGCATAAGACATTTTAGCTCAACTTTACATGTGTTTTGGAGGCTGGATGCAATCTTGTCCCTGCCTGTCTGTCTGCTTTTGCCATTGCTGCATCAATATTAATCCTGCTAGTTTTTCCTCTGGTTGAACAGCGAGAGGGGAAATGATTGGTGCTTTTTGTCCTATAAATAAATACATCATTCCTAGTTTTTTTTTTTTAATGCGTGTTTTGAATTGTATTCAATTCACGCATACTTTATTTTTGCTTTCTGGAGTAAACTGTCCAGTATTACTGCTGGACTCAAGAGGTGGCTAGGGATTCTTTGTGATGAGACAGTATTTCTACACCGGATTTCTCTCCCCCTCTGCCTCTTTAAAGGGAAAGTGCCATACTATAAAAGTATTATTGTCTTCCCTTTTTGATTATATTGTATCCGAGAAATGTCGGCTTTGCTTTAACAAAGTGTTTGAATATCATATTTAAGAAATGCTTTCGACCTGAGCTCAGAGCTGGGCTGATGGTTTATAACTAAGTAGTTTGACAAATGTAGCCCTTTTTTCTATTTGTCATTTGCGTGTGAACAGACTGAATTTTTTTCCTTTTATTTGTTGTTCAGATGTTTTATGTGAGCATATTGAACCCTGTGAGTTTATTGTAAATGGTGGCCACGGTGAAAAATCAGTATTCGGAACTTGCTAACTGAGCTGTGATTGGACACCTAAGTCACATGGTATTTTTCCGTTCATTGATTGGATGTCTGAAACTTTTGTAACTAGGAGGGCTTGAACAAATAATGAGGCTTTTGCTTCTCCTATGGAGAGGCGCAGCAGAAGCAAGGTTACCAGGGGCAAGGGATTTTAGGACACACCAAACTTTTTTCCTTCAAGGGTCATCCAAAACTTGTTTAAATATATATTTTAATACTATTATTGTCTAAGGTCAGATTAAAGTAACAGGGAGTGTAGCTCCTCCCCCTCTGTTGAAGTTCCTCTTCTCTCCCTGGTTTAGGATAGCATTGCTCTCCCACAGTTCCTCTTTTCTTTGGCTGTGTAGTAAGAAATCCCTCCTCCTGTTTCAGTCTACTTTAACCACAGCAAGTAATCCCCACTGAAGTCATTAGGAATTACTTATCCCCTCTGGTGGAAGAATCAGGTTGCTCTGAAGGTGCTGTATCTCGACAACAATATATATATGGCAAATTGTAATTTACATATAACCCACATTCAATATCAGAACAGTTTGGGAAATTACTTTATTTTCCCATTAAAATTGTTGACAAAATTTATTTGATTTTTCATTTACAAAATTTTCTTTGAATTATTTTCTTATTGAAAATCCCCAAACTGATTTTTTTTTCAATTTTAATCAACTGAAAATGTTGAAGTTTAGAGACTTTAGTGCTTATATATATATTTTTTACAACCTCCAATTTTTGTTGGTGAAAATTTCCATTTAACCAAAAAGCCCATTTTCATTAGAAACTGATTTCAGGCAGCTTTTTGTGATGCACATGTGATTTTAAATGATACCTTGGGATTACAGTGAAGTCCACATCAACTGAAAATCACAGTTCAAGTTACTCACAACTTTTAGCTTGACTATCAAGCACAGAAGAGTTGAATAAGAGAGTCTAGTTGAACATAAGGGTGCTGATGACACATCAAAAGCTATGACATCTCTGCTCAAATAATTTATAAACAGCAGAAGAATTTTGAGAACTGAATTACTACCTTAATCTTCAAAAGAGAGCATGGATTGCTATTAATATAAAGAACAATTGCGGGCTGTTAGCCATTAAGTTATTTGAATTTGAAATCCATCAAAAAGGTGGTGGAGGAGGAATATATCTACACTCTAATGTAGGTAGAGGATTTTGTGTGTGAGGTAAAATTACTTTAGAAGGAAGAGAAGTTTAAAATACTGTACGTGTCACTGCATAAGAGAAGTGTGGCAGGTTTGTGATGGGGCTACCTTTCTATAGGCTGGATCGAGACCTCCAATTATTTTCACATAGGGCCCCAAAACAACTCTCAGATGTAACAAATTTTAGTAACTACAGATTAGGACCAGTGAACTAGGGTGGGTCTCCACATCCCTCTGCACATTTTCTAAGCCTTCCAGTCCTCCAAATAGCACTATCTTTTATGATCCTCTCTGTGCAATGACATTGTGATTCTATTCAAAAGGAAGAGTGCAAGCTTTCCCTTTCCAGTCCTTCGGACAACAGGTAGGCATGGAGTGAGGAAGGGGTGCATCAATATTTTGTGGAAGGGGGGAGATGTCTACATGGAGGATCCTATATAGAAACTTTTCCCTCCCCAAATCACCACCATGATGATTTGCATTGATTTGCTCCCCTCCATACTGTGAAGCAGGGGAATGTAGTACCCTTTGCAGTAAAAAGACAGGGCTTGATTACAATGTTTTGGCAGAGATACCAAATGATGATCTCTCACACAGACTTACAAGTTCTTTTTCTTAGCATATGAGAGCTGTTCAGTCTTTGAAGAAATGTTTGTAATTTTTTTTTTGGGGGGGAGATTCAGGAGAGTTGACTCTGTCCCTTAATCTCTCTAATTAGAGTCAATTCTTTGAGTAGAATTGCTCCCTGGGAAATGGACATTCATGTTAGCTGTGCTTACTAAAAGAGAGTATTGCCTGCACAGTGTTTGTAACCATCTCTGTTCAAAGACTGGTTTGCATAGTGTAAAATAAAACGAATTCCACTAAGCGTGTAACCATAGAATCATAGGACTGGAAGGGATCTCGAGAGGTCATCTAGTCCCATCCCCTGCACTCATGGCAGAACTAAGTATTATCTAGACCATCCTTGACAGGTGTTTGTCTAAACTGCTCTTAAAAATTTCCAGTGACAGAGATTCCACAACCTCCCTAGGCAATTTACTCCAGTGTTTAACTATTCTGAGAGTTAGGAAGTTTTTCCCAATGTCCAACCTAAACCTCTCTTGCTGCAATTTAAGCCCATTGCTTCTTGTCCTATCTTCAGAGGTTAAAGAGAGCAATTTTTCTCCTTCCTCATTGTAACAACCATGACTGCATGTCACTGATTTCTCTTCCATCAGGAAGATGACATGCAAGATCGTGACATCTGCTACTGCTCAGCAAAGGGACAATAATAATAATGACTATAAAGATGGAGATCATAGAACTGGAAGGGACCTTGAGAGGTCATCTAGTCCAGTCCTCTGCACTCATGGCAGGACTAAGTATTATCTTGACCATTCCTGACAGGTGTTTGTCTAACCTGCTCTTAAAAATCTCCAGTGACAGAGATTCTACAACCTCCCTAGGCAATTTATTCCAGACAGTTAGGAAGTTTTTCCTAATGTTCAACCTAAACCTCCCTTGCTGCAATTTAAGCCCATTGCTTCTTGTCCTATCTTCAGAGCTTAAGAACAATTTTTCTCCCTTCTCCTTGTAACACTCTTTTATGTACTTGAAAACTGTTATCATGTCTCCTCTGTCTTCTCTTTTCCAGACTAAACACATTTTTAAATTTTTTCAATCTTCCCTAATAGATCATGTTTTCTAGACCTTTAATCACTTTTGTTGCTCTTCTCTGGACTTTCTCCATTTTGTCCACATCTTTCCTGAAATGTGGTGCCCAGAACCGGACACAATACTCCAGTTGAGGCCTAATCATCACGGAGTAGAGTGGAAGAATGACTTCTTGTGTCTTGCTTACAACGCTCCTGCTAATACACCTAGATTTTTATTCTGGAAGTGGAACACAGATTATATTTTGTAGTTCTCCGGCTTGCAGACTAACTAAACATGGCCTAATCTTACTACACAGAGTGTACATAAGTCCTGGCCTGGACTCAACAGTAATGGATGACTTGAGAATACAATGCAAATAGCTCATGGGCCATAATTTTCATTTTGTTTAAAGATACATTATGGCTTAGAATCATAGAATAACAGGGTTGGAAGGGACCTCAGGAGGTCATCTAGTCCAACCCCCTGCTCAAAGCAGGACCAATCCCCTACTAAATCATCCCAGCCAGGGCTTTGTCAAGCCTGATCTTAAAAACCTCAAAGGAAGGAGATTCCACCACCTCCCTAGGTAACGCATTCCAGTGCTTCACCACCCCCCTAGTGAAAAAGTTTTTCCTAATATCCAGCCTAAATATCCTAATATCTAACCTACATTTCCTAATATCCCCCACTGCAACTTGAGACCATTACTCCTTGTTCTGTCATCTGCTAACACTGAGAACAGTCTAGATCCATCCTCTTCGGAACCCCTTTTCAGGTATTTGAAAGCAGCTATCAAATCCCCCCTCATTCTTCTCTTCCGTAGACTAAACAATCCCTGGACTGTATTTTGCTGCTCTCCTTTCTTCCTTGTGTCAGGATCCTGAACATCTCATGATCACTGCCTCCCAGGTTCCCATCCACTTTTGCTTCCCCTACTAATTCTTCCATGTTTGTGAGCAGCAGGTCAAGAAGAGCTCTGCCCCTAGTTGGTTCCTCCAGCGCTTGCACCAGGACATTGTCCCCTACACTTTCCAAAAACTTCCTGGATTGTCTGTGCACCGCTGTATTGCTCTCCCAGCAGATATCAGGGTGATTGAAGTCTCCCATGAGAACCAGGGCCTGCGATCTAGTAACTTCCGTTAGTTGTCGGAAGAGAGCCTCGTCCACCTCATCCCCCTGATCCGGTGGTCTATTGCAGAGTCCCACCGTGACATCACCCTTGTTGCTCACGCTTCTAAACTTAATCCAAAAAGAAAAGGAGTAGTAGTGGCACCTTAGAGACTAACCAATTTATTTGAGCATAAGCTTTCGTGAGCTACAGCTCACTTCATCGGATGTGTCTCTGGATTAAGTTCTCTGAAACTTAATCCAGAGACACTCAGGTTTTTCTGCAGTTTTATACCGGAGCTCTGAGCCGTCATACTGCTCTCTTACATACAGTGCAACTCCCCCACCTTTTCTGCCTTGTCTGTCCTTCCTGAACAGTTTATATCCATCCATGACAGTACTCCAGTCATGTGAGCTATCCCACCAAGTCTCTGTTATTCCAATCACATCATAATTCCTTGACTGTGCCAGGACTTCCAGTTCTCCCTGCTTGTTTCCCAGGCTTCTTGCATTGTGTATAGGCACTTGAGATAACTCGCTGATCATCTCGCTTTCTCAGTATGAGGCAGGAGCCTTCCCCTCTTGCGCTCTCCGGATCGTGCTTCCTCCCGGTATCCCACTTACCTCAGAGCTTTGGTCTCCTTCCCCCGGTGAACCAACTTTAAAGCCCTCCTCACTAGGTTAGCCAGCCTGCTTGCAAAGATGCTCTTTCCTCTCTTCGTTAGGTTGCGCCCGTCTCTGCCTCGCACTCTTCCTTCTTGGAACACCATCCCATGGTCAAAAAATCCAAAGCCTTCTCTCCGACACCACCTGCCTAGCCATTCGCTACATTAGCTGAACATTTTTAGGTTTTGAAAAGAAAACAAAACCACCATTTTTGTTCTGTGTAGGAAAATAAAAAAGTACTAATTAACGAAGACTGGAGTTGAACCTGGATAATGTTACACAAGTTTTACTATAGTGGCATGAATAGTAATACCGTGAAACTACATTGATCCAATTCATTGTATATTCAGTTCTTCTTTTTCCTCAATGTTTTCCTACCCCTGAATTCTCAAACAGAAGGTTATCTTAGCTAATAGTTTTATTCTCTAGAAGATAAATGTGGGGCAGGAAAAAGTCATCCCAAAATGATGGAGGTTCAGGTAAATGGATAGATTAATGGGACTTGTAAAAACCAAATCAGCTTTGGTTTTGTGAATTTAGATGCACTACAGATTGGTAGCTTTGGATCTGGGGTGGGGTGAGCAACTTTGTATAGTGAAATTACGCTCACTGGAGTGTAGAAGAAAACCATCAAAATATATTTCATGTCTGACACAGAATGAGTATCGAGCCAAAATCTTTTATTGTACGGAGCTAAATCTGAATTTGCATGTGAGGGGAAAAAACGAGAGAGAGAGAGAGAGAGAAGCTGAAAAAAAGAGAAGGGGGGGGGGGGGAAGGCCTGTACTAAAACTGCAGTCTTAGCCTTCTAAACCCTTTTGCTTCTCTGATTGATACTTTTCAATTATACCTTCCCATTTCACTGACATTTGAAATGCTATTTTTTTCTAGCGATAACTTCAAATGCTTAAGTTCCAACAGCACCAGTCACCCTGTTTAGCTGTAGTAGTAAATTGGTTCCTTGTACAACATAATGGCAGTGACAGCCTTTTGCTAGGGAAATGAGTTCTCCAATGGGACATGCCTATGATAAGACGTCCGGTTTTGAAATTGTATTTCTCTGTATCAGAATTAAATCTGGACTTTATATTTCTTTGCTGCCACTGCTCTCTAGCTGGTCCCTATACAGTACGACCAAAGACTGACAAGTAATGCTTACACAGGAACCCTTTCACTTAAATTGGATTTGTGCTTTTATGTTTCCTCCTATTATTAGCTATTAAAATCTCTCAAAACCTTTTTTAAAGAGCGATAGGGTTTTCCAAACCTGAAACCCACAGACTGGTGGCAAAAATAAAAAAGAATTCTAGTTTTCAGAGCAGGCTTTTCCATCCCAAGGTTGAAATATGTAAAATTAACTCCAATTTAGTAAAATACAGTCTTGATTTCCTAGTTTATACAGTAAGAGATACAGAATATCTTCTTTTCATAGGAAAAGGTCAGGACTCGAATGCACTATCACAGCAGAGCGAAAGGCCCTGTAAAAACGACACCAAGCAGAATGCAAATCAATGCTACTCTGGGTACCTTTTGAAAATCCAGGCTTGCTTTCTTCTGCCTGTCATATTGTGTTTCATAAGAGCCTTTAATGCTTAAAACAAAAGTAAAGTACCTCCTGTGTCTTTTGATTTGCATTGGTGCTTGCCAGTGCCATAAGTGTGTGCATTTTGTTAATGCTATTATTAACATGTAATGTAATGGAACTGCACAATGGAGGTCACTAGGAGATCATCAGCACATGTAATTTCATTTTAACCTTAGGTTTACTTTATTGCTTAAGTAACAAAATAACAATCAGGCTGGGGGAAGGGTTTTTCTTTTTTGTTTTTGCATTAAAAAATAACTCAATGTGAGTCCTCCTTGGTCTCCCTGTTCCTGTGCTAGAGCGACCAATGTCATGTTGTCTTCCTTCAAAGAAACACTGCTGGTAAATTTATGAGAGAAATTCCTGAATGGTCTAAAGTTCTTCAGCAAATATTTGTTTCAGTTCCCAGGATGTTATCTCCCTGACTGTGGGACACATTTACAGTATAAATCACTGTCCAGGGTGTGCATTTACAGAAAGGGATCTTGAAGTACAGTGGACTAGTGTAGACTAGCCAATGTAGGCTGAACATGGGGATGATTTTCTGCACTTTCTGGTTCCTGGGGTGTATGTGAAACAGGGAGAATCAGTAACATCTCTAACATTTACCTAAATAATGGACCAAACCTGCCTTTCTTATGTACATGAGTGGTCCCATTGCACTCAGCCGAGTGATTTCGAGGAGGATTATTCGTGTTTATAGAGTGATCAGGATTTGGCCCTTAGTTGCCATTCTTTGCAAAATTGACAAGAATATAACTTTGATGGCCTTTGTCAGTGTTTTTTTTTAATGTCATTAATAATCAGAAATGTTGAATACAGAAGGGCAAGTTAAATCCTGTCATTGAAACAGTAAACAGCTTTAGTCAAATGTATTGGCACAGGATTAAAAATGCATCAAGCATGTATTTGTCTTCTCAATGGGAAGCCCTTATTAATAGTTTGAAGAGTGGAAAGCTTAGCCTTGTACAATAAGCACTGTAGTAGTGTTTTTTTTTAAATATGTTTTAATGTGTGAAATTGCAGGATGCCAAGGTTGCCATTAAAGCTTCTCTCCAGTTCCAGTAATTTTCCCACTTAGATTCATTCTTTCCCCTTACAAAAGAGCATTTCATAGTGGTCACAGCAGAAATGCAGTGATACCAGGAAGAGTGCAATCCTCTTGCAAGATTAATTACTACGCCGCTGTCAAAATATTGGACATTGCAATGAGGACACGAGTCAGCTTAATACTGTGGAGAAACTTTCCCTCTCTTTCTCTCATTTATTCGGCTTCACTAAGGTAATTGCGTTTATTTGTTGTGAACTTCAGCTGAAACCTAGAGATCTGGGAAATGTATTTAGGGAAATCCACCTTGTTTAAAAATCTGTTCTGTGACACTAGTGTAACCCAGTTGTTAAGAGCAGTCAAAAAGGCCAGGTTTAATAGAACGATTGTCCAGTTTATAGGCAGGAGTTCCCTTTGGAAGTAAACAAAACCATTGCTTTGAGCCCCCACCTAGAAACTTATTCACACTTCTGGTTCTAGGAACTTAAAAATAAAGCCCTGGTTGCCTTAAATGATATTATCCTTCCTCACTAGCCAGCACATGCAGGAGTCAACCCAATTTTCAAGCTGTTATAAAGACCGCAATCCCTGTCAACACACCACCTCATAAAAAACCCGAAGGGCCTATGAGCATGCTCTGGGGTCTAAGGTCCTTTACCTCTTTCAGACCAGTTTTGGGGAAGTGAAAGCCAGTCAAGATCTCTTCATTGAGAATTTCTGGCTGGTAGTCCTTTGACCTTTAAAACTGCAGCCTGTTACTTTGTACACATTAGCTGATCTTAGCAGTTGTGAAACAAGATGATGAGGAGGTTAGTATTTTGAGTAGCCAGGACCATTAAGGGCTTTATAGGATAAAACCAGTGTTTGAAATAGAACCCAGAAACCAATTGGAGACCAGTGCAAACTGGGAGAGCACTGTTATATTCTCTCTATGGAGAAAAATCCCCCCACTAAGTGAGCAGTGGCATACTGAAATAGATGAATGAATGGAATGTAGTGGAATGTAGCACTTAAATATACAAGCACTTTTCCTCTTCAGAGCTCTTTACAAGCATTAACACAATCACAATGTCCCTATGAGGTAAATATAGTTACCTGAGTTTTACAGATGGAAAAACCAAGACAGACATGTTAAGTGACTTGCCCAAGGCCATATGCCAGACTCAGGATTGCCAATGATATGTAAGAAACTGGAAGAAACCAAGAAAGCCAATGATCTAAAAACTGGGATGTCAATGAACACTGATGACAACCCTGAGTTTGGCCTTGGGCAAGTCCCTTGTCTGCCTCAGCTCTCCATCTATAAAATTGAGATAACAATACTTGCCTCACAGAGACATTGTGAGTGTGTTAATGACTGTAAAGTGCTCCGAAGGTGAAAAGTGCTTCTTATTTAAGTGCTACATTCCACTCAGAAGCTTCATCTTGTGCAGTATGCCACTGTACGGGTGTTTACTGGGTTTTTTTTCACAGAATATATAACAACTGTGTTCCCCCAGTCTGCACTGGTTTCCAGTTGCATTCTGGGTGCAATTTAAAACATTGGTTTTACGCTCTAATGTCTTTAATGGGTATGGAAACGCTAACCTCCTAATCGTTTTAATTTATTTATTTTTCCACATGACATTTTGGTACTTAAGGCTTATTATCAACAGGTTTTTTTTCTTTTCCTTTAAAAAATATCAGTGCAAATTTGCATTTTTCTACCCAGACTGAATCCTTGGTAAATTGTTTTGGATAGTTATTGATTTCTTGAATCTATAAGGGTTTTTTTAAACAACATTAAGGTAAACAGAAGTTTCATTGTGTTCATTTTACTGGATAACACTTATCTAGACAAAAGGAGACATAAGCATAAAACTTATCTATAGAAAAGATACAGTGAATAATCATCAGTAAAATAAAACAAAAACCTTCCTTCTTTGAACAGAATGGGAAAATTGCTTTCTTGTCACTAAATTTGATTTAATTGAGTCTGCGCTCTCTGAAGTGGGTCACTGATACAACAAGAGGTAACATTTAACTATTTCTTGCACTTTTGCGCACAGAAAAACACAGTACATGAAAACTAGAGAGGGCCTCAAACTCAGAACTTCATTCTGACCTTTTTCTGCTTTGAATTTAATGGGGGTAGTGGGTCAGATTGGATTCTTAAGATATCAGCTCGCCCTGCATGTTTGATTCTGGGTCATTTCCAAAACTCAGAGGAGTCTATTTTCCTTTTGCAGTTTGGATGCAGACAAAATCTTTTGAAAACAATCATTTTTATAAGATTTCAGGCCAACACAGTGGAAAATGCAGGAGAGCATTTGTTTGTCAGATGGTGGAGATGGATGGCAGGAGAGATATCACTTGACCATTACCTGTTAGGTTCACTCCCTCTGGGGCACCTGGCATTGGCCACTGTCGGTAGACAGGATACTGGGCTGGATGGACCTTTGGTCTGACCCTGTATGGCTGTTCTTATGTTCTTAGCAGTTCATCTTATGAGCTTTCTACCATTTAAGATGGCAGACATCTCCATTGATCAGAAGATCTCATGAGCTTTCCACCATTTTGGGCCAAAATCTCCCCAAAATGGACTGTGAAATTTCAGTTCTACCTAATCCAGAACTGAAACCGTTGCACTGAGCTGCCCTTCACTTAAAGCCCAAACTGTGCCCAAAGCTAATTTAGATCAGGATCCAGGTCTGAAAACTATCTCTTCAGCCCATGCAAATACATTGGGTAGCCCAAGCTGTACCCAATAGCCAAAAGTTATCAATAATGGTGGTGAGATTTCTGTAAACTTTGCTATAATATGGTTGTGTATTAGATATAAACAAGAGGAAACTGAGAGGAGCTAAGAATCCAGGGTGATGGGTGTGTGGGCAATAAGAACCTTCATGAAGTAGAATGGAGAGAAATACTGTGAGCTTCAGCAGATTAATTAATGACTACTAGGGATTTATTGGGACTCAGAATAATTACAGGAAACAAGTGATCCCAAAAGTGACTTGACTGAAGCAAACACTGAAGTACAGCGAACAGTCACTCATGAACTCCCATATTTCTAAACAGCAGTGTTTGGCTAGCACAAAACATGCTGCATTTAGGGTTAGGCCATGAACTGGAGCTGCTGTGGGAGCACAAAGGAGAAACTGGAGTTCATTATTGCTGCTACAAAATGGAAAAAAAAAATTAAAAACAAAATAGGACGTTTCAAAACGTATTTTTTTAAACTTTAATTCTTTTCTGGTTCCCTGTGGAGCCTTCAGTTCCTAGGGTGGCCTGAGGAGAGATCCGCGAAGCTGTGCTTTGTAGTCTATTACAGCACAGCTGTTCATCAATTAGAATGGAGAAAATAATCCTGCTGTTTTAGAATAGTGTGATGTGCATGGTACATTATCAGACAAAATGCAAACTGGATACTTGAAACCCACACAGTAAGGCTGCTATTGTGAGGGGCACCTCTGGTTTAAAAGTTCTTTCTTCCTCTCCACTCCCTCCTAATTTAAAACCATTATTACAGACTTCAGCACCCACTCTAGCTTTACAACATGAGAGACCATCCACCCCTGCTCTACAGGAACCAGTACAGCAATTAGTGGAATCAAAGCTCAAGAATTAGCTAAGAAATATGAACCGATGCTATACTAATACAGAGTGTCAGTTTGTATGTTTGTTCATTTTTCCATCAGTCCCTCTTTCCTTGTAATGTAGCAAAGAGAGATGTGGTGAAGGTAGATTGTTAGTGCCACTTTACCACCATATGCCCTTATATTTGGAAATTTGCTTAAAGAGTAAAACATTCAAACAGTATTTATACCATCCCCCCCTCCAAAAAAAATAAATAAAAGGAAAATACATTCAAATGTTTAAAAGGAAACCATGGAAGTCAGGTCAAAATCTCCATCTCAACTGTTAACTGGAAAATAGTATTTTATTTACATTCTTAACAGCTACGTATCACATAGTCTCCAGCAATGTTAAGCAATGTGTGTAATAATGTTGTTATGGGGATGAGGTGGCTATATTTATGGGTAATCCTTTGACTATGTTGTAATTGTTCGTGTATGAGGCAGCCGCCCAGACCACTGAATGTATTTTAAAAATTGGAAGAAAAATAAATATTCTGAGACAAAAGCAGAATTGCCTGCATCCCCTCAGCCTCAACCACACACAGCATATAGACACACTTGAGTGTAAGATATCACATCCCCCGCAGACAAGTGTGCTCGGAGGGTCAACAAATAGATTTGAGCTCTGAGGATCCAATAGAGGAATGGTGTGCCAAAGCTTCCAACCCGCTACTGACGACACTGTGGCTCTGGTTTTCCAGGAGGATCCAACGCCCTTTATGCTGCTGCAGAGGACTGATATTTCAGAGCATCCCTGATGAATACCTCCAGTACATAGGGCCTCCTTAGTACCCAACACAGAGCCAGTGTGGAGGCATGTTGGGTTTGGAAAATGTATGTGGCTGGAATATCTGCACTCCAACTGTTCTGGGCTTACAGACAGCCCTGTAGGTGACAGTTCAAAGCTGGCATGAGTTAGAACAGCTCTTCTAACTTGCTTAGGGGGCTGGGAAGATGTCTAGTTTGTCACAGAATTCAGGGGGTGTAAAGATGACTTACAGCCACATTTACTTCCCAACCCTGGGCTTTAGCTCAGAATCAAGGCCCCTATCTGCAGCCCCCTATTCTTCAAATTTAGGCCTGGTCTATGCTAGAAAATTAAGTTGGCTTAACTGCTTCGCTCACAGGTGTGAGAAATTCACACCCCTGAGCGATGCAGTTAAGCTGACCTAATTCCCAGTGTAAATAGTACTAGGTAAATGGAAGAATTTTTCTGTTGGCCTAGCACACTGCCTCTCAGGGCAGTGGATTACCTACACCCATGGGAGAACCCCTCCCGTCGGCATAGGTGATGAAGCATCTCATCCGTACCGCTGTAGCATTTCAAATGTTGACAAACCCTTAGGAACTGTAAGCAAAAGCTGTCTGATCTGTGTGGGTGGTGCAAAAAGGAGAGCGGTGGTCTCAGCCCCAGGCTCACAGCTTCACAAATATTGAATTTGTGAGCAAATAGGAAGTCAGTGCAGTCTTCAGAAGAATGGTATAATGTGTCAAGTAACAGAGGGGTAGCCGTGTTAGTCTGGATCTGTAAAAGTGGCAGAGTCTCCTGTAAAAAGAAAAGGAGTACTTGTGGCATTTTAGAGACTAACAAATTTATTTGAGCATAATTTTTCGTGAGCTACAGCTCACTTCATCGGATGCAGTGAGCTGTAGCTCATGAAAGCTTATGCTCAAATAAATTTGTTAGTCTCTAAGGTGCCACAAGTACTCCTTTTCTTTTTGCGAATACAGACTAACACGGCTGCTACTCTGAAACAGAGTCTCCTGTGGCACCTTATAGACTAACAGACGTATTGGAGCATAAGTTTTCAATGAAGTGGGAATTCACCCACGAAAGCTTATGCTCCAATACGTCTGTTGGTATAATGTGTAATAATCACACCATTAAATAGGTGGGCTGTGCACCTTAGCTATGGTCTGAGTAGACTTCCAAGGTAGTCCCATGCAATGCTTCCTGCAGTTATCCATTGAGGAGGTCACCAAATAACAGACTGAATTAGGGAGGAAGCTCCTATCCAAATGTAGAGGGAAAAAAAGCACTCTGTGCCAATGTCTCTCTCTTCCGGTCTGTCACAGGGCAGCCTCACAAATCTTGTTCCACTCTCACCCATTAGCCCATGTCACCCATCACTCACTGTTTCAATCTTTTCACGGGCTTTACCTTTTCCTGCACATCAGGTTCAGCTTCTCACTTGCCATTTTAAGGCTCTGCTCACCTCACTCCTACGTCCACCTCTGCTCTAATCTTTTCCTGCACCCTTTGTTCCACTCAAGAGTCCTGCCTCGCTGTTCCCTTTGCATCCTTCTCCCACCCTTGTCATAATTTTTTCCTCCAGTAAGTAAACAAACTTAATTTAAAAAGCAAGGGCGCTGGAACACAGGTTGTAAATGAATAAAGCACATTGACAATTATAATGTAATGATTAATTATTCATAATGCTTCATGTACTAGTGACTCCACTGCAGGGTATTTTGTAAAAGTGCGGAAGTAGTAATATGAGACACTAAGTGACATGAGACACTACAGCACTGCCTCGGCTATTAAACCTTGGCTCAGAAGTGGGGACAGCTCAGCCATTTTTGGGTACAAATCACAAAGCATGTGGATTAATAAGGGTCATCAGTAATAATAATAATTAGAGCGGAGTGAATAATCCGTATCCAGTAATGGTTTTGATAAATTTTGCCTGTTTTTTGTTTCGGAATAGTCTGTGAGCAGATTTTAAAATCCTCAAATGTATTTGTTACCAGGCTTATTTGTGAATATTGTCAGGGACTAATCATTAGTTTGCAGATTGTTCACAAACAGCTGATTGCAGTTAAAGATTTGTATCTCATGCTGTGCTGGATTTTGTCTAGACTATAGACATTCTCACCAGTGTATCTAAATCAGTGGAATTTCACCAGTGTAAAGCTCTAATGTAGAAACACTGTACTAGCCCAAAACGGGGTTTAACCTTGCAGTTTACCAGTGTAAAGCACAACATTACAGATGCCCCACCACCACCACACACACTTAACATTGTGGCCGCACACGTGCATTGTAGGGATTGGTACAAAACCCTGAAAAACCCCTCAGCATAGAGAAGGCTTTGGTTATATGGTTTTGTTTATATTCCCTGTTTGGGATAGCTCATGTATGAGGAACTGTGGTAAGCGTGAGTGAGTGTGAGGGTCATGGAAATATTCATGATTATGTGTGGAAAGAAAGAAGAGTTGTGTGGATCATCACTAAAGGTGGTTGCCAATTTTTCTACAAAATTTTTGTTTTTTTCGTCAGACAAGCTAATTTGTTGAAACTGAAACTTTTCATGTTTTGACAAACTGATTTGAATATTTTTTTGAAAAAAGTTTCAAAATTATCAATGTTTCATACTGACATTTTCTAGAAGAAAACACTTTTAACCAAAATGTAAGCAAATTATAGTATTTTTTTAAAAGAATATATGGTGGAAATCACAATGAAATATATTCAAAATGATCAAAACTCTGTAAAACATTTCAATTTACCAGAACAAATGTATGTTTGTTTAGATTTTTGGTTCATGAACATTTTTTAGATTTTGACTTTTCATCCCAGTGGGATGGGGGGAAAAGTTCAAATCTTGAAACTTTTCACAAAATGGGAAAACCATTTCTCATCAGCTCTAATCATGATAGATGTGGCACAAACCAATCTGTAGTCTACTAAAAAACTTTGGGGGCATTTTTTTAAACTTTCCGTTTTCTATCAGCATTATGGAATGAGTTGACCCATCAGGGTGTAGGCAAATAAAAATCCAAGGCAGGAGTGTGAAAATGTTTAGTGTGATGTGACGGCAACAACTCTCCTGCATTCACCTCTTGTAACTAAGCTACCCAGCACAAGATGAAAATTTTACAAGTGATTATACAATTCACTTTCAGGCTGACACTCACAATGTCAGTGCCACCCCTTTATAGCAAGCCAGACCAGTTAAGCCCTCAAAACAGGACATAAATTGGACTGACTGGTACAAGCCTTGCTCTGATGTTCTTCATAGGAATGTGTTTCACCCTTAGTGAATATACCTTTAATGGACTATTGCTTGAAAACTTAGGCCAAAAGTTTGAAACTTGGATGCCTAAAAAATTATTAGTTTCAGAGTAGCAGCTGTGTTAGTCTGTATTCGCAAAAAGAAAAGGAGTACTTGTGGCATCTTAGAGACTAACAAATTTATTTGATCATAAGCTTTCGTGAGCTACAGCTCACTTCATCGGATGCATGCAGTGGAAAATACAGTGGGGAGATTTTATATACACAGAGAACTTGAAACAATGGGTGTTACCGTTATTAGGTGCCTCTGTTCGGTTTTAGGTTCTTAACTTCAAACATCCAAAGTTTACAATTTTTGTTGACTTTGCTTAATCAAATGCTTCTCCGTATCTCTGTATATGGTACAGGTCATGAAATGGCAGCATGGGATGACCTACAAGATGGATGATCACCCTAAGTAAGGTCCTTATGTTATACCATATGTTTTGAACCAAGAGGCTGGATAGGTCTCCCACATCAGAAGAAAAGCAATACAATGAGGAAGCAAATGCACAAAGCAGTGTATAACCTGAGACTAATCACTCTTTTGTACCCTCTTTGTGTAGAATGACTAAGACTCCTTTTAGGGCCTTGGTAGTTATTAGCTGAACTGCTCTACCTGACTATTTTCATATAGGTCATCAGTTTATGTTTATTCTGCTAGAACCAATGGTTCCTGTCAGATTAGAAAAGCCTCCATTCAGGAAATATTCATTGCAATGGCCTACATACAGTTAATTTCTCCATATACAGTGCAAATGAAGGACAGCATTAGTCCTACTGTATGGAAGGAACAATGCCAGCTACGTGCTTACAAATTGCCACTGTGACTGTGTGTGTGTTTCATATAGGCACAGGAACAGTGTTCATGTGCTGTTCTGACTGTAAAATCTCCCACCTGCATAAGTTTATGTGCAGGCTGGTGAAAATCCATCCATTCCCAGTGGTATTTCCAAAAAGGTGATTTTTTCCTCATGTTTCCACTTGTTTTCTCTTTAATTCTCCAGTATGACCCAAGTCTCCTTGCTGAATCAGAATAGTGAAAGCATGGCTTGTTGCTGAGCAATGAATACAAGTACTATCTATTTTCATGCAGGTCCACCTGCCTTGTTCGTTTTCATTGTGCAAAAAGCCCTTAGTCTCAGTTTATTATTTTTAAGCCATTGCCTTAATGAACAAAAGAAATTAATTTACTTTTCCCTGTCTGTCTACTTATTAGAGTTACATTTGTCAAGAAGTGAAAGGCTTAATTCACAAGTGAAATGAGTTTGACACACTCAGACTAATTCTTACTGAATGTCTGTCACCTTCACAATGTAGAAACACAATTCAGCATGACTGGCCGTCTCTGCTCAGGAAAAGATCTGGATTGGAATAGTACAATGTTTGCTCTTTCACAATGCCCTGCTTATGTATTTCAGTGCCAGAGAATTTGTACAGCACCGTGCCTTGCGCTTCCCAATGTATCAATTGCCACCATAAGCACTTACATTTACTAGTTAAATACCCAAATCAGAAAAAAATAAAAGAACAGATAATCATGAGCAAAACTCAGAGGAAACCAGAACTTAGGTGAATATTTTAAATAATATGAGAGTGGAAAAATTAAAGCAGCTGTTAACAAAATGTTGGTTTCCAAGTAACCTATAAATAGGTTTTCGCTGCTTCTTTCAAGATCCAGATTTCTTTGGATTAGAGCAAGTGAGCCAGACTCGTGGAAGCAGTAGGCACAATGGGAGCTCCTATGTGAAGAACTGGCATTTAAGAATGATAATGACACACTACCATATATATTTCATGTACAGTTCCCAACACTTAGAAATGTGAAGGTACTGCAAAATTTTGTTTATTCCTAGAGAGAGACGAATATTTCTGAGGCCCCAATTCAGGAAAGCCCTTAAGTAACACTGAGCACGTGCTGAAGTACTTTCCTGAATCAGGGCCAAGGGCCCGATCCAAAACCCACTGAATTCAGTGGTAGTCTTTCTGGTGACTTCGGTGGCCTTTGCATCAGGCCCCAAATGCATGCATACACCGGAATTAGGAAAGCTAGAAAAATGATCACCTGGAATAAAAAAGGGAAAAAAAGCATATATGGGGAGAAGGGGAATTCATTATTTATATATTGTTGTGGGAGTCCCTAGCTATGTTCCGTCCCCTACCACGAGGTGGAGATGTTTTGATAGTAAGCCCAACATAATAGAGAGAAACTTAGTCCATGTGTACTTTTTGAAATGGAAATAAAAACTCACTGTCTCTTTAGTCTGGCAACGTTAAAAAAGATACTTAAGGTTAAAATAAAGACTCCAAAGTCTGGTTCTCTCAAATACATAGACACACACATATACTTAAATTAATGTAGCCAGTTTAGTTGATCTGTTTTCTTTCTTTCTTTCTTTTTCTTTTCTTCTTTTTTTTTTTTTTAAAGGATATAAATTCCAACCATGTTTTGTGTGAAGGGTCTCAGTGCATACTGACATTGTGAGTGTCAGCTCCAGATCACTTTAATCAGAGAGTGGATATGCATGATAAAACGGATAAGGGACTTTAATCAAAAAATCCGCTGGTCTGGAAACGTGACGCACTCCGCCAAACACACTTCATCCCACTTTTCTTGTGCCACTGCCAAGATTTTTATTTCATGAATATGCATTGGACATGATATTACATTAAAATGTGACATTGTTGTGTGGCGGCAGGGATTTAGAATTACAATAAATAAATAAATATAGAGACTTCTGCAAAGTTTTTATCATTTGAACATTAATGTCACAGTGTTTTTGTTTTTTCCCCTTGCCCTCCCTAAAGCTTATTTTTGTGTTGAATATTGGATTTGGAACCTTCTATTATCATAAAAGAACTAATAGTAGCGGAGAAGTGCTTTGTTTAGACTCTATCCAGCAGTATACTGTATAGAGTTCTCACCTAGCGATCATATTATTCCATATAAAATGCTTATTTGTGGTTTAGGATCTTTTTGTTTCTATACTGAAGGATAAATCCTCGGTATTGGGGCCTGATCCAGAGCCCATTAGAGTCAATGGAAAGCCATTCACTGACTTTGGATCAGGCCCCTAATGACAAAGGAAGCCCATTGTTTCCCCCTATTTTTGCCATGTTACATTGCGTCCTGGAAATTGGTGAGGATAATGCTACAGTATGGAAATTTACAGCAATACTCTTGTCTTGTTCTGTATGTATCACATACACAGGCCAATCAGCTTTTAGTTACACTTTGTTAGCATTTCTGAATATTTCTTTTTGAAAACCCCCGCACCATGATTTCTGAGAACTGATCTCTCAAACAATATACCTTGGAACACAGATCCTAGCATGTGGTTATGCATTCATCAGATTAAAGAGGAATGTGTTATCAGATTTTGTTTGCTGTTTTTCAGTTTCTCTGCTATGAATATATACAGGATGGCACTGGGGAACAACAAGTTCATAAAAAATGAACAGGGTGACTTCTGAAAAATATGGGCCAGATCCTTAGCTGCTATAAATAGCTGTAATTCCATTGACTTCAATGGAGCTACACTGATTTACACCAGCTGAGTATCTGACCCTATGTATGGAAATGTGTGCATGTATTGAAATACCAGTGAGTGATCCTGTGGTATATCCAAAGTAACTTCAGTGTGGGCTAGTAGCAAGGACACTAGAGTGGGACTCACAAGACCTGGATGCTACTCCTGCCTCTGCCACTGGCCTAATCGGTGATCTTGGGCAAGTAGCTTTCCTGCTGTGTGCCTCAGTTACCCCAGGTGGGGATAATTGTGCTGATCTCCTCTGGAAAGCGCTTTGAGCTCTACAGATGAAAAGCGCTATGTCAGAGCTAGGTGATGCTTTTCTAGGTTGAGGTGTAGGAGTGGAGGGTCTGTGTTTGCTCACTGAAAGTTACTATGTTTCAGTTGTTCAGTAAGCACCTCTTTTTGTAATAGAAGCTTAGTTTTAATTAAACACAAACAAACAAAAACCCTAATTACTCAGTGAATGATCTGGAGCACCACTATTTCTTTACCTGTATTATTAAGAAGGTAGCATAGTGAAGGTGCACCATTGCTTGCTTGCTCTGGGCGAAAGTTTATTGTTTTTTTTTTTAAAAACCACACTAATAATTCATCCTTCCCCCATTCCCTCCCACCCCCCACACTACTGCAAGAGACCGACAAGAAAGCGAGTAAGGAAGGTCACCACTGACAAGGGCAAGCAAGACTGAAGAAAGAATACAACATGCTTTATACTTCTTTCACACTGAAGTTATGGTCATTTCATATAGCGTTTCCATTATAAGACCCAATTTCTCAAGAATTTATATCTGCCATATAAATCTGCTACTGGCTGAAGCTTGACATATGGTATAAGGTATTAATCAGGAAGGGGGAACTTACAAATTATCCAAAAATTAACTGAAAACTAATAGGCATTAAAGGCTAAAACTTGTTCCCACTGTGCAGCGCTGCAAGCTGGGCTTTATGCTGGAGAAGCCAGAATCCACTTTCCTGCCATGCCCACATTTTAGATTGACAGCAAAGCCCTTCCATCGCAGCTATTGTAACATAGGTAGGAGGACTGCAGTACTCCTCACATTTCTCCATCCTTCTCCATCTGTGGGTGGAAGGAATGGCTGGTGGAATTACATAGTCACAGACCCTCCAGCCCTCACCCTATTCCTACCTTGGCCTGTTTGCAAAACTCCCAGGTGCTCTGTGACCCAAGGACTCCCAGAGAGCACAACTGTAGTGCACAATCGTTGTTCTCCCTCTCTCTTGTGCAGCAAAACTGTATTAGTTCAGCTGAGGTTAATGCCCTTTGTGTATTCTTTGGCCTGGGAAGGGACAGGATCTGTCCCCTAGTGGCTTAGGGCCTGAGCCTACAACTTCTGGTGTGCAGCAGGCTCCATGCAGGGATCTGCCCATATACAGTCAATGGGAAAATTAGGACTCTATTGAACAATAATTTTTCTCTCATAAGTTAGTCTACATTATAATCTAATTGCTTTTAGTGTCTCTGTCTTTTAAAACAAAAACATCTTTCTGGAAATGACTTGTTTAGTGAAAGCCGTGAACAGAGAGAGAGTGAAACTCTGGTTATAGCATAGTAAAATGAAAAACCTATTGCTATTCCAGAAACAGTCAAATAGTAAAGCTGTTAATAGATCAAAGAGGAGTCCACTAAAGGGGGCTGCATGACTTTACCCCTAGAAAGTGATTTCTGAGCATATACCATCACAATTTTGCATAGGGGGATTACTTTTTTAAACCCTGATTAATTAGAAGTTTTAAAACTACTCTTAATAATGCCTTTGAATCTATAATAGTTTGTGAAACCTTGATTAAAAAAACCAACAACAACCAAGAGTGCTGCATGCTATAAGGTAAACCATTCCGCCAGATCCTTAGCTGGTGTAAATTGGTGTTCCTCCACTGAAGCTAATGTACAGCTGAGAACATGGATAGAGCGAAACCCTGTTTACAGCATAGTAGAATGAGAAACCTATGTTTCTTCCATCCAATGTGCAAGATGCAATTTGAGTAACAGTCAAATAACAAAATTGTTAATAGATAAAAGAGGAATCCACTATAAAGTGCAATGACTTCAATGGAACTACACTAATGGACATTAGCTGAGAATCTGGCCTGGCATGTTTGTAAACATGAATTCCTATTTATAGGAGAGATTTTCGTGGCTGATAGAGATATCTGTATATGGAGAGAGAGCAGCTAGAAATACCTAACATAAAAAGAAAATCCCCAAAGGAAACTACATTTACAGAAACTATTAGTTAATATTAAAGGTAATTGTAACATAAGGACATGACGCATACTCTTGTGTTACAATTACCTTAATATTAAATGCTATTTTTCTCAATGATAATGAGAGGAAGTTAAACCTGACACTCAGTCCTTAAGCCTTGCTATTGTACCTGACTAGTACTGGGGCTGAGAACAATGTTACATGACACATTGTGTACTAGTGCTTCAGGATAGGGCGTGGAAGTTGGGGACACAGTATCAGCTCTTTAAATTAACAAAAGGATGCTTTCGTTTTGTACTGTTGTACAGAATAACTGAACTCCATAACCAATCTACCAGACTGGGGTACAAAACGGACACATTTTACTGATTCTGAGACCATGTTAGTGTCTTAAACCTTTCCCAATACTGTGGTGATTCAAAGTCCTCCTTCTCTGCACCTCATGCTTTCTTCCTAATATTCATTCCTTAGGGAACAATTTCATCCTAAACTTGCTATGTAGTCTTTGCTTATGAACAAACAACAAATGTGTGTGTATATATGTGTATATACGCATAAATTTGTTATTTGTTCATAAGCAAACACTTTTTTATGCCCCAATTCTGTATTTAGAGCCATATTCTACACGATCTTGCCTACATAGTTCTCAAAGCAAAGCTGAGGCATTAGCTTACATCATAACCTTAGGGGAACTTGAACATGGTTTGTGTATTCTTTGTATATCTGTAGCTGACATTATTATTGATAGATGAACTATGGTCTAGTCCTGTATCTGATCCCTGAAAGGATTTAACCAGTTAATAGAAGATTATCGAGGCTGACGTAAAAAAAATTCTGACATGCTTAGTCAGAATGAATCATTTTGCATTTGGTTATGCCGTGTTGGGTCATCCCAGTGGTTACATCATGTCATGTTTCATTATTTCGCAACTCCTGACGGATATTATATGACATAGCAGAACTGGCAGCATGCAGTATAGCAAATTAAAAAAAAAAAAAAGCATATAGCCTCCTCTTATCTGGTTTCTGCTGTGGTTTCAACAACTCCCATTGTGAGTTCTTGTTATTAATTAGTGGGTTTGGATATCTGCAAAAGCAGGTATTTCTGAGATATAGGTGCACAGTACATGAATGGAGGCATCTGGGGACTAATTCAGCTCTAAGAAATAGGACTATATTTGAAAGGATGTTTAAATAAATATAAAAAGAGAATAAAAAAGTAGGACTTCAATATATAATACTATACGTTTCCAAATGCTATTCCAGTCTTTATTCCTCTTTTTTTTCCTTTAAGATAAATATAGGATTTTTTCCTTGTAATCATTTCCGTCCACATACACAGTCACAGTATCAGATGCTTTCACCTTAGGGTTGCCAACTTTCTAATCACACAAAACCAAACACCTCTGCCCTGCACCCCACCCCTTCCCTGAGGCCCCGCCCCTTCTCCAAGGCCCCACCCCCTGCTCACTACATCCCCCTCCTTCCTTCACTATCACAGGGCTGAGGAGGGAAATGGGATGTGGGAGGGGGGTGAGGGCTCCAACTGGGGGTGTGGGCTCTGGGGTGAGGCTGGGGATGCGGGGTTTGGGGTGGGGGAGAGGGCTCTGGCCTGGGCCAGGGGGTTGGGGTATGTGTGGTGGAGTTATAGCTCTGGGCTGAGGATGCAGACTCCAGGTAGGGCCAGAAATGAGGGGTTCAGGGTCTGGGAGAGGGCTCCTCCAGCTGTGGCAGGGGGCTGGGGTGTGTGTGGGGGTGCAGGTTCTGTCTGGGGGTGCAGGCTATAGGGTGGGGCCAGAGATGAGTGGTTTGGGGTGCAGGAGGGGGCTCAGGGCTGGGGCAGGGAGTTGGGCTGTGAGGGGGGTGTGGGGTGCGGGCTCCAGGAGGGAGTTTGGGTGCCAGAGGTGACTCTGGGATGGGGCAGGGGGTTGGGGTGTGGGAGAGGGTCCAGAGTGCGGGCTCCCGGCACATGGTTGCTGACCAATGGGGGCTTCTTAGCCGGCACTTGGGGTGCGGGCAGTGCATGGAGCCTCCCTGGCCGCCCATGCACCTAGGGGCCGCAGGGACCTGGTGGCTGCTTCCAGGAGCCGCGTGGAACTGGGGCAGGTAGGGAGCCTGCCTTCACCCCGGGCCCCTGCTGCGCCACTGACCAGAGATGCCAGGGTCCCTTTTCGACTGAGCATTCTGGTTGAAAACCAGATACCTGGCAACCCTATGTCACCTGCAATCCATTAACACACTGTATGGGAGTTTGGGGGAATTTTACAATGCAGGATAAGAAAGGACTTTGCCAAGTAGTTTAGGCCCTAAATTTACAGTGCCTGGAAGTTTGTGGAGGTTGGGGAGAATCCTTGAGATACCAACTGGTTTTAACTATAGGGAAAATGGAAATACTGCAACACAAGAGGACTTTTTTCCCCCAATTGCTATTATTTTTGCAGGACTTGCACCTAAAAGGAATAGTGTGTGTTCCTATGTTGGACTCACTGCAAGTGTTAATTACCAAATGCTATCCCAGAGCAGTGCTGACTCAGATGAGGCTGGAGTAGATTAGTGCTATGCCAGCTGCATGTGACAGCCAAGATTACCTGATGGGCAGTGGAAACTGCCTCATTACAGCTCTGAAAGGGAGCAACATGCACCCACTCCCCTTGATAGTATATGCTGCCAATCATAGTGTATGAATTTATTGGGCTGGGCCTGACCATGGCTTTCAGAGGGCAAGCCATGCTCCCAAGAGGATGTGATACACTAGTGGATGCAGTAGTGAGGCCCTATCAAGAGGTAGAAAGTCTGCATTTCTGTGTGCTAGGGGGAGCAAGTCCCTAAGCTACTTGCGCTAGTGTCTCATAGGACAGGATTTGGTTCTAAATTACATCTGTGCTTGGAGAAGAGAGAGATACAATAGCCCTAACTGTGCCTGCACAGCAGCCTTGGGAGTGATGAGATCTACCATAACAGGTCAGGTCAACACTCTTTATTTTTAAGTCCTTAAATATATATTTAGATGATAGGGAGCTGTCTGTGTGGCAGCAATCCAAGCTTTAAAGCCTCTATAAATATATATTTACATGACAGATTTACATGAATTGCTCTGGAGATCTTGCAGAAGTTTCATGCAAAGTCTCCCAACAGACTGCAATATACTGCAGCAAGACAGAATTGCCATTGCAAATGGTGACCCGCACGAACAAAAGTGCAGCCTATAAGGGTATGTCTACATAGCAAAGAAAAACCTGCGGCTGGCCCATGCCAGCTGACTCGGGCTTGTGGGGCTGTGTAGGCTTCTGTGTAAACTCTCCCACTTTGCAGGGTCCTAGAGCCCAGGCGCCAGCCTGAGCCCAGAAGTCTACACAGCAATGAAACAGCCCTGCAGCCCGAATGCCGCAAGCCCAACTTCTCTGGCACAGGCAAGCCATAGGTATGTCCACACAGCAACTAGACACCAAAGAGATCAAGGCATAACTGAGTGTGGTCAGCCTAATTCGGATTCTTGTTAATTTACTAATAGCTGGGCAGGGCAAAGAAACAAACATGTCCTGCTATAGAATATGGTTTAATGGGCCATTTTCTGCCCACTGATGCATAGAACCTCTACTGAAATTTTGGCATTGATCAGATGCAGCTTTCAAAAATTACCATGTTACATCCAAAGAGATAAATGCCATCAAGCTGAGTGTAAGGACTTCGCAAGCTCAGCCAATGATCCAGCAAAATTCAAAGTGTATTAGATACACAATACAGGCATATAATTTGATTAAACAGACTGATAACATTGCAACAGTCTATCAGGTAAGGTAACACAAAAATGTTTAGAAAATGTGTAATAGTAATGCTTTTCTAAATGACAAAGCATCTGTACCTTCTCCTTTGGCATTCTATGGCATTCTTGGTAGCTGAAGCAGTAGTCGAAATAGACTATCTCAAATGCTGATGTTGTTTTATTGAGACTCCTATAGAGAGACTTATTTTCAGATTTGTCATGATCTTTCCTGACAAATTGTACAGAGCAGTGTGTGCATGCACCTTTTAATTATAAGATGAATAGTATTTCCAAGTGCCCACGTAGAGCATAGTATCTATGTGCCAAATAGGGCAGACTTCTCACTGAAGTCAGTGGGCTAAATTTTTCTCTTAAGGTGAGATCCACAAGAGGGTCTTAGGCTTAGCAACACTTAATGATCACCTAGTGGAAGCCACACCCCCACATTAGGCATCCAGGTTCCCTATACAATGCAGGGGGAGAGTTAGGCACCTAAAAATGGGGTCTACAAAAGCGAGCATGCTGAGCGGGGAGCCCCTATAGGAGCTGCAATAGGAGATGCTGAAGAGAAAGATATACCCTAAGCCCTACCCTTCAAAGACAGTTAGGTGCCTGACAGGAAGCACGTTTCTCTGCTTGGGATTCACAGCTATGAACCCTCTCCTGGAATTAGGCACCAAAGCCAGGTCAGCCCATTTTCTGAAAAAACAGAGGAAGAAGTGCTTGTGGCTCCTTGCTTCCCTAGTACCTAAATCCTTTTATGGATCTAGCCCTTAGTGTCACTAGTATAACCCCACTAAAGCCAACCAAGCAAAATTTGGCCCAGTGTATTATTTCAGTGCTGAAACTGAATCCACCATGGAATTGTAATGATTTTTTCCATAGAAAGGACATTATGATATTAATCTTTCTGGAGCTTCCAATTATAGTATATCATACAGAGTATTCTAACTCAGGTTCAGCTGACTTCTGTGGGGTTGCACGAGTGAAAATTAAAATAGAATTTGGCCCATTGAATTCAATGCACACTTTGCCTGAGGATGATTTGGCTCACACATACCACACTCTACACAGGCACTGGGAAATACTCCTCCTCCTTGCATAATTATAGGGACATGTACATGCTGCTATGTACTGGTGCTACAAGTATGCAATCTTTGAAATCTACAGCAGTCTTTCCATTGACTTCAGTGAGCACTGAATAAGGCACCTTCTCCTCTGTGAAGGAAGAGTGGGATTGCTTTTTAAAGACCTACCACTTTATGGGGTAGTCCTACGGTCCCTGCTTAGTTCTTATTCAAGAAATTTTTTTGGTGAAACTGATGCAAGTTTTGCTTGAGTAAAGACTGACCTGAATTTTTAACTGATAGTGAATAATTTGCTTGACTAGTTTAGCTTTCTTTCTGCTTATACAGTGTCAACAAGCAGATTCTGATTTACTTCCCATTCCAATTTATTGGGCAAATAATTCTGAGAGTCTTTTACTCCATAAATTAATTGCAAAAAGTTCAATGTGAATGTTCGATACTCAGTATTCAGAATATGAGCTGTTGTGATTGGTCAGTCATTTGGTACTGCTTTTTCCCTGGTTGGAGGACCATAATTCTTACAATCTGGGGGCAGGCCTTATAATTCATTCACTGGAGTTTTATTCTCATAGGCAGCAAAAGAACAGGGTAGGGAAACACCTCTAAATTTTAAACCTTTCTTTTTCTGGGTCTCACAGGGACACCATCAACTTGAAATCCAATCATATTTTTAAAAAAATGGATTAAAAGCAGTTTCAGGTACTACATCTGCTCAAGTCCCCTGCCAATTTTTGTGGCTTTATAATCAGATTTTCCAATTTTTTAAAAAATGTTTCTTTCCCATGCCTCAAGGGATTTTATTAAATGTGCCTATTTTTACCTCAGCATAAATACAGTGGAGTTTCCCAGACTTTCCACCTTAATATGACATCCAGAAAAAATAGACTTAGTTGAAAAGTTTTGAATGAAACATTTTCTGGTAAGAAATGGGATTTTGTAGAAAATGGAAATATTCTCCTGGAAAAGATCCATTTTGATGGAATTTTCCGTTAGGAAAATTGAAATGAAATGTTTTGTTTCAGGTTGAAATTAATCTCCACATCTGCCTGAGCTGCTGGGATACTCATGGGAAGTTCTGGGTCTCTCTTGAGGTTCCCACGATGCACCGCAGCAGCCTAGCCGTGAATAGAGACTGCAGCACATGTTGTCCAGCTGAGGAGCAAGACTCATATGGGTGAATGGGGCCGCAAGAGACCAGAACTCCAACTCCCATGAGGTACTGCAGCTGCTCAGGTGGATGCGGAGGCCAATGTCAAACCTGTAGTTGACAAACTGAAAGGTTCTGTTTCAATTTCTGAATGTCTGCAAAAAGTTTAAATATTTTGACGTTTTGTCCTGTATCAGAATGAACACATATGTTAAATATCAGAATTTCCCTTGGGATGGAAATTCCATTTTTCAGTCAGCTCTAATGCCTTGTTATCTTACTCTGCCATAGACTCATTAAAGCTTTTAGGTTATGTGCTCCTTTCCATGGGAAAACCTGTGGGAAGAAAAATAGCCCCCTGAAATCTCCCTGGCTTGAAAACAACAGAGAGCCTGTCACACACTTTCCCCCTCCATAAAGGTGGGATTTTGGCAACATGAATGGAGCAAAAGTTATGGCCCTTTAATTGCCTGGAGACTTTCTGCCACTTGTTTTCACTCCCATGATGTTCATGAGGCCATTATATTTAGTAGTAGGAAATAATATTTTAAAATACTCTCCCCCTCACAAACCTCTATTTTTATTTATCTAAAGTTATTTGGTTTCTTATGAAAGTTAGACAATTAACTTTTAATTGCTCTAGTTCTGCAGAGATTGAGAATATCCTCAAAAGGACAGATTTAGAACCAATTGGTCTGATTATGTTGAAGTACTAGAGAGAATTAAGTTCAAGATATAATTTTGTCATGTCCCTGGTTTCAAAGAAAAGAAAAATCCTTTCATTTTCCCTCTTCATAAAACCTACTGTAACCTTGTCAGTGCTCACTGAATTGATGCTGCATTGAAAATGGTGCTGAACAAGTTGCATATTGTGAATCTCCTAATACTATAATGTAAGATTATGGAAAAGATTAAAAAATGAAGATCAACAAGTTAAGATGTCAATAGTTATGCCAAGGCACCTTTTCTCCCCTTTCAAAAGCATTAAAACAAAGCGAATTCCACTATGCTAGTGATTCTGTTTTATCCACCATCTAGTGACAGCCTTGATGATAATTCTCTTTATTCAAGTGGTTCCTTCTTGTCTTCCACCTGTTGGTATCCAAGCAACCGTGACAATGCCAAAGCACATACTGCTATATGTTGCAGAGTCACTGCTACTATTCTTTATTGTTTATGGTAGTTTAATAAGAAACATCATCAAACTCCAAATTAAGAGTTTTCACTTCTAGTTGGTACAGCCATGTTTCTAGGAATTTGGAAAGCTATCAAGATGGGCTCAAGCAAACACAATTATGATCCAGATTTTGTGCAGTTCAAAGTTTGAGGCCTGTCAGCTCCAAGGTTTTCCATTTGTAGTAGAAGCGTCATTCATAAAGCTGTACATCATATGATAGAAGATCAGACTTTTCCTCACTCACATTTCTTTCCCCTGACGCACCTTTTACAAGCTCCAGGATTCTTCTTCACTTACGAGTACCACTTGGTTGGAAGATCTTCTATAGCTGTAAGATTTAGTTGTATGTTTGCCTCAGTAGCCACACGATAAATGATGCTGCAGTAACTGGGTAACACTTGAAATCTTGCCTTTCTCCCAAAACACAAGGCTTTGTTTGCATTGGGAATTTGACACAATTTCTGCCATTGATAGTCAGCCTTTTATATAGCTGCAATAGTGCAAATCCCAAGGGAAGACAGAGAAAACTAGGATTAATGCTGATGGAGCACCTCCTGTCTGAAACCAAAGTGAGCTCCATTTGCACATATCAAGGTCTACACTTAGGAGTTCCCAAACTTTTTGCTTGAATGACCCTATTTTCAGATTTATTGCTTCCTGTGGCCCCAGACAACAAGAAGGACACCATTTTGTAGAGCACCGTACGTGCGAGGTCGTGCTGTGCAGAGAAATTTGGCATCCTCTGCACAGTCAGGACTGCCACAACCCCATTCATTGATGGCATGACCCCACTCAGGGTTGCGACCCATAGTTGTGGAATTGCTAGGGGTTACCCAGGTGCAGCTACATCAGAGACTTGCCACTGATTGCTAAAACTGGGGCAACATTCCAATATAGACAAGGGCTGGTGTCTTAAATGGAGGTTTGAGTTTAGGTTTTTTGTATGTTAGGAGTATATCCTTGCCATCCTGAGGTAGCAATGATAAAGGAGCTCCACCCCTGAGCAAAAATCTCATTAAGGAAAATAAATACACAAGAGCAGCCTATAGCCCTGCTCCTTAAAACCATGAGATCTTGACCCAAAAAATCTCTTTGGATTGGATTCTAACTCTACCGTCCTGCCTGAATATGGGGCAGCACATAGCTGGGATGCCCTAGGGACAGGACAAGAACCAGACTGAGGATCACAATCTGCTTCCTTCTGCCCCCTTGTTTTGGCAGAGAAGCAATCTGTGCCACATCCCACTCTGTGGTGGAGCTGGAACGTAGGCTGGTGTGTTGAGGGGTAGAACCAAAACTCTGCCATCTCCCAGTCCCTGCCTGCCCACTTCCTGCGCAGCGACATGGGAGGGAGAGTAACAGCTTGCTGGTGGCTGCTTTCATCATGTAAGCTCTGACAATGCTAGTAGTCCATAAGGAACTCCTTATGCCTCCCCCCTGCACTATTATCCTTAGCAGGAAGGCTAATGATGGAGCATAAGGGATTTAAGTCCTCTTAGACTGTGTAAATTTAAGAAATTCAATAGGCCCTACAATTATACCACCACTCCAGACAGCAAACAATATAGAAACGTTAGGGACCCTCATGTCCATGAGGGTAGGAGGGGTTGTCCTACTGTATCACCATGGAAAGTATCTCCTCTTTGCTAGCTTGATCATTTGTAACTGGGGCTGGAAAGTGCAAACCAAAATGTAACCTGCATTAAAAGAATTTTGTGGGCTGTACAAATCATAAGGGTAAGTACTTCACAAAATACTGTCAACTGAGGCGTATATTTAAAAGGTTAGATAAAATATCTCCTTGCCATTTTTTCCAGTTCTTTTCTTTTTATAGTCCACTGCAAAACAACAATAGATAAAAAGGCTGTATATAATGCATGTATATTTTTTTATATATTTTTTTTACCTTTCCCAAAGGAGTCTCTATGCTACCCACACTAATTGTAGGTTTTTCTGAAAATGCAGCATGAATCATTTATAAATAAAGAGACTTTAAAATCCCTAAAAGACTCCCTGAGGTATTCAGTATTTCAGCATGAAATAACTGTTAAATGGAGTTATTCTGAATTAGCTTTTACTGGAAAGTGGTGAAAATAAAGTTTTCTTTTCACTGTGAATGTGCAATAATTCTTTTACACAGCTACCCTGGGTAATTGACAAGTGATTTTCATAATTCAGGTTTTAGCAAAGAAATCATCTGAAGTGGCTAACATTAAATGAAGGGAGCTGCTATTAAAACATTGCTTTCAAGAAAAACTGCATGAGATGTCAGTACCAAGGGCTCTGTGTTGAAACCTAAAAACACAATAAAATAAAAACACAGACATTGAGGCTTAGTGACAAATTTATACACACGTCGTCCTCACACACACACTTAAAAAATAAAAAAGGACTTTTTTTTATTTTAATCTTTCCTATAAAAGCAGTAATTATTTTAATGCATAGATAACCCCAGAAAGGCACAGCACTCAGAAGTGGTGGTTGATTTGCCTGTCTCCTTTGGACTTCGTAACCTTGGCTGTCCATACCAGTGTACAAGCAAAGGTCACATTTGATCTCGGTGTGTACAATTATGCAGAGGAGGCTTCTTCAACACTTTGTAGTTGATTGACAAATTGGTCTGTCACTCAAATGCTCCTTCAACTTATCGTGAACAGTAAAGAAAATTATCTGTTCTGTGCATATGTGAGAAAAAGCTTGTTCATTAACCTCTAGACTGCTGAAGCTGTGGAACATGTAAAGCTTCAAGGAATATCCACTCTGTATGACAAGTATACTAAAGATACAGGTATATGTATTTATGTATATATGTGTCTCTGGTTGAATTTACACAGTACACCTGTCTGGTCTATATAATAAATCTGAGGCATGTGTATGTGTATATACATACAGACACATACATGCAAACACATAAATATACCTGGGTAACATTTTATAGTACAACGTTCTTCATATTAGCTGGCAATGGCTTTTATCTTCTAGGGGCATACATTGTATGCTGGTCTATTTACAAATACCTCTGAATTGCAAATGCAAGGATTTAAATACAGTCGGTTATTTAGCAGACAATAAAGAGTGAGTTTAATTTAAGGCTGGCATAAACAGGTGCAACTCAGTTGAATTTAGTGGAGATGTGCCCATTTATATCAGCAGTGAATGTCATCCTAAGTATCACAAAGTCATCATCTGGAGTCCACTTTTTACAGTTTGAGAATATGCCTTCAAATTACGTAGACGTGTCTCTCCCACTGCCCCACAAGCTTCCAGTCTGTCTGTATGTCTAATAAAGATATATCTCTCTATATCAATATATATGCTTTATTCTTTAGTCAATTTTAACTATAGTGTCAGTTCCAGCACTTTCTGAAGGCTACTGCCTTTCTCTTCTAGTCATTTTTTTGGATTCACTCATTATTGGAAAGTTTTCAAAGTATATTTTTGCCTTCGTGGCTGGGACTAGTGGACAATGCAATTCTTCCTGTGACAAACAACAGTGTATGCATGTTTTTAGCAGAGATGGATTCCGGACATCTCTCTTCCCTCAAAACTTTCAGAAAGTTTTGATCAAGATCGCAACTTGGCAGCTGTGGTCCTTCTCTGGATCAAACCTAAACAGAATATGACCTCTTTGCTCTCTTCGTATGTTCAGAAGTCTGGTCATTTCTGACGGGGTTTATTTTGCTCCAGATCTATGTTAAAGGATGACATAGGCTTAAATATCATTTAAAAAACACAAAACTTTTTGCTTTCACTATTAAAAATGTTTCTTTGCTGGTGGCTGACTAGCTTGAAGTCTTTGAAACACTGAGCTTTCTATAAAATCCAAATAATTCTCTGTAAATCAAAGTAATTGGCATGCTTGCTGCAAAGCCTGAAGCTGCTATTTTTTTTTAAGGTAATCTCTAGAAAGTAGTTTGTACTCATGTTTTCACAGTGATTAAATATGCAAAGTAATTTTCATGATTATCACCCCGTTCTGAACCAAATCAGATGCGGCTATGCTTCTCTTTGTACAAAGCCAGTTATTGGATCAGATTCCAAAACAAATCCCTTGAATTTGGCGGATCATCATTTTAAAAGGGGGCTTGTTAAGGTAATGATTAAATTAAACCACCCCTTTAAGAATATTTAGATCTGGTCTGCCAAGCGGAACGGTCTAATGGTTTTTAAATTAGGAGCTGCGAATGTTAGTGAATTTCTTTTGTGGGTCAAGTGGGTATTAACAAATGCTAAGACTGTTCTCTCTTTTGTCATCACCTTGAAATTTGCAAAGAAAAGGGAAGAGTGGGAAAGACACAAGGAGAGAAGCAGTGTTAGTATTTAACATCAGTGCTTTTAACCAAGGGCAGCTTCAGATTTACAAGGTTGGATAGGAGAAAATATGAGATGATGTTGCTAGTAATCTCTTTATACCTCACTCTTGAGAGAGACTGAAGCTTGAATCTTCAAGGAAGTGGAGAACCCAAGTGCATTGAATTCTGGCAAGCTTAAGCTGCTGCAGAGGTGTAATAGCCCACTAACCACAGGAGCCTGGATAACAACTGATACCTATGTCTGCAAG
Organism: Chelonia mydas; assembly: GCF_015237465.2. Taxonomy (NCBI): domain Eukaryota; kingdom Metazoa; phylum Chordata; order Testudines; family Cheloniidae; genus Chelonia; species Chelonia mydas. Next base: position 107,172,231 of record NC_051246.2, read on the forward strand.
ATTTTTTTAACCCTGTCACGATTAAGTGTACTTGCAACCCCATATGCTGCTGCAATGTTGCAGAGTTTTGTCCTTTGCTTTTTGTGGAGGGTGTGGCTGAGCTCTGTCCAATATCAGCAAATGAGTTTGCCTTTTAGATACTCTAGACAATGTTATGTTGTTGTTGTTGTTTCCACCCCACAACACTAATTGGTACCAAAGTTTGATGGGGGGAGCGGAGGGGCGTGGATCTGTGTAGTCACACTATTCTGCCCTAGTGGAAACAAAAGCCAAATCTCAATAAAAGTCAATCTGGTCAGGTCAATACAAACCTAACCGAACTGATATTCTGCAGCATGCTGTGTGTGCATGTATTAAAGTGAGAGAGGCTGCTACAGCTAAGATTGTTAAATGGTTTTATTCAAACTCCTTGTTTAGTTACTGGCAAGTTTCTGAAAATGGAACCACTTGGGCTGAAATGTAATTCGTGTAATTGGGGGCTGGGTGGTAAGGGGAAATTTGAGTTACTCTGAAAAGAGTGGGGAAAGTAGTTTTCCCATGTTTAAAAAGGAAGACAATTCTCATGACCATTTTGTGGCGAAGAGCATTACAGCCAAAATGGCTGGGGGTGGAAAGTTGGCATTTGGTAGGGACATAGACGTAACTGATGAGATGTGCTTTTTCATGTTCAGAAATTTTAGTCTGCAGTTGACTGAGTTATGTCCTTTTGAATATCTCATGCTCTGCCCATGTAATACTGTACAGTTTGCATAGGGCTTTTTGCTAAGCTTGTAAAGTGTGCACTTAAGGAAAGTTGTGCTGCATGTATGTGTGGCTAACTTAGCTGTGAGTGTGAACAGTTTCCTGATGATACAAAAAGGTTAGGGAGGGGTGCTACACGCTGCTGAGCCCTTGGCTCATTCTCTGCAAAAACTGCAAGGTGCAAAGGAGTCAGAGAATGGCTGTTCTGCATTTTGTAAGGTTCACAAAAAGAAGTACCACTCTGATGCTCCTTATGAACTTTGTGCATTCCAGTATTGTGGAGCTGGTGACCAGAGTAGTCACAATGAGCATTGTGGGACACCTCCTGGAGGCCTCTTAGGGCAACATAAGCAATGCAGTGTCTACACTGACACTGCATCGCTTTAACTATGTTGGAAAAAAGTGCTATGCCTCTCATCAAGGTGGTTTTATTATGACAGTGACCAGTACCAGATGTTTCAGAGGAAGGAACAAGAAAATCCTCAAATATTAATTATTAACTATGTTGCCCATTAGGGGAAGTTTCATCGTAACCCCTATTGTTGGATTATATCTCACAGGATGAGGGTTTATATCTGAGCCAAATGATGCTTTCCAATTTAACTGTGGATGTTCGCATTGGACCTGATTCTTGGTTACACAGAGGCCCCTTTACACCACTCTGGCAGTGGAAAATGCCTTAAAGTGAGTGCTAAGGCACCTTTAAACTAATGGAGTAGTGTAAAGGAGCCTTAGTGTAACTGAGAATCAGGCCTATTCATTATAAATATCTAATTATTTTGACTCCTACTGATCTCTTGATCTCAAGGGAGCTAGATAGATTCATGGAAGATAGGTCCATCAATGGCTATTAGCCAGGATGGGCAGGAATGGAGTCCGTAACCTGTGTTTGCCAGAAGCTGGGATTGGGTGACAGGGCATGGATCACTTGATGATAATCTGTCTGTTCATTCCCTTTGGGGCACCTGGTATTGGCCACTGTTGGAAGACAGGATACTGGGCTTGATGGACCTTTGGTCTGACCCACTATGGCCGTTCTTATGTTAATGATATCTCGTGGCAATGAGTTCCACATGTCATAAAATAAATTCTCTTATCAGTTATATTGAGCGTCCTCTTGTTCCTGTATTATATAAAAGGGTAAAGAGAAGATCCCAATTTACCATCTCTAAACCATATTTTGTGTACTTCTATCATGATGCCTCTTATATGTCTCCTCTCTGTGCTCAGTCTTGCCGTGCTTCTAAACATTTTTGTTGCCCCATCTTTGAAGTCCTTCTGCTATATCTTTTCTTTGAGATAGTCTGACCCAAACTGAACATAGTATTCCAGGTGAGGATATACCATTAATGTGTGTTATAAATGCAATATAGTACTTTCAGCATTGTTTTCTATTCCATTATGTGCACATCTAAACATTTTGTTTGCTTTGTTGACTGCCACTGCACACTGAACAGAGGTTTTTCATTGACATGCTCACAGTGAAGCTCAAGTCTTTTTCCAGAGTGGTTACAGTTAATGTAGAACCAGCATTGTGGAGTAATAATTCCCAGGGTGTCCTAATGCATGTGGACGGGGCGGAGATAAGGTTGTGCATACAGCCTTAGTTGTGACAGATCTTGGTTTTTGAATGCTCAAATGTGCAACAGTAACATTCCTCTAATAGTAGTTCCATAGCCCAATACTGTCTACATATCACAGGAACACACTACAGTAGAACCTCACAGTTAGGAACACCTCGGGAATGGAAGTTGTTCGTAACTCTGAAATGTTCGTAATTCTGAACCAAACATTATGGTTGTTCTTTCAAAAGTTTACAACTGAACATTGATTTAATACAACTTTGAAACTTTACTATGCAGAAGAAAAATGCTGCTTTTAACCATCTTAATTTAAATGAAGCAAGAACAGAAACAGTTTCCTGATCTTGTCAAATCTTTTTTTTAAACTTTCCCTTTATTTGTTTAGTAGTTTACGTTTAACACAGTACTGTACTGCATTTGCTTGTTTTGTTTTGTTTTTTTGTCTCTGCTGCTGCCTGATTGCATACTTCCGGTTCTAAATTAGGGGTGGGGTTGACGGGTCAGTTCGTGACTCTGGTATTTGTAACTCTGAGGTTCTACTTTATCTCAGGTGCCTTAGGAGGTCTTTAGGAAGAAGTCCGCTGCCCTGCAGCCAGGTATGCAGGCATGTGCCCCTCCCCCTTTAAAACCCTAGAAATTTTTTAAATTCCACTTCCTGTTTGCTTGACATGGACAGGACACATAGCATCTTACCAGCTGACCATGCTGGCTCTCTGCAGCAAACACACTTCCACTTGGAGTACGCCAGAGTTGTTGCATCTGCTGGGTCTGTGGGGAGAGGAGGCTCTGCAGTCACAGATCTGCTCTGCTCCAGCTGCAGGAACTTTGATACTTACGGGCAGAGGTGCCAACTTTCTAATTCTCCTGGGCGTGCTCAGCCCCTGCTCTGGCTCAGGCCCCACCCCCACTCTCCCCCTTCGCCCAAGGCCCCACCTCCGCCCCGCCTCTTCCCGCCCTGTTCCGCCTCCACCCCCGAGTGCGCCCCACCCCTGTTCCTCCCCCTCCTCCCCAGCGCTTCCTGCTTCCGGCTTCTCCCAGAAAATTCAAACCTGGAGGTGGCACTTGCTGCTGTGCTGGTGAAATTTACCCCTTGGGAGCATGACCCTTGTGCCAGGGGCTGTTGGTACTCAGAGGGCCAGGGTCAGTTCTCCAGGGGAGGCAGTTTGGAAATTACTGGCTAGGACACCCGCCAGAGCCTGGGAACCCCTGCTCGGCCCAGGTGCCTCACCAGGCAAAACTGCCCTGCTCCTGGGCCCGGCTTGCGGGACTTGGACACCCGGAAATCTTTGTGCCGGGAGGTGGGGGCAGGGCCCAAGCTGGGGACATCCAGTACCAGATCAGCTAGTGGGTCTGGCTCCCCAGCTGCCTTGGCCAAGGTCTGGCCCTCTGCCCCTTCAGTGCACTGGGCTGTTCCCTCCCACGCTGACCCATGGACATGAGCTGTTCCTCCCCCTTTGTCTGGACACTGGCCCCTGCCGATCGCTGCTCTGCATTCCGGCAGCGGTCTGAGAGAGCCTGGTTGGGGAGATAGCTTCTGCTCCCTGACCATGGCTGAGCGAGCTGGAAACGTGCTGGGAAGGGGGGGTGGTGCTCTGGCTTGCTCGCCCCGGTCTCTGGCACCCGAGCCCAGGGGGTGAGCAGAAGCTGCCTCCCCAGCCAGGCTCTCTCAGGCAGCCACCAGCCTGTCATGCTGCAAAGCAGCATCCCAGTGGGTGGAAGGGCTGGTCCTGCCCCTTCCGCTCCTGGCTCTGCCCCTTCCACTCCCTGCTGGTGGGTGCTGAGCACCCACTATTTTTTTTTCTGTGGGTGCTCTAGCCCCGGAGCACCTGTGGAGTTGGCGCCTATGCTTATGGGCAGATTGCTGATGGCATGGAGGAGAAGGGGGCACTAAAGGGACATGTAGCAGTTCCATGCTAAGATCAGGGAGCTGAGAAGGCAAAGAAGGCCAGTCATTGGTCTGGTGGCAAAAGTCATCTGCCACTTCTACAAGGAGCTGTATGCCATCTTTGGCAGCGACCCCACCTCCACTGCCAAGAGCCCCATGGATACTTTGGGGGCACTGGCTAGTGGAGTGAACCCCAAGGACAAAGTGGTGGAGGTGGAGGAGGATGGGCAACAGGGACGTCCAATGGTGCGGGGAACCAGGACCTCTTTTTAACTCCGGAGGGGGTAGCCATTCCCAGCAGTTCAGCTCTGGTGCACCTGATGCCGGAGAGGGGAGCTCCAGTTAGTACTCATTGGTGCTAGATGTCTGCTTTATTTGTTTGTTCCGAATGTAGGATAGGGATAGAAATAACCAACACAGGCACAGTTTGTATCTGGTTCTCATTCCCCTGTGCAGATAGGAAGAGGGGGCCCTGTGGAAAAGTTTGTTGATGCACACTGGGATGTTCTGGGAATCCTGCATAGAGATCTCTAGGAAACTTTCCTGGAGGTATTCTGCAATCCTCTGCCGAAGATTCCTTGGGAGGGCAGCCTTGTTTCTTCCCCTGCAGTAGGAAACTTTGATTTGCCAATCACAATGATCTCTGCAGGCACCAAAGCAGCACACAGTTGAGCAGCATATGGACTCAGTCTATAGCCACATGCATGCAGGAGCTGTACCCTTGCATGCCTGGTTACATTCAGGAGAAAGATATCAGCTGCTATCGCCCCGCCTGTGGAAAACGGTGCATTATTCAGAATAGTGGGCCTAGGTGCTTGTATTGATACTTCTGTGACACCCACCCACCCCAACCCGTCCCATCTTGCCCCTTCCCACCCTCACCCCCGAGTCAAACTCACCGTGGTTAGGGCTCTCGCTGAGCTGTGTGCCTGCCAAGGGAAAGTGAGAAAGTGGTTTATCTAACTTATATGAATCAATATTGTGAGTGCACTCACAAGAGTACTCCTGTCTATTGTTTCTTTAGCTTCTACAGATGTGTCCTTGTGGGTTTCCTCCTGCACCTTCCGTGCCTGTTGTTGAAGCGCTCCTTGCTGCTGTTAAGGTTTCTGGTGTAAGACTTCATGAATCACAGGATAGGCTGGGTTCCATGGGATCACAATTGGAATTTCCACATCTCCAGTTGTAATCTTCTGGTCTGGAAAGAAAGTTCCTGCTTGCAGCTTTCTATACAGACCAGTGTGTCTGAAGAGGAGTGTGTCATGCTTCTCTGACCATCCTGTGTTGATGTTGGTGAAACAACTTCGGTGACACCTCAGTGCTTGCAATACTATAGAAAAGTAGCTCTTTCTGTTGATGTACTCCATTGCAAGGTGGTCTGGGGACAAAATGGGGATATCCATACCATCTATCGCTCTGCTGCAGTTAAGAAATCCCACTGCTGCAAAGCCATCCACTATTTCCTGCACATTGCCCAGTATCACAGTCCTTTGTGGCAGGAGGCAATTAATGGCCCTACACACTTGCCTGGCTGCAACCCCCATGGTGGACTTCCCAACTCCACACTGATTTGCAACTGATTGGTAGCAGTAGGGCATTGCCAGCTTCTACAAAGTGATTGCCACTTGCTTTTCCACCTTGGGGGCAGCTCTCAATTTGTTGTCCCTGTGCTGGAGTGCAGGGGCGAGCTCCACACACAGTTCCAGAAAGGTGGCTTTGTGCACCAAAAGCTTTGCAGCCACTGCTCGTCATCCCAGACCTGCATAATGATGCGATCCCACCACTCAGTGCTTGTTTCCTGAGCCCAGTACTGATAGTCCACCATGTGCAGCTGCTCCTGTGAGCTCCAAAAGCAATCTTGAATTGTTTCTTTCCCTGGCACACAGCAGGGCAGACACTATGGTGTCATTATCAGATTTGCAGCTCATGAAATACTGTAGGATCAGCTGCACTGTGTTCATCATGCTCATTACAAAACTGGAGAGCAGTGCAGGATCCATGTTTTCAGACAGAGATGGCGGACGCACAATTTATAGGGGCTGTTCAAAAGTGGCGTCAAAAATAGTTGGAAGCCCATAGAACGATAGGATGGAAAAAACTGCATCATAGGATGGTGAGCTCGCCCTATGAGGCACCGCAATCTGTTCCGAGAATTCCAAGTGGCAGATGGTGGCAAGTTGCACAGTGGGATAGCTACCCACAGTGCACTGCTTTCTCTCGATGCAAGAGCACCAGCAGTCAATGCCCTGCACCGTCACTAGGAGCATTGTGTGGCCGTGCAAAAGCAGTTTAATTACAGCGGTCGATGATCATTGATGTAACTTAAGTTGACATAACTGTGTAGTTTAGACATGCCCAAGTGGTAGATGCTGACGCATCTCATATTGTAAGCTCTTTGGGGTAAGAGCTGTGCCTTTTGTACATGGGGGCAGAGCCTGCCACCTAGTCTGGCTAGATGAATATACATAATGATTATTATTTTTTTAGATGCAGTCATGGCAAATGTGAGTAAATATGCTTTTAAAATGTGCTCTCCATCCTTCCCAAAATGTTCTGAGTTGGAACTTGGTAAATAAGCATCCCTAAAATGGGGAGTGTATACTGGGCCAGTGTTTGAAAATCCAGTTTTTCTTTTTGAGACTACAGTTTGTAGCTACAATTATTTGTACTTGGATGTCAGGGACATAGACATCCAAATGATATCACATGCATCACACATACTGTGAGTGTGAAATTTGCACCCACCAATATTTGTAGGCCCAGAATTGCTGTCACAAAAATGGAAAGCAGGTTGAGTGCCTATGTAAATACAGACTCATTATGTCTGATAGGTTTTCAAACAAATCTTTTTTTTTTTTAGTAATCTTATAAGACAGCAAGAAACAAAAACTGGTATAAACCCAGTATAATAATAAAGTTTTGAGCATTGCTAGGTTTTGAGATGAACATTTTTAACCCACTGATATCTTACCTGATAGCTAATTTTCTTTGCTGAGTTGTAAGTCAAAACTCTACTTTTGGCTTATTTGCAAAGGAGATCTCAACTGCATATTCTGTCCTTGATCTCTGCACAAATCATTCATTGATGTCAGTATGAGTTTTAGAGTAAAGTTATGTAAACCTTTCACAATAAAATCTGAAGTTATGCAAAACTCTATTTTGAGTTCAAACAGGAAACAAAACAAGCAGTGTTCCATGCAGAAATTTTCTTAGCTCCAAAAATGTTCATAGAAAAGCTTGTTATTTCTATATAAGCATAATTTTTTCAAGACTCAGTACTATGGTTTTGTACTCAAGTTTCAGCTGGTCCCATGGTAGGTCATCTGGATTAGATAAACCTTTGCAGTTTCACCTATATTGCAGTTGGTTTGAACAACCCTGACTCTTGAGACTAGAGATGGACTCGAACCTCAAAAATTTTATCCCCATTTTGAATCTCACTAAGTCTGGAGCTGGTCAGATAGTTCATAGAATATAGATCTTTTGTGGAGGGGGATCAAGGTGGAATGGGATGTCCATTATTCATATTATGATAACATCAAGTTTAGATCCAGGTATGGGTTTGGATTCCAAGCACCATATACCCTCATCAAAGATGCCTGGATCCAGATTTTTGGTTTGGGTCCATCTCTGCTTAAAGCAGAACTGTAGGAGTGAAAAACTACATGAGCAGAAATGGCAAAAAAGTTAGTTACAACACTCCTGAAACCTCTGAAACCAGTAGGCATTACCCAACTCTGAGGGGAATAGAAAGCAGAAAATGGAGTAGAGATCTATTGTGGAGACTGGGAAAGGAGCTTTCCCTTAAGTGTCTCAAGATCACTGGCTTTCTATGGACAGTATCTTGTTTTACAACTTCTGTGATGTGTAGCTTTGCACTGAGTTAGTGACAGAGGATAACTTGAAGCCTGGTCCTGAAGTTTTGGGGAGATTTGCTTGAGTAAGGAATGCAGGATCAAGCTTGTACGGTGGACTTTCACAATAGACCAGAGCAGCTTCTTACAGTCATTCTTAGTGATCAGAGAAATAATGTGATTCAATTAACAGTTGTAAATGCATATTTACCTGATTAGATAGGAATGGCTGCTTCAGAGCAGGTTTAGTCTATTAGGTAAATAATGTACATTTTAAAAAGATTTATAAATATGTATTTGACCGAAGGATTCACTCTGGTGTCTTAGATAATTAATATGCAATGGAGAACTTTTCTTTAAGGTTTTTGCTTCTCATTTCCCTTTAAAAAGCAAAGAAATTAAATAAAAACAACAAACAAACCAAAAAACCATACGCATCATCGTTTGAATAATGGTATACTTGGGACAGAATCCACAAAAAACAGGACACTGGAATTCAAGGCTGGTGCAACCTGTGCTGTGAAGCTGATTTTCTTTTCCTCCTCCATGACAGCTGGAATTAAAAGATCTAGTATCAATCTAATTTGAAACTTCCTGGCTGTGGTCCATTTGTGTCACCGCCTGAATCATGAAGAAATGGTTGTTTCTCCATAGGTAAGGCCACATTGTTTCTGGCCCATGTGTGGGTGCTCAAGGTGAATGGAAGGGCACAAAAAGAGGTGTAAGCCATACCAGCGGGGTAGGGAGGGATGAGGATGAGCTGAGGTCATGGTGGTGGTCTCCTAAAGGGTGCTGCAGTAGACATACTGTCACTGTAGGCTGAGGGACAATGCCTCTCAGAGCTCTCCCAGGAGCAAAGCAGCTCTGTGTTGCCCCTTTTGTGGGCCTGTCTATGCCTGGATGGTCTGATCTGGATTTGTTTGCAACAAGTTTTCCATAACAGCCCTGACTTTGAGCTGATTTAGCTAAAATGGTACAATCTGCCTGAAATTTCTCCGGTATGCTTCAAGGCTTTTAGACCATAAACTCTTCAAGGCAGGGCCTATCTCTTACTGCTGTCGAGACCAACTAGAATGGAGCTCTGATCCTGACTTGGGTCTTTGAGCACCATTCAACGTAAATGTTAAATAATAATAACAGCATTGATACCAGGTGCCTTTGCCAAAGGAATATTTTTTTGTAAAATTTGTGGTAAGTGGACAAGACATTTGTCAACTGGCTTAGTTTGGATTATCAGAGAGTTTCACTTCTATGAAAGTTTTTTAATTTTTTTTTTAACGTCATATCTCACAAAGAGCTTTGGCTGGTGTTGCCAAAAAAATAGTTTGGGCCTGGTTTTACTGCATTGTCCTCAGTGAGGAATGGTGCCCTGGACTAGTTTTGTAGACTTTATTGAATTAATTTTGAAGGCGATTGCTACATTACCTACCTTTAAAACAAATTATTACAGAGTAAGAAAGCTATATTAAGTTCATTGTTGTCTATTCACAACCTTAATTCTGCCTTAGGGTCTGATTAAAAAAAGAAAAAAAGGAAAGACTTCCATTGACTTCAATGGACTTTGCATCAGGCCCTCAATTAACTTTTTTTGTTTGAAAAAGTTACTTAAAGCACCTTATTTAATGACAAAGTGGTGCCCTTTTCATTTCCTTAGCCACAGATAAATGGCATAAGTTAACTGCTATTATGTTAATGGAAGATTGATGTGCTCATATATAAAATTAACATGGCACACATTAAATGGATTAAAAGCTGGCTAACTGATAGGTCTCAAAATGTAATTGTAAATGGGAAATCATCTTTGAGTGGATGTGTTTCCAGAGGAGTCCCACAGGGATCTGTTCTTGGCCCTACGCTATTTAACATTTTTATCAATGACCTGGAAGAAAACATAAAATCATCACTGATAAAGTTTGTGGATGACACAAAAATTGGGGACATGGTAAATAATGAAGAAGACGGGTCACTTATACAGAGTGATCTGGTTCGCTTGGTAGACCAGGCACAAGTAAACAATATGTATTTTAATATGGCTAAATGCATACACCTAGGAACAAAGAGTGTTGGCCATACTTACATGATGGGAGACTGTATCCAGGGAAGCCATGACTCTGAAAGAGATTTGGGGGTTGTGGTAAATAGTCAGCTGAACATGAGCTCCCAGTGAGATGCTGTAGCCAAAAGGACTAATGTGATCCTTAGATGCACAAACAGGGGAATCTTGAGTAGGAATAGAGAGGTCATTTTACCTCTGTATTTGGGAGTGGTGCAACTGCTTCTGGAATCCTGTGTCCAGTTCTGGTGTCCCTAATTCAAGAACAATGTTGAAAAATTGTGACTTTTCTCTGAACCCTCTCCAAGAATGATTAGAAAACTTGACTTATAGCAGGGATCTCAAACTCGAATCACTACAAGGGCCATATGAGGACTAGTATATTGGCCCGAGGGCTGCATCACTGACACCTCCCCCCGCTACCCCCCGACCAAGCCCCACTCCACCCCTTCCATGAGGCCCTGCCCCGCCCCACCTCTTCCCACCCCTTCTCTGCCCCCATTCCAACCCCTTCCCCAAAGTCCCCACCCCAACTCCTCCCCCTCCCTGCCCCTATTCCAACTCCTTCCCCAAATCCACCCCCCGGCCCCGCCTCTTCTCCACCTCCTCCCCTGAGCGTGTAGCTTCCTGCTCCTCCCCCTGGAAAACGCTAAGCACCACCAAACAGCTGTTTGGTGGCGGGAAGTGCCTGGAGGTAGGCAGAGGAGCGGGGACGCAGTGCGCTGTGGGGAGGGGAAGCCAGGGGGAGGGGAACTTGGTGGCCCACAGGAAATAACTCCAGGAGGGCGGGGGGGGGGAGGCGCACAGGAAATAACCCCGAGGGCCGTGTGTTTGAGACCCCTGTCTTATAGTGATAGACTCAAGAAACTCAATCTATTTAGCCCAGTGGTTCTCAAAGTAGGGCTGCCGCTCGTTCAGGGAAAGCCCCTGGTGGGCCAGGCTGGTTTGTTTACCTGTCACGTCCACACTTTCGGCTGATCATGGCTCTCACTGGCCGCTGTTCACCGCTCCAGGACAGTGGGGGCTGCAGGAAGGGAAGCCAGCACATCCTTCAGCTCGTGCCGCTTCCTGCAGCCCCCATTGGCCTGGAGCAGCGAACCACGGCCAGTGGGAGCCCGATCGGCCGAACCTGTGGATGCGGCAGGTAAACAAATCGGCCCAGCCCGCCGGGGCTTTCCCTGAACAAGCGGTGGCCCTAGTTTGAGAACCACTGATTTAGCTTAACAAAGAGAAGGCAAAGGGGTGACTTGATTACAGTCTGTAAGTACCCACACGGGGAACAAATATTTAATAATGGGTCTTTAATCTAGCAGAGAAGGGTATAACATGAGCCCATGACTGGAAGTTGAAGCTAGACAAATTCAGACTGGAAATAAAGAGTACAATTTTAACAGTGAGAGTAATAGCTGTTGGAACAATTTACTAAGGGTCCTCCATCACTGACAATTTTTAAATCAAGATTGGAAGTTTTTCTAGAAGATCTAGAAGGAATGGTTTTGGGGAAGTTCTATGGCCTGTGTTATATAGAAGGTCATTCTGGATGATTGCAGTGATCCCTTCTGGCCTTGGAATATGTGAATCATTAAAAGAAGAATTCTGATGTTTTACTAGAAGTATTAACAAAAAGAAAAGGAGTACTTGTGGCACCTTAGAGACTAACCAATTTATTTGAGCATAAGCTTTCGTGATCTACAGCTCACTTCATCGGATGCATACTGTGGAAAGTGTAGAAGATCTTTTTATACACACAAAGCATGAAAAAATACCTCCCCCCACCCCACTCTCCTGCTGGTAACAGCTTATCTAAAGTGATCACTCTCCTTACAATGTGTATGATAATCAAGGTGGGCCATTTCCAGCACAAATCCAGGGTTTAACAAGAACGTCTGGGGGAGGGGGGTAGGAAAAATTAGGGGAAATAGGTTACCTTGCATAATGACTTAGCCACTCCCAGTCTCTATTCAAGCCTAAGTTAATTGTATCCACTTTGCAAATGAATTCCGATTCAGCAGTGTCTCGCTGGAGTCTGGATTTGAAGTTTTTTTGTTGTACTACTGACCGCTATTCCTACCTACATGCCTCCAGCTTTCACCCTGACCACACCACACGATCCATTGTCTACAGCCAAGCTCTGCGATACAACCGCATTTGCTCCAACCCCTCAGACAGAGACAAACACCTACAAGATCTCTATCAAGCATTCTTACAACTACAATACCCACCTGCGGAAGTGAAGAAACAGATTGATAGAGCCAGAAGAGTTCCCAGAAGTCACCTACTACAGGACAGGCCTAACAAAGAAAACGCCACTAATCGTCACCTTCAGCCCCCAACTAAAACCCCTCCAACGCATTATTAAGGATCTACAACCTATCCTGAAGGATGACCAACACTCTCACAAATCTTGGGAGACAGGCCAGTCCTTGCCTACAGACAGCCCCCCAACCTGAAGCAAATACTCACCAGCAACCACATACCACACAACAGAACCACTAACCCAGGAACCTATCCTTGCAACAAAGCCCGTTGCCAATTGTGCCCACATATCTATTCAGGGGACGCCATCACAGGGCCTAATAACATCAGCCACACTATCAGAGGCTCATTCACCTGCACATCCACCAATGTGATATATGCCATCATGTGCCAGCAATGCCCCTCTGCCATGTACATTGGTCAAACTGGACAGTCTCTACGTAAAAGAATAAATGGACACAAATCAGATGTCAAGAATTATAACATTCATAAACCAGTCGGAGAACACTTCAATCTCTCTGGTCACGCGATTACAGACATGAAAGTTGCGATATTACAACAAAAAAACTTCAAATCCAGACTCCAGTGAGAGACTGCTGAATTGGAATTAATTTGCAAACTGGATACAATTAACTTAGGCTTGAATAGAAACTGGGAGTGGCTAAGTCATTATGCAAGGTAACCTATTTCCCCTTGTTTTTTCCTACCCTCCCCCCCTGCCCCCTCCTCAGACGTTCTTGTTAAACCCTGGATTTGTGCTGGAAATGGCCCACCTTGATTATCATACACATTGTAAGGAGAGTGGTCACTTTAGATAAGCTATTACCAACAGGAGAGTGGGTTTGTGGGGGGGGGGGGGAGGGAGAAAACCTGGATTTGTGCTGGAAATGGCCCAACTTGATTATCATACACATTGTAAGGAGAGTGATCACTTTAGATAAGCTATTACCAGCAGGAGAGTGGGGTGGGGGAAGGTATTTCTTCATGCTTTGTGTGTATAAAAAGATCTTCTACACTTTCCACAGTATGCATCCGATGAAGTGAGCTGTAGCTCACGAATGCTTATGCTCAAATAAATTGGTTAGTCTCTAAGGTGCCACAAGTACTCCTTTTCTTTTTGCGAATACAGACTAACACTTCTGTTACTCTGAAACCTAGAAATATTAAGCCACTGTGTATGTTGTACATAGTCAGACTTCCTCCTTTTTGCTTTTTATGAAAGCATTAGCATGATGGCACTGAAATGTAGAATGAATGGATTTCCTGCTTTACCTGGGACCTTATAAAAAGAAGATGGTTTATCTCATGGTGCTGTCTTGGCAAATCAAAGTTTAAATACATGAAATAAATGCTCTTCAGTCTCTCAAGAGCAGTATGTCTCAGAGCAAAGCATTTTAAGTGTTTTATGGGGAATAAGACTCTGTTGCATTGTATCAGAGAGCAAGTGCTCAAAGCTCTTTAGTAAGACCAAGAATGCTATGTTGACTTTTTAGTTTGTTTTATTATATGGATGCCATTCATGCTGCTATAGTTAAACTAGTTTCAGGGCCTGCATTATAAATTCTTCCCGTCCCCCTCCCCCCCGATCAAATGTTGGCATACTCTACCTGTTTTAGGACATTGCAGGAACTTTTTTTTTTTTTTTTTTGGCTAAAGTTTTAAAACCAAAATTTTAAGAAGTGTTTGTAGACTCTAGAACAGTGGTTCTCAAACTAGGGCCACTGCTTGTTCAGTAAAAGCCCCTGGCGGGCCGGGCCAGTTTGTTTTTTACCTGCCGCGTCCGCAGTTTCGGCTGATCATGGCTCTCACTGGCCGCTGTTTGCCGCTCCAGGCCAATGGGAGCTGCAGGAAGCGGTGCAGGCCAGTGGGAGGCGCGATTGGCCGAACCTGCGGACGTGGCAGGTAAACAAACTGGCCCGGCCCGCCAGGGGCTTTCCCTGAACAAGCGGTGGCCCTAGTTAGAGAACCACTGATCTAGAACCCTGTCCGCATTTCAGAGTGCTCAATTGAAGCTCTGAAACATTTGCAGTCCTGCCATTTACTAAAAATTATAATGCTAAAACAAGTGGAAGGGCAGGGCCTTGTGGATAGGTCACAGGAGTGGGACTCCAGAAACCTGGGTTCTATTCTTAGCTCTGCCACAGATTTTCTGTGTGATGCTGCGCAAGTCTCTTAAGGCTTCATCTTTAGAGTCAGTTGGAGTCTTTTCCATGACTTATGCTCTTTGTGCCTCAGTTCCCCATTTGTAAAATGGGATAAAAATACTTCCTTTCTCCTACCTGTTTCACCTGTCTTGTCTACATACACAGTGAATATTCTGGGATACGGATTACCTATTGCTATGATTACATACAGTGCCTAGCGCAATGAGACCCTGATCTGATTTGGGGCCACTAGGCTCTGCAGTAATTCAAATAATAAATCATTATCTTCATCAAATTAGTCTCTAAGCTCTATCTATTTCTTACCTGAGTAAAAGGAAACTGGCAACCATTAGGGGGAGTATACCTCTTTCCCTCTTCTTCTAACAATCTGACTGTTCAGAAAATAGGAACATATTCTGGGTGAAACCCCACCCGCACTGAAATCAAAGGCAAAACTCCCACTGACTACAATGGTGGAGGGGGAGAGTTTCACCCTTAATGCATAAGACAAGCCCATTCAGAGCTGCCGGTAACCCTTGGACTCCAATGGCTTAAAATGGGCCTGAATTTAGCCCAAGGTGCTGACCACAACAAAATAACTCCTTTGTGCATCTCTCCTGAGTCTGCAAGGTGTGGATCCTGGGTGTACAAATGCAGGCAGGCACTCTGTGTGCATTGGAAAGGCTCGATACACAGCCCGTACCCACTCATGCATGTGCACCCACCTGCGGTCCGTGTCCAGGAGTCAGATCACATTGTTGCATTAGTGTGTTCAATGGTTTGTGTTTAATATTTTTAAAATGAGAGGAGAACAAGAGCAGGAGAGGCAGAGATTAGCTCTGAATTCTTTATTTATTGAAGTAAGTTAAAAAATGCTGACCCTCTTTCCTTACTGGCAACCTTAATGTGCTATTTGTGTTACAACCATAATATCCTTTAGACATTTTCCTGTATTTAATGTTTTAGAGCAATGATAATAGATCAGTACTACTGTACAGATAATTCTTAGGGGCTAACTGTAGTATATATATTAACCAAAAAACCGATGATTATCAACTCCCTTAAGGAAACAAGCTAACATGCACTATCCTATCCTTTAATACCAATGTTTCATGGTTATCACTTTGAGATAGGATTTAGAGTCTAGATTATTTCTGTAGGAATGAGCAAGCAGTCTGTTCACTACCAGTCTGGCTTAATTTTCTCTCCAGTCTTTTTTTTACCATTTTGTCAGATGCTATTTTTATGGATATTTCCCCCCCTTATAAAAGTCCTTGCTTTTGCTAATATCACATTAATTTGTGATTGATCTTTTTTCGGGTGGAGAAATAAGGTCGAAGCATATATTGGCATCCTGATGGCTTAAGCTGGTCACTCTGCCAGCTCTTGATCAGCAGCCAACTTTTCAATTAGGAGGTGAGAGCGAGTGATCTGTGCTTTTTTTTTTTTTTTTTGCCATTTATCTCATCTCTAAGGAGAGACACTTTTTGTCTTTCTGAAAATGGCTCCATAGACTTTATCACTGCAGTTCTCTCAAGTCCAAATCCATTTTGATCAGTGGCAGATCTCCGACTCCCATTGAAAAGTTCACTGAGGTTCTCAGCATCTTTCAAAATGCTTGGAGGTGAAGCTATGAAACACAGAAAACGATCAGAGCGGTAATGATGATAATACTAGAAAAAGGTAGACTGTTGGAGCAGCTAAGATATTATAATCCAAAAAAATGTTATGGGTAATTTTCCCCTCATAACCCGAGGACAAAAAACTTTATTACTCTCTAAACTTCAATATTGCACCAATTAAATTTCAGCATCAGAACCAAGGTTACCAATCCATGTTTTATTTGAAAATCTCTCTCTTGTTCCCATGTCGCATAAGAACAACTTTTGATTCTTCCTTTTTTTCTCTTCTCATTTCCAGTAATTAAAAACCATGAAGGAATATTAAGTTACAGAAACTTCATAAATGTGCTTTCACTTTGCAAAGTGCACACTTGAAATAATACTATTTTCTCAAAGAAGAAATAATATATATATACACACAAAGAAAAGAAGCAAATTTCAGGCTCTTTTCTTTCCTGGTGCATTTAACTTTTCTACCTCATAGCTCAGATTGCTTTTTTTAATCAAAGCAGTAATGGAAGAACAGTCCTTACACTCAAATGCAATCACATTTAATCATATTTAATATCCTTATTTCTCAGCTGATCAGACTTTAAAAATGTGATTGCTTTAGTTTGATTTAAAACTTAAGGTAAGCCAGACCCAATAAAGAAGTATATTTTTGTTATTTCTCTGCTCAGATTGCATGGCTTCTTTAGTTGCTTCAACTCTGTCTATACTATTGTTTCAGTAGAATTCTACAGTTGTATGTTGCACCACCACATTACAGTCTTTTCTTGCATTTCCTGGACTTGTTTCCCAGCCAGTGGGACCAGATTCTGCACTCAGTTATTCTGATGCAAGTTGAGACTAACACCAATTAACATCAGTATCTTAGGTCTGTATGTTCAACCTTGATTTCCAAAGTATAAGGAAAGGAACTGGAGCTGAAGTGGCTCTCATCAGGCATTTCAACTACATTAAAGTCCATTATAATTACTATAATTATCCCCTAACTTCCAAAACAATGTCTTTATAATCTACAAAATGCTTGCTTCCTTCTTGTGTTATTAAAGGGTAAAGGGTATATTCAGTGTGTCAGGACTTCTTTTGATGTACTGTATTTGGATTCCTTTATTCTCAAAGCAGATTACAGAATATGTCACATGCAAGTACAAAATCTTAGAGTACTCAGAACACCGCAAGCAGCGATCTTGATAAAATACGAGAGGGACTGTGTGTTTCTAGTAGCACAACTTCAGGGAGCCATTTGCCCTCCTGGTAAATTGGGTATAGACAAACACTACCTTCAACTCTCACATGTATTTGTGTTCCTTGTAATCTTATGCCCATGCGCACGAATAGAACTTGTCCCTCTCACCAGCATAAATTGGTTCAATAAAAGATCTTACCTCACCCACCTTGTCTCTCTAATATCCTGCTACTGACACAGTTACAACTACACTGCTTACATGAATAGAACTGTTATACTTTCCATAAAGAGTAAGCCTGGAGCCAATGTTATAATTTGATCCTCCCAGTCCAGCCACATATATAACATTTTCTAAGATGCAGAATTGAGCAGAGCTAATACAATGTTCCATTCTTTGTTAATTTGATGCAAGTGTTCTGGGTGGGTCTTTTTGTGCTCAAGTTCAGGGCTGAGGTATTACATAAATTCAGTGCAATCTTGAGGACTGATCTACTTTGGATTTCTAGAGCTTTTAGACCAAGCCACCTCAGCAACTTGACAAGCATAAATAAACCATAGGAAAGCTCCTTCTAAGACATAGCTTAAAAGCTAAAAATGGTTGATCCTTCAAAAACAGTAGCAATCCAAAAGAATAAATTTAGTCTACTTTGATATGACAGGATGCTGTTAGCAGCTTCAAATTGGACTTTATGGAAGCCAACATCCTGGTCACTTAGAACACACATAGTACTGGGTGTGGTTAAGGTAGAAGGGAGCACTTACAGCTGCTGGTAGCCTGATGAATAAATGAGGTAATTAGTTCAGCAGAACCCAAGAAGGAAAGCCTTGAAACTCATTCCTTTTAAGAAGAAGAATGGAGGCCTAGGAGAAGGAACCTCAATGGGGAGTACAGGAAAAGAGGAGCTGGACTTAAGTATAGGACCCAGAGTCCATGAGGAGAGAGATGAGAAAACCCTAAATGGAAAACAACAAGCCAAGAAAGTGGGGCCCATATAGGAAAGACAAGGGCAAAGAAGAAGCAGGAAAGTGAAAACCATAGATGAATACCAAGAACATGAGATCCAAGTGGTGAATACCAGAGCAGAGGAGAAGCTAGAAAAGTGGGTGAAGGAGCAGGGGACAGCCATGTAAGGACAACCTGAAGGATGGGAGGTGAACCCACTGTATCCCAGTTAGGGGGCCCAGAGGAGGCAGTGACCCCAGATGCCTAACTCCTAAGGGGGAATTAGAGACCCCAAAGCATGAGGGGTTAGCTGGGGAACATACCGCAGCATCCTTGACGAAAGGTGGAGGTAGCTCCCGAGCCAGAGACTGTAGATTGTCCCTGGTGTGATGACCTGTAGGAATTTCAGGGGTAGGAATTGCTGTCTTCATAAGAAAGATAGAATCCAGTCACGAAGAAAACTGAGCCCTAGTGGAAAAGAGGGGGCCCCTAGCTGAGCTGGGACGGTTAAAGAGAGGAGGTATGTGTTGGGGTGCTATTAACAACTTCCAGCTGGGCTCGATGGAAGCCATCACCCAGGTCACGTAGAACACCCAGGACACTGGGTGTGTTTAAGGTAGAAGGGAGTACTGATACCTGCTGATAGCCTGATGAGTTAATGAGGTAATTAGCTCACCAGCTGGAGAACCCAGGAAGGAAACCTGGTAGTATAAAAGGCAGGGAGCAGGAAGGAGCTCTTCAAAACTGCTTCTATGTGGTTGTATTATACCTGGAGTTTAAGAAGAAGACAACAAACAATAAAAAGGTACTTTTGTGGACTTGTGTGCTCTGTAATTCAATAAGAGGGTTTACTAGCCAGGGTTTTCCTAAAGAGGAGCCCATCCCCAACTAGCATTATGAGTCATGGTATTATGGAAAGTAACATTTCATTTATGCCAGCAGCAGAATTAATTTATAGAAATATGGCCACCTTTCTTGGGAATCTGGAAGTTCTGGTCAACCTTTTTGAAATATCTTTTTTTAAGGGAAGACTGTGTTACAGTCTTCATTGAAGACCTATTAACTGCTCTAATCATTGACTTCAGAGAAACTACCCCCATCCCTTCTAGACCTGAGCAGCTAGTAAAATTCTGGGGCCCTGGGGAGGTTCCAGTGGGGAGAAGAAATGGATAGAGCCTGGTAGTTTCTTTGATGCAGACTTGTTTATTTACAAGAAGTGTACAAAGTCCTCCTTTGCGGAATGCAGGAGGAACCAGGGGAATCTCTTCTTTGCTTATAGCCCCATGCCTCTGTAGCCAACACTAAACCCAGAACTTCCTCTAGGCTTTTCCAGGGTCAGATTGTGCTTACAGGCTGCTGCTTAGCTATTCTGTCCCCCACCCCCACTTACCCCAACAGTACTCAGCAAAATCCTTTTGCCCGCCCAATCAAAAACTCTTGGGTGGGTTCCCAACCCCATTGGTCTTAAATGGGGGATTTGTGATTAATTTATCATGCTAGTTATGTTAATTGAAGCATTCCTTCACACTTGGTCACAAACCTCTTTAAGACCTATACAGTCACCTGTACTTCTCAGCATATCAGTAAGCATTTGCAGGATCAGCCCCTTAGGTCCACTTATCCAGCCTAGGCAAACTACCACCATCAATGGAAGATGGTAAAGCCGCAGCGTGGCTTTACCATCTGAGAATTCCATCCCAATGATGTATGCTGTGTCTGAATTCTAGGTTTAAATCAGATGGCTGTGTATAGCCAAACATTCCACAGCACCTGCCAAGAATAACCGTGCACATGATGCAGTCTCATATTTTTAGTATAGCACTTGCTTATACTGTGTGTTGGAAATAAAAGCGATAAAATAGAGAGAGAGAGAGGTGTTCTTTTCCGAGTGGCATTATATAATAATTTTAATAGAATTGTCCATTTGGAGTTTTTTAGGAGGAATATAGAAAATGGAATGAGGACAATCTGTATCTGCTCTAGCAACGTCTTCGAGAGATGGGACAAGGGGAAGAGAGTGAGTAACATTTTTCTATGTACATAGAGAATAAAGTGTTGTTTCATGCCAGCAGGTCTGTGAACATTAGGTGTTTACTTATTAATCACACAGCATATTCCTAAAATAACAATGGAAGTTCCTGAAATACCAATATGAGTTAGTGCATCTATTTTTTTAAGGCTCTAGTATTCACTGATCACATTTAGGTAGAGATAGGTCTGAACATTTATTCTGGATCCAAACTACATAATATATACTTCTAAAGGCATATTTCATCTGAGGATCGTCAAGCACACTTTTTTTTTTTTGTACAAAGAAGATATCATTAATTGTTTGACAGACAGGGTTACTTGCCCAACTTCACACAGTGAATCAATGGCAGAGCTGCAAATAGAACCTACAAGACAGATCTTCAACTGATGTTGTCAATGGAGCTATGACAGTTTACACCAGCTGAGGATTTTTCCTCAGATCTACTGACTCTTATACTGCATGAGAATTTCAAAGATGACTTAATTCCATTATGTTCCAAACTAAAAGCCTTAATTTGTACACTGTCAAACTTGTGGTGGGGAGGAGAAGGGAAGGTGTTTCAGAAGAAGTATAGTATCCAAACCAGAAAGCATATTTAAACCCAAACTCTGGAACTGAAACCCTCCGAATTTTGATGGGGCTCAAATCTGGACCTAAATGTTGCATCCCAAGTGCCACTTCCTCCTCAAAAAAAGAAGTGTTAGAATAAATAAGAAATAGAAACTAATGAGAAAAAAGGTGGAGTTTGGGGAATGGGGACTGAATAGAATACTAAGCCCTGGAGTTCAAGGGTGGGAGGAAGATGTGAAAGTCAATAGAGCAGAAGTATCTGAGTCCACATTTGAAATCTTTCATTAAGTCCCCTAAACATGAGTCCTGCCCACTTGTGGTTTATTAAAGAGATCATAGCATTCTTTCCTTTTGTTGTTGTTATTGTTGCAAAGTAGTGATATTAAACCCAGCGTCTAGGTTAAATTCTGAATTGGGTAATGATGCTCTGCTTCTTAAAATTCTCCCTGTACTTTCAGTTTGATATGCTTTTCCTGTTCACTTTGCAGCCTAAACTGTTGTGCAGGGAGGTTGTGTGCTGCTGTGTTCTACTCTAGAAGTGGCTGCATTTTGGTGGTATGTGAAAAAATTCCCTTATAGCTTGTCAATTATTTGAGATCCTTTGGGATTGAAGGTGCTGCATAGATGTAAGACGGTATTTTAGAATTTGGCAGACATGGAGAGTAATTGCCATGCACACTGTCTCCAAATTCTTTTAATTCTACTTAACAGGCCAGTTAGGCTTTTTCCTCTGGTTTCCTGATCATCACCCATTAACCTGCAGTCTTTGATAAACATGCATTGCCTCATAATGTTGCATAAACATTTTTAGATGGCAAATAAGAGAGTAAACAAAACACATGATAAAATGATATTAAAGCCTTTGATGGCTTATTAAACATTTATATAAAGCTTATTAATCACATGAATACTTTAAAAAAAAAAAGTATTTTCTTCCAAAATTCTGTCTCCCTTAAAAGGTCAAGGTCACTGGGAGCTGATTCTTCATCATCCCAATTCAAAACATACAGAAATAGGAAAAGGATCCCCCGTAGTCATCTCACAGCCAGTGCCACAGCTTTTCATGTTCTTCTGGATAATCAGTTTGCAAATAACGTTGTAGATTCTGGTCCCAGGAACTTAAGTGCATTGCAGTGTTGACTCACTGGCTTCATCTAGACTAGGGTTTAAAGGTGTGTGGGTAGAATGTGTTAGCTAACATGTTCTAGCAAACGAACACATTTTAAAAGTATTAGCAAAACTTTCATTATCTTCAATGGGGGCAGGATATCAACCTCAGTGGAAACAGGATAGTGTATAATGGAACACATGCTAAACTGGTCATGCTGAAGAATCGGGTATGTCTACACTGCAGTCCTGGGGTGTGATTGCAGCGGTGCTTAATTTGTAGTGAAAGAGATGCTGGGAATCAAGCAATTTTTTTACCCTCAGAACTGATGCAGCAAGCCTAGAAGTGCCAGGGCTATGAACTGCCAAGCCTAAAGGTGCCAGGGCTCAGGATTGACACTCATGTAGACATACCCAAGCTACCCAGGTACCAGAGCAGCAAAGGTGCGGCAACCCAGGATTCAGCAGGGACTGATCAAGCTCACCTGGAACCCTGGGTAATTACTAGCATGGGTAGCCTGTGATGAAGCCCATGCTGCTCCTGCCTTTCACTGCTCCAGTACCTGAGCTAGCTAGGTTAAAGCTGGCTGAGGTGTGTCTACAAGAGCTGTAATCACACCCCATGACTGCAGTGTAGAGATCCCCTATGCTTCAACATGACCAGCTTAGCATGTGTTAAAATATACGCTGCCTCATCTACACAGACATTTTGAATGTGTGAGTTAGAGGATGGTTCCAGCCTTCTCAGTGCAGGGGGCTGGAAGCGAGTTTTGGGGCACCTCTGCGGGCACTACGCAGAAATAGAATTCTAGAATCAGACCGTTGTTTAGAATTGAGACATGAAGGCATTAATGGAGTTAAGAAGTAAGAAATCTGAGAATAGCTCACATTCCCAAGGCTGGGGTACACCCCCTCCCCCTGGAAATTTTTCAAATAGTATGCGTGCCCCTCCCCCTCCTGTGGTCATGCTCAGACCCTTTGGCCCATGCAGAGGTAAACATTCCACCCCCCAGCTTGGGGGAAGGGGGTGCCAGGTGCACTGACCATGGGGAAGGCAGGGACAGGAGGTCTTGAGATAGGGCAGGGAGGGGACCCAGTCCCCGCCCTTCCCATCCTCCTTCATTGGCCAGCTCCGAATTTGCAGAGACTCACCAGCCAGCGCCTCGCCTCCCCTCCCCACCATGCCCAAGACAGCAGTGCAGACAGCCACCCAGTTAGTGACGCATTGCCTGCACAGGAGATAGCAGCACTTGTCCAACTGGGCAGCCCCTGCTGGAGTCCTAGCACTGCAGGCTGGGAGGGGACTGGGGGTCCTAGGACTTCCCTGTGCCCTCTGCTCTGAGTGGGACAGCAGCAGGGAGAAGGGGGTGCAGCCTGTATGCCTGGGCTTTCCACAGGGAGCGGGGGCTTAGGGGGCCTGTGGGGCTGCATGGTACCAGCTCCCCCTGCATTCTCCAGGCTGCTCCTTGCTCTGACACTGGGGCATGTCCTAGACAGTTGTGCTGGAAGGCCTGAAAAAGTGGGGGGAAAGCTTAGTCCAGCAGCCACTCCTCTGTCATGATGGAGGGTGGCCGGAACAAATTTGAGTAAGTAGTGTCGCGATCTCTACTGTGCATTGGCGTTCCGTGTGGTTGGAATTTTCATTTGTTTCTTTTTCTATAAAAAGTATTCAGCAAGGGAAGTGTTTGAGGTAACAAATCAAATAGTTTCCAACAGCAATTGAACGATGGTTTCTCTTTGCCCTCCCCCCATAAATCAGCCTGACACTCCCAGAGCCTTCGAGGGAACCCCCTGACTCTGCCAGTTCTGCTCGCCATTCCACACTCTCCCAGCTCTGCTCCCTATTCCACACTTTCCCTGCTCCCCCAGCTCTGCTTCCTTTCATGCTGTTCTAAGTCCCAGTTCCCACCTCTGCTCTCTCCTCCCACTTTGCTCCCTTGAGGAGCTGTTGGGTGATGGGTCTGTCCTGCTTCCCCTTGGCCCAGCCAGCCCCTGGTGCAGTGGAGCTGCCAGAGGCAGCGAGGGCCGAGCAGGGGCTGCATCATGCAGAGTGTGGGACTCGGCCAGCACTAGGGTTGCCAGGCATCCAATTTTCGACTGGAATGCTGGGTTGAAAAGTGACCCTGGTGACTCCGATCAGCAATGCTGACCTGGCCATTAAAAGTCCTGTTGGTGCAGGGCTGGCAGGCTCCCTACTTGACACTACATGGAAGTGGCTACGTGTCCCTTGGCTCCTAGGCAGAGGGATGGAACTGCAGCCAATGGGAGCTGCGGGGGAGGCGCCTTTGGTCAGAGACACCGTGTAGATCCACCTGGCCGTGCCTCTGCCTAGGAGCTGAGGGACATGTCGCTGCTTGTGGGGAGCCGCACGAGGTGAGCACCATCTGGACCCCGCACCCCCTCCCACACCCCAATCCCCTGCCCCAGCCCTGAACCTCCTCCTGCATCCTAACTCCCTCCTGGAGTCTGCACCCTGCTCCCCCTCCCACACCTCAACCCCCTCCCCTGCCCTGAGCCCACGCCCACCCCAAACTCCCTCCCAGAGCCTGCAGCCTGAACCATCTACTGTGCCCCAACCCCCTGCTTCAGCTTGGAACCACCCCTGCACCCAGCCCCCTCCTGCATCCCAAACCCCTCATTCCTGGCCCCACCCCAGAGCCTGCACCCCCAGTTGGAGCCCTCATCCCCTTGCACCCCAACCTCCTGCCTCAGCCCAGAGTCCCCTGCCACACTTCAAACCCCTCAGCCCCAGCCTGAAGCCTTCTCCTGCATCCCAAACCTCTCATCCCTGGCCGCACCCCAGAGCCTGTACCCCCAGCTGACACCGTCACCCCCTCCCGCACCCCAACCTCCTGCTCTAGCCCGGTGAAAATGAGTGAGTGAGAGTGGGGGAGAGCAAGCGACAGAGGGAGGGGGATGGAGTGAGCATGGGCAGAGCCTCGAGAAGGGGTGGGGAAGGGACAGAGCAAGGGTGTTCGGTTTTGTGCAGTTAGAAAGTTGGCAACCCTAACCAGCACACCGCCATAGCAAAGCAGACCACTAACATGCTGTACGTGGCATGATGGTGACATGAGTGCAGGCAGTCTTGCTGTGTGCTCCCTCGCAGCCAGAATGAAGGACTTCACATTTTAAAAAGTTGTGGGGCTGGGGAAATGGAGCTTGGTATCACTATCCCCATTTTACTGATGGCGAAACTAAGGCACAGAGAAGTAAAGTGACTTGCCTACGGTCATTCAGCAGGCCAGTGGTAGAGCTAGGACTAGAACCCAGGTTTCTTAAGTCCCTGTGTAGTGCTCAGGACTTTAAGGCCAGACTGCCTCCCCTCCAAGTAGTTAACCACTGGAAAATGTATGGTGGATTCTCCATCACTGGACATTTTAAAATCAAGATTGGATGTTTTTCTAAACTAGATATCCTTTAGTGCAAACAGGAATTAATTCAGGGAAATCCTATGGCCTGTGTTATGCAGGAGGTCAGACCAGATGACCATAGTGGTTTCTTCTGGTTTTATAATTAGGCCCCCCCCTAATTCAGAGTACATTTTGGTCAACTTCACGGTCATAGAGTTTTAAAAATTGTAAATTTCATGATTTCAGCTATGTAAATCTGAAATTTCATGATGTTGTAATGGTAGGGGTCCTGACCCAAAAAGAGTTGTGGGGCAGTAGCATGGTTATTGTAGGAGGTGTTGCAGGACTGCTACCCTTACTTCTGCGCTGCTGGTGGTGGTGGCACTGCCTTCAGAGCTGGGCAGCTGGAGAGCGGCGGCTGCTGGCTGGGAGCCCAGCTCCGAAGGCAGAGCAGCCACCAGCAGCCGCGCAGAAGTAAGGATGGCACGGTATGGTATTGCCGCCCTTACTTCTGCGCGGCTGCTGGCAAGGCACTGCCTTCAGAGTTGAGTGCCCGGTCACCAGCTGCCACTCTCTGGCCACCCAGCTCTGAAGGCAGTGCTGAAGTAAGGGTGGCAATACTGCAGCCCCACTAAACACCTTGCAACCCCCCTGCAACTTCCTTTTGGGTCAGGACCCCCAATATGAGAAATGCTGGTCTCCCCCGTGAAATCTGTATAGTATAGGGTAAAAGCACACAAAAGACCAGATTTTATGGTCCATGACATGTTTTTCATGGCCATGAATTTGGTACGGTTCTATTTATAATCTATGAAGAAGTACCGAGCCAAAGTCACAATTTTGTTTCCATAACTGTATACAAAGCCTTAGACAGTGCAGTAAACAAAATATATTTAATTTTCTGAACTGAATATAATTTTTGCTAAGAGTTATTTGATTTAGGAAGGGAAGGCAGTTTGATCCATTTATTAGCCATGATCTATTTTCTAAGACTAGGAGAAGGGTCTCTGATATATAATACTAGGAAGTTTTACCAAGCCATGGAGTGCAGAATTGGATTCTTCTACAGATCTGCTGTGTTAGTATTCTGTGTTCTGATTTTGACCCATTTTAGAGAGAGGCCCAAATTGTGAACTGCCATGAAAAACATGAGTTTAGATGGCATGTTCATGTTCAGGCCCATCTCTAATCATACTTAGCACTTACATAACACTTTACACTTCCAAAGCCCTTTAGAGGCATTAACTAATCTCACAATATCACTGTAAGGTAGGAAGGAGTTAGCTCCATTTCACAGATGAAGAAAGGGAGGCAGGGAGTTCAGGGATTTGGTTGAGGCCACAGAAAGAGAGACAGCATCAGTTCTGTGCCTGTTAGGGTCAGTTCCTTTCTTCTAGTGCCTTGCTTAGTCTGCTGCCTTCTCTACAGGAGATGGGGGGCCTGGTCTCCACTGTCCTGTACCTTGGGTAGTTATTTACATCAGTGCAAACTGGGTGTAAAATGCTACCCACTCAGAATTCAGGGACTGAGCGTTGCTCCATTCTATTCTCTTGATTCATTGCAATAGTTGGGGCAAACCAATTAACATCTCTGCCCCTCAATTTCCCCTTGTGTGGAAAAACTCACCTTTGTTAAAATGCTGTGAGATCTAAGGTTGCAAAGTGCTGTGTAAGTGCCAAGTACTCATATGATATATTTATATTCATAAACCATCTTGAATGATGGCATGGAGACAAAAGGAGTAGCTCACCTTAATGTTTGAATGGAAAACATGAAAGTATGGGCAGGTCTACACTAGAAACTTGGTATCATAGCTATGTTGGTTACGGTTCATGCTTTGCCTGCAAAAGCTGTAGTGTAGATGCAATTATTCTGGCAAAAATGTCCTTATTTCACTTGCTGTACAGGTATAAGCTATACTGCCGAAAGCGCTTTTATGACACTATAACTGTCTATGCTAAGAGGTTTTGCTGGTATAATTCTCCTGGAAAAACTTTTCTGGTGCAGGCAAGGCCTACAAACACACACTGCGTCCTCTGTACATGTGTCTAAAGATTGTTCTCACAAATAAACATAATGGAAACTGGACCTGGGAAAAGAACAAAACACATTTTCCCTGTAAACGCAAAATGCTGAGAACAAATTGCAGCAAAGACTAGTTTAAATAAGCACCATTGGCTTTCTTCACATTTACCTTTATAAGTCTTATTTCAGAAGATTAAAATAAAAGAGACACTATAACTGCTGTGAGAATTTTACCAGCACCATGTGTAACTTTGATGGTAATAAGTAATACGACAGCCTCAGTTCCCTTGTCAAGGAAAGGGGTGAAAACTTCATTTACTTCTATTCATGGGTGTAATAGATTAAGCTGGAGAATCCATTTCAGTCAGGGAAGGGTGGATGCTGATGAAATTATGAACTTACTGCACCTTTTAAAATGAAATATTTAAACAAGTGGAACCTTATGAGGTTGATGCATTAAGCCGACACTAGATGTAAATCAAACAACACCTAAATGCCCTTTAACAAAGTCAGTTATGTTACATAAGCTCAACAGAGATGGAACTCCTTTATCCTGTGCATCTACCACTTTTTTGTGCTGAGATAAAAATGATTCCACAGACCCCAGATTTCATTTATAACCCCTCAGTGTTGTGCTAGAAACTTTAAAAAAAAATAAACAAAAATGTGTTCCTTATTAATGTTATTGAAAATGGGGTTTGCTAGCCTAAACATCTACTGGAAACATTGACTCAGTTCCTGAAATCATCTCTATTAGATTATGTAGATAGTATCTATGAAAATACTTCTAAACTTAATCTGTTGAGATGTCAAAGAGTCTAAAAGCAAATACTTAGATTTGCATTAGATTTTTTACTTTGAAGTCCATTATTGTAAGTTCCTTGCTGACTTTGATGTGCTGCATTCACACCTCAGAAAGGAGTTGTAAAAGCAGCACATTAGTTTATAGACGTTCACAGACTATTTTTCAGATAAAACCATTTAAACCTTTTTTGAAGGTCAATCCCAGCTCTTATCATTCAAGAAGTAATAATAACAGAAAGATGCTGCCTAGAGTAAGGACTGCTTTAAAACACAAAATAGCAGAGGTGGAATGAACTTACTTAACTCTTGACTTAGCACAATATCAGCATTCTAGTGTTGTGCCTTGACAATGCCCCACTAAGGTATAGTGTGAAGTCTCAATATAGGTGTATGGAATTAAATGATTGAGGGGAATAACAGATTTCAGTTCTTTACAGCTGGTTTATGTTTTCTTTCAAAGGAGCATAAAACTCTGGCAAGCCAAGTATAAAGTATAATTAGGCAGGCCAAAAAGGAATTTGAAGAGCACCTAGCCAAAGACTCAAACTCACAGTAAAATTATTTTAAGTACAGCAGAAGCTGGAAGCCTGCCAAACAATCAGTGGAGCCACTGGTCAGATGAGGGGCTACAGGAGCACTCAAGGAAGATAAGGCCACTGCGGATAAGCTAAATGAATTCTTTGCATTAGTCTTCACTGTAGACTGTACAGGATGTGAGGGAGATTCCCAAACCTGAGCCATTCTTTGTAGGTGACAAATCTGAGGAACTGTCCCAGACTGTGATGTTAATAGAGGAGGGTCTGGAACAAATTGACAAATTAAACAGTAATAAGTCACCAGGATCAGATGCTGTTCACCCAAGGTGTTCTGAAGGAACTTAAATATGAAATTGCAGAACTACTAACTGTGGTATGTAACCTATCATTTAAATCAGTGTCTGTACCAGATAAGTGGAGGATAGCTAATTTTAAAACTTTTTTTTTTAAAGTCTCCAAAGGTGATACTATCGATTACAGGCCAGTAAGTCTAACTTCAGTACCAGGCAAATTGGTAGAAACTATAGTAAAGGACAGAATTATCAGACACACAGATGAGCACGAATTGGGCAAGAATCAACACAGCTTTTGTAAAAGGAAATCATGCCTCACCAATCTATTAGAATCCTTAAGGGGTTCAACAAACATGTGGACAAGGGTGATCCAGCGGATATAGTGTACCTGAACTTTCAGAAAGTCTTTGACGAGGCCAGTCAACAAGGCTCTTAAACAAAATAAGCAGTCATGGGATAAGACAGAAAGGCCTCTCATGGATCAGTAATTGGTTAAAAGACAGGAAACAAAGGGAAGGAAAATACGGTAATTTTTCAGAACGTAGAGAGGTAAACAGTGGTATCCCCCAGGGAACTGTGCTGGGACCAGTGCTGTTCAACATATTCAGAAATGACCTGGAAAAAGGGGGTGAAGGGTGAGGTGGCAAAATTTGCAGATGATAAAAAATTACTCAAGATAGTTAAGTCCAAAGTAGACTGTGAAGAGTTACAGAGGGATCTCACAAAATTGGGTGCCTGCCAACAAAATGGCAGATGAAATTCAATGTTGATAAATGCAAAATAATGTACATACAAAGTGATGGGATCTAAATTAGCTGTTACCACTCAAGAAAGAGATCTTGGAATCACTGTGGATAGTTCTCTGAAAACATCTGCTAAATGTGCAGCAGCAGTCAAAAAAGGTAACAGAGTGTTAGCAACCTTTAGGAATGGGGTAGATAATATGACAGTAAATATCATAATGCCACCATATAAATCCATGTTGTGCCCAAACATTGAATACTGCATGCAGTTCTGGTCACACCATCTCAAAAAAGATATATTAGAATTGGAAAAGATACAGAGAAGAGCAACAAAAATTATTAAGGGTATCGAACAGCTTCCATATGAGGAGAGATTAAAAAGACTAGGTCTGTTCAGCTTAGAAAAAAGACAACTATGGATAGGGTGACCAGACAGCAAATGTGAAAAATCGGGACAGGGTGGGGGGTAATAGGAGCCTATATAAGAAAAAGACCCCAAAATCGGGACTGTCCTATAAAAAGACCCAAAATCGGGACATCTGGTCACCCTAACTATGGAAGGATATAATAGAGGTCCATAAAATCATGAAGGGTGTGGAGAAAGTGAATAAGGAAGTGTTATTTGCTCCTTCACATAACACAAGAACCAGAGGTCACACAATGAAATTAATAGGCAGCAGGTTTAAATCAAACCAAAGGAAGTACTACTTTGTACAACACACAGTCAACCTGTCGAACTTGTTGCCAGTGGATGTTGTGAAGATGAAAACTATAACACGGTTCAAAAAAGAATTAGATAAGTTTGTGAGGATAGGTCCATCAATGGTTATTAGCCAAGATCGTCATGGATGCAACCCCATGCTATGGGTGTCCCTAGCCTCTGACTGCCAGAAGCTCGGAGAGGACAATGGGGATGGATCACTTGATGCGTGCCTGTTCTGTTAATTCCCACTGAAGCACCTGGTATTGGCCACTGTCGGAAGACAGGATACTGGGCTAGATGGACCATTGGTCTGACTCAGTATGGACGTTCTTATGATCTTTGATTTTTGTAATTGATAATCTGTTAAAATGCATGCTTGAAGCAAACGATCACTGGGTTGCCTCTGTTCCAAACCTGTGCAATAAGTCCCTTCACACAAACACCAATGGTTTGAAACCTGAATGACTAAAGTTAGATTCGGGAAACCCTTTTTAGGCACCCAAATCCTATTGCTTTCTAGGGGAATTGTGGTTGCTCAACATCTCCGAAAATCAGACCACTTCTATTAAAGTAACTACATATTGATTTAGGAACCTACATTTTGGTGGAAGTTCTTGTGTTCTTTCTGGGATAGGCACTCCCGATTATGTGTAATGAGGTATTGTAGAGGATTCAGAGTTGTGTTTGACAATGTCAGTGTCAAGGTGAATGTCCTGCTAATGTAATTATAAGAATCTTTTAAATTCATCTTTGACTTTTATTGCTTTGCTTATCACTGTTTTTCTCCGTTTACCAGCTCTGCTTGGTACACTCAGTAATGCCCAGTATCTAAACATATTCAGAGTCCGTTTCTCATCTTTCTTTGCATAGGTTCATTTTGATTTCATGGATTGGCCAGATTCTTTTGTCTGCCCTATGGAGTTTCCTGATGTAGACTGAAGATTTTGGAAGCTGTTCCAAAGGGCCTTCTTCTCAGGGGATGGTGGCTTGCTTTTGAATACAAAGCTTGGCAAACAGAGCAGTAGGAAACTCAGAAAAGAATTAAATGCAAGTTTGTTAGTGATAAATGGTTAAGGATTTTTCCTTTTTCCCTTTTCAGATTTTAGATGGGCTCTGGCTGCAGTGGTGATGGTACATGTTCTGCTAGATGAGTGCTAGCAATCTTAACTTCAGGTTAACTACATTGTTTGCATGTGATTTATAAATAGTGTTGCTTACCTTCAGTGATGTGAAGCTTCAGCCATATTCTTTGCTCAGGGGATGAATAGAGAGAAGCTCTGCAAAGTGATGATGTGGTGTAGACGTTTTACAGACAACCTTGTGTCTGGCCCGTAATGACCCAGCAGAATTGCTCATTGGCTAGCCTTGTGCTACCAATTTTTCCTTCCTGCCTGCCTATGCCAGGTGATTTCCCCTTTAGAAATAATATCACAATGTAGTGAGGCATAGTACTCATGAATCTAAGTCTAGACCCATACAGAAATTTCACAGTGGCATTTTCACCAGTTTGTTGTAAGATATTTTTGCATGCCTCAATTTCTGCAACATTGGGGAAAAAGTGGCTATTTTTGTTCGAAAAAGCAACCATAATGTAGAATTTTCAGATTATCTGGACAAAGCCTTCTCCACTCCAAAATGGTCCATTTTACTTGTAAAAGGACCTTTTTTGCTTCAATTCTTTGCAAATTGTAACAAATTGTATCATGAAAATAGGCCACTTTTAGGTTCATAATAAAATATAAATAAACCTTCACCTTGTAACTAAATTTATCTAGGTTCTTATATAACACCTTTCACTGTGGTTACCTGAGCAGTCACCAGAATTATAAAAGGAGCATAAAAATTAGAGAGACAAGGTGGGTGAGGTAACATCTTTTATTGGACCAACTTTTGTTGGTGAGAGAGACAAGTTTTTGAGCCACACAGATCTCTTCTTCAGGTCTGGGAAAGGTCCAGCATCACAGCAAAATGTGATGTGGAACAGATTGTTTAGTATAAGTAGTTAGCACATACTGTAAGGCAGAGTGGCCTATTAATACCTGTGCAGTCATAGAACAAAAACTGGAGCTTAGTGGAAAGTTACCTAGAAATCATGCAAGAAGTCCAAAACAACTATCAAAAATTACCACTACACTGTAGAAGTATAAATAATGATATTTTTCTTTTTCTTCCCTCTAGTCAGCATTGCCTTAACTTTATTGTGGGAAAGCTATATCAAAAATGGATTTTGCATTTTTGTTGCAAATATTGTATTCACTTCTATCTCTCACATTTTATTGGTATTCAAGAGGGTTTCCTTCACAACCTCCCAGTGGAGCGAAGGCAAAGTTTGTTCCTCCGTGGAAAAGGCACCCTGAGTATTCCCAGGAGCCTTTGCAATTGCTCTAGTTCCCCTAATAGACATCAAGTGCTCACCATACCTGGCAGCATGATTCCAGTGGAGCTGCACAGCCAGGGACTCCCTCTGGCCACAGCCATCCCAGGTGTTATCCCCTCCTGGAAATCTGTAGAGGGGAGAACGACATGTGTCTTCCCAGCCCTTCCCTTCCCCTGACTCGCCTCCTGTACTTGGCTCATCCAGTCCTCCCTCTGACACAGCCAGTTCCACCCTCTCATCCCACCACCTTGCAGACCCTATCTATCTTAAGTACTTACCTGGTCCACATTATTACAGTGTCCAAACACCTCACCATCTCAATGTATTTATCCTCAGAATGCTCAGGTGAGGTATGTAAGAACCATTATCCCCATTTTACAGATGAGAAACTGAGGTACAGAGAGGCTATGTGACTTGCCTGATTTTACACAGGAAGTCTGTAGCAGAGCAGGATCCTGAATACAGGTTTTCTAAATCCTAATCTAGTGTCCCAAC
The DNA here is from genome assembly GCF_015237465.2 of Chelonia mydas. Lineage (NCBI taxonomy): Eukaryota > Metazoa > Chordata > Testudines > Cheloniidae > Chelonia > Chelonia mydas. The sequence continues at coordinate 107,205,536 of NC_051246.2, forward strand.
CACTGGACCCTGGGCCTCCAGAGCACATTCCATGATGTTTGAAGGAAGCAGGGAGGGAAATTCCACACATGGAGGAGAACTGTTATGTAGACCTAGGGGTCTGGGAACAATCTCACCCTGATCATGGTCTGTAATGGAAGAAATTTCCTTTTGACCTACAGCTAGGGTTGTTTTATGTCAGTACAACAAATGTATTGTGCTGACTTCTCTGACTTCAGAGGCAGGTTGGAGCATTAGTGCCACAATCTTTACTGTGGAAAGTTGGAGAAAAAGAACAGCTTGTAAGAGAAAAGGCTATTATGCCCTCTGCACACCAGAAAACTGTTTCATCCTGAACTTTCCAAGCTGGTCTAGAAATAAGAGATCAAAATGTAGGTCAGGAGGCATAGGAGAAGTTTAGTCCTATTACCTTAAGCATACATACTGTAGTATGGCTCGCTCACTCACAAGTCATAGATATCAAACACTAGATTTAGATAGTTAAAACTCCTGTAGCGAAAGCGAGGAATATGCAGGATATACTTAAACAAGTGTAAGCTTATATTTCTTAAATGTAAATGAAAAGGAACTAAATCTTGTACTCTTAGGAGACTGGTTGAATTTGACTCAATAACTTCAGTATATAGGAAGATCAAAGAAAAACTACTTTTGCAAATACTTTTCTAAAGATCCATGATTTTAGAACTTAAGAATTATTTTTTAAAAACCTTCTGATGTATCATTTCTTTCCCTCCCGCACAATCAGTTAAAAAACAGAATCATCACAAACTACCTCAAATTCTGCTTGCCTGCCACGAGGTTAAGCCCAAGGTCCAGTGTTTCCTTATTTCTACTGACCTGACGAGCAATTTATTTTCTGTCTGACTGACACTTCCCCAGTGATCCTCAATCATGATCTTCCCCTCTATTGATTCTGGTCAGCAACTATTGACAGCTTTAAAAAAGATTATGTTTTAATTGGAGATCAGATAGATGGCATTTTAAAGTATTTAATTTCACTTTGTAACTCGCTATAGATTATCTGAGTGGTATTATGACTCCAGGAGGATAAAGATGAATGTGTTGTCCTTTTCTTTTGGTGACCCTGAGAGCAAATGTAGCTCAGGCTAAAGTGACTGAAAATCTTTTTCTATCACAGGGCTGAAAAGGTTGAATGTGAATTCATTAGTGTTATCTTTGTTTAAGGCACAATATCTACACATCACAAAGCTCACATCTGTAGCAGCCACACTTGTTCTCCTAAGGTTTTAGATAGAAGTAGACTGGCAAGGTGAATGAAGAAAAGTTTCAGAAAATCAAGACAAAGAGCTCAAATTCTCCACTGCCTTGCACCTGAGAGTCATTTACAGTTGCTCAAAGTGGTTGTACAGTGCTACCATAGGAGTGATACTTGCACAACTGTAAAATGACTATAGAAGGTTCAAGGCTATGAAGCATCAGGCACTGAAGGGTGTGTTTTGCACAGTCAAGGGAAGAAGGGTGTTCCTGTGGAGCTAGGCATCACAAGAGCCAAGACATTCAAAAGCAACTAGTGACTTTGAGCACCTCTGTTTCTGGGTACCCAAATTGAGACCCCTTAAGGAGCCTTATTTTCAGAAAATGCCAAGCACCCACCTCTCCTGAAAATCAGTCCCCTTTAAGTCTCACGTTGAGCACGTGAAATCACTATATACTTCTGTAAATTTCCTAGAAATAGCTGTGTACTTTTTTGACCTTCGGACAGAAAACAGGTACTGGTTGTTTATTTCATGTCCTCCTGATATATTCAATATTTATATTGTATTAATCTCTCTGTTATTGGGATAATTGGAATGTTCATATGCTTCCTGCAAATAATTAAAATCTTTGTAACTGAGTGACCCTCATATATCATAATGTGGGCTCTCCTGTCCTCTCTCCCTTCATGGCTACTATAAAGCAAATTAGGGAGCTTAAGAAAAATGCTTGGGTTGAATGGAAGAGTTTTTGTTTTTATTTTTGCTATGTATGTAAGAGTGTAATACTTAGGCTGGATGACATTTAGATTCAGGTGATAATCAGATCCCTGAATCTGAATATTATACTATTTCTACAGTTACCACTTGGGACTTTTCTTACATCCCTCCACTTCCACCAAGCTCTGGGATCTTTTGGGGTGTGTGTGTGCAGAGGCTTCATTCAGGGGGTCTTAGTATCCCCAAATGATTTGAACTGGATTAGGAGAGGGAGCAAACCCACCAGTTAGCACCTCAAAAATGTTAACTGAAGGGAGGAGCAAACTGGTCCTCTCTGTAGAGCCATAGAAGAGGAGAGCAGGTTCCCTGGTCTGGATATGAACGCAAGGAGTGTTTTCATGCAACCAGGCAACTACTCAGCAGATATCAACAGTATGTTGGGTGATCCCAGGACCTGTGAGAAGAGAAGTGGAGGGGCAGGATGGGTGAACCAAATACCCAGAGATGAATGTTTCTGAGCGATTCTTGAAAACACAGTGACTACGCTGGTGATCTGGCTGTTTCGGAAATGTTTTATTCGGGTGCCAGCTCACTGCTCTTTTCTCCCTTCACCATGCTGAGAGCCAGTTTTAAGCCATTAAATCCTTCCACCAGCTCCTTGCCAAGTGCCATTAGTGAAACCACATCTGCAACCTACTCTCTGGGAAACACCTATGATAGTGTGTACTTGTCATGCCCACTTTCTTTCCCAGGAACCTCCATAATCAGTCATCCTTCCAGCTGAAGTGCTAAGGTCTCCCCAAATGTTAGATGTTCCCAGCAATTTCCAGGCTGACCCTAATTTTACATACTTTTTATTTCATAATGAAGCATTTTATTTTAGTTCCTCCCATCACTTAAGGTCCATGGAGGGTGAAAGTAGTACCCCACTATCTGAAATCAATTGTCAGTCACTTCACACCTGTACCAAAAGCAAACAGACATAACTCTAATTGGCCGCCTGCCAGCATTTCAAACTGCCACTACATTAATTAACGCATTTGTGGTGGAATTGTCAGTCAGATTCCACTTCTAACCTGCACAGCCTTCTGACAGAAACCCTGACAATCAAACATATGTTTCAGATACTGTGCGCAATAGAAAATATTGGGTAATGTGATATAAATGGGATATTTCATGTTTGCTCAGTGAATAAATATGCATTTTCCTCCCACTCATTACCACTGTGATAACGTAGGTCACAGTCTCCTAGCAAAACTCAAGAACATACCTTTCTACCAACTAAGGCCCAGCTGGAGGATGCAATGTGGGACAAAGACTCAAAAGAATGAGCATTAAAAATTATTCTTCCAGGAAATTACGATTGCTGTGGGATTCACTTCTTTTCACTTTCTTTCTAGACCCTCAGTTTGATGATGATTTATTTCTGATGCAAATAATTTTCAATAATAAAAGTGATGGGGCAGCTGATTTGGGTGAAACATAAATAACTTTGGTATTGTAACAAGTAATGCCCCTCAAAAGGGAAGACATTTGATACTTGTGTACCATGATCACCCTTTAAAATCTGGTGCTACTCTGAAAACTAAACTGTATACAAATGGCATCATTTATGTCTGTTTGTTGGGTCTCATTGATTCCAGATCACATGTGCTCAGTTTACACACAAAATGATGTATTTTCTAAGTGCCAGCCCTGCAGACTCAACCTAAGCTCTCAGAGTCAAGATGGATTATTTCCTTCTCACACTTTATCCCAATAATAAAGATTTTGCAGGCCAAATTTTCCCCTCAGTTATTTTTTGTGTGTATCCCGTGGCCCAGGGCTATACAGATCTAACTGATTGGAACTTAGTAAAGAATTCTCTTTACTCACACAAAGGACCAGAATCCAGCTCACTTTCTCATGGACTGTTTTAGCTTTGAGGCGATAACTGGAATAAATAAGATATACAATGCAATGGTACTCAGTTATACAAGTCAGCTGCAATGTTTAAGTGTAACCAACTTCTATTACAATAAGAGAGAGATTTAACTTATAGTTTTGGTTGCAGCTTCTCTGTGATTCATCTGTGTTAGCAAACATGATTCATATAGGAAACATGAATAAGAGTGATTAGATCATGCCATACTCTTATTTCCTCTTCCTTTATTATTATTATTTATTTATTTATTATTGTGTAGTTGTGGAGCACTGACAATGTCCTCAGTGCTGTAGAATAAAAAGGATACCTTAGCTCTGCCTACAATGGGACTGTCATCTAAGAAGACAAACAAAAGCACAGACAGTGCATGGGATGCAGAGCAAGTCACTGTGTGACAGGACAGTACGCAGGGTTTTCTTGCCTTGCCTTTTATAGTAAAATAAAGAATTACTCTTCTATGTGTAATGAACCACTGGGACACTTTATCAAGGGTCATGGTGGATTCTCCCTCGCTGACAATTTTTAAATCAAGATTGAATGTTTTTTTCTAAAAGATCTGCTCTAGGAATTTTGGGGGGGAAGTTCTATGGAAGTCAGACTAGATGATCACAAAGGCCCTTCTGGCCTTGGAATCTTTGAATCTATGTAGAGCAGACGTAGGCTGCAAGAGAAAAGGGATCTGAAGTCAGAGGGAATAATGTTCCACTTCTTTGCTCCTTGTGTACTCATTCACACCCCTGCAAAGTGAGTGTGAGACATGACCATTCTAGTATGCTAGTGTTTTATATTCATCCTACATAGGTGCAGATAGCTGCTTCGGGTGCCTGGCAAGGGAGGCTTAGGCCTGGAGAGGGGAGAAACACTAGACACCATGCAAGAGAGGGAATCAGATGCAGCAGGCCCCATAGAAGATTAGGGTTGGAAGAGACCTCAGGAGGTCATCTAGTCCAACCCCCTGCTAAAAGCAGGACCAACCCCAACTAAATCGTCCCAGCCAGGGCTTCGTCAAGCCGGGCCTTAAAAACCTCTAAGGATGGAGATTCCACCACCTCCCGAGGTAACCCATTCCAGTGCTTCACCACCCTCCTAGTGAAATAGTTTTTCCTATTATCCAACCTAGACCTCCCCTACTGCAACTTGAGACCATTGCTCCTTGTTCTGTCATCTGCCACCACTGAGAACAGCCGAGCTCAATCCTCTTTGGAACCCCGCTTCAGGTAGTTGAAGGCTGCTATCAAATCTCGTCTCATTCTTCTCTTCTGCAGACTAAATAAGCCCAGTTCCCTCAGCCTCTCCTCATAAGTCAGAGGAGGCATTAGTGGGAGAAAGGCTATGAAGAGAGTGGTGAGGCCTCTGTGGCCTTTTAACAGTTGTGAAAGAAAACTGCTCATTATTCATTTGGTAAGCTCTGACAATTTGCTCAGTGCTATGCAAGACAAAGACAATCCCTGCCCAAAAGAGCTTGCAGTCTAAGGCCCTAATCCTACAAGTCACACTACACAGGCAGAGCTTTATGCTTGCACTGAGTAACTTTCAGGATTGGGGACTAAAAGTCCCAGAGAGAGAAGATGGTCAGGAGAAGGTATTACATTATAAGAATTTATTTCTGTGACCTCCAATCCCATACATCTAAAAATTTGTATTCTATCTAAGATACTTAAAAAGCTTCCAGCACCACAGTAGTTGAGTACCTCACAATGTTAATTATACTTACGCTTGCAACACCCCTGTGCAGTAGGTGTTGGGCTCTGTCCATGAGCAGTTCATGCATAACCTGATCTTTATAGTCCAAGTTTATTTTGTCCATTGTCCCAAGCAGTAGGGTATTCCTGCTTATCTTACATAGCTTAGACATCCTGACTCCAGAATGCTGCTTGTTACAACTTAACCTTCCATTCACCTTCCCAGTAATGCCCAGTAAGAAATCAGGTCTTACTTATGTCAAGTTTCTTATGCCCAGCCAGGCCTACAGTTGTGAAACATGGACACTATGCTGCTCAGACTGAGCAAAGCCGGAGGCTTTCCACATAAAATGCCAATGTTGTATATTGTGCATAAAGTGGAATGACTTCACTTGTAATGCAGATGTTTACGGTTGCTCCAATCTACAGACTACTGGGGCCATTGTCCTCGGATGTTGTTGTACTTTTTCAAACATGTCACAAGAATGTCACACAATGTTCCAGTGAACGCTGTTCTCCGGGTGGCTTGTAACATCTTGGGATAAAATTCCACCAACCGAGGGGTGGAGGTGCCCCAAAGTCAGACCCCCTATTACATGGATATATCAAGTCTGTCCCAATGTTAGACTCTCAGCCCATCAAGCTCGTGCAGCCGCGCAGGAATGGACCAAATAGTGAACGATCAGTCAGGCTGAGCCTTTGGCTAAGTGTTGAGGAAGAAGCCAGGTCTACAGAGGGAAGTGCTATTGTCCCTCATTCTGCAGATGGGTTGCTGAAGCACAGAGAGACCGTAAGTCCTGCGTGACCAAGGTCACCTAGGAATTTTGTGGTTGAGCAGGACCCGAACCCTCCAGTGTCCTAACTAAAAGATTATTTACTACACTTTATGCAAAGCTAAACGCCAAATGAAAGGGAGGTGTGAACATGCCATTTGGCTGATGTATGTCAGTTTTCATGGGCCCTGTGGAAGCACTGAGTCTTTAGAAGTGGCTCCAGTATAGAGAGATCAGAGGCCTCGTGCACCGGGATGGGAAGGTTAGTGTTTTCAGGGTGGCAGACCGAACTCTGCTTAGCAATGCAGGGTTTTTCTGTGGGACCAGTGGAATGGCACCTGCTAGAACTCTGCATAGCTTTGTGGAGAAATTACTCCGTGGACCAACAGGCCAAGCAACCTATCCCACCCCCTCGCACACATCCTCCCTTTCCTTCCTGGGGATACCAAGGAGCAGTCTTTTAAAAAGACACCCCCACCACCACCATTTTCCTGGAAGGAGAGACTCGTTAGCAGCTGCCATTGCTAGCAGTACAAGGGGGCAAGGAGAGGGGGGTTGCTCTGCCACTTAAGCCAGCAGTACCAGTGAGAGGTGCCCTTGCAGCCTTAGAAGCCCCAATGTCAGGAATTTCAGGAATTGACAGGAATTTCAGACTATCTGTGAGCTGTTCTGTAGGGCTGCAGTTTGTTGTGGGGAAATGGGTAATAACTGCATTGGGAGTAAGTAATGGACAAGGATGGAACTCGCTCTAACTAGGGACGAATCAGTGGGAGTGAGGGTGTGTGTTGGAGTTGGGCCAGGAACCTGGAGATTAGTCTGTGGCAGCTAGAGCAGACAGCGTGATGGAGGGAGGGAGAAGAACACACTGGCAGTGACAGCAGCAAGGAGAATCTGGGGAACTTAGGGTCCAGTACCCCTCTGAGACTGCCTTGGGGACAGGAGCCTGCGTTTCTCAGGAACAAAACCAGGTCCTGGGAGCCCAGAGACTTGAGCTTGCAGACTCCTGAGCAGTTGTCAGGTAGCATGAGGGTGTGCATGTAAAGGGAGAACCTCCAGAGAGGCTATTCCAAGAGCCTCTCTGACGCCAGTAGCTTTTGCTGAATTTCTCCTTTCTTTAGAGAATGGGGAACTTGTGCAGAGGGAGGGAGAAGATCCTTGGCAGGAAGGACACAGTGTGAGAGTCTGGGTTTGCTGCACTGGGGAAGGATGGGGGATTCTGAGTAGATTAGCCAGGATAACAGTGATTTTGGAAAAACTAATTCAAGTACTTTGGGTTTGTAGGGTTGGCTCAGGAATGAATAGCTCCTTCGAGGGGCAGCTGGGGAAAGCTTTTATTTACTAACAAAACAAAGCATGGACCTAACAAGATGTGTCCATCATTCTCTTGCTTGTATCTTGTATGCTGCATCCCTGCCCCCCCACTCTTTGTCTTTTAGATAGTGGGCTCTTTGGAGCAGAGGCTGCATCTAGCACATTTTGGGAGGGGTAGAGTTGTGTAAGGCCTTGAAGGTGAGGTCGAAAGTCTAAAAATTGATGTAGTGGGCCGTGGGGAGCCAATGGGCAAGCTGAACTGTGGAGTTGAGGTGGTATGATGGAGTAAGGAAAGTAATTTTAGCAGCTGCATTTAGTTGATCTGGAAAAGAGCGACATGGATATTAGGGAGTAATTGAGGTGGGAGATAAATGCTACATTGAATTTTAACTACCCTCTAAGGAACGCTAAAAGGACAACCTCTTAGAAATACTAAAAATACAGTGTACAGCCGTTTCTTTAGTATAGTTGGTTTAATTGAAATAACCTCCAAACTCATTTCCAGAAGACAGTATTAATTGGCTCTGCTAACCCTATATGTTGCACAGCCATTTATTTCATGCACTAACTCTCAAATGGGCCGAGACCCAACGAAATGCGGGCTTTCCAGTGGATAAAGGACGAGATGGTGCTTTCCCCCACATCAGGCATTGCATGTGCTCCTAGAACTATTTCCCTAGCTTGGTTGGAGTTTTATTCATGATTGAGATCTGGCTGATGGGTAGACACGAAGGGCACAGAACTAAACCATCCCATAGCACCGGGATCCAAACTGCATCCTCAGGAGGAGTGAATCTTACGGACTAAAAGAGTGGTTGTCTGATGTTTTTTTTTTTTTTTTTTTTTTTTACTGTTATTGTTGTCAATCAACAGGAACAAGAACGATGTTGATAATAATCCTGGCTTTAACCCTTATCACCCTCATGGTGTTCTTGTGAGAAACTGAGGGTGCGTATACTTTTCCTGGACATCCTGAGGCCTCAGCCCCTTGTGTGCAATTTCTGGCTCATGTACCATTCTAGCCCAGCTCTTTTCCTTTCCAAGATGAGCCTTCCCCTGCTTTCCTAGCTTCAGCTTTGGTCATTTGAGGATACTCCCTTACCCCTAGACTGGGCAGCCAGCCTCTGTGTCTGCAGTCCTCTGTTCTTAGTGGTCAGCCTGCTTAATAGGACTCCATGCCAGGAAGTGCTCAGCCCATGGCTTCTGCTGCTGCTTAATGGGCTGTCGGACCTGGTGGCAGAGGGAGGCAGCTCTGACACAAAGGCCAGGTCTAATCCCTGAATTTTCTCACTCTTGCTCCCATTGCTGATAAAAACTGTGGGTTTCCAAGTATAGACAAAGTGCTAGTGTCCACTGATATTTTAAGCACTGCATTGGGTAGATCTGCTCTGAGTAAGATTAGTCAACCTAGCACTTAAAACTCCAGCAGCTGCCTGGAGCCTGGTCTACATTAGGGCTCCCACTGATTAAATTACTGATGGCAGTAGCAATGGGACGTTATTTTGGGGGAGGAAAAAACCTAGTTTAGACACCAAATTGGGGCAGAGGAGGGTTCCTACAGGTCAGAGCCACAGCCCAGATCCTGAGAGCAATCATAGACTTGGTCCCCTGCAGCACAGTCTTCCCTTACGGTACGTCTATGCTGGAATAAAAGACCCGTGGCAGGGCCATGGCTGGCCTGGGTCAGCTGACTTTGGCTCGCGGGGCTCAGACTGCAGGGCTAAAAATAGAGGTCCCAGAGCCCTTGCTCCAACCTGACCTTGAATGTCTACACCACAATTAAACAGCCCGAAGGCCTGAGCCCCGGATGCTTAAGTCAACAGACATGGGTCAGACCCGGCTGTTTAATTGCAATGTAGATGTGCCCTCAGTGGCCTCATTAAACCCCTGGTAATTCACTAATCCCCAGGTTTTAACTACATTTTAAGGGTTAAAATCTGGTTCTCTGGTGCTAGCAATTTTGTAATTCTTCATCCGTGTACAAGCCCAAATCAGCTCACATTCAAACCTTCCTTTCTAACAAAACAGCCGAATTGTGTAAGTGAGGCTATACTGAAACTTCCTCCCACTCCCCAACATTTGGTTTTGATGTTGATCATTTTTTAACTTTTTGATCTGAGCTGTGTGTTTGCTAGCAAGGTGGGGCCATGCCGGGCTACAACATAGCACTGTAAAACCGTAAGATGAACATCTAAGCATTGATGCGATGCTGAGGGAGATGTCATTTTCTGTTGCCCATATCTCTTGTAACGGCTCCTTAGATATGAGCCTGCATGATTAAGCATGTTTAATCACTCAACTCCATCTCCTTTTAGACAGAACAATAGTCAAAATGGCCTCATTTCACTCAGAACAATTGTAGAATATTCATTTCCTACCCAAAATGGAGAAGAGACAGTGCATGCCATTGCAGTATTTTGGGGGAATTAAGTGAATTCTTCCTAGGAATCTTTTAGTGACAAGTAAAGCACTGTATATTCTTTGACATTCAGTGAAATTATATAACTATGAATTGTGGGTGTTGGTTACAGATGGGTATCTCATACACCCTGATATTATGTCCATTCAGAACTTGCACAAATAACACAGCCTAAACCTCTACAGGTCACCCACGGTTTCTCCTCAAAGTGCAGACTTTTTGGTGTGTTTGTACAGGAATGAGACAATCATTTTTTTGCATCCTTGGTCTCTGTGGTTCAGATATTCTCCTCTGCCCAGCTCAGGAGTTAAAACAGTTCTCTTGATTGGTGTCCCACCGACCAAAATGATGCTGTCAAAGGAAGTATAGTATTTATCGGCAAGTTCCAAGTCTTTGTTCATGCTGCTGGACAACTCCGTAACAGGTTAAGAAAAAGATTCTTAAGTCTGAAAAAACATGGCTTTTTTTCTGTCTTAGAAACTGATGGGACTGCTTACCCAGTCTGAGAGAAGCAGAAAGAAGTTTGTCTCCCTTTGTTCTTCAGATTTTAATTCCTCAGCCTCCATTTACTCTTCCCCTCTTAGAGAAGTGAGGCTAGAGCTGTATGAACCCCTGATTAACCATTCAGCTGGGTTCATTTGGAATACCATACCCTTTTAGCACACACATGTTTCTCTGAGAGCCTGTAACAGTCCTTTTCCCCAAGTGCTAAGGACTTTATTATTTGCTACTTCCCTCCATTTTGCTAGGGAACTCCTAGCTCATGGGAGGGTCAAGTGGATACAGGAGTTTTTGCCCTTCTGTGTGCAGTTTTCATGTGGTTCACTGCTCTGCGGTAGATTTAGCTTTGGGAAATCCAAGAGCGAGTCACACCAGGTGAACTACGAGGCCTCTCGAGAACTCCTTGCCCCCCCTCAGATTTTCCAAATTCGGAATGGTTAACTAACAACTCAGCCTTTCTCAGCCTTGAAAGACTTTCAGTTAGTTTCATTCTCATGGTACAAGGTGTGTGTGTGGGTGGGAAATGCCGGGGGAAAAAAACCTACCGGGGCAGACTGAGTAGAGTTTGTAGGGTTTTGAAAGATGCCTTGAATGATACTTGGGTTACTGTGATGGCAGAAACCTTCACAGCAGAGACTTTGAAGGCCCAAATCACAGTTGGTCCGTGACCCTTTTCCATTTGTGCTGTGGGCACAGAATCCACTCCCTTGAGGAATACTCCTGGCACCTACTGAACCAGCTCTGTGTCCCACCCCCTCGGCAGGAGGTCCCAGGTCCAGGAGGCATTCCAGGGCTGGGGAGAAGCATGTTGGGGGTAAAATTGGAGAGGGAGTGGCCAGAGTGCTCTTATGCCCACTGATTCTACACTTCTGCAATGGCATTTAGAGTTAATTGCATCAGGGCTGCCCTGGCCTGGGCTGGGACTGAACCTGTCCTCTGTTCCTGGCTGGCCCTGGAACCAGTGCAGCAATGAATTGCACTGTGAGTGTGGAATTACTATAATTTGTAGCAATAGCGTGAAAGTAAGATATTTTACACCCCATCTGAGGAATCCCCATCTCCATTCATCCTGCAGAAAGCAAAGTTAAGATTGAAAGCTAATTGCTTGGCTTCGTTTTCTGATTTTTTTTGCTCAGTAGTAGAATATTTTACCTGCAGATAGCAGCAGACTCCTATGGATTGAAGCCTGATAGCTGAATTGTGGGGAATTACCCTTTTTTTTTTTTAAGAGTAAAATAAAAAAAGAGAAGTAGCATTTCCCCACCTGACTGATGAATCACGGCACATCCACCTTGTTACAGGTCTTGTTAGATCACATGACATCCTATATCCTGATACAGTGCCATGCACTAGTTACAGTAGCTACTTCCACCTTGATAGGTGCAGGTAAGAATGAATAGGAGTAGAAGTGTGTAAGTCTTTATGTGGCTCGCACTTTGCTGTAATAAAATTTGATAAGAGAAGAGTCTACAGAAGACTGCTAAGACTGCAGTTTTAGTTTTGTCTGTGAGTATAAACTGGCATCTTGAGTGTCTAAAGAAATATATATATGAAATAGGGATTCTTCACTGGTTTAATCCCTTAGGTATCAATAGAGAATAAAATCCAGAAGCAGGGTTGTTGCTGAAGCAAGGGGCTATAAAATGGAGTGAGAGGGAAAGCAACAAACCTCATTCATATTTTTTTTTTAAATCCTTTTTGAAACCCCGGTATGGCTTGTTGCTACAGCATTGCCTCTAATAATATTTTAATTTTTTTACTTTCATAATTAATATTTTCTCTCAAAAATCAGATTGTTAATATTATACAAAGTGAACCTGCTCATACTAATTGTATATTTACTTTGATGTGACTAACATGATATTGAAAGAGTTTTCCAAGCCTTAAGAAACTGCATGTAAGCTAAAAAAACAACAATTTTAAAAGAGCTGTACAGGCATCTAATACTTATATTCCACAAGTCCTGGTCCCCTGAAACATGATATATTTTAGGTACTGTGGGTTTTTTCCCCCATTTTTTTTTAAAAAGCCCTATAACTCCTAAATAACAAGCAGTTAAAATACTATTTCAACTTGAACTATTATCCTATAGCACAGTGTACTATTGTCATTCTGAGTGGCTGTCAATATGTAGATGGCAGTCACTCCCAGAAAAATATATGAAGGTAAAATACAAAGGCTTTCCTTCAAAATGCAGCTGCACTCTTTGACAAGAACTTATATTAGGAAGATGTGGACGACTTCAGAATTGTCTTTATCCTATTTATTGAAGGTCCTTCTAAGTATACATGGCATAGAGATGAACAGGGGAATTTTCAGAAGGTAATTCAAAGTCATGCAATGTAAGTTTTGGGTATCCAATTGTGGGTGCTGACATAAAAGAGAGAATTTTCAAAACTGAATGTGGCCTGGGCTCCTATTCCGAAAATTTGCTTTGTCTTGGGTTCTCAAGGACATGAATGCACTCAGGTAGATAGTGGGTCAATAGAATCCTTCAACACCTCACTATTCTTTTATGGTTCAGTTTTTACTCCTGTTCTGTTCCCTGTTTCATATTATAGGTGATTTTCCCACCTAACACTGAGGAATCAGGAAATGAAAGATTGTTTTCCTACAGCCATATACCTTTGGCCATATTGTACATATCTATTATTTTCTATGGCTATATTTTAGTTAAATGTATCCTGTAAAATACTATAGGTAGGCAACATGGCCAAGTTGATGTCACTAAAGAAATTCTAATTTTTGCATTTCCTTACATTTTTTCCTCTTTTAATTGCTTAAACTTGCCGTAACATTGACAAAATATTTTGGTGTAAATAGTCTCATAGCTCCAACAAAGTAATTGGGCTTAGGACATGCTCCCCATTGTAATTAATCAATTAAGTATTTCCCACTGTGGAAAATCTTATGTGTAGAATTAAAAATAAATACTCCAGTCCCTTTTGTGCCCATATCTTTCTTGCCAAAATACAGTGTCATCTTTTCCCTTAGAATTTTTTATTTTGACTTACTGCTACATGGCTAATCAACAAATGACTTGATCAGCTGCCCACAGACGTCCTTAATGCTTCCTATAAGGTTGTAATAACCCCTTGCATCAGATGTAAAAGTTCTGGGAACCATGTGAACTGAAAGGATTGAAAAATGCTGGCCCTAATGATAAATGGAATCCTGAGTAAAACAAACCTGGATCAATGCATGTTGCTAGGTTGTACTTTAAAATCTAAAACCTACTCTTTGGCTAATTTTTTTGATTTCATCAAATGCTGCTGTGTGGTTAGTCTCTTTCCAAAGCTGCCTGGGAATTAACATGTGCCGAATATCTAAGAGTGTTTGTTTCAGGAGCACTTAATTCTTTTTTGAACTGGATTATCATGTTAGTCCTTGACATAGTCTAAACTTGTAGCCTAAACCTTGCTGGCATAAACTGGTCTCAATCCATATATATATATATATATATATATATATTTTGTATCCCATGCTATCAAATGCTAGTATGCCCAAATGACGCCATAATTTTTGCCCGGTCTATCCGATGTATTTTTAAGACACCTACCACCATGGTATATTCTTACCTTATTTTTCACCCCAAACACTACAAAATAACCACATACTTAAATCTTTTTTTGTAATGTTTGTGTATACTGTCCAATAATAATAATAATTAATAAAAAGCTTACTATGTATAAGAGGACTGTTGCCCCCTTACTAACATTCAGTGGGGGTGTATTGGTTGGCTAACTCCCAGTACTAAAAGGGGGAAGGGTCGATGGGGAATCAAGACCTTGAGACTGACAGCCCCCAGATACAATGGGGAGAGGCCAAGGCTCCAGGTCAGCCTGAATGACAGGGCGGGCAGGCTAATCAGGGAGTCAGGAGGCCAGGGAGGTCTGTCCTCTGTGTGAGCTGGATTTGCCTGGGTCAGACAGAGGGGGGCTGAGCTAAGCTGGGGAGCAGAGCTGTGCCAGATCCAGAGGGACCAGAAAAGCAGCCCAGAGAGAGCAGACCCTGTCCTCGGAGCAGAGCTGCAGCAACCAGAGCCAGAGGGGCCAGAAAAGCAGCCCAGGAAGCAGGTCAGTGCTGGGAGCAGAGTCACAGAAGCAGCCTGCAGAGCAGACTTGTCTTGGGAGCAGAGCTGCAGCAACCAGAGCCAGAGGGGCCAAAGAAGCAGCCCAGGGAGCTGGAGGCAGAGCAGCAGCAACAGCGCAGAGACAGAGTGGTGGAGCTGGGGCTGGAGCAGTCCGGAGCTGGGTGTGGTGAGCAGCTGGGAAGAGCGAGGGGGACCCTGGGCAGCTGGCCCAGCACAGGGAGACGCCTCAGCCAAGAGGCTCTGCAGGCCAGGCTTGGATCGTAGCCCCGACAGGGAGGGGGCGACACTGGGAAGAAGGGTCCTACCACTTAGAGCCTGAGAGCGTGTGGCCACCACCAGAGCAAGTGTCCAACCCACAGCATCCCTACAGCACAGCCAGGGCCTGCGAAGAAGACCTGGGACTTACAAGGAGCAGACTGTGAAGTGTCCGGACATTCCAGAGACACGGTTTGTGATGTTCCCTGCCACAGAGCGGGATGATGTGTTTCCTTTAACCTTTCCCATTTTTTCTTATTCTTTTTAAAATTAATTGTTGATTAAATAACTTGCATTTGCTTTAACTTGTATGTAATGGTCAGTGGGTCAGAGAAGTGCCCATTGCAGAGAGAGTACCCCGGAGTGGGGACACCCTAGCCCCTGTCCTAGGTGACTACAGCAGGGTTGGGGGTCGAGCCCCCCAGGAATCCTGGGCCCAGCCTTGTTGGGGTTACGAGGACTCTGCCAGACAGGAGAGTGGAAGGGGAGTCCTCAAGGGCAGGGAGGCCACTGCCTTTCGCTAGCCCACTTCACCAGGGTAGTGCAGAAGCCAGGAAAGTTCCCCACAAGAGCGGGACTATTCCCCCGCTTACATATGCATGTCCCTTATGCATAACCTTCTACTGGTCCATTAACAGGTTGTTTTGCAATTGGTCTATACTTCAAATGTAATTTTTCTGGAGACCTGCCTGTACTATGGAAAGTAGCTGTACCAGTTTATTTCATTCACAGAAAAAGCACTGAGTTTGTAGTGGATTATATTAGTTCATAGAAGACTGCACTAAATGTGTATCTAGCTGATGAATCCTTTCTATACTTTTTAGTTTCTTTACGTATGTGGCCAAGAATATCTCCATATACTTTTCTGGGGCAACTTTAAACAGTCTTCTAAATTTCCTATTTATTTCATTAAATTTTTGGACTATGGTAGAACCTCAGAATTATGAACACCAGAGTTACAAACTGACCAGTCAACCCCACACCTCATTTGGAACCAGAAGTGCGCAATCAGGCAGCAGCAGAGACCAAAAAAAATAAAAATAAAAGACAGTACAGTACTGTGTTAACGTAAACTACTAAAAAAAATTAAGGGAAAGTTTTAAAAAAAAGATTTGACAAAGTAAGGCAACTGTTCCTGTGCTTGTTTCATTTAAATTAAGATGGTTAAAAGCAGCGTTTTTCTTTTGCATAGTAAAGTTTCAAAGCCGTTTTAGTCAATGTTCAGTTGTAAACTTTGGAAGAACAACCATAACGTTTTGTTCGGAGTTACAAACGTTTCGGAGTTACAAACAACCTCCATTCCCAAGGTGTTCCTAACTCTGAGGTTCTACTGTGTTTAAGTCTGTCTCTAAATGTATCTTTGTACATTTGTTCCTTCATTTTCAAGCCCATGCACAGCTCCACAACTGCCCACATCTGCTCCTCTGCCTGCTTCCTACAGCCCTTCCAAGCTCTGTGGCTAGTCACTCACAATATGAGCAAATAAATAGCTGACATGATGTCTCCTCTTGCCGTGAGAGCCCAACAGCCTCATTGTTGGATCAAGCTTATTGCCTGGTCCACCACTGAGTATAAAACTGTAAACAGCTGTGGATCGTTGTAGTCATTAACGGACTCCTCTTGAGTGGTGCATAAGCCTGCACTCACCAAGGGAATGGTCTTGGCAAAATGCCTAATGGTGATTCTTGCAAGTTTTAGAATGGGGGATCTGAAAATGGGCCAGCAACCCTGTTAAGCTGAATTCCATTATTTATTTTCCTCCTAATGCCCTGTATTTCCTGGTCCAGTGCACACTGCTGGAAAACTGAGGAATCATAGGCTGTATACATCAAATACTGAAACCCACATTAAAACCATACAAATGGTAGCTAGTGTACATTTGCTCCTGCAAAGGTCCTCCTACCCCAACTGTTATGCCCACGTGAAGTCTCATGGAAGGCAGTGGGATTCCACGTGGGCATAAGAGTCCATGAGGGTGGATCCCTTTGTAGCATCAGAACTATAGTTTTTATATTTTAACCACAATAGCCAATTTTCGACCTCATTGACACCAGCATAAAACTAGAGCAAATCCATGAGAGTAATTCTGGTGTCAGTCAGGTTTGAACCTGACCCTATGTTCTTAAAATAATCACATCTACCTCAGTTTAAAATTTACCATGGGGTGATCAGAGATATTGGAGATGGAAATGAGTTCTTAGATCACCCAGTCCATAGCTTTGCAAATGTAGGATTAATAGATTTGGTTTTTGTCTGCCTCCATTTTGAATTCCTGGCCTGCAGCCAGAAACTGCCCGTTTTCAGTGTTTGTACAGAGGCACTCTTATCAGGAAAATGCTTACATTATGGGTCAGAATAAATTGTAAGAAATGTAATCCAATTGTCACCAACTTTTGGCTTGTGGTTTTTTTTTTTTTTTTTTTGCTTCTCTCCCTGACTAGTTTTTCCGTATGAAATGGTGGGGGAAAAAAATCTTACATGACTTTTTTTTTCCTATTCTAGTCTTCTGTAAAAGTCCTTTCAGCAGAGGTCAGTATATTAGTGCCTCGGTATGATCATGTGGTAGCTTAATTACTGTCGTATGAATCCATTGCTGCCTGCATTGGGTAGCTGTTTTCTGCCTTTAATATTTTACTCTTTCCCTCCCAAGCTGTCTGCATATGGGATTCCAACACATCCTGACATCTGTGTTTATTCATCATACTTAAAAAGCTGCAGATTGCCTTAGCAAGACACACTGAAACTGGAGGACCATTGGGGTTGTGGTGCAACTGTTAATGTGCAGTTTAGATAGCATAGTGAGAGGAGAGGAAGGATGGTGCAGTGACTCGGGCATGAGGCTGGGACTTGGGAAATCTAGGTTTGATTCCCTGTTCCACCATACACTTCCTGTGTGACCCTGAACAAGTAAATTAGTCTGCCTGCCTCAGTTTCCCCTATCTACATTGGGGATAAAAGCACTTTCCTACCTTTCATGGGTGTTGTAAGGATAAATATAGTAAAGATTTTTCTGGCGCTCTGACAGCCCTGTGATGGGGTATATAAATCCCACACTAGAATAGAGGAGGTTAAGGGCAGATCTGGGATCATGTAGACCCATCAAGCTTGCTCCAGGTAGAGGAGGAGTTTAAAGAAAGACAAACAGCGGGTAGAATAGGGGGACAGACGTATCCTGAGAACTCCCTGAGGAAGGGTACAGCAGGAATCCTTGCTGCAGGGAAGGGAGATCCACAAATGGCAGCTACCCCAGGACAGAGGAGGTAGTACTAGCTTTTCCTTAAGGGCTAAGGAACCCTTCACTCTATCTTTTCTTGGATTGCTTGTGAGACTTTGACAATGTCCTCAGCGGAGAAAGTAAGTGGTAGGAGTGGCCCAGGGAGGCAGCATTAGAGCACTACTAAGTGCTTGATATTGCTGCCACTCATAGGGCCTGGGTCAGAGCCCAGTGGAGAAGGGCCAAGGCTCCCCTACTATCCAGCTACAAAGGTGGCATAACTCCTCCACCCCTTGAAATCGGGGGATAAAGACATTGAAAGCCTTGAAGTACGGGTGTGATGCCTTTGGAGGCGCAGAGTTGGGCCAGAAACTCCTTTTGGGGGGTTGTCAGACTTTTGTAATTTATTGGACTCTGGAAAGAGGTGGACTTCTGTGGTGACCTGGCCGGAGGGCCAAGTCACTACCTACTGGAAGAGAGACCACCACAGTGACAGAGTGACTGTTCGCAGAGGAAAAGTTGAGATGAGGAGAGTTATCACTAGCGGTTCCACCAGTAACTGCAGCCCTGGCACAAGGCAATATAATTGAGATATTACTGACTGATTTTTTAAAAAAGGAAAGTCAGAGATCCAGGTACACTCCAAATACTGTCTGCATACTGGAGCTGATGCCAAATAAAAAACATCCATTATTTGCCTATTTGCAAGTTCTTGGTGCTTTCGCAAAAAGTTTTGGATGAATATTTTCATATCAGTGAAACTTTTGTCAAAGATGGGTATTTAGTTGGTTTTGGGTGGGGATAAGGCACATGGGTTTTCTTGGTTAAGCCTACTTCATGGGCACACCAGGGATAAAGAGAACTATCTTCACTAATCTTCTCTGGGGAAGAAGTGTCTATATTTCGTGTCCTCTCTTTGAGGGAGTTGCTATATCTCTGCGCTCATTCTGAGTGCACTTTCTAGGGGCCTAAACCTTGGGTTTTCCCTAGCAACCACTTGCAGATGCTGATGCAGGTACATCTCCAAACCAGATTCCTGTGAACAAGTGGCAGCAGCACAGAATGCCCCTTTCCTCTCTCAGCTGTTGGGGAAGAAGGAGGTGAGAGCCACTGAAGGTTGTCCTGGATCTGTGCAGTGTCCCTGTTAATGGTGCAGTTTCCAAAGACACCAGAAAGAGGTAGATGGTTGAGGAGGTTAGCAAGCCACTAATCTTTTCCCATCCCTTGACACCCACAAGAAGACAATGCTGACTATGTGGGTTGTCCCCCGGGGGAGGTCTGTCAAAGAGCCCATTGGAAGGGGTAGGACTGTATGGAGACAGAAGGCCTTCAGGCTAAAATAAGTTTGAATAAAGCGTCCAATCCTGAACCTTTTGAAATCTCCCATCATGAAATTTATAAAAATTCTTGCAATAGAGAACATTGTTTACTTCATACTCTTTAAATCTAGCTCTGCTGTTTTAGTGTTGAGTTTTACTTTATTTTATTTTTTTCTTTGTAATATACTAGAAGCATATTAAGAAATGATTTCAAGGGGAAAAGGAGATTATTATTCCAATTTGGGATTCAAAGTATTTTAAAATGTATGATCTGTATTTCAGTGGTGATGAGGCACATGGGGGCATACACATACAACTGTAGAGATATATAGCTGAAATCCATTGAAGTAACTGGTTTTGTGAATCTTAAATTGGAACAATAATCTCCTTTTTCTGTTCCTGGGGGGAATGGCTGGCCTGGCAGGAGGAACTCGGGATCTTATAGTCTTGTACCCTGTGATTCTCTCAGTGGTAACAAAATCATAGCACAGAGGATGCACAGTCCTGAACAATACAATGCAGACTTTTGTTCTCATGTTTTTGTCTTTCCTTTTAAATTGACGAAGGCAAAGAAACAAACTGCAGAAAATGAGTTTAGAAAATAAATGTCAAAACTCAATGAAAACATTAGTTTCATCATGCTATTTCCATAGACCTTCATCCATTGCTGATGTTCACTCTTCTGTGGGATGGCGAATGCCTCTTGGCAGGCTCAGAGCACCTTAATCTGCCTGTGACTTCAATGGCAGCCAAGCAAGCCCACCATCTTGCTAGACTGGGCAACTTGTGTTTAATTCTACTTCCAGAGAAGTCAGTGGTGAAATGCTCATTGGCTTCAATGACCAGTATCTCAGGGGGCATAGCTATTGTACTGCATACAGAACTGCACTAACCTAGTAGTGTTATAGTAGCACTTATACGTGTCTCTCCATCCATACGCTCACGTAGGCTATGCCATGCCACACTGTAGATGTTAGAACCATGTTTTGGACATTTGCCTTTCTTTTTGATGAACAAGTAAAGCTTTAATGTTTGAAGGAGGGTCACTGGGTTGCTACTGTGCCTCTGTAGAACACAGCTGCTTGCACAGGACAATAAAACCGTTTTCTCTGCACTTTTTTCTTGGGACTATGCAAAAATCCCATGTGCATTTTTTTATGAATTGGACCCTTCTATTTTATAGCCACTACTAGTCATGCTTATTACAATGCCATATTATGGCCTTAGCCACTTTTTATGTCCCTGTAACATAGTACCCTAGAGAAAGATGCTTCACTCAGCAAGAACCAGTAAACTTGCTACAGAATCAGCGGAATACTTTTCACAAAAGTGCATAAACTTCTGTTCTTAAACATTGTCATCCTTCACCTTAACAAGCACAGCAAAAAGGTTCCACTGGTTTCTATGCCTTGTTAGGTCTATCATCTTTTTAATTAATAGTGTTTTTACGAAGCCGTCTGAACTGTGTCATTTCCATTATCAGGAAACCATTGCCATTAATGAATAATTTTCATTTCTGATCCTTGATATCATGCTAGTTGATCTCCTGTTTCCATGCCGCCGAATGATAGCATCGTTTTCTGCCCACGATCAAATTTAATTTGGACTCTGATTATATTATGCTGTTGCGACTGAAGTGTCAATTTTTGTCAGGCAATTAGGAGCTATAACCTGTGAAGTTAAGTTTGATAGGCATTGTAATTGGATTGTTACAGTAATAGCTTGGAACATTCCTTTTTTTCTTGCTTCTTTGATTCTTGATGCATACTTTAGTCATGAGAACAAAGGCATTTTGTTATTATGCAACCATAGGACATTCAAGACAACAAGATGGAGACAGGGTTTTTCCGCTCGCCTCACATGGACTTGATTTGGATTTAGGTTTGACCACAAATCATGACAGGATTTTGAAAAGAATTCTTCTGGGGTCAAGGAAATCTGCAAAAGTCAAATATAGAATCAAAGCTTTTAGGATCATAATTTTTTGTGTGGTTCTTTAAATGAAAAGGTTACACAGAAAAAATAAATCAGAACTGGAAATGTATCAAATTACTCTTTACGCCATTCTCACTTCTTTTTAGCAATTTAGTGGCCTCCGTGGGTTTGTGATCTCGGCAAGTACCAGGTACTGTAATTTTGGAACACATTGTGGCCCAAATTCTTTTCTGGGTAAATGGGCACAGTTCCATTGAACTCTCACTAGCAAAGAATTTGGCCCTATGGAAAATAGTCACAGCATGATAGCTAGTATGTAATGGAGAACACATTTATTTTTATTGGATCCTTGTTGTCAGTTCACTCTCCAATGTCAGACTGGAAGTATCTGGTTGTACATTTTTTTTCTTCTTTGCCGACACAGTAGTTCACAGATTGGCTGTTTGTCAAAAGAGAATTGTTCTCAGTGTCTTTGGCATGTGCTCAGCCCTTCCCCAGGCTCCTCTTCTGATCATCTCTGATCAGAGACACAATGAATAGACATTTTAAAAAGGACAATGGAAAGGGGCTACCATATCCAGCACTCATCTGATTAGGAATATGTTATAGCCACTGCCATGGGACAAGTAAAAGAAGGAGGAAAACAAAGGAACCCCAGCTGCTGTAATATATAAGAAATAAGGAACACAGGAACCTATCCTGGCAACAAAGCCCGTTGCCAACTGTGTCCACATATCTATTCAGGAGACACCATCATAGGGCCTAATCACATCAGCCACGCTATCAGAGGCTCGTTCACCTGCACATCTACCAATGTGATATATGCCATCATTTGCCAGCAATGCCCCTCTGCCATGTACATTGGCCAAACTGGACAGTCTCTATGTAAAAGAATAAATGGACACAAATCAGACGTCAAGAATTATAACATTCAAAAACCAGTCGGGGAACACTTCCATCTCTTTGGTCACTCGATTACAGACCTAAAAGTGGCAATTCTTCAACAAAAAAACTTCAAAAACAGACTCCAATGAGAAATTGCTGAATTGGAATTAATTTGCAAACTGGATACAATTAACTTAGGCTTGAATAAAGACTGGGAGTGGATGGGTCATTACACAAAGTAAAACTATTTCCCCATGTTTATTCCACCCCATCCCACCCCCCCACCCCCCCTGCTGTTCCTCAGACTTCTTTTTTGGAAAGCGTAGGGGACAATTTCCTGGCGCAAGTGCTAGGGGAGCCAACTAGGGGGGGCGCTTTTCTTGACCTGCTGCTCACAAACCGGGTAGAATTAGTGGGGGAAGCAAAAGTGGATGGGAATCTGGGAGGCAGTGACCATGAGTTGGTTGAGTTCAGGATCCTGACGCAGGGAAGAAAGGTAAGCAGCAGGATACGGACCCTGGACTTCAGGAAAGCAGACTTCGACTCCCTCAGGGAACAGATGGCCAGGATCCCCTGGGGGATTAACATAAAGGGGAAGGGAGTCCAGGAGAGCTGGCTGTATTTCAAGGAATCCCTGTTGAGGTTACAGGAACAAACCATCCCGATGAGTCGAAAGAATAGTAAATATGGCAGGCGACCAGCTTGGCTTAATGGTGAAATCCTAGCGGATCTTAAACATAAAAAAGAAGCTTACAAGAAGTGGAAGGTTGGACATATGACCAGGGAAGAGTATAAAAATATTGCTCGGGCATGTAGGAAAGATATCAGGAGGGCCAAATCGCACCTGGAGCTGCAGCTAGCAAGAGATGTCAAGAGTAACAAGAAGGGTTTCTTCAGGTATGTTGGCAACAAGAAGAAAGCCAAGGAAAGTGTGGGCCCCTTACTGAATGAGGGAGGCAACCTAGTGACAGAGGATGTGGAAAAAGCTAATGTACTCAATGCTTTTTTTGCCTCTGTTTTCACTAACAAGGTCAGCTCCCAGACTGCTGCGCTGGGCATCACAAAATGGGGAAGAGATGGCCAGCCCTCTGTGGAGATAGAGGTGGTTAGGGACTATTTAGAAAAGCTGGACGTGCACAAGTCCATGGGGCCGGACGAGTTGCATCCGAGAGTGCTGAAGGAATTGGCGGCTGTGACTGCAGAGCCCTTGGCCATTATCTTTGAAAACTCGTGGCGAACGGGGGAAGTCCCGGATGACTGGAAAAAGGCTAATGTAGTGCCAATCTTTAAAAAAGGGAAGGAGGAGGAACTACAGGCCAGTCAGCCTCACCTCAGTCCCTGGAAAAATCATGGAGCAGGTCCTCAAAGAATCAATCCTGAAGCACTTACATGAGAGGAAAGTGATCAGGAACAGTCAGCATGGATTCACCAAGGGAAGGTCATGTCTGACTAATCTAATCGCCTTTTATGATGAGATTACTGGTTCTGTGGATGAAGGGAAAGCAGTGGATGTATTGTTTCTTGACTTTAGCAAAGCTTTTGACACGGTCTCCCACAGTATTCTTGTCAGCAAGTTAAGGAAGTATGGGCTGGATGAATGCACTATAAGGTGGGTAGAAAGCTGGCTAGATTGTCGGGCTCAACGGGTAGTGATCAATGGCTCCATGTCTAGTTGGCAGCCGGTGTCAAGTGGAGTGCCCCAGGGGTCGGTCCTGGGGCCGGTTTTGTTCAATATCTTCATAAATGATCTGGAGGATGGTGTGGATTGCACTCTCAGCAAATTTGCGGATGATACTAAACTGGGAGGAGTGGTAGATACGCTGGAGGGGAGGGATAGGATACAGAAGGACCTAGACAAATTGGAGGTTTGGGCCAAAAGAAATCTGATGAGGTTCAATAAGGATAAGTGCAGGGTCCTACACTTAGGATGGAAGAATCCAATGCACCGCTACAGACTAGGGACCGAATGGCTAGGCAGCAGTTCTGCGGAAAAGGACCTAGGGGTGACAGTGGACGAGAAGCTGGATATGAGTCAGCAGTGTGCCCTTGTTGCCAAGAAGGCCAATGGCATTTTGGGATGTATAAGTAGGGGCATAGCGAGCAGATCGAGGGACGTGATCGTTCCCCTCTATTCGACACTGGTGAGGCCTCATCTGGAGTACTGTGTCCAGTTTTGGGCCCCACACTACAAGAAGGATGTGGATAAATTGGAGAGAGTCCAGCGAAGGGCAACAAAAATGATTAGGGGTCTAGAGTACATGACTTATGAGGAGAGGCTGAGGGAGCTGGGATTGTTTAGTCTGCAGAAGAGAAGAATGAGGGGGGATTTGATAGCTGCTTTCAACTACCTGAAAGGGGGTTCCAAAGAGGATGGCTCTAGACTGTTCTCAATGGTAGCAGATGACAGAACGAGGAGTAATGGTCTCAAGTTGCAATGGGGGAGGTTTAGATTGGATATTAGGAAAAACTTTTTCACTAAGAGGGTGGTGAAACACTGGAATGCGTTACCTAGGGAGGTGGTAGAATCTCCTTCCTTAGAGGTTTTTAAGGTCAGGCTTGACAAAGCCCTGGCTGGGATGATTTAACTGGGAATTGGTCCTGCTTCGAGCAGGGGGTTGGACTAGATGACCTTCTGGGGTCCCTTCCAACCCTGATATTCTATGATTCTATGATTCTGTGATCCTTGTCAACTGCTGGAAATGGCCTACCTTGATTATCACTACAAAAGGTTCTCCCCCCCACCCCTGCTCTCCTCCTGGTAATAGCTCACCTTACCTGATCACTGGTTACAGTGTGTATGGTAATACCCATTGTGGGGGGAGGGATAGCACAGTGGGTTGAGCATTGGCCTGCTAAACCGAGGGTTGTGAGTTCAATCCTTGAGGGGGCCATTTGGGATCTGGGGCAAAAATTGGGGGTTGGTCCTGCTTTGAGCAGGGGGTTGGACTAGATGACCACCTGAGGTGCCTTCCAACCGTGGTATTCTATGATTCCATGATTGTTTCATGTTCTCTGTGTATATAAATCTCCCCACTATATTTTCCACTGAATGCATCCGATGAAGTGAGCTGTAGCTCACAAAAGCTTATACTCAAATAAATTTGTTAGTCTCTAAGGTGCCACAAGTACTCCTTTTCTTTTTACAACAGGGTGTGATTATAGAAAATGGAAAATTCAAACTGGAGTTGCAAGGTGAGTGGCTAAGTGAAGTTAAAGCTTTAAAACTAATGAAAGGCAAATCTGAAAAGGGTCAGATGTCTGTATGGTTTAGGTAACTCCCACAGAGATTAGGGTTCTTAATGGAATTAGCTGAACATTCGAGGACACCTTCCTCCGACCCCTTCAGACTTCCAAATCACCTTCTCTGAAACAGCACTAGTACCTTCCACCTGCTACTGTTTCATTGGGGAGTGGCCTTCTGTGATCTGGTGGGCTCACGTTCCAAACACACATCTCATGGTGTGGCCTAGTAGACCTGCCCCTCTCTGCTTCAGGGAGTAGAGTCTTCAGGGACAGCCAGTTCTGTCCATCTTGTTCTCTGTGATCCTCAGTGGGCTTGCTGAGCTTGCTTGCTCTTGAAGATAACCTGGTGCGTCTACTGCATCCTTTGGCAACTTTAGTGTGCTCTTTGTAGGCCTCTTCCCTCTCAAATACACTCTGCTGATTTTCTTCTGAGGCTAACTGAATGATCCTCATCCCAATCCTGAAGCATTATGTCCCAGGAACTCCTCTGCTAGGCCCCGAAGCTTTATCTTTTGACAGTGTAAATTCACAATTAAGTTTATGCTCCCATAATGCTTTGTGGGATTGCAACACTCCCTCAGTTCCAGCACAGATCATGTGAGACTAACAGTTCTTGAGATGACCCATGACCAAGACTGCAGATCCAGACGAGAATGTGGTAATATCAGAAAACTCTGGGTAGCTGTGCTTGGTAGATTCTGTGTAATATAACATCATTACTAGAGGCTGTGGGGTGGGAGAGCTTTCTTTGTGCTTTGAATTTCAGCTGGGACAGTGAAACTAGACTGGTCTGTTAGTCAATTTCACTCCTCTGTTTAAAATCCCTTCTTTTTTCTGTTTATTTTGTTAAGAGTTAACAGAATATTTAGGTTAAATAAAACAAAACATGAACATTTCCATTTGATTATTAGATTAGATTAGTATTAGATTTTCTTTAAAACCTTTACTTTCATGCACAAAGCCTAAATTTTGGGCCAAGGCTACTTGATGTTGTTGCTTTAGTCTGGTGATGTCAAAAAACGAATGTTGAGAACCTGGAAGAATGCATCAAGGACATCAAAGAGGGAGTGGATTGATGAAGTGACACAGGCAGCTGCATATGAAAAAAGTAATATACGGAATAGAAAGTAAGTTAAATGAATTTCACCTTTAGCTGTATCAGAAGAGATGCTCTGACCTATGATAGGAGATGGTGGAGGGAAATTGAGGGGTGAATGAAAGTTTTTGGCTCTGAAGATAAATAATATTTTCTCTAAAAGAAAAGGAGTACTTGTGGCACCTTAGAGACTAACAAATTTATTTGAGCATTATTTGTTAGTCT
Organism: Chelonia mydas; assembly: GCF_015237465.2. Taxonomy (NCBI): domain Eukaryota; kingdom Metazoa; phylum Chordata; order Testudines; family Cheloniidae; genus Chelonia; species Chelonia mydas. Next base: position 107,232,345 of record NC_051246.2, read on the forward strand.
CTATGGTGCCACAAGTACTCCTTTTCTTTTTGCGAATACAGACTAACACGGCTGCTACTGTGAAACCTGTCAATATTTTCTCTCTCTCCTTTTCTACCTCCTTACATTCTCTTTTGCTTTGCTTTTCTTTCTCCCTAACAGACAAGGAATGTGGTGGAATTATACCTGAAAAAGAAAGTAAAAGTCATGTAAATCATTATGTATGTATGTGCCATTTTCAGGAATATAGACTAAAACTCTAATGACAAAGAGAAATAGACAGATAGATTAGCAGGCATGAAGAAATTCACCCCAGCGGATGCATGCAACTTTCTGGAGTCTCACAGCAATAAAAATCGTTATTAATTTTCCATTTTTCAGTTTATCTGATACAGGCCAAGAAATTACTGTAAGGCTTATTATCTGTAGCTCATTATTTGTAATGTACTGTGGCAATAGTCAATGAGCTCTGTTTTCTGAAAACTGATTCAATCTTTTGCTGTTAGTACTCTAATGAAGTAGGTGCAGTGTATACTTGCATAAGAACTGAGAATCGTGTTAGCACCTACGCTGCACAGTAAAGCTGCTGATACTTTGCATGCACATTTTAAGCATCAGCTGAGGATCAGCAGAGTTCATAGGTTCAGTATTCTCTCTCTTTCAGCCTCCTATGTCAGCGATGTTTTAACCAGCTGGGGGCAGAATGACGTTTTGGAAATTAAAGAGAAAAGAGGTAAAAATGACAAATCCACTGGTATTTCTGCATCTGAGCCTCACCATTAATAATATAACATGAAAAATTCTATCAGGTAAAAATGATGTCTGATTATATTTTTGAAGTGTCAATGCATGGGTAGATTTACATTTGACATGCCATTTAAATACTTCAATATCTTTTTATATTTTAAAAAAAAATCTTTGTCAGGATAAAACCTAGGTGAAATCTCTTTATTTTCATACTGGTGTAAGAAACATTTCCAATCTTTTTGACATGCTGATATATTAGAAGTTACATAATTCTTTATAATCTTTCCAAATATTTCGTTGTCTGAAGATATTTCATTGACAACTTCTGTTGTTTTTACTATACTTGTCCACCCCTTCACATTTAATACTCTGATTACACACCTACTTTATGTTGGGTGCAATCTGATCATTATGGTGACATATTTTTTCTTTAACTATTGAAGGGAATTTATCTCCAGTGAACGAGATTTAATTTTGTCACCCCCAGGATGATAAATCCAGTGTCCAAAAATACAAATAGCATGGGTAGCAGCACACACTTCCCTCGCAGTGTTCCTCATCTCTAATCTGGAAGAAACGCATTTAAGGGTGAAAGGGTTAATCAATTCCCATCCCCAGTCAATCTAGAGAAACTGCAAACAGGCAAGTAAGTTAGTTTCAGACATGGTGGTGGTTTGTGTGATGGGAACACCCATTGCAAACTGGGCTGGGATCAAAAACTCCTTTCTTATAAGCCACTAAACTGCTGTTATTGTAATATCTACCTAGCAGAACTGGATTTAAACTGGTTTCAGAGTAGCAGCCGTGTTAGTCTGTATTCGCAAAAAGAAAAGGAGTACTTGTGGCACCTTAGAGACTAACAAATTTATTTGAGCATAAGCTTTCGTGAGCTACAGCATCCGATGAAGTGAGCTGTAGCTCACGAAAGCTTATGCTCAAATAAATTCGTTAGTCTCTAAGGTGCCACAAGTACTTCTTTTCTTTTTGGATTTAAACTGACAATGTAGAGGCAAAAGGATCTGTATTCTGTAACAAAGCCCCGTGAGCCATCACTTCTTGAGATTATTTTACAAGTTGCATGCCCTATCCATCACTACTTAGCTAACCACTTTTTCCCATGTACATATGCCTTAATTATTATTGTTTATTAAGCATTGACAGTGTACTTGGTACTGTACAAGACATAAATAGAAGACAACCCCTACCCTGAAAAGCTTACACTTAAAGCTGAGCAAATAATGATTCACAAAACAAAAAATTCAGGAAAAAATCCAGGTTGATTCAAACTGAAACCATTTAAAATTTTTTTTCATTGAATCAAAAGACTTGAAAAAATTCTAATTTGAGTAAAAAAAAAATGTCAGGTCGATTTGAAACTTTTTTTTTAATGTCATTTCTACTTGACTGTTTTGATTGTCTCAAAACTATTTTGTTATTTTTGAGGTTTTCATTTTGATTCGGCCATTTTCAGATATTTTTCACCCTTTTTTGAATTTTTTTTTAATTGGTCAAATTTGAATTTGAAAAGCCATTTCAAAATGAAATGTCAAAATAAAATGTTTTGAAATATTTGAATTGGTTTTTTATTTTTGTATTGGCAGAAACTATTTGTCAATTTGACCAGAATTTGCTGTTTATTTGGTAGCACCAAAAATGCATTCAAAGGTGAAAAAGCTGTTCATCAAAAAAATGTTTGTCTGGCCCTACACACAATGTAGAAGACCAACAGAAAGACAGGACACACCAGTAGTTCCAGCGATTGGCCAAAGGGCCAAAACAATCTATTGAAAGTAGATTGTGTGAAAGTAAAGTTCAGAAAAGCACATAAAATGGAATAGTTTTATTGGTCATATTATGGAAAACAAATAATTTGCTTGCCTAACTGTCTGTCTGGCAATAGATTCATGCTAGATAGCATTAAGGATTACTTCATGAACACATACCAGATCGGTTTCATTCCTGGTTGTGTAAACTAAATGGATTTAAAAAAATTATGGGAGAATATTCACGCTCGAGATTGCAATGAATTGGAAAGACCTCAAAGTAAGAAAAACAAATATAAAATCACAACTGTATTAAAAGCCGAATGACAAAAACGCATATAGTGTTCCCAATTCTTTATTTACAGACCCTGACGAAAATTAAAGATGACCCTTGATCACAACCTTCAAATCCGGATGTGAAACTTTTCCAGAGTGTGGGGGTTTGGGTATATGGAGTTTTGCTTTAGTCCCATGAAGATAAGAATGCCCCACAAAGTTTGAATCCACATTCAAACTTTCCCAAAATTCAGGGACATTCAGATCCAGAATTTTGGTTTGGGCGCTGTAGTGGGGTGGTCACCCTGCTCTGGCTGTGAATGGCTTAAAAGCAGCCCTGGAGAGGGATTAAGAACAGCTGGGGGAAGCTGACTATGTAGCTGACCACAGGTGTGGCTGGCTTAATCAGGGCCCAGCTGGCCCTTATAAGAGGGCTGTGAGCCAGAAGCTGTAGGACTCTCTCTCTAGCACTGGAGAGAGAAGGACCTAGCTGCCTGGGAGCTGAAAGGGTGAGGGCAAGGGCAAGCTGGGAAGCTCCTGCCTGGTAAACCCCCAGGCTGCAGGCCTTGGTGAAGGCCTACACAGGTACTGGGGTTGCAGAGGTGCAGCCTGGAGTTAGACAGAGGCAGCTGGTTCTATCCCCTTGCCTGTGATGAGTGGCCATTACAGACTGCAGTCTGCCCCAGTGAGCGGGGGCTAGATGATGACTGGCCGTAGCCACTGAGGCAAGGTGGGTTTAGAGGGTTGGGGGTTCCCCTGGGAGGGGAGACCCAGAGTGTGGAAGTACTGCTGGGGCAGAATCTCAGGGTATAGAGCACCGGGGTCCAGGAGGAACACGGGGCCAGCAGCAGGCGAGACACCAGCCTGCAGAGGGCGCTCCATATGTTGGAGAGCTAATTCCCTAACCGACCAACAGGAGACACCGTATCGGTGAGTCTTTGCTTGGCTACAGGCCCATCTTTAAAAATGAAGCCATCAAACACTCTTAAACCATAAACTGAGAAATGTAATATGGAATATAATATTTTGAGGGAAGCCTAGGGGTGGGAGGCTGGATATCTCAAGGGATTTGTACTGCTATATAGAGAATATAGAGTATCAGTTTGAAACCAACCTATGTCAAAAATGACTCAAAGTTGTTAATGTTTGATTTCTGTTTAGTGGCCTAAGAGAAATAAGTTTGCATTTTCAGTCTGATTCCTAGCAGACAAGTGTCTGCATCACAGGTGGCAGCCTCAGATCAAAGACAGAATGGACATGGAAATGGAACTATCTTTTGAGGTTATCTTTTCAGTCAGGGTAAAAGTATACTGGTTTGCAAAGTGAGGAAGATTATCCTGCCAATGCATCCATGCAATGGATAAACAGAGGACTTGCATCCTAGGATAGGATTTTCCAAACATGCTCTGAGCATTGGCCTAACTCTACTCCCAGATTTCATTGTTAGTGGAGTTAGATCACTGGCGAGAACTTCTGAAAATCCCACCCCTAATGTTTCCAGCTGACAAGACACTGTGCTGGCTGAGAATTGAACGTAGATCAAGTGCTTGGAAGGCACCCATGCTAGCTGCTACATCAACAATGCAGACCTCCATGCCTAGGGTCTCCAGTCTGCCATGATCATGGCATTCACTTATAAAAAGGGCGGGGGGGAGAGAACCAAGCTATTCTACCACAAAGGACAGCGGTTATAAATAATCAGAGAAACAGCAACACAGGGAAGATATTTGTCTTATAGCCGTGATCAATTGCTTCCTAAGGACTTAAGTGTGGAGATATTACAAGCCCTAAGCAAGCGAACGTGTTTAGTTGGATTATCCAAAGAGAAGGCCAGGGACTGAATTAGGACTCAAAATTTGGCTTGAAAATTGCCAGTTTACTGAGCAGGTATAAGAAAATTACTCTGAATTATCCAAATGGTCCTTGAGTAGAGTTAACTTTTTTGCTTTTGTTTGTTTGCTGGCCAAACAATAGGGAGGGAATCAAGTTCGTTTTGGCTTGGCCAGAAACAAAAAGCATTTTTCGGGGGGGGGGCAAACTGTAAAAATAAAAATAAAATTGTTTAGGTTAATTTTTTTAACCTATTTTAAAAATAAAATTGGAATACAATTGAAACAGAAGTTGTTTCAAATTGAAAAATTGAAAATTTTTATGTAGAAAATGGCAAAACAAAACACTGAAATAGTTTTGGAATTCTTTTTTACTGGACTGATTAGGTGAATTTGGCACAAATTTGCGAAATGTTTTGGTCTGCCCAAATCTGCTTCTTTTGTTGAAAAAAGTTTTGTCTGAAAAATTTTGCCCACCTTTATTCTTGAGTCCAGTCATTTAAAAACATACCCTGACTGGCAATGATGAGTTTTGCCTAATCTTTCTTTCTTTTCTCTCTAGATAAAAAATGGCATGCTACTACCCCTTCAAACTTTTCAAACAGTTAAATTGCACTGAATTCTTATTATCTGGCTCTTTTTGATGGGAATTCTTAGCCCAGTCCTGCTCTCATTGATATTAATTGAATTTTTTTGCCATTAAATCTTTGCAGGAGCAGGACTGGACACACGGTGTATGTATATTTGCACATGTGCCCTTTTCTGGATGGTTACATGTTCGAAAGAACTTAAGGCTTTTTCCATAGACAGCAGCTTACAGAGATCTTTCAGCTTGAGTGGTAGAAGCCTGTGTTTTGGATCTATCTATGACAATTATATGGCCCTCAATGCTATAGCATCTGAACACTTCACCATCTTTTTTTAAATGTAGGAACTGTAGACCCAGGGTTCTGGTCGTAGCTATATACCTGTGTGTGATTTATTTCTATACCTTGTTCACAATTAAGCATGCAGCCACAGCCTCGTTATAAGGCCGATTTTGAGGCCCCCCCCGCCACACCTTTGAAGTTCAAAAAAGAAAACTAAAACCCCTCATTGCATCACGTTTTTAGAGTTAAGACTTATTGACAACGATAATGCTTTCTGAAAATTGTGATTAAATTGTGTCAGTACTTTTTCAGATTAAAAGACTTAAAATAGCTTCTTTTTGAAAAATGTGCAATGTCTATTGTTCCTTTGTGTCCTTCTCTCTGCCCAAGGAAATCACATAATACCACAGAATCTGAAACATAAGCAGATTTTGGTACTGACTGTGCAAGAGGCAGTTTTTCAGGGCAGGAATAGTACAATGTTTAAGAAATGCCATTATTTGAAAACTAGACTGAATTCTTTGTCAGTGAATTCAAGAGGGAAAATATCAGGGAGACAAAAGGGCTTGTCTACACCGTGTGGCAGTGTGCATTATAGGGTGTGACTCCTAAAGTGCACTAACGTGTGGCTCATTAATTGACACAGTACTATTTCAGGGAGCACTAGGGAACTTTTACTGTGCACCAGGAGAGCCTACACGGACCAATTAATGTGCCACATGTCAGTGCTCTTTAAAAATCACAACCCCATAGTGCACATTACCCCACCTCGTACACAGGCCCAAAATATTTTTGCCATCCAACTTTGAACTGCACCAGGCTGCTTTTCAAAAGTGGGAGGAAATTACAGCATGTGGTAAAATGATTTTATCTTTCCACATTCCTCACAAAATGGCTCCATTTTCCAGATGGGGTACCAAGGAACAGAGGCAAGACCCAGATTCCCAAAGATATTTTGGTGCCTAACTCCCTTTGAATTCAACTCACCTAACTCCCATTGAAAATATGAGCCCAAGTGATCTGCCAGATGTAATGTAGAAACCTTGTAGCAGAGCTGGGCAGAGAATCCTGCCCTTTGCATCCCTCTGTCCTTCATTCTACTGTTGGTTGTTGCTGAGAATCAGAGCTGGAGTGTTTATTATGTGGGCTGTGTAAGATTTCTGATACCCTTAACTACTCATTTCCTTGCTTTTCAGTGCTTGGGTTTTGGAAGTGATGTGGTTGTTAGGTACCCTTCTTAACTCTAAGGCCTTGTCTACACTACGAAATTAGGTTGAATTTATAGAAGTCGGTTTTGTAGAAAGCATTTTTATACAGTCGATTGTGTGTGTCCCCACACTTCGCTCTAAGTGCATGTAGTCGGCGAAGTGTGTCCACAGTACTGAGGCAACCGTCTACTTCTGGAACATTGCCCTGTGGGTAGCTATCCCACGGTTCCCGCAGTCTCCGCTGCCCATTTGAATTCTGGGTAGAAATCCCAATGTCTGATGGGGCTAAAACATTGTCGCGGGTGGTTCTGGGTACATATTATCAGGACCCCCTTCCTTTCCTCCCTCTGTGAAAGCAAGGGCAGACAATCATTTTGCGCCTTTTTTCTTGAGTTACCTATGCAGACGCCATACCACGGCAAGCATGGAGCCCGCTCAGCTCACTATCACCGTATGTCTCCTGGGTGTTGGCAGATGCGGTACTACATTGCTACACAGCAACAGTTTATTGCCTTTTGGCAGCAGACAGTGCAGTATGACTGGTAGCCGTCATTGACGTAGTCCAAGGTGCTCTTTTAACTGAGCTCGATGAGGTCAGGGGCGCCTGGGCAAACATCGGAGTGACTCAGCCAAGTCATTTCCCTTTTAAGTTTCATATCATGGCGATTCAGTCCTACCAGCAGTGCACTGTCTTTTAAACTGCAGCCAGCAGAAGACGATGGCCAGCAGTCGTACCTGCACCGTCTTCTGCCGAGCACCCAGGAGATGACGATGGCTAGCAGTCGTACTGCACAGTCTGCTGCCAGCAAGATGTATAAAGATAGATGAAGTGGATCAAAACAAGAAATAGACCAGATTTGTTTTGTATTCATTTTGTCCTCCCTCCCTCCGTGAAATCAACGGCCTGCTAAACCCAGTTTTGAGTTCTATCCTTGAGGGGGCCATTCTGTTTCTTGCAAAGCCACCCCCTTTGTTGATTTTAATTCCCTGTAAGCCATGTTGTCAGTTGCCCCTCCCTCCGTCAGAGCAACGGCAAACAATCGTTTCGTGCCCTTTTCCCTGGATTGCCCGAGCAGGAGCAGACGTCATAGCACAGCAAGCATGGAGCCCGTTCAGCTCACCGCAACAGTTATGACCATTGTAAACACCTCGCACATTATCGTGCAGTGTATGCAGAATCACTGAAAAACCAGGCGAGGAGGCAACGGCAGCGCAGTGATGAGACATGAACACACTTTTCTCTAAAACTGCGTTCCCCCACAATTTGGAGATCGTGGTGTTAATGGGTCAGGCTCATGCTGTGGGACACTGATTCTGGGCCCAGGAAACAAGCACAGAGTGGTGGGACCGCATAGTGTTGCAGGTCTGGGATGATTCCCAGTGGCTCTGAAACTTTCGCATGCGTAAGGACACTTTCATGGAACGTTGACTTGCTTTTTCCTGCCCTGAAGTGCAAGAATACCAAGATGAGAGCAGCCCTCACAGTTGAGAAGCGAGTGGCAATAGCCCTGTGGAAGCTTGCAATGCCAGACAGCTACCAGTCAGTCGGTAATCAATTTGGAGTGGGCAAATCTACTGTGGGGGTTGCTGTGATTCAAGTAGCCAATGCAATCATTGAGCTGCTGCTATCAAAGGTAGTGACTCTGGGAAATGTGCAGGTCATACTAGATGGTTTTGCTGCAATGGGATTCCCTAACTGTGGTGGGGCTATAGACGGAATGCATATCCCTATCTTGGGACTGGGCCACCAGGGCAGCCAGTACATAAACCACAAAGGGTACTTTTCAATGGTGCTGCAAGCACTGGTGGATGACAAGGGACGTTTCATCAACATCAATGTGGGATGGCCGGGAAAGGTTCATGACGCTCGCGTCTTCAGGAACTCTGGTCTGTTTAGATGGCTGCAGGAAGGGATTTCCCAGACCAGAAAATAACTGTTGAGGATGTTGAAGGATGTTGAAATGCCTATAGTTATCCTTGTGGTCCCAACCTACCCCTTAATGCCCTGGCTCATGAAGCCGTACATAGGCTCCCTGGACAGTAGTCAGGAGCTGTTCAACTGTAGGCTGAGCAAGTGCAGAATGGTGGTAGTGTGTGCATTTGGACGTTTAAAGGGTCGCTGGCGCAGTTTACTGACTCGCTCAGACCTCAGTGAAACCAATATTCCCATTGTTATTGCTGCTTGCTGTGTGCTCCACAATCTCTGTGAGAGTAAGGGGAAGACCTTTATGGCGGGGTGGGAGGTTGATGCAAATTGCCTGGCCGCTGAATATGTGCAGCCAGATACCAGGGCGGTTAGAAGAGCATAGCAGGAAGCGGTGTGCATCAGAGAAGCTTTGAAAACCAGTTTCATGACTGGCCAGGGTACTGTGTGACACTTCTGTTTGTTTCTCCTTGATGAAAACCCGCCCCCTTGGTTGCCTCTAAATTCCCTGTAAGCCATCCTCCCTCCCTGCTTTGATCACAGCTTGCTTGCAAAGGAAATAGGGACTATCATTTAAAAAACATGTATTCTTTATTAATTGATTATAAAAATAGGGAGATAACTCACAAGGTAGCCCGGGTGGGGTGTGGGAGGAGGGTAGGAGGGAAGGAAAAGGCCACTTTAAAACTTGTTGAATGCCAGCCTTCTGTTGCTTGGGCTGTCCACTGGGGTGGAGTGGTTGGGTGCCCGGAGCCTCCCATCCCGCATTCTTGGGCGTCTGGATGAGGAGACTATGGAACTTGGGGAGGACGGAGGGCAGTTAAGCAGGGGCTGCAGCGGCAGTCTGTGATCCTGCTGCCGTTCATGAACCTCCACCAGACGCCGGAGCATGTCCGTTTGATCCCGCAGTAGCCCCAGTGTTTCCTCATGCCTCCTCTGATCTTCCTGCCGCCACCTCTCCTCACGTTTATCGGCCACCGTCCTATACTCTGCTATTGTGTCCCTCCACACAGCTCTGTCAGTGCCGGATGATTGCATGAGCTCAGAGAACATATCATCACGCGTGTGTTTGTTTTCACCGCCTTATCTGAGATAGCCTTTGGAATGGAGGAGGGAGGCTTGAAACATTTGCAGCTGCTGGAGGAAAAAAGGGAGTGAAGTATTTAAAAAGATACATTTTACAGAACAATGGCTATACTCTTTCATGGTGAACAACGCTATTCACATTACATAGCACAAGTGATTTTGGTACAAGGTTGCATTTTGCATCTTTGGGGTTAGAGATCACACACGCAGGGCTGGGCAACAGAATTCGGCTTGCAGGCAGCCATGGTAAGCCATAGTCTTTCAGCTTCTGCAACCTTCATAACAGCAGCCCCCTCCTTTCCCATACCAAGCAAAGCCCATTGAGTTGGCCGTTTAGTGCTGCAGTTTTCCTGTTAACGGGCAGCAGCAGAAACCAAACTAACCCCCTCCCCCCATCCAATTCTCTGGGATGATCGCTTTTCCCCTCTTACCCCACCCCCACCCCCGCCTGGCTGGTATCAGGGAAGATCCCTGCTAGCCAAATGTGAACAGCTCAGTGCCAATAGCCCCCCCCTCCCACCGCATGGCTAACTGGAGGATTTCTTTTCAGCCACAGGCAAACAGCCTAGTAGGAACAGGCACCTCTGAATGTCCCCTTAATCAAATTCACCTATTTCAACCAGGTTACCATGAATGATATCACTCTCCTGAGGATAACACAGAGAGATAAAGAACGGATGTTGCCTGAATGCCAGCAAACACCGGGACCATATGCTGCCAGGCTTTGTCATGCAGTGATACCAGATTACTTGCTACTAGCATGGCATGGTAAAGTGTCCTACCATGGAGGACGGAATAAGGCTGCTCTCCCCAGAAACCTTCTGCAAAGGCTTTAAGAGTACCTCCAGGAGAGCTTCATGGAGATCTCCCTGGAGGATTTCTACTCCATCCCCAGACAAGTTAACAGACTTTTCCCGTAGCAGTACTGGCCACGAATGCATCCCAAGTCCTCAGGGCTACTTAATCATTAAAAACACTTGCTTTTATAACATGTATTATTATATTTAAAAAGGTACACTCACCAGAGGTCCTTTCTCCGGCTTCGTTGGGTTGGGAGGGTATTTCAGTCAGGGTGATAAAAAAGATCCTGGCTGTTGGGGAGAGCTGTTTGCTCTCCCCAAGCTCGTCGTCGTCCTCCTCCTCCTCCTCATCTTCCCCATCTGTAAAATCCTCAGCCATGGCAGAGAGTACCCCATCATCGGAGTCCACGGGCAGGGGTGGGGTAGTGGTAGCGGCCCCCGCTAGAATTGCATGCATGTAGAGCTCATGCAATTCTCAGTGTAGAAGCGGCATGTCTGGGGCTCTGTTCCGGAGCATCCGTTTGATGCTTTGGTTTTCTGGTGCGCTTGTCTGAGCTCCTTAAGTTTCACGCGGCACTGTGTTGCGTCCCTAATGTAGCCTCTGTCCCTCATTGCCTCTGATTTTTTTGAAATGTTTTGGCATTTCATCTCTTCAAATGTAGTTCTGAAGCACGGATTCCTCTCCCCATACAACGATCAGATCCAGTACCTCCCGCTGGGTCCATCCTCGAGCTCTCTTTTGATTCTGGGACTGCATGGTTACCTGTGCTGATGAGCTCGCCTGGCCAAACAGGAAATGAGATTCAAAAGTTCCTGGGGCTTTTCCTGTACACCTGGCCAGTGCATCTGAGTTCAGAGCGCTGTCCAGAGGGGTCACAACGGTACACTGTGGGATAGCTCCTGGAGGCCAATACTTTCAAATTGCATCCACACTAACCCTAATTCGAAACGGCAATGTCGATTTCAGTGCTAATCCCCTCGTTGGGGAGAAGTATAGAAATTGGTTTTAAGAGCCCTTTATGTCGAAAAAATGGCTTCGTTGTGTGGACGGGTGCAGGCTTAATTCAGATTTAACGCTGCTAAATCCGACATAAACTCGTAGCGTAGACCAGGCCTAAGAAAACAGTGTCCAAAGATGACTGTGAAGAGTTACAAAGGGATCTCACAAAGCTGGGTGACTGGGCAACAAAATGGCAGATGAAATTCAAAATTGTTAAATGCAAAGTAATGCACATTGGAAAACATAATCCTGACTTTACGTACAAAATGATGGGTGTCTAAATTAGCTGTTACCACTCAACAAAGATCTTGGCGTCGTCATGGATAGTTCTCTGAAAACATCCACGCAACTGCAGCGGCAGTCAAAGAAGCGAACAGAATGCTAGGAATCATTAGGAAAGGGATAGATAAGACAGAAAATATCATAATGCCACTATGCAAATTCACGGTATGCTCACACCTTGAATACAGTGTGCAGTGTTGGTTGCCCTGTCTCAAAAAAGACATATTAGAATTGGAAAAGGTACAGAAAAGGGCAACAAAAATGATTAAGGGCAGTGCTTAATTTGTAGTGAAAGAGGTGCTGGGGATCAAACAATTAGGTGCTGTGGCTCAAACTATTTTTTTACATTCGTAACTGAGCAAGTCTAAGCTTAGAGGTGCCAGGTCTCAATCCTAGCAAGCCCTGGTACAAATTAAGCACTGATTAAAGATTTGGAACAGCTTCCGTATGAGGAGAGATTAAAAACACTGGGACTGTTCATCTTAGAAAAGAGACGAGTAAGGGGGGCGGGATATGATAGAGGTTTATAAAATAATGAATGGTGTGGAGAAAGTGAATAGGGAAGTGTTATTTACCCCTTCACATAACCCAAGAACCAGGCGTCACCCAATGAAATTAACAGGCAGCAGGTTTAAAACAAAGATAAGGAAGTACTTCCCACAACGCACAGTCAACCTGTGGAACTCATTGCCGGGGATGTTGCGAAAGCCAAGAGTATTACTGATTTCAAAAAGAATTAGATACGTTCATGGATGATAGGTCCAACAATGGCTATTCACCAAGTTGGTCAGGGATGCAGCCCCATGCTCTGTGTGTCCCTAACCCTCTGACTGCCGGAAGCTGGGACTGGATGACAAGGAATGGATCACTTGATAATTGCCCTGTTCTGTTCATTTCCTCTGAATCATGTGATGTTGGAATGCCCTGTTTTGTCAGCCTGCTTTGACTCTGTTGTGCTTTACTGATGGGAAAATTAAACACTTATGTGGAGTTCACTGGCATTCTTTTCCCTTTACCCTGACACCTGCCCAGCCTAAGTCCTTTGCACTGCATCAAGATGACATGGATTGATCTATGCTAAGGATTTCTTCCAAAAGTCTTTTCCTGTAGAGCAAAGCAATGAACCCAACATGACTTCACTGAAACAAAGGCTAGGCAACACCTTTGTCCTCCCAGATGTGGACCACTGCAAGCACTATAAAGGGAAGCCTTTGAAATACTGTGCTTCCTCCTGACCTATAAAAGGCATAGTGCAAGAGTAAGGACTGATTGGTACAATTAGCACCAACATCACAGTAATTGGGTAACCTCTTCCTTGGAGGACTGACTGTTAGTGGACTATGTAGATTAATGGTAAAATAGATTTCACACCATTATAAATACATACATTAGCACCTTGAAATTTCCTTTATTGAATTCCATGACAAAACTGCATTCCAAATACTTTACAAACATCTGCTTTGAAGTGCCATTCCTCAGAGAAGTGGGATTGGTTGCTCTGTCTTTCAGCTAAAATATTCAGCAGAAACATTCCTCACTTCTTTCTCCCAATGAAGAATTCTGACTTTTGACTTACAACAAGTACAGTTTTCTGTAAAGATATATATATGTATGTGTGTGTTTCCTAGCTTGATTGTGACTCCTCAAGCATGTTCTCTTGTCTAGGGCATATGGTAGAGTAAAACTGAATTAGTGAGAGTACAATACAGCAAGTTAGAGTGTTTAGATACAATAAGCAAAAGAAGACAATTTAATAATCAAAACTAGGACAGCTTTTCATTGCATTCATTTAACGCTCATTCCAACTTGCCTTTGAATAGCAAATTTATATCACTGCAAGTCCTAGAGTGGTGCTGCTGAGTATTCAGGCTAGAATTGCTAGTTAGACAGATCCTGCTTAGCCCTGGAGTTAAAACATGCTAATAGTTTACGCGTGTACAAGCCACTAGTTAATAAGCATCTTTGTATTCACCTTTAGAGTCGTTGTCTCTTCCCCCCTCTTCCCCCCCCCCCCACCTTCCTTTTCTTAATAACATCTTAGGGCAGACAGCATTGTTAATGGTCAGAACAGGAGACTAAGAGACAGGGCTCCTGGCTTTTGTATCCAGTTCTTCCAATGAGTCTTTATTAGAGATGGTGGAAATTTTTTATTCAAAATTTTTTTGATGAAAAATGCCTTTACATAGTAACAGTTGAAAATATCTGTTTTGTTTTAAAGTGTTCATTGAAAAAACAAAAAGGAAAATGAGAGAACCCCAAAATGAAAATGTATTTCATTTTAGAGATTTTTTTTTTTTAAGGATTTTTTTGAGTGGAAAAAAAAATGTAAAGGATTTTTTAAAACAAAAACTCAAAAAATTGTTTATCTAATTTTTTCATACTTTCCTCTCACCCCCAATGGTTTTTCAAACAGCTATAGTCATTTCGTGACTTTAGACAAGTTGTTTCAATTCTCTGTGTTTTACCCATCTGTGAATGGGAGAAAGGGAATACTCACCTACTTCCCAGGGTCTTGTGAGGCTCACTCAGACTGTTTGCAAGCAGTTGCAGACTTCTTGATGAAAAGCATTAAGATCTGTAATGTATCATTATTAATGTATATTGCCCATTATTTTTATCTATGGTGGTTTTCCACTGCTTTAGAAAATTAGTCTAGTCTAATGTATTGGCCAGATAGAACCGCTGAACTTCCTTTGGTAGAAGTTCTGTAATGGAGTCATGTTGAGTTTTATCTTCAGCAATCTTCCTTTACAAGCTTCCCAGAAACATACAGCTTGAACATTGCTTCTAATTGTTGGCTTCAGGCTAAAATTTTTGATCACTTTATTCCTGCTATTTTCAGTGAAATTCATTCAATGAAAAGACTGGATAACATTTTATACTGTTTAATGCTTTATTTTTTTGGCCACACAAGGGATGAATATGACCTTTTGAATTTTAGCATAACTTTGGTAACAGGGAGCATCCTCATTCTTATTTTTTATTCATATTAATACTGAATCTCTCTCTTTTGCCCTGTAGAAAGCTATTAATATTGTTCTATTAACCTCCTTTCTAAGTACTAATGACCTTTCCCCTGAAAATGCAATCATTGGATGTTTTTTCACAGTAAATCTCATTTATTAGAAAGTTTTGCCTCATACACTTTGTTGGCTGCCATTTCATTTAAAAATCATGCTTTTCGTTATTTTCAAATAAGTAACTTATTTTTAGCAAAAACCCCACACACATATGCATAGAATATTTTGAGTTTTGCTTGACATGGTTGTGCCATTGACTTCATGAAGCTAGAGGGCCACAATGATGACAGAGCTTTCTACAGCCTGTCCCCCCTCAGTCACAGCTGGTCTGCTGCAGCTGGAGTAGTACAGGCACTATAGAGACTAACCATCCAAAGCACTGCCTCAGAGCTGGGTCCCCTCTAGTGTCCGCCCCATGATGTCTAAATCCTTCACCAGAGCTTCTGCTTATTCTCCATGTAGAAGTGGTGATGTCTGAGCTGCTGCTGGGCAGCTTTCTCTGCTCCACTTTTGGCCTATTCAAGGGACAGAAAGAGGGCCTTTGGCTTGTGGGGATAAGGGCAGCAGCCCTTTTGAGAGGGAGAATGAAAAAATATCTTATGTAGTTCTTCAAGGTGTGGTTATGGGGTGTAAAGAAAGCTCTTTACAGACCCTCCTTCTCTTCCCACTAAGGGTGGAATAAGAAGATAATGTCCCTGTAGGTCTCCTCTTTGAGTGGCTGGTGGCGACCGGCCTGAGGGGAGATGATAGACTATCTTCCCAGCTCTCCCCTTTGGCATGGTGATAACATTATGGTCAGAGGGGGCTTCCAGTAGCTTGCGGAGGGAGAGAGAATGAATACTCCATCAGCCTTTTCCCCTGGCTATAACAGATTAGCAAAATTAAAATTAAAGAATTCTTCAAGAAGCCATACTACTGTGTGAAATATTGTAAATATTGTCATCTGGTGTCTAGATGGGGTTTGATTCTATTGTGTAGAAACACTTCAGGACACAGCATCAATAACCATGTATACGAACAAGGCAGGTCAGAGAGGAAGAATGATTTTGTGGTTATAGCACTAGAGTGGGGCTTGGAAGTTTTCTGCTACAGACCTGGGACAATTTACTCAAGCTTTCTATGTCTTAGTTCCCCATCTTTACAGTATGGATAACACTTCTTTTTGTCACCCTTTGTCTTTTCTCTTTGGATTATAAAGTCTTTAGAGCAGAGACTATCTCATTATACATATAGATCAGGGGTTCTCAAACTTCATTGCACTGTGACCCCCTTCTGACAACTAAAATTATTTCACTACCCCAGGAGTGGGGACCGAAGCCTGAGCCTTCCCAAGCCCCACTGCCCTGGGTAGGGGGGGCAAAGCCTGAGCCCCACCACTCTGGGCAGGGGGGCCAGGCTGAAGCTCAAGGGCTTCAGCCCCAGGTAGGGGCCTGCAACCTGAGCTCCACCACCCAGGGCTGGAGCTTTTGGGTTTTGGCTTCGGCCCTGGGCAGTGGGGCTTGGGCTTCAGCTCCAGGCCCCAGCAAGTCTAAGACAGCCCTTGTGACCCCATTCAAAGGGGGTCGTGACCCACTTTGGGGTCCTGAACCACAGTTTGAGAACTGCTGGTATATATTGTACCTTGTGCAATAGGCTCACAATTTGTTACTTTAATAGATGTAAGAAATGACAACACATGCATGGCTACAATTTCAGCAAACGGAATAAACTACATACAGGTTTCAGAGTGGTAGCCATGTTAGTCTGTATCAACAAAAACAATGAGGAATCCTCGTGGCGCCTTAGAGACTAACACATTTATTTGGGCATAAACTTTTGTGGGCTAAAACCCACTTCATCAGATGCATGGAGTGGAAAATACAGTAGCAGGTATATATACACAGTACATGAAAAGATGGGAGTTGCCTTACCAAGTGGGGGGTCAGTGCTAACGAGAGAATTTAATTAACAGTAGAATACCAAGGGAGGAAAAAATCACTTTTGTAGTGGTAATGAGGGTTATTTGCCTAAATTCAATCAGTTCAATCCTGGGGGAGAGCCATCTAGGCAGAAAGTCCACCTAGTAGTGGAAAAGGCTGTGCTGCTTTGGACCAAGGAAGTTATAAGGGCATAGGCTGGCTGGCTGGGGATGCTCTGATTCTGTGCATCATCTCAACCACGGCTCTTATGAAGTCTGTGGTGCAAACAAAAGCAGTTCCTCCTTTGTAGGGTCTGTCAGGGTTCCCTCCCCACTCTGAACTCTAGGGTACAGATGTGGGGACCTGCATGAAAGACCCCCTAAGCTTATTTCTACTAGCTTAGGGTAAAACTTCCCCAAGGCACAAACTCTTTGCCCTTGGAGGGTATGCTGCCACCACCACGTGATTTAACAAAGAATCAGGGAAAGGACCGCTTGGAGTTCCTATCCCCCCAAGTCCTTATACCCCCTTTCCTGGGAGGCTTGAGAATAATATCCTAACCAATTGGTTACAAAGTGATCACAGACCCAAACCCCAGGGTCTTAGGACAATAGAGAAATCAGTTAGGCTCTTAAAAGAAACAGAACTTTATTAGAAAGAAAAAAGGTAAAAGAAGCACCTCTGTAAAATTAGAAGGGAAGCTAATCTCACAGGGCAATCAGATTTAAAACACAAAGGATTTCCCTCTGGGCAAAAACTTTAAAGTTACAAAAGAAAAAAACCAGAAATACACCTTCCTCTCAGCACAGAGAAAATCACAAGCCAAAACTAAAGTAAACTAACGCATTTTCTTGCTAGTACTTACTAATTCTAATGGAGTTGGATTGTTTGCTTTCTTGATCTCTCTCCAGCAAGTACACAGAACAGACAGACAAAAGCCTCCCCCTCCTCCCCCAGATTTGAAAGTATCTTGTCCCCTTATTGGTCCTTTTGGTCAGGTGCCAGCCAGGTTACCTGAGCTTCTTAACCCTTTATAGGTAAAAGAATATTGTGCTTCTGGCCAGGAGGGATTTTATAGTACTGTATACAGGAAGGTTGTTACCCTTCCCTTTATATTGATGACAGGGTCCATGGGTGCGGGGAAGAGAGTTGGAAAGGAATGGGAGTAATTTTCACTCCCCAGAACCAGTTTAATCAATCTGGCCCTTTATGGAAAAAATACCACGAGGCTGAGATTTTCATGTTCTAATTTGTGTTAAAATGTGGGTGTCTAAATCCCCTAGGAAGTTTTGAAAATGTCAGCCCAGATGGTCTGACTGAACTGAGGGCACCTGTAACAGGTATAGGGGATAAGGGTTTTCCCCTCAACCCAACTAGCTACACTACTTGTAACAGCAACAAAAAAATTTGGACGCTAACATTTTACTATCTGAAACTTTGTTTGCACTACGTAGGACTTGTTTTGTTTTTTGTTTAAAAGTTCAAGCATTTTTTTTTTAACCTTTGTTTTTCCAGCAGATCTTTGGACTGCATTTTTCAGAAAACCATATCTTCTGTACATTTCCTGGCTCCGTGACTCATCAAAATGAGCTGTTAGTCACATCATATTGTGTGTTTCATAGAATAAAACAGGAAAAGCAATGCACTGAGTCATCGCCACAGGGAGTGTGACTGCTAAGCCACTTACCTGACTATATAGGGAGAGGCAAGCACACAAAATGACCCAGCTCACACGTGTGACCCAGTGCCAGGAAGTCATTTTTAATCAGGTGAATATGATCCTGGTAATATTTGTTAAAAATATTTTTTTTAATAGTTCAAAATCTTTAGAGTAGAATTATCCGTCAGGTGTTCCATTGTCCTTTTTTCTTAGATTTAGTAAGAAATCTAGATTTGATTAAATAATCTAATCAAGCCTTTTATAACATGGTCTCTGAGTGCCTGGTTATTCTGTACATTAAAGCAGGTTGATTTTTTTTTTTTTAAAAACAAAAATTGCAAAACCTTGACAACATTTTTCATCAACATTTAGAATGTTGAGGGGGAAAATAAACAGGGGAAAATGTTGCAAAAATTTTCACATAGAATGGTTTCCATTTTTTCACCAGCTCTACTCTCCACTTGTTAAAAGCTCATAAGCTGGAGATTTCAAAGTGAATGGTCTTACAGGTTGATGACCCACTGACAAGGTTGTGGGGATTTCATATTACAAAGACAATAAATATAATTCACCAACTTCTCTGAGTTTCCTTAGCAAAGTCATGGAACATCAAGTGATGTTTCCAGCTGCTTCCAACCTCTGTTTTAACTTCCTCTTTTTAGTGCAATCAAACAGAATTTTGATTTTTTTTCTCACTGTTACCATGAGCTGAGTGTGCATACTTTTAAAATAGCATTGATGAGGCAGAAAGGTACAACAGCAAACACTGTAGCAATCTGGACTCAGAAATATAGAAATATGACTTGTCATTCAGAATAGCCACACTTGCCACATGAGTTATTAACTGAGTCAGATGATGAGTCCTCAGTTAATTATATTTGTACCACTAACTACTTTTTAGCCATGATTGATTTGGTAGTGCTTTTTTTTCTTTTACTGTTGCTTAAGCTTGAAGTATCATCTTTATAATACATCACACCTACTTACACTGGCATATTGTTTTTGTTGCATAACACCATCTATTAATATAACCTGGCATGATGTATCATCCCATTCATTATCTAGCTCATATTTCTAAATTTTATTTCTGACAGAGATTTGCCAAACTATTTTGTTAGTGTTCAAATGCAGGAGAATATATTGTTGGGTTGGGTTTTTTTTTTTTTTTGGTTTTTTTTACTGTAGACCTATGTTCATAGGGAAGAACCTACTTTCCACTTTTTGGGGGGTTGGTGCTAAAAAATATAGGGTGTGTCTACACTGCAATTAAATACGCATGGCTAGCCCATGTCAGCTGACTCAGGCTTGCAGGGATCGGGCTAAGGGGCTGAAGAGGCTGTTTAATTGTGGTGTAGACGTACAGGTTCAGGCTGGAGTCCAAAGTCTAGGACCCTCCCACCTTGTGGGATCCCATAGCCTGGGCTTCAGCCTCAGCCCAAACATCTACACTTCAATTAATCCGCCCTGCAAGCCCAAGTCAGCTGACACTGGCCAGCCATGGGGTTTTAACTGCAGTGTAGACATATCCATAGGCACAATTATCTTTCATCCTAATTCGGATAAACAGAAACAGACTCTGGAGGGGAAAGAATGGACATTCTTTTAGCCACGTGGCAGCTGACTAACTGCTGCTGCTGCATCTGCAAAGCCAGCTCTGCTATTTAAAGAGCTGTTGTTTTACTCTTTGCCACCGTACAATGTCAAAATAACCTAGGAACAAGTACAGGCCACTCTATCTCCAAATAGAGGCTGGAGATTAGAACTGCTGATACAGAAGGTCACTGAGCACTTTACTCTCTTGCAGGCTGGGTTTAGGTGCCCAAGTCCCAGTTTTGGCTCCACTGCAATCCCCAAAGCTCTCACCAAACCCTGTAGGAACGTAAATTTCTGCCTATGGGCATGCACACTGCTACCTTACTCTAGGCGGTTGGATGTCTGTCTCCCACCTAAGCCCCAGAGCAATTCACGAACCAGGGAAAGGTGGCCGTTTGGCTACCTAAGTGGAAGGGCCCAATCTGGTAGGCATACTCAGAGACTGCATGCTGAATCCAATCCCATTCAAAATCTGGCTGGAGGAGGTGGACACTTCCTCCTCTGGCCATTTTATGTGGTGGGGGCAGGTGCCTAACTCATTCTCTTAAGAAATGCCTTAGGTTCATGTTCGTGCATTGCTTAACAGAACTAGGCATCTTCCAGCAGCCTAAACTTAGGTCACCTATCTCCAAGAAAGGGGTGGGGCTTAGGGCACATCTGTCTTCAGTATTTCCCGTTGACTAGGTTAGCAGCTCCCCACCTAGAAAGCTGGCTTTGGTGGATCACATTCTTAGGCAACTCTCTCTACCCATGCATTGTGTAGGGAGCCTAGGCACCTAACTCAGATTTTGTGTATTGCAATGTGGTTCCTCTGATTTTTCTAGACACTCAGCATTGCAATGCCTAAGTTTGCATACCAAGGCTTCTTTAAGAGGTCTCAGGTTGGGCCCCCCACAAACTGAGTCTCCCAAACCTCTAGTCACTTTTGAGACCTGGATTATGGTGCTGTCCCTCTGGTTTTCCATTGCCAAATCTCATTTTAAAAAAAAGTTAAAATTGCATCAAACATTTCCCTGTTTCCACTATTTCATGTAGACAACTGTTGTTGTTGCCACAGTGATGTTTATTTCGTCACCAGTTTGAGGGCAGATGGTCACACAGAAAAATACATGAGACTTTCTGATTGTTATAGATTATTGAATAAGCATTACAAAGAATTATTTGATTATTGAGTTAAATATATATTTCTTTTCAACAGGAAGATTTTGTCTCAGATCCTTTATATTGTACTTGCAGCCAGACTTCCTGCTCTTGGACACAAAAGGCTAAATTCAACCATGGTATAAATGGGTACAATGCTATTGATTTCCCTGCACTTGCTCCCACTTATACCAAGACTGTATCCAGAGTGTTTCTCTGGAGGCTGCAAGGATGGTGAATCATAGCAGCAGATAGAAAACATCACCCTGCCCCTGGGAGACCAAACATGGCCAACTGAAACAGAGACTCCACCATGGACTGAGAAGCAGCTTCTATGCATCTAACAGAAGCAGAGAGAGAACTGAAGCCAGAGGCTCTTCCAGTGAACCTGATCTTGAATCTCTTCTCCCTTTTCAGCACTAAACTGCATTGTCTTAATCTGGGACTATGATTTATCTGTGAAATTCCTAGTGGGTGGCAGAGGTGTGAAAGGGAGCTACTCAAAGTTCCCCAGAGCTGCAGGCTGAGGTAAATAGTGTGTCATAACACATTTATCAAATGATAATGGAAACCATATAAATATATACAAGAGGGAGGGGGGAACCCATTCCCCACTGGGAAGTTACGGAACATTTTGACCAGTTTAAAAAAGTGTGTGTGTCTGTGTTTGTGGTGGGGGTGGGTGGGAGGAGTTCCCTGGCTTTACCTCTGCAAATAAATCATTAGTCTGGGAAGCCTGAGCAGACAACTGAAATGGATGATCCCATTATGGATCAAGGTGGTGGTATTCCTGTCCTGGTGAGTTTGAGAGAGACCACCCAAGCACTGTGGAACAGGGATGAGACTGCCAGTTCTGTCTGTGGAGCTTTGAAAGGCTCAATCTGCAGCCTCTGACATGGTGGGAAGGGGAATAAAATAATTAACAGCGCTTCTCGAATAGCGGGCATGACATTAGTCATTTGTCTGAACAAAATCCCTCCATCAGGCTCATTTGGATTCTGGTATTTTCCCTTCCCCTTGCATGGATTGTCAATGTAGATAAAGAAAGAATGCAAAGTGAGGTAAAATATCTTTTGAAGGTGTGCAATAGTTATGCATACATTGGAAATATGTTGACATTTACAACAAATTCTGAGGACAAAATATAAATGCCATATCATTTAAATGTTATAAGTATATGCCACTCTGTTTACAATGTAAGGGCCAGATTTGAAACCCTCACTTACAATGAGTAGTATCTTACTTCATAAGTAGCCTCATTTTGAAATTGAAATCAGTGGGGACTACTCAAGGAGTAACATACTACTTAACATGAATATGGCTTTCAGAATCTGGCCTCATATTACAAGATAATACAGAGATACACAGGGCATCAGAAAGAATGGAATATTGTTAATTATCTACCTAAATACATGTATGAGTCCAGATTTCCAACAATATGTGTAGGGAGAGGGAGGGAATTTTGGAATCAGCTTCTTTCAAATAAAATGATACTGGTGTGAAGTTGGGTGCATAACATACTGCAGTAATTCCTGAAAATTTGCCAGTCCACTTCTGTTGACACGGGATGAATTTGGAGCTATGTGGGGGTTTCCTCCATTAAACATTATAAAGAAAGCTGATCAAAATTTCTTATCAACATTTTTGTCATCAAAAATGATCTTTTCTTAAATAAAACCCAAAACTTCAGGAAAAATTGTCAACACCATTGAAATTTTCCATCTTTTGTGAAATTTTCTATTATACATTTAATCAGAATTGTTTTTGAAATTTTTTGTTTACCAAAAGCTGAATTTCCTTGCAGAAAACTGGGATTTTCAGTAAGTCAAACATGATTTTAAAATCAATTTCAGTAAACATGTAGGTAAGAAATATCACAGCAAATGTTGGAGGCACTGGAAAAGAGGCCCATTCTGAACCCTCTGAGCCACTTTGAAGTTTTTCATGAAATCATTTTCCCATTCTTTGATCACCGCCTAATTGTAATAATCTTACAACATTCTAGGCCAGATCCTGGAGCTCAGCTCTGTTGTGCCCAGTGGAGTTCGGTGGTAAAGGATTTGTGCAAAAGTGGTTGTAACTGGGAACCACTGAATCAGTTGGTGTGTAAGGCAAGATAGAGCATCTTCAGGACACAGGAAGTGGTGCTGGTGATTCTGTAAGTGGCTCTTTTCCCCAAAACCAATGTCCCTGAATGGTGCTAAAGAACCTTGTGTTCCTAGAAATGGAGTGTTTTGGACAATGCATGAAAGTGAGATGCTGATCATTAAAAATTCTCATATCGCATTCCTTAAGAATAGAGATGTTAAGGCCAATATTCAGGCCAAATTTCAACTTGGGTACATAATATTGCACCTAAATCTCCCCTGAAGTTTCAATTAGATGCAGTATTCTTCATTTATTGCTGTAAACTGTAGTGCAGTGTTGCTGTTCACATTGCTAAACATGTGCGGTGTTTCACCTCAGAGAACATTGCATTTTAATTGTGGGTGAAGAGATCCTTTTATGTACTTTAAGGAGAAATTCTTATCCCCAGTGCAGAGGTTGAATAACTGGGGATTATGGAGGGGTCCAAGCCTGAGACAGAATGAAAAGAATACTTCTCTTCCCAAATGTTTAGGGCATCCAAACAATCTCTCCACAATTAATACTATAAACCATTGGCTATAGTAGCAACTGTCCACATGGGTAGGCTGCATGGCTGAGGGGGTTCTCCCTAATTTCATATAACTCTTGGAGTTGAATGTTATCATATCAAAGGCTATAGATGCTTAGATACTGTAGTGATGAGCACTATAGAAATGGCAATAAATAAATGTCAGATGATATTGTTGCTGAAGCTCATAAGGGAAATGTCTTGGGGATAATTTACAAGGAGGTGTATGGAACTGTACCAGCCCAGAATAGGGGAGAACTCTGTCAACCCTGTCTTGCAACCTGGGGTGCTTTACAGTGCCTTGCAATAGTAGCTCCCACTGGGATGCTTGCAAACAGCCTTCCAGCATGCAAGCCGCATCCCGAGTGTCTGTGTGTAACTGCAAACTGACAGCTGCACCCTAGCTCTCACCAGTTTTGATTATATTGCAGGGTGACCCCAACACATCCCCAGTCCCGGATCTTCCCCTAGAAATGTATGTCCTGTACTGCCCAGCCCTCTCCTCGATAATACAAATATATTAACTCCGTTATTCCTTTTAAGGGACTAATATGCCAGTTTATTGTTGTCACTCCAATTTAAACACACTGGATTAGATAAAACAGTAAAACAAGTTTATTAGCTATAAAGAGAGAGATTTTAAGTGAGTATAAGTAATGAGGCATAAAATTCAGAAATGGTTACAAGAAAAATAAAGATAAAATATTTACTAGTATTTACTTGAGAAACTATCTTAGTTGCAAAACAAACTTTCTCACCACATGCTCCAGCAGATTACTGACTCTGTACAAACTCCCAGGTCAGGACCCCTCCTCCAGAGACTAAAGATTGTTTCCTTTTGTCATCTCAGTTGAGGTGACTGTGATGGGGAAGGAGAAAGAGAGGGGTGCCGTGGAGTGTTTGTCCATCCTTTCTATGGTTTCAGTCCCTCTATTGAAAAACACTTCCAGCTGAGACACATCCTTTTCCTATGTGGCAAAAGGAAACTCCATGCTGCTTCTTCGCTAAAATGTAGATTTTTGTCCCTGTCCCCTTTCATGCCAAAGAATGGACACTTAGCAGATAATGGTTCATCAGCCTTATTGACACCTGGCTGAGATGTCAGCTTGCCCTTTGTCTCTGAGGAACTGGTTTGGCCACTCTCCAGACTTATCTGGGAAACATACTTCAGTCATTATTTCAGCTTATGGTCATAACGTCACATATAGTGTTTCTATGTGCATTGCGCCATGATATTATTGATCAGCAAATTGAGTTTTTTAAATGACACCTCACAAGACAAACCTTCTACAAATACTATTACAATAGTGCGTAGGGTGTGAACACAAGGGTATAGTCTGTCACGGTACATATTAGTAATAATATACTATATACATTGTGTATATGTGCCATACCATATGTCTGTACACAGGGGAAAATTAGGTCCATGCCTCTAAGGTCCTGGCAATGGTACCAGTGGGTTCTACTGTGCAAGGAGAAAGAGGGCAGGTTTTGGGTGTAGGAGGTGCACCAGGGGCAGACTGAGAGCAGTGACAGAGGATCCACTGCTATCTGGATGCTCCTATTTTTTCTGATTCCCCCATGTAAAGGCCAGCAGAGGCCATTCTGGCCATTGGATTGCAGTAGTCTTCATAGAGGATTCCTCCTGCCACCTCCACCCGTGCATCTGCTCAGCACCTTCCCAGCAATCAGGATTTGCCCAACTCTGAATACAGTATGAACATCCTGAATATGTGAAATGCATGCCTGATATTTCTGGATAATGTCATGCAAGAGCCAGGAGAAACCATTTGTTGTTAATAATAGCATTGGATTTAAATCCTGTGTGGAGCACTGCAAGGATTTTTATACACATGGGAGGAGACAGGTTTCCCTGCCCCAAATCGCTTACAGTCTCAGACCCGTATCCTACAGTCACTTATGCATGTGCTTAACTTTTCACCTGTGAGTTGTCCTGTTGTGTTCAACACCCAGATGCAGTGCAACAGACACAACTGTTCTGGGGAGGGAGGTTGTGGGGATTATGAATGATGGGAGGAGGGGGCTGTGTGAACAAGTGTGAGTCAAGCAGGGATTTGAAAGACGAGAGGGAGGGCGACTGGCAGATGAGACCAAGGCAGCTATTCAGATTTGATATTGAATCGCTGTTTATTGACATGGATGTGACACTAATGGAAAGGATTTGGGGAGGAATAGTTACAGGCTAATAGGTTTGTTCTCTCTCAAAGCATGCAGGGAATAACATGTAGACTTTGGATATAATAACTTAAAGTGACATCTTTTGGTTTCAAAGAGAATTCACGGTTAGAAATTAGGATTGCCACAATCACCTGTTTTATTTTTTTTCCCCCTTGAAAATTTATTTCTGGAAGACGTTAAAATTCAGATCCCATCGTTTATAACAAATTATGTGAAGTGTTAGGTACAGTACTTGGAGTATATGTTTGTTAAAATGAAGGAAGAGACCCTTCCAACACTTTGGGATTTTATGAATGATTTACATCTGGTGCTAAAGTTCATAAATGAAACCTGGGGGAACCAGATGCTTCATTTCTTGACTGCATCGTGTCTGCACATACTGATGGTGAATTGAAAACAGGACTGTCTCATAAATCAACAAAATCTATTTTTGTACTCTTGATTTCCATTCCGAACATCCATATAACACCCAAACAAATGTGGTAAAATTGGTTCCTTGAGAAACCCTTTATGTTTAGTAACAGTGTGGACATGTTAATAAAAAAGAGAGGGGGGAAAAAAAAGAACCAGTCCTTGGAATAAAAAAGCTCAGAATGAATGACTATTCCTGGAGATCAATGCAGAAGGCATTGCACTTAGCAAAACCGATGGAGGGACTGAATGGAATCACTAGGCAGGTTCTAGGATTTGCTAAAAGTGCTGAGATAGGTAAAGTAAGAAAATAATAGCTTGAGATTTCACAGCACTGGGCTTTGTAAAAGGGCTTAAAGGATAAATTCTGCCCTTCCGTTACAGATAGGGATAACTAAGGACAAAATCTCACCCTAAGTTTGGATGTGGAGTTGGAGGATCACCCATATATATTCCTATGGAGATAAACTTTGTTTGGTAGCCATCCTTTGTTCATTTGTTCATCTATACTGTGGAACAATGGTCTTTGCTTGCTGTACTATGGGCTTGATGTTGCAGTCCTTTCTGAGCGAAATCTTCAGTTAACTGCCATACATAGGAGTTTTGCCCAAGTAAGGACAGCAGGATTGGACCTTATTTTTTTTAGAGTCTGTTACTGGTTTCTGATCAAAGTAATAAACAAAACATCTTATACATACCAATGGGTTACTTTACATTTCTTCCTCTAGTTAATAGCCCCAATGTCACCCCTCCAAGTCCAAAAAATACATGTCAAAAATTTCTAATATGTAAATATACCTAAAATGCCTTTGATTTTTTTTTATTTGAAATACCTTGTGAGGAAGGGTAAGAATGACAGTAATAAGATTAGACAGTTATTTGTTAAAGCATATACAGGTCTTGATAGTTAACGATTTCAAACAAATATTTTTCTTTACATCCACCCTACACATTGAGTGTAGGTGGGGTGGCAGATGTGAGTCTTTAATAGGGATTTGAATGAGGTGAGTAAGTTGGCTTGAAGAAGGTGTCCCAAACATAAAGAATGACATGGAAAAAATTCCAGAGACATTTGTGAGGGTATCAAGGCTGACATTGCTGGTGGAGCAGATAGATTGATGCATGAGAGGGGATGGGCAAGGACATGAAGCCAGGGAGTAGACAAACAGACTGCTTTAATGTATAGTCTATTTAACTAGATGGAACTCTGAGGGCTCAATTTTTCTCCCATTGAATTAATGGACGTTTTGTCTTTGATTTCATTCAGGATCAAGCCTTTCCTGGGGGATTTCCCCCCCACTTCATACACTGAACTTCACACCCTCTTTCACGTTAAGAGGGAGTTACTATAAGCGACAGAACTGTTCTCTATTCCTCTTAGTTCAAAATATGTCCCCAACTAATACAATTTGCGATATGTCATAAAACACAAAGGAAAGCACTTTTCATGCCAAATATCAGAAAAGTGCTCTCTTTTCTCAACTGCACAAGTAACAGAAATGATGCATTCATTTTAAATTCCATTCATGTAAGCCCTAATAAAAGCTATTATAAAATACAATTGTGTGGAGACAAAAAGAGAGATAATATCACTATAGCTCAATATAAAATTTAAGTAATTAAGACATGAAAACTATTATGCAATTTACTATGAATGCAACATGAATAATAACATGTTTAACCATTTTGCTTCTGGTTTATTTTTCTTACAATGCTTTTTGAAAATGTTTGAGGTACACATATTGCTAATGGTCTAAATTCCATATTATTTTAGGAAATGAGCAGGACATTGCAGTGAAAATTAAGCTAGTTGGGTTTTTTCAAGGTAAGTCGTGTATGTATTTTTAGACATGGATGCATATGTGGCACTATGCCACACACTGGGTTCTATTTGGAAAAAGTCATTTTTGCATGATTTGGGTTATGGCTATAAATAACACAGCACCTACATTGTGTACTGGGAGTAGAGTCAGTAGTATTTCAGCAGTGCAAGCCTAGCAGCTGCAGAATAGTCATGTGTTCGCCTGCAGACAGACTGATGGAGCCAAAGATGAAAACAGCAGAAAGAAAAGTGGTGTTTTTTAAAGTGTATCTTAATCTCTACATGTTTCTTTCACAGTGTCAGACAGAATATGTGTACCCTCTTCTCCAGCTAGCTTCAGCAACCCCACTATGAATGGTTGTGGGGGATTTTAGCCCTCTGGGACAGGAGTTCCTAGCTCCTGCTTTTCTCCTAGTCCACTGAACGTTATAGTTCTGTGTCTCTGGTGTGGATATTCTTGCTTCAGCAGCTGACGTATGCAATGCAGTCACATGCATGTATTGTACTGCTTACCAACACTTAGCAACATCTGCTCTATGATCTTACACTTCTATTTTTCATTTCATGAATTTTTTTTTACGTTCATGCTCAGACCCAGAGCAACTTGTTTGCTTCATTTCAGATGTCAGGCTGTGTCAGTGCCTTCGACTGGAATACATTATCCCAGGCAGCTGGAACTGGTACTGTAATTGGTATTGGTGATTCAGTAGGTGGCACTCTTCTCTTTAAATCAGTACTGGACCAATGCCCCAGTATAGAATAGGTTACAATAGTAGCCTCCAAAGGGGCTACACTACAACCTCAGGTTGCACACACTGTGAGAAGCTGCTGTATACCAATGGCTATTGCTCCTCTATATCTGTGGGGGTTTGGGGCCACTCTCCTCTTACCTGCCCTAATGGCATCCTCCATACCTGTCACATGCAGATGACGAAAGCAGGGCTTAAGTGGAGTGGATGGGCTTTGGTGAGCCCCTCTGACCTTGGGTGACTTTCACCTATAGGATCAAATTCTGCCCATGGTTGCACATAACTTGCATTGAGCATCAGAGGACAGATGCCTTAAGTGGTAGAGATGCTTTGCACCTGCAATTTCCAAAACAACATAATGAATAAATGGTTCAAGCTGTGTGGTCCTAGGTATAATGTTCACGTAATGAAGCAATAAGGGTTTTGTAGTTAAAGAACAGGCTTATGGGGCAGGAACCCTGGCTCTTGGTCCTGGCTCTGACAGTGAATCTTGGGCTTGTCTCTTAAGTCAACGTTTTCAGGTATCCACTAATCTTGGGAAGCTTGAAGAAACTTGGACCAGACTCCCAGATGCTGAGCACCACAACTCCATCTGAGGTCTATGGGTGTGAGGGTGCTCAAAACTTCAGAAAATCAGGTCCCAGGTATCTCAAGCTGTGCACCTAAATTTAGAAACTGTTGGCTTAAATTCCTCTCTGCCTCAGTTTCTCTGTCTGTAAAATGGGGAGCATCATAATTACCTGTTTTGAAAGACAGGTTTATTGTGAAGCTTGCATATGTTTGTAAAGCATTTTGACAATCTTGAAGGAAAAGTGCTATATTAATGTTGAGCATTATAATTATAATGGGGCGAAATTGCTTTATGGAGTCAAACTTTTAGATTGTTCAGGATTGTTGGGGCAGAGACTGTATCTTCATGTGTTTTTTCTCCAGCTCCTTGCACAATGGGCCCTGATCTTGCTTGGGCACTATAATTATTAAATAATAATAATATTATGAATATTCACCAATTTGTTCTTAGGTTACAAATGAGTCAGGCAGTCGTCATAACTTATAGATGACACTATTGAGGCTGGAAGGCCAAAAATTAGGCCTATCAAGTTTTGGTTTTGCAATTAGTAATGCTCATCATGAAATTAAAACTGCTATGCTTGCCCTTTAGCAGGGTATGACCAGCTCTGCTCACATGTGTAAACTAGTTGAAGTCAGTATCATGACTGATATGACAGGGTTGGGGCCACCTGCTTTATTTGACAGAGTAAATTGTTTGAACAAAAAGGTGATAAAATGCAGCCAAGTTAGGAAAAGTCAATCATGCACAAAAGTAATAAGTACTTGAGTCTACATGGTCTAATGAATGGGTTCTCAGTCTGGGGGCTGAGAGTCCAAATGGGTCATGAACAGATCAGTGGGAAGGTTTGTTGCAATCACCCTCTTTATGGCTAGATGAGAGGAGGGTCTCAAAATTTCTGTCTGCGGTAACGTGGGGTCACACTTTGGAAAAGACAAGAAACACCTGTTTAGAGGATAGAACACGGAAAGGTTCTGTTCCTAGTTCTGCATTTAACCTGGTGTATAACCTTAGGCAGAATCCTCTCCACCCTAGGTACTGCAGCACTTCCACTATCTGTGACATGGAGATAACACATACTGAGCCACCTTTGTAAACTGTTTTGAGAACAGTGGATAAAAAGGGTCAAAAATAAATCTGAAATAAGAGCTAAGCGTTGTATCTTTATGACACTACTAGGAATGTTCAGCCACTCTGACTGTTCCACCGGCTGAAACTATGACATCTTTTTTTGGAGAAGCAATGCCACTTTATACAGTAGATCACTGCATTGTCTCTGTTTGGAGTAGGGGGTGTGTGTGTGTGAGAGAGAGAGAGATGGGGGGGAAGGGTTATTTTTTTAGACGTTATCTTGAAAAGAAATTTTAAAAAACCCCAAAACTCCAAGGTATTTATAATAAATTAACAAAGGCTGTTGCTGGGGGTCACATGTTCTCTATCTTGCCAAGTCTGCTTTGCCTCACTGCCTCGTGGTCTTTTTCATCAGGCCCAAATTGCTGACAGAATGACACTCTAATAAGAAAAGACACCATTTGGAACAGTTATTAATATATAAAAAGGACCAAGTTAGTAAAGGGTTAGCCATCTAAATGTCCAAGTTCAACAAGACACAATTAGGGTTGCATTATCTCTCTCCCTGGAGCACATATGTGTGATTTTATGAAGCTTAGGAAGGAGGCCAATTTAGCCCTAAATGTATCTTGTTTAACTTGGCCACTGAAATGGTTAATACCTTTTAAAAAAATAGATATCATATCTTTATATAGCTTGGATTTTTCCTAACGCGGCAGTTACTGCATAATAAATACTTTTGATCACATATCACTTTTGTATTATTTATAAATGTAATTGTGTTTGAGGATTTATTTATTCATATCACATCAAAGAAAAGGCATATTATTAACAAAGGGCCATATGCTATCCTTTGTATAAAAAAAGGTCCAGAAAGGGCTAAGTACTATGAAATTGAGCTGTGTAAGTTAATATTGTCAGGCCATTCTGTCACCAGGAAACTGTTTGTAGTAGCCAGTGGGTGTGGCTAGAAACAGCTAATGAGACATTTTAAAATACAGAACAAAACACTCCTATGGCAGAATGGGAAGATGTGGAGCACTGTGCTACTATACTGTTGGCAGCATCTGGAGTATGCTACACAGCTCCTGTGAATTGAACCCTACATCCCCCCAGTTTTGACCCCTGGCTGAACTCAGATTCAATGAAACAATTCTATATATGTCACGCTACCCAGCAGTACCTAGGGTTGAGAGGCACCTTGCCACCATTGGCTCTTAGCGTGAGGCAGTCTTGTCTGTGCCTGCTATGGATCAGTGCCCTTAAACCACGAGCTGCTGGTAACATAAGCACAGCATTGCAGGCCTCGCTTTCTCTGTACAGGTTAACGACAGGCACACACCAGTTCCCGAGTCCTCTGAGCGTCCATCTGGAGAGCTCAGCCCCTATTCCACTGAACAGTCACAGAACTCTTATATCCGCTGTTTCCAAAGGAACAGTACACCCCAGCTTGTGAGATTAAATTCGAGATCACCACTTTACTTAACACACAGCAGTTTTTTATATACATATAGTGAGCACAAGAATAAGTTTATTATCAAAGAATACAGTTTCAAGTGATAGAGTGAAAATATTGGAAACAAAAAATCATAACATACTTTCTACAACCTAAACTTAACTTACAAGGCATTCCCTTACGTCCTACCAGATAGCTTACCCTGTGTTTTTTTTCCACAGCATTTTCAACCAGTCTGTCTGAAATCCCTTCTTATAAGATCAAGCCTGCGGGTGGCTTGTCCTCACAGATTGAAGGAATGCTTGGGGGGGTTCTTCCGCACCTGAGATATAGTTTCAGATTTAAGAACATCAGAATGGCCCTATGGGGTCAGGCAAAAGATCAGGTCCAGATGATTCAGAGGGAATGAACAGAACAGGGCAATTATCAAGTGATCCATCCCCTGTCGTCAAGTCCCAACTTCTGGCAGTCAGGTGTTTAGGGACACCCAGAGCATGGGGGTTGCATCCCTGATCATCTTGGTGAATAGTCATTAATGGAACTACCTTCCATGAATGTATCTAATTTTTTTTTAACCAGTTATACTTTTGGCCTTCACAACATCCTCTGGCAATGAGTTCCACAGGTTGACTGTGCGTTGTGTGAAGACGTATTTCTTTATGTTTGTTTTAAACCTGCTCCCAATTAATTTCATTGGGTGATCCATCATTCTTGTGTTATGTGAAGGGATAAATAACACTTCATTATTCACTTTCTCCACAGCATTCATGATTGTATAGACCTCTGTCATGTCTCCCCAAGTCATTTATTTTCTAAACTGAACAGTCCCAGTCTTTTTAACCTCTCCTATATGGAAGCTGTTCCATACCCCTAATCATTTTTATTGCCCATCTCTGTATCTTTTCCAATTCTAATATACCTTTTTTGAGATGGAATGACTAGAACTGCATACACTATTCATGGTGTGGATGTACCATAGATTTATATGGTGGCATTATGATATTTTCTGTCTTATTATCTATTCCTTTCTTAATAGTTCCCAGCATTTTGTTAGCTTTTTTGATTGCCGCTGTACATTGAGCAGATGTTTTCTGAGAACTATCCACGATGACTCCAGGATCTCTTTCTTGAGTTGTAACAGCTAATTTAGAACCCCCATCTTTTTGTACGTGTAGTTGGGATTGTTTTCCAATATGCATTACTTTGGACTTATCAATGTTAAATTTAATCTGCCATTTTGTTGCCCAGTCACCTAGTTTAGTGAGATCCCATTTTAACTCTTTGCAGTCAGCTTTGGATTTAACTATCTTGAATAATTTTGTATCATCCGCAATTTTGCCACCTCATCCTTCACCCCCTTTACCATATCATTTATCAGTATGTTGAACAGCTCTGGTCCCAGTACAGATCCTTTGGAGACCCTGCTATTTGCCTCTCTCCATTGTGAAAACTGACCATTTATTCCTACCATTTGTTTCCTGTCTTTTAATCCATTACTAATCCATGAAAAGACCTTTCCTCTTATCGCATGACTCCTTACTTTGTTTAAGAGTCTTTGGTGTGTGATCTTTTCAAAGGCTTTCTGAAAGTCCAAGTACACTCTATCCACTGGATCACTCTTGTCCTGGAGCTTGACGACACCCTCAAAGAATTCTAATAGATTGGTGATGCATAATTTCCCTTCACAAAAGCCATGTTGACTCTTCCCCAACATATTGTGTTCATCAGCGTATCTGATAATTCTGTTCTTTACTATTATTTCAACCAATTTGCATGATTCTGAAGTTAGGCTTACCAGCCTGTAATTGCCGGGGTCACCCTGGGAGCCTTTTTAAAAAATTGGTGTTACATTAGTTATCCTCCAGGCATGTAGTAAAAAGGCTGATTTAAGTGATAGGTTACATACCACAGGTAGTAGTGCTGTAATTTTATATTTGAGTTCCTTCAGAACTTTTGGTGAACACAGGCTGGTCCAAGTGACTTATTACTGTTTAATTTTTTAATTTGTTCCGAAACCTCCTCTGCTGACACCTGAATCTGGGACAGTTCCTCAGAATTGTCACCTCAAAAGAATAGCTCAAGTGTGGGAATCTCCCTCATATCCCCTGTAAAGAATTCATTTAGCGTCTCCGCAACAGACTTGTTTTCCTTGCATGCTCCTTTAGCACCTGGATTGTCCGATGGCCCCCTGATTGTTTGGCAGGCTTCTGATGTACTTAAAAAAAATTTGTTCTTAGTTTTTGTGTCTTTTGCTAGTTGCTCTTCAAATTCTTTTTTTGTTTCCCCAGTTATATTATAAAATCATTATACTAATTAAATGTTAATTGTCTTACTCCTAAACTCCTGCTGTTTTTTCCTGCAACCTCTGCAATCTATAGATTAGCATTTTGCTCAGATTGTAAATGGGTGTCCATTGTGAACCAAACAATATTTAATTTGCACATGACCAATCAGCGTGACATAAGTATCTTTCCCCCCTTGCCTGCTAGGAGTATGTGGTTCACTTTTTGGTAAGCTGCCTTAACTCACAGACCTAGAGAACATATTTTTTAGTGTAGTAGTTTATTATTTACTTTATATCTATATATGTAAATAAACTCTTCACATATTTTCCATATATATATATTTCACATTTATTATATGACCAGTGTGACACAGACTTTTGTCAGAGAACCCACATGTCATTCTTTGGCAGTCTAATATGTAGATCCCAGACCCAGGGGATTTCTGTAATCTTTATGTACCCATGTGCTCTCTGCAAGTTGGCATCAAGAGGTCTTTGGGTCATTCAGCATAAAGGTACAGATTGTAGCTGATAGTAAAATGAAGCTGCCTAGTGAGTTGGAGGATGATGGTGTTATGCATGATTACTGAGAAAATGAGCAGGATACGGGGAGAAAGATTAAGAGCTTGGTTTTAGCCATGCTCAGCTTAAACTGATGACTGAACATCCATGAAGAGAATGTCAGGAAGACAAGCTGAGATTTTACTTTGGACAGAACTAGAGGGATCTGGAGCAGAGCAGTAGATTTGTGAGTCGTCAGAATCCAGATGATAGTGTTACCTCTTTTGTACCTGAGCAGTTAGTCTAATTCAGGGTGTGCAGGTTGTTTCCACTGGGAGGAGAAATTGATGACTGAGTCAGGTGTTTTTTTGATGCAATCCTGTTGATTTACAAAGAATGTGCAAAGTCCTCTTTCTCTGAACACAGCAAGAATCAAACAGGAGATGGTTTCTTTGCTCACAGCTCCAAGCTGCATTCAGACTACACAGCCCCCTGAGCTTTCTCTTTAAGCTTTTCTCAGGGCAACACTCTCTGTGCTTATTCAGGCTCTGTTTGGTGCCTTCTGTCTCAGCTTCTCTGGTCTTTCTGCCTCTCTTTCACTAACACACACATCTTCACAAATCAATACACAGAGAAACCCCACCACCCACATTGGCCTTGCATGTGCCTGTGTTTTGGGTGGTACTGTGTGCCTGTGGTTGGGGGTGGAGGCTGCTGCTGTTTCAGTTATCTGGTTTCATAAAGGAGCGTAACTGTTTCTTACCACTATCTGAACTGGGAGTTAGTTATGCGTGGCTGGTTTCAATGAGGTTTAGCCCAAACCATAACAATAGCCAAATCCATGTTTTTGAATGAGATCATTCGAAAAGTAGGTGATGGGTGGGACAAGGTGGATTCACTGAATGAGAAGCTAATGGGCTGATTAGAGGGAGGATGGAGTTGCAAAAGCTGAGGGAGGACAAGATTTCACAAAAAGGACAACAGTTGGCAGTGTCAAAAGCAGCTGAGAGGCCCAG
This sequence comes from Chelonia mydas, assembly GCF_015237465.2. Taxonomy (NCBI): domain Eukaryota; kingdom Metazoa; phylum Chordata; order Testudines; family Cheloniidae; genus Chelonia; species Chelonia mydas. The sequence goes on from NC_051246.2 coordinate 107,268,155, forward strand.
GGGAGTAAGGGAAAAGTCAGATCCTGAGATTTGGCTAGGAAAAGCTCCTTAAAAGCTCTGAGAGCAATTTCAATGGAGTATAAAGTGGAAACCAGATTGAAAAGGGTCTAGCATTGAACTGGAGGACAATAAATCAAAACACATGTAGGAGAGAGAAGAGAGAGGGTGGCAGCTGGAGGAGCAGGCAGGATTAGAAATGGAGTTTTGTGATAGGAGAAACTTTTGGGCTATATATTTTACTATATCTAGTACACCAATATCTAGTCAAATTAATTTTGCAAGTGATGTTAGAGAGAGTGGAGATTGTGTTACAGACAATGGTCTGAAGTTGTAATGTTTGGACTTGTCCATATTCCGGACTCCCCATCACAGTCCCTCCTGTAGAGATTCAGTAACAACACTGTATTTCCCCCCCCACAACTTGATGAGATCACTAATGCCATTCATAATGACAATAGTCTGTTTATTATGGATGAAAAGTAAAACATTTTTATTAAAGAATTTCTAAAATAGAAACGTGCAAGGAAAGGAAAATGCTTGGGTTAAATTTTTATTATTTTGTGTCAAACCAATAAAGACTGAACTTTTTTCTCCATTCATCACTTTATTTTTTTAATGATAAGAAATACAGAATTTAATACTTTTAGGAATATAAGATGAGATTCAAATAGACACAGCAGTATGCAGCAATCACTGCCCATGCATTACTCTCAGGCATGTCACTGTTATTAAACAGGGCCCACTTTTATTAAGAATCTACTGCCATCAGGTCTCTTCCAGGAAGGGAAACTGAGTAATTTACTATCCTCCATCCCAAAGCATATCTATATCTGCCTTGACCCGATGGAACAGGGATGGGAATATAGCAGTGCCAGTTATGTGAAGATTGCGACAGCCATAGTGGAGGAGAAATATCCATTTTGACCAACACCACAATAGCTTTTAGAAACTGTTATGAAGCATATTTACTGCCTGTAATTAAAGCAAAAATCAGTGCCTTACAGTTTTATTCAAGTCAGAAAGAAACTAAGTGTCCTTCTGCCAAAGTTTAAGTGCTACATTTTTTTCATTAAAATTTAACAAATGTTCATCTTAAAATAGACTGACAACGGGTCAGGCTGCTCCACTTTATCTATTCTGAACCTAAAATGTGTCACAGCCAGTACTGACTCTTCCCAGATCAATCTGTAATCTTACTCCTGAACTTAACATATTTACTGTCAGAGGAGACAGTAACTTTTGTGTATCTATTGTTTAAAACAGTGACAACATCCTGAGATACCTGAAGAGGATTGCAGCAGATCAACTTTCCCTCCCCCCGCTGTGTGAATAGTTCAGTCCAATCCTCCCATTCAGATGTTTTATGGGGATTATCACTGGGTACATATCTCCATCTCTGTTGTAGCTCTTTTAAATTTAAACTATAAATACAAAAGTTGCCTATTACTTGGACTAATAATCCTGCCCAGGAGTGAAAGTAAGCCGGTACAGCATACCGGTAAAAAGTGGCCGCCAGTACCAGCCCATACGCAGCTGATGTTAAAGCACTGTTATGGCAGCGCTTTAACGTCATTGCCCCTTTTGCCCCTCCCGGGCCACTGACGGGGGGGACGGAGAGGGGTCAAAAGGAGCAGCTGCCCTGGGGCCATGATTTAAAAGGGCCTGGGGCTCTGGCTGCTGCTACTGCAGCAGCGGCCAGAACCCCAGGCCCTTTAAATCACTGCTGGAGCCCTGGGTGGCATGGGCCAAGCAGCGCAGATGGGCTGGCTGGGGGATGCTGACCCCCCCCTCCCAGCCCCGCCCTTTCCACCCAAGGCCCTGCCTCTTCCAGGGGCCAGAGTTGGCCCCCGTACCGGGTATGTGTTGAATGTTACTTTCACCCCCTGATCCTGCCTCATGTTGAGTAGTACCTTATTCCACAAATTGTCCCGTCAAAGTCAAATTAGATTGTAAATGCTTCAGGGCAGGGACTGTATCTTATGTTTATACAGTGCCTACCACAATGAGGCCCTGATCTTGACAGGGGACCATGTGTGCTACCATAATGCAAACAGTAATAATAAATTGGGGAGGAAAGTGCTAACCAATATGAGAAAGGATATCAGAATCTGGCCCTGTCATGATAAAGTATGTTAAATATAGAATTTAGAAAGCAGATTAGTCATTGACAGAGTTACACATATGAAATATTATGTAAGGAAGGCGCTCGCATTCTGTAGTGTTTAGTACTAAAACCCATGTTGAACTAAATCCAGAATACCATGTAGATTCTGGCATAACAAGAAATGTAGAGCTAGATCTTGTGTGAGATTTTGGTGGTGTTCCCCTCTACATTCTACCAGTTCTACATGTAATCTAGGATCAAGGTGAAAATATAACACAAAGATTTTTGATTTCATTGTATTATTTAAAACAATTGCCAAAGTCAAACTAGAAGTAAATGGCTACTAATATTTTGTGTGTGTGCCGCTGTGCGTGCTTTCTAAATGCCACTAGGAAATAACAGTAATTTTGATATTAAAATGATTACTGCCATTTTTGTAATAAACTGAGGTGACTTTAAAAGTCTGTCCCCAATATCTTTCATGATTTAGACATCACACAAGCTATAATTGTGCTATTAAAGGAAAGAGAGCTAATCTTTTTGCATTTGAAGTAAGCCCTCATCATCAGACCCGACAAAGCCAGACAGATCAAAAAAGAGTAAAAAAGAGCATTTAAGGAAATTAGTACAAGTGTCAGTTAAAAGGTAAAAATTAATGCACTTATTATTGAAATATGGTTGAAACCTACGTTCTTTTCATTTCTTTGATATTACCAAAGCATAAAACATTCAATTAACTTTCCATTGTGTATGGGGGTGGGGGTGGGGGCAAAGAATTGTCATTGAAGTGTTAGGTGTGTAGGTGGTGTGTTCAAGGCAAAAAACGGTGAGATACAAGCAGAGGATACAGCAAAGGCTTGTACTTAGCAGTCCACAAAAACAGTCAGCTCCTTTCATGTGTTCCCGGATAGTTTTCTTGGCATGTATATGGCTTCCATAAGGGTACTGAACTGAGCCTTTGAGAAGGTAGCATGCATTTATTTAAATCATCACCAGGGAGTATTTCCCCTACTGATTATTATTATCTAGACGCTTGAAACCTGCATGGCTATACACCCAATTCCTAATAAAAAGTTAATTCAGATAAATTGGTAATATTTTGGACCATTGAGTGATAATACGTGGTAACATAAGTGAAACAGATACATTTAATTTGTACTTACCTTCAGTCGTAAATATGAATTCCCACGGCTGTATCTTTTATTCTTTGAAAGCTGTTACCAAGACTGCTGATTTGCAAAAACTGATTTAGGATATTTCAAGATATATCCTTGATTTGCAACTGTTTTATGTTGGCAGTGCAGAAGCTGCAAATAATGTGTAGTTATGCAGCAGTATTCCCATCCTTTGTGCCATTTAAAGTGAAGGAGAGCAGCTTTTTAAAAATGTAATGGTATAGAATAAAGAAAGGCAAAATGCTAAAATCACACAAACTAGGAAGCCCTCTAAATCAATTCAGCTTGGCTGTTAACGGAATCTTTCTAACATATTGGGTGGAAATATCTCACTCTTAACTGTCCCCTCCTGCCTCCATTTTAGCTGAGATTTAATAATATTAAGATGATTCTGTAATGTTCAGCATGGTTTAATAAACAAAAATGATTTGCTAATTGGCATAAAATATCTGTGATTATTTTTTCATATATTTATGATTTTGCAGTAAGAGAACAGCTGCTAAATATTTTCTTGCATGCTGATTCCCCTTAACCAACATTCTTCTTAATGCAGGCTACGTAAGTTAGACATTGTGTTTTACAAATGTGTTCCTTGGAAACATCAGCCTGATGACAAAGCAGGGCACCTTTGGGTACTAATAATCAGATTTCTCCCAAAATGCTGCTGTTAAATTAGGAGATAAATCTTAAATGAAAAATCCTTTGCAATATTTGTGCTACTCCCAAGCCAAATGTGTACTAGCACTTAAGGAAAACATCCCCAGTTTTAACACCCAAACTCACTGATGTGATTATTATTCCTATTGATATGCATATGATAGAAGTTAATGCTATACTGACAGATTTAAAGCTTTGTAAATGTGCTGAATCAAACTAGAAAGGTAAAAGCAGCCGTTACCCTAAGACCTAAAAGAGAGACACTAATCAGCTGACTTTTTTCCTCATCTCCTTACAGATGGTTGAGAACACAGTTTTTGTAAGCATTATTAAAATGCAAGGCTGAAAACAGCTTAGCCAAAGGCAAAAAGGGTTTGACCCTCAAATATTGATTAAATTCTATTGATCACGTGGAAATAGGATGGAGAGACACATGTGGCAGATTTAGGTTGATGGGCTTTGTGATTCACAGGCCCACAAGCTTACAGAGTAAAACAGGGGAAGGGAAATCAGAGCATGAACTGCCTCTAGTGCCAACAGTCGGGCCTCTCAGAACTCATACTTGAAAGTTCTCTACTCACTTTGCAAGACTGTGTTGTCAGAGGGACAGATTCTGCAAGGTGCTGATGGGTTTCTGAGCACCCTCAGCTCCTGGTGAACTCAGTACAAGTTGAGATACCCATCCCTTGCAAGGTCAGGGTCTATATTCACTAATATACTCTTTAGTGGCCTACTATGGAAAAAAGGTCAGCAGCCAAGCCTCCTCCTCTCAGACCATGTAGGTTGGTGGGGGAAGGAGAAAGATTATCCTCTGACCACGAGGAGAAGAGAGAGGAAATAGAGGGAAAAGGATAGTTAATAGGGTTTGATTCTGGTACATAGAACAAAACCTGGGGATTTGTTGAGGGAGGAAGAGGGTAGATGAAATTTCTGAGGGCCAAGACTGTAAGAGAATAGCCTACCCCTTATCACCCAACCATAGCGTCACTGGAGCCCTTCAGAATCCTAAAGCTAGCTCTGGTTGCCTCCTATCCTAGAAGGGGGAGATCTGGCCAGCCTGTGTGTTACAGGTCTCAATGGAATCTCAAATGCTTGTTTTTCTGGGGTACAAGGCTATGTAATTCTTATGGTCAAAGAAACTACAGTGATTGCTTCGAGAACTGCTCCCTTGAGTCATGCATAGCCACTATGAATTCACCATAGATATGCTAAGAAACAGATACAGAAAATAAACAGTTGCTGTGGAATAAACAGTGGGATAAATACACTGGAGGACTAATAATCCAGGGCAATCACACATATTCTACTAAACCATTGTTGCACTGTTAGCACATCCAGTGAATTTATGTAGGCTTTCCACGCTACGTATGTTGGGGCTGCTGAAATGTCTTTTTCCTAGTCACTTGCCAATAAAACGAAATATGCTTGCTTACTTCTGCATAGGACTCTCTGGTAGATCAGAGAAGATCAATGGAATGCTGCAGAAAAAGATACATCATTTAAGATATCTAAACAGTAAAATATTTGGTGAATGACTTTTAACTGGTGAACTGTGAGTATTACAAAAGGTAGAGAGATTGATTCTAGCACCTAGAACTACACTTAGGGATCTCTTGTCCTCTTTATATGCATGTAAGACTGTGATGAAGCGCAGAAACTGCCCATTGGCATGGAAGGCATTAAAGAGAGCCTTTGGGCTCAGCTAGCCCCTCCCTGTTATACCTACTGCCAATGCCAGGACTGGAGGGGGAAGAAAAAGAGAGGCCCTGGTTCAGGTTGGGGTTGACTGGTGAAGAGGTAGAAGTTAGCTGCCTCCCTACCTGAGGGGAAGAGCCACTATCCTGCCAGCCAAGGCAGCTGCCAGGAAATAAATACCATCTCCGTGGCCAAAGGAGGCTGTGGAAAAGATTTAGGAGGATCTGACCTAAGAGACAACTGGGTGACCAAAGCACAGTGATCTTTTGGGGTTCCGGCCCTACCAAACCTATCACTGCCCCACCCAGAGGAACCAGGGTCTGTCCATGAGGAAGCACTAATAGAGGCAAAGCCACCATGGAGACTTGGATTATAGGGGCCATTCCCCAAACTGAAGGGACAGCAGTAGGAAGTAGCCCAGGGCAGTGGATGTAGAGTCCCTGCTAGGTGGTCCCTTAGTCAAGGGTTGACTCATGGAGGGTCTGTGCTGGGACCCAGTGGAGTGGGAGGGCCTGGGACTGCCTACCCAACTTCCTTAAAGACTGAGGCACCTTGACCAGGGAAGCAAGGGGCTGGAAGTCAAGTGTTCCAACCACTAGGCTTACTGGCCCTCTAAGTTCCCTGTTATAGATTACTATTAGCAGTAGTGGGAAGTTATCCAGATATATAATGAGGTGATTAGATTTCCAGAGTGTGGGCAAGTTCTGTGAAAGCTTGTCTGAACTGCACAAACAACGTATCTCAGTCCTGACAAGTAACACCCTCCTTGTTCCAGTATTTGATCTTTCCAGAGAAAAGGCCTTCCCTCATGCAGAATCATAAAAAGGTAATGGGCCAGATCCTTTGCTGGGGTAAAGTTCAGATTAAGTGTACGAAGCATGTTTCAGTTATAATCTATGCTAAATTTTAAACTAGGTCACCAAGATGGACAGTCAGAACTTTAAATTACCTTGCTGCATGGTCTATCCTCACTATAATTTTACCATTGGTCTGAATTTACTTTTGCTGTCCAAAGACAATGCTGAATAACATGTCAAATGTGTGTTTGCTAAAGAACTGTCACTAGATTGTAAATACCATGTGTGTCTTTCTAAATGGATTTCTTTTAGCATCTTTTTCTTTTAGTGGCAGTATCATAGGCTAATTGTACAACATCCTACCCACTTGCTTTCATTCCAGTTAAATGGTAAGCATACAGTAAAAATTGGAAAATTTAAAATAACTAGGATAATATCAAATTAGAGATCAACTTTTTTGGCAATGTTTATTTTTGTCCGGTGCAAAAAGCAACTAACCTGTAAAATATAAAAGGATAGTAATAATTTTCTAGCTCTAATGATAATTTCAGAGATTTTATTCTGTTCTGTATGTTTATTGGATCAGAATGTCCTGGGCAGTCTGTATTATCTTTTTTAGCAGTTAGTGACAAAAACTATTTCTCATATGAAGGAAATGTTAACTTGCATATTTATAAAACTTCCTGAATATTTTCTACACAACCCTCCAAAAGTTTATAAAGTAAAATCTTAATTTAGAACATGTACTGCATACAGTGTGATGACTTAATCTTCCTGTATTTTATTAATAAAAGTATTTCGGAACAGAAAGCATAAACGGAAAGTCACATACAGTGTGAATGTCGAAGCTTAGGAATGCTTTTCTCTTCTTGGTCCTATTAATAATGACTCTAATTGCTGTAGTGTACTAGTTATCATCTTTGGCTCACACAGGAAAGGTCCTTAGTTTGAAACTGAGCAGAAACAGTTCAGACTAGATGATCTAAAGGCTGCTTCTGGCCTTAAAAATCTATGAATACTGCATAGGGGATGAAGAATGGTCTAGTTATTAGCCTGGGATTCAGGAAACCTGGGTTTAACTCCCTGCTCAGATACTGCAGTAATAGGGAGAGGGGCATTTAAATACCTTAGCTAGAAATAGGAGTTGTAAAATTGTAGCTATATTAATATTTGTATGAAGAGTATGTGAAAGCAAAAAAAGTTTCTGCTTCAAGAGAAAATTCCATTTTCTTACCCTGAGGTACAGAGTGCAGCCCCTGTGATTAAAACAGTACATTATCACTGTAACAAAACAAAGCAGGAATTAAAGAGCACCCTACAGTCTAGTAACATATTCCCAACAAGGGCTGAGGTGTTTTAATGAAATGTTTTAATCTGGATAGTACAAACTGTAGGTTTGACTGTGGCATGTGCTGAACACCCTCAACTCACATGGGGTACCTGACTGCATCACTGAATGTCAGCAGCAATGGAGGATGCATGGTGTCACTGAGGACCCAGGCTTCAGGCAATTAGGTTTGGTAAATGGCCATAGACTTTAAGGCCAGAAGGGACCAGCATGATCATCTGTATTATTACCTGATTCTACATACCAGGCTTGCCTTTTGGGGCCTGATCTTTCAGCCACTGAAGTCAATGGGAGCTTTGCATTGATTCCACTGGCTGTCTTGCCAGGCCTTTTGTCCAAGGCGGAGAAAACTCTCCGGGCATGGTGTTAGTGCCCTCGCCTGGGACACAAGCCCAGGGTAGAGCCTGCTCCTGATTCTGCTTCCAAAGGGGGATTTTTAAAGTTCTTCATGCCAAACAGGGCTGGTAGGAACAGTTTGATTTTAACATTTTCAAAGGATAAAGAAGGGGGGAAGAGGTCAGAGGCTCCCCTACCCCCATATTAGCAACTGCAAACAACCCTCAGTGACTTTAGCAGGAGCACGAGCTTTTAAAACATTTGGGCCTAATTCTGCAATTTCCAGAAGTTTGTCTGCAGCAGCAAATCAGCCCCGGGGGAGCTCAAAGCCTGCGAGTCATTGTGTGCAGCAAGAAGGGGTGGGGATGGGAAGGTACTGATCAGCTGCTACAGCCAGAGGGATGTGTATAGGGAAGCTTCTTCCCCGTCTTTTGTTTTGGGGTGGGGAGCCTCAGACCTGCACCCCTATAGATCAGCACAATATGGGGTGGGGCACCCCAGGCCTGCACCCCTATAGATCAGCACAATATGGGGTGGGGCACCCCAGGCCTGCCCCCATAGATCAGCACAATATGGGGTGGGGAGCCCAGGCCTACCCCCATAGATCAGCGAGATGTGGGGTGGGGTAGGGAGCCGGGGGAGCCCTGTGCCTGCCTCCTATACATCAGCATGACGTGGGTGGGTAGCCCCAGGCCTGCCCCCCATAGATCAGCTCAGTGTGGTGTGGGGAACCCCAGGCTGCCCCCATAGATCAGCATGATGTGTGTGTGTGTGTGTGGGGGGGGAGCCCCAGGCCTGCCCCCCATAGATCAGCGCGATGTGGGGTGGGGGGATGTTGGGGAGCGAGCGGGACTGGAGCCCGCGGCTTCTCGACCGCAGCCAGGTTGCAGCGAGCAGTTTCCAAACTCTCCCTGGTGCAGAGCAGCCGCGCGCCCCAGCCCGGCCTCGCTCGCTTTGAGGCCTCTCGCCTAATCTCAGCCCGAAATCTCCGGCACGGAGCAAGAGGCGGCAGCCGCCCAGGTGCCGAGCCCCACACGCCCGGGCTGCCGCGCCCCACACGCCCGGGCTGCCGCGCCAGACCGGCCGGGGCCTGCAGCCGCAGCGGCAGGAGGCGGTCTGGCTGATTGCGATCGCGGGAGCGCTCGCTGCCCGCCCGCCGGCTCTGCTCCTTATCGAGCCCGCCGATCGCGCCTCGGCTTCCTGCCTTCCCACCCCGCTGCCGGAGCGGCCCGTGTCCTGCCCCGGGGAGGAAGGCAGCGGCGCAGCCTCTCGCGGGCTGCCGGAGCTGTTTGGAAGGGCGCAGCCCGCCCCTCGTGTGGGTGGCGCGGGGTCCATTGGCTGCCAGGCGGAGGGAAGAGCTGGCAGAGGGGCCAGCGTTGGCAAGCGGAGTGTCGGCAGCCCCCGGGGGTGGTTCAGGTGGCCAAGGGCAGGCTCTCAGTTGCGCTGGCCCGGCCCTGGGGCAGTCCGCAAGGGGCCTTGCTTCGCTACTGAATGCCCCCGCATGGGGCCGGGGAGTTACAGGCCCGCTGCCTCTCAGGTGATGCACGAAGCCGAAGATCTGGCTGATTAAAGTCCCTCCGGCGGGCACTTTTCACAGGGGGAGAAGTGTTAACCTAAGCGCCAAGTTTCACAGTGCTGTGCCCACCTGTGTGCAGGTGCTTGGGCTTGTGGGAATCCTTGAGGGAGCGAGAGACTAAATCCCCCTATTGCCTTAAACTGATAAACTCCTGGCTCTCTGTCTCCAAAACTGTTCTGGAGTGTTGCTTGTAGGTACCACCGCACGCCAGGCTGCATTTCCTGGGGAGTGTGGAAATGATCTCCTGTGCTCCTATAGAACTTGGCCCTGCCAGCTGTAAGTCCCAGTGGAGTCAAATTGATTTCTCATGTGAGTAATCCCTTGAAGGATTGGGTCCATATTTAATAATGCTGTAAAGAGCTTTGATGCTTGCAGAAGTGCTGTATAAATCAGTGACTAATAATAATAGAAAGCTATTAATTAAGCCTATCTAGACTCCCCTACTTCTGTGCAACTGTTATGCTAATAATGATGAGTGGGGTGGGGTGAAAAAGAGAGACATAATTCCTATTGAAATGCACTGGAGAAGGTGACACTTTGGGAGGGATGGAAAGCAAGATGGTGATATTTTTAAGGAAAAAAGCTGTGGAGGGGAGGGGCTGGAATATATAAAACTATCCTTTTAAGTGAAGCACATGCCTTTTTTGTTTCAATATTATTTTAGTAGGCAGGAAAAAAAAATCTCAGTTTGCAGGGAAAGCCAATTATGTTGGCACTTTATGTAGCCATGAAAGGGTGAGAGGGTGTCCACTGCCTCTAAAGACATCTCATATTTTCAGCTTCAAGTTTAAAAAAAAAAAAAAAAAGTAGTCCCCCAGCAGAGGAATAAAACTGAGTATAAGTTAATACCAAATAAAACAGCAAAAAATAGATGGGGGAGGGCAGAATGAGAAGTTGATGAAGAACAAATGTTTTGAAAGAACAAAATAAAATGAAAACAATTTGTAAATAGTCAAGAAACAGTATTGGAAGCAAAAAACACGGAGAAAAGACCAACGGGAAGATACCAACTGCAGGGCTGGATTCTCAGAAGTTCTGAGCACCCTCCATTCCTGCTGAAGGCAATCACCAAACCCAAAGAGAAGGTTTTTTTTTAAAAAAAAAAAGCAGAGTGCAGGAAGAGCAGGAAGAACAACATTCCATATGTCATGATTTTAGTAGATGGCTTTCTGCCAAAATGTAATTGATAGCCCCAGTGCTTCTGTGAGAACTGCATGAGTGTGGATTCTGTTTGTGTGGTTCTTGCTGTAGGATCTTGGCTTATGTTACCATAGGCCCCAATTCCACAGATACTCCACACATAGAATTCACTTTGATGTCCGTGTGAGTTTCATACAAGGAATGCAGGTTCAGACCCCAACTACATATACATGTAGGCCTGCAGTTGGATCAGAGCTGGCAGACTCTTGCACCCGGGCAGAGAATTATAGAATCATAAAAGATTAGGGTTGGAAGAGACCTCAGGAGGTCATCTAGGTCCAACCTCCCTGCTCAAAGCAGGACCAACCCCAACTAAATCATTCCAGCCAGGGCTTTGTCAAGCCAGGCTTAAACCTCTAAGGATGGAGATTCTACCACCTCCCTAGGTAACCCATTCCAGTGCTTCACCACTCTCCTAGTGAAATACTTTTAGTCCCACTGAAATCTTGTGGTCTTGCTTGTGTGGATCCGACTGCAGAATGCACATACATAATATCTAAATACCATCCAGCGGCTGCTGTAAGTTTCCTGCTTACCTACCTTCCTCAGCCTTACAGAGACCCTAATTGATGTCCTGTCCCATGCCCTGGGAGCTGGTGTCATTGCACCAAATAAGGTCATAAAGAAGTAAAATCTCAATTTTTTTTAACCTCTGTATGTTGAAGGTACTTATCTTGTTGCATGAATATGGATGATAGTTTGCTATGAATATGGAAAAGATTCTGGAGGGATGGGTCAGTGTTTAACATTAACTGCTCTTAACCTTTCCACTGCTTTTGATCCGACCACAATATGATGCATAGGAGGGTCAACCTTGGCTGCCTTTCTGCAGCATGCCATTAGTCATTTCTTGCCACATATGTTTGCCCTAGAGCCTTGTTTGCCACCCTATATAATTATTAGAAGACTCTTATAATTGTATTTGAAATTCTAAGTTGACACTTATGTCATAGTACCCTGGCATAGTATTATGTTTAATTTCCCTTTTGTTCGTGTCATTTAATGTACGGAAGAATTATACTCAAAGGAAAATCCCACACACGTCTCTTACTTACCATTACCAGCTACAAGTGCCTCCCCTACCTGCTGGAACCATTAATTTATTTTTTTAAAAGCATGTATGGGTTTGCGTGCTCATAATATAAAGTGGGCAAACACCTCAATTCACATATTGTGTCTTAAAGTTTAAGGAGGAGTAAATTTAAATAATTTCCACTGTAGTTAGACTCAATAGCCCACTAATAATAGGCTGTGATGCTAAATTGCTGGTCACTTTGGCACCTGAGTAAGCTTGTGTGCTCCTCACATCTGATTGTGGTCACTTGATCCATGCACAGAGGGAGTTCTGCATGCAGCTAGCTCCCCCATACCCACACGGACAAGCTGGTTCCCATATCTCTTCAACAGCAACCCTTCCTTCTCCTGGCCCCTGTGGAATGTGCTCCACAGCATTGGGATCTATGAGGAAGGCTGGAGTTTGGATTGAATTGGCTGGAGTGGGTGTCTCCACACTGGATGGATGAGGGATGGGTGGGGTGCATGTTGTCCCTGCTTTGATCCTATGGAGATGACATGGGAAAGGTATTGCAACCCAGGCTATATTACCATTCCTGCTGAGTCCTCTTTGTGGTGGGGGGTCCTGAGGCAGCCACAGCCAGGACAGTCTTCTGCAGTGTAGCTAAACTACACCCATGTTCTCAGGAAGTTGAGGCAGGGGCGGGGGGACACTGGGGTTCCTGAAATGCTGTTGAAGGCACAGAGTCTGTGTGGATGACCCCAGCCTCCTAGGTGATCTGTGAGATTAGGTGAATAGCTAGGCCTATCAGCTCATGCCTTGGGGCAGGTGATCTGGTCCCATTTCTGGGAAGTGTGTGGGGTGGAAGAGTTAATGGGGCCATAACCCATTACCTTGCAGAAGAAAAATTGCCTTGCAGGATTGTAGCCGTATTCTGCTAGCACATAGTGGATCTTGGAGGTTGGGCCATTTAATATAAAATCCTGCAGAGTATACAAAGTATTGAATTCACACAACCCTTGCTTTGTCAGTAACCTTTTGCTGAGTTACATATTGTGAGGATGCCTGAAAGGTCTCGTCTATTTCCTCCTGTTTCACATCTGGACCCATGCTTTCAATTTGAGGCAGCTCTGCTTGGTGGCAACTCTCCTCTAAACTATTATGGTGCTAATCAGAGTTTACCTCTTCTGCAGTGTCTTTCAACCAGGGTTCACAATGCTCATTACAGACATTAATTATGGGAGCCTTTTACAACGTGCCTATGAAGAAGGCAACAATTATGTCCATTTTACTGATGGGTTAGCTGAAGCACAGAGAGGTTAGGCCTGCTTTTCAGATGTGATGAGCATTCACAATTCCAAATGAAATCAACGGGAGCTGTAGGAGCTGCACAAAGCCATACAGGGAGTCAATGACAGAGTCAGATATCGAACCCAAGGATAACTGACTCCTGGTCCCTGCTTTAACCCATCCCTTTTGTATTCATGTATTTTACCTATGTGTTTAGCTCTTTGTTTTCTGTATTGTTGACTTCTAGGATTACCTTGTCATGAGGGACCTGCCAGTGATCGGAAGAGTACTATGCTCAATTAGATGATTATTATTTATACGTAGGACCCCATTACAACAGAACAAAGCAAATGCTGTTGCTGCCCTAGAGGGCTCCCAATCTAGGATTAAGACAAGGTGCAACGGAGAATGGCGTTGGGATGAGAGACAAGTTAAAAGTAAAGATGGGCATGTATGTGAAAATGCGTAGTCTCTGCGTGCCCACAGGGGGCTGCCAGCCTAAGCAATGCCAGACGGCAGTGAAAGGTTAACGGTTAGGCAGTTAATTGTAGGTAAAGCCAGAAATCTGCTTGCTGTTTTCTGCAGGTGGAGGTGTGATCTGGGGTTTAAGTGAGGACCCCAGATGTCTAGGGTTTAAGTGAGGGTGGAACAATATTGCTCTGGCTACTTATTATTTAATATTTATATTGCAGGGGTGCCAAGATGCCCTAAGCAGGTTTCCCCTAAGGCTCTCTACAAACATAGGAAGACACGGTCCTTGCCTTAAAGAGCTTAAAATCTGAGACCAATGATGGGGAAGGGATACAGTCAATTATATAATTATTTGATGCCCAGATGCCCCAACCAAAATCAGGGCACCATTGTGCATTGATTGTACAGACAGCACAACAGAGAGCCCTGCTCTGAAGAGTTTACTATCTAACTAGACAAGACAGACTCGGGGTGGGAAGGGAAACAAAGGTGAAGTGACTTTCCCAAGGTCACTGACAGAGCCAGGACTAAAACCCAGGTCTATTAAGACCCACTCCAGTGCCTTATCCACATGACCACATTGCTATCCTCTGAGGATATCCAGTCTAGTTTTAAGTATTTGCAAAAGAGACAGGTTTTGGAGTATTATAAAATAAATGTCAATTATTCCATCTGCCCCTCAATGTAGTCACCGTTAATTAGCTGATTTCTTATGTGCATCACAGCAGATATGGATTTTATGGATAGATTTAAAAGAAGACAGGGTAATTGCTTTGCAGCTCAGTTCAGAGCAAGTGGTCCTCATGTATGGGGCAGGGTGGAAATGTTTGTGGGAGAAGCTGACAAGCAGCTGGCCAGGGCATTGTGGGTGGAACGGAAGAGGTGAGAAGGGGAAATTCAGTAAGAGACAAGCCCACACAAGGAAGGGTAGAACCATAAGGGGCTTTGAAGGGGAGGATAAGAAGCTTGAACTTGTTGCCATGAAACCAAGAGTGATTTAACTGGGATGGGTGATGTGGTCAAAGTGGGCAAAGAATATAACGATGAAGTGAAAAAAAATAATGATGCTCTGTCTCTCGATAAACTCCAAGAGCACAAATTGGCAGAACAACCTCTGCCTCTGAAACCTTTTAGAAGCTAAACAATTTTTGAGGAAGAAAAGAGGCGAGAGATGGCATCCAAAATAGCATATTTAAAAAAAAAATTCTGAACAGGGGCATTTGCAGTGCTAACTCAGAATGTTAATTGAAATCCTGCTGTGCCAACAGGAACATTGGAAAGAGACCAGTCAGGATTAGACTAATTAAGATGTCTTTAAAAAAAAAAAAAAAAAAGGAGAGAGAGAGGGGGAAGAAAAAACCCAAACCTGAACAGGTTGAATTGTTTTAAAGAGGAATTTACCAAATAACAGGCTACACCGAGACTGTTTCAGGAATTTGTAAAACCTGAGCACCTTTCACAATATGAAATTAGATAAAATGGAAGGGAAAATTAAGGCAGTTGGAAAATGGTTGGCTTCATCTAAAGTATATATTCATCTCTCTGTGGGCCAGTGTCCAATCCTGCTTCTTAGCTGTTTGCCCCTTACATTTTGATCTGTGGAGTGATGCTCATGGCTGCTTTAAGTATATTTGGAGGCCCCTGCATTTCCAGTCAAGTGGACTCCTTGGATGCATTGCCACAGGATCCTAATATACTGCCAATGAAGGTGTGATTGCAGCATGGGTGGGCAAACCCACGCTAGCTTTAATCTAGTTGGCATCGGTAAAAGTGGTAATGAGGACATGCCACCCCAGTACATGCCCACCAGGGACCCTGGGTACGTACTCACTTTGCTGACCCACGCTGGAGTCTGCTGCTGCTGCAGTTGTTACCCGCTCCAGCTAGATTAAAGCTAGCATTGGAATGCCTACACTGTACTGCAATCACACCTTCACTTGCAGTGTAGACAAGATTCAGCCTTCTCATACTGACATGCCCTGTATTGCTCTTAACACACAGAAATCTCTGTCAGCACAGAGGTGCTTGTGTCCCACATCATGTGGCACTAGAGCATAAGTAATAAATACGTCACCAGCCTTTCAGCTTGTCTTGATAGGGGATGGATTGAAGTAGGACACAACCTGGGTGCCCCTGGAGATGCACGTTTCGTAGCCTTGTCTGAACCACCTCTGGTGATGTTTTACCCTTGCAGCTTCCATAACTGGAGCTGCTGAACTAAATCCCACACTCTCACAGTACTTGGGAAAATATATGCTTATGAAGAAAAAATGCCACGTTACTTGTGGAACAATGTATATTTCAGGTCTTGAAACGGGAGAGAAGAGGAAAGCATTTAGTTAGGAGTAGTCAAATTTATTCAGTGTGAATAAATGATCCAATTAACTAAGCCTTTTTTTTTTTTGTTCACAAATCATTCTTGACCTGATCCTGCTTTCTGCTGCCATACTCCTTACTCGCAAGTGTTTGACAAATAGTTTAGGCAAACAAATTGCAGCCTGTGGGGTTGTTTGTGAGCCGTTTTCTTCAGCCTTTGCTCTTAGTGGTGTGTGATGGTTCAGCATAGTCGTGTGGCACTGTTTCTTGTCCTTGAGCCTCATCGGGTGGCTGAAGCTTTTAAAGCAGGAAAATAAGGAATGGTGAGCAGTGAATAGAATATACTGTTTGTGTGCAAATACCTTTTCCTGCACAATTGCAAATATGGGGATTAGGACAAAGAACAGCTATTCTCCAAAGATCTGTGAGAACAAAAAACCAGTGAGTGCAAATGTTCACAAGCCTAAGTGAGATTTGAGTGGTGTATAGGCCTGGCGTTGGCCTTCTGCACAGTAGTGATGGTCACCATGTAGGTTTGCCAACCTTCTAACCGCACAAAAGTGAACACCCTAGTCCCACTGTCCCCTTCCCCCCCCCCACTACATTCCCCCTCCCTCGGTGCTCGCTTTCCCCCATCCTCACTCACTTTCACTGGGCAGGGGGTTGGGGTGTGGGATGGAGTGAGGGCTCTGGCTGGGGGTGGGGGTTCTGAGGTGGGGCTGTGGGTGAGGGGGTGGGGTGCAGGATGGGGCTCCAAGATGGGGGGGTAGGGCTGTCTGATTCGGAATGTGGGAGGGGGCTGCAAGTTGAGCCAGAGGACTGGAGTGCAGGAGGGGGTGAGGAGTCTGGGGTGGGGCCAGGGATGAGGGGTTCAAGGTGTGGAAGGGAGCTCTGGGCTGGGGTAGGGGGTTGGGGTGTGTGTGTGGGGTGAGGGCTCTGGGCTGGGGATGCAGGCTCTGGGGTGGGGCCAGGGATGAGGGGTTTGGGGTGCAGGAGGGAGCTCTGGGTTGGGGGGGTCAGGACAGGCAGGGGGTTCAGGGTTGGGAGCTTACCTTGGGTGGCTCCCTGCCTGTCCTGGGGTACCATGCTGCGCCCTGGAAGAAGCCAGCAGGTCCAGGTCCTAGGTGGGAGGGCCAGGAAGCTCTGCACGCTGTTCTTGCCCGCAGGCACTGCCCCCAGCTCCCATTGGCTGGGAACTGGCCAATGGGAGTGCGGAGCCGGTGCTTGGGGCGGGGGCAGTGCGTGGAGCTTCCTGGCCCTGCCACGTAGGACCCGGACCTGCTGGCCGCTTACGGGGCGCAGCATGGTGCCCCAGGATAGGTAGGGACTAGCCTGCCTTGTCTCGGCAGCACTGCCAACCGGACTTTTAACGGCCCAGTCAGCACTGCTGACTGGAGCCCCCAGGGTCCCTTTTCGACTGGGTGTTTTGGTCGAAAACCAGACACCTGGTCACCCTGTCACCATGGGACAGATTTTCAAAATTGCTTGGGGCCAAATTTTCAAGTGGTCAGCACCAACGAGTGGGGCCAGATTTTCCATGCATCCAGTGGACTGAGCAATATTTGAAAATGTGGCCACAAGCCACTTATTTTGCTATCTCCACGAGAATTGAACTCTTTTGGAAATCTGGTGATTAGTGAATAATAACGGGGGACCAGCATGATCAAAGCAAATTGCTTTCGGAATTTGAAGGAATGTCCCTGATCACCGTGTCTGTAGTATCCGACCAGCTCTTGTTTCACACCATTTTGTTTGTTTATTTGTTTACTAATACCTGACAATCCTCCTTATGGAACATATGCACTCTAATTATTTATTTGGGGTATCTCCAATTTGCATCATATTTATAAACTTATCAAGTCCTTGCAAATAAGCAAGGGTAACAGTGTAAAATCTAAATATTGGTGTAACATCCGAGTACCTTTATTTTATATATTTTTTTAGTCTTATGTGAAACAATGCTCAATAAAAAAGCCAGAACCTTTCTAGAAAATAACATAGACAATAAGCCTCATTCTAAGCCATTTATCTAAGCAAAATGGAGTGTACAAGGTACTAAACTAGCCTGACAACCTGTATTTAGTGTAATGATTTATTTGCTCTTTGGCAAGCTCTAACCATTTACTATTAACTATTGCAGACAAAAGGTAAGGTTATTATTACCTAATAAAGTAAATAGTGATACTTAACAAAACAGAAGAGCTCTCCCCCTTATTTAAAATATTTTGACAGATTTAAACCAGTTAACATTTAATCTCATTTGTTAATTATGAGAAGCAATAGTATGTGTGATGAATACACAAAAATAAATATTTTTGTGATTAGGAAACTTGTTACATTCCAACAATATTTTTTTCCTCAGGCTTCTTTTCTTAATCTGAAAATAATGTAGACATTACTTTGGCATTCTTGTAAATACTGAGGCTACTTGGAACTAAGCCTGCTAGTTTAGATGCCTTAAAAAATAAAATAAAAAATCATACACATACACAACGCAACCCTTAGTTTTGTTGTTGGCTTATAAAGCAGTGAAACAGAAACCGTTTTCTGTTCTTGGCAAAACAGGTCGATGTATATTTAAGAGGCAGTGTGGTCCAGGGAGTAGAATACCAGACTGCAGAGTTGGGATCACTGAAGATTTTTTTCATGTGTTTCACAATATTTGGTGTTTTTCTTAATGCCTCAATTCTGGAGTCAAGTGAGAATCGCAGCTTCGATTAAAAAAAAAGTTTCTAGTCTTCATGTTCGCAGAGAAAAGCTTGAAAATGTGATAGAGCCTCAGGTACCTTAGTTTAGAGCAGCTGCGGATCTGGCCCTTCATAATTATATTTGTTAGTGTCCAAAAGTTGTATATTCATCAACTTAATATTACGTAGCAACTTTTTTAGTGTGTCATAAAGAATTAAAAAAAATAGTTACAGAATTTGAATAATCAGTTAGAGATAGCAATAAATGTAGTACAAATAGCACATCACATGTAAGTGTAGTGTTCAATTCAGTTCTGTTTGAAGTCAGTGGTAATTCTCTTGTTCACATCAGTGGAAGTAGGCGCAAGCCTGCTATAAGTAAATGTTGAGACTAGATTCTATTGTAAACTCTGTTTTCAGTCATTGACAAAATGTTGTACAGGCTTCATGTTGGGCTGAAACTTTCCTCGATGGCTTCTACCTCAAAGGTGATTCTTTTCAGAGCAGTTTGAGCTAAATTTGTTGAACCATTTAAAATGTCACCTTTTAATCAATCAGTAGAGCTGAGTGAATAGTTTATTCACCTCTATCTTTTCACGAATGTCCATGAGCAGATCACAGTTTTCTCAAAAAATATTGGAAATTATTAGATGGAGCTTTTCTTGAATGTTGTTTACTCTATGACTTGCAATTCAGTATTTAATACTGAAAATTTGAACTTGGCTTAGTTGTGATTGATGACACGAGTTACATGGCGTTGTTTGTGTTCCCTGACTGGATGAGTGTAGCTTTGACAATCAAATTTCTGGGTAAGTGTTTGGGAAGTGCAAATTTTAAATTGCATCTCTGTGAATAGTGGAGCATGAAAGTTGAAGATTCGCTTTTCCTGAACATTTGGGGTAGTACATCTTGGTTTCATGTGTCCTCTAGTTGTAGCTGTGAATGTAGTTTATTTATATCTAACTTAAAAGGAATAGTCATATGATTTTTCATTATTCTCCCAATTTTATTAATGAACTTTCAGTGTATGTGCTGGAGGATCTTTCCCATCTATGTCTTTGGAAAATCTTCTTACACTGTGCTGTTTTCCATGTCTTCTGGTGTATTCGATCTTCTCAAAATGTTCTTCCACGTGTAATCCCTGCAACTGCAAATAATCCTGTTGAAATGTACTTGTTGTAGAAAGCACTATGCCCAGCAATACATATGGGCAGGATCAGGCCCATAGACTGTACCCTTTTCATCATGGCTTCCCTGTCTGTTTCTTGTTCATTCATTCTGTCCTCCAGTCCTGAATTTTACCCTACTCCAAAGGTCCAATCTAGTGAGGTTTCAGGTTCCCTCAACTTCTGCTGAAGCCAAGAGGTGTTGAAATATTCAGTATCTTGAAGGATTGGGTCAGTCCATTGTGGGTTTTTTATGTTTTCCTTTTATGTTGCATTCCAGTTGTTTGAACCTTGCATCTAGTACAGCAGTAAGTTTAGATGGAGTCTC
Source organism: Chelonia mydas (assembly GCF_015237465.2). Lineage (NCBI taxonomy): Eukaryota > Metazoa > Chordata > Testudines > Cheloniidae > Chelonia > Chelonia mydas. The sequence goes on from NC_051246.2 coordinate 107,288,316, forward strand.
TGAAACTCTTTTCTTGGCTGTTTTCATTGTTGGGGTTTCCTCATTTTTGTGGCATGGTTTAAACTGCTTTTTTTTTTTCGGTATGGATTTTTGGAAGTACCCCAGACATCTGGCAAAGACATGTTCTCTTTTCTGCGTTAAGTGCCTGGGCTGTTGGATGCAATCTGGTTTTAGGACAGTGCTGGATAGGGGGCTCAACCTCTGTACAACCCTCCAATCACCACGTGAGTTATTTTTACTTAAGAAATCCATCCAGTGCAAAATGTTTGAATATCTTTTTCTGTTTGTTCTACTTATTGGTCTGCTAGTCTGTTCTCTGATGTCTGCCTCCCATCTTTATTTGATGGTCCCCCTTTTCCCCTGTACAACCCCCCGCCCCAAATTTCCCCTTAGTACTTTGTGAAGGTTGTACATCCCTTGATCTGTGACAATCCAAACAGCCATTCTAATGTAGAGTAGATGCTACTCACCATTTTACTGTCCTTCCTGAATCGAGCAGTTTTCTTAAAGGATATTTTTATGTTGCCCTCTTGCTCTGACCTTAGTAACAATTTTGTGGGGTTTTATGCTCTTTGGGACGGTGCTGGGCTAAGGGTATGTTAACGCTGTGAGCCAGGTTGTGATTCCCAGCTTGGGTAGACAGACTTGCGCCAGCTCTCATCTGAGCGAGCATGGTACAAAAAGTGGCGTAGCTGCCGTAGCATATGCAGCGGTGGCACAAGCTAGCTGCCCTGAGTACGTACCTAGGGGTCAAGGCGGGTCGGTACTCGGGGCTGCCAGCCTGTGCCACCGATGCCTGTGCTATCGAGTCTGCTCTTCTGGTTTTAGTGTGCTAGCTCAGAGGAGAGCGAGCACGACCATGTGTATTCGCCCTGCCAGCTGGTAGTGCAGCCACGGCCTCAGACGAGCTTCGCATATCTGGTAAAGGTTTCCGAGTAGCAGCCGTGTTCGTCTGTATCCGCAAAAAGGAAAGGAGGACTCGTGGCACCTGAGAGACTAACCAATTTATCTGAGCATAAGCTTTCGTGAGCTACAGCTCACTTCATCGGAAAATGACTGCCTTGGAAAGGATGGGATAAGCAGAGCAGCGCAAAACAGCAGGATCAGGGCAGATGGGACGAAGCAGAGTAACCAAGCTCCTCCGCTGTAACTGTGGTCAGAGTTAGATGGTTAAGGAATTTGGGGTGAAATCCTGACCCCACTGAAGTCAATGGAAGTTTTGCTGTTAATTTCAGCAGGACGAGGATTTTACCCTTGGAGTGGAAAGTGGTAGAAAAAATAGAATCTGAACATATATTTAATAACTGCTGCTCATGTCACTAAGCACCAGCATCTGCCTCGGAAGCCTTAGATTCCATACTTACAAGTAATAAAATCTTCAGAATATTAACCCTTTCAGCATTCCTAGGCTGCAGCTCAATCCTTTCTCATGTCATTTTATTTTTTAAAATTTTCCCTCCCACACTTTGGTTTTAACAAAAAAACTAGACAGTCCCATTCTGAGTAATTACCACCCTTCTTTTACAGCCTTACAGCTCCCTAAGATGAGCTATTGTACTAAATAATTAGCACATGCCAGTCAGAATATTATAAGAATTATATGCAACATCAAGCAGGAACTATACGCTGACACATGACCATATTTTCCATGAAGCTGCGCTAAACAGAAATTGGTTGTTGGCAACAGGTGAATTTCAAACAAATGATTCATTGTTAAGGAAAAAAGAAAATGATGCAATATTGAACCATTAACAGGGTAAAAACATTTTAAAGTTTGGAATGATTTGAACTGCGACCTCCTTTGAACATATCCTTCGTTCATTTGCATACACAAACATTCATCCTGTGCTTGAACACAAAACTGCATTTACATAAAAACGACATCATGATTTATAATTTATTAAGTAATTGTGGCTGAGATGTTATTGGAAACAAAGAAAACAACTATATTTAAATGCCAGGCTTTAAGGGGATAATATGCAGCAAACTTTTAAAATAAGGAACAGAAGAATCCTTTCCTCCTGGCATGTCACTAATTAATACAGATTTTCTTTTAAATATACTTATTTTTATATTGAATTTAGTGCTCAGGAAGGGCACCAGATTGACAGACTCTGGAGAGTGATGGCCTTTGTTCACAGAACAGAGAAGGAATAGATTAGAACATCACAAACTTCCCTTGCCCTGCCCTGCTAATGTGCTTCAGTTCTGATTTGGGAGGATCAGCTGCACTGAGTGGGAAAACAGTTTAATCTCCCGTTCAGTCGTTGGCCACTCTTGTGGGATCACGGTGGGGGTAGAGGTGATAGTTTTATTGATGTGTGGATTTATTTACTAGGAACTGGATACTCTCATTTCACATGATCTGACTAAATGCTCTCTGAAACTGTGATAATGGGTATGAAAACCAAGATAGAAGAGTTTCCGATGATAACTCTGTCACTATTGACACAGGCTGTATTTGAATCCATGAGTTGGAGGTAAGACTCTGTGGGTGAAATTTTCCAAAGTACCAAAGTGGGAAAAGTAGTGGTCGTAGAATTAAAGACGGTATCATAATGCAGATACAGAAGGGGGTCAAGTTAAGATTGCACAGGCAAACTTAATTCTGGCATTTCCTGACTTGGAGTGGTTGATCTGAGACCTTAATAATGTTCTTTTAATATCGGGGTGTGTGTGTGTGTGTTTGTGTGTGTGTGTGTATGTATGTATATGTATAATTTCTTAGGTTCTTAAAAAAGCAAATTGAAAAACCAGAAATTCCATCATGTGGCATCATACTGACTCCTCTTGGGTCATCAGCAGGGTTGGAACCATTAGATCCACCACACATACATCTGCCCCTGGAGCTAATGGAGTAACTGATAGTAGTTAGTAGTAGGTTGCCATCCTCTGTGTGGACCAGAACTGGAGTGGGATGAAACAATTTGCCAGTAGGTTTCACGTTTGCTGACGACAAAGGAATGGTGAGACTCAGGAAAAATCCTCAGTTCCATTCTAGGCTCAGGAGAAGAATGGGCTTTCCTGGGCACAGATTCTTCTGCCCATGCCTCCCATGCCGGACTGACTCCTTCTACCCTGTCCCCTCCAACTTGCCCCATCTTGTCTCTTTCCCTTGTCTTCTCATCTGATCCGTCTTTCTCCCACACCCTTGCCTCCAGTCACCTCCCCTCCCCACCCCACCCAAACCACATTCTCTATCCCCACTGGCTTCCAGTCCCCATCTGCCTTTCAGGACTCCTTGTCCAATCTCAGTGCTCGCCACCCCGTCGATTCCTTGTCCCAGTATCTTGACCCAGCCTGTCCTAGTTCTTCCCTGATATGCTGACTCCTTATCAGATCTGTCTGCCCTCCCCCACCTCCTTCCTACCACGCAGTGGTTCTCCCTCCCAGTCATCTTGCCCACGCAGTTGCTGTCTCTCTCCTCCATTCCTCACTCAGTCCCAGTTTCCCTCTTGCCACATCCTGACAGCCTACATTCTCAAAAAGAAAAGGAGTACTTGTGGCACCTTAGAGACTAACTCAGTTTCTGCCCATCACCAGGCTTTTTGTCCCAAACTACTTCCCCATTCTCTGACTTCCACACAGGTCTGGTTCTTGTCCTCTCTGCATTTGAATCAGGCAGCTTCCTCCTCCATGTGGCCTGGGCTCAGGGCATGGGTTCATTGAGGGCACAGGAGAGACTTTCTCCCTGCTTTTATTTCAGCTGCCCGGACCTTGACATGACACTGCCTGCAGCAAACCGAGCTGCAGTTGCAGGGAAATTCCTGTTCCGTCCCAGGCTGGACCATGCTTAGTGCAGATGGAATGAATCGTCAGGGAATTTATCTCCTAAAATCTAAGAAGGCCCTACTGAGAATGTGCAAACTGCACTTTTTCAAAGACTTATAACTTGACAAATTTATGCAGAATTTCATAGTGACAGCAAAAGACACCTCGCTGACACAAAGGCCACCCTCCTGCCAAATTTCAAGCTCCCGCTCCAACATTGGGGTGCTGGAGCTTGTCAAAGAAAAGGGTGCCAGAATTTGTTAACACAGGCAAAACAATGTATTTTTCCATAACCTTGTTCTCAAAAATAACCAAGTCATTTTGGCTGAAATTAAATAACAATAATTATAATAATCAGCCTGAAACAAACACCAGATGGTTAAAGTTTGTCAAAGTTATAAGCAACTGTCAGCAGCATCTTATAATGGGAAGTGCCGGGCAACCTTACTAATTGGTGGTGTTACCAACCCTTCTTATAATAATGGTTCCGGGTGCTTCATGAGTTTGGCATAATGCATTGCACAGGCTCATGGATTTGAGACAGAACTTGCAATCCTCAGCAAAAAATTGCAGGTGATTACAATTCTGCTGTAGAGGAAATGGCTCTGAATCAAACACATCATTCTTTAAACTGTCCTGCTGAACTATTCAAGCCAGAAAAGGGATTTAAATAGTTGTGGCTGTTTGATGAGTTGGCTATCACTTTGTAATTTTCCTTTTGGTAGCACCTTTCTAGGGCCTTCCAGGAAACTGACGTACTTTTGATGATTGAAAGTTCATTTTGTGACTATATTCTGAGTAAATTTCTTTGTGTGTGTTTGTGCGTAGTAAGTGAATGAAGCTAAATTATAATTCCTGCTCTCTGCCGCTTTTACAGCATCTCAAGCCATGAAGTTTCAAATGGATTTATTGATACTTCGAAAAATATGGAAAAATAAATAATCAGCTGTCACTCTCCATATATGTGCTCTGTTTTCTTTAACATTCTCATGTCAGATTGTATAAACTCCAGCGAGAATCTCTGTGTGCACCGTGCGACTTGGCAGCTTTAATGACACCCATTAACGCTTCTGGCAAAAAATGTTTTGAAAACCCTGATATAACAAATCCTTTGGTGTGTTAGAAATAAAGTGGTTCAAGGTGGCTTACTCCATGGAAAACACGTTTTCCAGGGTGCTGCACAAACAGCTGTAGGCCAGCCTGCTTGTGCTGTATATAAAACTCCACAGTGAAGCCATCTTTCAGTAGTATGAAAATTAATACAGCAAGTCCATTTAAACTCTCTACATCTGTAGCTATAGTTTTTCAAGGTAGTATATTTATTTTACACATTTTTAAGTTAGGGACATTGCTTTTTTGGACTTCCTTTCCCCTCTCTCTGCCCCTTCTCATCTAATTTAACGTGCCTTTTTTTCTTTATGTCCAAAAGAACGATGGGCCAGTGTGTGATCCCAGTCATAGTGGTGTAAAACTCCATTAGAATCCAGTAGTGTTGAGATCAGAATTGGGCCCAGAGTTTACGTAATGAGAAAGTTGTTGTAGAAGCCAGCAGAAGCAAGGAATTCAGATTTAAGGTTGATTCTGGTATAAATTTTTTGCTGGGGAAGATTCCATTGGCTGATTATCCGTTGATCTCTGCACAAGGGCCAGGCAGCAGAAATCAGTTGGAATCTTTCCTGAAAGTTACAGGAAACTGCTTATGATTCAGTTTAGAAGACATTTCTAGATCAGTTCTGCTCATGCATGTGGGGCTTGATCCAGTTCCCACTTGAGTCAATGGAAAGATTCCAACTGTCAGGCATGTGGTTAATGTTAAACTACCATATTAGCTATAGCTTTGTGCTGGGAAAAAAATCTCTGACTATGTGCATTCTAGAACAAGTTGTCGGATTATCTGTGGCAATCTTGATCTTTCCAGCAAAAAGCATAAATGTGTTTCTAAAGATGTTATTCCCAGTTTGTCAACTGCAATGAGGCACCTTGAAGCAACAGCTCCTGCAGTTAAGGTGTAATATAGCTTCACTGTAAAATTGTTCCTTAAAAGTATAATTGATTCAAAATGATCTGTACACATAACTAGCCATGTAAATGCGTCTTCAGTCATTGTTCCCTTCGTATTCTCCCAGTCCTGGTCATTCTTATCCCTTCTTAAATGGATTGTGTCTTGTCGAAAACTAGATTGTAAGGTGGAAGGACATTAGAGTAGGAAGTATTGCCAACTCCAAGAGTTAAAAAATCGTAATTTGGGGTTTCTTTTTATTTGCCTTCTGGTGTTGAGAAGTTTAGGGTGTCAGGCTTTTCTCAGCAGCCATGAAGGGTGGATGTTTACTTTTTCTTTTTAATGAAAGCTGAGATTCTTAGATAATAACCCGAAGCCTGCAGCTAACCTGAAGCCTGCAGCTGGGGCTCTAATGAGACACCAAATGTCACAAAACTTGCAATAAAATTATGAGAGTTGGCAACACTGCAGGATACTCTGGGTGAGATCCTCGCCCTTGCCCCGTTATGCCAGATAAAATCTCTAGTACAACCTAAAGGGGCTCTAAAAGCCCCATCTCCTTCTGCCTGGTATAAGACAGCCCTAAGATTGCCTCCTCAGGACCCCCTTGCAAGCCCCAGTGTAGGAGCACACTGGAGGCAGGAGGAGGCTAGTGCAGTCTCTGGGGGCTGTTCTAATTTAGATAGGCCTCCAAGATTGTAACCGTTATGGTGGGGGCCTCTCTAGCTCAGGTTTGGGAGGACACAAAGGTTGCTTAAAGCATTTTAGCCCCCCTTCACTTTGGGCTGTGAAGTTACTCACTCTCTGTGTTTGTACAATGCCTAGCACAGTAGGTCCTCTGGGTGCTACTGTAACACAAACACGAAATAACAGTAATGAGAGCTGGGACTGAACGGAAACCAGATTCAAATACTCCCAGAGTTAGGAAGTTCTGATCTGATTCTAACTTTGTGACACCAGCGTATCTTATAGATTGTTAGATCCAAATTCTGAGTGATCCGTTAGGGTGAGGACTCCCTGATTGAGTTATCTCCCTCAATGACTATTAGCCGGGAAGGGCAGGGATGGTGTCCCTAGCCTTGGCTTTGCCAGAAACTGGGAATGGGTGACAGGGGATGGATCACTTGATGATTACTAGTTCTGATTATTCCCTCTGAAGCACCTGGCATTGGCCACTTTCGAAAGACAGAATATTGGGCTAGATGGCCTTTGGTCTGACCCAGTATAGCCGTTCTTATGTAGTCAAGGGTGGAAAAAACAGTAAAATGAGTTATACAACATTCACCAATATTTAGTGGAACTGCTTTCAGAACGCCAGCAGAAACAGCTGTAGGGTTCTGCAAACAAAATGCTTCTCACACAAACACTGTGTTTGTCTTTGTTGGTGAAATCCCCTCTTCCAAGGCATTTAAAGCCTTTTATTTGGGAATGCCAGTCAAAAGAACTAGTCCCAGCTATGTGTTGCTCAACGTCCCCACTAAAAAGCTAGGGTCAATCTTTCTGGTATGAGAAAAAGGAGACAATTTAACTTACTACATTTGGAAAGCACTTCTGCCTGCTAGACATTGGGGTCCTGATCCTGCACTGGGATCCCTGCAGGATAACTCTGATGCCCTCTGGAGTGGTATATAGCAGCAACGTCCTGCCCCTGGAGATGCCATTAAAGGATTGGGGTTTAAAGGAGGCATTGTGCTAGCAGTTGTCTAAATTTCCTACTCACGTTTTTTAGTCTGAAGAGTGGAAAGAGAGTCAGGCTATAGGAGCGACGTAGTTTGGTGAGGGACCTAAGGCTCAGGAATGTAGGCTCTGGGCAGGCTACTGCCACATGAACACATTAGAAGTTTGGCGTGCAACACTGGCCTCTCAGCATGTTTAAAAACTCGTCTTCTACATCGCTTAGTGCTAATAGAACACAGGTAGGAACTATTTCCCTCGTAACCACATCACAGCCCGTTTTGCAGTTGCAATGTGAAAGTGGGGCAGATGCAATGTAAAATCTTGTCTGGATATAGGAATAGGTGCATTCCCGTGCATGTATACAGTGCAGTTTACAAGTGCTTCATTTAAGCTCTCTGAGATTTGCACTGATTCAACATCTGGATTTAGTGCTTGAATTTCTGGGTAACACAGCTTAAATGGTACATAACATTACATGCATAGGCATAGATCACAGAACTACCACAAGCCCTGGGCAAGTGGTAGTGTGCAGTTGTTCCAGGAGCAGACTGACTCAGAATCACAACTCAGTCCTTGTTTGACCTCATTTCCAATGCATCTTACTTTCCCCTCTCTGTTGGCTGGTATGTTATGCGGGGGTAGAACCAATGCCCCGTCCTGCCCTGGCTGGTCCCCTGTACATAGGAGAGAGAGTCGTGGCCCTGCATGGTTGGAGGGTGCCTTGTTTTTTTCGTACTCCTTTGTATAGATGCATACGGTGGTTCACTATAGAGCCATAATGACTGCTTAGGAGCAATATGCAAAATGTCCTTCTTCCTCCCGGAAGAAGACCTGGAACCTGGGTCCAGACTGCCAGAGGGGGAAAGAGGCACCTTAGAATGTGATTCACAAAAAGCTGGCATGGTTGGTGGGGAGCTGCCTCAGGTACCCAATGGGAGACGTTGATGAAAGGGATGGGTGCTAAGCCTGCTTCTCTTTTGGAGATAGGTGCCTACGTCCAGGTTGCAGGGAGGTGCCTATCTCTGCTAGCGTTCCACAGCTGGGAACCCATGTCCTGGAGTCAGGTGGCTTAGGCATTACTTGTGAGAATGAGTTAGGCTCTTGCCTTACTTCATACAAAATGGCAGGAGGAGGAGGTGGTGATGAACTTACCTGGCATGAGAGAGACCCAAGTTCAATTTCCCTCCCCCCGCATCTCCTCACTCCCATCAGAAATGTCTATCTTCCCTGTGGTTCATGAGTCACAGTGGGGCTTAGTCAGGAGACAGGTGACTGGATGCCTAGAGTGAGGCTGCAGTGTATATGCTGAGAAGGAAGCTCGTACCCAGAGGGAATTTTTACCCTGAAAATTTAGGTGCTGAGTTTAGGCAGCTACAGGGTTTGGCAGGAGTTTTGTGAACTGCAGTGGAGCCTAAAACTGGGATTTAGGTGCCTAAGTCTGGGGTTTAGGCATCTGAGTACCTATGTGAATCTAGCCCTTGGTATTCAGAGATGCTGAGCACTTGTCTGGAAAAATGCACTTAGGTATCTAAGTGTGGATTTAGGTGCCTCACTTTAGGTGTTCACATATGAAAATGCTAGCCTTATAGTTAGGGCCCTACCAAATTCACGGCCATGAACATGCATGATGGACCGTGAAATCTGGTCTCCCCCTGTGAAATCTGGTCTTTTGTGTGCTTTTACCTTATACTTTACAGATTTCACAGGGGAAGAGCAGCATTTCTCAAATTGGGAGTCGTGACCCAAAAGGGAGTTGCAGGGGGGTCACAAAGTTATTTTAGGGTATTGCCACACTTACTTCTGCACTGCTTTCAGAGCTGGGCAGCCAGAAAGTGGTGGCTGTTGGCTGGGCACCCAGCTCTGAAGGTAGTGCCCTGCCAGCAGCGGCTCAGAACTAAGGGTGGCAATACCATACCATGCCACCCTTACTTCTGTACTGCTGCCTTCAGAGCTGGACTCCCGGCCAGCAGCCACCACTCTCCAGCTGCCAAGCTCTGAAGGTCAGCAGCAGCGCAGAAGTAAGGTTAGCAGTACTGCAACCCCCACTACAATGACCTTATGACTTCCCCCCCACAACTCCTGTTTAGGTCGGGACTGCTACAATTACAGAACCGTGAAATTTGATTTAAATAGCCGAAATAATGAAATTTACGATTTTTAAAATCCTGTGACCGTGAAATTGGTAGGGCCCTACTTATAGTGTAACTAAAAATTAAAAAAAAAAGCCGCCTGTAATATGATGTACCTAGCTGTCATGTTACATGTATGAGACTTGGTCCTGTGTTTAAATTTGGTGAGCGGAGCAGGCTCTTGTCAAAAGTGTTCAAATAAATAAACCTCTGCCAGAACAGAACTGTCTCTGGGTTGAAACCTTGTATTCCAAGGTGCAAATTTTACATCCCAATTATAAACCTTTGGAGGTAGGAGTTTATAATGGAAATACTGACAGACCCTGAAGTACAGTGTCATGAACAGCAACTATAATACATGCATTTAATTGGATAGTTAATAAATGTTGCTCCCTTTATAAAAGGCTCTGAGGCAGTCGTATACACAGAGAAGTAACTTTCAGCAAAGAAAGAGGTAGAGGACAGGTAGAATGTTCTTACTCTCCTTTGATAATATAGAGACTGGAGAGTGGAGGCTATTAATCCCATCTATGTCTGTGGTGTATAAACGTGGTATGCAGAACATATATATATATATATATAAGACTCATGCACTATATATATATTATTAAATATTTATGTATTGATATATATTCTTTCCCTATTTGTGTGCTTTCCTCTGAAATATTAGTCAATATGTAGGGGGTTCTTAGTATATTTTGTAACAAACTTACTCTCAAAGCTAATTGTGGTGTATTTATAGCCCATAGAGGTGGTTCTCATTTCTGATCAGGACTTTCCTTGGGAATGTACTAATAACCACAGGTTCCAAGAGGCTAAACTGATACTAATACCAAGGAATTCAAAACAAAACTCGCAGGAGATCAACATAAAAGCACTGAATGGAACAGACAAACTCTTTAGGATAAAAGAGATGCTCACACATGTGTAGGTGGGGAAATATATTTACTTTTGACTATTTTGACATTCCTGCTGTATCCTTTTTTGCTTAGCTTTTTGGATGGGAATACATTTTGGGTATATTAAATTTGTTTTAATGTATGAACCAGATATGGTTAGAGCCCGATCCAAAGGCCAGTGAAGTAATATGCAGTATCTTGAACTTGGGTTACATTCCTTTTACTCTGTGTCTTTTTATTTGCATTTTTCCCTAAAAATATGTTAAAAATGGAGGATTTAGAGACTATTTTAAATAGAGTATTGTGCCTTTCTTTGAAGAACTAGTACATAACTTCAGTAACCGTAAAAATCCAGTGCTTGATGGTGTGGTATTACCAACATAGGATTAATTCCTGCCCTGTTCCACACTGATAATCAAAAGGGAACATCAGAAACCTCTTCTCTAGATACAAGCAGCAGGGCGGGATCTCCCCCCTAGCACTAAGGAGCATGGTAGCTGTTTGGCCTAGCTAGTGCTCCTTCCTAAGCTAGACCAGTGCATGCTGGGCTCCTGTTAGGAGTGCACATCACAGCTGGTATTTCATCCATTTCTGCAGAATGGTAGAATTCTCCTTCTGGTAGAATTCTCGTAACTGCATAGCACTGGGTAGCATCTCTGCTCCCTCTTCTTCTGTCATCCAAAGTAGGGTTTTGCTTGTGATCTGTGGGGAAATCTTGTCATAAATGGATGCAGACGTGGAGTTGAGTCCCTAACCCCTTATTCACTTTACTCAGACAAAATGTCACTTGACTTGATTGAAAATTATGCCTGAGTAAGAACTGAGTACACAAGGACTTCAGGATTTTACCCTCAGTGACTAGACAAAAAAACCAAAACAAAACACCAAGCCATAGTTACGTACTTTCTGTTCATTAAAGCAGTTTTACTGAAAAATTCCTCCACTACTCAAAGGGGAATGTAAGTAAATGAGTAGTTTTTTTCATTGTTAATGATAATTCTTGTGAATTACTATGGAAATTCAGGTTTCCCGGACAACAACAAAAGAAAATCTGAACTGCAGAAAATCCCACTAACAATGTTGATATTGTCTTTAAGAAAGTTTTTTTTCCTTGAGCAATCCCAATTTTAAATTTATCCCTGTGAGAGAACCTACGTATCTAAGTTACATGCCGTTTAATTCTGTTCTGTTCAAGCATGGTATGCTTTAGACTTTTTAATTTAAATATTTCAAAGAACCAATTTATGGCAGAGGTGTTACTTTCCTTCTTAAGTACATATTATGCATTTTTTATTACAATTTTGCTACAGCCAAATGTCTCTTAAAGCGTGATTCACAAACCACTTCACTGCTCTTCAAGAATGAAAAACAAAGAATATACACTCAGAACGTGACTTACCTTCTGAAATGTTGCAAAACCATAGAAATTAGGGTAATTTAGACCTAGTTCTTATTTTTAGGTTTCAAAGTATTTTGGCATTTAGTTTATTTGGTTTGATGATTATCATTTGATGTAGTTGTGGTTATTTAAAAACACTGTCTCCATGACAGCCTTGTAAATGAACCTTTTGACTCATGCACTTTCTCTTCCTTTTAAAAATAAATCCTATTCACAGAAGAGGGTTATGCGCTTGCAAGGGAAAGTGTATGCAATTTCTTATACTGTGGACAACACTCTGTATGTAGTTTAACCCTTGATTTTTATTGAGTAACGGTGAATGTGACACTGCATGTTTTCTTGTGATTCAATGGGAAAATTGATCCATACATGATGGGCTCAATAATAGGGTGCATCTTAGGAAATAGGTTTATACAGGAAAAAAACCCACAGTGGTCCCTGGGAACACACACAAACATCATTTGTAACAGAAATGAATTGGTTGGATGTTCATGACAGGCAGTTCTCATGGAAAACTTTGGACACAGGGGACCAGACCAATTCAGACCCTGAGCTGTATCTAAGCTGCTCCGTTTTACACTGGTTGCCTATGGTGCCAAGCTGGATATTTCTAGGTCTGTCTAGTCCAGCAGCCTATCTCTGACCAATTCCAGCTGCGTTAGAGGAAGTTACAAGTAACCCTGCAGTACAGTTGTAAAATAACCAGCTCTTAGGAGAATCTGCTAGTCCTTGTCTAAACTAGGGGCTTGTCTACACTGCCGCTTAAGTCAATGTAACTTATGTTATTCAGAGCTGTGAAAAAGCCATCCCCCACCCCAAGCAATGCAAGAACATCGACCTAAGCGCTGTCCACACCAGTGCTAAGTCGGTGGGATACACTCTCCCACCAACATAGCTTCCGCCTCTCGTGGAGGTGGAGTAATTATGCTGATGGGAGGGTCCTCTCCTGTTGGCATAGTGCGTCTTCACCAGACATGCTACAACGGCACAGCTGCATCAGTGCAGCTGCGCCGATGTAGTGCGGTAGTGTAGACTAGTCCTAGATTTTAAAGTGTGATGTTAAACTAAGGGGGAACCCTAAGCTTTAATGTGACCAATTTAGCACATGTTAAAGGCAACATGCCTCATCTAGACCAAACTTTTGTAATTTGTTATTAGCCCATGTTAGCTAACACATTCTAACTTCACTCCTTAAATCCTAGTTTAGCCAAGATCTTTGAGGTTGGATCATGCCCAGAAGCCTGAGCATTTATATTGCCTTTTTCTATCCTATCTAATATAATTCTGCATATTCCTGTTATCCATTTAAATGTCTAACCTTTTGTTTGAATCCTACTGAGCTCTTGGCTTGGTGTCTTGTGTCAGAGAGTTCCACAGGTTAATTATGCTCTGTGTAAAAAGCATTTCCTTTTATCAGTTTTATATTTGGTGTCTTTTCATTTCACTGAACATCCCTTTTTCTTATGTGGAAAGGTTAATTTATTATCACATGTTTACAGTTCGTTGACATTTCTTTTCATTTTCTATTTTGCATTTTTGCATTGCGTTGTTATGCCCTGTTTAAAAACTGCCACTTTTCACTCCAGAGATGTCTGCATTTCATTGCTTGGTGCAGTGATCATTCTTTATATAGTTTGCAATTTAATTTTAGTGCCTTTGAATCTTTGCATGGAAGGCATTATACTACATAAATGACAGTCACTAAATATGAATGAATTATTATTTATCATCACATCAATTTAATTGGACCTGAATATAAGTGGGGATACTGTAACAATAGCATGGTTAGGTCTGCCAGATTTTGCCACCTTAATACCATCAGCTCCTCAGTTGTTAGCCAGATCAGGTGGTTTCAAATATCTATTGAATGATAATATTTAATTGTAGTGTAGTAGTAGAGAGAGGCCCCAACTAAACTCAGAGCATACGTGCTGTAGTAATATATAATGAGAGTCAGTCCTTGCCCCCCAAAAGCTTACAATCTAAATGGACAAGGCTGACAAATGATGGGAAAAAGGAAGTCTTATTATCCCCATTTTACAGATGGGGAACTGAGGCACAAGGTGGGTTAAGTGATTTTTCCAAGGTTACATGGGGTGTCAGTGGCAGAATCGGGAACTGAACACTGATCTGCCTTAGCCATAGGACTGTCTTTTTGCTTTTTTGAACATATCAGGCCACAATGGGTACAGTGCATAGCTGATTCACCCACAAAGAGAATTTTTCTTTTGAAAATCAGTACAAGCTAATATTATGTTCAGATCTGGGAATAGAGTCGGACTGAGGTAAACTTAGGGGAGGAAGGCTATTGTTTAAGGCTTCCTGCAGGGAGCTTGCCAGTCATCCTTGGTGGAAAAGACTGATATTGTAGTTAAGCATTTTCTTAGTAGGTGTCGCTGTGCTGTACTGTATGTCTTCATGGAACTAAGGGGCTGCGTGTATGTTTGCTCAGATATCTGAAGAAATGAATCATTTAATGCTTTAGAATTAGGAATAGGCTCTGCATGTGCTGAGTCATAACCAGGGATCCTAGAAATCCATTTCCCGTGTAAAAATCCCATGTGGAATTTGCATTTTTACAGATTTCAGAGTAGCAACTGTGTTAGTCTGTATTCGTAAAAAGAAAAGGAGTTACTTGTGGCACCTTAGAGACTAACAAATTTATTTGAGCATAAGCTTTCATGAGCTACAGCTCACTTCGTCAGATGCATTCAGTGGAAAATACAGTAGGGAGATTTATATACATAGAGAACATGAAACAATGGGTGTTACAGTGTGTATGGTAACACCCATTGTTCCATGTTCTCTATGTATATAAATCTCCCCACTGTATTTTGCACTGAATGCATCCGATGAAGTGAGCTGTAGTTCATTTTTACAGAGAATCTTTAGTTTTTACATTTGTGAAAAAATAAAAACATATATTAACTATTAACTGAATTTTAGTGAAAGTACCAGTGTCACGTATTTAGTGCGCGCAACCTCTCCCTCTTGTGGTTGATTTCTGAATGCGCTTTAAATTTACAAAAAGAAAAGGAGTACTTGTGGCACCTTAGAGACTAACCAATTTATTTGAGCATAAGCTTTCGTGAGCTACACCTCACTTCATCGGATGAAGTTGCATCCGATGAAGTGAGCTGTAGCTCACGAAAGCTTATGCTCAAATAAATTGGTTAGTCTCTAAGGTGCCACAAGTACTCCTTTTCTTTTTGCTAATACAGACTAACACGGCTGTTACTCTGAAACCTTTAAATTTACAGTGGAACCCCATTTATCTGATCTAATTGGGACTGGGTCCAGATGGATAATCAAAAATTGGGATAATCAGGAGAACTGGCAAAGAGCTTTCTATCCCTTATTTTAAGATTGGGGTGACGAGGCTCGGTTGGTCAGCCCCAGGGGGCTGGGGGGGGTACAGGGGGGGAAGGGTCTTGGGCAGTCAGCCCTGTGGGTATGGGTCTCAAGTGGTCAGCCCCAGGCATCTGGTGGTATGCTTAATATAGAAAGCTAGAGAATGGAGGCTTGGATAAACAGGGTTCTACTGTAAAACATTGTGTTTAGCTGATACCTATTATATCGTGGCTAGGGAAACTAAAGTTCAGCATTTCATTTTAATCATGGAAAAACTTGGATTTTTATCTTCTTTTTTATTGGATAATTTTGTTTTTTTTATCACAGAAAACTAGGACCCCATGTCATAATCTCCATAATTAGCACCATTGGAAATCCTGCTTGATGTTGAATCTTTTCCTTATATTTTCAAGAATGTTTTAAAAATGAGGAATGGGAATATAAGGATTACCTTTCCTGTTAGAATACATTTCTGGATGACTATTAATATGTGACTTCATCTACCAGAGTGGGGTTATAATCAGTTGGAAATACACAGCCAGAGCGTCTTTTAGCCCTTGTGAAAAATGAATTGTAATAAAACCAAATGGAAGGAAAAATCACATCTATTCATTAATAGAGCATCATTTAGATGGCTATGATATAAATGATAGCCCAGGAGAAATCCCTGTGTTTGTCCAGAGTTCTGAAGACACTTCAGAATAGCTTGAGATAAGCCAAAATCACAAAGTTCAGATCCAGACTGGGATATGGTCTGAACTTCTCAATAGTTTGAGGTGTTTGAATTTGTATTTCCAGTTCCCATCCACTGAAGAGAGAGGCCTGAAGCACCAGGCTTGGGTCTGCAGCCCAGTTTTGAAAAATTCAGCATCAGTCCCAATCATGGATCAGGCCTCCATTGTGCTATGAACTATCTGCTTCTTAACGTATGTGCAGTGTGCCTCAGGTGGCCTGTGACCAGAATTCATTACCGCATTTGGTCCGCTGGTTGGATCATTCGCTTCCCTGGCCAGGGGTGGGTACTATACAAACACATAATAAAAAGAAAAGGAGTACTAATGGCACCTTAGAGACTAACCAATTTATTCGAGCATAAGCTTTCGTGAGCTATAGCTCACTTCATCGGATGCATTCAGTGGAAAATACAGTGAGGAGATTTATATACACACAGAACATGAAAAAATGAACATGAAAAAATGTTCTGTGTGTATATAAATCTCCTCACTGTATTTTCCACTGAATGCATCCGATGAAGTGAGCTGTAGCTCACGAAAGCTTATGCTCGAATAAATTGGTTAGTCTCTACGGTGCCACAAGTACTCCTTTTCTTTTTGCAAATACAGACTAACACGGCTGCTACTCTGAAACCTGACATAATAAAAAGACAATCTCTGCCCCAAAGAGCTTACAATCAAAGTATAAGTTAAAAGACAAAAGGTGGATACAGATAGACCCATGGGGAAGTAAAAGAAAACAGTGAGTCAGTCCTGGTTAGCATGATAGCGGTGGTCATGGCCATTCTGCTTCCTAACTGTCATTTAATTTTTGCTAGGTATCACAGCAGAGAAGAGTTTTAAGAAGGGATTTGAAGGAGGATAATGAGGTAGCTCTGTGGATATTTATGGGGTGCTCCTCCCAAGCATGCATGTTTGAAAATCCAGCAAGTGGTTTGATGAAGGCTGGCATCATTGATAGAGTGAAGGGGGGAGTGGGGCATCCTTTCAAAAGTGTGTAAGACATGATAGTATGATGGGGGTAGGCCGGGAAGGGTCCTGAAGGTGGAGTAATGAGTAGTTTATGTTTGATGCAGTGGAGTAGTCCCATTGACTCCAATTAGACCCTGACTCAGAAAATTTCACTTTCCCCTTTCAAAAAAACCCAACCAAACATAAGAAACAAACAAACAAACAGTTTTCATATAGTTATTCCTGTGCCCCAAGTTGTGAAGACACCTTAGCACCATTTGAAAGAGCACATTCAAAAACAAATATCCACTATTAATTCTTCTCTGGATTCTCATGTGGTTTCAAATATAGCATAGCCTTGTTGGCCCTCATTTTCAGAAGTAGTTTCTTGTTCTTTGTGATGTATAGAGCTGCATTTTATAGTTGTAGAAACCGCTCCCACTTAGTCTCCATTTTGTTTCATTTGGTTCAATTTTGTGACATCACAGTGACATCCAGTAGTTAACAGCCGCACTGAATTCTCAGCTAAAGGCTGTAGTTTTCTTTTCCTTTACCACAAAATTGTTTAAGTAAAACCAGTAATTCATAAAAAGGGTTTAGATTGGCAGAATTTGAGGCTGGAGTCTTCTCTCCATCCACCAGTCATGTATGGCATAGGCAGTGGGACTGAAAGTTTCCTTTTGTGTTGTTCGATCACTTATGTTGAATTATCTGATTGTTTCAGTCCAGTACCTAACAGATAGATGTCTGCATCACAGAAGAGTATTATAACAATTGGGAGTAATTGGCACTCTTCTTGCAGTCTGAGTTTAATTTGCTGGGAGATTAGACTGTTCCTCTCATCCCTAGGGGGTGTCTTTTAGAACAGAATTAAAAATAAAAGAGAGATACAATATTTATGGGGGACTGTTGGGAAGCTTGCTCTTCTGTTGCTAGACTTGCTCTATGGCTAAGTAGAGGGCATCCATCTCCAGTGCTGTCAAACAGCACTTCTCATGAATGCGACATTCGTAACTTCCTCTTCTCCATTTCAAGGCATCCTTAGTGCTTTTAGTGCATCCAAGTAGCCAGTGCTACTAGCCATGTTGTACCTAAGCATCCAGGGGGGGAATGGTATGGGAACTGCAGTGGATTATTTCCTAGACTGAAAGGAATCGAATGGCAATTACAGCAGTACAAATTACTGTATCCCTGAACTGTTGATCCAGTCAGCAGTTTCATGTAATTTTTTCATGGGGAATAGGAAGTGCACCTATAACAGATCTTAGATGTGCCTCTTCTTTATTTTTGTAGGACCGTGAAGCTAAACACAAAGGTAGAGGCATTGTTCATGAAACGTCTCACATTGGAGATGGATGTTCTCTCCTCCTTAGACTGCTAGCATAGCTTGTGTATTTACTGCTCTTCTTCTAACTGACAGTTACTCCTGATCATTTTGGAAGATCTTGGAGCCCTGAAATAATCATGGGGGCCTTATTGTGGTTCTGCCATTTCACCTACTGTACTTCTGAGGAGAACCCTTCTTTCTTAGGGAGCTGAACCGTCACAGTAGCCTCACTCACTTTTATTGACTGGTGTTGAGAAGATGCAGCTGAAAAAACCCTGTGAGGATGCAAATTAAGAAAACTGTTGGGATAAAGTAATATTCACTCTCTTTCATGCTCATAAACTTTCCACTTCGTCACCTCTTGCAGAGCATGGGGTGTGATAATATTGAAAAATAAAGCAATTAGGTAACTGGGATTCCATCCTTCAAGATGGTTTAGATTAAGAGTACGGTATGGTGTCTCTGAAACTGCAAGCCATAGCTCTGGATAGCATGATGGATTAATTGGGACACTGGTCTGTAGGAGGTCATCCTGTGATACTGCTTGCCAAGCTTGCTATGCTCTTCTGGGAGAGCAAGATACTGTGAGGGTTATCACATAGAGAACCTTATTTAGGCCAGAAACCAGCCCTGGCTCTTATGCATCTCCAGTGCACATATGAAGGCTTGGAGGGATACATTCCTGGTGCTAACTAGGACTATGGGGTTCTGGGATCCTTATGAAATCTACTCAGTAGCAGTCCATAGCCCCAAAGGGATGTAGTCAGCCAGCTTGGGAAGTGGCTAGGTCTCCATACCTCTGTGCATATTGCCATCTACCACCAGGACTGGGTGGCAGCATGCCCGTTCTGGATGAGGGGTGGTGCAGAGAGAGCATATGTTTCTCCTTGTAGAGGCAGCAGTGGGGAGCACTGCAGAGTGAGTTACTTCAGATCCCTGGCCAACCTACCTTGCACAGGCAGAAGAGTTTAGAATCTTCACCTTCCACCACTACTGCTCAAGGATGGAGTTTTGCCCTTGGAGTTTTACTGAGATGCTTGTCACTTAAAGCAATGTATTTCCAGGAAACAGTCTTGGCTCCTCTATGTCCTAATTTAAGTTCTGGACAGAAGGTGCAATCACACAGACACTGATAAGGCTGTTAAGGTTTACCATATGCACTTTCAGGAAGAAAGTCAGCCATTGTGTCAGAGAACATCAATCTCTGTGGGCATCATTTCCCAATTGGTCAGAGAACGTGTGTGCAAGGTAGATGTAGTTAAAGGAAATGACCTTCATTTTGGGATGAACAAGGCTCCATGAGGCAAATTACTGTTGGCATCCAGGGCAGAAGAGGGCATGTCTTTATTAGCTTCATGTAGAGCTGCTTTTGAGGCCTCCATAAATACATTTTGTGGCATTACATGCTGGATGTGTCTGCTTGCTGTGAGGCTGCGGTTGATACCCATGTAATCTAGGTTGCCATTTCGAGGAAATTCAAGTAATCTGTCAGTTCAATGGGTTCCGCTATGATATGCCACCTATCTGGGCTGTAGAGGGGACATAGGTGTAATCATTTATCTGCCAATTTGGTTTCTCCAAATCTTGCTATACTAGCCCAGATATCCCACCTGGTTTCCTTAAGTTGCACGCTATGGTAGTTTGTTGTGGTGGTGGTGGTTATTGCTGAATATTGAATACTATCATGCTTCCTGAGCCAGCAAGCCCTTAATATAAGAGAGATACTCTCAGAGCCCTGAGCATTTCTGCCTCCTTTTACTAGTACAGCTAAGTAACTCACTTGTATAAATTGGAGTAGGAGGCTCTGGAGTAACCAAATTAAGAGGTGACGGGCTACAGATTAACCAGTAACAGGCTGTTTGCTATCCACTGAGACATCTGACCTTTTCTGGAATGATGCACGCAACAATGCCCAGAAAGAAACTCTTGAGAGCCAGAAATAAGGTGTTGGTGGAGGAATGAGCAAGCAGAGAAGATAAGATTGAGCCTGGACTTCAGAGCATGTTACAAAACTTGCCTTTTTCCAGAAGTCTGCTTGAAAGAGACGAGGAGAACAAACAATGAAAAAGACGCAGTCACGAAAAAGCTGCTCAGTTTTGGCTTTTTCCAGACTTAACATGAATAGAAAAATTTCTGCTTAAAAGAATCCATTGTAAACACTTAGAACAAACAAACAACTTCCTTTCCTCTTGAGGGTTTGCAACCCAAATATTACAGCTTTGTTTTAGTGCATGAAAAATTGCGAGTGAAATTGAATAGAAACCTGCTGTAAACAAAAGTGAGATTGACTAGTTGATTTCATTGCCCATACAAAAAGCAGACAAGCAAGGTAATTTGTGTTTTTCTTCTGACAGAGTCCCTTTAACTTTATTATATTTGTAATGTACAAATTAATGGTTGCCAAAGCAGGGTTGTAATATTATATTGTAACTGCTCTAATATAAACCTTGATCGTTTATTTAGTATTAAGACACTGCTAGTGAAAGCAGTTCTATTATTCAAAACAAATGAGTCTTTACCGTGACTTATAAGTAGGTTAGATACATTTATAATGTGTTGTCCTCTTCATAAAACAAGGTTGCACCTTATTGCACTCATCAGCATTGTGGTTTAGTGAGTAACAATGTTACTTTGAATCCAACTGAAGAAAACCCACTAAACTTCTTCCTATTAAAGAATAATGTTAATTGGTTAGTGTATATAGAAGAAGGTTATATGGCCCATTGACTTTATATAGATTGAAATGCTAAGCAGGGCTAAGTAGAAGCATCAGTAGGGAATAGAGGGTAAGCGCTCATCAGTTTTATGTTCTCTTTCCTATTTACTGCTTACCCCTTACAGTGTTTTACAACAAGATAAACAAAGTTTTCCTCAGTGCTTCGTAAATAAAAGTGTATCTATTTTTGTTGATATTATTGAGAAATCAGCTTTTGAGGATGTGACATTTAGAAAGATGATGTCTGGAAAAATAGTTAGGATGTTATCTTAGAAGAATCACCTGAGAGCATCCAGTCCAGTTAGACCACACAGTCTACTAGTCAAGATCCTCATGGGTGATAGGTCCACCAGTTGCTATTAGCCAAGATGGTCAGGGATGCAACCCCATGCTCTGGGTGTCCCTAACCCTCTGACTGCCAGAAGCTGGGACTGGATGACGGGATGGATCATTCGATAATTGCCCTGTTCTGTTCATTCATTCTGAAGCATCTGGCTCTGGCCACTGTCGGAAGGCAAGATCCTAGGCTAGATGGACCATTGGTTTGACCCAGAATGGCCATTCTTATGTTCTCACGATCCTCTTCCAGTACAAGAGGCAGCTCTTTCAAGGGCAAATGGGATGCTTATTTTGTAGTCATGGGAGAAGCATCAAATAGACTGCCAATATGATGGTACTTCCACGCATTTGTTAAACATATTTCTGATGACTAAGAGTCTGATTCTCCACTGCCTTACATTTTGTCTAGTCATTTACATCCAGGCAAGATGAGTGTAAAATTCTGATGTGGTACACTCACTTTGCTCTGATATAAATGACAAAGAACAGGTCACTGAAGAATCAAGACCTAAGAGCCTAACATTTTCCTCTCATGTGAGTTTTACACCTGATTCCAATGGAGTTATTTCTGATTGATATGGGTGTAAGTGAGATCAGAAGCAGGCCCTAAATTTCTCTTTCTTAATCTGTATTTGAAAAGATACTAGCATCGGACTGTGTTCTAGGATTTGATTCTCATTTAAACAATGGTCCTTTTAAACTATTCTCATACTTTAAGTGAGCCTTAAACTAGGGATAAATGTAATTCATGCCTAATGAATTTCCATGTTAATTGCATGTATCTGAATGCGGAATTTGATCTAGAGGCTGTATCCAACTGACACCCGTTCACAAGACCCTTTATAGATGTCTGCTGGCGGAGACCTGGCATATCATGTATGTGTTGTGCAACAAGAACCAACTTCCCTTTACTTATTTATTGCACACAGTTTAAACCAGGGCCTAATTGCAATGTCTCAAACAGCTTTAAAGAAACTTCTTAATAAGATGATGAACATTGAGGACCCATCCTATTCCCAATGAAGTCAGTGGTAAAATTTTATTGACTTCAAGAAGGACAGGATTGGATCTTAGAACACCTGTCTTTATTTGTCATATTTCAATAGGGATTAATCCTCTGAAGTCCACTCTCAGCTCACTTTGACTTAAAATCAAAGGCTTTTAAAATTAGTTCCTTTTTAATCCATTGATGACTTCAGTGGGAGTTGAGGGAACACTGCACCCTGCAGGATTGGACCCAGAAATAGGAAGAGCTTCTTATTGTATGCTATGCAACTGATCCCCAAGCAAAATGGGTTTCATTCAGGGTTAATGGAGAGAAGCTTTCTCATAAAGAGCTCCTTTTTCCATTGCCTGGTGTTGATGTAGTGATGGACCTGACCCATTATAGCCATTTGCTGTCTATAGGAAGTAAGAAGAAGAAACAAATGACTGAGTTCAACCAGTAACTCCCTCCCCCCGGCAATCACTGGAGAGTGATTGTGTGGGATACACACAGCTGGTCCTAATGGCTGATTCCCCGCTCAATGTTCTAGTGGGAATTCAGCATAGATGAATAGCCTGGAACCATGTGCTTTACTGGTACAGCATTATGCTTGAATCTAAGGAAACAATTTTCCTTGTTTCTGGGGATTTTCTGGCTATGCAAGTATGTGTGGAGCTGGGATGCAGTGATGGTAGAAGGGGAGTCAGGAAAAAAAGTGAAGAGCATTGAAAAATAGTGGGAACTTCCCAAAGGGTGTAAATTCTTCCTGTTTTCCTCTCTGCCCTCTTCCCCTACACAAAAACACACATCTTCATTAAATTATCCATAATCAACTGCAGTTCAGACATCAGTCATTTGCTTCCATTTTAGATACATCTCTTACTCTGCATGTTCCATTCACTCTTCTCTTTCTCCTTCCGTTAAAAACCTAATGTTAAATTATTTGGGGATATTAACACCCTAGTAAGGTGTGCAGATGTAAAGCACAATTGCAAAGCAGGTAATTCATGCTCTTAATCAACTCCAGTTCTCCCTATTATTAGTGAGCAATGAACTAATTTTTCTGACTATACTGTATGTCAAATATATAACATGACATACCTTGGTATATAATTGTTGTTTAATTGTTTTATTCTTTCTGTTGAAACTGATGGGGGGAATAAAATGTCAATACTCCCCATGTAATTGATGGCTCATTCCTTTCATGTATTAACAAGGATTAAAACATCAATTTAATGACAATAGTATGACATTTTAGCTACTTGACCTGGGCTTCATATGATAGCACAAACTGGTGGGTGGAGGAACTCGGTTCCTCTTATTAAAGTGAAATTAGTTAGTTTTAATATTTATATGAGGAAAAAAAGAACAAAAGAGAGAGGATGAGTTTCCCTTGTCTAAATATTTGCCATTTAAGACCAGTATTTGGCAAATGATGATTACGAAGGTGTATTCACTGAAATTTGCAGTGTTGTTGTAGCTGTGTTGATCTCAGGATATGAAAGAGACGAGGTGGGTCAGATATCTTTTATTGGACCTACTTCTGCTGTTGAGAGAGACAAGCGTTCGAGCTTCATAAAGCTCTTCTTCAGGTCTGGGAAAGGTAATCAGAGTACTCATGGTCACTGAAATGTTATTTATAGTAGCGGGCAGGGCAACCAGCACTCAGAAATTTACTGGTCCATCAGCGGGCTTCTCCAGGTATTGTCTGGAACCTTGAGGCACCCTCTAATCCATCCTCCTACACTTGGAAAGCCCAGTTTGTTATACTCTCCATGATTGCAGGTGAGGAGGTTTACAGCTTATTGCTGCTGCTCTTTAATCACATGAAAGGTTGCAACTGAGTGAAGGGAGGTACTCTCTGACCTCATCTATGCTGGGGATTTCAGCCATGGGTGACTAGTATCCAGCCTAACCACTAATCCAGCTGCATCCCTGCAAACTCCTAGTGTAGACAGGGTAAATTGTTATAAGTCTCCCTTTACTGGGATAAACAACAGTCTTGCAAATTACTGTTCATAGCAGCTTAGCCTGTGTATATAATAGGGATGAGATTTTGTGCCCTTAGAATGACTCGAGATAACTGGTGGAGAATTCCCCTTACATGCAGGAACCTCTGCTGGCAAAGGCAGCCCTGCTGCTTCCTGCACCAGATGTGACCCAATCCTTGGTGTAAGGGGACGGAGCGGGTTTGTTACTCGTATTCCAGCACGGCATGTAAGTGGGAGGTGGTAGGGCCATAATAGACCTTATGCCAGTGGTGGAAGTTAGTTAGGCTTCTGTTCTAATTTAGCTGGGGTCAGGTGGCTGAGGAACAGGGAACCACAATCAGCTCCCTGCAGCCACCACTCTCCAAGTGGAGCTCAGACATGATGGAGAGTCAGGACCCACATATTTGTTTCCTGTGGCTGTATTTGGAAGAGTTGGTAAAATACAAATACTAAAAAATACTAAATTTCTCCTCTTTACCGTAACAATGTCCTCTTTACTGTAACAATGTCTCAGTCCTTTTCTTTCTTTAACAGGGTAACTGATTTGGTGGATAGGGGGAATGCAGTGGACATAATATACCTGGACTTCAGCAAGGCTTTTGACGGCAGTCCCACATGACATTCTCATGAGTAAGCTGGAGAAATGCGGGCTCAACAGAACTACCATTAAGTGGATACATAATTGGTAAAACAACTGCAAACAAAGAGTAGCTGTTAATGGAATGATGTCGGATTTGCGGGAGGTCTCCAACTGGGATTTGTTCTGGATCCGGGATCTGTTCTGGAGCCAGTGTTTAACATCTTTTGTAATGACCTGGATATAGGTATAGAGAGCAGACTGATCAAGTTTGCAGATGACACAAAGCTAGGGGAGGTTACCAGGACTTTGGAGGATAGAGCTAAGATTCAGAGGGATTATGATGAATTGGAGAACTGGGCTATAGACAACAAAATGAAATTCAACAAAGACAAGTGTACGGTGCTACGCTTAGGGAAGACAAACCAAATGGACAAATACGAATGGGGGAAAAATGGCTTGGCAGCAGTACTGCTGAGAAGTATCTGGGAGTTGTGGTGGATCATAACCTCAACATGAGTCAGCAATGCGATGCTGTTGCAAAAAAAGCAAATGCTTTTTTTGGTGGTATTAACAGAGGCATAGCATGCAAGTCACAGGAGGTGATAGTACTGATTAGGCCTCAGCTGGAGTACTGTGTCCAGTTTTGGTCACCAACATATAGAAAGGATGTAGAGAAACTGGAAAGAATCCAGAGGTGAGTGACAAAGATGATCAAAGGGATGGAACTCAAGCCACATGATCAAAGGCGGAAGGGACTGGGTATGTTTAGTTTGAAAGAGAGGAGATTAAGGGGGGATATGATAGCGGCCTTCGGATACTTGAAAGGCTGCCATAAAAAGATGGAGAAAAGTTGTTCTCTTTTGTCACAGAGGGCAGGAAAAGAGGCAATGGATTCAAATTGCAGCATAGCAGGTTTAGATTAAATCTCAGGAAAAACTTCCTAACTGTAGAACATCAGGACATTGAAACAGACTGCCTTGGGAGGGTGTGGAAGCTTCTTCACTGGAGGTTTTCAAAAGGAGGCTGGAGAGCCATCTGTCTTGGCTGTTTAGACCAGCGGTTCTCAAACTGTGGGTTGGGAACCCAAAGTGGGTCATGACAACATTTTAATGGGGTCACCATTAAAGGCTGGCTTAGACTTGCTGGGGCCTGGGGCCAAAGCCCGAGCCCTACTGCCCAGGACCGAAGCTGACGCCTGAGCCCAACTGCCTGGGGCGGTGGGCCTCATACTTTGGCTTTATCTCTCCCACCTGGGGCAGCGGGGCTTGGGCGAGCTCAGTCCCCCCTCCTCCTGGGGTCGTGTAGTAATTTTTGTTGTCAGAAGGGGGTCACGGAGCAATGAAGTTTGAGAAACTCTGGTTTAGAGTAGATGACCCTTGTGGTCTCTTCTAACCCTTTGATTCTCTGATTCTGGAAGATTAGCTTTTTGAATCCGAAGCATTCTATCAGTGTTTGCTGATAATATTCCAGTGCTTTGTGTTATTGGAAAGTTGGAATATCTTGTATTTGTCTCTGTGTGTAAACGACACTTTCTGTATGGCTGCCCAAATCTTACATCCTCGTGCCCATTGTCCGCCACAGTCTCACACCGTCATTTCCATGTCTTCTCCCACATGGTCCCCTACATTCAGTGCGATCTCCCAGAGCTCATCTACACCTGTACACATTTAAGTCCCTTTTAAAGACATGTTTCTGCTGTGCTGCTGATAGTGAATCCAGCTGACTTGTATATCAGGTGTCTAATATTGTTCCCCTTTCCTTAACGCTGTAATTGTTTTGAGATTGGGAGCTGCTTAGAGCAGGAACCATACTTTCTTGACTGGAACGTAACTATCACATCATAGGTGCTGCTGTAAATAAACATTATATAATGGGAGAATTACTCACTAAGTGCGTGATCCTGCAGTCCCACTGATTTCAATAGATGTGAGTAAAGGTTAGCCAGATAGGGGTCTTAGGCTTTTTTCCTTAATTATTTAACACACAGTGGGCTTGATCCAAAGCCCAGTAAAGTCAATTGGAGGCTTTCCGTTGACTTCCATGGACTTTGGATGATACCCAACGTTCAATCTCTGAATAAACGATATAAAACATCACTTATAAGGCTCAGACCTGCAGAATGCGTAGTTATTGAGTAGTTGTTACTCATGCATGTAGTCTAATTGATGGGACTGCTTGCTTAAGTAAAGGGGTTGCAAATTTAGACCTATACAAATGCAAACCTCATTTCTTTATTTTTTTGAATAAACATCAAATAATGGGAAGACTTTCCCTCAGGTGTGAAACTCTGTCAGGGTGTAAAGATGTCTAATTTTCTTTGCAGTATTCCACAGGACATCTTTTAAGAGAGTTACATTCACTCCTCCCCATCCATAGAACTACATTCTGCATAAAGCTGTGAAAACATAATTGTGTAGTACAATATTTTGTAAATTTAAAAATGTTTTAAAACTTACTGTATTTTTGAAGCTTCCAGAGATAGAAACTGCAGGAAATCTGTGTGATAAATATGTCTCTTCCTCTCTTTTCACATCCTACAGTAATTGTTTAACATGTTTAGTCTCACACATAGTCTCCTTCCCCCCTCCTACCTTGATTCAGACACTGGTCATATTAATTCTCGATGAACTCTTTTCTTGTATATTAGTAAAATGTTGCCAATGTAAGTATGAACTCAGCGAAGTTAAGATAGGTAATTTATCATAGTGTTTGAGGAGGATTATATTACTATAACTTGCCTTTTTCATACGTATACAAAATGGTAAAACATCAGTAATTAAATAGCAGAAAAAATAACTCAAAAGAACAGATACCTATCTCTAGTCTAAACAAAATAGTGTGTTTTTAATTGAAATAACATTCAGTGGAACTGAACATCAAAATATTTTAACTTTTTCAAAGTTTTCACCATTAAAGAATTAAGATGAAACACAATTAGGAAACAGAAAACTGCAACATTGTAGAGGATGGTCACTTTTTGTATGTCATGTGGCTTTAAAAACAAGTCAGATAAATGATGATGCCATTAAAACTGAACTAATTAAAGAAAGCTTCTTTTAAGAACTCATTAACTGCAACCTCATTTGCATAATGATGCATATTAATTAAGTTTTAATGAATCTGAATTTGCACCAAGCCTATTCATGTTGGCTTTGAAACAAATTGAACAAATTAGTTAAAAGCTTTTTGGAATCTACTTTTCACACCAAACAGGATATGAATGCAATCATCTCCACAAAAAAGAAATATTTTTCTTTTAATTTAATTCAAAGGTATGCAGGCCCATCTATTAATTATTTTAAATGTAATAATTTCCACCTTTATTTATTTATTTATTTATTTATTTATTTGCGAAATCAACAGTATTACTCATTCTTCAGCAGCAAATATTATAAATGTATGTAGTGGGGTAAAATTATTACAGCCAATTTATTGAAAATAAAGTGGAAACATTTGACTTCAGGGTGCATTTAGTTTACTTAATACATGGATTTCAATTTTGTTGGTAACCTTTAGGCTTTTTGGCTGTCTGCAGAACAACCACTGAAGCTGTATCTTTTATGGTACTATCAGTTTTTCAAGATATATGTAAAATGCTAAATTGCTCTTATAATACCCATTTCCTAAAGTCAGATTTCACAGCATCATAAGTCTTATAAGTATTGGGGGGGGGGCATAATTTCCAAGCATTTAAAGGCTGTGTGTTCTTGCTTGAGTGTTGATGGAATCTGATTTTTTTTCACATACACAAGAAGCAGAATCCAATTTTAACAAGTTTGCGTTCAGCTCATAATAAAAACAAGAATTACAGCAGAAACGCCATTGATTTCCTTATACCCCATTGTGTCTTCATCAAGAATGAAGAGATTTATGTAATTACTGCTCTATCTTTTGTTGTTAGAAATCACTTTTTTGTAAGTCAGCAGATACAAAGACTGGAATGCTTTTATTGTTGAGATTAAAAGATCATTCTCCCCCTCCCCCATTAAACCGTTTTTCTATGGCTAGGTTTTTTGGGGAGGCCGACAATTAGGAATATGCTGTACATTGAAAATCTACACTTTTTATCATTGTTTATAGAGATTTTTTCTCCCCATCCTTTTATCTCGTCATCTTCCTCCCTTTATAAAGAAAAAGAATCTCTCTCTCTCTCTCTCTCTCTTTTGTTTCATTGTCCAAAGTGGCATCCACCGACAATGAGCTGATGCCAATGCAGATTCCCTGCAGCAAAGTGCTATAAATGATTTTATACTTAGTGGTATAAAATGGCAAGATGTTGTATTATTGCCTGCAAATGACTTTACCTTCCTCTGATTTTTTCCCCCCATCATCTGTCATTTTTCTTTCCTGTTTATTAACGGAGTTAAAGTTGAACTCCAATATCTGATAAGTGTAAGGAATACATTCTGGAACCGATGTTTCTAGTGGTGTAATCGGAGAAATCTCTTAAGAGTCTATCCCTTGAGTGGAAGCCAGTTGTACTCTAAAATGCAGTGAACCCACTGCCAAATTTTCAAGGATCAGCATTGCTGGGGCATGAAGAGGCAACCAAATGTCCTGAGGGCCTGGTGGGAAGGTTATCCACTCGTGGTTATTGAAGAAACCGGATGCAGGAATTTGGCACAGAAAAACAAATGGCAGCTTAACTATTATAGTGCTAGGGGATAGACTAAGCTAGTTTTTCTCAAACATTCATTATCAGTGTAGCTATATCGCACCTTGATCCATAGAGATCCTTTGCAGAACCATTATCTTAAGGTATAAACAGCAACTAGTGTAAGAAAGTCATAAAACTAAGTTTAGGGAACAAGTTAGCTTTGCTGTGACTTTTGGGATGATTATACCCTGGAAAAAAATAGGCATTTCCATGTTTTTAAACTTTTTCTATTCTTGTAGTTTTATAGGGTACTGTAACTTGAAAACAAAATGAAGCCATTAAATATTTTAAGTACCATCTGATTTCCAAATAGGAGTAAATTTTTATGAGATCACAACCTGGAATAAAGAAAAAGAATTGCTGTAAGTTATAGAGCTATAATTCTTTTGAATTTTAGGATCTTGGATTAACCAGTGAACATTAACACCATTATAATAACCTATAATTAAAAAAATAATAAAGGCAGTTGGGACCTTCCATTATGGTCTCTATTTAAGTAGACAGATATCATTACAGATAATAGTTCTATATTTGCCAGATATGCAATCACCCTAACCTGTAGGCTGGCACTCTAACCTGTCGTGAATCCCATCACTTTATATGTAACACTTAATATTAATGTTTCTGGGCTTTAAGATGTTTCTTCTGCTTCTTGGAGACATAAAACAAAAATTATGAGGGATGTTTCCCTTTGCTCATGTTCAGAATGGCTTTTAATTGTATTTATCTGGTTTCAGAAGGCTTTCCCTTTAGGAAGTGATCTTTTTCTTTTTTTTAAAGTACAAATTTAGTGTGGAGAGCTGGCTTCTTTGGGGGGAATTTTGACAGAAAGTGTCTTCCTTGTGGGAGGTCAAGAGTCACTGGTATTAAACTAGACAAGCTGGTAGTGGAGTGTTAATGGAAATGGAAAGCAGATGTTTGGTAATTAGGGGAGATGTGAATGACAAGACTTGAGAGGTACGGTACATGCGCTAGCTGGCACAAAGCAGCTGTTGTTACCGATTTCACTGTCAGAAATGTACACAAGTCAGACCATCCCCTGTGAGTTTGCCATAGCTGTGACAATTAGAAAAAACTGTATTTGATTAAAATAAGTAATATATCATACAAAGTAATTTTTATAACATTTAGAAATGGCCTGGGTTAAATCCCACGAAAATTAACTAGAACTAAACCAAACCAGTTGAATGGGTACAGTTCTTAAAAGTAGTGAAAGGCAAGATGGTTATTGACATTTGTCACAGACTCGAAGGCATATTTTGCTGGAAATGCAAAACCAAACCTACTTGGCTCCTATAAGGTGTCTTATTTAAAAAAGCAATTGTAAATGTAGTGCATTTTCTAAATTATTCCCTTTTTAGCAAGGAACATTATTCTTTTAATTTGCTGTTTGTTCAACAGCATTTGATTCATGTCTTTTGTTGTAGTGATTTTATATATTCTCAGCTATCTAGTGTATGGATGAAATCTTCATTGTTTTACTCTAAGAAAGAATTACAGTTAAAATGGGGTAGCATGGGAGGGAGTGACAGTAAAATATCTATTATGGCCAAGATTTTCAAAGCTTCATTGGGGATATGGACATCCAATACCCATTCATTTAAATAGGAACTGGACATCCAAATCCTGTTAGGTAGCTTTGAAAGTATCATCTTATTTGTATTGTAGTGGTGCTTAAAGATACTGATCAGGATTGGGGCATCATTGTGGTAGGTACTGTACAACACGTAGAAAAACATAGCCACTGCCTCCCTATATGCTTGTGTATTAAGCTGTTCATTTGTGTGAAAAATAAAACCCAAATAATAGTATGTCTTTACCACTAGTGATCCAATAATGCTACATTACAATGAATTGAAAGTGAACATCTTTGGGTTCAGTTGATAGTGCTCTTGTGTCTGTATGGGAGGGTCCTGGTTCTAGTCCCCCACGAAGACTTGGGCTCATCTGCAATGTCATATGGACTTTCCACTCCCACTGAAGTCAGTGGAAAGACTCCCATTGACTTCAACGGTGCACTGTCTAGGTACTCAACCATTAGAAGTTCTAACCTTTGAAACATTAAAGCAAGGTTCATTTTGTACAGATATGGAGCCTAATCGAAATCTCATTGAAGTGAATGGGATTCTTACTGGGGGGCTACCTTGGTAACAGTAGAGATTCCTTGTTGCTTTGTTGTTTAAGAGTAGATGATGACCTCTGTGTCCCAGCCAGCATTTACCTTGTCTCAATAAAACAAGTTATAGTTTCCAGAGCTCTGTGTTTTTTTTTTCAATTTCTGGCTGCATAATGGTGCCACATCTGTCTACTGCATAATCAGTATCTAAAATATTGCTTGGTAAAGCACTTTGGGGTACCTTGAGGATGAAAGACATGTTATAAAACCAACATCTATTTTAATTCTAAATAAACATTGCTGTCTCAAGATTCCCTTTGATAATTTTACTTTATGTTAAAGAAAGATAATGGTCCAAAAATTTATCAGACTGTTAGTAGATTCCATTATATATTTCATGTATTGTTGTTAACCTGGGATTTGTTCTGTCATGGGGGATATCCGAATTAGATCTCTATGTATACCTGTAATTATATTTATTTATACTTGAGTATGTATCTTTATTCACTTATGAATACAAAATTCCTCCCATCCAATGGAACAGACTGCTAATACTTTTAACTTTCATATCTGTAATTTAAAGACTGAAAGGCTTTAATGTAAGAGCACTTTTTTATTTGCTTGTAACACACACACACACACTTTTCCATGCAGTAATTTTATCACCTTCTTTGAGAGATCTCATGGGAAACCACAAAAAACCTGCAATTTTGTTATAAAGAAATAATCTCTTTTCTGTGAGGAACAGTTGATTTTGAAAGTTTGATGCTAAAATTTGTTCCCCAAGTGGAAAATAGTATCTTTTCATTGGGCAAATCAAAGAGGATAATATATTTGTAATTGTAGACATTCAAATTTAGAAAGAAGTGGTAACCTCTAAATTCAGATTACTTCATTTAATTCCTCATTTTAGTTATTCACCTTGTTCAATTATATAATTTTATATTATGCAGGGCCAAATTCTGCCTTTAATAATATTCCTTGAGCTTACATTGATTTTAATGGAGTTGCGTGTCCTAAATCAAAGGCAAATCTTGGCTCATACTGTTTCATATTTTTTCTCAAATATATTCAAATACATACTTACCTGAAAATGTATTAGTTCAGTGGAATAAATGACACAGTCTAAGTGTATAGATAGGTATGGAGGTCATTAATCAAGAATGATGGCCTTTGGATAGTGCTGTATGCATAAAAATAAACAGATAATTCAGTATTTTGTTGTTGTTTTCCAGCTAGTCACTGTATGGTCATTTCTTGGTCAATGGAAGTTTTGCTTGAGTAAACTGAATGGTTGAATTCTATTCTATATGAATGAAGTTTCTTATCACAGTTCTTTGTTAAGCCAATGGAACAACAGAATCATAGATGTTACATGTGAAAGGGATGTCATCGATCATCTAATCTTCCATGTGTTATCTAATCCCCTTCTTAACCCTTCTACTGATGATGCTTTCACATCTTTGCTTAGTGGTGGTTTTACTGTTGGCTTGCTCTGACTGCTGACTGATTTATTCCAAGCTTATTTTCCATTAAGTCATTTACTTAATGTATTATTGGTCATTTTGGATTTAGACTTAGGCCAGGTCTGCACTATACATTGGTATAACTATGTCACTTAGGGGTGTGAAAAATCCACATCCTTGAGCGACACAGATATACCGACCTAACCCCTGGTGTTGACAGCCCTATGTCACTGGGAGCGCATCTCCTGTTGACATAGTTAACGCCTCTCGTGGTAGTGGATTAACTATGTCAACGGAAGATGTTCTCCCATCAGCATAGTAGTGTCTTCATTGAAGTGCTACAGTGGCGCAGCTGAGCTGCTGTGTTGTAAGTAGAAAAGGAGTACTTGTGGCACCTTAGAGACTAACCAATTTATTTGAGCATAAGCTTTCGTGAGCTACAGCTCACTTCATCGGATGCATAAGTGAGCTGTAGCTCATGAAAGCTTATGCTCAAATAAATTGGTTAGTCTCTAAGGTGCCACAAGTACTCCTTTTCTTTTTGCGAATACAGACTAACACGGCTGCTACTCTGAAACCTGTCATTGTGTTGTAAGTGTAGCTCTGCTCTTAAATAAGGATGAAATTAAAGTAAAATTAGAATATGGTAATCAGGGCCAAATCTTGCCTCCCTGTTCAGGAGTGTAGAAAGCCCTGGACTAGCTCTGTAGTTGGTTTAAATTGTCCTAGCTCCATTGACTTCAACAGAGCTGCAAGAATTTACTCGTGTTGAGCACTGGGCCTCCTAAATACAGCGGAATTGCCAGGACTTTGTTATGTAGGGTGAAGAGATTAGTTAAGGGAGAAGTAGGGACATGGACAGTGGGTTCTAGCTGGGATTGCCAGCAGTTGCTACTTCAGCCAATCGATATTTAGGGTCAGTTAAGCTGATGCTCTGCAGTTTGGGGGTGGGGAGAAGACATTTCTGTCCTTTGGTCCCTAGGAAGATTCACTATGCTCAACACCCATTAACTTCAGCTTTGTGCAGAGGTCCAGGATTTGGCCCTTTGAGATCACTGAGTAATTCAATTTTAGGCTGTCACTTCTGTGTACTGTAACTGCAGCAAAGGGTCTGTGTTATTAGAATTAGAAGTGGTATTTCTTAAAGGCTGACTGTGATCCCTAATAATCTGTTAAATAAAACAAGCTTTTAGATGAGTAAGGGTTTAGGTTTTACATGTGGGATTATTTCTACTCATTATTCTACGTCTGCTGGAATTACATCTCCTCAGTATAAGAATGCTTGGAAACTATTCTCCTGAAACATGCAGTCAGGGCCCATTATGGGAAGAGAGGGAAGAAATGATGGGAATGGAAGGGCTCAAAACTTTAATTCAAGATCTCTCTTTTTTGTGACTAGTTGGTCAGCTGGTGTAAATTGTTATAGCTCCATTGAAGTCAGTGGAGTCAGCTGAGGATCTGGCTCTGTGTCTCTTGCCTTATATCTATAATGGGCCAAACCAAATTCTTTGGCTCCCATGCAAACTTTAGGAAAGTTTGGATCAGGATGCAAATATTGTGGCTTGGTGCCCGTCTCTTTGAAAGATGAAAAGTGATCATAAATTTGCAGTGATATGAGACAGATGTAGGATTCCTTCCATTACAAATTCACTTGGAAATAGGTGAAAAGCCTGACGTGAATTGTGGGTTGTTTTGTTGCAGGGGTTTTTTTGTTGTTTTTTTTTTTCCATCCCTTTCTTTTTCAGAATTGCACTCTCTGCCTGTTCATATGTGATGAGCTGGAAAAGGGCCAAAATGAATATGCTGAATTTCGAAAACAATCACTCTGGTCAACTATAATAAGTGAGGAATTGCTTTCAGTGCATTATTTGCATAGCAATGTTGTTTTTAATTGTTGCTTTGGATTTATTCTAGCTACTTATATTGCTACATTGATTCAGCTTTTATTGGAACCAAACATACACACATTTCTTGCATTTTAGCTTAGTATCTTTCTACCCAGCGGGAACCAGAAATAAATGTGAGATGTAGAAAGGAAAACATAAAGAAATGATTCTGAGTTGGTTTCTATTGCCTTATAAATATAGCATAGTTACTTGAATTCCATAAGAATTAAACTCAGATCTTTTAAAATGCATGCAAATTCTTGCAGAAGATATATGAAAAAGTCACTATAACTGTGGAGGCACTTCTATTCCCTTGATAAATGGAACTCCTAGACCACACTTTATTGAGTCTCTGATTTTTAATAATTTGAATCCTGCAAGATTTAATTCTGCATAATTCTGGCTGAAATCAGCTTTTGATTGAGTTGTAATGGCTGTGTTATTGTAAATATCTCTGCATGCTAATGCTGTGCTGGAATTCAATAATATTTAGATGAAATTTTTAGCCTCAAGCATTGTGGAAGTTGGATTTAGAAAGCCTGAAACTTTATGTCAAAAATATTTATTTTTGGGAACCCATAACATGAAATGAAATAAATGGTCATCCTGTGGTCCAATTTAAATATATAGAGTAAAAAATGGTTGGTACAGTATATTTATTACACCCTTGAATTGCCAGACTTAATACAATTGGCTGTGGCAGGATTTTGTAACCTTAAATGATTTTGTACTGTGATCCTCCTAGCCGATCTGTAGATTAGGTACTACTGGCAGAGCACAGACAAGTCATGCTATCACATACAATATAGGATCCATAGCTCAGTGTAGAGTAACTCTGATGATATAACCTATATATTAGGCTAAAGTGTCCTGTATTCAAGGGACTTATTCCACATGTGGCATTTGGGTCACTTTTGCTTGCTTTTAAGGCATGGCAGACATGTAAGACATTCACGTAGGACCAGATCCTGCAGTTTTTTTCTTAGGTAAACTTCCATCGAATTGGTAGAGGATTTTTCCTGTGTAATGACGTCAACTCTGGGCCTGTTATTGGTTGGGAATAGGTTAAACAGCAGATTTAAAAAAGAAACTCTTTTAAACACTCGCAGGGACAGGAAGAAATGAGCCCAGAAAATGTGCCGAATAAAAAGGATAGAATTGTAAAGTGAATATGAAAGACAGCAATTGTGGGAAATTATGATATTTCACTGACATATAGACACAGCGGCCCTGATTCTGCAATCCAGTCCTCTAGCATGGACCCCTTATTCTAAACCCCATTGTAGTCAGTGGGATATCACCATTAATGCACTTCAGTAAGTGCAATCAAATTTGCTGAGAATATACAGTAATTACACATAAGATAGGCTCCTTGGGTGAAACCCTGACACTACTGAAGTCAATGACAACATTCATATTGACTTCACTGTGGTCAGGATTTCGCCCCTTGTGTTCCTCCTGTTGCTGCTGTTTTAAATTGAATTTGTTTAATTTGTAGTTGTTTAAATTCTGGATGACCGATATCACGTGACATTTTTGTTGAGCACTGTAGTTCATTGGTGCAATTAGAACCACATTTTTATGTTGCCATATACAGGGGTTCTTAACCTTTTTCTTTCTGAGGCCTCCTCCAACATGCTGTAAAAACTCAATAGCCCAATAACTCAGTGGCACAACAGCTGGTTTTCTGAATATAAAAGCCAGGGCCTGCATTAGGGGGTAGCAAGCAGGGCAATTGCCTGGGCAGGGCCGTCCCTAGGGGAGTGCGGGGCCCGGGTCGCTCACTGCTGCTGGCACCAGGCTCCTCGCTAACCCTCCAGGCCGCCCCGGACCCCATGTCCCAAAGTGTGGGGCCTCCCAAAGCGCCTGGTCCGTCCTATGGACAGGATGGCTGTGTGCCTGGGGCGGGCCCCATGCCATAGGGGCCTCCGTGAAGATAAGCTGCTCTGGCTTTGGCTTCAGCCCTGGGTGGTGGGGCTCAAGGCCTCGGGCTTCAGCCCCAGGTGGTGGGTTCAACTTTCTGACCCAGGCCCCAGCGAGTCTAATGCTGGCAACTGCTTGACAGACCCCCTGAAACCTGCTCGCAGCCCCACAGGGTGCCCCGGACCCCTGGTTGAGAACCACTGGCCATATAGATACAGAGTGTGGGTCAATGCATTCTTGCATATTGAAGCACGGGAGCACTTTTAACATCCTCCACTTTACAGTGTAACAGCCTTTACTAGCTCAGAGGTAGGCCCCTCAATGAGATAGAGCATGTGGGTGTCATATTCACCTTGTGTCTTATCACATTATGCAGTAGAGCAGGTCAAGTCTATTTAAAAAATAAGAGTTTTAATAAAGCTTATGTATTAGATAGGATATCCAGTCAGATTCAACAACAAGCATTCATACCTGTCATGATGGGAAAAGCATGAAAATCTAGATAGATAAGTTTCAGAGTAACAGCCGTGTTAGTCTGTATTCGCAAAAAGAAAAGGAGTACTTGTGGCACCTTAGAGACTAACCAATTTATTTGAGCATGAGCTTTCGTGAGCTACAGATAGATAGATAAGCTGACTTCAACACAGGCTACCTTGCAGAGTGAAAGATATTCCCCCTGTATGGTTGATTTTTTTAAACCAAGCCCTTACATGGTACCATCAAAACAGTTAACACTCCTGCCCCAAGACTTTCACTGACTTGGTTTAATTCAGTGTGCAAGTTAGCACAGAGAATTGTATTAAAAAAAAAAGACAAAGTGTGAAACTTCCTAAATGCACATTGATCCTTTTTGGAAATGGGTATAAGTGCATCTGACTAAAACTGCAATTAATTTCACAAATAATATTTCTCTTACTATAATAGAAAAAAGTGCCACCCCTTGTCTCTGCATCTAAATGCAGGAACCGAGCAATACCCTTTGCTTTTGCACTAAATCTTAGTGTCTTAAAAAAAACCCAACACATCAAATCCACTGCTATTGATGCGATTGCCCTGGTATAAAAAAGTACTGTGCTTATATGCTTCAGTAGGCAAATAAAGCACATTTGGAATTTTAGAGTCCGTCGTCCCTCCTGCCCCAGCCCCCCACCAAACCTGAAGTGAAATGGAATTGAATCATCAGTTTTGTTTGGGATTGTTTCAGCCAGTCATTATATACAATAACCCCCCTTTTTTTTCTGAAAGCAAAGGTGAAACTCTTTGTAGGCCTTATCATATTTTTCTTATTCTCTGTGCCTGTTAGTCAACCTTTGCTGATTATTTTTGCTGCATCAAGCTACAGTATATTAAAAGTGCTCTCCTCTCAAATGAAATGTCTTACAATTTAAATCTCTCCGTAAGAGTGTCAGCATTGCCATGGGACATCTCCAGCCTCCCAAAGCAAACAACATTGACACAGTTGATTTGGTATATAAATGTCTGCAGCTTTATTAAATATGCATTAAAGTGCAACAGTCATAAATTATATGCACTCAGCCCACTCAGAACATAATGCATACTGCTAAATAACTTTCTGACTGTACAACCTAAGCAATAAGGCCAACCTAAAGACTGACTGGAAACAGAAAGTCAGTTCCCTAAAGTGGCCGCTGTTGGAGTATCATTTTATCATGCTGCTAAGCACCTCTCCTCTCCTGCATAATGTGTATGTGAGTAGAGGAGAGAGACCTATATTATTTTTACTTTAAATTAACCATTTCTTTTGCTAGTATGTGCATCCCTAAGCATGGAAAGATGGGCAGTTTGATTCTTGGATCCTCCCATTTGCTGTAATAAGAGAATACTTGATGCTGATTATAATAATACTAATTAATACCTTGCATTTTTATAACGACTTTCATCCAGGGGAATTCTAATGATCTTTACAAGCTGTGTATATGCAGGGATCACTTGCTAACCTCTGAAATCTGGCTTTCTCCTGGGCTGGAACATGACATGATATTTATGCTTGCTGCGCCACATAGCATATTCTATTAAAGAATTTTAAAGAATTTCAATTTTTTTTCAATTGAAATAAAGAGATTTTTTATACAGACAGAATGTTATTGACCACATTAGAATTCAGCCAGGGCATACACACACTATTTAGAAAAATGTCATGAGTTCGTCAATGACTATGTGTGCTCAGGTCCTGTCTTTTACATCTCTTCTGAAAAGGCACCTCCATTAGCACTGTGCCTCCTAGTGTAATGCTAACAGACCCTGTTCGATGGCGGGCGGGATCGAACCTGGGACTTCTGTGCATGAGCCCTTACTGCATGAACTAAAAGCCAACTGGTTGTTAGCTAAGGCGGTAGAGCAGACTCATTTTATCTCTCTCTTTCTAAGTGGTCTCAGTGCCACTAGATGGGACAGAACACCACACCCCAAAGGTGTGTGGGTTACACTAGCACTTTGTAACGTTCTTTTTCATGGACAAGGAGATAAAAGTATCACCTCCGAAACCAGCTGTACCACTTTCTGTAGTACTTGGGTTTTGGCTGGTGGTCTCTCAACTAGATCCTGATTAGGCTCAACCCAGTTTGATTTATGATACTACTTGAACTAACACACCTACAGTGTATGGGTTTTTTGTTGTTGTTGGTATTTTTGCTATGGCTCTGCTACACATTGTGATCATCTCCCTCAGAGGATGTTTTCTAAGCCAATGTCATTCCAATTGCTAAAGACCCATTAGGTTGAGCAGAAATTATCATAACTTGCTTTTTTCCGTTTTATCTGTCCAGATGTAAGACTCTAGTTTGCATTGACCATTTGTAGGGTCAATGTCAACTTTGATAGGAACATTCTATCTCAATAAAAGTGACCAGGATGTTTTTGAGAAATAAGCTTGTGTTATAAAAACCAGGACATCAGGATACTAACTTTCTGGCAATATCTGTAAATTGTGTTCATTTTATTTCCTGTTGATTTATTACCATAAATCTCTTGGCTCTCCTCCAAACATCTCTTGGCAACAGAGTCAACCAAATTAATTGTCTACAAAAAAGGATGTTCTATAGTAACTCAAAGTCTGTCTTCATCATCTTGATAATGATCTCCTGTGTGCTGCTGTACAGTAGGTTTATTTTTCCTTGCTCAGTAGATGTGAAAGGAATTCTTGGGTGCTTGTGGTAACCAGGACCTAGTTTCTGTGTTCTGAGAGCACCTTTCATCTCCTGTGATTTGCGATTCTTGGAAAGGGTCCTTCCTGAAGAAATTTCATTCTCCATTCTATGGAGACCAGTGTGACAAATCCTTTGCGATTAGAGAGACCATGGCAAGTTGCTAATTCGCTACTTTTCCCCGATGTAACACTCAATATTACATGATGCACATTGCTGAGACCTTAGAACAATGTGTTTGCAGTGGCCATAATGACTTCAATTTAAGGAACTATTGGCATATGAAGGGAGTTGATCCCACAGCTTTCCAGGTTGTTATTGTAATTTTTGTAAACACTCACAACTATGCACCACAAGGCATGTGTCCGCCTATTTATTTATTTACTTTATTTATTTATTCCAAACCACAGTGAAGTGGACCCCATTCCAAGCATTAGGTAGTAGTTAAGTTTTACTGAGTGTCTCCTGCCCATTGCTATAAAGAAGCAAACACAGGTTAGATCACAGAGCGAACTTCGCAGTGGCGTGCCTCAAATAAAGACTGATCAGAGGTTAGAGGTAAAATTGACTACAGTATTTTCATTAATGAACGAATAAACCCAACTTAAAACCAAATCCTAGCTGAAGGTTACCTAGGAAAATTGGTACCCTCACTGTTGCAAAATCACTTGGCTGTTTTCAGCTGCGAGACATTCCCTCAGGCACCAACACATTATATACTGTGTATGCATTGTGCTGAGAGACAAGGTGGATGAGGTAATATCTTTTATTGGACCAACTTCTGTTGGTGAGAGAGACACGCTTTCGAGCCACACAAAGCTCTTCTTCATTCAGAGCTTTGTGTGGCTTGAAAACTTGTCTCTCTCACCAACAGAAGTTGGTCCAATAAAAGACATTACCTCATCCACCTTGTCTTTCTAATATCCTGGGACTAACACAGCTACAACTATGCTGCAAATGCATTATGCTGTCCACCATGTGTGTTTTCACCTTTAAAACTAGCAAACCATGCCTCAGTTTTGGTCAACCTTAGTATGTGCCTCAGTACTGGATTACCCTATTCCTTTTGTTGAAAGGGACAGGACCTTCCCCTGTGAATGTTACTGCTTTTAAGCTCCCAGTATACAGATGAAAGGGTTGCTCAGCTGACACAGACACCTTCTGAATAAAATTGGGAAACACATCAAAAAAAGAGTTTGCCAAC
This sequence comes from Chelonia mydas, assembly GCF_015237465.2. Lineage (NCBI taxonomy): Eukaryota > Metazoa > Chordata > Testudines > Cheloniidae > Chelonia > Chelonia mydas. The sequence continues at coordinate 107,329,580 of NC_051246.2, forward strand.
AAAATCTGCCCTCTAGCCTCACTGGCTTTTGAAAACCCCTTTATTGCAGACCTTCAGCTGTGTGACTTTTTAGTTTGCAAGGGGCCTTTCAGTGAAGTAATTAACTGAAGAAGGCACACAAAGAGAGATGACTGCTCCCTTCACAGCTGAAACTGCTGCTGAGCTCAGGACTATTAAACTGTTTGTGACAAAGTGCGATGAACAGGACTGGGGTGGCTGTGTGTGGGACGATGGGGACACTTAACATGGTGGTGAAAGTACAATAACTAAAGGGCCAGGCTAGAGGCCTTGTACAAATGCACTGATATCGTGGCCTGTTTGACTATATTAGGGTATGTGATGCATCCTTCACATTAGTGTGAATGTAATGTACACATGATTGTTATTACAGTCCAGGATGACCTAACACAAGCACCTACCTTCTAAGATAAGACTGACTTCTCTTGAGACCAAATAGACCTGCAACCCCTTTCTTCCCCATGTGTTGTCCAGTTGCTGATTGAGAGGACCATTTTTTGATTAAAAGCTGCATCTCCCAGTTGGAGTCACTGCCCTGACCTCATCTTTTTCCTTCCAGGGAAAGATTACTGTCTGGTGGCCTCGTTTGGGGCCTGCATACTGCATGCCACCCAACCCCCCTTTGTCCCATGGCCCTGAATGTGGGGAGGGAGTTCTTGTGTGAAAACTTCTCTAGCTCTTGATTCACTAAGAGTGTATGAATATTAAGCATCAACAGAACTCTTGCACTTGCCTTGGGATTGTCTTCTGGAGGCATACAACCTTTTTTATTGTTCTAACAATGACATACGGTGTTTTTTGACACAAACTGTATCCTCAAATAATGCAGAGAATTAGATTATTATGATTCTTGTTTCACAGTGGTAGGCATCTCACAGTACCATAAGAAGAGAGGTCCCTGCTCTGTATACCTAACAACCTAATTGTGAAGGGGATGTAATGAATGGGATAAAAAAATCAAAAGGAGAAACATGTCTGGTTATAATTGCACCATTCTGTAAGGCTAGATTGTGACTTGGGTCAGAGCCCTGGGCAAGGGTGCTGCATAAGCTGCACCATCCTAGGAATGTCACCAGGAGACAGCGCACCTCATTTTTGAGTCACAATTTGTCCTTGGCTTCCTCCTTTCACTCTAGGGGTTGGGTAAATTACTGCCCCTGCTCCCAGGCCCTGTCTCAGCAAGCAAGGGGAAAGGGAGCAGGCTTCTGCCCTTTCATTGCTACTTTGCCTCTCCCTTGTCCATATGCTCCGGTGAGAGGGTAATCTTGTGAGTAGTCCCACTTACTCCTGCATACCTGAATCCAACAGCTAAGGGCAAGTGCCCACTAATGCTTACTTCAGTATAACTTAAGTCGCTCAGGGGTGTGGAAAAGCCACCCGGCTGAGCGACGCAAGTTATACCAACCTAAGCGCTGGTATGGACAGCGCTATGTCGGTAGGAGACTCTCTCCGGCCGATACAGCTACCGCCGCTCGGGGAGGTGGAGTAATTAAGCTGACGGGAGAGCTCTCTCCCGTCGGCATAGAGCGTCTGCCCTAGCAGCGCTACAGCTGTGCCGCGGTAGCGATTCTAGTGTCGGCTAGCCCTAAGTGACCTGTAGAGAGGTGTAAGGAGCCTTCTGACTTGCTGTTCCACTCCTGAGCAGGTGTTTAGTCCGAATCACAACGTACCCCATAGAAATAAGAGCAGAGGGAAAGAAGTAAGAGGTACAGACAAAAGAGAAAATACGTGGTTTGAAACAGATGGTGAGCTGTAAAGCAGGAATGATACTGGGGGGCTACCAGGATATGTAATGTTGATTGCTTTCTCCACAGGTGGAGGGAGTTAACTTTGAGGCAGCGTATTCTATAGACTAGATGCATGGCATCTACTCTGTATCTTCCAACAATAATCTTCAACCATCTCCATCGGACCCTCTCCATATGGGGTTTTTCTCCTGTGGGGCTCTGTTGTTTTCTCAGTACTTTGAGCACGGTTCTCTAAACTTCCAAGGATATTTTAAATGAGACTGAGTTGTTTTAAATGCAGGTTTGTGTTTCTACCACATGTAATACTTGTAATTTCAACTTTACATCTTATTACTGTCTCCACAGGAGTTTTGTGGAAACAAGTTGCAGCACCATACATGGTTCTTACAATAACTCACAAACATTAAACTCAGATTTTACGATATAATGCAAACACTGAAGCCTTTGTTGAAAGTAGGTAGCAGTTTTTTTGGGAGTGAGATTTGTTCCCAAAGAGGCATTCAGCAGCAGAATTACCTGCATCTTGCCACCCCAAAAATTAACCTGGAAAGTAGGTACATTTCATGCCCCTGCTTAAAAAATAAAAGCTAGCTGCAGTGGTTCCACTTAAGCTTTAAGCTACAACAGGTTGTGATTTCCTGCACCATTTTCACTCTTTGGATAAGCTGTGAAGCACCAGGCTGAAGAACCAGCTGAAATGTGGTACAAGAATGCGGCTTTTTGTTGTGCTAAGATGGTTCCTGTCATAGGGCAACACTGTCCCTTTAAGAGAGAGCAGGGCCAGTGCCCCTGTGACTGATGAGCTCACTCCAGCTGGGTTTCAAAGAGGGCACCTGGGCCCTAGAGGAGAGAGAGACCTGGTGAGTGAGGGTTACCTTAGGGCTCAGACTGAGTCTGTCAGGAAAAGGTCAGGTGAGAGGGAGTGTGGAAGATCCTGGAAGGAAGCTGTGGTCAGTTCCTAGGGGCAGGCTGAAGGCAGGAGACTGGCAAGAGGCTTTTGCTGATTGACCTCCCCAAGCCAAAGAGCCACAGCTGGAGAGGGCTGAAGGCAGGTGGCAGCATCAGCAGAGGGAGTTGCTTGCTGACCTCTAAACTGGAGATGAGGGCTGGAGAGGGCTGAAGGCAGGGGAACAGTGGAGGGGCTTACCTGCTGATATCTATATGCTGGAAAACTGACCCCAGGGATACAGTGAGAGGGCCAGAGGGAGTGAGGGATGCTCCCCTGGAATGATCTGCCAGCAGAGAGGCTAGGAAGACTGGGGTTGCACCACAGCTGGAAGGTCTGGGGTGGCTGTCCTGACAGAACAGCAGTGACAAAGAGCCGAGGAGTGATGGAAATTGCTGGAGTGTCGTGCGCTATGTTAATGGACTATAGGATGTGGGATTTTAAGGACTATATACACTGGGGTGATGAAAGGATTATGTTTGGGGACTTGTGGTATGGACTATTTAGCATTATGTTTTGGTAATAATCCGTCCCCAAGGAGGTGTATTATTGAAGCAAGAGAGCCTGTTATGGAGTTACTGGGGACTCTGAAGGGGAAACTGATGCAGGAGCATTTGTCATGCTGTGGCGTGCCCCGGGAGGGCATTTCAGCAGCCCTAGGATACTTTCTCAGTTTATATTTTGCACTTTCAAAACTTTTTTTCCCCAAAATCAATGGTTGTGTTTAGACATCATGGCACTGATTCAGCAAAGCACTAAGTACGTGTTTAATTTGAACTGTGCTTAAATCCCATTGACTTCCATGGAACTTATACTTAAAGACATTGTGAAATAGGGATGGAGATAAAGAAATAGGGATCATTTAGAGTAAGATGGTGGAAGGCAGCCTGTTTCCTCTTTTATTGTCCCTGAACCACTTGCACTGACTCCCTAGAATTCAGAGACTTCCCAGGCAACTTGATAGCTAGAGAAAAAACCTGTGGTCTCCCTAAATATCCAATCCTGCTGAGGTTTCTAGGGCATCTGTCAGAACTCCTGAATCCCAGTGTCATCTGAACATGGATATTATATTGTTCACGCACCCCTAATTCCTGTAGTCTCCTCTAGACTGGGAAATAGTGGGGAATGAGGTTACTTCAGATCTCATGAGCCAGGCACGGCAACGTACTTTATCCAAGTCAGAAGTAGCTCTGAAAAGTCTCAAAGTTTTCACAAAATGTTGCTCACCATTCTTTGCCCTTTTAAATTATCACGGTTATTTGTAATAAGTATGTATGCATCCTTCTCTCAATGTCATTCTGGCTCCCATCACCATGGACTCCGAGTGCCTGTGATACTTTGCTGAATTCTGTGTATATTTTACACTTTTGATTAATTAACGCTATGGAAGGCCTTTGTAAACACAGAATACAACTTGTTCCTAATCACAACCCTCAGTATTTCAATAACAGAAAAACCGAGGACTTGCTTGGGGGCTGTATTCTAATAACTTGTGGTAGTTTTATATTCTCAGCAAAAGGAACATTTAAGAGGTCAGACTAGATGATCACAATGGTTCTTTTTGGCCTTGGAATCTATGAGGTTTAATATTTAACGAAAGGGTTAAGGAGAAGTGGTGTGTAATCTTTGAGAATCAGTGTTTTATTAATCATTATTGCATTGCTATATGTATTTACATTATACAGTTAAACACTGGCAAGAAATCATCATTTACATGAACATAAGTGAAGAAATGTGTATTTTCGTTATTCAAGCGAGACCAATGTACTGGGTTCCTTATATACAGTTTAAATTGATGCTGATGAGGTGTAGCCTGTGATTTGGGAACATTGTTGAGGAACCTGCAGAATTAATGGAAATGGCATGGTGGAAAACGTTTTTTTTTTTTTAATTGTAAAATCACAGATTGCTTTAAAATTATGGATTGAGTGTTCTTTTGATTCTTACTTCTGGGTAATCTGTTCATGAACCCAAATTCTTAAAAGGTGACTATGCATAAGAATATGGGACAGGTTGTTTATCTTAACCTTCTAAATACAGTATTCACCAATATTATGGGTCAGATTGTACCCTGTGCTACATTTGATTCTCTTTACTCCTTTGGTGTCAATGATGGAATCAGTGGATTGAAGGCAGAATTTGGCCCTATGAAAGTAAATCCTTTCTTGGTAAGAAGAAATGCTGTAATTAATAAGAAAAAGCAGAAGTGTAGACACCAGTTGTTTTTGGCACCCAGAAGTTTACAAAGGGGCAGATCCAGTTCTCCTCAGCGTCAATGGGAGTATTATCATTGAGTTCACTAGGAAATGATGATGCCCAAAGGGACCTAGAGTGAAATTCGGCACCATGGAATTCAGTGACAAAATTCCCAAAATTTTCTTCAACGAAGCCAGGATTTAACTCCATATCTTCAAAGGGACTTTATCTGTGCATGTTTTAAATTCCCACTAAGGCGTTGTATCTAACACAAGAGTAACTTTAGCTTTTTGCATCAGCCTCTGAAATATTATTAATGACCCATCCAGCAAAGCCCTTAAACATATGCTTAACTTTAGCCACATGAGTAGTTTCATGAAACTGGGTTCAATGCGAGAACTTGAATGCTTAAAGTAACCACATCCTCAAGTGTTTTGCTGGATCTGGGCCTTCCTGCCTGCTTTTCTTTTGCATCCCCTTAGTCCTGCTTTGATACTGATTATGCAAGGTGTTTTAATTTGGAACTGCATCAGGTGTTCCTAGAATTCCTGTCCTATTTTTTTCTAGATGGCTGTGCTTACAAATGGTGGTTGACCATTATGGATGGCAAGTCATTGTTAGAGGTAGAAGAATGAAGAATGCTTGTACTGATTATCCCTCAGAACATCTGTAAGGTATAGATTGCTTCCGAAATATCCAGACACCTATTTGTAGATTTGGTCCATGTTCCAGCAAAAGGAGTTGTATGGATTAACTCTTTCTTCTGTCTGAAGTCCTGTTGTCTTCAGTGGGACTCAGCATGGACACAAGTCTACTCAAATGGCAACCTTTGCAGGACGAAGCATTGGTTTGTATCTTACGGCACCTACATTCATGGCTGTACCTTTTACATTACTTAGCGGCCATTAAATAAGCCTCTGTATAGCATTTTGAGAAGTGAGAAGGTTGTGCTGATATATTACTGTGTTATCTAGAAATGAGCATGTAATGAATTATGAATGAATTCAAAATATCTGTGGATCATAAAAAAAAACAGATGCACAAATAGCTTAAAGTCTACTTTTAATCTAAGCCTCCAAGTTTTCTTTATTATGTGTCACAAAGTTATGCTGAGACATAGACTAAGTATCAAAGAAATACATTAGTAAATACATTTTTCTGTGCTCTTTGTGCTTTTTGAACAGACACAGCGTAGTCTCTTTTTTGGGGGCGTGGGGAGGGGAAGGGATTTCAGTCATTCTGATAAAATGAAAATCAGTGTTATGCAAGTCGGGTATCAAATGTTGATGCAGACTGGTAAAAATCTCAGCCTGAAATGGCCCAGGTTTTAGATACGGTATTAGTGTAATCGCTTATATTTGTTTCCTTAAAGGGCTGAAAAGAGGTAACTTGGTGGTTGGTGCACGACTGCAAATAGTGTGCCTGCTCTGGGTTTATATTTAATATCTAATCCAGAATAATCACAGAGAATTGAAATGAAGATCTGTCACTTTATAGAGTCATAGATACTAAGGTCAGAAGGGACCATTATGGTCATCTAGTCTGACCTCCTGCACAACGCAGGCCACAGAATTTCACCCACCCCCTTGTGCGAAAAACCTCTCACCTATGTCTGAGCTATTGAAGTCCTCAAATCGTGGTTTAAAGACTTCAAGGAGCAAAGAATCCTCCAGCAAGTGACCCATGCCCCATGCTACAGAGGAAGGTGAAAAACCTCCAGGGCCTCTTCCAATCTGTCCTGGAGGAAAATTCCTTCCTGACCCCAAATATGGCAATCAGCTAAACCCTGAGCATATGGGCAAGATTCACCAGCCAGATACTACAGAAAATTCTTTCCTGGGTAACTCAGATCCCACCCCATCTAACATCCCATCACAGGCCATTAGGCCTATTTACCATGAATATTTAATTACCAAAACCATTTTATCCCATCATATCATCTCCTCCATAAACTTATCGAGTTTAGTCTTAAAGCCAGATAGATCTTTTGCCCCCACTGCTTCCCTTGGAAGGCTATTCCAAAACTTCACTCCTCTGATGGTTAGAAACCTTCGTCTAATTTCAAGTCTAAACTTCCTGGTGGCCAGTCTATATCCATTTGTTCTTATGTCCACATTGGTACTGAGCTTAAATAATTCCTCTCCCTCTCCGGTATTTATCCCTCTGATATATTTATAGAGAGCAATCATATCTCCCCTCAACCTTCTTTTAGTTAGGCTAAACAAGCCAAGCTCCTTGAGTCTCCTTTCATAAGTCAAGTTTTCCATTCCTCGGATCATCCTAGTAGCCCTTCTCTATACCTGTTCCACTTTGAATTCATCCTTCTTAAACATGGGAGACCAGAACTGCACACAGTATTCCAGGTGAGGTCTCACCAGTGCCTTGTATAACGGTATTAAAACCTCCTTATCCCTACTGGAAATACCTCTCCTGATGCATCCCAAGACCGCATTAGCTTTTTTCACAGCCATATCACATTGGCGGCTCATAGTCATCGTATGATCAACCAATACTCCAAGGTCCTTCTCCTCCTCCTTTACTTCTAATTGATGTGTCCCCAGCTTATAACTAAAATTCTTGTTATTAATCCCTAAATGCATGACCTTACACTTCTCACTATTAAATTTCATCCTATTACTAGGATAATGGTGATTTCTCTATTTAAGAAACCTACTGCAGGGTCAAGATTCTGATTTACATCCCCATTTCTCTCTCCCCCCACCATGTTAGTTCTTCAGAGCTTGTGTATGCTATGGCATAGAGAGACTTCTATCACGTACTCTTTTAATGGCAAAAATTAATATGGAAGATAAATGAATATATATAGGAGGAAGATCAAATCCTCTGCTACAGACAGGTTGTTAAGAAAGAGCCATCGTTTAATTTGTTTGTTTAATTGTGGACAATTGTGTTCTTAAATTCTTTCTGCTGAGGCCCTGATTCAGGAAGGTACTTAAGCACCTGCTTGATCCTGATTCTTTTATACTAAGGCCACTTTACACCTCTCTTGTCTCTGCAGTGCACAGCCTTAGTATAAATGAGAATCAGGTGCTTCATTTTAAGCAGCTGGAGAGGCAGTGCAGCCTTGCAGATGGAGCACTGGACTCGGACACAGAAGACTTCGGTTCTAGTCCCAGCTCTTCCACTGGCCTCCTGGGTGACCTTGGACAAGTCACTTCCCCTTTCTGTGCCTCAGTTTCCCTATCTGTAAAATGGGGATAATGATTCTGACCTCCTTTGTAAAGTGCTTTGTGATCTACTGATAAAAATCACTATATAAGAGCTAGGTATTATAATTTATGCTTGATGTTAGGCACAGGCTTAAGGTATCATCCTGAACTGGGGCCTAAGTTTGCATCTGAATACCTCTAAAAATGTCTTTTTAGCTGTCTCTGGAATGTTACTAGGCATTTAAAAAATAATCTTGGACTAATTATAGAAATCAAGGCAATTTAATATCAGTACATTCACAAAACATGGGATCAAAATATATTCTAAAATGAAACAGAAACGAAGCAAGATAGAAATATTATGGTGTGTGCATTTAAAAATGCACGAACATAAGTTAATAGCAGACAGTGTTTTAGACTTTCTAAGCTTACATGATGGAGGCTTAGGTATTAGTGAATAAAATTTGTCATGAAAACTTCCATTTGGAAGAAAGAAATTAGTGCAAATTACATTTGTTTTAGCTGAATGAAATCTTTCCTTACCACTTACAGTTCTAACATGAATGACACGTCAGTTCCAATTTGTGACACAGAGCTAAGTTAATCTGGCACAAGTATTCAAAGGGCTGCAGAGAGCACATCCAAGAAAATAATAACATAATTGTCTAAAGTATTACAATTGCAAGGGTAGGCTTCAGGTCACACTATGTATTTTGTAGGGAGGCAGCCTTTTTAATTGACTGTAGTGCATAAAAATATGCCATAAAATGGCTCGTGATGATTTTATAAAATTAAACATACATATTATCACTGAATAAATAATAAAATATTTGGTTTCAGAAAGCAGCACACAATATTGTTTGAACAGCAAGCTTTACTTACAGTAGTAACATATCTACAGCATATAACTGTACGGTATATCTAGAACTTCCCAGTCCAATGCAGAACAGCAAAATTGTTGCTGACATAATTAACCTTTCTAATGGAGATGTCGGAGCTACTTTTATGAGGATGCCCTGGAAAAACAGATTTTATGGGTTCTTCAATATACTACATAGACTAGAACTACTTAATGGAAGAAGAAAATAACATAGTTGAAGGAGGATGAAAAACTGACAAGCAAAAATTCAGTGAGTGACTTTAGTAGCCATATCAGCTGAATGTTCTAGTTTGTTCATTTGTATGGCCTGGCTTCTTCCATAACTGCCTTCTCCTGTTAAAAGACTGAGGTTAAGTTGCAGTAGAATAGCAGCTATTCCCACCTGTGTAGGTACTGAGCCCAAAACTGCATTTCTTGTGCTTCCTAAACATCTGTAGAAGTCAGTGGGAGGTGTGGGTGAACAAGAAAGGGAAAACCTGACCTGTTGGACGGGCACGTGCACAGGAAAGCACCATATTGGAAGAATGTTGTATTTAGTTAATGCTGGTAAAACATATTTTTTCCCACACCTATCCAGATGTTATCTCTGAAATGGATGTAGTTGCTTTAAAATTCCAGTCCAAATTCATCGTGGATGTAACTAATTTTTGAAAATGATCTTGGATTTTAATCCAAATAATTTTTTAAAAAGTAGTACCTCTCGTTTGTCCCAGACTATGAAGTACAGCAATATGGCACAGGAATGAGAGTTACATGATAAGGGCCCTGTTTCCATCTCTGCTACTAACTTGTGTGACCTTTCACTTTACCTTTCCCTGGAAAAATCATGGAGCAGATCCTCAAGGAATCAATTCTGAAGCACTTAGAGAAGAGGAAAGTGATCAGGAACAGTCAGCATGGATTCACCAAGGGCAAGTCATGCCTGACTAATCTAATTGCCTTCTATGACGAGATAACTGGCTCTGTGAATGAGGGGAAAGCGGTGGACGTGTTGTTCCTTGACTTTAGCAAAGCTTTTGACATGGTCTCCCACAGTATTCTTGCCAGCCAATTAAAGAAGTATGGGCTGGATGAATGGACTATAAGGTGGATAGAAAGTTATCTAGATTGTCGGGCTCAACGGGTAGCGATCAATGGCTCCATGTCTAGTTGGCAGCCGGTATCAAGTGGAGTGCCCCAAGGGTCGGTCCTTGGGTCGGTTTTGTTCAATATCTTCATAAATGATCTGGAGGATGGTGTGGATTGCATCCTCAGCAAGTTTGCAGATGACACTAAACTGAGAGGAGAGGTAGATACGCTGGAGGGTAGGGATAGCATACAGAGGCACGTAGACAAATTAGAGTAGGTAGAAAGAGGTATGTCTTGCTAATGTCACAGTCTTTGTGTCCAGAAGCAGAGAAGAATCCAACAGGATTCCAAGATTGCAATACTTGACCACTTCAAGAGTGAATGAGGTTAATATCTTGGCTGGCTCCTAAAGTTTCTTTCTTCTTCCCACCAGCATCACCTCTCTGTTGCCTGAGTTGAGTTTGAACCACCTGTTTTTCATATATAAGGCTAGATCACTCAGATACCACGATAACAGGATGATGATGTTGGCTACATCAGGTGAAACGAAAGCATACAGCTGGATATCATCACTATACTGGTAACATTGAAATCCATATTGCCTTACAATCTTCTTTGGTATATGTGTGCAGAGGGAGGTCTTGGATGTTATAAAAGGAGAGAGCAAAGGGACTGATCTTTGCAAAATGTCACAAGTGAGGGCTTGTTGGACAGAGAAGCATCCATCAGCCATGACTCTCTGGGCTTTGTTTATGAGAAAAGAGTGAAGCTGACTTAGCACTGTCCTCTGTTGGTGGAGCACAAGGTAATAATGACACACTGTGTGGAAGGCTGCTGCTAGATCCAGCAATGTCACTGCAGAAGTTCATCTTTTTCCCATGGCCATAAGGAGATCATCCATCAGTGCCACTAAAATTGTCGCTGTGCTCCACGTCTGTGAGGAGGGAGCTGTGTGAAATGTTCACTCCTCGTTGTTTGCTAGATCGGCTAGTAAATGACAATGGATCTCAGTTTGTAGCTCGTGAGTTTGAAACTTTTATGAAGACGAATAGTGTGTGTCATATCAAATCAGCACAGTATCATCCACTGCTGTGTTGGGATCCTTTCATAGCTCCCCCACTGATGGGTGAATTTCACCAGTCATGAAGTCTGCACAATTGTTTTAGTAACAATTTTCATTTTTAGCAGAATTTATTGATATTTATTATAGGGTTATGTGCTCTTTTTTGGAGATATCTATATCTGTCTATATAAATATATGTAATATTTGGTCAAATTTGTTAATAATTGTTTTGTTTTTTGGTATTATTGAGTGTTGCAATGCTTGCATTCTTTACTTTCATTTAAGACATAAATTGCTGTATTGAGTTTACTTGGTAGATATAATTTCACATTCTCTTTTGTCTCTATCATTTGAGCAGATTTTGATAACTTGTATTAATTGACTGTATTGAAGATTAACCTAGAAATGCATTTAAGACACAGGGGCCCCAATATGCCGCATATCTTATATCTATTTAACCCGGTAGTACCTGATTCTGCTGTATTTTAAACCCATGCATCCCCACTGATTTAAACATAGATATTGACCGACTTGGCTTCTCTACCTACATGTGTATGCATGAATTATAGGGTTATGCTATGTGGATGGGGTTATGGGACCCATCCCCCTCACATGTTTAAACTTTCCAATAAAGCCTTTATTTTTTTTTTTTAAAGAAGGAACACTAGAAAAGTCACCAGTGGGTCCCACTGGACTGGAAATTGAAAACTGCTTAGCTGCTAGTATAGACTGAGCTAAAGTGTTTTTAGCACATATTATGGAAAGCATGCTACCTGCTTCTTTCTATCAGGTGTCTATCATGCTTTTTGTAAAGAGTGCTGTGAAAAATTTGAGCCTGAACTTTATCTTCACATTTTCTACCCCCTTTATGTAGAACATCTTCCCCCCTACAGCTTTAATTAATCCTGTCCTTCCTCCAATTTTGCTAACCCCTGTTTGTGTTTTTGCATCAGTAATTACATTGTGAATGGTTTGAGGCAGGGACCACGTTATAATGGGAGGCACCTAGCATATTTTTGTGTGCTGTAGAATTAATAGTTAATAATAAAAATGGTCCTTGGCACTGTGCAGTTTTCTGGATGCTGTGATATTGATAGTGCATAGCTTAAAGGGGGGAAGCTGTGTAACACACCATTATTATTTAAATGACTCAAAATATGAGCTTTTCAGTCCATGAAAAGAAGCAGAACTTTTTAGAATCAACATCAAGAAGAGAATATATTTATATTATGATAGTATTGCCAAGAATCAACATAAGGAAGTGTGTGGCAAAGGCAGGATTAGAACCCAGTTTTCCTGCGTCCCCAGCCAGTTTACAGAGAATGTTGTTGCCAAGTGGAGTAGAGCTGGCATGTGGGAAATTGTGGGACTGGAGCATGCTCAGTGCAGAGGGAATGATCAGAGACTTAGAAATAAGCCTCTAACAAGCACTACTGAGCATGAGCAAAGGGCAGAGTCCTATAACTTGGCCAGATCTGGGTAGATTTTTATGGAGAAAGCAAAAGGCACCTCTATAACCCCAGAAACATGTCCCTGGCATATTTCAAGTTTCTGTTCCAAAGCATGGAAGCTGGAAAGCTCTTCAAAAACTGTTGGGGGCGGGGGAAATTAACATCAGCCAAACTAACTATTTTTTCCCTAACCTCATTCTCAAGAATATTTGAGCTGTTTTTGCTGGAACGTTCCAAGAAACTCAGCTTTTACAAGAAAAGTCAGAGGGAGAAAGTGTGAAAAATATTAGCCTGAGGGTTAAAATTTGGCATAATTTTAAGCAACTGAAAGCAGGGGCCTATAATGAAAAGCGTTAGACAACCTACCAGCTCTGCATGTAAGTAGCTATGCTTGTAATAGGTAGAAAGAGGGTGTATTCATGTAGTCCTTATGTAGGCAAAACACCTAGTGAAGTGAGTGTTGTATTTTTAAATCAGGAAGTGATACTTGATGCTTTGGGGTATATTGTGGCTTTTAAGGCCCACCTTACAGTAGAATTGGGTGAGAAGAGGCTGTGATGTCAAATATGTCCTTTTAGAGCACTGGAGGAACATATGTGTCAGGGGGAAGATTCTAAATTGACTTCAATGGAGCTAAGACAATTTATACCATCTGATAATCTGCCTCCATCATTGATAGGTGCAGCCTGTCCTTCCCCATTCATCATCTGATGGGTGGTGTAAAAGGAGGCTTGGGCCATGCTCCTCCCATCCATGCCACTTTCTTATCCCCTCCTCTGGGTTTCCTAGCGTTGGTGGTGGTGCTAGACTCAGAACTCAGTGGCTGGGATTGTAGCTGGCCCCTTCATAGCTGTGTAAAGGGCTGGAGAAAGCTCCTTTATACCTTCTCCCACTTTTCCTCACCCAATAAACAATAGTCACCAACTCGCCCTTTTAGAAATAATGGTGTTTTGCAGTATGTATTTGTGAGCGTTTAGTATACATTATATCTGTGCACAAATATTGCAAGTATTTTGTTGTCACTGCAGTTATCAGTAACGCAACACATTCAGTTAGAATATAATACAGTGTGGCAGGGGTGGCTATTATAGATGGAAGAGGAGAGCTAAAGGACTGTCATATGTAAGTTATTAGTGTAATTGTATTTTTAAAGCAGTGCCTAAAATTAGTTACTTGAACCATGATTCCAGCTTGTGTAGAAGCAGTAGTATAAAGTAATTTATTTGAAGTCCTCAACCTTTTTGTTTAAGTCAACAGCTCATAAAGCATTTTAACTTTGCTTTTTTTATTGTTGAAATCCCATAATCTATGAGCCACATTTGGTCACAAAGTAGCTTATTATTAAAATATAATATCATGTTCATCTGTGATTATTATTTTAATTCAGTGCTTGGGTGACTTATACAAAGCTGCCTGAACTCTTTCAGTAACCACTCTCCATTCTCCTACATTACATTTAATTTATACCAAGATGATAAAAAATTTGATTTATTTTACAACAGATCAGTAATTGTGCTCTACAAATAAGTCCGTAATGATAATCAACAGCATTTTCAACATAATTTAATTTGTCTTCTCCCGAGAGGTAGTTAAATGCAGTAATAATAACACTACTGTTATGGACTGTGCCGCAGTTAATCATGGCCTGAATATGCAGACAGCCCCAATATTGTATTGACAGGAATTAAATTAACCATCAGCTTGGGCAATCAGTGGCTGTACAGCTATTAAAAGTAATAAAGGCAACAAACCCCAGCCATAGCCAATTACATTTTGACATATAAATGAAAAAAGACAGATGCTTTTGATTTGAAATTTTTATTTCAGTGGAAATAAGGAAGATGTATCTTTTCATATACATCATTTCCTGTGCCTTAATTAACCAATAATACACACCACAGACTAAGAGCCATATTGAGATGATGTAATATCATAGGTATCTCTTGAGTTCCCCCTAATCCTGACATTATCTTATCTCAGCACGCTGTATGCCCTAGAGTGGCATATTGTTATTACAAAAGGCAAAGATCAAAATGCATATAAAAGATTAAAGGTGAAACCAATATTTTAAAAATATAATATTTCTTTCCACTGAAATCATTCTTCAGTAATTAAAGGAGGAATACTAATATGTTTGGGCTGTTTTGCTTAAAATCATGCTTGGACAATAAGCCCAAGTCCCAAATTCTCAAAAGTGACTAGTGATTTTGTTTGCCCAAATTGAGAAAATTTAAAGGGACTCGATTTTTCAGTAGGTGTGTGATCAGCACGTCAGAAAATCAGGTTCCTTCAAGGTATCTCCAGTGGGGTATCCCAAATCACTAGTCACTTTTGAAATGTTGGTTAAAGTATGTTTGTTTTTAAAAAAGGGAGATATTGAATGTCTCATATATCTCCAAATTTATGGAGTTGTTAATCAGGAAACAATGGTTTTGCTTTGACATTGCAGTGGAACCTAGCAGGAATCAGAAACAGAATCTGAACAAATTAATAACAAATTAGTTGACTTTGGAATACACTACAGCTTGAAATACATTTATTTTAGTTCACAGGAATTCATATTATGGTGGAAAATGCATCTGAAGGCTTAAAGAAAATACAAATACGATATTTTGCTTGGATTCTTAAAAAATGATTATTATGAATCAGATTCTGCAGGTTAAGAATAATATTTTGACTCCTGATTGCTTAGTTATGCTTAGAATGTCAGAGAAAGAAGTTTAGTTTTCTGTTGCTCCTACAACTTTCTTGAAGGTTTATTAAGCTTGAAAAGACATTTTCTCAGTCACGACACAATGTCTTGCTCTTTAAAACCCATGACCAAATTAATTGCTGGTGTAAGGGGGTGAAACTCTGTAGGCCAGGATTGTATTTGGCCACTAAATCCCAAATAAATCTGTGATAGGCTCATAGGCCCTCATCCAACAAAGAACTTAAGTGCATGCTTAACTTGTTGCATCTGATTACTGAAGTCAGTGGACTACTCACATGCTGAAGTGCTTTGCTGGATAGGTGAGAATAAAACACCTGTCACTTTTTGTGTTCTTTTAAATTATTAGGCTTGATGTGGTTCATTCCCATAATAGAGAAGAATAATTCCCTCCAGTGTAGGAATTACTAAGTGAAATTCAATGTCCTATGTTATACAAGTCAGGTTCGTAGGTTCTTAAAAGGTCCTTTCTGACCTTTAATTCTGCAAATTCAAGATCTTAAGAAAACTTGCCCAGGACAAAGGCAAAATTGAGAGTAGCCCTGATGGTAAAAGTGGAGAGATACAGGAAATAGTCCCAATGCCATTTAAAAAAAAAACCTCTCTAAAACTTTTCTAGAATAGTTATTCTGTGGCATGTGTGATAGTCACAGAATGCCTGATATAAAGATCTGACCAGCACTCATCTGAGATCACCTGCTTAACTCACTTCACCAATAGTTAGCCATCCCAAGATCATGCCAAGAAAATATGAATACCTTACCATGCAATCATATGTATGTGTGTGGGGATATGTGCATGTATGAGTGTATATAATGACATGCTGTCAAATGCTGCTATGGGTTCTTTTTCTAGTTTAGGGTGTCATTTATTAACCATAACTCCAGTGTCCTTAAAGTTGTACAAGATTCGAAAATGTCTATTCCTACATATGTTTTAGTAGTCTTATTTGTATCAGTTATCCAAATAATTTTCTTTCTTTCTTTCTTTCTTTCTTTCTTTCTTTCTTTCTTTCTTTCTTTCTTCCTTCCTTCCTTCCTTCCTTCCTTCCTTCCTTCCTTCAGTGGTTTTGTAAGTGTATAGTTTATGAAGGCAGAACTATATTATGATACTTCACTTATGAGAAAAGACAGATGTCTCACTCATGGCTATTTCACTGGTGAGTTATCACTTCTCTCTGTATCCATGAAGATATATGTCATAATAGAGATCCACCATCATGTAATTTTTTTTTCTGTACAGCATGTATGTATAAATGGTGTTGATTGCTGACAAGAACTCAGAGGGTGGGAGATGCAATTCCTTGTACTTGCAGGGTAGGAAGATACTACTTACAAAATGAATACTACATTTTGTTCATTATGCTTCCATCCTGGGCCTTCCTGAATTGTTTCCTCAAGTTCCCATAGAGCAGTCCACAGATTTAAAACTCACATTAGTGACATTTTTCAACCAGGACAAGTACATAGTCCTGCACTTAGGAAGGAAGAATCCCATGCACTGCTACAGGCTGGGGACCGACTAGCTAAGCAGCAGTTCTGCAGAAAAGAACCTGGGGATTACAGTGGACGAGAAGCTAGATATGAATCAGCAGCGTGCCCTTGTTGCCAAGAAGGTCAATGGCATATTGGGCTGTATTAGTCAGAGCACTGCCAGCAGATCGAGGGAAACGATTATTTCCCTCTATTCGGCACTGGTGAGGCCACACCTGGTCGTACTGCGTCCAGTTTTGGTCCCCCCACTACAGAAGGGATGTGGACAAATTGGAGAGAGTCCAGCGCAGGGCAACGAAAATGATTAGGGGGCTGGTGCACATGACTTATGAGGAGAGGCTGAGGGAACTGGGCTTATTTAGTCTGCAGAAGAGAAGAGTGAGGGGGGATTTGATAGGAGCCTTCAACTACCTGAAGGGGGGTTCTAAAGAAGATGGAGCTCGGCTGTTCTCAGTGGTGGAAGATGACAGAACAAGGAGCAATGGTCTCAAGTTACAGTGGGGGATGTGTAGGTTGGATATTAGGAAACACTATTTCACTAGGAGGGTGGTGAAGCACTGGAATGGATTACCTAGGGAGGTGGTGGAATCTCCATCCTTAGAGGTTTTTAAGGCCCTGCTTGACAAAGCCCTGGCTGGGATGATTCAGTTGCAGTTGGCCCTGCTTTGAGCAGGGGATTGGACTAGATGACCCCCTGAGGTCTCTCCCAACCCTAATCTTCTATGATTCTGTGATGGTATGACCTCCTACAATCCGGTCATTATTGATCAGCCTATATAGGAAAATGAGACACATAGGATGGAGGTCAGTGGCAGGCTGCAACTTGATTAACTTTAAATCAATTAACTGGGGTAGCTGCCCCCTTTAAATTACCAGGGTGCAGTGTAGGAGGAAACTAGCCTTAAACTGGTCAAGCAATAGGGAAAGAGGAATGGCTACCCTTAGCCTAACACCCCATAACTCTGAACGTAGGAGTCATCCCACTTTCCCCTTGCAGGGGAAAATGAGGATCTAGTCAAAGGTGCCTTTACATGTACAAGACTTAAGCTCTAGCATATCTGCCTTAGTCCCCCCAGCCATATAGTGCAACAAATCAACGAATATTTCTTTTTATGGCTCTTAAAACAAACAAACAAACAAACAAACAACCCCTAAAACACCAGGCCTCCAGCATGCAGTGAGGAATGTGAAGAAGGGGAAGAAAAAAAACCAGACCTATAGTGTAATGGCAAGTTTTGCCCTGTAGGAAAAATTTCTTCCTTACCCCCAAAATTGATCTGGTCAAGCCCACAGCAAGTCTGAAATGCAGCTCTGGCAGCCACAAGGAACCTACAGAGAAGGTTGGGTGGGAACAAATACAGGGAGCCAGTATTTGGGACCAGTATGGCCATTTCTACCCTTTGGCTTCCCTGATCCCTCCCAGTTCAGCTTCCCCACCCTCCTCCAAACTGACCAATAGCGCCAGAGCATGGAGACATTTCTCCTTTTCAGTACCACTCCGCTCTCCGTACATGAGCACCTCTCCTTGCTGAGACAGGGAGGAATGTTGATATGTATTTACACTGACTGCTTCACCCCACTGTTGTCTCTTCACCTTATCCCTCCTGACTACTGTCCAGCCTTCCTGCTCCTGTGTTCCTGCCTCAAACAATGTTTATCTGAGTAAATGACCATTAAATCGCAAGCTCAGTTTAAATTACCTGGGCTTGCAGGCTGTGCACCTCAGAATTCACTGGGGTCCCTAGAGCAGTGGTGCCTAAACTTTTTCTGTCACACCCCCCCTTACTCGTAATGGAATCTGTCCGCACTCTGCTAGGAGCCACAGCTGGGAGCTGGAGCAGGTCTGCGGTTGGGAGTGGAGCCGGAAGCAGAGCTGTGGCAGTTGGGGCTGGGGCTGGGGCTGGGGCTGGAGCTTCAGCTGGAGCCGTGGCCAGGAGCGGAGCTGGGTTCAGGAGTGGAGCGTGGGCCGGGGCCAGAGCAGCGGCTGGGGGCAGAGTGGGACTGGGTGACACTCTCTCCCCTCCCCTCATGGGGACCGGCCCGGGTCCCATCATGCCCCCCAAATGTTCCTTTTTGCCCCTGTAGGAGGGAACGCCCCACAGTTTGGGGACCACTGCCCTAGAGCCTAGGAAATTTAAATTAGATTCCATGCTGCTCTTTTGCTCCACTAACAAGGGAGCAGGTCTCCAGGCATCTCTGCCTTCCTCTCCTGCCTAATTGGGCAGGGGTTCTGACAGCCCTTGTCCAAATGTAGTTTAGGCCCTCAGTTTACTCCCAGGCCCCAGTTACTCCAAAAGGGTCCCAATTTGATCTGTTCATTTAATGAAGACACCATTTCTTGTAAGCAGTGCACTAGTGCTCTATGAAACATGCACAGTGACCCCCATTAAACTTTTTAGTTTTACTTTAATTAATGTTATCTAGTCAATTGAAATGTTTGCCCTTGCAATGCATGTAAATTAATGTTGTCCCTAGTCTCTGTTTGCCAGAAGCAGAAATGGGTGATAAGGGGTGGATCATTTGATGATTACCTGTTCTGTTCATTCCCTCTGGGGCACCTGGCATTGGCCACTGTCAGAAGACAGGATACTGGGCTAGATGGACCTTTGGTCTGACCCAGTGTGGCCGTTCTTATGTGCAATTAAAGGAGTGTGTTATTTTTACAGGCCCTAGTGCAACACTTAACCAGGACTAATCCCGTTCCTTTAGGAAGTATACTTTCTTTGTCCTTTCATTTCTAACTTCTTTTTTTTTTTTAAAGAAAAGAAAATATGTGTTCATGCAACATTAAAATTACATAATTAAATTAAAGTGAGGAAAGTTTTAAAAAAAAATCTGAACTCAGCCATGTCATATGTAGGTAGTGTTTTCCTTCTTGTTTTTCATATTAAACTGTGACAGGGTGAACTCACCCTGCATTGGATGGGAAAGGGTTAGCTCCTCACTGTGGGCGGAGAAAGCCATGCCCCCACGTCCCTACTGGGCATGCTCCAGGTGTAGCACCAATAGAAGAGGGAGCAGCCCAGCTCAGTCTGGGGTGACCGCCGGAAAGGAAGGATGCTTCTTGCCTGGGCCGCAGAAGGCAGAGGCACTGAGACCCAAGCTGACGTCCAGGTATCTGTGGACACCCAAGCTACAGGGAGTTGCACGGCTGAAAAACCCAGAGACCCCGAAGATGCACAGACTGCCACCATGCGTAGCATGGTGGGGACTAGCCATTGTCCCAACGGTAGTCAGTGTGTTGCAGACAGATCCCCACTAACTCAGTGGCGGACACACTCGCCACTGACAGGGCCCTGGGCTGGGACCTAGTGGAGCAGAGAGGGCCTGGGTTCCCCTACCTTGGCTGCCACCCACCCCAACTGGCTGCTAGGCCATACAGCCCCACCCCAGGGGGCAACTCTATGGACTCTGGCCGCAGTGCCCTATGAACCCAGAGTATCTCTGCCACACTGCCCTACGGACCATGGTAATTGTATGGACTCTGGCTGCTAGACCAGACTGCCCTGCGGAGAAGGGCTACCCCATTGACTTGGGCCACGATGTCCTACTTCCCTGCGGATCAGGGTGATTTTATAGACTCTGGCCACTAAACCTTATAGCCCTGCAGATCAGGGCAACCCTATTGATTTTAGCCCTTAGGTCTCACTACCTAGAGACAGCAGGCAGCTCAAGGATGGGCTGAACCCACCTAGCACTGGATGGGGTCCCCTCACCCCATCACATAAACACAAAGATTATTATTATTATTACTGTTTATGTAGAGCACAAAATAGATAAGGCATCAGCTCTGACAGCGATGCTGGTGCTGTCGTAATCTTAACTTTTGCATTTCCTCAGTCTTAGCTCTAGAACCTTAATGCTGCATTAACAGTTTTCCATTTAAAATGTGTCCTGTAGGGAGAGAACATATTGTACAAACCCTTGTCAGGGAGAGTTTATTTTGAGACTCTTTCTCTCTGTATAATTAAAAGTAGACTTTCTTTAATTAACAGTCAAGCTTGTCTTTGTATGGGAGGTTGCTACGGAGTGGTACAAGTTGCTATGTGACTTGTGTGTCAGAACAGAAGACAAAGTGGTAATGGTCATCCCACTCTAAAAACACCTTCCACGGCATCTTTAAAAAAAACCCCACACCCAACACCTTTATTTCCTGGTCGCTCCTCCTTTCTTGTCATTGGGTCATAACAAAAGGAGGGAAAATATTGAATTTTCAAAGCTAAAGCAGAGAATGGGTCCAGCTACATATGGCTTCAGCAGAGGGAAAAGTCCAGACCATTGTGCTGCAAACGTCACCCTGGATTGTTGTTTTTTTTTTTTAATATATATTTCTTCTTTCATTCCTTTTGAAACAGCTGAAGTTAGAGACAATTGACCGGTAGCTGAATTGTTTGTGCTTTTGCTCTATATCAGCATCTTAGCGCAATCTAGTGACACCTGAACAAGGTGGATATGAACAGTTGACCTCAGTGTAATGTACTGGCTTCATGTGCAGGAGTGCAAAAAGCTATTGTTTTAGATATATGTAACTTACTAGCTCATATATTGTTACTATAGCTAACAGCATATTTTGATCTGATATTTTAACTATGCATCAGTGTCACTGAAAGCATGGACAGGACTGGAGATACTTGGAAAAAGTAAAATGCAAGGCCATGGACATAGGGGTTAGTGTTGGTAGTTCAGATGATGGCACTTTGCCCTTTAAGAGAGTTCTGAAGCTGTATCTGATGTAACATTGGAGGGATGTTTGCTATTGGAATTTGAGCCATTATGGAATCCTGTGGCACTTTTGGCAAGAGTTGAACGTGTTAATCAAGGTGCCTTGGTGTATGAGTAATTACAGTCTGCCTTCTGTACCTAAATTCCTCTTTTGCTTTAGTTGGATAAGGTATGGACCACCTGACCAGGAGAGACTTTGATAGCTTTAACACAAATGATTTCATGCATTAGAAATTAGCTAAACACCTGGTGGTAAATCCTCAGCTGTGAGCATGGGACGGAAGGAGGGAGGGAGAAGTGTGTATACGCCACCTTTCCGTTCCTCCATTTTGAAGAAGTTCCTGGGAAACTGCTCTAAGCTACGCCAATTGGTGCAAATCCCCCAAAGACCACTCTGTTAGCTAAAGGATCAGCTGAGTGGTGTGAGCTCACACCTAAAACAATCCTCATATGGCAGCTTCTCCCCTATGCCTAAGGTGGATCTCTTTGAGGCAGCTTTATATCACCTTTGTGCTACTGGAGTGGTACAAAGAGGACTTAGGAGGGCCAAGGATCTGCCTGTGGGGGTCACTTAGTGAACCAGTCTAGCTGAAATTATACACAATTCTTTTGGAGATCTGTGGGGTGAGTGTGCTAGACGAGCTCTGCCTGCCCTGCTTTCACCAGCTAATATCTTAGTTCACAAGAATACTTGATGAAAATAGACCAGAAGGACACATCCTATGTTTTTCACTCAGACAACATAGACGGTACCCAGCCACAGCTGTAATCAGACTCTTCCTGACTGCTCAGAATTTGCAACTGTATGATAACTTGTACTGCATTGTGGGCATGAAACTGCAAATTTCTGGGTGCTTCCTGTGAGGAGCTGACTGGGCTCCCTCAGTTCCCATTGCAGTGAGTGCACGGTGCTCAGTGCTGTGAAACCTCTTTGTATGGTCTTTTTTGAGGAAAAGTGAGCAACAATTTACTGGGCAAATTCTCCTTGCAGTCACACCAGTCCAACTTCATTGAAGTCAACAGGGTTGCCTTGATGTAATTGAGAGGATAACATGGCACTAAATGTTTTGTATCAATTCCAGTCCAGAATAATCTTTCTAAATATACGAGAGACGGGTTTCTAACTGTTCTGAAGATAAGTACAGAAATACATGATTGTGAGTGACAATTCATCATTGAATGTCATTGCTTCACATTGATACAACTGAAAAAGGAGGTCAGACTGGCAATAAAATGAGTTAATTTCACCCTAACATCTAGAGCAACATTGGTACTTTTTGTAGATTGTTGTTTACATTAAAAATCCTTTATTAATAACATTAAAATTTACTTAAAAACATATTGATTTATTATTAAAAATTATGTTTACAAACATGGCCAGTTCTCAGTAATAGCTACCCTTTGTATTCGTGGTCAGCCCACAGTGTAGAACATTTCTAAAAGTTGTAAGAGGGTGCATTTCATGAATTATGTTTTTGTTGTTGTTGCAAACTATTTGCTAAGCTGTAATATTTACTGTACAAGTCTGATCCTGCTTCCACCGAGATTTTCTCTTTGATGTTGACATGAGCAGCATAAGCTATGTTTCAAGTTAGATGTTGTCCATATAAAGAGAGGTGAAGGAGTAGAAATTGAAGGGGTTTAAGGAAACTTGTTCACTACCATCAGCAACCAACAAATCCAAGTATCCCAGAGTATTATCCTTTGTGGTGAAGACCTCCATGCATGAAAAATTCCACAAAACCTCTTTGTCACTGTGCTTTTAAACATTTTATTTACTAAAACAATCCTCAGGCAAATTTATAAACTGCAGCTTCATCATTTCCACCTCTTGCTCTGAGTATGCCTTCTATTCCACCGCAGTATTTCCTTCTCTGTCCCATGACATCATCTTAACCCTCTCTAAGGAAAGGGGGTGGGGGGTGGCGAAACCTTCCTTGGCAACAGAAATACCTTTAAGTGTAACATAATTACCATCTCTCTGCCCCTTCTCCCCCCGCTGGGACTATTCAGCAAACCCTACAACATACACTTAAATCTTCAACTTCTCAGAGACACTACACGCAGATGGGAAAGATTTGATTAAAATTACAGTGCTTTAGGTTCAACTTCACCTATTAAAAAAGAAAAAAAAAAGGATCTGGTGCTGGACTTTTTTCCCCTGAGAAATAACTAGGCCACAGTAATTACAGACAGAACCCTGCTGTGCACCATGAATAGAATCCCTGGGGTGGTATTTTCCTGTTACCTGTCTATGTAAGGCTGTTGACATCAACATGAATGATAACCATGCCAGTTTTTTAAATTTCATTTTATTATTATTCTTTTTTATGCCTTAGAAAAAGAAGAGGAGAAATAAAAGAAAATACATTAGTTATAAGTGTTGTGATTTACATTTTTTGTGTCAAGGATGCTTTTATCTACTTTTCTGTATATCTGTGTGAGATAAAGGTTTTTTTTGTTTGTTTGTTTTTGTTTTGTTTAAAGGTGAATTTTATCATTCAAGAAAGAGAAATCAGGATCTGGCTAGAGCCAGGCGTTGAGCAGTAGGCATTGCATTCCAGGCAGTTTTCCCAGTTCACCATAGTCCCAACTGGTAATATTCTTGGTTGTCCAGGGTTGGCTCTATTTAGGACAAATGTCCACTGAGACTAGATGATGCCCACCTACTGTTTTCATATGTGACCCAAGCCAGATCGGAAACTAGATAACTGTTCGTTTAAACTGATACAGATCCAGAGCAACTCAATTGCTTAAGCATCAGTTTGCTCTGGATTTACACTGGTACACCTGAGAGTAGACATTGCCCCACTATGAACTAGATGCTAGAAGTTGGGCAAAAAAGGGAGGGAACAGAGTATGAAAAGATAACATCAAGGGGGAGGGGAGGAGTTGGTGATGGGGCAAACTGGGAGTGGGTAAGGAAGGGACAAAGTAAGGAACTGAAAGGTCAGATGTGGTGTATGGGTCAGACGGGCCTACAAGAGGAGGTACCAGTGAATGGCAGTGTTTGAAAAATGGACTTTGTTTCAGGAGGAGGGAAAGCAACAGTGGTGGGGACTGGGGAGGGCAGCAAGGATGGATGGACAGACAGACACATGGTCACATTCCTTTCCTCCACTCTGGTGGTTTAAAGCAATGGAAGCTGACTTTTACTGGCCAGGGGAGAATTCTTCCAACAGAGGGGAGCATTCAACTGTCATTAACTAGCCAGGCAGCTCTCATGTCAGTTGCTCCCCCTCACCTTCTAGGGGGCTGAATGATTTGGGAGCCTGAGAAAGAGGACAAGCCAAGTGAGCCTATGCTCTGCCAATTCTCAGCTGATGTATGAATCCATAGGGGCCATACCCAGCCAGTATAAGTTAAAACAGCCCCTAAGCTGGTCTGATGCCCAAGCACAGGGTTTGTGCAGCTGCATCATGAGAATCAGGGAGGCATAACTTGCTGAATGACAACCAACCCTCATCCTGTGCTGAGAGGATTTCAGAGCAGGAGAGAATCCTAAAGCCACTGTTCATAATGCAGGGGTCTACTAAGAAGTGTGAAGGATGCTGTCAGCCACACTAAGCTAATGCTGAAAGTATTAAATTACATAGCCACGATTTGTTTCTTATTGTTTGCTCATACCAAGATACAAAAATTAGTTTTCCTATAGCAACAAACAAAAATAAGCAAGAGGTGATGGGATTGCTGTGTGAATTCTGGGAAGTGAGAGCTGGAGAATATTATAGCTGAATCCGTACAAAACTTGATGGTCCAACTTCATAGGTGATGTGTCAGGCCTAGTGGTCGGAGCCAGAGTCAGAACCAGGGCCAACAGTTGACCCTAGGATGAGCCCGAATGGCAGAGCCATGTGGCAAGGAAAAGTTGGAGCCAGGAATCAGAGTCAAGGGTCAGAGCCAGATTATCTGAAGGCAGGAGCAAGGCTAGTTCCAAGGCAGGTGCAAGGCTGGGACAGGACTGGAACAAGGGTGGATGTAGGGCAGTGCCTAGGCAGGAGCAGTGGAGGATGAGGGTTTGGAGTGAGCGAGCACAGGGAGGCAGAGAATCTGCAGGCATGTGCATTGAGCAGCCAGCGAGCTACTGCTGCTGCTGGGCTTAAGAACTGGCCTGCTAGCTTCCTCAGACGATCAGGCAGGACAGTCCATGAGGCAGCCTGGCTAACTCAGTAGGCTGTCAGCAGACTGAGCAGGTGCAGCTGCAGGGCCTTACTCCTGAAAGCGTGAATCTGAGTCCCTTCTGTGCATTTCAGTCCCAGCAGTTTCAAGAGCAGCATGGCTAGCCAATAGGGACTATAGTGGTCAGGGGAGAGTTGCGGCATCACTCCCCCTCAGACCTCTGAGGAATTTCAAGTGTAGGATAATACTCATGCTAGCATTCTAGCTTGTGCTGTGCTAGCTCCTTCATGGTGGGGGTTGGGACAATAGCCATTGGGGAGCTCATAGGAGCACACCTGAGAGGAATGCTGTGGATGAGAGCAAATCCTAGGGAACCAGGCTTTCTTCAGTTGAAGCACTCTTGTGCTTTGTTGCACTTCATTCACCCTTCCAAGTTTGCCACATCCCGGCTAGTGTTTTGTCCCTTCCATCTCCCTGTTTAGTGTTCTTTGTATATTTGTGGATATTTTGCGGCGCTAATATCTATCTTTATTTTGCTTTCTTCTCCAGTTCTGTACTCTCTTTGTGTCCCTCCCTCTCTCTTGCCCAGTTTGTTTGCTACCCCTCGCCACCTCTGATTCTCTCTTCTCCACCCTGGTTCAGTATTGCCAACTCTAAGCATTCAAAAATCATGAGTCAGACACCAAAATATCAAGATTGGCTTAAAAAGTAGTAAATTTTGGATCCTTTTACTTTGCCTTCTGGTTTTTGAGACTTTAGGGTACACTAGGGTCACTCTTTCCAGATTTTCTTCACAGCCATGAACATTAGAAACTTGCTTTTTTTTTTCTTTTTTAAATAAAAGCTGAGGTTCTCATGACTCACCATGTGAAGGCTTTAAGAAAGACAAGTATCACGATTATAATGATAAAACCAAGAGTTGGCAACACAGCTTTTGCTCGCCCATGGCAATTTCTCTTCTCTGCCTCCTCTTGCACTTAGGAGAGAGAATTATGGTGGGGGGAGGAAGAGGAGAGAAGGTGCCTCTTTATTGCCTCTGAGTTCTTGCAGGGACTGAGAACAGGCTCTCTGGCAGGCATCTGTTTGAAGCGTGGCAGCCTGTCTGCTCACAAATGCTAGGGAGAACTTCTGCAGTTTGGAAGGGGATAGCACTTTTCTCACCTGCACTGCTCCTCTCCTCCAGTCTCTTTTTGCTCAGTCGCCTTTCCTTCCTCTGATTGGTCTCCATGAGACAGAGAAAAAGGGTGAGGGAAAAGGACCATTCTTACAACTCACAGGCTTCCCTATATTTATTTTTTTTCTCCTGCTGTCTAGCTAGCAAATGTGAAATCCAACATTCTCTGCCAGTAGTGCCTAATTTGTAATCAGTTAGCAGAGCAAGCTCTATCACAGTGACTTTGCTCACCACGTAGCTCCATTGATAGAAAGTCCGTAACATAATGAAGAAACCTTTTATTTACTGTCCTTCTCCAGCGTTTTTTGTAAAGAAACTTGCTTACCAAAGCTGGTTTTTCTCAAGCACTTTCAGAGTTCCACTGATAATAGGTTTGTGTATGCTGTAGAATGAGACTGTCCTGATCCAGTCCTCTTCAGCTCACATTAATCACACCCTTTTACTCAAAACAGTATAAGTCTGATCTAAACCAATTAAGCTTGTGATGTTTAGACAAAGAGATTAATATAGCTCCGAAAAGCATAACCTTTGCCCACAGAAATGTCTTAAGGTAATGAGTTTGATTCAGTGGGCTGCATTTGTAGAAAGGTGTATTTTGGAAGTAGACAGCTAATTGTAGACACTAAATGAGCAGGAAAATAAATGTGTTCAGGCAGACATGTTTCAGTGGCATGCATCCCAGTATAAGAGAGGTTAAATGGGCTCAGTGTAGAGCTGGCTATTTGAAAAATGTAGGCAATTGCTAACTTAAGAAACGACCAATAAAATCAATGGTTGGGTACAAAATACTAATATAGCACAATATCTATGCTCATATTTAAAAATACATTTTCTTTTGTATACCCACTGCCTCTTGAAAAAAGCTGGCTTTGTCTTCTAAAGTTATATTCAAAAGACAGAATCCCTTTAATAAAAATAAATCACATTTGCAATCTTACTGTGACCAAGTTCCCCAAATGTCTGCATCACTAGTATATGTTACTTAGTACAGACAAACCACTCTCATTTATTATATTTATACCATAATGCACCAGAGGTGTCTGACAACAATTGATATTAGACCAGCTATCCCTTTTGGATCAACAATGAATATTAGAGCTATGTGAAAATTTCAACTCAAACTTCAAAAGCACATGAAATAAGTCTTGATTTGAACTGGACTTGGGTTTGTAAATCTGTAGTGATTTGTTAGAATTCCTTTCTGCTGTTTCCGGAGGGCCACAGAATTTTTGAGTCTTCTATTCACTCTGCATTTTTGGTTCAAGCTGCATCCGTAGGGATACATCACATAAGTTAACTCACCTAATGGCATTTCTCCTGTGCTTGTGATTGGTTGACACCAGGTCAGTCAGCTTAGCTCAGTAGATTCCATTTTCACTTGATATCTCAAGGAGAACAGGCTCAGTAAACCCCTGCTTGGTACCTCTCTGTATAGGGATACTGTTCTTATAATGGAACTCAAACCCATCAAGTAGACAGTATTTGAATTGCTCACCTCACTGGTGGAATGTAGTTTTAGGTTGTGGTCATCTCCTCTGGAGGCTGCCTAAGTGATGTGCTTAGATCAGGAGTGGGCAATAATTTTCGCAGGGGGGGCCACTCCATGAATTTTGGTAAGATGTCACGGGCCGCACATTTCTACTATATTAATGAAATTTTTAAATTCTACCCCTCCACTGCAGTGCCACGTAATAAAATAATTAGCGCAAAAACTGAGGGTGCAGGAAGGGGTGCAGGGTCTGGGAGGGAGTTTGAGTGCATGAGGGAGCTCTGGGCTGATACAGGGGATTGGAGTGTAGGAGGGGGTGCAGGGTCTGGGAGCGAGTTAGGGTGCAAGAGAGGTTGGGGTGTGGGAGGGGATGCGAGGTGCAGGCTCTGGCCGGGAGGCACTTACCACAGGTGGCTCCCGGCCGGTGGCACAGCAGGGCTCAGGCAGGCTGCCTGCATGCTGTGGCCCCACGCCGCTCCTGGAAGCGGACGACTGCTGGCACATCTCTGTGCGCCCTTTGCGGGGAGGGGGCAGCGGGTCTCCGTGCGCTGCCCACACCCGCAAGCACCGCCCCGAGCAGCTCCCATTGGCCTGTTTCTGGCCAATGGGAGCTGTGAGGACAGTGCTGAGGGTGGGGGCAGCGTGTGGAGACACTTCCCCCCCCACCAGGAGGGTGCAGAGACATGCCAGCAGCAGCTGTCTGCTTCCAGGAGTGGCATGGGGCCACGGCAGGCAGGCAGCCTGCCTGAGTGCCCCGCTGCGCAGCAGGACTTTTAGCAGCCTGGAGATTGCAAGGACAGAAATGCTAGTCATGGCGGGCCGGACAGAAATGTTAGACGGGCCGGATCCGGCCTATAGGCCATATTTTGCCAACCCCTGCCTTAGATTAAGTATTTCCCGTCCAGAGTTGCCAGGCATCACATATCTCACATGGGAGTCATGCATTTGGCAGCTGTCTGGGGGCATTCGTGCATCTCAGCTGGATTCTCACACATTGGAAGGGCTGTGGAAAAGTGGCAAACATTTGTCTGCGGTTCTGCATTTTGGCCACTTAATGAGGCTATCCTCTCTTGTTGCTCTTCTTGTGGGATCCAGAGTAGGAAGGAGTAGCTGGAGAAGAAGGTGATGGGGCGAGCAGCACAAGGGGAAAGACTCAAGGCTGTCTCCTATCGTAGTCAGCTGCACCAGCAACTTAGCTACCTAAACAACTCCCTTCAGCCCAGGAGTCCAGAGACCCCCTGACCCCTCCTCCCCGCCCCCAGCACCCACTCCAGACGAAAGAATCCTGCTTCCCAATACATAGCACCCCGGAAGTTCCAAGCGCCATTTTCCTCCCTGGGATTTCATAGCACCCTGTGTTCTTCCCCCCATTCGTCACAAAAGGGACCCCTGCTCCATCCAACAGCCACCTATCGACCTCTCCCAGCTTCCCACTCAGACTTCCCTACCCCTCAGAATTCCCTGAGCATCCATCCTATTGGCGACCTACCCCACTAAGAGCTGTCAAGTTTTGTGCAGCTCCATATCCTCACCTCACCAGTGGTTGGGGAAGGGTGTGTTTTGACCATAACTGTAAGTTTGATAATAGACACAAGTTATCTGCAAATTAGCTTTGTAATTAATGGACATAAAATGTCTCCCATGCAGTTGAACAAAACTTCATAGCTATGCCCATCTGCCCTGGGTTCACTTTCTCAATCAGTTTTGATGGAAACTGGGCCCCCTGTCACCATGGACCCATTCAGGCAGACTTTCTACCGCTAAGGACACAGCATTGTGGGTTAGGCCAGCTTCAACCATGGCAGAATCTAGCTCACTGGCTGCATTTCAATTATTTGAACCACTTAAGGGAAAAAAGTCAGTGAGGGGGAGGGAAAATCTCTCCTAATCCTTGTCGCCCTGACTTGTGTAGACTGTGACAAGTTATTAGTGTCTGTAACCTTGCCAGGTATTGGGAACTGACTCATTAAAATCATACCTTTTGGACTCACTAAAGGCTGCATTGTGAACCCGACTCCTAGAGCTGAGCAGAGGCTTGCGTAAGTAGTCTCCTTGACGTCAATAGGATTATCTGTATGAGTTCCTGCTCATCACTGGGAGTAAGGTGTTCACAGTCTGGTCCATAATATTTCTTTGTCTTATATGTGGAAATGTGTGTCCCTCAAATCAGTGCTATTTTGTTGCATGAACACTTCGACTCCCAGGTCGTGGGCACCAGCAAACTTTTGCAAACAAAGTATAAGCCGGTAAACCTGATCCATGCTTGTGCCATTGTAATGGGGTTCAGTCAGGGAAAACTAGGCTTATTTGAATCAAACCTTCTTGACTTTCAGTGCAAACTGGTTCTACCTCAAAAAAATATTGTGAATCCATTTAATAATGAATGCAGAAGCATTTGCACAACTCTGTGCAGTACAGCTTTTTAAATATACTTTAGAGTTCTATGTGGTTTACTATACAACCGGGCTTTCTTGTAAAAGCTTAAATTCTAAGGCCTTGTTTTTTTCTGGATGGTCATTAAGTATCCTAAGGCAGTTTTCATAATCATAAAGATTTGTTGCGTGACCTTGAGTCAATATTTCTCCTTTCACCGGTATTGTGTAGTTCTGCACCAGTTGTTCACCTGGCCAAATAGGTGGCTGAATGTCAGTGGAAGGAGAAATGATTCCTATATATATATATATTAAGCTGATAAAGTGCTTTGAGATCCTGTTCAATAAAAGGCACTATGTAAACCGAAGAGTAGTGGCTGTAGTATAATTGTAGAAATAGTATTGATTTCCAACTGGTATGGTGAAAAATTCATTTAAAAAATATTTTTAAAACTGTGAACTGAATGGATTCTGCCATTCCTTTCCCTACTGATCCAAGTGCAGTGGGCACCTTTTGTGTGTGTGGCTGTGTCCCTGATAGCTCAGTGGTTTGAGCATTGGCCTGCTAAACCCAGGGTTGTGAGTTCAATCCTTGAGGGGGCCATTTAGGGGTCTGGGGCAAAAAAAAAAAAAAAATGGGGATTGTGCCTGCTTTGAGCAGCGGGTTGGACTAAATGACCTCCTGAGGTCCCTTCCAACTCTGATATTCTATGATTCTATGACAGGAGTCAGCTGCTTCTGTAGTACCATCCCCAGATCCCAAGAATTGTTATCCGTAGGCTCCAGGATCTGTGCATAGTGAAAAAGCAGTGTTGGACAGGCTGTGTATTGTCCCCTTTCTCACTCTGCAGGAAATCCACTTGAAAGTCAATACAGCATGAGTTTGCGTTATTAATTCCTAGTGAGTGAAGTTACTCCACACTTTGGAAGCCCCTTTTTAAAGGGGCTTCAGGGTTGCTTCCCAAAAGAAACATGCTAACAGGGAGCTGCGGGAGAGCTACAGAGGCCCTTTGCTTCTGATGCATCCCAAAAGATCCACAGTCTGGGGAATGAGCCTCCTGCTTCATCCACAGGTAGGCAAAATCTGTCCCCCGTGACTGAAGAAGATTCTGTGAGCTTCCCTTGGTCTTGTCTCACAGGTATTCCCAAGAAAGAAGAACAAATACTCTTTTACACTTTAAATTCTTTCTTTCTTTCTTTCTTTCTCCATCTATACATACATATTTTAAAGAAATAGGCCTGAGTCACAAAGCTCAGCTTGGATTCCAAGTTCTGGCAGATAGATTCTGAGGTAATGGTTTGGGCCCATCTCTAGTATATTATTACTAAATACAAGTCAAATACATTAAATGGCTGAGCTATTTCAGAGTAATACTTTTTCCCCACCCCCTGCTGGTTGACACTATGTTAACTAATTTTGCCCTAGTTTTCCATGTGGTAGTAAGAAAGAACCTGTACTTTTCCAGCCTTGCCTTTTTGTGTGCTCCATAGGCATCTGTGCTATTTGAATTTGGAGTCATCATTGGATCTGTTAAGTAGATAGGCTGCCGGTGAGCTACTTGCCCTATGCACTGTTCACTGTGGCAATTTCTTTGAACCTGTGAATCTGGGGAATTTGCAAACTTAATTTAACAAAAATTCTTCACTAGATGTTAATATAAGTGTGTTCAGAGCGTTGCCATGACCATATATATCTTTCCATTCTCAGTCTGCCAACTGAATTTAATGTTGCCAACATATTGGCATGTGTTCTATTTGTATACAATCCATAGCAAAATCAGTCTTCTATGAACATATACACACACACACCGAGTATTTAATGGCTTTGCAGGCTTTAGATATTGACTAGCTAAAGAATATGCATGTTGGTATGTTTTATCTTTATTTATGTGTGTAAATATATACTGTATATGCATGTAAATATTCCTTTTGTACATGTTACACTTACACGTTATAATGAGAATGGCTTATAATTTTATAAATGAATATGTGTGGAAAAAGAAATTGTTCCAAGTGACTACTGTTTTCCCCTTTGATACATTTCCAAATTGATGTTTCCATCTCATTGTTTTTGTATTTGTTTTTAACTTTAAAGATTTTAAAATGAGTATTTTTTAACAAAGAACAAAACTTTACCACTTTCTCATGGAAAGCTAATGTGACAATAAAACTGTCAACAAGGAGGCAAGATCAGTCTCACAAAAATCTTGAAACCTCTAAGTGGAATTTGCATAAAATAGTTCTGGTATTATTATTCACTGTTCTTTCAGTGACAGATATGTCAAGGCCTTAAAACCTAAAAGAACAATTATGCTATTGTATCTCTCGGAGGATTCAAGGGGTGTGTCTTTGGTGAAAAAGTGCTATTAGAGCTTTGAAAAGCAGTAAAAAGACAGCCCAAGGGGCTCTTTAGCTAGTCATTTTAAAAAGAATGCCTGGGCTTTAAGTGTCTTAAAGTACATTTATTCAACTCTTACTTTGTGCTTTAAAAAAACTGCTAATAATTAATGGCTGTAACATTTTTTCTAACGTTTGCATTAGCTATAAATAAAAACTCTTGATAAAGCCATTATTGATTAACTTAAACTCTGATTCTCTTGTGAATGCTTCTGTATTTCTGTCAAGACTATTGCTAAGAATTATATATAAGCTTTTTGGTTAAGCTAATATTGAGGAAATCACTGAACAATTCTAGACCAAAACAGGAACTAATCAGTAAATCCATTACTTGAACAAGCTAGCTTAACATAACATGTCTGAACATTAAAAATGAGGGATTGATAAGTAATGTATGATTACAACTGTATGTGCCATAAAATTCAGTGATCCAAATTTAATTTTATATTAAACTTGCTGATGATTTTAGCATCAGATTTGTTGGAGCTTTGGTGAAAATAGAAATTTTGAACTTTTGACTGGGAACAAGTTAGAAACTACAAGGGAAAAGTTCAGAATTACTGAGCAAAGAGCGAAGATGTAAAGTAAATATATAAAATGGATTGGACATGAGGATATGGAACAAAGAGCTACCAAAGACCATTTAAATGGGCAAAATCAAGACCTGAATGATCAAACTTTAATTATAGAATCATAGAATATCAGGGTTGAAAGGGACCTCAGGAGGTCATCTAGTCCAACCCCCTGCTCAAAGCAGGACCAATCCCCAATTAAATCATCCCAGCCAGGGCTTTGTCAAGCCTGACCTTAAAAACCTCTAAGGAAGGAGATTCTACCACCTCCCTAGGTAACGCATTCCAGTGTTTCACCACCCTCCCAGTGAAAAAGTTTTTCTTAATATCCAACCTAAACGTCCCCCACTGCAACTTGAGACCATTACTCCTTGTCCTGTCCTCTTCTACCACTGAGAATAGTCTAGAACCATCCTCTTTGGAACCACCTCTCAGGTAGGTGAAAGCAGCTATCAAATCCCCCCTCCTTCTTCTCTTCTGCAGACTCAACAATCCCAGTTCCCTCAGCCTCTCCTCATAAGTCATGTTTTCCAGACCCCTAATCATTTTTGTTGCCCTTCGCTGGTCTCTCTCCAATTTATCCCCATCCTTCTTGTAGTGCGGGGCCCAAAACTGGACACAGTACTCCAGATGAGGCCTCACCAATGTCGAATAGAGGGGAACGATCACGTCCCTCGATCTGCTGGCTATGCCCCTACTTATACATCCCAAAATGCCATTGGCCTTCTTGGCAACAAGGGCACACTGATGACTCATATCCAGCTTCTCGTCCACTGTCACCCCAGGTCCTTTTCCGCAGAACTGCTGCCTAGCCATTCGGTCCCTAGTCTGTAGCGGTGCATTGGGTTCTTCCGTCCTAAGTGCAGGACTCTGCACTTGCCCTTGTTGAACCTCATCAGATTTCTTTTGGCCCAATCCTCCAATTTGTCTAGGTCCCTCTGTATCCTATCCCTGCCCTCCAGCGTATCTACCACTCCTCCTAGTTTAGTATCATCCGCAAATTCGCTGAGAGTGCAATCCACACCATCCTCCAGATCATTTATGAAGATATTGAACAAAACCGGCCCCAGGACCGACCCTTGGGGCACTCCACTTGATACCGGCTGCCAACTAGACATGGAGCCATTGATCACTATCCTTTGAGCCCGACAATCTAGCCAACTTTCTACCCACCTTATAGTCCATTCATCCAGCCCATACTTCTTTAACTTGCTGACAAGAATACTGTGGGAGACCATGTCAAAAGCTTTGCTAAAGTCAAGAAACAATACATCCACTGCTTTCCCTTCATCCACAGAACAAGTAATCCCCTCATAGAAGGCGATTAGATTAGTCAGACATGACCTTCCCTTGGTGAATCCATGCTGACTGTTCCTGATCACTTTCCTCTCGTGTAAGTGCTTCAGGATTGATTCCTTGAGGACCTGCTCCATGATTTTTCCGGGGACTGAGGTGAGGCTGACTGGCCTGTAGTTCCCAAGATCCTCCTTCTTCCCTTTTTTTAAAGATTGGCACTACATTAGCCTTTTTACAGTCATCCAGGACTTCCCCCGTTCGCCACGAGTTTTCAAAGATAATGGCCAATGGCTCTGCAATCACAGCCGCATATTTCTTTAGCACTCTCGGATGCAACGCGTCCGGCCCCATGGACTTGTGCACATCCAGCTTTTCTAAATAGTCCCTAACCACCTCTTTCTCCACAGAGGGCTGGCCACCTACTCCCCATGCTGTGATGCCCAGCGCAGCAGTCTGGGAGCTGACCTTGTTCGTGAAGATAGAGGCAAAAAAAGCATTGAGTACATTAGCTTTTTCCACATCCTCTGTCACTAGGTTGCCTCCCTCATTCAGTAAAGGGTCCACACTTTCCTTGGCTTTCTTCTTGTTGCCAACATACCTGAAGAAACCCTTCTTGTTACTCTTAACATCTCTTGCTAGCTGCAGCTCCAGGTGTGATTTGGCCCTCCTGATTTCATTCCTACATGCCCGAGCAATATTTTTATACTCTTACCTGGTCATTTGTCCAATCTTCCACTTCTTGTAAGCTTCTTTTTTATGTTTAAGATCCGCAAGGATTTCACTGTTAAGCCAAGCTGGTCGCCTGCCATATTTACTATTCTTTCGACACATCGGGATGGTTTGTGCCTGTAACCTCAATAGGGATTCCTTGAAATACAGCCAGCTCTCCTGGACTGCTTTCCCCTTCATGTTATTCCCCCCAGGGGATCCTACCCATCAGTTCCCTGAGGGAGTCAAAGTCTGCTTTCCTGAAGTCCAGGGTCCGTATTCTGCTGCTTACCTTTCTTCCCTGTGTAAGGATCCTGAACTCAACCAACTCATGGTCGCTGCCTCCCAGATTCCCATCCACTTTTGCTTCCCCCACTAATTCTTCCCGGTTTGTGTCGAGCAGGTCAAGAAAAGCTCCCCCCCTAGTTGGCTCCTCTAGCACTTGCACCAGGAAATTGTCCCCTACATTTTCCAAAAACTTCCTGGATTGTTTATGCACCGCTGTAGTGCTCTCCCAGCAGATATCAGGAAGATTAAAGTCGCCCATGAGAGCGGGGCGTTTGATCTAGTAGCTTCTGCGAGTTGCCGGAAGAAAGCCTCATCCACCTCATCACCCTCGTCCGGTGGTCTATAGCAGACTCCCACCACTACATCACTCTTGTTGCTCACACTTCTAAACTTAATCCAGAGACACTCAGGTTTTTCTGCAGTTTCATACCGGAGCTCTGAGCAGTCATACTGCTCCCTTACATACAGTGCTACTCCCTTACATACAGTGCTATTGGAGTACTTGTGGCACCTTAGAGACTAACCAATTTATTTGAGCATAAGCTTTCGTGAGCTACAGCTCACTTCATCGGATGCATCATGTAGCTCACGAAAGCTTATGCTCAAATAAATTGGTTAGTCTCTAAGGTGCCACAAGTACTCCTTTTCTTTTTGCGAATACAGACTAACACGGCTGTTACTCTCAAACTTTAATTGTTGCACACTAGCCAACAAATGAATACACTTTCGAGCAAGACCAAAAATGGCATGAAATTAATTTTTCATACCCTTCACTGTAGAACAGTGTAATTATGAACTTGGCAGCCAGCTCTTGGATTGGCCAGAGACCAGGTTAATATATACGATTTGATTATAAAATGATTCATTATAAATATGGCAGGTCTATCTCTATTTCTTACCAGGATTGCCATATATCAGTATAATGTATATAGGGAAAAAGTGCTGGCCATAGACAGATACTTTTCTCTTTGAAACTTGTACATCATTGTTGTTACATATGTTTTATCACTGTGATGGTATCCAGTTCCCACAGTACTAGACTCCTTAGAAGTACTTGAGAGAGAGATGCTGTAGTGGCATTATATGCTAAAAAAGGAGAAAAACAGTTTTTAAATTGTTGTTACTGCAGAGTTTACAATTTACATAATAGAGTACAGTGATCATTATTAAAATCGTCAGAAATAACTTTGCAAGTAAGTAACATTATCTTCATTTTCCGAGGTATTCTTTACACTAATAGAAAAAAAACCCAGGTAATGCTGTCTACTTGGAAAAACAAAACTGTAAGGATTTTAAAGGCGGGAGGGTGCGAGGACTGACACTCTATTAGAATCAGGGTGGTCAGAAAGTTTGAGGAGGTATATATTAAGTTATACACTCATCATTTCAATGTTAATATGCTGGTATTTAGGGAAAGCAGGCAGTTGCAGATTTACAGTTTAAGGGCCCATTCCTTTGGCACCGCCCATGAAAGTCAACATGAATTCTGCAGGATGTGGTTTGTTGTAGAGCAGGGGTCCTCAACCTCTTCATTCTGAGGCCCTTCCCCCCTTCCCAATATGCAATAAAAACTCCATGGCCCTCCTGTGCCACAACAACTGCTTTTCTGCATGCAAAAGCCAGGGCCGTCGTTAGGGGATAGCAAGCAGGGCAATTGCCAGGGGCTCTGTGCCACACGGGTCCCCACAAAGCTACATTGCTGAGGCTTTGGCTTCAGCCCTAGGTGGCAGGGTTCCGGGACTCAGCCCCAGGCAGTGGGCTTCTGCTTTCTGCTTTGGGCCCCAGTGAGTCTATTTTAGTGGAAATTTTGTCTTCATAAAGATCAGGCCTTTTGTTTGGTGATTTTGGTCACGTGTATTGTATGTATGCAAAAGCATATTTGTGCATGGATAAACAAACAGAACTATGTGTCTGTATTAAAACTTAATTTATTGCAACACTCTTATGCTGGCACTTGGGCCAACATGCATTTTATCACACTATTAGGTGATTTAGGATTCTGCAAAAATATATTATGCAAGAGCGGATGGGTAGCACTTTATAAACATAAGACTGATGTAACCATACCTCTTATCTGTCCTTGAATTTTAGGATTGTCATTGACTTTGCATGAAAGATTCTCCCTAGCCTTCCTCAATGTACAGTAATGTTGTCTTTTAAAGATTAGGATTTATAAAGCTGAACATAAAGTCAGATTTTAAAATACAGTTGGGCTTTCTTTCCAGCTGCATTCTTTCTTAAAAGCTGCTTACATTTCTATAAATTTAATGATGTCTTTTTAATGACTTTTCCTGATTTAAGTCCTTTCTCCATAATTTCTTTCTTTTTTTATTCTTTTGTCCCCAGATAATGTAAGAGCATTTTTGACAGGAATATATTTCATTAAGAATACAGGCCAAGTTCTGTTCTCAGTTACACCTGTTCAGCCTTGAAGTCTGTGAGTATTATAGCGGCGAAACAGAGGGTGGCATTTGCCTTGCTGACTGATATTTCCTCCTATTCATAAGGCAACAGGCACTGACCTCAATCAGTATTGGGTCCCCACTATGATAGGAACTATGCAAACACAGAGGCAGATACAATCCCTGCCCTGAGCGGCTTACGGTCTAAGGAGACCAGTGACCTGTGAAGGGTGGGGAGAGGGAAATGTATACACTTCTCATGAAATGTTTTATACAAATGTAGAGATTTTTCCACTCCTGAATCCTGGCCATCATTTGTTAGGAGTTTTCTTGTAGGCATTTCAGCATAAGTGAATCTTGAGAAGGAGTTTAAAGGCAAAGAAGGTTGTGGCCTTATCGACTGGTTCAAAAAGGGAGGGTACTCTCCGTCAAAGGGATAGCATAGAAGAAAGCACTACATGTTTGAGAGAGAAGTAGAAAGGTGGAAAGTCAAGGCTGGAATAGCTGACAAAGTGAAGGGAGCAGAGGGGAATGAAATAAGGGCTAAATGTAGATAAATAAGGAGAGGAAGAACTGTGAGGGGGCCTTGGAAAAGTTCAAGAAATCTCAATTTGACACCACAGAGAACAGGAGTCAATGGAGGGATTCAAGAAGAATGGATGATATGAATGGTCAGAATGACAGCCAGACAGAGTAGCTTAGATTCAGCGTTTTATGTAGATTGTGGTCAGTCAGAGAGGGTGTTGTGAGTGTCCGGGAGGCCGAAGAGGTAGCAGTAGGAAAGACAGGAGCTGATGAGGGCTGGAACAAGACTTTTAGTGGTGCAGGCAAAAAGAAGCAGTCAGTATTAGAAATGTTATGGAGGAACAGTGCCAGGATTTGAACACAACTGGAATATGAGATATTAGGGGGAGGAGTCAAAGAACACATCCAAGTCGTGGGCCTGAGTGACAGGGAAGATGGTGGTGTCATCAACAGTGACAGAGATGTCAGTCTGAGACACTTAAGGGAATGCTGAACAGCACCAATGCAATCTGACTGAAGTTAATGGGTTTGTAGCCATGTAACTGAGAGAAGTTGCCCTGCATTTTTCAAAATTAGCAAGTACTTAACCATGTGATTTCAATAACTGTGGTCTCAACCACGCACTTCTTATTCCCATGTCCCCAGAAACTGAAATAATGGGCATCAGACCCTTTTAAGGTAAATGTGTGAAAGCAAGGGCAGAATTGTGTCCATTTTATAAATAAAGACTTTCATTTTGCTTTTGGCACCCTTATGTTTTTCTGTTTATTCACCCTATTCATGGTTTTCAATTGTAGCCTTTTGGATGATAAATGTAAAAATAAATATACCATCCTATGATCAGCTCCCAGAAACCTGAGTGCAGAGTTCTTTTGACTTAGGGAGGAAAACCCCAAGGTAACTTAATGCCAACATGTTGAATTCTACTTCATGAAATACTTGCTTTGCTACTCGTTAAGGTCCTGCTGTGCTAGCTGCAATACATGGTATTTCAATTGGTATGGGGAGTATGTTAAATGTGAAGTGTATACGTCAGCTTACTTGTGTTTGGGATGGTGAGACAGGGACTGTCATATACTATAAGCACTTAGTCTTAGTGCAAAGGGCCCCAATCTGGTAGTCCTCTAGGAGCCAGTGCAGTAAATAGTAATACTTTTATTTTGAAGTGGACTGTTATTCTAAACGTTTCTCTTGCTGTGGGATTTTATAGTGAATGGGAGCATCATAAATAAGATGCAATTTAATGGTTCTGCTTGTGGTGATAGACACTGTCTTCAATATGATGAATTCAGTGCAAGATGCCCTGGTGTCAGGGCCTGTTCCTGACAGATGCTGAGCACCCAAAACTCCCAGTGAGTTTACAGCCTCAGGTGCTCAGCATCGGGCCACAAGTGAGGGCAGATTTGGGACCATAGTCTATTAGGAGCAGTACTTGATTGAGGTTTGAATTCAGCAAATAGTCATTAGCTAAATACCTCAGCAGCGAGTCAGATGATAGCCAAGGTTAGGTAATAAAATCTGGTGGTGTTTACTTCCTAGGTACGACTAGTTTTTTAGTTTTGTTTTTTTCTTCTGGGGGTCTGTGCCTTCTTCCCAAATACCCCTAAATGCCATTTCTTCTTCCTCAGTGTTCCACCTTTCTGATTCTCTCTTTCTTTCATCCCTTTCCATGCACTTAAAAAATGTCCTGTATTCTCTGCCCTTTGTCATCTTAACTAAAAGTTATAGTTCCATAAACACACACACACACACACACACAAAACCCTCTGTCTTGGCCTGATTTTCCTTTCACACCCATAAGGCCTCTTTGTCTCCTTCATTCTGCTAATCTTTCCTTTTGAAGTCCTCAGCGTTCCCTTAATAGCAATGTGTTTAGATGGGTTGTAGCAATGCAAGATGGACTTTGAAAAAAACCTAGTCAGAGCAAGATTTGCCATGACAGAAATGTCAGTCAAAAGATGTTTGATCTGACAGCATTTTTAATCTCATGAATTGTGGGAAAGGTACTTTTAAAATTTGAAGAGGAGGCCAGAAAATCATTCAATAAGGTAAATATTATGAATTTTATTACTTTTTTTCCCTCAGTAATTTTCTACTTATTTTGATGCTATGCCAAGGCAACCTGGAAAGGGGAGGACTATAACAGCCTAGGTTAGAGTACTTGGTGCTTGGTTTTATTGTATTTGTTGCTTTGTAAGTGGCCTTTTCCTAATAATGATCCTTTGCCACAGTTGACAGAAAATACCATTTGCAAACACAGGATTCAGAATTCCACAAAGCCATGGCCTATTCAATCCAATTAATAATGATTTGTCATTCATTAAGGGACCTTTATCATACTATTTAATTCCCTGCCAAAAAATGTTGTTCAATGGGAATTAAAGCTGAGTATATATCAGTGGCTTATGGCTATAGAAATCATGAGAATGCTATAGATATCAAAATAACCATTTAAATCCAGCAGATTAAAAATTAAGATTAAATTTAGAAACTCAAATATTTGGAAGTACAAAGGTGAACAAAGAATCCAAACCAAACTCCTATCGTGATTTCTTTATTCCTTTCATTCCTAATTTGTAAAAAAAACCTTTTTTTTTGGATCAAGGACTTTTTCCAAGGATATTAAGGCTACAGACTTCTTAAATATGGATGTCTCTCTATGCTGATAAATAGACCATACCACTGCCTTTCCCCCTAAATTATAATGGTGCTCATGGAATTAATGGATTCCATGATTTCCCATCTTTTCTTGAACCCCAAGGACTTTCTCTTTTTCTCCTCCAAAGACCTACCTGCCATCACCTTGCGGGGAAGATGTCATCCACGTGTCATCTATGAGTGTGAAAATTTTGCTATCCATTGCTTACTGATGGTGTTTGAAAGATTCTGCTTATGTGGGAGATGACAAAGGTTCCTGTTGACACTTACCTCCTCTAGATAGGCAGTGTTGATGCTGAAGAAAATTCTTTGGTTGCCTGCCTCCCAAGGGACCCATGTAGAAGAGAGTTTAGAATATTCTATTACTGATGGAGTACATCAGCATCTAGGCACTCTCTAGGACAAAATTACTGCTGCAAGGAAGGGGAGGTGTGGTACTTCAACTCAGGAACATAGAGGTGGAGGAGAGGAGCCTGGAGAAACTCTCTAATCATCCAGAAACAACTTTAGGGGATGTCCCTTTTAGCAGGACTGTATTTTCCCAGGAATGTGTTGGTTCAGGACCTAGGGGAGGAGTATTGGTACTTCTGATACAGCCATTAAGTCCAAAGGCCATTTTCTGAAGAGAGTGCTCAAGGAAGAACATTCCATACTCTCTTTGGTAGGGTATAGGAGAAAGGGGAAGGAGTAGCTATTTGAGTTAGTTAGGAGATAAGAATGCAGCAATGAGAGTGTTATGGGTGGAGACGGCAAGGTGTAATTTTTTCCAACCGCTTTTTCCAGTCACCATGACAATCCTCCCTAGCAGACTCTCCTTTGCCGTGAATACTACAAAATACTTGACAATGGCTAGGCTGCTGGTGTACTGAGACTACAGACTATCATGCTGACCAATATTGTCTCATTGTTTCCTTGTACTTCCCTATCAGTCTGTTTGTATCCATCTGTTATCTCTTGTCTTATACTTAGATTGTAGGCTTTTTGTGGAAAGGACTGTCTTTTGTTCTGTTTTTATACAGAGCCTAGAACACTGGGGTTCTGGTCCATGTCGGGGCGGCTTCTGGGCACTGATAATATAAATAATTAATAATAACAATTTCTTTTATGTTTTGAAGACTGGCTCTTGGCTAAAGACTTATATTTTCCCCTTCTTTTTGATGAAAGCTCTATTGTCCCCACTAATAATTCAGCACTGTTGAAATATCTGCCAGATCCTGAGTATTATGATATTCCTAAAACACCAGTGAAAAATTTCCCAGTTATGCCCTTTCTTGTCTCAGAACAGATCTTAGCTCACCAAGATCTCATACAAAATTTAAAGTGGAAATGACCTTTGTGATGTGAGCAGG
Organism: Chelonia mydas; assembly: GCF_015237465.2. Lineage (NCBI taxonomy): Eukaryota > Metazoa > Chordata > Testudines > Cheloniidae > Chelonia > Chelonia mydas. The sequence goes on from NC_051246.2 coordinate 107,372,394, forward strand.
TGCCTAAAGCAGGCATATAATGGGAAGCAAATCTTAACCTTAACTGTGGCCAGCACCTCTCAGTGTTACTGCAAATGTCAACCAATGAGTGTACCAACAAAAAAGAGGTGTTCAAAGTAACTTTTTGCAGAAACAAATACAAACAAGACGGTGTAGCAAAAACAGAACTATAAAGCTTTGTCATATCATGGGACCTTTCAGGGAAAAGTGCTAATTTCATGGGGACTTTTAGGAAAATGTGCCAATTTCATGCGAATTCAAGTGGAAAAGATATGCTGGAAAATTTTATTTGGGGTCTACAAAGGCTGTAATGACTGAAAAAGATTTATATAAGCCTAGTAATCATTCAGATTATACTTTTTACTCGTGCATACTAGTCACTTCATATCATGCTGCAAACATGCAGAAAAGTGATGTATGGCCCCATGTATGGAGGGCTTTAAACTAGGTTCACCGGGGGAAGAAGACCAACGCCCTGAGGTAAGTGGGATACCTGGAGGAAGCACGAGCAGGAGAGCACAAGACGGGAGGGCTCCTGCCTCATACTGAGAAAGCGGGATGATCAGTGAGTTATCTCAAGTGCCTATACACAAATGCAAGAAGGCTGGGAAACAAGCAGGGAGAACTGGAAGTCCTGGCACAGTCAAGGAATTATAATGTGATTGGAATAACACAGACTTGGTGGGATAACTCACATGACTGGAGTACTGTCATGGATGGATATAAACTGTTCAGGAAGGACCGGCAGGTGGGGGAGTTGCACTGTATGTAAGAGAGCAGAATGACTGCTCAGAGCTCAGGTGTGAAACTGCAGAAAAACCTGAGAGTCTCTGGATTAAGTTTAGAAGTGTGAGCAACAAGGGTGATGTCGTGGTGGGAATCTGCTATAGACCACCAGACCAGGGGGATGAGGTGGACAAGGCTTTCTTCCATCAACTAATGGAAGTTACTAGATCGCAGACCCTGGGTCTCACGGTAGACTTCAATCACCCTGATATCTGCTGGGAGAGCAATACAGCGGTGTACAGACAATCCAGGAAGTTTTTGGAAAGTGTAGGGGACAATTTCCTTGTGCAAGTGCTGGAGGAACCAACTAGGGGCAGAGCTCTTCTTGACCTGCTGCTCACAAACCGGGAAGAATTAGTAGGGGAAGCAAAAGCGGATGGGAACCTGGGAGGCAGTGACCATGAGATGGTTGAGTTCAGGATCCTGACAAAAGGAAGAAAGGAGAGCAGCAGAATACGGACCCTGGACTTCAGAAAAGCAGACTTTGACTCCCTCAGGGAACTGATGGGCAGGATCCCCTGGGAGAATAACATGAAGGGGAAAAGAGTCCAGGAGAGCTGGCTGTATTTTAAAGAATCCTTATTGAGGTTACAGGAACAAACCATCCCGATGTGTAGAAAGAATAGTAAATATGGCAGGCGACCATCTTGGCTTATCAGTGAAATCCTTGCTGATCTTAAACACAAAAAAGAAACTTACAAGAAGTGGAAGATTGGACAAATGACCAGGGAGGAGTATAAAAATATTGCTCGGGCATTCAGGAGTGAAATCAGGAAGGCCAAATCACACTTGGAGTTGCAGCTAGCAAGAAATGTTAAGAGTAACAAGAAGGTTTTCTTCAGGTATGTTAGCAACAAGAAGAAAGTCAAGGAATGTGTGGGCCCCTTATTGAATGAAGGAGGCAACCTAGTGACAGAGGATGTGGAAAAAGCTAATGTACTCAATGCTTTTTTTGCCTCTCTCTTCACGAACAAGGTCAGCTCCCAGACTACTGCACTGGGCAGCACAGTATGGGGAGGAGGTGACCAGCCCTCTGTGGAGAAAGAAGTGGTTCGGGGCTATTTAGAAAAGGTGGATGAGCACAAGTCCATGGGGCTGGATGCGCTGCATCCAAGAGTGCTAAAGGAGTTGGCGGCTGTGATTGCAGAGCCATTGGCCATTATCTTTGAAAACTCATGGCGATCGGGGGAGGTCCGGGACGACTGGAAAAAGGCTAATGTAGTACCCATCTTTAAAAAAGGGAGGAAGGAGGATCTGGGAAACTACAGGCCAGTCAGCCTCACCTCAGTCCCTGGAAAAATCATGGAGCGGGTCCTCAAGGAATCAATTCTGAAGCACTTAGAGGAGAGGAAAGTGACCAGGAACAGTCAGCATGGATTCACCAAGGGCAAGTCATGCCAGACTAATCTAATTGCCTTCTATGACAAGATAACTGGCTCTGTGGGTGAGGGGAAAGCAGTGGACATGTTGTTCCTTGACTTTAGAAAAGCTTTTGATACAGTCTCCCACAGTGTTCTTGCCAGCAAGTTAAAGAAGTATGGGCTGGAAGAATGGACTATAAGGTGGATAGAAAGCTGGCTAGATCAGTTGGGCTCAATGGGTAGTGATCAATGGCTCGATGTCTAGTTGGCAGCCGGTATCAAGTGGAGTGCCCCAAGGGTCGGTCCTGGGGCCAGTTTTGTGCAATATCTTCATTAATGGTCTGGAGGATGGCATGGATTGCACCCTCAGCAAGTTTGCAGATGACACTAAACTGGGAGGAGTGGTAGATACACTGAAGGGTAGGGATAGGATACAGAGGGCCCTACACCAATTAGAGGATTGGGCCAAAAGAAATCTGATGAGGTTCAACAAGGACAAGTGCAGAGTCCTGCACTTAGGACGGAAGAATCCCATGCACTGCTACAGACTAGGGATCAAATGGCTAGGCAGCAGTTCTGCAAAAAGGACCTTGGGGTTACAGTGGACAAGAAGCTGGATATGAGTCAACAGTGTGCCCTTGTTGCCAAGAAGGCTAACGGCATTTTGGGATGTATAAGTAGGGGCATTGCCAGCAGATCGAGGGACGTGATCGTTCCCCTCTATTCGACATTGGTGAGGCCTCATCTGGAGTACTGTGTCCAGGTTTGGCCCCACGCTACAAGAAGGATGTGGAAAAATTGGAAAGCGTCCAGAGGAGGGCAACAAAAATGATTAGGGGACTGGAACACGTGACTTATGAGGAGAGGCTGAGGGAACTGGGATTATTTGGTCTGCAGAAGAGAAGAATGAGGGAGGATTTGATAGCTGCTTTCAGCTACTTGAAAGGGGGTTCCAAAGAGGATGAGTTTAGACTGTTCTAAATAGCAGATGACAGAACAAGGAGTAATGGTCTCAAGTTGCAGTGGAGGAGGTTTAGGTTGGATATTGGGAAAAACATTTTCATTAGGAGGGTGGTGAAGCGCTGGAATGTGGTATCTAGGGAGGTGGTGGTGGAATCTCCATCTTTTGAGGTTTTTAAGGTCAGTCTTGACAAAGCCCTGGCTGGGATGATTTAGTTGGGGATTGATCCTGCTTTGAGCAGGGGGTTGGACTAAATGACCCTCCTGAGGTTCCTTCCAACTCTGATATTCTATGATTCTATGTATAATCAAATGCAGAGTTAAGTCCAGAACTGGTATAAAAATGGATTCTTAAAACAGTTTCTTTTGGAGTTCTTTGTAGACTTGAATAGTCCAGCCTCCTTGTTTTAGCCTGGAAGTATCAGGGTCATCCTGAGTTTAGATGTCTAGACCATGTGAATAACAAGTGTGGTTGATTATTTCAATGGACTATCTGAAGCTGAGCCTTCTCTTTTTGCTGCTTGAGGTTTATGGGGGGCATGGGCTGAGCAGACTATATGAAAGCAGCACATTCAGCCAGTGGTGGGAACAGTTTACTCTTGAATCTGAAACTAACATAAACTAAAGGGGTATCAGAAGAAGTTTGAGTTTAGATTTTCACTGATTTACCTGAGTTATCTGCTATAATGCAATCAGTGAGAAGGTTAATAATATAACATCTAAACTGTAAAAGAACAGAAACTTTGGAATTGGGACCCATCTCGTTGCAAATTTCACTCACTCCTAACTTAAAGTCTTGTCTGTTTCTGATGGTGAATGTTAGTAGCTGGACAACAGAACTTTATTTTAATACTGTTTTCCATAAATACAGTAGTGATGACTGCATATTGCTCTACTAGGAAGCAGTAAGATGAGGATTGCTTGCATCGCTCTCCGTAGTAAGGATTGATTCAGGAGGCAGTGTTCAGATTTGGCTTAGAGTTTGAGACTGAACTGGGAATAGTGGGTGTGGGTCCAGATTTGGCAGTGCTAAAGTCTCGCAAACAGTCATGATATGTGCTCAGCACCAAACTGTAGAAATCTGCAGCTGAGCCTTATCCATAATATCAGGCCTCTTGAGTCAAAATGTCCATGTTATTGCAAGGTTTTGGCTGCATCTAAATTGGAACCACAATTTAGATGTGGATCTGACCCAGCGCTAGAACAGTAGAGTTGGAATAGGAGCTGCCGATCTTAATTATATCCACCACTCGTCCATACCCTGAGTGCATTGACATTTGGATTGGAGGGTCCATTCTTGTACTCTTTCTGATTAACCACTTTGTCTTTATTTACACTTGATAAAATATGGCAAGAAAGTTGTCAAGCCACAAACCAAGAAAAGCTCCATGGCTGTTACAACAGCATGCTAGCACAGCTTAAAAGAAACAAACACACAAACAAAAAACCCAAAATGACAGTTTTGTTAACTCAGCTGTCCCAAAAGTAGTTTGAGAAGCAGTTCCACAAGAAGATAAGGAGATGGAACATAACATGGATACAGGATAAAAATAAACTCTGTAGTGTCCCTTATACAAAATACTTGATAGAGAGGCAGCTCATTATAGAGCTGTAAATTTAAAAGACAGTTTTATTGACTTAAAGAATAAGTCCAGCAAAAGATTAAACATGATCTTGGAGAAGTCCAGTGTAGTTTAGTGGAAGATCAAAGAGTTCCATTAACAGTGCAGCAGGAGGTAAAATATATGTCCTAAAGGTTTATGTAGCTCTGATGAGGGCCCCCTGGGTAACTGGAAGAGACTCAGAAGATGAAAACTACAGAAGGTGATAAGAGAGGGGGAGGTGGATGGGCAATTATTTCTGATCTAGAAGGAAGAGGTAGAACAAATTATTCTAATGCTAGTTTCTCAGGAGCACACTCTGAATACCAAGCTGATTGCTATAACTGAATGTAAATGTAAAGCTCCAACAGTGAGCTTTCCTTCACGACAGACATGGCAAGATTAAAAACATCAAAATCATCTATAGATCCTCCATAGTAATTGGTCAACATTTTAAAAGGTTGGAAAAGTTCCATCAAAACTTTTTTCATTTAAACGAGAAAACGAGGGGAATTAGTGAACATCATTTGTTTTTCAAGTAAAAATGCATGGGAAGAAGAGCAGTGTTGTTTTAGCTGTGTTGGTCCCACGATATTAGAGAGACAAGGTAGATGAGGTAGTATATTTTATTGGACATACTTCTGTTGGTGAGAGAGACAAGCTTTCGAGCTTACACTGACATGAAGAAGAGCTTGAAAGCTTGTCTCTCACATCAACAAAAGTTGGTCCAATAAAAGATACTACCTATCCCACCTTGTCTCTGGGAAGAAGCGCGTCATGCAGTAAGTAGTACATGTCAGTGGAAATATCAAGAAGGTGAAGAAATGCTCATCAACTAGGAAGCAGTGAAGGCATAGGAGAAGCCGCTGTGGAGATAAGTCTTGAGCCAGCTGATGGAACAGATCATGGATGCTTACCAAAACTATAATATAATAATATGCATAGCACTCCTAATGCTTTCTATCAATAGGTCTCAAAGCACTTTTAGAAAGGAGGGATAAGGGTTGTATAATTTTCTCCCCTTACAGATGGGAAAACAGAGGGGAAGTGCCTTGCCCACGACATGCCACGAGTTACTGACTGAGCTTGAAAGAGTATTCAGACCTCCTGAGTCCAGGACTGCACTGCCTCCCTCGAGCATACTGCATGCTGTCTTCTAGAATCCAGGTGGCAGCAGAATGATGAAGGGAAACTGTTCTTTTGGGAAAGGACTGTATCTGCATATCTATTGGCATAGAGTCTTTCATAACAGGGCCCAGTCATGACTGGGGCCTCACAACATATTAAATACAGACATATTAAATAACAATAACGAGCAAATCAGTTAACACTGTTATACCAAATGGTTCCTTCATGTAATAATAAGGAGCAAATGTGGTTCAAGAGCCAGGGAGTGGGGATATAAACAGAAGTCAGCATGTTGGTAAAACCACTAAGAATTCTGCAGTCGCCTTTACAGTCATGAAACGTGTATATACTCTGTCTAATCCAGTGGAACCAATGACTAGTGGTTACTGAGGACTTGGCATGAAACGCTGACAGTTACATCACACCTATTGGGAAATGGATACGCATCATCAATATAGCTCACCATTAATGTGGGTTGGGTGAAATCATTGAACAGGTCAGGTGCTATGAATGTGACCTTATATGAGTTTAAGTTTCATTCAGCCCAGAGTAGAATAGAACAGACTGCCTTTGCAACAAGAAACAAACTATTTTTTTTTTCATTTAAATCTGCCGTAGAGAAATAACTGACACCAGCAATGTTAAACTGAATAAGTTTAACTGAATCAGTAGGTTCAGGATCCTCACATCAGCTCAGTGTTTGCTTTGCCTGGCTATGAACAGTAATTTTTGTGCAAAATATCAGTAGCTTTCTTTATTCCAGTATGATGTTCCAGAGGATAGAATTTACAGTGCACCAGGTTTTGTTTATTAGCAGGAATAGGCCCTTCAGCAAATTAGTCATGTACAATACAGCTACTTTTCTTCCTTGAGGGGTCAGAGCCTTAGGTCCCGTGTCAAATTGTACAGTAGACAAATTCTGAAGTTGAACCAATTTTATTTCTAGTTCACAAATTACTTGATTGAGTCAAGTGCAGTCATGAGGTGGAAAAGTGGCGATAGATGAGTATGTTAAATGCACTTTAAAGAAAAGTGCCCCAAGAAAGCTGTGAAGATGTATTCAGCTGCATAATATCAGATTTCCCGTGAAAAGGGTAGCCACTGATATGCTCGAGAGCTACTGCTAACAGAATCATGATTAGTGCAGCCTATTTGCACCCCATGTAAAGTCAGCTTTCCAGGATCCTGGAGAAGAAGCTAGTAGTATTTTAGCAAGGTCTGATGCTTTGTTATTTGTATTGTATTTGCAAATAGACTTTAAATTTAGCCCTTTTCCAGAGGATAATAGATCAGAAATACCCACTAAGAGAGGGGAGGACACTGACAGCTTCGTTTCTCCCCGCTGATCAACTGAAAGTTATGCTCAGTGTGCCAATAGAGAAAGGAAAGATACTTAAACCTGGTAATGCACCAGGTAATTACCTAAGTTTACTAGAAAAAACTGAATGGGAACCCTTTGCTGGCTAGTAGGATTTCACTGTGAGATATTAGTTCAAGAACTGTCTCTGAAACTTGAAGGATTATAAAGTCTATCTAGAGTTCTTCTTCAGAGAGGCTACTGAGTTCAGCTAATGGTAATTTATTGGGTTAAGTTCTAGGGGTGTACTCTTCAGAAATGTGTACATGTAAGGCTGTGTACTAAGTCCATGTATATCAGTGTAATTCGGCTCTGATTTACACCAACTGGTGATCTGGCCCATAACATCTGCAGTCATTGTTGGAACAGTTAAAATGTTAGCATGAATGTGACCTGACCATATCTCCAAGGCTTTGTTATGGAGACACAGTTAGATCTCGTCCACACTACACATCTTAGCTGTGCTGCAAGCAGCTAAAGTTGAATTGTAGATGGGACCGGTCTAGTACAGTAGTATGAGTCAGATACTCCTCTGGTGTAAACCAGAGGAATTCCATTAACTTCAATGGAGCAATGCTGATTTACACCAGATAAGAATCTGGCCCTGTGTTTGTTAATACAACATGAAAATGCGAGTGAAGGATCAGATCATCAGCTGGTGTAAATTGGTATAGCTCTATTGAAATCACTGGAGCTTCGCTGATTTACAGCAGCTGAGCATCTGGGGACTGTAGTGTTCTATTATTGAGCTTTAGTGGATAATTAAGTATGAGGAGATGGTGCACAATATACAGTTTTTCTTTGTAGTAGAAAAACAGGATATTGTTGAATTTTTAATAAGAAGTCATTCTTGGTGTGCAAATTCCATTATTTAGTGTGAGAATGTGTAAAGCATGAGTGAATCAATCTCATGGTCTTTATTTTAAATGGTGTCAGTGTTAGTTATCAAAGCATTTTCTGTAGTTCACTGCATGCTTTAAATAAACAGGAATTGTAGAGGTATTATATGTTATGGAAGGGTTAAGAAGTGAAAGCTAAAGAGCCTGAAGTGTCATTGTTTTAGTACCAGCAGTGTTATGTCTCTTCTACAGTGCATAAAGAAAAAAAGAAATGCTGACAAGAAAAAAATATAACACTTTAAAAACTTTCCCAAGTCTTAGGAATGTACTTTTACATTTGTGCCAGTTACAGTAATTAGTAAACTTGTTCTTAATAGTGTTGTTAAAATGTATTTTTTCACACTTTCTCTGACTTTGACACTGCTGCTTTTGAAACTTCATTTTGCACTTTGTTCCATTGTTCTTTAATCTGCTGCACTTTGCATTTAGTATCACTGAAATTTCGTACTTACTATGTCAATAACATCTGGCAAAATTGCCACCTATTAAGAGTAAGTGTTCTTTTTTCTCCTGTGAGAAATGTGATGGTGTATTATATTGGTTTCCCTTGAGAGGCTAAGGAGACAATTTTAAAGCAGATAAATGCATTAAAGAAATAACCTGAACTACAAGAGAAGGTTAACGAAAGTCAGAAACTTTTTTTTAACCTTTTTTTTCTTTGTTATAAGCATTTGGGGAGTGACAAAATAGTTCAGTTATGCAATCTTCTGCACATTTGGACGTATGCTGCCTTTCACCATGCTGCTGCAGGATATGTTGTGTTCTCATAGGCTTTTATCTGCATCAATATTTTTTCTGCCCGTGTTGGATAGGTGTCAGCTCAATGATGAGTTGCATCCCGCGTGCTTGTAAGTTGTATGCTGTCAGATGGTTATAAAAACATGAATAGAAAAGGAGTACTTGTGGCACCTTAGAGACTAACCAATTTATTTGAGCATAAGCTTTCGTGAGCTACAGCTCACGGTTGGCAACGTTGTTTCTGGCCACGTGTAGGGGTGCAAAGGGGATACATGATCCCTCCGTTTCTGTTTCAGTTCGGTGATCAAGCACAATTCCGTTTCTTATGCTCCAGGTTACTGCTGATGGCAGAACTATGCTCCCCAGAGGAGACTGGATGGTTTGTGGGCGGGTTCATGACACAAAGTCCTTGTGCCCTGCCCAGCAGAGCTGTAAAAGGCTGATAGTCCCCCCCAGAACATCAGGCAGTATCATGCCTGCCTTAGGTGTAGTGCCTCTAAGGACTAGAGTGAGGCAACCTCTTCCCACACGTCTTGAGGCTGTGCCTTAAAGGCATGGTCTAGATCTTAATGCATGTAACATTTCCTCTAAATATAAACAATAAGTGTTACCTGCAGTCCATATATCCAAGTTCCCTAAAAAACTAAAGAAGATATTTTGATTTACAGAACATCCATGTAGGAGTCTCTTCTCCCTTTGCTTTGGGGGTATAGTCTGGTCCGTGTAAGTGTCAAAATGAGGCTGAACTGCCAGGTCTGTTGCATGGAGCTGAAGGGTAAGATGTGGAGAACCTTCGTAGGGGAATTCTGCAATGTTCTTCACACCGTGAGGCTGATTTTCATATTGCCACATTTCATGGCCGCGAGGGAATGTGAGCTGGAAACTGTTTGTTGGAGGGGGTTTAGCACCTGACTCGGAGACCAAAAAGTCAGTGGGAATCTTTCAGTTGATTTCAGTGGGCTTGGATCAGGTTTGTGGTGAGCAGATATGTGAATTGTATGGACTGACCTCAAAACCTTGAGGGATAGGAATATAATGAGCTGAGACACAGTTGTGTGGGATTCTGGCACCCTGCTGGATTAGGGAAAAGAATTTTGTCTCTTCATACCCCCATGTCCGTTCCCTGCTCTGCAAACTCTATTAGGTCTAGCTTTGCACAGGGGATGTAAATTTCCTTCCCAGCTACATGCACAATTCTAATCTCCATAACGAGAGTTATGCATGCGTTACATCAAGGAGAAAACAGACTGGCTCTGAACTCTGCAGAATGTATCTGTCCCCATGGAAAGCAACATAACAACTAGCCTACAAGAAACTGATTTTTTTTCTTTTTAATTGGCACATTGGACTTTAACAGTTGGCCTAAACTGCGCCTACTGTTACCAGGTAAATCGATGTATTACATCTTCCAACTCCTTCTACATATGTGTGTACTCCAGTATATAAATGGCTTGATCCAGTGCTTTTGAGTTCAACAGGAATTTTGCTTGAGTAAGGAATGTAGGATTGGGCCCAAATGAGTATATAAGAGTGTGCCAAGTACTCCTTTATATGAAAGTATTGCTGAATATATCCGATTTGCTGAAATATTGTAATATTGAAACAATATTTCAGTTTTGCTATTTGGCTTCCGTACAAACCACTTCTTGTTTTTCGCAATTTACACAGAATATTTATAAGGGAATTTACTTCATTATAAACATACCCAGATGATGTGAAAGTGCCTAAACTTTGAATGTCTGTTTTAGAAGACATAGAAACAGCAGAAGAAACAGCAGCACATTTTAACATTGTCACGGTTTTCTTTCTTCTACATATACAATTAAGGCTCAAATATTTGCATCTGAATTGATCCTGAATTATAATCTGAAGTTTACATACCACTGATTACAGATAATGAGGCAGTGAAGAACAACAATTGTATGTCTTCTCCCATATTTCCCCTTTTTTAAAATGTCCCCTTCTTCATTCTTTATTGGTTACAACTTAACGTACTTTCCCTGACATGAATACATTTGTTCCCTATAAAATTGCTCCTTTGACAGTATTAATTTTAACATAATTTTAAAGCACAAAGGATTATTCTGAACGATACACAAATAAGGACCTAATGAGCACAAACATCAATCAAACAGCTCATGTGTTGTCCTGTGTCATCCAACTGGATAATGTAGGCCTTGTAGTTAGCCTTCTTTATATTATTGAAGTCGCTTCTAATTTCTTAATTTAGAAAAGATGTCTCACTGATTTCTATTGAAAATCGAGAATTTACATCAGTGGTTTCTAAACTCTTTCCAGCCAGGAGCTCAGTTGGGAGCTGTAGCCTGTTGCACAAAAAGAACCTGCCTCCAACCACAATTTTTCAGTACAAGGCAAATTATGGTATCTTATATAGGACCTGATTGTCCAACCCTTACTCCCCTTGACTTCCATGGGACCACTCATAGCGCACAATACTGCTCAGCTTGGGTGAGGGTATAACAATGTGGCCCAACTAGGGGAAACTGCTTTTGGATGATTACTGTTGTCTGTCTTCTTCTTTTCCACGCTATCCATGTCCTATTGTCTCTCTCCCTTTTTCTTTTGTTTTGGGTCTCTCTGAGCCTCTCTGTTTTTCTCGTAAGGTGGTTTTGTTTTGTTTTGTTTTTTTTCAGATTCAAGTTAGTGCCTGGAAAGTCAAACTGGAAATCTCTTGCTTTTAAGCCTTTTATCCGTGATGCAGACCATAGCCATAGAATCATAGAATATCAGGGTTGGAAGGGACCTCAGGAGGTCATCTAGTCCAACCCCCTGCTCAAAGCAGGACCAATCCCCAACTAAATCATCCCAGCCAAGGCTTTGTCAAGCCTGACCTTAAAAACTTCAAAGGAAGGAGATTCCACCACCTCCCTAGGTAATGCATTCCAGTGCTTCACCATCCTCCTAGTGAAAAAGTTTTTCCTAATATCCAACCTAAACCTCCCCCACTGCAACTTGAGACCATTGTTCCTCGTTCTGTCACCTGCTACCACTGAGAACAGTCTAGATCCATACTCTTTGGAACCCCCTTTCAGGTAGTTGAAAGCAGCTATCAAATCCCACCTCATTCTTCTCTTCTGCTGACTAAACAATCCCAGTTCCCTCAGCCTCTCCTCATAAGTCACGTGTTCCAGTCCCCTAATCATTTTTGTTGCCCTCCTCTGGACGCTTTCCAATTTTTCCACATCCTTTTTCTAGTGTGGGGCCCAATACTGGACACAGTACTCCACATGAGGCCTCACCAATGTCGAATAGAGGGGAATGATCACGTCCCTCGATCTGCTGGCAATGCCCCTACTTATACATCCCAAAATGCCATTGGCTTTCTTGGGAACAAGGGCACACTGTTGACTCATATCCAGCTTCTCGTCCACTGTAACCCCAAGGTCCTTTTTGCAGAACTGCTGCCTAGCCGCTCAGTCCCTAGTCTGTAGCAGTGCATGGGATTCTTCTGTCCTAAGTGCAGGACTCTGCACTTGTCTTTGTTGAACCTCATCAGATTTATTTTGGCCCAATCCTCTAAGTTGTCTAGGGCCCTCTGTATCCTATCCCTACCCTCCAGTGTATCGACCACCCCTCCCAGTTTAGTGGCATCTGCAAACTTGCTGAGGGTGCAATCCACGCCATCCTCCAGATCATTAATGAAGATATTGCACAAAACTGGCTCCAGGACTGACCCTTGGGGCACTCCACTTGATACCGGCTGCCAGTTAGACATCGAGCCATTGATCACTACCCGTTGACCCTGACAATTTAGCCAGCTTTCTATCCACCTTATAGTCCATTCTTCCAGCCCATACTTCTTTAACTTGCTGGCAAGAATACTGTGGCATGACTTGCCCTTGGTGAATCCATGCTGACTATTCCTGATCACTTTCCTCTCCTCTAAGTGCTTCAGAATTGATTCCTTGAGGACCTGCTCTATGATTTTTCCAGGGACTGAGGTGAGGCTGACTGGCCTGTAGTTTCCCAGATCCTCCTTCCTCCCTTTTTTAAAGATGGGCACTACATTAGCCTTTTTCCAGTCGTCCTGACCTCCCCCGATCGCCATGAGTTTTCAAAGATAATGGCCAATGGCTCTGCAATCACATCCACCAACTCCTTTAGCACTCTTGGATGCAGCGCATCCAGCCCCATGGACTTGTGCTCATCCAGTTTTTCTAAATAGTCTGGAACCACTTCTTTCTCCACAGAGGGCTATGGACTTGTGCTCATCCAGTTTTTCTAAATAGTCTGGAACCACTTCTTTCTCCACAGAGGGCTGGTCACCTCGTCCCCATGCTGTGCTGCCCAGTGCAGTAGTCTGGGAGCTCACCTTGTTCGTGAAGACAGAGGCAAAAAAAGCATTGAGTACATTAGCTTTTTCCACATCCTCTGTCACTAGGTTGCCTCCCTCATTCAGTAAGGGGCCCACACTTTCCTTGACTTTCTTCTTGTTGCTAACATACCTGAAGAAAACTTTCTTGTTATTCTTAACATCTCTTGCTAGCTGCAACTCCAAGTGTGATTTGGCCTTCCTGATTTCACTCCTGAATGCCCGAGCAATATTTTTATACTCCTCCCTGGTCATTTGTCCAGTCTTCCATTTTTTGTGAGCTTCTTTTTTGTGTTTAAGATCAGCAAGGATTTCACTGTTAAGCCAAGCTGGCCGCCTGCCATATTTACTATTCTTTCTACACATTGGGATGGTTTGTCCCTGTAACCTCAATAAAGATTCTTTAAAATACAGCCAGCTCTCCTGGACTCCTTTCCCCCTCATGTTATTCTCCCAGGGGATCCTGCCATCAGTTCCCTGAGGGAGTCAAAGTCTGCTTTTCTGAAGTCCAGGGTCCGTATTCTGCTGCTCTCCTTTCTTCCCTGTGTCAGGATCCTGAACTCGACCATCTCATAGAATCATAGAATATCAGGGTTGGAAGGGACCTCAGGAGGTCATCTAGTCCAACCCCCTGCTCAAAGCAGGACCAATCCCCAACTAAATCATCCCAGCCAAGGCTTTGTCAAGCCTGACCTTAAAAACTTCAAAGGAAGGAGATTCCACCACCTCCCTAGGTAATGCATTCCAGTGCTTCACCATCCTCCTAGTGAAAAAGTTTTTCCTAATATCCAACCTAAACCTCCCCCACTGCAACTTGAGACCATTACTCCTTGTCCTGTCCTCTTCTACCACTGAGAATAGTCTAGAACCATCCTCTTTGGAACCACCTCTCAGGTAGGTGAAAGCAGCTATCAAATCCCGCCTCATTCTTCTCTTCTGCTGACTAAACAATCCCAGTTCCCTCAGCCTCTCCTCATAAGTCATGTGTTCCAGACCCCTAATCATTTTTGTTGCCCTTCGCTGGACTCTCTCCAATTTATCCCTATCCTTCTTGTAGTGCGGGGCCCAAAACTGGACACAGTACTCCAGATGAGGCCTTACCAATGTCGAATAGAGGGGAACGATCACGTCCCTCGATCTGCTGGCTATGCCCCTACTTATACATCCCAAAATGCCATTGGCTTTCTTGGCAACAAGGGCACACTGTTGACTCATATCCAGCTTCTCGTCCACTGTCACCCGTAGGTCCTTTTCCGCAGAACTGCTGCCTAGCCATTCGGTCCCTAGTCTGTAGCTGTGCATTGGGTTCTTCCGTCCTAAGTGCGGGACTCTGCACTTGCCCTTGTTGAACCTCATCAGATTTCTTTTGGCCCAATCCTCTAATTTGTCCAGGTCCCTCTGTATCCTGAACTCAACCATCTCATGGTCACTGCCTCCCATGTTCCCATCCACTTTTGCTTCCCCTACTAATTCTTCCCGGTTTGTGAGCAGCAGGTCAAAAAGAGCTCTGCCCCGGTTGGTTCCTCCAGCACTTGCACCAGGAAATTGTCCCCTACACTTTCCAAAAACTTCCTGGATTGTCTGTGCACCATGTCACGAAGTGTGGGGGAGTCCGGGCCCTGCACCCCTCTTCATGGGATTCACCGTGACTCTCAGCCAGCCAGTAAAATGGAAGGTTTATTGGACAATAGCAGCACAGTCTAAGACAAAGCTTATGGGTACAACCAGGACCCCTCAGTCAAGTCCTTTTGGGGGGCAGGGAGCTTAGACCCCAGCCTTGGGGTTCCCTCTGTTCCACCACACAGCCTGAAACTGAAACTCTCTGCAGCCCCTCCTCCCCCGGGCTCCGTCCCCCTTCCGGGACAGGAGGCCACCCGATTTCCCTGCTCTCCAACCCCCTAGCTATCACCTTGCAGGGGGGAAGGGCCCAGGCCATCAGCCGCCAGGAAACAGGGCGCTTGCTACTCTCTGCATCCAGACCCCTGCACACACCTGCCCTCCAGGGCTCCGCAATGACCATACACCCCCATCCCACCACCCAGACACTCAAGAACTGCACAGGGGAAACTGAGGCACCCCCGCAGTACTCAGAGAAAACATCTAGAACAGTCTGACTTTGTCACACACCGCTGTATTGCTCTCCCAGCAGATATCAGGGTGATTGAAGTCTCCCATGAGAACAAGGGCCTGCAATCTAGTAACTTCCGTTAGTTGCCGGAAGAAAGCCTTGTCCACCTCATCCCCCTGGTCCGGTGGTCAATTGCAGAGTCCCACCATGACATCACCCTTGTTGCTCACACTTCTAAACTTAATCCAGAGACTCTCAGGTTTTTCTGCAGTTTCATACTGGAGCTCTGAGCAGTCATACTGCTCTCTTACATACAGTGCAACTCCCCCATCTTTTCTGCCCTGCCGGTCCTTCCTGAACAGTTTATATCCATCCATGACAGTACTCCAGTCATGTGAGCTATCCCACCAAGTCTCTGTTATTCCAATCACATAATAATTCCTTGACTGTGCCAGGATTTCCAGTTCTCCCTGCTTGTTTCCCAGCCTTCTTGCATTTGTGTATAGGCACTTGAGATAACTTGCTGTTTGTCCTGCTTTCTTAGTATGAGGCAGGAGCCCTCCCCTCTTGTGCTCTCCTGCTCATCTTCCTCCTGGTATCCCACTTCCCCACTTACCTCAGGGCTTTGGTCTCCTTCCCCTGGTTAACCTAGTTTAAAGCCCTCCTCACTAGGTTAGCCAGCCTGCTTACGAAGATGCTCTTCCCTGTCTTCGTTAGGTGGAGCCCATTTCTGCCTAGCACTCCTCCTTCTTGGAACACCATCCCATGGTCAAAGAATCCAAAGCCTTCTCTCCGACACCATCTGCGTAGCCATTCGTTGACTTCCACGATTTGACGGTCTCTACCCAGACCTTTTCCTTCCACGGGGAGGATGGATGAGAACACCACTTGTGCCTCAAACTCCTTTATCCTTCTTCCCAGAGCCATGTAGTCTGCAGTGATCTGCTCAAGGTCATTCTTGGCAGTATCATTGGTGCCCACATGGAGAAGCAGAAAGGGGTAGCGATCCGAGGGCTTGATGAGTCTCGGCAGTCTCTCCGTCACACCGTGAATCCTAGCTCCTGGCAAGCAGCGGACTTCTTGGTTTTCCCGGTCGGGGCGGCAGATAGATGACTTAGTCCCCCTGAGGAGAGAGTCCCCGACCACCACCACCCGCCTCCTTCTCTTGGGAGCGGTTGTCATGGAACCCCCATCCCTAGGACAGTGCATCTCATGCCTTCCAATCGGCAGAGTCTCCTTCTGTAACCTTCCCTCAGATGTATCATCTAGTCCACTCTCCGCCTTAGTACCTGTGGAGAGAATATGAAAACGGTTGCTTACCTGTATCTGTGTTGCTGGTACATGGACGCTCCCCTTTCTTCTTCTGGAGGTCACATGCTGCCAAATTTCTTCACCATCCTTCTGTCCCCACTGTGCAGCCTGCTCTGAATCTTCAGAACATTGTGCCTGTAGAAGCATATCCTGACATCTGTCCAGGAAATCTTCAGTTTCTCTTATGCAACGCAGGGTCGATACCTGTTGCTCCAGACCTTGAACCTTCTCTTCCAATATGGAAACCAACTTGCACTTTGTACAGACAAAGTCGCTTCTGTCCTGCGGAAGAAAGACAAACATGGCACATCCAGTGCAGGTCACAACAGCTGAACACTCCCCATCCATATTACCTTCCTTCTATGAGCTTCCTCGGGAGTTGTAGTAACTACTCAGAGAAGCCGGCAAGATGTAAGCCCCAGTGGGCTCTCCCCAGGCAAACTCCCAGGCAAACTCCCTCTGTTAGCCTCTCTCTCTGCTGTTTGCGCTCAGCTGGTTCGCAGCTGACTGCCTTTTTATAACAGTCAGGCCCACTCAAGGCTCACCTGGAACAAAGCACTCCCAATTCACACTTTTCAAACAATCAGTCAAGCACACGGTCAAACTGTCCCCACAACAGACACTCAGATACTCACCAACACAGTCCCCCTAATGCAGCACTTAGTGTACCTCCTCTCAGACAGATCTCAGGCAAACTCCCTCTGTTAGCCTCTCTGCTGTTTGCCGCTCCTCTCTGCTGTTTGCCGCTCTCGTAGAGTATTTAAAAAAGCATCAGATTATAGGCAGAGAATACTCGGAGGGATACCATCCCTGCTTATCTAAGTGAGTAGAGGGAAATATGGAGCAGAGAAGGAAGAGGGGAACATAAGAATGGCCATATTGGGTCGACCAAAGGTCCATCTAGGCCAATATCCTGTCTTCCAACAGTGTCCAATGCCAGGTGCTTCAGAGGGAATGAACCAAACAGGTAATCATCAAGTGATCCATCTCCTGTCACCCATTCCCAGCTTCTGGCAAACAGAGGCTTGGGACACCATCCCTGCCTATCCTGGCTAGTAGCCATTGATGGATACTCCATGAACTTATCTAGTTCTTTTTTGAACCCTGTTATAGTCTTGGCCTTCACAACATCCTCTGGCAAAGAGTTCCACAGGTTGACTGTCTGTTGTGTGAGGAAATACTTCCTTTTGTTTGTTTTTAAACCTGCTGCCTATTAATTTCATTTGGTGACCCCTAGTTCTTGTGTTTATGAGAGGGAGTAAATAGGACTTCCTTATTTACTTTCTCCATGCCAGTCATGATTTTATAGACCTCTATCATATCCCCCCTTAGTCATCTCTTTTCCAAGCTGAAAAGTCCCAGTCTTATTAAGCTCTCCTCATATGGAAGCTGCTCCATACTGCTAGTCATTTTTTTGCCCTTTTCCTATACCTTTTCCAATTCCAGTATATCTTTTTTTGGAGATGAGACGACCACATCTTCCCACAGTATTCAAGATAGGGGCGTACCATGGATTTATATAGAGGCAATATGATATTTTCTGTCTTATTATCTCTCTCTTTCTTAATGATTCCCAATAATCTGTTCTCTTTTTTGATTTGCTGCTGCACAGTGAGTGGAGGTTTTCAGAGAACTATCCCCAGTGACTCCAAGATCTTTCTTGAGTGGTAACAACTAACTTAGACCCCATCATTTTATATGTGTAGTTGGGATTATGTTTTCCAATGTGCATTATTTTGAATTTATCAACATTGAATTTCATCTGCCATTTTGTTGCCCAGTCACCCAGTTTTGAGAGATCCTTTTGTAGCTCTTTGCAGTCTGCCTGGGACTTAACTATCTTGAGTAGTTTTGTATCATCTGCAAATTTTGCCTCCTCACTGTTTACCCCTTTTTCCAGATCATTTATGAATATGTTGAATAGGCATAGTTCCAGTACGGACCCCTAGGGGACACCACTATTTATCTCTCTCCATTCTGAAAACTGACCATTTATTCCTCCTCTTTGTTTCCTTCAGTTATCAATCCATGAGAGGACCTTCCCTCCTATCCCATGACAGCTTACTTTGCTTAAGAGCCTTTGGTGAGGGACCTTGTCAAAGGTTTTCTGAAAATCTAAGTACACTATATCCACTGGATCCCGCTTCTCCACATGCTTGTTGACTCCCTCCAAGAATTCTAGTAGATTGGTGAGGCATGATTTCCCTTTAGAATAACCATGTAAACAGAAAGGCGAATGGGGCTTCTCACAGGGGCAGGCATCTTCCCACAAAGATTTGATTGGAGCCATAAGGGGTAGATTCAAATGATCAAAGAACCAGATGCAGTTTCATGTGTTTAGTGTTATCACTAACCAGCCCCATTTGAAAAATTGCATATAAATCTGTCACAACCTTTTCTCCAATAAACTTGATAGCAAAACAATTTTCAAAGTTTAATACAAAAAAATTAAGATCTTTTAAAATTGCCCCAATTCAATAAACATTTTGCAAACATGAAAACAGGCATGTTTCAACTAAAAAGGATTTTGTTGTGAATATGCTGGCTTCTCCCACTTTGTGGATTACGGAGCACACATGTAGCTTCTGCTTTGACCCTGGTAGGCAGCTAAACCATGCAGTTATTATACAGTTTCTATCATCACACATCTTTGCTATTAACCTTTAGGTTTAAATGTTAAAATAGAACTCTTATTTAATCAATTAAAAATAGCAATAATTACTGGAGTGATAATGGAAACAGAATGTTGACAAACAAAAATTCTAAGTACCTAAACATCTAATGGTGCTATTAAATATTAAAACACCAAGAATGATTTTTTTTTAAAAAAAAAGCATAGAAATAAATCACAGACAAATGTGCCTATGCTAAAACTTAATAGAACTAACAAACAATAAAAGCAAAACTGAAACCTGCCTACGCACCTGCTTCAGCAAACAGCTAAGCACATGCTTAATTTTAAACACATAAGTGATCTCTTCCCTATTCTTCAGAGGCTTGATCCTCCATATTTCCAAGCACTCTGGCCCAAATCCGCCAATGCACGTAAAAGCATATTTAATATTAGGTATGGGAGTAGTTCCATTAAAGACAATGCCTAATGTTAAGCATGTGCTGAAATGCTTTACAGTATCAGGTAAGTCAGCTCAGCACCTTGCAGCATCAAGCCCCTGATCATTTAAATCACACGCATAAGTCTCATAGGCCCTGATATGCTTATATTTTATTGAAGCCAATCAGTACTATTTTTAATTGAGATCTTCATTGGTCACAATGAACTGTTTAGCTGTCTTACATCTAGTGAATGGCCATGTAGAATGTTTAAGCAACTCTGGCTTTGCCTCAATCCCTTGATTTCGCTAGTCATTTATTACCAGTCCTCTAAAGCCTTATTTAATTATACTTTTTTTTTCTTTCAGTGACCTCAATAGACCCTAATAGGAAGCTCAAATAATACAGTATATGTATAACAGCATTTCAGCCAGGGAGGAAGAAGAGAACCTGACTACCAAACCAGAAGGGAAAACTGCTACACACCAGCCTGGTTATTAGACACAGAGAAGATATCTTGCCATCCCTCATGGTAGGCAGGTGGGCAGATAGAATATATGATCATTAATTTTCCTTGTATCTTATCAATAATTAATACTTCTCACGTATATTCTCTCCTGTGTAGGTAGGTGTTATACCCTGGTCATCATTGTAGTTTCTGAGCACCTTCCACTTGTGCATTAAGCCATGTAACTACACATCCCTCAGTGTTTGTTCTAGCATCCTGTCCTCAGAGAAGTGTGAGCAGTGAAGTGTCTTGTTTTGGGATTTTTTTAATAGTAGTGTGTCTATATATACATGTTGCTTTATGTTTGTTAGAGAAAACAAAGTCAAAGAAACATAGCTCCCACATCCCTGTTTTTCAACATATTTTGCATGTGCTATGTAGAATGCATGTATGACACCATGAACACTTAGAGCACTATGTACAATACTTCTTAGATGTTTAGTTTGACATATTTATTTTAATGTTACTCTACACTAATAATGGGCTAGACTGTTTCATGTGTGGCAGCCCGTGTGCCACCCTTCAGGCAGCTGTAAATCTGGCTGAAAATGCCCAACAGACAATTCCCTTGCTGTAGGGAAACTCTCCGCTGGGCATTACTGAGCTACATCTGGGTCTACACCTCTGACTCCATCCCAGCTGTGGGAAAGGGGCAGTGAGGGGGCACAGCAGAGCTCTGCTACACTATACCTATCCACCCCGGCACAGGGTACATTAAGGACCATGCTAATGTTGTAATTTAGAGCAGCCTGGCAACAGCTCTAAGTGGTGTCAGGGCCAGTGCTGGTTTTTAGAATCAGGACAACCAAACAGGCTCTCTGGTGCCTCATTCTCACCCTTCTGGGCCAAACTGAGCTCTGGCACAGGAGAGAATCTAACTTTGGTGATTTTTTTTTTAATGATGGACTGGCCCTTATTCCAGCACATGCTACTTACAGATGCAGTGCAGAGTAGGATACATTCCATTCGGCTGCAAGTTGCTGAACTCCTTTGATTTCTTGTTTCATATCGGATTAAGTGACTGGAAACCATTTGATATTCCTTTTCAGTTTTCAGAAGAAACTGGTTTATGGTTAAATCTTGTCCATATTAGAAAGATCCATATATACGCTAGTGCACATACTGCTTTTAGGTGTGATTATCTCCAATCTCAAATCTGAGATATAGTTAGTTCTGGTCACTTGGATAGGTGACATCCTAGGAAAATGCAGGAAGTAGAGATTTTGGTGACTGAATAGGTGGTACTCTTCCCTTTCTGTAGGGGGCGCTTGTTACTGAAGCATTGACACTAAGTAGGGATAGTATGACATTGGATATACCATCTTTTGAATGAGACATAAAACCAAGGTCCTGACTCCTTGTGGTAACTGAAAGAGCACAGGGCATTGAAGTATTGCCTGAGTAAATTCTGGTTAATTAGGGTAACTGTATTCAGCGTACTTAGAACATCCCTTTTGCAGCTTCATTTGGAGAATTTATTCTTTGTGAAATCTCATCTGCATTCTATCTTGTTTCAGACTGGCTGGCGTATTCTGCTGCAGAGGTAGCTGCATTTCAGTGGTGGGGTGAATAACATCTGTGTATATAACTTGGAATGCACTGTGGGATCCTAAATAAATGTAATATTTTTACATAAACAGTGTTGTTTGTTGTTGTTTTTTTTTAAATAGATCAGTATCTTATATGCATCTGTATGTTAACATCACCTGGTTAGCTGCTACTCCCAGGGCAAACCACAGGCTGAGAGCAGTGAAATCAACAGGAGTTCGGCACCTAGGCACTTTTGAGAAGCCCACTAGGCACCTGTCTGCATCATTAGGTGCCTGAATACCTTTAAAATTCTGGCCCTTAGTTCTATGGTACATAGAGCTCCACTCTTCTGGTGGTCCTGACTACACACACGCAGCCCAACAGCCAAATGCTATTTCAGGTTGCCACCTGCAGCCCTATCTGACATCTGCTGCTACAGGCCACTGCTGATGTTGAATTCCTGAGCTTTCTTCCCTTGCTGCCTCCTCTTTAGCTGTACTTCTAGACTTCCTGAACAATTCAGAGAGATCACCTAAGGACATAGAACCTCATAAATCAAGGGCTTTCAGGCAGACAGGCGCAAGATGAGGTAAGGGGCCTCTCCCAGGTACTAAGCATGGGATGGAACCAGGCATAGGAACTGGATGAAACCACAAGTATATGAGATTTGGGTCCAAACTGGAATCCTGGATCCAAGTCACCCCTGAATTTTGGGAAAGCTGGGATCTGGATCTGAACTTGGTGACTTATTCAGTGGGCCCGAATTGGAAACCCAAATTTGTGAAAAGTCTGGATTTGAAAAAGAACTCAATACTCTAGCAATATAGTCTTCAAGTAGATGTCCATGAAGTCCAGATTTGGCTCTGTCTAAGTATCTGGATATGGGCCAGATTTTCTTTTTAAAATAATCTTAAGTTTCTTTGTCATGAAAACCTCTTATATATTTTCAGACCTTTCTTTCAAAACAGCTGGTCTAATTACCAAAGCAGAATAAAAGTAGAAATTACATTAAACTATGTATTTGTCAGAAATTGTATAGCTTGCTATACTATTTACAGGTCACCAGTGATATAGAATAATAATACTTACCTCACATGGTTGTCATAAGGCTTAATTCATTAATGTGTTTAAAGCACTTTGACAGCTTTGGATGAAAAGTGTTGCAGAAGTTCAAAGTATTATTAAAAGAATGAATGAGATTAATGTTCCTAATGTTTTTTTTTCTCACTGTAGATTTTGCCTAAAATCAAAATCAAAGTCATAGGTTTTTTTATTTTAAAACTTTTTCTGTAGCTGATCTTTATTGTAAATAACTCTCTCTTTCTCTGTGGTCTGTCTGCCTCTCTTCGCGTATTTCTTGATGGATACTCAGTTTTAGTGATTTAAGTTATTACTGCATGATATGGACTCTTTAATAAGAAGGGTTCAGAGATGCTGAAACTTGCCTCATGAAGTAAATCTCCCC
This sequence comes from Chelonia mydas, assembly GCF_015237465.2. Taxonomy (NCBI): domain Eukaryota; kingdom Metazoa; phylum Chordata; order Testudines; family Cheloniidae; genus Chelonia; species Chelonia mydas. Next base: position 107,395,490 of record NC_051246.2, read on the forward strand.
TCCAGTAAGAACCAAATCAAGCTATACTTTCCAGTCAGAAAAGTAGTTTTCTGTAACAGCTTTTTTCATAACATTAGTACAATGTTTAATAACCTCTTCTGCAGAGAAATCCTGTCTCTGCAGAGAAATGTGTTGTTCTAAGAGCCTCAGAGATATAGATATAAAAGCTTTAGATCATTACCTGAAATCTCGCATTTTTAGATGCAGGTTTTTTTTTAATTACAATAATTTGTACTGCTTTTTAGAACCTGTTCACATCCATGCTGTAAAGGTGTGGGTAGGACTGTAAAAGTGAAAAAATGTGTGCAATTTTCCTGGGTTATAATAAAACTCAATTGAAGATTATTCTTTAAAAAAATGAAATCTTGGGAAAGTTTCAAGGGCCTTGAGTAACATGCATCACTCGTAACAAAGATGGGAAAAAATCCCCTCAAAATATATGTGAAAATGTGTTTTAGGCTACAACAATGAATGCTCTAAAATCAATGCTGTCACTGTGTCAGTACTTTAAAATGACACGGTGATTTTCTAGTTTTAAAATACATCCAGGGGGAGCTAGGGAGTAACAATTTTGCTTTCTCTAATGGTGTATAAGGGAATATGAATACAGAGAAGAGTAACATAAATGACTAATATTTGTTGTTGTTTTTTTTTATAGGAACTTTTGATCAGAAACTGGTCAGACATTCCCAGAGTGGTTGAGAGCCTGTCAAGGTCACTGCCAAGGACAAGAGAGTCAATTAGTATGCAGATCAGAGGCAAGGAGTTCAAAGGTATTGTTCCAATTCAATCACATTAGCCAGGCCAGTAATGAACAAACGGCATGACCTTAATCATGGAGCCTGAACCACTCATTGAAGGAAAGTATGTCTGTGTGTGTATTTGGAGGGGAGGGGGGCGTTGGAAGGAGGGGTTAGAGTGACAGGAACATTTTTTTTAAAGAGACAGTATGAACAATTGGCTTAATTAGCCACCAATATTAAAAAAAACTTATTTCATAGGCCCCTTATTTTTAAAGTACAAGATTGCTTTTATTTTGGGTTATAATGAAACAGACTTAAATGGACAGTGGGTGAGAATATTTAATAAAATGCTCAGGCATTCACCGATATGCTAAAGGCTTGCAGGAAGAAGTGGATAACTATGTAAAACACCAAACTAAATTTTATAATTGCAGTGTCATCTTCTTTAATTTCCTTAAAGTCTTGAAGTAAAGAAATTTCTGGGTCCTCCCCAATGTTACAGAATGTTATACTCCTTGCAATCCATACACACAGGAATTTGTAGTTATGTCATTAATACATTAGAAAGAATGAGTGATTTATATATAACAGAAAATAATGTTTTAATATGTTAAGACTGGAAAACAGAGCTATATACAATAATATTTTAAGTGTTTTAGATATCACAGTTGCCAAGTTATTACCCAGATTTCTTAGTATAGCAATCTGCATGTGTGATTGTACTATCTATCTATCTATCTATCTAGTCACACATATTATGCGCGTTAGATTCACTGTATTATCTACATATGAAATATGTTCTGTCTTTTTGCTCTCTTCTGTTTATATTTATATGTAACACACAGAAAAGAGCAAAAAAAGACAGAACATATTTCATATGTAGATAATACAATGTGTGCATGTTTGTATATAATATGGATGTGTTGGTAGTGGTTCCATATCTAGTGCACTGAAATTTCTACTCAAAGTAGGATTAATTTATCCTTTTTTCTATACTAATAATTGAATTTAGTCAGTGTAATTCTTCAAAGGACAACTGCATTTTCTATATTTATACACATATACATACAGATTTCCAAATGCATACATATTTCCTGCATATGGAAAGGAACCACTTTGCACATAATTCAGCATTAATCATTGAAAATTTGAATGACACTTAAAATATGCTCATTTGATTCTAAAATGGTTTATCTTGCAAGTATTGTTTCTTGTTAGTATGTAGTAACTTATAAGTTTCCACTATCTCTCTGGGTAACATTTGCTCAACAATTACTTCTGCTGGAGTAGATTTCCAAGGGAAGCTGCAGGCTTCATTGGGGAAGCTGTTTGCAGAAATCTCTTCATTTCTCTATAAATGAATCATGAGAGGCAACTAAGATTTTAGGAATCAAGATTTTGTTTTTTTCTTTTTTATTGGGGAGGTAGTTCCATTTTAGTGAGATATGGCGAAGATGCCTAACAGAAAATAAACTATTCTAGGCTCTGATGCACCCTCGGGGTTCATGAATGTTGGGGGGGAGGAACAGTGATTATACAATGCAATAACATATTGAGACACTCTTTCAGTTTTACACTTGGTATCAAGTAAATACAGGATATCTCACCCATGAAGGGTGATTATCTTTCATGAAGGGAGGAAATGAGTTATTAAGGTCTTTCTCAGGAGCAAAACAAGGATAAGAATCTTTATTAGTGTAAGAAACAATTTGTTTTTTCCCTACAGAAATATACTTCCTTTTTAGCAATTTTTTTCTTATTGTCTGTATCTCAGAAAGAAACCCATATCAGTTTCAGCTGATACTTCCCAGTGCACTGCTTGAGAATATTGCTATAAAACATGTGCTCATTGCCATTTTTATCTAGATCACAATTAATAATATTTTTAGGCATGAAATGTCTATCCACTCCTATAAAAACACTTGTAAAGTATTTGATATTTTATTTGAGGATATTAAAAGATTGTTTAAAAATAAACATGTACCACTGGAGCTGAATTTTCACACGATTATTCAGATCATCAGTAGGTCTCCTTTGATCATATTATTATGATGCTTCTGCAGGATCTCATTCTAAGACAGGCATATTTTCTCTCTCCCCCCCCCACCACTAAACAAGGTCATGGATTTTTTTTTTTTAAATGAGGACTAGAAGTTCCAAGTACAAGATTAAGTAAGTTCTAACAGTGTTATAAAAGTAAGTGCTTTTTTCTATAATAAAAGGTGTTTAAAAGGTTCGCTACAGCTTTAAACAGAATTACAATTTACTTCTTTCAAGTGTCCAGGCCATAAATTCTTCTCAATTCCCTCTCTCTCTCCTTGTCGGAATTAATGAGATCAGATTTGATCAGGGCAGTGATGTGTTCAGAGCCAAATCACACAACAGCGCGCGTGCGGTAATGGAATTTGCATCTAATGCATACATAAATCAAACATCTTTCTGGACATTTTCATATGCATAATGTCATTTCATCCAGTTCTCTCTGTGCAGAGGGGGAGATTTTTCTCTCTGAGAGAATGACTTTCTTTAATGCTTTCATTTTATTTTCGCTGACTACAATCCCCGAGAATGCGCTCGGTCGGAGAATCTTTCGGGGCGCGGTTGACAGTTCCTTTTCCAAGAGGGGTCCTTCACATTTATCATGCCTCTTCCTCGGGGGCTTTGTTATGCAAATGTGGCTGAAATTGATAATTCCAAAGTGCTTCATTTCGGTTCCTTGGCGGTTGGAGATGGTAGATAAAAAGAAACTGACAAGACACACTGATTGCCCTCAATGCTTGTAACTCTCTTGCTAACAAGGCTCGATATTGTTAAAAATTCCTATTGTTATCAGGGTGGCAGTTCCATTATGCAGGCCTTGCAAATTTCTGATTTGAATATTAACCCTTTAATCACCCTTCTCCCCTCCCCCCAACTTAAAATCAATTGCCATCATCAAATGGCTTAAGGACACAAAACATTACATTATTTCTCTATTATGGTTGAGCATCTGTGGTACATTTTAAAAACTCCATTAATTATTTTTCAGTGTAAGCTGGAACATTTTATATCTAGATGTAAAAAAAAAAAAAGGGAGAAAGGAGAGGAGGGTATGTGCCCTAACACAACAACTCTGGCAAGGATAGACTGAACTGCATTGTTTCAAGATTTTTTTTTTGCGGGGGGGGTGAGGGTGGGAAGGAGATGGAGGAGAATATTTACATGGAAATTTCTGATTATAGAAATCAAAAATAATAGTTCCTGGAGAGTGGAGAAGTTTCATTAGTTTCAACTTGTGTTTACTTGAACTTTATGTTCTGGCTGAGGTAGGCCTCTTGGAGAGGATAGCGGGTCTTCATATTCCATAGTATAGTTGATTTTTACTGTTGGCTGCAGGTATACCTTTTTTTTCTGGCTACCCAGCAACAGATGCAAGGAAATCTCCTTTAATCTGACAGGTAGGTGACCAAAAAGTCCATAGAGCAAAAGGAAACTGTAAATGATGAGGGTTTTGTGGTGTATGAGGGTTTTGTTTTTGTTTTTTTCCTTTTTAGACCAGTCTATAACTTCACTTGTATAATTAAGTGCTGCTTATCTAGGCAGATTACACTAGGTGATTTGACAGTGCAGTAGAGGGAAATGTATATTCTAGGGGCATGATCCGGCACCTGTTGAAGTCAATGGGAGCTTTACCAATGGCTTAAAATGGGTGCTAGATTAGGCCTTGGAGATGGTGCTCTCCTGCACAATGACAAGTTAAATGTATGTTATAGATCATACGCAAGTTACATTTACACTGAAAAAAGAAAAGGTGCTTGATAACTGTTTTTTTACTCATCGATTTAATGAAAATGTGGCTTCTGGAATTCCACACATCCTTTTAACACTTGCTGAGATGTGCCCAAAGAAGGTGAATTCCTCCCAACCAACCACATACCTTCAGGCTTGTATTACAATTAAAGGTTAATTTTGGTTTGTCATCTTTCTTGAGAGTCCTGACATGGTTCCAGTTAAAGTAAAGCTTAATATGACAAGGTAAGTACTCTAGATGCTGGGGTGCGTGGGGGAGAGGGAGGGTTTCCTTTGTAAAATGAAGATAATTCATTGCTAACATCAGGCAACTGCAACAATATAATATCTCTGTACAATTTCCAAGAAGATGCATCTCAACCAGCTCATGTCAAAAGAACATCAAAGTTTTCCACACTCTTAGTTCTGAAGTCTTGCAGAGCTGTGTCTGCCAAATTACAGTAAATAAAAAAGATACTTGCACAACAGTAACCTCTTTTATATTGGAGCAAGGATCTCTCTTCCTCCCCCCTGTTAAAAAAATCTTTCCCATTATTGCAGTAACTCTTGGGAAGCTCATACCTTTGGGTTTTCTTTCATTTATAGGTATGATGGCAGATTAAACCTATGTCAGGAAACAGTGATAATGCCCACTGTAGAGTCTTGTGAGTTACAATAGATAAGTTTTCCATGCCAGTGTTTTTTCTTTCAGTTATTTGAAAACATCCTTTTAATTTTTAATGTGTTTGTATCCTCATTCTTTTACCAAAACTGATACCTTCCCACCCATTAATTCAGAAACAGATATAACTAAAACTGGTTGATATAAACTCAGAATTCGAATCTGTCTATTAGAGTAACCCGCGTGAGTGCTTTTCCCCTATTGATTTACATAATTCTGTCAAGAACTGTTATTTATATTAAATGGTATTAATATCACTATTTGTTCTATGGTTGTATAATCACCAATACTATCTAAACTTCGCAATAATGACTACATTAGCCAGCAGTAGTCAAATAGTACTAATCAGTCAATATGTATTAATAACCATAAATGTAATTAACTTATCCTGTCTTCCATAAAGAATCAACTGTACCTCTGATGGTTTAAAAAGATTTCCCATACTTTCCCAGAATCAAAGAGAGTGCTTATCTTTTGGAATGAGAGATTTAAAGATTTGTATATATGTTCTGAATTGATTTCTTATTTTCAGTTGTGTTTAGCATTGACTCTGTTGTAATCTGAATATGTAATGCTATCTGTAGCCTCTATGAGACAGAAGAGCAATTAAAAGTGGGTTTCTCTTGCATTGTTTGATTTTTTCGTGGGCTCATTTTGACAGTGAAGAATTTTATGTATTTTTGTAATAAGAAAACTTGTCAGCGAATTTGTGACCGTGGAATTAGAGATACAGCTAAGCTGATATATATGTAATGGCTTCATTATGCATAAGAGGAGGTACTCTTTACTTTGCAGCCCAAAATACACAAAGCGCCCATTAGAATGAAGAGGCCTGTGATGTCTCTTCATGTGCAGTGTATAAAGGTACATGAATGTCCTTGCTTGTTGGCATTTAATTTACCAGTTGCCTCTGTAGTGGAGCCTTGGCAGATTCAGCTTGAATCTGAAAGACAGGCTGTCATACTGAGAGTCTGCTGCCTACTGCTGAAATTGAGAGGCTTGGCAGATATGCAAACAGTAACTGGGTTTGAGTTGTTTTGATTACAAGTTAAACAGAAAGTCATTGGCAGGGCCAATGTAAATCTGCTGAGGTTTTTTGGCAAAATCTGTGGAGGTATTTCTATAGTTTCTGCAGAATTCTGTAGCACCTTGATTTCACATCAAAGAATGTCCACCTTTGAACCTGATCTGTGTATAAATGTGTCAGGAATGTAAGTGAACAGGTTTAAATCGCTCAGAGCTTCCAGATTCAGAAATATGAAACATATTAACAACACACTATACGGCACCATGCTTTGTGCAGTTATTAAATTGTGGAGTCTAGCATTTCATTCACATTCATGTGTGTTTACAGATGTAAAAATGTAATGTGAGTTATAATCATTTGGAATAAGAATGCAAAATATATTTTAACACAGGTATCCAGAAAAAGCCATTGGGCCAGATCCTGAACTTGGTTACATCAGAGTAAATTCAGAGTAACTTTATGAATATGCTTTTTTATTGAGGTAAGCAAGGTACACTTTTACTGAAGTCACTTCCTCAGGATATACACTGGGATAACTGAGATCAGAATTTGAACCATGAAGCATCCCTTAACTTTTCAATAATTTTGCCTGAAACTTCTTGCTGTCTGACCATCCTATCCTGATAAAATTCTAATGCTCACCTTAAATTTATTTCCTATATCATTCAGTTGACTCTGTGCCTGATCTTCTATGCTGATTTGATAAAAGTAACCCAAACTGACATTATGTGAGCAAAAAAGGAGTCTGTACACTTTAATTACATTCCCTTTTACAGCTCACCCTCTGTTTAATTCTGAGTTAGTGTTTTGAACACTACTATATCCCTCACTGAGTTTGCCTTGCAATTTTAAGGCAAAACCATGTTAATTTTGGAGGGAGGAAAGAGAATACATATAATTGTCGCTCCCATTGTTTCTGGCTGGCTGGCTGTAGACAGATTTCTGCAAGGCTGGCTTTACATAGTAACAATACATTGATTTACAGAGGCAAGAATATTTCCATGATTGGAAGGTCTAAGACCCCTTTATTTGAAAGCTGAGAAACTGCAAAATGTGACAAAGTTCTTGGAAAGAGCCCAAATGTATGGAATCTGCAGCTCTCTCTTTTTTTTTAACCCACTTATATCTGGGGCTACTTCTGCTTCTTAAAGATGGCTTTGAAGGAGAAACAAACCAAATTCAGACAGAGCATTATATAGTTCATACTAAATTTTTTTAAAGTCTCACTTGAACAAAGTTAATTAGTGTATTATCACTGTGTTTTAAATTCACTTTCTTTCCAGATCTGGTCAACTGGAAAAGGATTTAAAATAAAATAGAGTTGTTTTACTTGGAAGTTATTTCACTGTTTCTCTCACATATTGTGTGTCTTTTTTATTCTCGTCCCAGTGGAATATAAGAGTTTATGTTAATAGATCATGTCAAACCTATGGTAATATGGGAAATAATAGCATTTGAAGGTACAGGTTCATTTGTAGGTACAGTTTGAAAGATGCACTTGCTCTGTCTACAGCCAGCCAGCCCGAAACAATGGGAGTGACAATTATATGTATTCTCTTTCCTCCCTCCAAAATTAACATGGTTTTGCCTTAAAATTGCAAGGCAATCTCAGTGAGGGATATAGTAGTATTTAAAACACTAACTCAGAATTAACAGGGCGAGCTGTACAAGCGAATGTAATTAAAATGTACAGATTCCTTTTCTGATCAAATAATGTCAGTTTGGGTTATTTTTATCAAATCAGCATAGAAAAATAGATTTAGGAATCTTCTAACAGGGTCTTTTATTCCCCCCACTTCCATGCTGCAGACCAATGTTGAATTTTAGAGAATGCTAACAAATATCAAATCTCTCTGAAAGTGATATACTTTACTACTGTTCTTTCTTATAATACAAACATTACATGCAGCTCTGATATTATTTTTCAAAATACGCAGATTTTGATATATGGACAACAGGAGAATATGGATTTTAGCTAGAATACCATAAGTGCTTAAAAGTTATTTCTGAGCTGATTTAACATGGAAAATCTCCAGGTAGATTAATTTTATGGGCAGCTTTTATAGGTGTAACATTTCAAGATGAGAAAGCCGTGCTTCTGAAATTTCGTTTCGGCAGATTTCATTGGCACTTCCATATCCATCTTTTATTACCTTAAAGTTGAAATTTAATCTCTTTTTTTTTTTCTGATTTTTACTTAATTTCTGGTTGAAATGGCTGGAACTGTATTTTTGTGCTCAGATTCTCTTGCCTCTATTGCTGTTCATCATTTACATCGCAAATACAAAAAAAAAAAAAATCAGGATAAAAAGTATAGGTACTTAAATTAAATAGCTGTGCTTTTAAGAAATTACAAAGCCACTCATGTCTATTATTTTTACTGGACCAGGTGGTTTAAAGCAAGGTTAAATAAATATTCCTCGAAAACATCTTTCCAAAAGGCTGCCTGAATTCATGAAAGGAAGGAAAGTCTGTGCTTAACCCTCTCATGCTGTTGTAACACATACGTCTGAAGCGGCAGTCTTTGTACAGGCATAACTCCCAATAGAAACATGTTTTTATAAATATAAATAAATACGTATTCAGAGCATGCACCAGAATGGTCTCTAGTCCAGTGGTCTACACTACTCTATAGCAAGAGTAGTGTGTATGCTGTATTGTGGACTAGGTAAAAAGGAACACGTTTAGCCAAGTTTCTGTATTACTCTTAATATGGATTCATAACACACATCACAGAAGATGTGTTTTGTGAATGCCTATGAATAATAGTACGCACTTGTGTATTATGCACTTTTCTGTATTTCTGAAACATACTCCAGAATACATAGCAACTTCTTATGAAAAATGGCTTTTATACATGTGTTGAGGCTGCTTTTTAAATTTCAGTACCTCAGTCATTTGTTGGTTTGGGGTTTTTTTTGTTCTCCTTTGACTCTACCCACTACCACTCTTGTAAGCTATAATGGACTGATGGCCTACAAAATTACTTAAAAAAAATAAAGATGTTTTAACATTCCAGCAGTAAAAGTGGGGGGGAAATAAAGATTTGAAATCCGTATACGTACGTGTCTGTGTGTGTAATTCACAGACTCCTTCAGACAGTGATTTTAATTTTTATGGCTGAGTTATATACCTTTAAAATTGTTCTCAATAATATAAATGCTGAGAAACTCTTAACTGTTGTGGTGCCTGTGGGTAATAAAGAAATGCACTGGGAGAGAATGACAGGGGTACAAAACACTAAAGAATGATGATTTCCTTACTAGCAATAAGATTGCATAAATTAGGTGTACATAAGTTCCCAGTGATTTATAGCACTTGAAACTTGCAAAAAAAAAAAAAAAAAAAAAAAGATTATATGTGATGTTGTGTTGGAAAATAGCAAACGCTGGTGGTTATTCATAGAATGGATAAAAGAACAATGATCTAAATATGGATTGTAACAGCTGTTCTTTGTAAGGATCTTTGTACGCCATTTATATAAATTATTTTCTAAAATATTTCCTTGAAGACATACTTAATCATGCAAACTTGCATATCCTATTTGTTAATTTTTTAGTAAAAAAGAATTCATTCTTCCCCCCACCCACCTCCTTCCCTCCCTACTGTTAGCCTATTAGTAGAAGTGGCATCATATCGATTGGATGCTTAATAACTATATTCTCCTACTTGCTCAAATATTTAACTGTTTGTATGGCAACTAGTGTAAAGATGTCTAAGTAAGGTAAATCTAAAATGGGAGAATAAAGAAATGGATTGTCTATGGCAACAAGAAGTAATTATTTTTCCTCAAAGGATCAGATTCATATAGTTGTTTGAAAAACAATCTAAACAACATTTTGTTCACCATTGATTTTAAAAGCATTAAAATTAGTTTGTATGCAGTTATATTCATTAAGCTTTTATGTAGGCTGGTAGGATGAATAGTTAAGAAGCAGTAAAACATTCTGTAGTAAAATATACTTTGTCAGTTGTCAGAAGAAATAAAATACATATATTTGGAATGTTTGCTTCCTGTAGAATATGATATTGGCCATGTTAATTACAAACCTAATAAAGCAATTTTATTTGTGCATCTTAAGCAGCTTATAGCGGTAGATGACTAATACAACTGTTATGGAATGTACTGTGTTGGGGAGTTGAGTGTTCATACAAATGAGAAATAAGAGTTGGCAACATATACCCCTACAGTCCCTACGTTTTAGAGCTAAATCCTCTCTTAGAAACTAGTATTCCAGTATTGCCTTGTTGTAATTTTTAACCTCAGCAAAAAAGAATGGAAGTGTTTTTTCTGTTACATGCAATTTTCTTTCCTGCTCCTTTTGATTCCTCAAGTCAATATCTGCATTCATACCTAAACCAATTCATCTAATTTCACTGAAGTACTTAAGTTTATTTTTGTAAAAAAATAAATAAATAAATAAAAATTGAGAACACTACACTGGACTAGAGCCCAAGGAAAAGAAACTTTTTTGGTTCTTACGTGTAAGAGCACGAGCTTTTGTTTTGTATTAGAAGAATGGAAAGAGCTGTGTGTGTGCGTGCGTGTGCATGCGCAAAACAACATGCCATCAGAGAGAATAATGCATATCAGAATGAATTATTGTTATTGTGTTCAGGTGTATTTGTGAATTAAAAAATGGAAGTTTGAAAAGTCAATTAAAATGCATTTAAATTCTTTAACATCAGAATTCTTTAATATGAAAAATTTTTCTAGACAGTTTGTCAGTTTCACTGTAAGTGTTGCACTGTGGTCATAACAAGTTTCCTCCATCTATGATTGCTGGATGGCTCTGGAATGTGTTACTGCTTCCTGCTCCATGAGAGAAGAATACTCTTGAAAACATGGAAGTACTTACAAAGTAAATAAGCTTTAATTAAGTATCATTGTCGAGCATTAATCTTTATAGCTCTGTTCCCTATGGAAATAAGAGTGGATATTCAATTTGTTTTGATTATGTATGAATTTTAACAGAAGCTTTATTTGTATATTGCTGAGTTCTTCAAGATAGAGGCATATTTGTGTCGACCATAAGCCATTAAGAAGATGATTCTGCATTAATTTGGAATGAGAGTGACTCATTTTTACTGGGTATAGAGTAGTGATTAATATTTAGGATAAATGAAATATTACACACAAGAATAAACAACCAGCCATACACAGCAATCACAGTTTTCTCATTCAGTCTGAAATCAGGATTTTTCAAGAGTTAACAGTAAAGTGTTTCTGCTTTTACTTTTGTGTGGCTTTTGGCATCTACCAATTCTGCTGCTCTTCAGTCCCTATAACCAACATATACCCTGATCTTGCAATGAGCGCTGCACAGAGATCTGCCCACACAAAGCTCTTTAGAACCGTGTTTCTCAACCTTTTTGATACCTGGAACTGGCTTGCTGCCTTCCTAAGCTGTGTCAGGGAGATCTTAGGGACCAGCGTCAGTCCACGGACCGGTCATTGAAAAACTCTGCTTTAGAGGATTGAGGGCCTACTTTCATACTGCTTTCACCTCAACATCCAAACATATTAAGGGTGAAATTGACTTTATCCTGATGAAGACTGAATAATCAGCTTCATGCAGATGAAGTGCATGATCGGTAAGAGAGCAAATCCATCAACCTCAGCTAAAAGCTGAGACATAATGCTGCAGTGTGTTCCCTTCCATCCACCCTGCCTTCCCCATGGCTCCTCTCTCCTTTGGTTCACTTTCAGCCAAATAGGCCTCACACAAAGCCATCTGTATCAATTGAACACAGTGCTGAAGCTATGAAGGAGAAAGGCCAGGTAAAAAGGAGGGATATTTGCATCCCTGGCTTGTAGAGGAGTGGTCTGTGTGCTGGATTCATGTAGTCCAATTACGAGGATAGCACTGGGGATGAGCCAGGGGAAGGGCCATAGTGTTTGTAATTATGCAGATCCGCATTGTCTGGTTTTGAATGGCTAGTTTCTCAGTGCAGAGATCTGTTCTTTTTTTGTTCTATAAGATATTATGTACATCTGCAGTATGGCAGTGGGTACACAGATGGCTGGGAACCTTTATATAATGTGCAATGGGGTGTTATTCTCCCACTCCTTTCGGATGTGTCTCACTCCTTTGAGAGTCATTGTAGGCTCAGTCCTTTGAGAAGCTTAGTGCTTCTCCTTAGATAAAACTCTTTAAGGCTGTCTATCCTAAGGATGCTTGTACCAGGATAGTTAGCTATATCAGCTATATCAGTTACCAAGCAAGCTATATCAGTATAAACCCACAACATCAAAGCACTTCATCAATGTAAGATGGGACTTGCACTGTTCAAACCCACGTAGGACACATTGATGCAGGCCCCATTTTGCACCAATGCAAGACATCTACATTGCGGGCTTGCAGGGTGTAGCTGCTTCATTGTAGAGACTGGCCTCGGTGAGTGAAGTTGTCTGCACTGCACCAGTATAAAGTGTTCGCTCTTTGGAAACATTTGCTCTTGCAGCCTGTTGCTCCTACTCTGTAAGCAATGCTGAGTGAGCGAGGAGGAGGGCAAGTGAGCCAGAGTGAACAAAAGAAAGGGCACAGCAGCACACTTTTTAGGAGAGACCAGAGAGAGGCAGAGGTAAGAGGAATCTTTCTACAGGCCCTTTTACTCTCTTACTACTAACTGAAGGACTGATTAAAGAGTCAGCGCAACAGGCTGCAAGAATGAACACCACTCTTGGTGGCAAGTTTGTACCGATACAGAGAGCTTTGTTCCTCGGGGTCTGTCTCATGAACACTGAGTATGCAGTGCCTCTCTCAGGAGCAATACACACTCAAAGTAGGCAGGGGGTAGCTGCAAGAATTAATTTCAGCAGCCATGGAAACCAAAACCAAATGAATCTAAAATTCCATGTTCGTTATAATGCCATCCTCAGGGCCTTCAAATGTTTTACTCTTTGTAAACCAGGGAAGTTATACTAATGCCAACACTGGACTATGTATTGACTCTGTATGTTGAAAACTGTTTCTTAGATTTTAAGGTCAGAAGGGGTTATTGTGATCGTCTAGTCTGACTGCCTGCTTAACAGAGGCCACAGGACTGACTTGAATTAGTTCCTGCTTCAAGTCCAGTAGCTGTGGTTGAATCTGAATCACAGTATCTCTGTCAGAAAAACATCCGGTCTTGATTTTAAAAGTTCCAGTGATGAAGAATCCACTGCAGCCTTTGGAAAGGTGTTCATCACCTTCCCTGTTAACAATTTGCACCTTATTTCTAAGTCCAAATGAACATAGCTTCAGGTTGCCGCCATTGGATTGTGTTTGACCTGTGAAGAACCATCTATTATCAAATTTCTCTTTACCAAATAGGCACTCACAGACAGTGATCAAATCACCCCTTAACCTTCCCTTTGACAAGCTATGTGAATTGATCTCCTTGAGTCTTTCCTATAAGAAATATTTTCCAATCTTTTAGTCATTCTTGTGGCTCATTGCTGAACCTTCTTCAGTTTCTCAATATCCTTCCTGAAGTCCAGAACTGGACACAGTACTCCAGTAGTGGTCACACCAGTGTCAAACACAGAGATAATATAATCTCCCTACTCTTGCTTGATATTCCCCTGTTTATCCCATCCCATGATAGCATTAGCCCTTTTAGCCACAACATCATACAGCAAGCACACGCTCAGCTGATGAAAAGGATTAATGTGGTTGGGAGTCAATTTTTAGAAATTTATTACATCAGACAGAGTGCTATTACAAGAACCTTATTATAAGGATGAATCTAGGCAAATACCACCTCTTCAATGTTTGTTTTACAGAAGAGATGATTGTACAGTAAATTTCTTATAGTGTATGACTTGTAAAATTCTACAGGAAACCATGTGAAGTGTGTCTTTCGATATGCTCTTCCCAGGGTGATCTGACTGTTTCATGCTCAGAAGGAGCTTGCAAAACCTGCCCATTACACTGAAAATATTTAACTTTTTAGCACTTGTTACTTGGATGAAACCACAACCAGTCTCCTTCTCAACTTGCTCATAAAATGCATCTCAGTGGTCTTGTTAAATGAACATTTGAAATCTCATCATTAGTAATGTTGAAAAAAGCAGACCAAATAAAATTGTGCAAGTTTTATTGACAGTTTTTTGGTCCACATTTTTGACTGGCTCTTCTCATCAAGCTGTTTCCCAATATGCGTAAAATACTAACATTGGTAGTGCAGTGAAAGGATGTAGGGAAAGAGTACTGACCATTGAGGGAAAATGGCAGTAGGAGATTATTTCAGAAAGTAACATGAAGTAGCAGAGTGTGCAGCTGGTGTGCTGAGAACCACGCAATATTCTGATTGCCAGGTTACTTCTGGTGGGGATCTTAGATAGAATTTTAGCCAAAATAAGGAAGAGCACAGTGGAGCATGCAGAAGCCAATCATATGGAACAAATTAATCTGTGGGTGACTCTCTCAGAAATTCTACTTGTGCCACGTGCTAGCAAGATTATGTACTAAAAACAGAAGTATAGATCAGGTGTAGTAGTGTATAGCTGAGGCAATACTATAGGCTGTGGGAACTGGGAAAAGGAGAAACCCATGAGCAAAATGGGCTGTGCATGAGCATGCAGATAGGGTGCAGAAGTTACAGAGATGTATTTTAACTAGCAACAACGGACAAATGGTCGAGGACTATAACGGTGAATGGATAGGAGTGATTGGGTACTTGCTGGGGGACGTTCACTACAGACCATCAGCTGGACATATGGTCTGAAATTAAAAGGGCAGTTAAAACAGAGATGGTAATTACTATGAGAGTAGTAACAGAGTGAGTTACCAGCAAAGCAGACCAGCGCTTCCTTGTGTGAGAAAACTTTGTTACAGCTAGTCAGGGTGCCAATAAGTGTGGAGATGCTACTAAACTTAGCACTGAGTCTGAAAAAAGAAATTGGGGAATTTAGAGGTCAAAAGCTACTGAGCAGTAGTAGGGATTATAGTGTGGTGATAAGGATCTTATTTAATTTTTGCACAGGTTATTAAATGCTTTAACAGGACTAGGAGCTGGGGAGAAGGGAGATATGAGCAGAATGGAAGAATTAGATGCTGGGGAGGAGGGGAGAGGGGCAAAGGGCCTGTAACCACTAGACCACACTCCTCTTCAGGACCTAGAATATGAGTCCCAGCATTCCTTTGCTGTCTAGCAAATAGCTTTGAAAATCCACTGGCAAAATGTCTCTCCATTACCCTGTAATAGCAGGTCCACATAGAAGGTAACAGCCTACTATGGTACTAGCTCCGTTAGCTTAAGTGGTAGAGGACTGTGCTGTGATCCAAACCCTGCTGCTGACTTGGAGGTGGGGACGGCAGGTCAATATAGTTCCACACAATGAATTTTCTGTTCTTTTCAGTGTTTAAGTTAGCATGGGCAACCTTAATTATGGCATTGTCTTAACTTTTGAGTTCTTGAGTTTGCAACTTTAAAGTTCTTTTAACACAGTATTTTCCAGTGTTTATGTGTGTTGCAGGTGCCACATATAGGTACTATAGGGGATGACAATGAGTATGTCTGAGCATTGTTTTCTGAAAATAATACCTAAACCTTGAAAAAAGTACCAGGTTTGTATGGTTTGCATCCTGGAATATGAAGTTGTCTCAGTGAGGATCTGGCAAACCAGCTTAGACAGTCACTGCTTCTGGTGTTGGGCATGTAGTACAAGACAATCCAATTGTTACCACAGCACAAAAAGGTGTGAGCAGCACACTATAGGTCTGTTAGGCATTAGGCCAATAACCAGTTCTATGTACAATTCTGGAGTCTGTGATAAAAGATTGATGGAACAATTTGATTGTATAGACATGGCTTATATTCACAAAGACAGGAGGTATTGGACAATTCCTGTTGTCATTCCACCTTTTTTCTTTCTGCCTTCTACTTCCTTTTTTTGCTGCTTCTGTCCTTCCCTCTGTCCATAGAATGTAGTCCTTCCATGACCCTTAGGGTCAACATGTTTTATCTTTTGGGTCAACATGTTTAGTCAGCTCTGTTCGAAGGCATAAATAAGAATGTGTGGATTTGTCTATGATCCAGCCTGATGTGCTGTTACATCTCACAAAGAGACTCAATAGCCGTCACTTGCATAGAAGCATTTAGAAAGTTTTAAAAATGTGAGATCAGATCCCCAGTCGTGCAAAGTCCGCCTCGTTCCTTGTGGAGCTGCATCAATTTACCCCTGCTGGAGATCTTGCCCTAATGAATGGAAGTCATTGTACCCCATTTTAATAATAACAACAATTTTGTCGTCTTCTACTACTACTACTACTACTACTTCTGGTAGTTACAAGTTTGTGTGAAGCTGCTGTTGCCCACAGGAGAGAGACTATCTTGATAGGTGTACTACAGAAAATCCTTGCCTATAAATTATCTTTGTTTTTCTTTAAACATACAGTCAGTCATAATTGCCTTAGAGAACAATTTGTGCTTGTATAAAAATGTTCAACTGGTTAAAGAAAATGTGAACAAGATGTTCTTTGTTCAAATAAATGAAGTGTTAATGCTAGTTTTAGCTATTGATCCTTCTTAGCAATTGTACCTCAGCCCATTGCCACATAACTATCTGTCAGTCAAACGGGCGTCACTTCATGCTCTTTTATCTGATTCAGAAATGAATGTGTTTAGGGAATGTGCTTGCACTCAAAATGTAAATAGGAGTTTTACTGTAGCTCTTAAAGCTATTATAGCATTGATGGTCGACTCACTATAGTCAAAGTTGTCAGCTTTTATGTTGTGAGGCCTTATGTTCAGGGGATGTTCCATAAAAAATGGTTCAGATCAGTCACCAAGTATTTTTACAGCATCAAATTATCCAAAAAATTAACATTTATTTAAAACATCTGATTGTTTTTAAACGCATAAGAATAAATGAAGGTATATGTTAGCATCAGATGTTTGTAGATCGTTCAAAGTGGCGTCAGATTAGGTGACAGTCTATTAAAATTTTGCTTTTTGTCCTCTCATTGAATGTGTTTTTATGTCAAAATGTAGAATAGCATTTAAAAGGGATGTAAAATGATTAAACTGAAGAATTTGTGTAGCATACACAATAATTTTGATACACATTTTTAATCATAAAAGAGATTCCAATTGATAACAATTCACATGGAATAAATATTGCATTAAAGATTAGGTTAAAAAATGTGGAAACTGGTCTCTTAAATGAATGTTAGAAATGATTTTCTCTTGTCCAGAGCAGCAGTACACAAGGAGAATCAAGCCCTATATGTTTTTTCATAATATGCATCGTTAGCTAACATATAACATAAAAACATCACAGATCTTTTAGAGCTAGGTTCACTATGAAAGATACACAGCCATCTGTAGTGTGAAAGTTTATGACTCAGGCATCCACACCTTAACTAAGTGATTTAATAAAGACATATCTGGGCCGTGGAAACTTTTCTTTCACACTTCCTGCTTTGGAAGGACAAAAGATCTGTGGAGTTCAAAGAACATTTTAACTCTTGCTTAGTAGTTCACTGCATCGATTCAGGGGTGTGGGGTTTTTGTTTTACTTTTGTTTTTATTTCACAGGCCTGTAAGCTCCTCTGACCTGTGTTTTGAATTTTAAAAGGTAGATTAACTAGATATCATGAAAAATGGTAACTCGATTCCAAGGTGATGGGTGTTCTATATAGATTAGATTAGATTAGACAGAACTCTGGACACACAGTGGAGAAATGTTATTCCAAAAAATATGACTTCCTGAAATTATTTCTCATCCAGTTGGTAACCCATTTTATGAAGGTTACATAATATTATTGTTCAGCCTTTTTATACTTAGGAACTAAGGGACCCTGTGGAGGAGCTCTGTTCCTACTCCAGCCTCATCAGAACACACAGACCCATCAGGTAGTGTCCAAAATCATCACTCTGTTGGGGTTCTGGCTTTATTGGTAACTCAAAAAAAAAAAAAAGCTACATAAAATCTCAGCTTAGGCTTTCTCCCTGAGCCTGGCTATCCCTAGGGTTTCCCTCCAGGATTTCCTCTCTCCTGGTTCCCTCTCCCTAGATAGTTACTTCTACCTCCCTTTTGTCCATAGTGGAGATAATAAACCACACCTGCCACAGTGAGTCAGCAGAACTTCAGCAACTTTATGTAGTGTTCTCACACTAACTGGCAGGATGGGGCAGTGACATTGATGGCTCCCTACTCTGTGTCAGCAACTCTTGTCAGACCTAATGTACTCACTACACCTAAAACACTGTAGTCATTATATATACCCAAAAGGTGGCATGTCATATATAACTGGAGAACTAACAACTCACTGATCATTAATATTCTTGAGGGATGAGCATACAAGGAGTTATGAATGTGCTAGAACTATGTTCTTAATGTGTTAGACAAACCATGCATAAGCACAGTTTGCCTTAGACAAAGGAAATTGTATTTGTTTGTCTGACCAGCCCAGTTGTCCTGCACAGATAATGAAGGCACATTTACATAAAAGGTGAACAAAGCCATCAAGCTAGCGAGTAGAGGGGGAGAACCTCTTGAAGGGGTCTGAACCTCAAATGAGAAGCAATTAAATAAATTGATTATACACAGTCTTATTGTATTATAAAAGTGTGTCAAGGCCTTTTATGAAAGCTAATAACATACAGGTGATTAATTTCATTGTGAAATGTGTGTATTAACACTATATGAGGAATTATGGATATTTAATTATATTATGCTTTAAATTCTGTGACCAAACACAGGGAGAAACATGTTTTCCCCCAGACAGGAGGGAAGGGACTCATCTACTCATCTCTAGTGAAATTAAGCAATGTGTAACCAAAAATTATGGAAGCTCCATTTTACATATGAATCAACAAGGGGATGAGAAGCCCACAGGAAGGGAAAAACAGCATGAAGTTGCCCTGAGTCTGGGGACAAAACTGAGTTTGGAAAGTTATAAAGAGAATGAAGAAGCCATCTTGACATCATCACTAGACAGATATAAGAGCCCAGAGCTCTTGTAAGCTGAGAAAGATGGGCCCTTTAACCAAGGGGGTTGAAGTCTCTGGGATCTAAAGGTTGGTGAGAAATTTACCTTAAACCCAGGCTATAGCTCAGGGGTGGCCAAACCTACTGACCCTGCAAGCTGCATATGCTAATTTTCAGAAGTTCAAGAAGTGGGCATGTCTGCTGGGGCTTGGGACTTCAGCCCTGTAGTGGGATGATGGGTCTAGGGTCTTCTGCACCGCAGGGAGGGTGGCCGCAGGGCTTCAACCCTGCAGGAGGCATCTGCTGGGGCTCGGGACTTCAGTCCCAGCAGGTATGCCGCACGGGGCTGAAGCCTGGAGTCCCGGCAGGCACCTCCTGCAGGGTTGAAACCCTTAGACCCCTCCCCCACCACTGCTGCGCAGAAGCCCCTAACCTTACCACCCTGTCATGGGGCAGTAGCCCTGAGCTCCCCCCGAGTCTCATAGGCAGAGAATGGGGGAGTATGAGGGGTTCCACGAGCCACACTTTAACTGTAAAAGAGCTGCATGCAGCTCGCAAGCTGCAGTTTGGCCACCCCTTCTGTAGCTTGTTAAGTCTCAGCTACTAGAAAGCATATTTTTACTGTTGTTCATTTGTAACCCATTCTACCTTCAATCCCTTCTACTTGGTATCACTTAACCTATGTCTTTTTGTTAACCAAAGAAAAAAAAAAGAAAGGATTGTTAACACTAGTTAAAATGATACACTCTGCTTTTGTCTCTTCAACAGATCTTATTTCTCCTCTCTATTCTCCATCTCCTAAATGTTTCAGGAGAGGGCTGGACATTTCAGGGCAGAGGGTTTGGTGGAAATTCGGAACTGGGAGTGTGTTGGGGTCTCTTAGGTAGTAGTAATCCAGGCTGGTGGAGACCAGAGTGTGGCCGTGGTGTAACAAGGAGACTGCTTGAGTCAGAGTTGCTAAGCCAAGAGTGCTTAGCACACAGACTCTCAGTACATGTTTGTATGCTGGCTGAGAGTGTCCAAACAGGAAGCTACAGCAGCAGAACATGTTAAGGCAATCAGGGTTGCAGGACAAGCAGTGATGCAACCCCTTAGTGGTTTGGGTTGCACCTCAAAATGTGACAGGAACAGAAGGCCCTGTTACTTAGTCACTGAAAAGTTGGTAGATCATTGGGCCTTGCTGATAGATGTCAACTAAAAGGTATTGAATGTGCATCTAACCTCACTTCGAAAATTCCCTTACTTCTGGGGCATGCTATTTCTCTCATTTACCATTAAATCACTGCCAGAATCAAATAGTTATAGCTGAACGCATTTTTTTGAGATATGAGAACAGGAGACAGCCAAAGATATCCTCCTTTTTGTTGTTGGTTTTAATCCTGGCATTCCTCTCATGGTGATCTGTGTTGCCAAGATGTCTGCTGTGACTCCATCTCTCACCCTTCAGGTTTCTTAAACCTGTTCTTAGCTCTATGTTCTTGGCTATTTTAAGGCTCTGCTCTGAAAAACACTTTTACTGTTTTAAGGCTCTGAAAAGCACATTTACTTAAAAAGGTCTGAAACAAACTTTTTAAAAAAACATTTATATTATAGCCTTTACAACCTGGCTTCCTACCCACATTTGGATACCTGTGCCATCTCTAGCTACCTTAACGGACAGACAAATGCCAGCTCCAGGCAGGAGGAAATAAAGTATACTGCTAGGAGACGAGTTGAGTGTGAGAAGGCAATGCAGTGTCATGAAGGAATCTTGGAGAGGTGTCTGTTGCCACTAGTGGAATCTATTTGTTGTCATGGGCCTCCTGAAGCTAGGGTCCAGTCTCTAGCACTGAAAACTAAGGCCTGGTCTACACTTAAAATTGAGATCGACCTAACTACGTTACTCAGGGGTGTGACAAATTCACACTCCCGAGTGCCATAGTTTAGGCAACCTAACCCCCAATGTTATCACCACTCAAAGGCAGAGTTTCTACAGCGATGGAAAAACCCCTTCTGTCAATGTAGGAAGCATGTAAACTACGCTACTACAGTGGCATAGTTGCAATGCTGACCTGTGCCGTTATAGCACCCAAAGTGAAAACATGACCTCACATTGCTTCATGGTCTGTGATGTTGCCTCATGCAGGCATCATAACTATAATTTATTTCTCTCCCCACTGTTGGTATCCCAGGACATTGCATACCTTTTGAGGCAGGGATATCTTAGAGCCCTGTAAAGTTTTATGAGAACTGTCAGTGAGGGCTTGGCAGAGACCTTGCAAGAGAGTCAAAATATCAGCAAAGGTAGGGCTTCTAGAGGCAGAACAGAAATGGTGAGGGGGGTCTGTGGGAAAGAGAAGTTTCAGAAGGAAATGGAGGATTTCATCAGGTCCAGTAGAGAAGATGAGCCAGAAGGAAGATTGTCCTCTGAGAGAAGGAAGAATGGGAGTAGGATGTAGAATGCAGGTGGAAGGAAAGAAAGGAGGAGGTCAGGGAAGGAAGAAGGGTGGCACACAGAAGAGGAGGAAAGGGGGAGAGAGAGAACCTCAGAACATTTGATAAGCTTCAGCTAAGCTTGCAGGTATTTTTGGGTTGGAGGAAGACTAGCCAAATTCAGGTTTGGAGGTTCACCCATCATTCATTTCGTCAAACCATTCTGTCTTTTCCCGCTGCAGTGTTCATAGATTGCACAAGGGGACTTGCTTATAGTCAATAGAGTTGAGCACTTAGCAGAAAGTGAAGAGGAGAAGTTGTTACATGGTGGTGGTGGTATGACTGGGTCTCTGAGTTGACAAAACAGATAGTCCTGAAGCCACTGATAACAAATAACATGCTGTATCAAAGAGACTTATGACAGTATTGCATGTCCATTGCCTATCCCTTACTATTGTGAAACACTCAGGGTACAATTCACCCTAGGCAGAAGGCCATCACAAAGTCTATGGATCATTTAATTCTCAGATTTATGCAGGCCCTCTGACCCAACATGAATTACACTTCCTCTGAAGGGATACACAAAGAATATATTGCAGCATAGAGCTATTATGTGGTGTCACTCTAAGAACCAGTTGTGCATTGGATGTGGACATTGTTGAACCAGTGCATCTGCAGAGGGCATAGACAAGGTGTGTTGTGTGGGCTGCTTGGAAGGGAAAGACAAAGGGGAGTTTTAGCAGTTGTTTGTTGAGTTAGATAATCATCCCGATAGTTTGTACCATAGTGGCAGATAAGTGGCAAAGAAATGCATCCCCTATTGCTTTCTGGTCCTGACCTGTGTGTATATATAGTTATGTCTGCTGGAAACAAGCTGTTTGATCTAGAGCTCATAAAAAGCCAATGATCCTAGTGGAGAAATATACTGTATTCAGCATGCTGGGATCCTCTTTGTTTCTCTCTGTAACTGATCTGTTACAATAGGGCTCCCTGTAGTGGAGGCAAACCCTGAGTGGCCTAATGTGGATTTGTAAAGCCCAGATACAGTGGAAATGATACTGGTATGGACCAAGGAGAAAGAATTCACCCAGAGGGATTGCACACACCTCAGTGCCCAGCAGAGCAGAGCTTGACTGTGGTTCTGGGTTGCAGTGCAGGAATTAAAAAGGGTGCCTGCTAACGGGTTTATGCACAGCAAAGAATAGATTCATAGATATTAAGGTCAGAAGGGACCATTATGATCATCTAGTCTGACCTCCTACACAAGGCAGGCCACAGAATCTCACCCATCCACTCTTGTGAAAAACCTCTTACCTATGTCTGAGCTATTGGAGTCCTCAAATCATGGTTTAAAGACTTCAAGGAGCAGAGAATCCTCCAGCAAATGACCCATGCCCCATGCTACAGAGGAAGGTGAAAACCCCCAGGGCCTCTTCCAATCTGCCCTGGAGGAAAATTCCTTCCAGACCCCGAATATGGCAATCAGCTAAACCCTGAGCATATGGGCAAGATTCACCAGCCAGATACCCAGGAAAGAATTCTCTGTAGTAACTCAGATCCCACCACAACTAGCATCCCATCACAGGCCATTGGGCCTATTTACCATGAATAGTTAAAGATCAATTCATTGCCAAAATCATGTTATCCCATCATACCGTCTCCTCCATAAACTTATCGAGTCTAATCTTAAAGCCAGATAGGTCTTTTGCCCCCACTGCTTCCCTTGGAAGGCTATTCCAAAACTTCACTTCTCTGATGGTTAGAAACCTTCGTCTAATTTCAAGTCTAAACTTCCTAATGACCAGTTTATATCCATTTGTTCTTGTGTCCACATTGGTACTGAGCTTAAATAATTCCTCTCCCTCCCTAGTATTTATCCCTCTGATATATTTATAGAGAGCAATCATATCTCCCCTCAACCTTCTTTTAGTTAGGCTAAACAAGCCAAGCTCCTTGAGTCTCCTTTCATAAGACAAGTTTTCCATTCCTCAGATCATCCTAGTAGCCCTTCTCTGTACCTGTTCCACTTTGAATTCATCCTTCTTAAACATGGGAGACCAGAACTGCACACAGTATTCCAGATGAGGTCTCACCAGTGCCTTGTATAACGGTACCAAAACCTCCTTATCTCTACTGGAAATACCTCGCCTGATGCATCCCAAGACCACATTAGCTTTTTTCACGGCCATATCACATTGGCAGCTCATAGTCATCCTATGACCAACCAATACTCCAAGGTCCTTCTCCTCCTCCGTTACTTCTAATTGATGCGTCCCCAGCTTATAACTAAAATTCTTGTTATTAATCCCTAAATGCATAACCTTACACTTCTCACTATTAAATTTCATCCTATTACTATTACTCCAGTTTACAAGGTCATCCAAATCTTCCTGTATGATATCCCAGTCTCTCTCTAAATTAGCAATACCTCCCAGCTTTGTATCATCCCCAAACTTTATTAGCACACTCCCACTTTTTGTGCCAAGGTCAGTAATAAAAAGATTAAATAAGATTGGTCCCAAAACTTATCCCTGGGGAACTCCACTGGTAACCTCCCTCCAGCCTGACAGTTCACCTTTCAGTAGGACCCGCTGTAGTCTCCCAGTTAACCAATTCCTTATCCATCTTTCAATTTTCATATTGATCCCCATCTTTTCCAATTTAACTAATAATTCCACATGTGGCACCGTATCAAACGCCTTACTGAAATCTAGGTAAATTAGATCCACTGCGTTTCCTTCGTCTAAAAAATCTGTTACTTTCTCAAAGAAGGAGATCAGGTTGGTTTGGCATGATCTACCTTTTGTAAAACCATGTTGTATTTTGTCCCATTTACCATTGACCTCAATGTCCTTAACTACTTTCTCCTTCAAAATTTTTTCCAAGACCTTGCATACTACAGATGTCAAACTAACAGGCCTGTAGTTACCTGGATCACTTTTTTCCCTTTCTTAAAAATAGGAACTATGTTAGCAATTCTCCAATCATACGGTACAACCCTGAGTTTACCGATTCATTAAAAATTCTTGCTAATGGGCTTGCAATTTCATGTGCCAATTTCTTTAATATTCTTGGAAGAAGATTATCTGGGCCCCCCAATTTAGTCGCATTAAACTGTTCGAGTTTCGCTTCTACCTCAGATATGGTAATATCTACCTCCATATCCTCATTCCCATTTGTCATGCTACCATTATCTCTAAGATCCTCATTAGCCTTATTAAAGACTGAGGCAAAGTATTTGTTTAGATATTGGGCCATGCCTAGATTATCCTTGACCTCCACTCCATCCTTAGTGTTTAGCAGTCCCACTTCTTCTTTCTTTGTTTTCTTCTTATTTTTATGGCTATAGAACCTTTTACTATTGGTTTTAACTCCCTTTGCAAGGTCCAACTCTACTTGGCTTTTAGCCTGTCTCACTTTATCCCTACATGTTCTGACCTCAATAAGGTAGCTTTCCTTGCTAATCCCTTCCATCTTCCACTCCCTTTATGCTTTCTGCTTTTTCTTAATCACCTCTCTGAGATGCTTGCTCATCCAGCTTGGTCTACAACTCCTGCCTATGAATTTTTTCCCCTTTCTTGGGGTGCAGGCTTCCGATAGCTTCTGCATCTTTGACTTAAAGTAATCCCAGGCCTCCTCTGCCTTTAGATCCATAAATTCTTCAGTCCAATCCACTTCCCTAACTAATTTAGAAGCAACAGGTCACATCTCCTCTCACCCAGCAGCAGCAGCCACTCTGGCTCAGCTCACACCATATGCTGCAGCTTGTTGCCCAGGATTCTGTCCTTCAACCTCCTGACATTGGAGTCCCTTCCCTACATCTACAGCCTGTTTACATGGACTTCATCCCTTTTGGCCTCCAGGAACAAATCCCTCACTCCCTTTGTTTAACATTAGTTTTGTCTGGGGTTTGTCAGGTTCTGTGGGTTTGATGCATTCCATGTGGACCAATTTCCAAATAGGATCATGATTGGAGAAACAGCTTGATGTTGTGTAGAAACTGAAGGTCATTAGTCAAGCATGAAACATTTAGTCTGTGGCACCCCCAAAGTGTTAATGGTTTTGTGGTAATGAGCCAAAGTTGTGCTTCACAGGTGAGGGCCATTATCTTTGAAAACTCGTGGCGAACGGGGGAAGTCCCGGATGACTGGAAAAAGGCTAATGTAGTGCCCATCTTTAAAAATGGGAAGAAGGAGGATCCTAGGAACTACAGGCCAGTCAGCCTCACCTCAGTCCCTGGAAAAATCATGGAGCAGGTCCTCAAAGAATCAATCCTGAAGCACTTAGAGGAGAGGAAAGTGATCAGGAACAGTCAGCATGGATTCACCAAGGGAAGGTCATGCCTGACTAATCTAATCGCCTTTTATGATGAGATTACTGGTTCTGTGGGTGAAGGGAAAGCAGTGGATGTATTGTTTCTTGACTTTAGCAAAGCTTTTGACACGGTCTCCCACAGCATTCTTGTCAGCAAGTTAAGGAAGTATGGGCTGGATGAATGCACTATAAGGTGGGTAGAAAGCTGGCTAGATTGTCGGGCTCAACGGGTAGTGATCAATGGCTCCATGTCTAGTTGGCAGCCGGTGTCAAGTGGCGTGCCCCAGGGGTCGGTCCTGGGGCCGGTTTTGTTCAATATCTTCATAAATGATCTGGAGGATGGTGTGGATTGCACTCTCAGCAAATTTGCGGATGATACTAAACTGGGAGGAGTGGTAGATACGCTGGAGGGGAGGGATAGGATACAGAAGGACCTAGACAAATTGGAGGATTGGGCCAAAAGAAATCTGATGAGGTTCAATAAGGATAAGTGCAGGGTCCTGCACTTAGGACGGAAGAACCCAATGCACCGCTACAGACTAGGGACCGAATGGCTAGGCAGCAGTTCTGCGGAAAAGGACCTAGGGGTGACAGTGGACGAGAAGCTGGATATGAGTCAGCAGTGTGCCCTTGTTGCCAAGAAGGCCAATGGCATTTTGGGATGTATAAGTAGGGGCATAGCGAGCAGATCGAGGGACGTGATCGTTCCCCTCTATTCGACACTGGTGAGGCCTCATCTGGAGTACTGTGTCCAGTTTTGGGCCCCACACTACAAGAAGGATGTGGATAAATTGGAAAGAGTCCAGCGAAGGGCAACAAAAATGATTAGGGGTCTAGAGCACATGACTTATGAGGAGAGGCTGAGGGAGCTGGGACTGTTTAGTCTGCAGAAGAGAAGAATGAGGGGGGATTTGATAGCTGCTTTCAACTACCTGAAAGGGGGTTCCAAAGAGGATGGCTCTAGACTGTTCTCAATGGTAGCAGATGACAGAACGAGGAGTAATGGTCTCAAGTTGCAATGGGGGAGGTTTAGATTGGATATTAGGAAAAACTTTTTCACTAAGAGGGTGGTGAAACACTGGAATGCATTACCTAGGGAGGTGGTAGAATCTCCTTCCTTACAGGTTTTTAAGGTCAGGCTTGACAAAGCCCTGGCTGGGATGATTTAACTGGGACTTGGTCCTGCTTTGAGCAGGGGGTTGGACTAGATGACCTTCTGGGGTCCCTTCCAACCCTGATATTCTATGATTCTATGATTCTATGAGGGGCCAAAGAGCCTACTGGATCTATTTTGACTGTACCCATGTTTCATTTCTTGTGCCTTCATGGACAGAGCCCTTACATATTTGTGACATGGAAAATTTGTTCCAGTCAAACAATAATGAATGCCCCTAGATTAAATCTATTTAACAAAGAATACAAAGCACAGAACAGCTGTGCTGTACCTGTCATTTGTAAGTGTCCAGTGATCCTCCAACATAGTAGATTCATAGAGCTAAAAGAAATGATTTGCCTAAAAAATTATTAATGCTTATTCTGCCTGCAGAACCCCTTAATTCCCGTTACACATGTCAGCATATTATGACTGGGAGCTGTCAAATTCTAATGACTAAAATTTCATTTTTCTGTCTTTTCATGCTGTGTTTGAGAACTATAGGTTGGAAATAATTCCCTAGCTAAATTTCTTCTTCAAATGGTAAACTCTGTCATTTGCGCGCTCTCTGTCTCTCTCTCTCTCTTTTTAAATTTGTGTTTATATTAGTGCCCTTCTCCTTCCTTATGTTTCTCTCACTGAAAGAAAAAAAATTTGATTTTCTTCCCAGAACCACTGTCCATTTTAAAGAACATAATCTGAGTTGACAGCAGACAGATTTGATGCAAAAATATTTTTACCCACTGATTTGATCAAAACATGGGTTATTTAAAAGGGGGAGGAGGGAGAAGGTTAGCATGAAACAAAACACATATACAAAAATGTCTACCATTTCATGTGGTTAAATAACCTTGACACTGGAAAAATATTTTTGCCATCCTCCTTGAAACAGAAATTTGTTGACACAATATTCAATAATAGAGACACAGGACTAATGTTAACATACTGCACCAAATAGGATCTATTGATCCACCTGTTATTATGCTTGTTACTGAAATGCTGTATGTAAAGCAAAGGAAACCAGTTTCCAATTTAAGTCATTAATAGATTGGTTTCAAAATTTATGTTACACATGTCCAACAAATCAAGAATAAAAGCATGTGAAAGGCTGTGTAGTCCATATTGAATTACTCATTCATTCCACAGTAAAAGCCTTTAGCTAGAGATTGACCAAAGAATTTTAAATATCTCATTATATATATGTCATTGTTCAAAGTGTCCCTAAATGGGATTAAACAATAGTCACTCAAGAATTTCCTGCAATGTCTGTTTCCCCCTTCCCCCCCTCACCTTGACTTAAATTAAGGCTAATTATATGTTTTCAGTGTAAGGTAAAAGAAGGATATTCCTTGAATGACTTTCCAACATTTTCAAATCTAATTCATTGTAGGTACTTCTATCAAATGATTACTTATTTCATCTCATTGTTTTAGAGGATTTAACTCTAAAACACACATGTTTGATATGGACTTGATGGCCATTTTATAAAGATGAAATCAACTGAGGCAGCATTCACCTATGAATTTCTGTTTGTGCTCCAAATTAAAAATAACACTAAACCAGCTTTCAAAGATAATAGGTTATTTTGACTTTTGTTTTTACCTCTTGCATGCATTGTATGCATGTACCTCAGATGCTTGTTTTCTAAATCTCAGTAGCAGAACAGAATGATCTCCTGGGGGGTAGACCCTACATTTTAGATAGTAACTAGAAATCACAACTAATTATAATTCAACTGTATGTTTTTAAAAATTGACCTTTGTCATGAATCATGGCTGTTTTCCAGTTCTTTCTTTTAAAATAGTCCCCCAGCCATAAACATAGTAAAACTAAAGATCCTCATAAGGGGGGAAATTATGATTGCTACCTTAATTATCTAACTTTTTTAAAAGCAAACATATTGTATTGCTATATTGTTTCAGTCACCTGGTCCATCTCTCCTATCAGCATTTGCACAATATACAGGGTTTTGATGGGCTTGTGATAGACTGATGTCTGAAATACTCTAATCTGGGTCTTCTGCTTGTCAGTGCAGCAGACTTTGCTATTTTGGGTTTTTGAAACAGAGCCATACTCTGGGAGAATAACAGATAACTGTGCCCCTGTATTGACTCATCAGTGTGAAGTAAGGTTACTTAAAACAGACAATGGACCTGTTTCTTTTGCCACTTTCATGGGTGTAAATTGGGGGTAAACCTTGGTGTAACCAAGAGACAGGCTCGATTAGTCCTGTTTTGAAGAGACAATAGAAATAAAACTATTGTTCTAGATTGCAAGATGAACATGAGGGAGTGTGACCTGTTGCAAGTCTTTGCTGCGCCACGGATCTTCATGAAGGGAGACTGCTGAGGTCTCACTTCCTTGGCAGCCTGCCTCCCTCCCTCTTACAAGGAATGGCAGGACAGTGGGAGAGAGGAAGCTGCTGTTGACCTGCTTCCTTGACCTATGTAAGCAAACTGCAGATGGTGGTCCAGTTCCCACCTAAGACAACCCATCATAGAGTGGGAGAAGGCTTCCAGCATCTTCCACACCTTCAGCCCGTGGAGACAGACTGTTGGGGAAGCTATTGGTGAGTATGCGTCCTCCCTGCTCCTACATCAGAGGTCACAGAAGAAAGTTACTCCCCGTTCCAGGGGCAGCAGAATCATAGGGTCACACAGGAGGGTGTTGCTAGTGTTCCATTTTTACCCTCTTCTGAGACTTGCCTTTCTTTGGATAGAGACTCCTGGTGGCCCATTTCCTCTGCCCCCTGCTAATGAAAGCAGATTGTGAGCTGAAGCAGAACAACCTAGAGAGTTGTTGGCATCCTGCTCCCCCTTTCTAAGTTCATATGGGGAAGCAACTTCTGGGCTTTGCTCTGCACTTGACTATAGCAGATTCTTGCTGAATTTACTGGTGTCTCATCATGCTGTCTTCCTCCACTCTGGAGCCAATTGACTCATGAGGAGAAGGCTGTTACAGGTCTCTTTTTCCCCTTACAGAGATACCAGCATAATGAGAAGAGATCTTTTATTTTCCATCTTCAGCCCTTTGGACACTGCATAATGGTAACAGAAGGCTTTTATTTTTTTTCCCTTCCCTCTGGAGAGAGTAGAGTCACCTCATCTCACACCTCTTGCTGTCCCTCAGGTGGCCTGGCTTCTTTCCAGTACAGAATACTGACTCTTTCTAGTTTTGAACGGTTGCAGCGGCACCCAAATGCACAAGGTGCTTTCCAAAGGCAGAGGAATCATAGAATCATAGAATATCAGGTTTGGAAGAGACCTCAGGAGGTCATCTAGTCCAACCCCCTGTTCAAAGCAGGACCAATCCCCAATTTTTGCCCCAGATCCCAAATGGCCCCCTCAAGGATTGAACTCACAACCCTGGGTTTAGCAGGCCAATGCTCAAACCACTGAGCTATCCCTCCCCAGCAAAGCGAGTGGAGGCCCCAGCGAGGATCGAACTCGCGACCTCCGGTTTACAAGACCAGTGCTCTAACCACTGAGCTATGGAGTTATGGAAGATGCTGCCTCTCTCCTCAAGGGCATAGAAATAAGATTCTCAATTAACACTGTGTGATGAGATTTATAAAAAAATAATTGCTCTGCTTTAGCAATAAGAGTTTGAGGAAAATTTCAAATGTAAAATGCGATCATTCAGTCAGTGTGATTCCAGCCTTTAATGTAGTTACTTGGCTTCTTGTCTTTAAGAGACACAGTGGGTATGATTTCCTCTCAGTTTCCTGTTTCATTTTGGTGTAAACCCATTGGCATCACTGGAGTTGCTCCTGTTTTATGATTGGATAAATGAGAGGAGAATCAGGTCCACAGTCTGTGAGGACCTGATTCAGCATTGCTCTACAGCTCTCAGGTGAGCAGCATCAGAACAGGGAGCCTGTTCTCCAGCTGCAAAGCTAGCGCTGCATGGCCTCTGAGCAGGAATGTGAGGGAGTACCACAGAGAATTGAAGGAGCAGATCCTGGGAAAAATAGGGAATGGCTGAGACAGGCCTACACTCTAGTGATTCTGTATCCCTGCAATGACCCACGGGGACCACTGACATTGTGATGCAACTTACGGCAGACCTCAGTGCTACTCTGTGTCAGGGGCCTAATTGGCTCACAGGAGCTTGTGAGTAGAGAAGCCTCAAGCTGCCTCTCAGTGCAGGAATTCATAGATACTAAGGTCAGAAGGGACATTATGATCATCTAGTCTGACCTGCTGCACAATGCAGGCCACAGAATTTCACCCACCCACTCCTGCAAAAAACCTCTAACCTATGTCTGAGCTATTGAAGTCCTCAAATCGTGGCTTAAAGACTTCAAGGAGCAGAGAATCCTCCAGCAAGTGACCCATGCCCCATGCTACAGAGGAAGGCGAAAAACCTCCAGGGCCTCTTCCAATCTGCCCTGGAGGAAAATTCCTTCCCGACCCCAAATATGGCAATTAGCTAAACCCTGAGCATATGGGCAAGATTCACCAGCCAGATTCTACAGAAAATCCTTTCCTGGGTAACTCAGATCCCACCCCATCTAATATCCCATCACAGGCCATTGAGCCTATTTACCATGAATAGTTAATTACCAAAACCATCTTATCCCATCATACCATCTCCTCCATAAACTTATAACATTTAATCTTAAAGCCAGATAGATCTTTTGCCCTTACTGCTTCCCTTGGAAGGCTATTTCAAAACTTCACTCCTCTGATGGTTAGAAACCTTCATCTAATTTCAAGTCTAAACTTCCTGGTGGCCAGTTTATATTCATTTGTTCTTGTGTCCATATTGGTACTGAGCTTAAATAATTCCTCTCCCTCTCCGGTATTTATCCCTCTGATATATTTATAGAGAGAAATCATATCTCCCCTCAACCTTCTTTTAGTTAGGCTAAACAAGCTAAGCTCCTTGAGTCTCCTTTCATAAGACAGGTTTTCGAATCCTTGGATCATCCTTCTCTGTACCTGTTCCAGTTTGAATTCATCCTTCTTAAACATGGGAGACCAGAACTGCACACAGTATTCCAGGTGAGGTCTCACCAGTGCCTTGTATAACGGTACTAAAACCTCCTTATCCCTACTGGAAATACCTCGCCTGATGCATCCCAAGGCCACATTAGCTTTTTCCATAGCCATATCACATTGGCAGCTCATAGTCATCCTATGATCAACCAATACTCCAAGGTCCTTCTCCTCCTCCATTACTTCTAATTGGTGCGTCTCCAGCTTATAACTAAAATTCTTGTTATTAATTCCTAAATGCATGACCTTACACTTCTCACTATTAAATTTCATCCTATAACTATTACTCCAGTTTACAAGGTCATCCAGATCCTCCTGTATGATATCCCTGTCATTCTCTAAATTGGCAATACCTCCCAGCTTTGTATCATCTGCAAACTTGATTAGCACACTCCCACTTTTTGTGCCGAGGTCAGTAATAAAAAGATTAAACAAGATTGGTCCCAAAACTGAACCTTGAGGAACTCCACTGGTAGCCACAGTTCGCCGTTCCAGGCCAATGGGGGCTTCCGGAAGCGGCACGGGCCGAGGGATGTGCTGGCCGCCGCTTCCCACAGCCCCCATTGGCCTGGAGCGGCGAACTGCAGCCATTGGGAGCTGTGATTGGCCGAACCTGCGGACGCGGCAGGTAAACAAACTGGCCCAGCCCGCTAGGGGGCTTACCCTGGCAGGCCGCATGCCTAAGGTTCCCGATCCCTGATGCAGGATCACCAAGTATTTTGGGGAAGCATGTTTGAAATTCACATTACATAACAATACCAAAAAATTTGAATGTTTGTTTGAAAAATATATATATGGGACACGTGCTTTAATAATAGGTACATTGCAGCAAGTGATAAGCATCACTGAAATATTATTTCTGCAGATCCTAAGATTCATAGAGCATATGCACCTCCACCACTTGCTGCAATGGAAGGGGATAAAAATGACCATTTTATAGCCATCATTCATTTGTGGAGAGAGAATTATTTTGAGTATTTATGGAGCAGAGTGATTTTTTTTAATGTATAACATGCTCATTTTCATTCATATTGACAATTTGAAAATTGGAGGAAGTGAATTAATATTCAAGGACAAAATCGTGTAGTCTCTGCTCAATTCTTGACCTCAGTGGTAGTTGTGGTTCAGTAAGGACTAGCATTTAATCTTTTTTTTTTCTTTTCACAAATTATATCTGAGCAATGTGACCTGAAATTCTCAAAAATGGCCCTTGATGTTGGGTGTTTTGGGGAGCCCAATCAATGGCAGTTGCAGGTGCTCAGCACCTCTGAAATCAAGTCCCAGATAGCTCAAGTTGGACATACAAAAACTAAGGCATTCAAATCATTTGCCCCTTTTGAAACTGTGCAACTTGATTTTTAGATTTGTTGGTTATTTAAAAGTGTTCATCAAGCACTTTATGCCAGTATATTTTAGCCTGTGGGCAGTTTGTGAACTGTACACTTTGACTATTCAATATATGCTTCCTGTGGCATGTGATCAGTTACTAAGTCACATGAAATTGTTTCTGACCCCTAATTGGAGGATGTGACCACCTGAATCCTTCCCATGTAAACTTTTGCTTGAACATATGTTTGCATGAGCACTTGCAAGACTCACAATCTTCTCATGTTCTTGTGAATAAAAACCCCCCAAGCCCACTTGTGTGAATATAAATACTTTTCAAGTCACTTGGTAGATTTATATCTGAACGGATTGTTCTTGAATACTTTTTTGTAGCAGCATTTACCCAGCTCTTGTAGCTTCTGTAGGATATGCCCCCCCAGGGAGTAAATGTAAAATGCTCATCCTTCCTTGAGCCAGAATACTCCTTGCACCTTACTATTTGAAATTGTTCCACCTCCCCAACCCCTAATAACCATTTGTCTTATTTGTTACTCCTGTGACAGTGAAAGAACTCCCTGTTCATCATGCCTGCAATTATCATTATGGCTGCAAGCTCACCAGTACTAGGAGTAATATTATGGCCCTTGAGAATAGAAGGCTATAGCCTCTAGCATGTTGTTCTAGTCCACTGGCATCCTAACTAGACAGTTTTAATTTGAGCATAAAATCCATATTTCCAACCTTATGGAGAAAAGAAGCAAGATTCTTTTTCATTGAAACCATCAAGCAACATCACACAGAGTTCATAAGATTAAAGCATGTTTTTCCTGTCAGCTTTTCTCCTTCACATCTACGCAGTTAATCTATCCATTTTGAAAGATACCATTAATTCTATAGGAGCAATATGAACTGAGAGAATAACCCCATCCTGAAATTAAACTAAAGAATGTATTATTTAAATGAGATTCTGCAAAGAGATAAAGAGGCGAACCCGGAACAGTACCCTTCTGAGTTTTAACCATTGTTTCTTCGAAGGCATAAATTTACTTTGCAAGCTCTGCAAATCTACTGTCAGTGGTATTTCTACTTATGCTACACAGTGGCAAAACCTAAAGAAGGAGTCAGATGTGTGCTGTACAGTACTTGAGAATTTAAGTTAAATCTGTATTCCCCCCCCCCCGCCCCGCATTTCCTCAGAGAAATTAGCTATTCTATTCACTGCATAAATTTTCAGGTTTTGCTAGCACGACACTCAGGGTGTTGAATTTTTTATGACAAAAATGCTGTAATAATTGTTGAACAGATGTAAGTGTTGGAGAGTGGGCTCTGGCAGACCTCATGAAACCTCTATTAGCAATTTAACCCTGTCGTTACTTCAGTGCAATGGGAATGGGAAAAAAAGATGGAAGTTTTGAATTGTTTCAAAGCAAGAGTTTCCCAGGTGGGGGTAAAAGACCTTTAATTAGCTCTTTTCTTAAGGAAAACAGAGGTGGGAGAAGGTTTGAATGAGCACCAACCCCGGATTACTGCCTTATCGAGGCTTTTCATTGTGCAGTGTTGTATTTGGTAAATTGATTGAAGTTTAAGGGCTAGAGATGGATTTGGATTTAGATATCTCAGCACAACCACCACCACTGTAATCTGTGAAGTTCAGAATAAGCTCCAGATCTTGAGAATTAGGCCCCTCTATGTAGTATGGGCTCCATTCATTGGAGACATATAAGTGGGCAACAACAACATGAAGTTTATTTTTGAGAAACAGGGTAGCTGTGGATTTTCATTTCTGATTCACAGTCCATGCCTGCCGAATTAAAGCAATAGCTTCTGAAATCTGGATGTCATAGGCCAACTGAGAGCCTAGATTTACACCTCAAAGAAATATGCACATAGTGAAACACCCCTTTATTTACTGCCTACAGAGAGAAGTGCCATGAGGGATTTGCACAGAACTTTGTCCACCAAATGATGAAAGCATGCAAATTCCTCAGAATCAAAAGGTAAATCAAAAGAAATGGCAGCCAGGAAGACAAGACACCAATGACAGCCCATCAGTTGCATAATCGCATGACAGACCTAGGGGCAACTCCAAAGCAGCCAACAGAGCCGCCCAAGGAACCTGCCATGGAGACAGATGTCATTACCAGAAGAAAAATTTTCACAGCCTTGTGTGAGGGGTTGAAGAAGTAAAAAATACATATATACACACATTTCATGACTTTATATATAGTTTTGGCAAGAAAACTTTATTTTGAAAGAGTTTTTTGATAGAGATATTTTGTGAAATATGTAATGAATTCTTAGAAATGAATGTGGTTTTATGTTTGTGTGCACGTGTCCATGCGCACATTGGTTCTGCGAAGAACTTCAAATGCATCTCTTAAGCAACCATAATAATTTAGGGTTTGTATTGGGAAATAACTAGTCAGGTGCATTTGTTTGCAGAATTTTTTTAAGTTAAGTGAGTGGTTTATGTGCAGGGAACCCATTTATATCCAGCAAATCCCCATTAAGAAAAAAGCTAAGAAGAAACAGAGGGGTTGAAAAGCAATGACAGAGGTAAATGTATAAATGCTGCTCTGCCTGATCAGGGGCATTATCTGGATTTAGTTGTTTTTCTTATTTCTGAATGGGAATAAAATGTGTCCAAAAGGCTATAACGTGTGTGTGTGTGTGTGTGCGCATGCCTGCTCCATCTGCTTTTGTTTTGCATGCCCCTGTGGTGATTAGTGAGGCATAGGGAAGTTTAGTGCAGTGGCTTAGAAGTTTTGTGGATAAATGCAGGCAAACTGCATTCTGGACCTAATTTATGGCACACATGATAGCATAGATGCTAAGGAAAATTGCAAACAAGTCAACTTGCCCAAGACTGCCTGGGTATTAGATGTGCTAACTATGCCTTTTTGTAACAGCAAAATTTTCAAAATGAAGTTTGAAGAGCTATGTGTTTGTCTGTACACATTTAACAAACCCGGTTTGCTAAGCAGGCATTTCTTTTGCACCTTGATATTCAGGAGCATATTCAAAGATTTGTAGGTGGGCAGCTCCAGTCATGTACCTTCACAGCTCTTTGTCGCATATAGCTTTTATTCAAGCCAGCATTTCTTTCCACTCTCTTTCTGTGGTGCTTTGTGCTATGGTCTCAGATTAGTGAAGGGCCTTATAAGCTAAACTATCTTCAATATGAAACAATATCCAGTCTGCATGTAAGAAAAATAAGATAGTTGTCTGGGGTATTCGAACTATGTTAAATGAATTCAAACACATGTTTTCAACTTGCATGCCTTCAATTAGAAACATAGATTCCCCTAATCAAAGAGTTTATTTGGATGGTTGATTAGAGAAACATTGCTCCCATACCCAGAGTATGGCATTTCCAATCACACTTTCATTTCATATTTAAGGAAAGAAATTATGTTCATCAGTCTGAGGCTGAGCACCAAGTGTCTATAGAAGTTCATTCTGTAGCTCCTAAAACTGATATAATGGTATCATCACTTTTGATATGGCACATAGTAAGAGACAGGCCCTGCCTTGAAAAGCTTGCAGGCTAAATAGACAAAGGGTAAGTAGAGACTTGCCTAAAGTCACACAGCAGGCCTGGGGAAGAACTGGGAATGGAGCCCAGACTTCCTTAGTTTGAAAATTTTAAATCTGTTTTAAAGGTGCCACTTCAGTGAATATAACATGATCCTATAGAAATTAAATATTTTCTCTACAAATAATATAAAATAATTTCAAATCCCGCCCCCCAAAACTTTTAGTATGCAGGGGTGACTTCAATATACTTCTCAACCTACCGAAGTGCAAGCAGCCTATTGTTACCACGCAGACTTGGAAAAACAGACTATGGCCATTTTGTGAGTCTAGAAAGTGAGGAAGCTTTACTAATTCATGAGAAGCAGATTTGTTGCAAACCTGTTTTCTAGTTCCATGATTTCATCAATGGCCCCAAATGTCCTACTATAGCTATTACTGGTTCAACTCCACTAGTGGAAGTAGCAGTGGAAGAGCTAATTTAGTGACGCTTCCAGGTGAGCCCTACTATTTAAAGTGCCATGTTACCTAACACTGCTCAATCAAGTCTACAGAACGTGCTGTATAATACTCTGGAGGCTGGTGGCACCTTGACCATGCTTGGACTGTTCCTATGGTGTTGAACCATAGTTAGTGAGGGTGGGTTATGCTGGAAAATATACTTTCTTTGAAGTAGAACTGTGTGGTGTGCTTCAAGAGCATGGACTAATTACTTAGCCAGAAGCTGAACACTTTGCCTATCAAGTGGATAAGAAAATTCAAGCAAAGGATTGATCAGCAACCACACTCAGAAGTAGAATCTGGTATCAGAGGACCTCGGTTATACTTCATCTTTCAGCCTTATGCTCATACGTCATCAAGTTGGAAGCCTGAATAAAGTAGCCATTTTCAATTCCTGCAGAGCTACTATATACACTGCTCAAGGACTGGGGGAAGGGGCAATATGGGAGAATACGATTTTGAGGCCAGATCATTTAAAAAGTTGTAGAGTACAAATTGCAGAGATAAATGTCTACAGAAAATGGCACTCACAATTAATGAAAACTAGAAGACTTTTGTCATATGCCATAGAATTAACCTGTAAAATCAGTTCAAACTTCTGATCCAGGAGAACTTCATTTGAACAGTATGTCATCTGTTTCTGGAGTGGTTAAACTGGCTTAGATGGAATAAGAATCTCCCTTCAGATTTCACCCCTAACTCCATCAAAAGCCAACTGAAATCATATACTGGAGGTTTGAAAGAATTTGGTTATCATTTTTGTGTACACTTTTGCCATACTGGATCGAAGCCAGGACTGGAAATAGAAGGGTTTAAAAAAAAAAGCAACACCCTCAAGAAAGGGTGTTGTGTGGTTTGGTCTGAGTATAGTAGGACCCCCCTGGTCTGGCACTCCTGAACCAAAGCCTTATGCAAAACACACACAAAAAAATCTCTCATTGTCCCCATAATAAAGACGGAAGATAGTACCTTAAGTGATTTAGAAGCACAACTCTCATTGTCTTTCAGGTCACATGTTCCAAATCCCTAGGCCCTTTTGAAAACCCCATCCTTAAATCTTTCTTCTTTCATTCAGCTAAGAAGTCCTTTTTTGGGGCTATTGTTTATGCTGTGTTGGTGTTTACTTCTAGGAGGGATGGGGAAAGAATTCATAAGCTTCCAGAATCTGTAAGAGAGAAAACATTCATTGGAATCAGTTTCCTGGTTTCCTTTACAAAATAATGTGCAGTTGACCAGCTCTGTCCTCATCAGCAAATGTCACTCTGGTTACAGAATCCATGTCAGATTTCAGGGAACAGGGGACTGATTCAAGGAGACCATTTCCTTCAAACTGGTTGCCCTATTTCTGCTCGCAGTGCTAGAAAAGCAAGATTATGGTTTGCATGGGTCTGTGTTTAATACACAAAGTAGATTTGCTGATGTAACAGTTATTTGCACTGTTTATATTCAAATCTTCTAAAAAAATAAGGCATCATCAAAATTTATGGATAGTAACAGTGCAAATCAGTACACTTATCTTCTTTTTATAGACTAAAATCAAATTATTCCTTACATTTTTCTCAGTTACAGAATATTAGATGGCAGTGTCTCTAAGTGACTTGCACTTTGAGAAAGGTGAATTCTTAAAACAAAATTGGAAACCACATCAGTGCTTTTTAATGTTTTGTAAAAACCTAAAATTCTCAGCAATAATTATTTGTATAAAGCTAGCAATGCTCAAATCATATCCATGGCAGTAGAGAACAAAACTGGAAGGCAACTCAACACCACAATTAGATTCCTAATGAATTACTCTGTAGTGTGCTATCTTCTAAAATACAGATATCTAAAATATCTAAAAAAGGTATGTTAACCTTTTAATTTTTTTTAACCCAATAAAATAATCAAGTTGTTCTGTGACCTGTAATTCTGAATCTGATTGAGTTTTCAATATACTGTAATTCACAGATTTTCTCTCCTCTAGTGCTAGGTTTGTATCTGTCACATGGTTTTCAGTGTTCCTAATGAGCTGTTAACAAGCTGTCAATTACCTATGCAAATTAGGAAAGCAGAAATTGAGGGGTTGCTGTACCTAGAGTTAAAGTATGCTACCTTGGAATGTTATGAAATAAATCATTTCAGTTTTAATAGCTGTCTGTGCCCATGTGCCTTGTGTCATATAGGGACTGTTTCATTATTTCTTACCTATAATAAGATAGTGAGGAGGACTTGGACAAACGATTTCAAATCTGTCCTCATATTCACCTTTACTCTCTTATGCTGCCGATGCTCTTCCAGTCTTACAGTCACAATCCTGAAAGGTGATGAGCAACTTTAGCTGCCCTCCCCCACCGTTGAAGTCAATGAGAACTCTGGAACTTAGCTTCTGATCCCGAAAGACTTAATTCATGTGCTTAACGATGTATGTCAATGGGACTGCTAACAGTGTGTGAAGTTAAACATATGGGTGAGTCTTTGCAGGATTGGGGCCTTAGTCTGTTCTCAGGAAGGCCACATTTTGAAGTAACCCTAATATATACATCTTCACCCCTTTCCCAGCCGTTCCCCACAATCAAGTGTGTCAGGAGATAGGTAGCTCTTTCATTTGTGCTGCCCCATATATTTGGAATTCTCTCCCCTGTCACTAAATGTTGCCTTTACATTTTCTCTCTCTTTGCTTTAGCTTACGATTGATACTCACTGTAAAGTTTTTAGTGATACTTTGTATGAAGAATGTTATATAAAATGAAATTATGTTGTATTTATGAGCAACACTCTAATCGCGGTCTATCAGCGGTTCCATTATAATGC
Source organism: Chelonia mydas (assembly GCF_015237465.2). Taxonomy (NCBI): domain Eukaryota; kingdom Metazoa; phylum Chordata; order Testudines; family Cheloniidae; genus Chelonia; species Chelonia mydas. Next base: position 107,435,662 of record NC_051246.2, read on the forward strand.
CCTATTGTCAAATGTTTTAAAATTCACCCATAAAAATTCACTCCGGAATGAAGCATTGTGTACAAAACATAAACAAAGCTGCTTGGCCATTTTGAATTACAGTAGTGAAAATGGGAATCAAAGTTAGATTTTTAAGATTTTTTTTTTTTTACCTATATTTTTAGAAAAGATATTACAAAAATAAAACTGTAGTTCTTCACGGCCATGTTTTCAAAATGCGGTATACCCCACAAAAGATGCCGTTTACCCACAAAGTAGGCAATTGCACAGCCAACAACCCATTTGCACATGCAGTTAAATAATCTGAGGTTGCAACAGCGTGTGCACATTGGCTGTATCCTCGTGTCCCTTAATGGTGGAAAAGTCCTTCAGGAAGAGCCTACAGGAAAATAATGAACTAAGCTAAATCTTCTGCTGAGCCTTTCTGGATCAGGAAGGCTTTCTGGTCAGAATACCTAAGACTGTAATTCATTTGGTTTGTGTGTATGTTTACCGAAGTATAGAACTCGCAATCAGATTGGGGTTTGTGCCCTGGTTTGTAACAGTCTGCCCTGAGGTTGGCACTCACTTCAGACAACTTGACAGTGGTTAGAAAGTGTGTGTGCCTGTAAAGGCATTCGGCCTTCTTGCAGCTAAGCTTGCATTTGAATGTTGAGTAATAGCTCATAAATGGATTCAATAAATGGATGAGCATTTGCCTGCACAAATTAGGGTGTACACAAATACTAGTCAGTAGACTAGTTGTGCCCACATTTGAAAATCTATGTCACTCCTATCTTGTGAATTGTAAAGTTTAGCATGATGGTGACATCATCATCCAAACAACCTGTTTGACGGTAGAGACCCTCTTTGTGTATGTTGCTATTTAATCAATTCAAATTATGCTAAAATGAGCAAAATTTCACATAAAACATCTACTGTTTGAACCCCTCCCCTCATTTACTTGCCGTAAATACATTTCTAAATCACCACCTGGGTGGAATATGCATAGCCATCACACACTTGAGTACAGAGTTTTAGTCTGGAAAGAAACATGTTTGCATAATCAAGTATAAAGTTTAATCCTAAATGTTAAACATGGTATCCCCTTTGACAGCCAGAGGATGTGATTGGTAGAAAATCCATATTGATTTTTATGACACATGATTTGACTCACATCCCTACTGATGTCAGCGGTTCCCAATCAGGATTAACTCTCTCTCTCTAAGCCTTGGTCTACACTAGGAGCTGAGGTCGAATTTAGCAGTGTTAAATCGATTTAACCCTGCACCCGTCCACACGACGAAGCCCCCCTTTTTTTTTTTTTTTTACTTAAAGGGCTCTTAAAATCGATTCCTTACTCCACCCCCGACAAAGGGATTAGTGCTGAAATCAGCCTTGCTGGGTCAAATTTGGGGTACTGTGGACACAATTAGACGGTATTGGCCTCCCTGAGCTATCCCAGAGTGCTCCACTGTGACCACTCTGGACAGCACTCTCAACTCAGATGCACTGGCCAGGTAGACAGGAAAAGGCCCGCGAACTTTTGAATGTCAATTTCCTGTTTGGCCAGCGTGGCAAGCTGCAGGTGACCGTGCAGAGCTCATCAGCAGAGGTGACCGTGCAGAGCTCATCAGCAGAGGTGACCATGATGGAGTCCCAGAATGGCAAAAGAGCTCCAGCATGGACCGAACTGGAGGTACGGGATCTGATCGCTGAATGGGGAGAGGAATCCGTGCTATCAGAACTCCGTTCCAGTTTTCGAAATGCCAAAACATTTGTCAAAATCTCCCAAGGCATGAAGGACAGAGGCCATAACAGGGACCCAAAGCAGTGCTGCGTGAAACTTAAGGAGCTGAGGCAAGCCTACCAGAAAACCAGAGAGGCGAACGGCCGTTCCGGGTCAGAGCCCCAAACATGCCGCTTCTATGATGAGCTGCATGCCATTTTAGGGGGTTCAGCCACCACTACCCCAGCCGTGTTGTTTGACTCCTTCAATGGAGATGGAGGCAACATGGAAGCAGGTTTTGGGGACGAGGAAGATGATGATGAAGAAGTTGTAGATAGCTCACAGCAAGCGAGCAGAGAAACCGGTTTTCCCGACAGCCAGGAACTGTTTCTCGCCCTGGACTTGGAGCCAGTACCCCCCGAACCCACTCAAGGCTGCCTCCCGGACCTGCCAGGCAGAGAAGGGACCTCTGGTGAGTGTACCTTTTAAAATACTATACATGATTTAAAAGCAAGCATGTTTAATGATTACTTTGCCCTGACATTCGCGGCTCTCCTGGATGTACTCCCAAAGCCTTCGCAAAAGGTTTCTGGGGAGGGCAGCCTTATTCCGTCCACCATGGTAGGACACTTTACCACTCCAGGCCAGTAGCACATACTTGGGAATCATTGTAGAACAAAGCATTGCAGTGTATGTTTGCTGGTCTTCAAACAACATCCCTTCTTTATCTCTGTGTTATCCTCAGGAAAGTGATATCATTTCTGGTCACCTGGTTTAAATAGGCTGCTTTTCTTAAGGGGACATTCAGAGGTGCCTGTTCCTGCTGGGCTGTTTGCCTGTAGCTGAACAGAAATGTTCCCCGCTGTTAGCCACGGGGAGGGGTGAGGGACTAGCCACGCGGTGGGGGGAGGCAAAATGCGACCTTGGAACGAAAGCACATGTGCTATGTATATAATGTTAACAGCAAGGTTTACCGTGAAAGAGTGTACCCATTGTTCTATAAAATGTGTCTTTTTAAATACCACTGTCCCTTTTTTTTTCTCCACTAGCTGCATGTGTTTCAAGGATCACAGGATTTTCTCCTTCCCAGAGGCTAGTGAAGATTAGAAGGCGAAAAAAACGCACTCGCGATGAAATGTTCTCTGAGCTCATGCTGTCCTCCCACACTGACAGAGCACAGACGAATGCGTGGAGGCAGACAATGTCAGAGTGCAGGAAAGCACAAAATGACCGGGAGGAGAGGTGGCGGGCTGAAGAGAGGGCTAAAGCTGAAAGGTGGCGGCAGTGTGATGAGAGGAGGCAGGATTCAATGCTGAGGCTGCTGGAGGATCAAACCAATATGCTCCAGCGTATGGTTGAGCTGCAGGAAAGGCAGCAGGAGCACAGACCGCTGCTACAGCTCCTGTGTAACCAACCGCCCTCCTCCCCAAGTTCCATAGCCTCCTCACCCAGACGCCCAAGAATGCGGTGGGGGGGCCTCCGGCCACCCAGCCACTCCACCCCAGAGGATTGCCCAAGCAACAGAAGGCTGGCATTCAATAAGTTTTAAAATTTTAAACTTTTAAAGTGCTGTGTGGCCTTGTCCTTTCCTCCCCCCACCACCCCTCCTGGGCTATCTTGGTAGTTATCCCCCTATTTGTGTGATGAATTAATAAAGAATGCATGAATGTGAAGCAACAATGACTTTATTGCCTCTGCAAGCAGTGATCAAAGGGAGGCGGGGAGGGTGGTTAGCTTCCAGGGAAGTAGAGTGAACCAAGGGGTGGGGGCTTTCATCAAGGAGAAACAAACAGAACTTTCACACGTTAGCCTGGCCAGTCATGAAACTGGTTTTCAAAGCTTCTCTGATGCACACCGCACCCTCCTGTGCTCTTCGAACCGCCCTGGTGTCTGGCTGTGCGTAACCAGCAGCCAGGCGATTTGCCTCAACCTCCCACCCTGCCATAAATGTCTCCCCCTTACTCTCACAGATATTGTGGAGCGCACAGCAAGCAGTAATAACAGTGGGAATATTGGTTTCACTGAGGTCATCACAGCAGCCCCCACAGTAGATTTGCCCACTCCAAATTGATTCCTGACTGACTGGTAGCTGTCTGGCATTGCAAGCTTCCACAGGGCTATTGCCACTCGCTTCTCAACTGTGAGGGCTGCTCTCATTTTGGTATTCTTGCGCCTCAGGGCAGGGGAAAGCAAGTCACAAAGTTCCATGAATGAGCCCTTACGCATGCGAAAGTTTTGTAGCCACTGGGAATCGTCCCAGACCTGCAACACTATGCGGTCCCACCAGTCTGTGCTTGTTTCCCGAGCCCAGAATCGGCGTTCCACCACATGAACCTGCCCTATTAGCACCATGATGCCCACATTGCCAAGGCCTGTGCTTTGAGAGAAGTCTGTGTCCATGTCCTCATCACTCTTGTCACCGCGCTGACATCGCCTCCTCGCCCGGTTTCGCTTTGCCAGGTTCTGGTGCTGCATATACTACTGGATAATGTGTGTGGTGTTTAATGTGCCCCTAATTGCCAAAGTGATGTGAACGGGCTCCATGGTATGGCGTCCGCACAAAAAAAAGGCGCGGAACGATTGTCTGCCGTTGCTCTGATGGAGGGAGGGGTGACTTACAACATGGCTTACAGGGTTGGCTTACAGGGAATTAAAATCAACAAAGGGGGTGGCTTTGCGAGAAACAGAATGGCCCCCTCAAGGATAGAACTCAAAACCTCAAGGATAGAACTCAAAACTAGGTTTAGCAGGCCATTGATTTAATGGAGGGAGGGAGGAGAAAATGAATACAAAACAAATCTGGTCTATTTCTTGTTTTGATCCACTTCATCTATCTTTATACATCTTGCTGGCAGCAGGCTGTGCAGTACGACTGCTAGCCATCGTCATCTCCTGGGTGCTCGGCAGAAGACGGTGCAGTATGACTGGTGGCCATTGTCTTCTCCTTGCTGCAGATTAAAAGACAGTGCACTGCCGGTAGGACTGAATCGCCATGAGATGAAACTTAAACGGGAAATGACTTGGCTGAATCACTCCCATGTTTGTCCAGGTGCCCCTGACCTCATCAAGGTCGGTTAAAAGAGGACCCTGGACTATGTCGACGACGGCTACCAGTCATACTGCACTGTCTGCTGCCAAAAGGCAATAAACTGTTGCTGTGTAGCAATGCAGTACCGCGTCTGCCAGCACCCAGGAGACATACGGTGATGGTTAGCTGAGCGGGCTCCATGCTTGCCGTGGTATGGCGTCTGCACAGGTAACTCAAGAAAAAAGGCGCAAAACGATTGTCTGCCCTTGCTTTCACGGAGGGAGGGAGGGAACGGGGGCCTGATGATATGTACCCAGAACCACCTGCGACAATGTTTTAGCCCCATCAGGCACTGAGATTTCTACCCAGAATTCAAATGGGCGGCGGAGACTGTGGGAACTGTGGGATAGCATAGTGCAACGCTCCAGAAGTTGATGGTTGCCTCGGTACTGTGGACAAACTCCGCCGACTACATGCACTTAGAGCATTTGTGTGGGGACACACACAATCGACTGTATAAAAACGCTTTCTACAAAACCAACTTCTATAAATTCGACCTAATTTCATAGTGTAGACATATCCTAAATCACTGAAATCCCAATTGCAGTCAATAAGATTCGATCAGATCAAAATATCCTTTGAAGTCAATGAGATGTGATCAGTCTCTATGTATTATTGAAGCCAATGGGGGATATGGTAAGAGGTGAAGTCAATTGGACAGTATTCTACAAGTTTTCCCCCAATAAAACTTTTTTGTATCTTAATATCCAAAATATATTTGAATCTATATCCCAGCATTCAAGTTCCTGTCTTCAGTAATCATTAGATCATCACTAATGCTTCCTTTGTTCAAAAAAGGTAAACTCCTGTTACTTTTCAGTAGCAGATTACACAAAAGAAACTTTACGGTATATATTACTCTCTCAAAGCAGTTTGCTCCATCTTGCAATCACTTAAAAATGTTATCTCATCTTCCTTCCTGCATGAATGTCTGAGATAATCAATGAAGTTCCTGTGTAGAGAATAAATTGAGCTGAATGGCTCCTCTTAAACTGTACAATCAAAGAGAGAGGGGTTTTTTGCGACTGATTTTGATATTCAGTTTAACTTTCTTCACCAAGCTGTCAGCTTGGTGAAAGTGAGGTCAGTATGACCATGCTCTTCTTAAAGGATCCTCTTCTGAACCATCCACTTGAGTATGTAATCTGCACAGAAACCTGGTGCCTGAACATCCATTGCCCTGCACCTTGTGTAGTCATTGCACCAGTGTAGAGCGGGTGTAAAATGCTACCATATCACAATGATAATATTTAGCATCTATTTTGCACGGGTATAAACGACTTACACACGATGCAGGACTTCAAAAAATTGGGCCCCTGTTCTTTTGACATCTAAAATGCACACGGGCTCGTGTGTGTGTGTGTGTAAATTACTTTTCTATATAATAAGTGTAACACACAAAGAAATGGAAGCAATTTTACAATTCTGTAATCACTGATTCAGCTACCTGAAACTTTTGACTCAATCATCTGCAAAACTTAAGTGACAGGAAAAAGCACTAATCGAACTGCACCAAAGATGCTGGAGACCAAGGGATCTTGGTCTCACTTCATCCCTATGGTCCCCTCTTGTTCTAGCTTGGCCTCTCTTGAAAGAAATCATAGAAGTATATTCTTGCTCCATAGATTGTAAGTTTCTGGGGGCAGAGACTGTCTTTTTGTTATGTGTTTGTAGAGTGAGCAGCACAGTGGAGCTGAGTCTTCTAGGCACTTGCAACCAATCATGAAGAATCCATTTGTCTGTGTTGCCCCAGGACTCTCGGACATTTATTAATGGGAGCGTATCGTTTTCAAGACCAGACAGGAGGTTCAGCCAAAAGACAGAGCAGACAGGGAACTTTGTGGTAGATTTGCTTTTGTATGCTGGTAGTAATTCCATTGGCACCAATGTCATTGATTATGTCTCTGTGTCTTGGATCTGAGAGGATTTATTGGTGCCTTTGATTCAACTATCCATAGACAAATCCTAGCTCTGGCCCCAAGATCCCCCCTAAAAAAAGCTAATCCTGGTATGAAGTGAAGTGTTATAATGTGAGAGATTAAGGATCTCAAAATAGGGGGTTTGTATCTGGGTAATATACATTGTATTGCTCTGTAATAGCTCTAGATCCTTGGTAGTACATTTTTTTGTGCCAATATTATTCCAACAAGGCTGGCACTGGTTTATTCAGTTGTATCATTGATTTTCTGTGAGAAGGCCTAGATAATATATAGTAATTCATTGTGTAAATCAGCCTAGCAAATTTGTCCTGAAGTTTGCCAGAGAAAAATCTTCTTGTCCATCCTTTATAACGATGATTGACGATATTGGAAAAAAACTGGTGATAATTTACATATCTAATAAAAACAATAAATATTCAGCCCAGGTGAACAGAATTCTGCAAAGGTGAAGTTTAGAAATGAGTCTCTTCATTACGGTCCGTATTATAAAGTGCTTTTCAATTGTCTTCTGCAGAGAAAAGCGAAACACAATCTGATAGCTTTAGGATTTTATCAATTACAATATAAAAATGTCTAAAAAGTGAAAAGGTGAATTTAAGCATATTTTCATTTACTCTGAATTACAGTTATATTCCAGGTTTGAAGATGGATCACTTTCCATCTAACATAGGAATGAATTAAAGTTGATACTACCTCCAGTTTTATAAGGGCTTGTCCACACGATGCTTAAGTCCACACTAGAGGGATGTGAATTCTGGAGCTCACTAGCCTGTTGCACACTGACTGGCCCGTGTGGACCCTGCTGGCATGCACTAAAAGTTCTCTGGTGCACGTTAGCGTAGTCTCACTTCAAACAACACTACATTAAAATGTACTAGGGAACTTTTAGTGAATACCAGTAGGGTCCACACAGGCCTGTTAGTGTGCAATACACTAGCGCACACTAGAATTTACACCCCTCTGTGTGGACTAAGTCACCGTGTAGACAAGCCCTAAGTATCAAAGTAGCAAAATGTTACTATTTAGAGAATATATTTTGACAAGTCTAGGTTCACATTTATATCTTACAGATGTGCTGTGTTTTTTTAAAAAATGTTATCTAGAAGCTTTTAAAAATTCGTTAAAGAATAGTTTCTCCCCACACTTACAGTGTTGCCTAGAAATCTTTTGCTTCTTGCACTAATCTTTTGTTTTATTCCTTTCCTGTCCTGGATTTTGTTTAACACTCAGTGATGTTCATTTATAGTTTTGTTTTTTCCCTAGAAATTTACTCTAGAGTCAAGTTTAATTAAATGATTAATTGAATTACATAGCCACCATGGAAATGCTGGCATTCTGAAGCCAAATACTGGAAAGAAAGTGATCCACATTCTCTGCTTTGGCAGGCTTTCACTCAGCAGGCAGAAAGGGAGGAGGCTGTCAGGGAACCTGTTATGGCTTAGTGATTCTCAGGGCAGATTTGCAGTATGCTGAGCCCCAGCATAAGTTGGTTACAGAAGCCTGAAGGCTGCTCTAATTTAAATCATGTTCACTAAAGGACTGGTGAGCATTGCTATAGCACATAATGCTCCGATCACACCAACCCTTCCCCAGTACACCCCCTATGGCAGTGCTGATTGGGGTGGGGGTGGTGCAGAGGCCAGTTCTGCATCAGTTGACAGCTCTCACACATCAGGGGCATTCTCATTTGGCCGGTTCCTGCTGCTTTCTGTTTGCTCTGTGGCACTGAGGCAGCACAAAGGGGGCGGGATGCAAGGGAGAATGTAGCTCTGTGGGTTGGAAGCATTCAGAAGAACTGGTTAAAATTTTCTGTGTGAGACACAGATATTAGCCCTGAAATGTTATGGAATTCTAAGGCCTCTGCATAGGGCTTAGGGAGAGTTTGAGAAATCCACTTGGCAAGCCAGCTGATGGATTCGCTCTTATCACTGAGCTTCTGTGGCCTCATAATAATTGACCGGAGGTCTGTTAAGATAAGTCTTGTCTCATGATATTAGGTGGCAGTGGCTCTTTAACGGTATGTTCTTCCGTCCCAGGCATGGTGTGGTGTGGTATGTTTTAGATAATTGAAATGAGAGAAGGTGAATAACAGAATTGCTCATTTATATTATGTTATTTCTGAATTAGAGCCTGCAAGGTGTTAAGTAGCCTCAATTCCCCTGATGTTTAGCTTGCAGCGCTCAGATCCCTATAGCCTCATTTTCTGGATTCCTAAAGGCTCTAGGAGCATTTGGAAAGCTGAGGTTACAACGCCTGATGAGAACTATTATCCCTTTCATTAGGACAGGACTGCATGGTGACTGTTCCTGAAAAAACTACAATTCTGTTGTGTTTTTTTGCTCCTTACACAACAATAGCCATACAGACAAAACACATGGGCACAGTTGAGTCCCAAATAAACATTTGACTAAATCTACCTAAACACCTAAGGTCTACCTACCTACATATTGCTGCTCTAGAAGCTTCTTAAAACACAGAGAGCACCACTAGTGGGCTCGCAAACTATTTAAAGGGATATTATCCTATTCCTGTGCACTCCCAGAATAAGGGAGTAATTTTGATTGTGTTTTTTACTTTCAGTGTCTTCTCTTACATAGTGTCAAGATGGAGAGGGCATTTTGCTGATCTGGGTTATTGTCTGGGGGGCCTCACTTAGAAGAAAGTGTGAAGAAGAAGGGAACAAAGGAAATGGCGATGCTGGCATTGTTGGGTAAGAGCAAAGAAATTGTGGAGGGACACACTAACAAGAAAGGTCTGAGATATAAGTACAGCTTTGGACTTTTGGTTTTAATCTATAAAACACCCCAATAAAAAAAAAATGAAACTGCTGTTTGTCCAATGAGCACCAGAAATGGTCCCTTTTATCTAAGAGCTTATGTACGTGGAGCAGTATTGTGGGCTACAGAGATGTGATTTCTAATGTGCGCTGTGTTGCACATTAATTGGTCCATGTGGACCCTGCTGGGGTGCACTAACGGTTCTCTAGTGCACTTTAAGATCATGCTCTTTGAAACATTCAAATACACTGGGGAACATTATGAAGAGATGACTCATTACATTATATATTACTTCAATGAGAAAGTGAATGTGATGGGGGTGTTCACCCTACACTAGCCTGGAACGTGGTTAATGTGGCCCCGAGGAGTTACGTAACTTGATAGGCCACACCTGAGGGAGAGTTACGCTTGATGAGCAAACACTAATTAAGGATGGAGCCCACCTGAGTGGGAGGAGGTGGGGCTAGTATAAAGCCAGGACATTTGCAACAGAAAGGGGCTGTAGTGTGGAAGCCTGCAGTCACTCTCTGGGCTTAGAAAAGGAAAGGAGGAGACCCGGGGAATAGTAGAAATCTTGCGATACTGACTCTGAATGAAGGTTTTACCCAGAAGGGTGACGGAACAGGAAAAAGCTCAGGGAAACAGCAGCAAGATTTGGCATGGTGCAGACCTTGGCCACTGATTCGAGGGTCCCTGTCCTGGAACCTGAAGAAGTGGATATGCTCAGGTTCCCTTATCAGCCATGGGGGAAGTGACATTGCCTTGGATTGGAGGACTGCTGGGAATGATACCCAGTCAGCCAGTCCAGTGAGACTTTGATACCCTGGAAAGGGGAAGACCACATAGTGACCTGCCTGGAAGACTGAGGCATGAAACGAGAACACCCCAAGCCATGAAGAGGGAGCAGCCTGACTCACAAAGATGAAGTCCTACAACTCCCAGAGCGTGAGAGGGGCCATAGCGTGAGCGAGAGACAGAAAAGGCTGTCAGACTGGGTGGAGCTGGTTCACAGAAGCAGCCTCAAGGAGGCATCCCAGCAGTGAGTAGAGAATCCTGTCATAGTGTCTGATATACATTACTGCTTTCTGTACATGCTAAGAGAGAGCCCCCCCAAGCCCCCTGATTTTTGGACATCTTATATAAAACTAAAAATAACCCACCCCAAAAATGAAATTAATAAACCCATGTTCTTCTGTCATGTGGACACTTCTCTATTTAAAAGTTAGGCTGACCCCATTGGCTCATTTCATGCAGTAAATTATTATGGAATATTATTGTACATGACCCTGAAGTGTCTTCTTAGAGCAGTGACACACAGACTGAGACTCAGGAGTTGCAAGTGTCTCTTTAATGTGTCTCCTGTGGCTCTTTGCAGCACATGATATTAAAACACTGTGATTTAATTATTAACTAATCAGAACGCTTTTTACTCTGTTATTAACCAATTGTAGAATATTTGGTCAGTCATATTTTGTTGTGAGAATAATTATATATATATATCTATATATCTGACACCTCTTCTGTCTCTCGCTCACGCTATGGCCCCTCTCATGCTCCAGGAATTGCAGTATGTATGTGTATATATACACAATATATATATATTGTGTGAGTACTGCAACTCCTGGAGCATGAGAGCGGCCATAGCGTGAGTGAGAGACAGAAGAGGGTGTCAGATATAGATATAGATATAGATAGATATAGTAGATGAAACAGTGAATTCACAGTATTGTGGCTCTTTTGGGTAATGTTGATTGCTAATTTGGCTTCTGAACCACTGAGGTCTGAGTATCCCTGTCTTAGAGAGTTATACAGACAGAGTCCTAGTGAGTGGATCTGATGTGACAGCAGTGAGGAAGGTGCTGGGATGGTGAGAAAAGGAAAGACTGGAGGAATAGAGAGAGAGAGGAGTGATGGTGTTAGGGACAGGTGAAAGGAAGAGAAAAGGGTGCAGGAAATTATCACAGGGATGGAATTAAGAGGCAGTTAAATCCAATTATCAGCATGAAAACAGGTAGGAACATTAAAAGAAGTGGAAATAAAGTCAATTAGTGCTTGGAGTCCAGAGTTCTAGGGTGTCAGCTGGTGAATGGTGGCTAATTTGATATAGGCTAATTGCATCATTTGCCTATTTGATTTGAGATCCAACTCCTGCTCCTTCCATGGTAATCACTCCAAATAAGTGAATAGCTGGAACAGTTGTGAGATCTGATGCATTCATTGTTTTGCTTTAAACAGCTCTATGTACACAAGGTAAAACAGAAGAGGAAATGTCCCTGAGACAAGGTAAAATGTAGCTGTGATATGAAAGCCTTGGATATCAGAACAAGATGAATGGGCTAGACAGTGCCTTGTGTGTGTGTGTGTACGTGTACGTGTACAAGGGTAATGAGGAAAGGGTGTAAGGAGATTTCCTTCCCCTGTGTGCCATAAGCAGACAGCAGACACAGTCCTGCTTCAGGGAGCACAAGGACAGAACCAGTTTCCTATTAACAGCTGTACAAGTTTCCATGAAGTGGACCAAGAGGGCAAAGGGTTATCCCACCTCCTCTGCACTGGCCAGTGGAGCGAAGCTAAGGTAGGAAGGGGAGACATATATAATGCAATAAGTAATAAGATATAGATGTGGCCCGAGCTTCCCAGGTGCTCCTGGAAAACTTGAGGCACACTGTCTTCTGGAGGTCCCATCAGGGCAGTGCACTGCTACTGCTCCCTCCACACCACAGCCAGGGCCTATAGTCATAGTGGAGGCCATTAAGTGGCACAGACATAGACTATAACTGTTGAGTCCTTTAAAGGCCGCCAGTACCCTGCACCTTAGACAATCACATAGGTCCTGACTCAGCAAGTTACTTAAGTACGTGCCTAACTTTAAGTGCAGAAATTCTCCCACTGAAGTGATTAAAGGCATGTACAAAGTCCTCTGCTGAACTGAGGCCTTATACTAATGCTCAGTGAGAACAAGGTAGGTGTTGAACACCTCCGCTCTGATTTGGTAGCTTTTTATCCACACTTGGCCCACACAAGGTTCAGGGAAATGGAGAGTCAGGCCCCAAATATATCACTTGATGCTTATTCTAATGGAGTTGTTCCCAGTTACGCCCGTACTGAAACGTAGCCTAAACTCACACTCCTGGAATAGGATAAATAACATTTGGGAACAAAAGGTGCTGGATGAAAAATATCCTAAGCAAGAAGGAAAGAGTTTGTTGTTTGGAACCTCAGAATAGTTAGCACTGGAAACTTCCAGCAGACTCTGCAGTGGCTGCTGCCTGAAACACACTTCCACTTCTGTATGTTATACAGCTGTAACATTGAACACATGAGGCAGGCGGCTGCCCTGAGGCATTCTCTGTAAAAAGGTTCATATCACAACAGAGCTGACATACCACTATCATGCCATATCTCTTTTCTTCTTCTCCACAGTGTTCAGACAACCAGGCAATGTCATGGAAATGTTATAATAGACACATCCAGAATATATGGGTGAGCCAGCTGTCCCCAGTGATATATTTAAACCATTCTCTCTATTATACGTCGAGCAGGTTAACTATAATTAACACTGGTCAGCGGGTCCTTTTGCTTTACATATTTTATGAATGTATTGCCTCAATTATCAGGGAGGGAAAGGAAAGTGTTTTTTTTAATAGCTGCTGATATAAGCTAGTCTAAGTCATTTACATCTGAACATATATTATTCCCCCTAAGAAGAATGAATGTTTTCTCTCTCTCCCTGAATCCCATAATTGTTTTATTGCTACATTCTAGAATGTAAATAATCACCCCTCCCCTTTCATAAATTACATGCAACCTGTCTAGCTCTGAAAATGAACATTTCAATATCTTCAGACGCACAATGACATCATATCAATATTTAAAATCATTTTATGCATGTATTCCAGGTTGTCCAACTTCATTAAGGGCATTCATCAGCCCTCCAGCTACAGTGTATTCCCATTGGAGTTGTAGGCCTCAGGCCCTACCAAACAGAAATTTAAACTAACTTGCCTTTTTAATTCACATTATTCTCAAATATTCTCTTTTTTAACCCCCTGCCATGACTAAGGCATTTAGACCTGGCTATGATTTTGTGCATGTCAACATTTAACAGACAAAATCCTCATTACTATGTCAGAACACGTGGGCATGAGAATAATACAGTTTCTCCCCTTCCCTCCCTCGTTTCCTTCTGCCCCCTTCCCTCTTTCTCTGATACAGTAATAATCTTATCTTTTGCTGTAAAATAAGTTAATAATTTGAGCTACTTTTTAAATTTTATATACATTGTGAACAAATTAAATTTCATTATTTTTGCATCTCTTCTTCTTCCCAAAACAAATCTCATGATCTACTTTTTATATCGCTGAGGATGTGCAGCGTGAATGCATATCCTTTATGGTGGCATCAAATGCTGATATATTAGTAGAACATTTCTTTCTTCTCACAAAAATAAACAACTTTCTTATGTTCAATAGGATGATTACAATACTGTTCCCTAAGATGTTCAGTGTCTGCATGACCTTGAAAATTCAAGAGCGAAACTCTGATACACAAACAGTGGAGGAAAGAGGAAATTGTGGTATCCCCACACTTCTAGTTTGCTGCTGACCAGACACTATGGGCCAGGGCTGAATCCTCTGACTTACTCCTATGGAGTTCAGCGAAAATTAAATAGATCCAGGTAGCCATCATCTCCTACAAAGGAGTTTGGTAACATCAGGAGGTGGCCAGGCAAATGTCATGTGTGTATCTGGGGCACTCTCCCAAAAATTGTTGGTGATTTTAATTTTAAAGTCAGTGCAATGCAGTTCAGTGTAATCAGGCACTATATCCAAGGATCTCTTTACCACAGCATCAGATGTGTACACACCTGGCTAATGGCCGAAGACCTTGACAGGCATGCACAGATGGGCCACATGTCAGTTGCCTACAAAGAAAAAGGCAAAATGTGTGGGAGGAAATGGAGAAAAAGAGAAAATATAAGATAAAACCCACACCTGCATGGCTAGTTTTCAGCTTAACTTTTTTGTAAGTAGTTTTCTTGTATAGTTTTTGTTCTGTCTCATTCCTTCTCTTTCTCTGTCTCTCTTCCTCTCATTTGTCTCTTTTGTCCTTCTCCCTTTTATTTTTCTTGTGGTCATTTTTTTTCCTCTCTGTTGCTCCCGTGTTCCCCCTCCTTCTTTTGTTCTTGCTTCCCTCCTACATTGATCCTTTTTCTGTTCCCTTCCTCTGTGTTCCCATCCCTCCTCACGCCCTAAATGCAAGAGTCTCCCTTCCCCCTCCTAGTTACACTTTTGCAAATTCCCTTATCTCAGCCACAATAGTCTTTGATGAAATATGGTAGACTCTTCCTCCCCTGCCTGCCCTGCCAAGTCTGATCCCTCTGGTCAGGTGTACAACAGGTGTGGAGAGGACTACAAGTGCCTTCTTGTTGCATCCTTGTAAAGGGTCAGATAGCATCTTATTCTGTTCTTTTTTTTCTTTTTTTAATAGCTTCTTACACCAGGTTCATCATCACAGTATCTGAACACTTTTCAGTAGTGCATTAAGTGGTATGACTAACATATGTTGTGTGTGTTCTCTTATTCTCTCCCCAGGGGAGGGTTAGATGCAGTGGACTGTCTGGTTTTGGATGTCTATTTGTATATATATATATACGTGCGCGCACGCCCACACACTGCTATATGTTTAAGTTAGAGAAGGCAAGGTCAAAGAAATGTGCCCTGCATTTAGAAGACATCGACACTGCCGTGGAGATGTAACTTCCAGTGTGGGTAGATGTACACACGCTAGTTTTGATTGCGCTAGCATGTTGTTGTTTTTTAAAGTGTAGCCACAGTGTTGTGGGCGGTGGGATGGGCTAGTTGCTGAGTATGGGGACGTATCAGATTGGGTTGTATTCGGGGTCACTAGCCCATCCTCTGCCTGCATTGTGGTGGCACACTGCTATTTTTTAGCACACTAGTATGATCAAAGCGAGTGTGTGTACGTTTATGTGAGGTGGACATTACACCTCTAGAGTGCAAGGTGCTGAGGTTTGAGGGAAGTACATTCCACAGTCGTGGGCCGCCCCTGAGAAAGCTCTGTCTCCATGTTGTAGAGAGGCCCATTGTGTCAGAGGAGCAAAGTTTTCAGCTGTGGTTTTCATCCTGGAGTTTTAGGTGATCTTTCTGAGAGGCGCTGCCGTTGGTGCTAGAAACTCCAAAGAGGGGAGGGCAGGGTAGAGTCATGGCTCTGTTTCCTTTTTCTGCAGTCACCAGCAGAACTGACCTAGGGCCAAAAGGATTTACCCTTTCTAAGCTGCTCCTCCAGTATGTTTTGTGTGAGGGTGCCAGCGTAACGCCAACAGACCCTGATCATCGGCAGGCAGGATTGAACTGGGGACCTCTGGAGCTTAGTGCATGAGCCTCTACCACATGAGCTAAAAGTCAACTGGCTGTTAGCTAAGGCTGTAGAGCAGATTCAGTCTCTCTCTCTAAGTGGTCTTGGTGCCACTAGATGGGACAGAACACCACACCCAGAAGGTGTGTGGGTTACACCAGCAGGCATTCTCAACCGAGTGAGTTGAAATTGCTTATAGGAATTGCACTCCAGTGTGGTCCCCCCTCATCAGACTCTAATGTGAGCTGCCCTTGGAGCCAGAACCTGTTTTGAGGAGTTACTGTGAGGAACTATCCCTGAGGGTATGTCTACACTGCAGTTAGAGACCTGCAGTTGGCCCAGCCCAGGAGACTTGGGCCCGCAGGGCTTGGGCTAAGGGGCTGTTTTTGTGGTATAGATGCTCGGGCAGGGGTGCTGGAACCATTTTTATAGTGGTTTTTAATTTTAATGCTGAGAGCCATTGAACCAACCTGTCAACCCTGTATATGATGGAAACCACTTCAAGCCAGAGGGTGCTGCTGCACTCCAGCACCCCAATTCTAGCATTTGTGTGCTCGGGCTGCAGCCTGAGCTTTGGGACCCTCCCACCTTGCAGGTTCCTACAGCCCGGGCCTCAGCCCAAGCATCTACACTGCAATTAAACAGCCGCTTAGCCCAAGCTCTGTGGGTGTCTAATTGCAGTGTAGACTTACCCTGAGCTTCCACTGCCTGCCAGCAGGTACTAACTGCATGTGGAGAATAAGAAGATGGAAGGGAGAAGATTATCAGAACTTGGAGGCAGGGAATGTCCCTAACTTGGACATGTAGCATGTTGGGGAGGTGATGGTCAGGATTGGTCCTATGGGCACTATTACAATAAATTATAAATCAGAATAACAGAAGAAGAGGATGGGAAAGGGGCATATCCAATGATCACAGAAGGAAATGGAGTGCAAAAACAGGGCTTTCAAAGCAGAACCAGGAAGGAAGAGAATAACCTTCAAAGAACAGCAGACTGAAAGGGTCCATCTACACTGCAATAAAAAACCCGTGGCATTGAGACATAGAGACCGGGTCAGTTTACTAGGGCTTGGGCTGTGGGGCTAAAAATAGCAGTGTAGACATTTGGGCTTAGGCTGGAGCCTGGGCTCTGAGACCCTCCTGCCTTGTGGGGCCTCAGATCCCAGGATCCAGCTCAAGCCTGAACAGATACACTCAATATTTAGTACCATAGCCTAGCCGTGGAAGCACGAGTCAGCTGACCAGGCTGCATTGCAGGTCTTTTTTTGCAGTGTAGATGTACCCCAAAGAGAAAGTGATGTAGGAAAAGGGCACACAGACAGACTGGCAAAGAACATAAAGGAAATCCAAAGAAATGAACAGAAGGAGAATCCTGGAAAAACTGGAGAGGTACTTAAACCCCAAAGAATCCAAAACCAAACCAAAACTAAAACATGAACCCAGATTCGATGTTTAATATATATAATGAAGAGAAAAGAAAGAAGAAAAATGATGATGTGGAGGGAGAATAAGAATGGGAAATGAAGAGAACTTAACTCCTTTGTAAAATGCTATGTAAGAGCTGGGTATTATTATTATTATTGATTATTTATTCTCCTTTCCTTACAGGAATAAGCTGTGCCATTGTCTGCTCCTTTTATACCAGTACAATAGCATCCACATTAGGGACGTCATACTGCTTTAGCTGTGCTGGTTTAGTTATCCTGCATTCAGACAAGCCTGGCTCTCCCCTATTCCCCTGTGTGGCTGCACAGGATGCTTCCACGATCTAGCCCTAAATAAGTAGACATGTGTGCACATGTACCTTGTTTAATGAAAAGGAGGTCATGACACACTGAGTTAGCCAAGTAATGTTTTCCTCTGGGACTGTGTTCATATGCTGACTTGCTGTAAGGACATCACCAAAGATAAATGTAGCACACTTAACATTTGTGTTGCGTGGCTGACAGCCTCTTTTTTAAAAGAAGCTCAGACAGCAATGGGAGCAGTGTTTTGGGATCAGCCTCGTATATTGGCAGAGAAATGTGTCTAAGGAAGGGTGCACAGTGTCCCGCTGCACTATGTCTGGTTCAGGCCAGTGCTTTTACATTCTCATTTTTAAGAGCATCAAATTCATGCATACATTTTTAAAGGAAAACAGTTGTTTAATGAACTTTTAGGAAGAAACCCAATGAAAAGGCCATGCTGTGAGCTCTTTACTCCCTAGGCATATGACCTGTATAGAACACGGATCATTGAGTTATTTAGATAACGCTCCTATTTAGCCGACATTAATTTTGTATGCTCCCTCATGGTTGGAGGTGTGTGGGTATGGGGTGGGGGGTGAGGATGGTGGTTTTGTTGGCATACAGCTGGGATTCTCTGCTGGAATGTAATGGGAGAAAAGGAGGTGGTGGTGGGGAGAAAAAACAGCCTTCTCCAGAACAAGCAGCGAACATGCCATTAAAAATCAATGCTGCGCAGGCTCACACAGGTGCAGCCTGATTGAAGTCCGTGGTGATTGCAGCCGTGTAAGCGAGGTCAGAGTTGGTTCCTCAATCTTAAAAAAATCTTCAGGAAATGTGGGTGTGCATATTAAAACTGCCCCACTAGGCAGCTCTGACATGTGGGGCTGCCTGGCACAAGCACAGCACATAATAACACAAAGTCTTTGGCAGAGTTACAGAACTAATCTTTATGTAACTGTTCCCGAACAACTCCTCTAATGTACAAAGTACAAACAAGCTTTCCATCAACATTAGGCTGCAGGCAGATCATCCTGTGTCACCTGTTCATACTGAACAAAAATACTATCTCCATGGCAAGGAAAACCCCACTCTGCATGTATAGCTGATTCTCCCCGAATGATCTCTCTTAACATCTCAGGGTATTAATGAAACATAGGCTTGTGATTGATTTTAATGCCATTTTTGTGGACTCCTTTTTCTTAGACATGAACACCAGGTAGGGATTTGTATTGTGGATTATATTCAGGGTGGGATTTGAGGGGATGTTAAAGCCAATTTTTCACCTCTTGCTTCCATAGGTGGCTTCCTAATCCAGCTGAGCAAAAATGCATGCAGAAGGGGTGGTCTTGTGGTTAAGGCACTGGCCTGGTGCTCCAGAGATCTGGAGTCAGTTCACGGCTCTGCCACAGACTTCTTGTGGAACGTTAGGCTAATCACTTAATTTTTCCATGCCTCAGTTTTCCCTCTGTAAAATGTGGCTAATACCCATCTTTTAACTGTCTTATCTGATTTGCATGTTAGCTCTCTGGGGGCATGGACCTTACCTTCATATGTGTTTATACAGCACCTAGCACAATGGGGCCTGATCTCAGTTGTGGTTACCATAAAATAGATGGTAGTAATAATGCATGCAATGATCAGAACAGAAGGACGTTAAGAAGATAAAAGCTGACACTTCCCAAATGCTCAAGGTAAGAATGTGAACCTGAGCAGACTATACAAAGAGGTTTCCTGCCTTTTATCCCAAATGTACAGTCAGGTGTTGGCTACTTCTTTGTTAAGTGACTTATCCCTTTATACAGTCAGAGAATATTTCCGTATTTGTAACCAAGATTCAGGCTCACAACTCATCAAGCTTCATCCATAGACTAGTATAAAGTTCCCTGATTTGGGTGCTCTTTTTACTCAGTATCATGAAGCCAAAACACATGTGCTGTTGCACTGAAGAACCACGTGGCAAATATATAAAAGCATGTAAGTTTCTGAAAGCTGGAATAGGGCCATAATTTTGTTGGCAATGGAGCTGATTCTTCTTTTTCTCTTTGAGCAGGGCCTGCAGCATTCCACAGACATAAAAACCTTCATGGAATTTTACCAGCATCAGGATTGATTGCCAGCTTGAGGATTCTCCATTGGCAGCAGGTCCAAGAGGGACACCGCTTCTTTCTCTGTGTCCAGTGAAATGTGTACTACTGGCTGGCTCTGGAGGCAGCCCTATTGCTGCAAAGTCCTCAAATCCCTGCCTAAGAAATGGACTTGGTAGAATCATGGAGCGATCTGAGTTCTGTATAATCCTAGATCATTAGAAAAAGTAAAGTACAGAAAGGGGAGGCTCAGATAAACAGTATTAGTAATGCCAAGTAGTTCAAAAATCATGAGTTTGGTTTAAAATATGAGATTTTTAAAATATATAATTTTGGGGTCCTTTTTGTTTGCTGCCTTGGATTTTGAATCTCTGGGCACCCTCGGCTCACATTTTCAAGCTTTTCTCTTCCAGCATGGGGGCTAGAAACTTACTTTTATTTTAAATGAAAGCTGAGATTCTTCCCTAATCACATGCCTCCAGGAGCAAGCGCTTTAAGAAGAACATCAACTATTCCAAGACTCACAATAAAATCACAAGCGTTGGCAACACTGGCAATGGCTTCACTTCAGCAAGAGAGAAAATCCATAAGGTAAAATCGTTAATTAGTCCTGGACAAATGAGGGCATTAAGGAAGCAGATACTTAGATGTAATCAGGAATGAGTAGGTGAGATGCTTGTATATGTACAGAAATGTAAGAGAAGCTCACATAACCAGGGATGAGATGATAAGGTATAGCCTGCCTCACCCTATGTCACCCATAGGGGGTGGAATACAGTTTTATTGATATGAGACTTGTTGACAGGCCCACGGAGCATAAATGCACCATCACATCACTCTGCTGCTGTACTTATTAGTGTTTGAACCATTGAAAAGGTCAGCAGACTAGCTGAGAGAGCAGGGGTGGTGGTGTGAAATTTTTTTTTAATCCACTTGGTGTGGACATTGTTTCCTTCTCTCTCCATTATCCCTCTTACTCCTTTTTTAGTTTTAATTATCAACTTTTTTTCCCCAAGAGGTTTTTTTTGGGCGGGGGGGGGGAAGAGGGGTTGTTGCATTTTTAAATCATTCATATATTCAACTGCAATAAGAGAATGCTATTTGATTCACTTCCAAAATGAAGTGCTTTTTTTAAAAAAAAGTTGAAGTGCTCCAATAATTTTAAATTGTTCTGCATAGTGCATGCCCAGAACTCTGATCCTTTCCAAATGCAACGCTTCACTTTTTTTTTTTTTAAGAGCACTTCATTTTGGAAGTGAATTAGGGTGTTCTGGGCATGTGCACTGTAGACCAATTTAGGTTTCCTAGATTGCTTCAATAATTTGAAGAGTACTCCAGTCCAGTCACTTTTAACTATTCTCCACTACCCGTGCTTGCAACTCCATTCATTTCTGAACTGAAGCAATTTTACACTTAGGACAAATTCTGCTGTTCAACTGAAATTGTTCCATACTATATATTAACATACCTCTAATTCAATTTGTTTTATGTTTGATGCAATATTTCACTGTAAAAATATGTAATACACAATGCCATAACATTACAGTGCCGCCTTGATTACCCAGCATTCCCTGTTATCTGAAATAGGGTCGTGTCCCTGGTGTCAATTCATTACACAGAAAATTGCCTTGATTATCTAAACCTAGATCATTCACATTGATTCAGTGTTCCTCACCACATTCACACATGAAGATCATATTTGTATAGTGATTTTTATCCAGGGATCTCAAAACACTTCGAAAACTTTTAGGAATTAAAACTTACAACACACCTTTGTAATAGACATGTTGTTGTCCCTGTTTTACATATAGTGAAGTGACTCACCAAAGATCTTACAGTGATTCAGTGGCAGAGCCAGCACACCATAACACACAGCAGTCTTCGCTCCCAATCCCCTGTGCTAACTGCTACACCAGACTGGGTGTTGAAATGACTAAGCGAAAGGGTGACAACATTCTACAGGGATCAGTATTCTGAGAGCAAGTTTGTGTGGCTGAAGTTATAAGATTGTAGCGATGGCAACATCACTTATTCACACACAGGAAGTCCAGTCCAGTGCTCCTGGAAACAACATTTGCAAAGATGATAAAGGCAAAAGGAAGGGCAGCCTCTGGTGGGCGCCCGCCCCCAGTAGCAAAGCAGGTGTTTGTGGAATACCTGAAGAAGATAGCATGGTGCCGCTAATGGGCTCATTGCTATTGGCAGGGCAGTGCTTATGCTGTATTTCAAAGAGTGAGAAAAGGCTACCCCAAAGAGAAGAGAGATGAGCTCTGCCAGTAGGATATCATGCCCTTTTCCCAACCCCCAGTCTCCGTTCTCTCTCTTTTTTTCATTTTACTCTTAATCAGGGGTGTAATCTGAAATGGGCTGCTACCGGAATGCTCCCACCAGCATGGGAACGCCTCAGCCAGCATAACCACACACACATACGGTGTGTGGATGACACCACTTTGCCCTGCCAAGTGGCATCCTCCATGTAGTGTGCATGCGTGCGAGGTCATGCTGTGCAGAGGATGCCATTTTGAGAACAAAATGGCATCCCCCGTGTGGCAAAAGTGCTGGTATGTCGTTCTGGCATGATCCAGCCCCACTACAGCACAGCTCTGAATTCACATTTCTATAAAAGAATTTCTAAGAAATATGAACATCTTGTTCCAGGGAGGCTCTTTGCTGCCTTAACTAATTAAAGCTTAACAGTAGGGCAGCATTTTGCTTTGCTTTGCAGTGCGCCTAATGTCTTATTCAATCACGATCCAGTCTTAACAATATCAGAAGGTGGCACAGTTTCCATTGTTCCATATTTAGTATAACTTTTTAGTATATGATTGTCCATCTCCCACAATAAGAATTAACAAGGAATGAAGTACATGTGCATGCACTGGATTAGACTGAGTACAGAAATTTTGTGCTGCTTCCACAGAACACAGCTATTCTAAGGCTGCCTTCTCTGGCCAAAGGAGGATTATACCAGTTCGGGGATATTTGGGTGGTGTAGAGCCACCGTAACAGACTGTAAATCAAATCCCTCCCATGGAGCCAGCAGAGCAGACATGCCTAGGGCATTCCTGTGCCTCAGCAATTCCTAGCTGCCATGGCAGTCCTTTACGTCCAAAGGCCGGTGTCACAAGTTAAAGCAGCCTTTGGGCTTCTCTATCATACACCTGTGGACCAAACCAGAACAGAGTGACCTCAGGTTCAGGCAATCTCAAAAATAGCTTATAGCCCCCCTTTGCACTGCCTGCTTTTCAGCTTCACTGTGTACTTCTTAACTGATCCTGAGAATCTCGCCTGGAAAAATATTTACTGAAAATATTGATAATTGATGACAAAGTGGAGGAGATTATTATTTGTATTTTATTATTTGATTGTAGTGCCACTATATGGTTTACATACCCAGACACCGTAAACTCATGTGCCATCTCAGGAAACTTGCAGGTACCGGGTGGCTTCCTCTGTAGCAAACATGCTCTGTTCTCTTGTATTACAGAGATTCTTTCTAAGTTTAGTCTCTGAGAAGAATGATAATCTTCAGGGACAAGATACACCTTTAGAGGTGTGTACTACAAGGAGTAGTGATAGAAATCCAGTGGATAGTGCTCTTCCCTCTGAGTCAAAGCGCTGGCGTGTTAGAGTTTCTAAGTCATTGGCAGGTGCCATAGTTTGAACAAGATGTAGATTTGAGGTCTTGACCATTCATGGATATTAAAGAGCCAATGCTCCAATACTTTTCAAAGGAGAAGCGTTATCTGGGTGTCCAAACTAAGTGAGTACATTCTCCCTACTTACCTGGAATTTCAGTTGTGTAAGGCATTTTTCTTCAGATCTGACAGATGGTTAGGTTTGGATTAAATACTTGCTGTATTCTACCTCAGACGTGGTTGAATTTCATTAGCAACTAAAGAAATTCATAGATATATTATTTGTAAAGCACTTTGTGATCCTTTGGGAAGAAAAGCACCATATATAAATTAAAGATATAATATTAATGGGTTGTTACAATACTCTGGGCTGAATATGATGAGATGTAAATAAGACACATGGGAATTATCTCTCCATAGTTTTATTCATTTTCAAGAAGAAACAAGGAGAGTGTTTCTTCTTCCTTCAAATAATGATTTTAAACCTAAATGGTATATAAGAGCGTTCTTAGTGGAATTTTTTCATAGCAACATTAAGATAATACTGTACTCAAGAGTTATTTATTGTTCACTTGGCCTTTAAAACATATCTACAGTTTCAGAGAAACAGAAGCCAAACTTATTGCAGGATATCTTATGCTTAAATGTATAGAGCCTGATTTTCATTTTAATCATACTGCTTTTATGCTGATGTAACTCCATCGATTTCAATGGAGTTATATCTGATTTACCTCAGTGCAAGTGAAATCTGTGTCAGGCATAGTTTCCTCCAGGATTTCATGTGTAAAAGTAGTACTTGCTCATATAGTCATGTATTATCATTCATCCTTGTACCTGTCCAGTTAGCCATAGATCCATCCAAGCATAAGATATAGTGTAGGAGGAATTCCATTCTGCAAGATTAAATCTTCAGTTAAATGAACCTAAAGTGGCTTAGGGCGGGTCTGTAAGGCTATCCTGTTGGGAGTATGGTGTTTTTTTTTTGTTTTTTTTTAAAGACATGCAAACCTATTTTCATAAGACTATATCTACAAACTAATGAGAAATCCATTTATTCTACACTGGTTTGCTCAGATTTCTTAGTAACAGATCCTGTTTATAAACTGTTGGTGGTGCTCAAATCTGACCTGGTACAATTGAAAGGGAATTTTGTAAATTAGGAATAGGTTGGTCAATCCAGTAGAGTTACAATTTTGTAAAACTGGTGTATGAGAGATCAAAATAAGTCCTTTTCTTCTGTAGACCCATCAGGGCCCAGTATAGATAACCATCAATGTGCAGAATTAGAGGTGTAAAGCTGCAGAATCTTAACCTGAACCAAAGGGGCAACTCCTACATCCTTAGAAGATTCTTCTTTTAGTGTTTTATTTTAAAAACTTCTGAACTATATTTTCCCACAATTTAGTTGCAGAATAAGAGAATCTGCTGCGGAAATGATGCTGGAATCTGTGTAGCATTTGTGATGCTTTTCATTGGAAAGGGCATTTTATAATACATTTCAATGGTGGAGCCAGCATACAGGTCTCTATAGTAGCTGATCAGTGAGAAATCCTGATGACCACATGGAAAAATCTCATCTCACTTTTCATCGCTTGTTTTTTGTTTGTTTGTTTTTGATAGTCTGAGGGTTTTCCTGGCTTTCAAGAAACATAAGAGGATGCAGACTCAGGATATTCATTTTAGACCATTTTTATTCACAGTATGTTGATAATTCCTTTTAGTCTTGAACAACAGTAGCTACAACAGCCAAGGAAGCACTAGGTATGCCTACTGCATGTAGCCCTGCTGCATGGTACCAATTGAAACGCAGCTCTGTCTTCAAATTCCAAAGCCCCAGACTGACTCTGTGGCCTTGTCTACACTAGAAAGGGTTTGCTGGCATAGCTGTACCGGAACAGCTATGCTTGTAAAACTTTTAAGTACAGTCTGGGTGCAGATGCCTTAGGCTTGTCTAAACACAGAAGTTGCACTTATTTAGTTAAACTGTGTGTGGACACTAACGCAGGTTTAAACCTGGTTTACCTGGGTCTAAACCATTATGCATGTCTACACACACAGTCACGCTGTCACGTCACACCTTTAGTTAAAGCAATGCATTTGGGGCTCTCCTGCCAGATAAGTATCCATTCCCTCCCACCACACACAAAGACAGTAGGTTTGATGATGTGGCAATGAATTCATAAGCAAATACCCTGCCTTATTGCATGTTTAGCAGGGTCTAGCTGCAGTAGCTGACCTTTCTGATTCCGTGCAAGATATTTATTTCTGTAAAACTATTAGTTTCATTTCTGTTATAAACTGATAGACTGTTAGGCTCCAGATCAATGAATACGTAGGGATTTTTAATTGAATTAGTTGTTTGGTTACTGCCTTGCATGATATGTGCACAAACCCCATCCTTTGCAAATGTTAATTGAAAGACAAAATGTGTATGGACAATAGAACTGGCTGGAAGAAAAAAAAAAGTGATCCACAAATATTTTGGGGAATTAAAGTGCTGAAGTTGGTTTTCTTTAATTATTAATTAATTAATTATTAATTTAGTTGTGAATATTCAGATAGCCATCAGAGAACAGTGAAAATATTTGCAAATGCTGAAAGTTTCACAGATTTTTAGCAAGAATGACTGAACGGTTGAAAAATTCTCCCTAAAAGTGCACATTTCATTGCTTATTATTATTTATTTGTTACTCAAAATGTTTCAAGCATCCAATGAGGGAGAAGAAACAATACCATGTGAGTGGGACCAACCTCGCTGTAAGAACAGCAGCTGAAGTCAATGGTCACCGATCCTGTCATATGGCAAAGGTCTAGGCCTTTCTTACTTTTGCCTTGGTAGTTCCAAGCACTAAAATTGACTCTTAACATCAGTTGTGTGTGGCATACTGATATTAAACACATAGCATGAATAAGAGTTAGTGACTAGCGAGTAGCTGAAGGAAACAGACTAGCAATGCCAACACAGTCCTTATAGCAGGGATTGAGAGTGCACTTAATAAAAGTCACCTCTCAGTACCCGTGCATAACTCCCATTTGGAGTGGGATGTTTGAATTAGAACTCACCCATTAGTTTCATTGTTATAGAAGGGAATGGGAATTGCCATATTTCAGTCCTGAAAATTATGACTTTCTTTTGACTTTCTTGATTTTAAAAACCCCCAGCAGTGCTAGGCTAAGTGTAACCAGGTTTATTCAATCTGTGTTTGCGGTACACAGTACAAGACTGTACCCACCATTCTCCTTCTTTGATTTGGACCCTGACTTCAGATTCACTTTTTTTTCACTGCTACTGCAAAGTTACACTAGCAGTACTACACTACATTAGGATGACAAGAAGTTCAAGACAAGATAAAGGACCTTTATGTGATTGGACACTGAGAGGTGCATGAGACACCCTCCTTTCACTTGGCACTTCTCTTTTTATTCTTTGATTAAAGTCTTTTTCCTTTACTTACATCCTCCATTAAGATGTCTCAGTGTCATTTAGGGTGTTAATTGAGAGGAGGTTTAAGCTCATCAAGGCGATTATAAGTGATAGTTAAAAATTTCTATATATGGCCTATGCTGGAATCAGCACAGTAGGATGCCATTTTTCTTTTATCTAACTGACATTGGTAATAATAGATGAAATTATTACTAAATCGCAGCTGCAGAGATGATATCATGATTTTTTTGTGTAATCTTTGATGAAAAATTAATTTTTGAGAGGAATAATTTAAAATGATTTAAATAGTATTATACTGAAGTCCTTGCTGATAATTAACACCAATCTTGTCAGAAGTGAATCTACTTTTGCAGCTGTTTCTAAAGATACCTACAGTATTTGTAACTTTTCTGTGAGTAAAATTATAGTGTTTGGACTTTATTTTTACTGCACAAGGACCATTAAAAGAAAGGGATGTTAATAGAGAAGGCTTTGTTCTCCAAAGGGCCCAAATTCCATTTTACATATGAAGGGCCTCTCTATAGGTAGGTGTAATTAGTTATGCTCAGCATATAAGTAGAATTGTGTAGCTGCAAAGCAGACCTTATAAAGTATGTATATGTATGTGCCTGCATGCATACACATATATATGTATATCTTTATGTGAGAGCTATACACACATACACAACTTTATCTGCGAGGGGTTTAATTGGTTGAGCAGATGGCTGATCAGAAATGCTTCTTCATCTTCATCAGTGACTCGTCTTTCTTTCTTTGCATCGACTTTCATCACAGTGGTAAAAAAGTGCTCTAACGGGAAACAGCTGAAAATAGATTTTTCTTTGGTACTTTCATCATGCTTTAAATGACAGAAGTGGATTTTTTGTCCTATATATAAAGACCTGCAGGAGGTTAAAGGAAATATAGTGAAATCTAAATAGAAAAATTTGAATGAGAATATGGGCGAGTCTCAGATTATTCCTCTTATCTTCATATTTTACTTTCTTCTTTTTTAAAGTACATGCTGATTTTTGACAAGATATATAGTCATGGTTATTCACGCTGGCTACAGGATCTGCCAATCAATATTTCTTTTCCTCAGGTTTGGTGCAGAAAGGGGAAGGGAGGGACAGGAGTTGAAAGATGACACAATGGCTTAGAGGACTGTTACTTGTGGTATGTATTCATTAAAATAGTAGGTACATGGCCAACTTCTGCTGTTTCTGCAATTTTATTATATCCAAATCAAAGTGTGGATTCTCTGTTCTTTAGAAAGAAAACTATGTGCCTTATCAACAGTGCTTGGTTGAAGGAGGGGTTAATGTGTATGCAAATTTGTAGTTAGAGTTCATATATGGACACACAGATGATCTATCTTAGTTTTAACTTGTAATACTAATATGTGATACTTCTGTAGTGGTGAGCTCTGAACCTTTTACAAACATTTATTTAGCCTCTCAGCATCCTCGGAGGCACAGAGCAATTGAGTGATCTGCCATTGTGTCTTTGCTAGTTAGAGGCAGAGCTGGGAGTAGAACTCAAGGCCTCTGATGCCCCTTGCTCTAGCCAGCAGTCCACAGTCCCTCCAAAGGATGATTACAAAGGAAAAATAGTTCTTTGAGTGTTAAATATGAAGATGTGAAATGTGAAAGATGGAAAAATGGGAAAGAGGAAAAATGACTTGGTGGTCTCATGAGACCATAGTAACATGCCTTAATTCTTTCTTCTCAAGATTGCAGGAGTTGGCAGGGCTTCTCTTACTGAGCCATGTCAAGGATCTTTCCATATCCTTGATGCCTGGATTAGGAGAGTCTTTGATCCTGTGACAAACATAGACAGGACCTGAGAAGCTTTCCCGCTGAAAGGATGGAATAGTGGGACTATTAGGCAGGAATGTTTCTCACACAGGAGGGAGTGGCATAAAATAAGAGCAACCTGGCAGCCTTTCAAATAAGACTAGGGTTAAAGTCCTAGGGTCAGACTGGAAATAAGGTGTCATTTTTTAATGATGAGAGTACTTCACCATTGGGCCAGTTTACCAAGGGTCCTGGTGGATTCTCTACCACTGCCAATTCTGAAATCAAGATTGGATGTTTTTCTAGAAGATCTACTCTAGGAATAATTTTGGGGAAGTGGCCTGTGTTATACAGGAGGTCAGACTAGATGATCACAATGGTCCCTAATGACACTTCCCTCTTTCCATGCAGCGGTTAACACAAGAAGAGGATGATGTTTATGTGCTGGAGGAAGACAGGAAGGATGCCCAGAATAAGAACAGCAGCTTTAGATTTTCTGAGCCTTCCTCTTCAGTTCCTGTGACCCACTTGTTTGCAGGCTGTGAAACCCTGATAAAAAGGGTGTGGGTTTAGGGGGAGGTAATCTTGGCTCAGGAGGTCCAGCAGATGGTGTTAGCAAATGGAATTGTAGGCTCCTGCAGTGTAGTTCAACACTCTGGAGGTGGCAAAGGGAGCAACAGGGTCATGGAAAGCAGCTGGTGGCATATATATTCAAGTTGGCTCTTGTGAGCAATCAAAAGCAGCCTAGTAGTGAAATGCGGAATATAGCTCAAAGTAAATGAACCAGCTCTGTATCCATGCGCTGTATAATGCTACTATGTGAACTCACGAGGGACAGGCCGTGGAATCATCATCATCATAAGTCTTATATTGATCACTACTTTGTTGCCAAATAAATCTGTTTTAATTCAAATCTGATCACATAGATCCTGCAAAAGCTACGGTTTTAAGTTTCCATCTTCGTCACTGGAGGCAGTTGGAGTCTGCAGTACGTTGATCTCCATTCTGTTGTGCAGCGTGGGCCTGATTCTAATTTCACAGTGGAGTACATCTAGAGTATCTCCTCTGACACTACAGTAGTGAGGAGTGAGATTAGAATTAGGACTGAAGTCCTAGTCCTCCCATACTCTGCTTTCTTGGGAGGGGAGCGGGGAGAAGGATATGGTGGCCAGTCCATCACCCCGTTTAAATACAGTGAAAGTATGTCTTGAAATTCATAGCAATTGCTTCTCTCAGTTAAGGAGTTAGTAGTTTGAGGAGAGTAGAAATCAATTCTTTCTAATCTCTATTATTGATAGCTAGGGACAGTTTTGGGTGGTGGGTAGCCTAGGAAGAAGTGATGGTGCTGAATATATACGCTCTTCAGGTAGCAATGACTAGGGGCTAGAATGTTGTGGGCATGAGCTTATTCAAATAGTTTCACATTGTTTTGCCAATGCACCTCAATCCTGAAGTGCAATATTATTCACAGCTGCGGACCTTCCCCACAAAGCTGATGAATTGAATAGTTTTACATCTTGTGACAAGTGTCTATTAAAGAAATTAAAAGAAGCCAAAAAACTTTCCTCCCTGGGGATGAGCTCCTTTCTGAGTTTCTCAGAGCCCTGAGGAGCCCTCTGAATTTTTTCTACCATAGTCGCCTCAGTTCCTAAATAGCTATCTCAACATGATTGTCTTTCCAGCTGATGATGGCTGAATATGATGCCCTCTGAAGCCTATGAACGCTGCTTCCAAAATTGTCAGAGAGGGTCACTACAAAATAGAGTAATAGAATCAAAGACTTTAAGGTCAGAAGGGACCATTATGATCGTATAGTCTGACCTCCTGCACAACTCAGGCCACAGAATCTCAGCCACTAACTCCTGTAACAAACCCCTAACTTATGTCTGAGCTATTGAAGTCCTCAAATCGTGGTTTAAAGACTTCAAGGTGCAGAGAATCCTCCAGCAAGTGACCCGTGCCCCATGCTGCAGAGGAAGGTGAAAAACCCCCAGGGCCTCCGCCAATCTGCCATGGGGGAAAATTCCTTCTCGACCCCAAATATGGCGATCAGCTAAACCCTGAGCATGTGGGCAAGACTCACCAGCCAGACACCCAGGAAAGAATTCTCTGTAGTAACTCAGATCCCACCCCATCTAATATCCCATCACAGGCCATTGGGCATATCTACTGCTAGTAGTCGAACAATTAATTTCCAAAATTAGGCTATCCCATCATATCATCTCCATAAACTTTTCAAGCTTAGTCTTGAAGCCAGATATGTCTTTTGCCCCCACTGCTTCCCTTGGAAGGCCGTTCCAGAACTTCACTCCTCTGATGGTTAGAAACCTTCGTCTAATTTCAAGTCTAAACTTCCCGATGGCCAGTTTGTATCCATATAAATAATGCAGGGTGCTTGCCAATGACTAAGCACATTGCCTCCATAGCTCTTATTTGGATTTCACCCATGGTACAGTAGAATGTTATCTTAAATGAAATCTGGATATGAACTATCTGATTGTTGGATCCAAGCACCATCTTCTCATCCCATCTTTAATTACAAAGAAAAAGAAATCTTTAAAATAATACTTAACAATGTACATCATACTTCTCAGTATATTAGTAGTTTTATTTTTTAACCAAGGTGAGTTATAGGTAACCCACAAAGAAAAAAAATTGCCTTGACCTATTTTTTGGTACTTCAGGATGTTTAAAGAAGGTTTGACATGTTTTTTCTTTTTTCTTTTCTTTTCTTTTTTCTTAAAGGCATCTTTTCCTGCTTGTTTTTCACAGTAGATAGTCTGGTCTTATCAAGCCTGATCTACTGACATGAGAACTGGTGAAATGGTGGTATCAGAAGACTGAAAGCCAACTAAGGGAGAAAGGTTTATTAGTGAAAATGTTTAATACTGCTTGTTTTTTCATTAACACCTAGTTAGTTCTAAAGTCCAATGAACATTTTGAGAAAGAAAATCTTTGTTAAAGAGTCAACACTGCCTGCCCTCACTCATTCAATTGAAGTTTGAGGGTTCACAATATATATCTCTTGGACCTCTCAGAAGTTCTCCATTAAAATCAGAGATGGCCAGACTTGACACTTCTGATATTTTTAAGGTAAAGCACATATTCCTGCACGCGCACACGCACGCGCACACACACAAACACACACACGAAGAATAAGAGAGAAAGAAAGAGAAATATTTGCCTTCATATATTGTAAAGAAGCAACTAAATGGCACAAGACCAACTTCTGAAAAATTGTTTGCAGTTCATCTTTAAAACAAGTTCCACAGATAGAAATGTGCTACCTAAAATAAAGAGGGCAAATGGATTTCATATTATTTATGCAATAAGATGCTTGTACTTTAAAAAGAATATTTTCCATTCATTTTAAGAATGAGAAAAATGTTTCAGTGGTACACGAAGTACAGGATAACTTGCAAAGACTAGATAGAGCACAACATTTTGCCAGAGAGCTTAAGTCTGAAAAATTTTGAAAATGGAAAGACTCAAAAACTGAAAATGCTTTGATAGGCTTCAAATGTTATATGGGTATAGAGTGGTTTCAAATTAACGGGAAGAAAGCAATTTTTTTCACACTAGTACTTTGCTTTGGGAAGAGAGTAAAACAGAAGTTTTAGTGTGGTGGTTTAAGAGGCAGTGATTCATCTTGAAATTCCATCTTCTAAAAAGTCAAAAATTTAAACAAAAAAAGTTACAAAAAAGAGTTGTGGGTTTTTTTTAAAGTACAAAACTTGGCCCTCCGCTACCAAGCAATGTATGGACACTCAAAAGAAAGATTGATCTAATCTCTCTGGCTTTTTTTTTACCAGAACAATACTGAATTCATGCAATTTGTCTAATACCTGCAATGTTTTTCTTCTTGCTAGACCATTAAGATGAATGGCTTGCAGTTGTGTTATATGACTTCTTACTTATTGTGATTAATCGCAGTTATAATCACAATTTAAAGAATAGACTACAATTGAAATTTATTAAATATTTTTGGATGTTTTTTCTACATTTTAAAATATATTGATTTCAGTTACAACACAGAATACAGAGTGTACGCTGCTCACTTTATTATTCTTGATTACAAATATTTGCACTGTAAAATGATAAAAGAAATAGTATTTTTCAGTTCACTTCATACAAGTATTGTAGTGCAATCACTTTATCATGAAAATGCAACTTACGAATGTTGACTTTTTTTGTTACATAACTGCACTCAAAAACAAAACAATGCAAAAATTCAGGGCCTATAAGTCCACTCAGTCCTATTTCTTGTTCAGCCAATCGCTAAGACAAGCAAGTTTGTTTACATTTGCAGGAGATAATGCTGCCCACTTCTTATTTACAAAGTCACCAGAAAGTGAAAACAGGCGTTCGCATGGAACTTTTGTAGCTGGCATTGCAAGGTATTTATGTGCCAGATATGCTAAACATTCATATGTCCCTTCATGCTTCAGCCACCATTCCAGAGGACATGCTTCTATGCTGATGACGCTCGTTAAAAAAATAATTCATTAATTAAATTTGTGACTGAACTCTTTGGGGGAGAATTGTATGTCTCCAGCTCTGTTTTACCTGCATTCTGCCATATATTTCATGTTATAGCAATCTTGGATGATGACCCAGCACATGTTGTTCATTTTAAGAACACTTTCACTACAGATCTGACAAAACTCAAAGAAGGTACCAATGTGGGATTTCTCAAGATAGCTACAGGACTCGACCCAAGGTTTAAGAATCTGAAGTGCCTTCCAAAATCTGAGAGGGACAAGGTGTGGAACGTGCTTTCAGAAATCTTAAAAGAGCAACACTCTGATGCGGAAACTACAGAACCCGAACCACCAAAAAAGAAAATCAACCTTCTGCTGGTGGCATCTGACTAGATGATGAAAATGAACATGCGTCTGTCCGCACTGCTTTGGACTATTATTGAGCAGAACCTCATCAGCATGGACGCATGTCCTCTGGAATGGTGGTTGAAGCATGAAGGGACATGTGAACCTTTAGCACATTTGGCACTTAAATATCTTGAGATTCCGCTGCAACAGCGCCATGCGAACGCCTGTTCTCACTTTCAGGTGACATTGTAAACAAGAAGCGGGCAGCATTATCGCCTGCAAATGTAAACACATTTGTTTGTCTGGGTGATTGGCTGAACAAGAAATAGGACTGAGCAGACTTGTAGGCTCTAAAGTTTTTTATTTTTGAATGCAGTTGTTTTTGGTACATAATTCTATATTCGTAAGTTCAACTTTCATGATAAAGAGTTTGCACTACAGTACTTGTATTAGGTGAATTGAAAAATACTATTTCTTTTGGTTTTTTTTACAGTGAAAATATAAAGCGAGCACTGTACACTTTGTATTCTGTGTTGTAATTGAAATCAATATATTTGAAAATGTAGAAAACATCAAAAACATTTCAGTAAATGATATTCTAGTATTGTGTAACAGTGCAATTAATTGCACAATTAATCACGATTAATTTTTTGAATCGCTTGACAGCCCTAGTTTTTATTTCACAGCCATGCTTTTCTTTTTAGCATACTTGTACTTGATTTGTGAATTTTTGAATGCCAAAAATTGTTAAAAACCTTATTTACTATAAGCAGCACATGTAGAGAATTTAAATGTATTACAGGGAACGTGGTATGTACCTGTGCTCCCCTCCACCATATATTGTTATTTCTACATTTGATTGTTCCATTTTACATTTGATTTGTTCCATTCAAGAGACATTACATCTAAAAGTATGACAAGTAAAACAAAATACAAAAGTTCTGCATTTTCTATGGGGAGAAGGGGTAAGGGAAAATAATATGGTATTGTGCTATACTTAGGGACATTGCTTTACGGTGTTTATGCTGGGGAAAAAATAGAAAAATGCAGAGTTTGACTGGCTGCATGGAATCTTACATTTAATACTCCTTCAGAATGGAAATCATGCAAAATTACTTGAAAATGGCTGTCAAGTGTTTGATTGTAGCACTATAGAATCCCCAGGAAGAAAGAAAAGCCCACTAAACTTTTGAGAACAGCTCCAGTAACAGACTGGGCTGCTGTCTTCATACTTCTGGTGCATGTAGAAATGGGTTACCTTGTGCTTTTTCTTTGCTTTCCAAAGCCAGAATTTAAAAGTCCCATATGGCAATAGAAATTGCAGGAGTAGAATGTACACTGTTTTGAAATCAATTGCATTTGAGTTAACTTTATACAGTTTGAAAGGCAGCTTCAATATTTTGCTTTCTTTACTTTTTCTTTGTTTTTTTTTCCTGATTTTTTTGCCTCTTTGTATCACCACCATGCCACTCGCCACTCTGTGTATAGATGTGCCTGTGTGGTGCAGAATTCTCTTCATTCCGCCCTATAAAATTGTAGAAGGAGGCTGGTATTCTAGCATTATTATTGTTTTTATTTATTATTTACATATTTGTGTCTAGAGGTCCTAGTGCTGTACAAACACAGGACAAAAAGACAGTCCCTGCACCAAATAGCTATGTTCCTTTGCTGGGTGGAGGTTTCAGGACTGGATGGACCAATGTCTAGAACTGGTGTAGAAAAAGCTATATATTCCTATTGTAAAATTTGGGAAAGCTAATAGGGGACATTTTATTGCTTGGTATGTTACATATTTTCAACTGATGTTTTTTATTGCTCTCACAGATATGCCAAGTGTACACATTCCTCTTATACAAGATATATGTATATAGAAAGTAAAGACGCTATCTAGTTAGTGACTGGAGAACCTCAAATGTTTTGGAGGTTTGGATAAGCACCTTAAAAGTTCAGCTGCATATACAAAGTTTATCCAAAATGTGTAGAAATGCAGTTAGGAACTTCAAGCTTTCTTTATACATCCGATGAAGTGGGTATTCACCCACAAAAGCTTATGCTCCAATATGTCTGTTAGTCTATAAGGTGCCACAGGACTCTTTGAAGCTTTCTTTAGAGATTCCCAGTACTGCCTGGGCTCTTCTGGGAGTGAAACACCATGAGAGCAGCCTCTCTCACATTTTTTCCATCACTGAGCATGACTGAAGATCTTATATAGTGTTACCATCAGACCAGGCTGTAGTGTTGACAGCTTGTGGAGTATCAAATTTGTCCAGATCAGTGGTATCACCATAAATGAAATGCTTTCTGTGTTTTCCCAATGAATCTAAAGCACTTCCATGTACTAATTAATGACAGAAGCTGGCTGTTTCTGGGAAAATAATATAAAGTCCCAGATTTTCAGCTGCAGCTGAAGAGCAAACAGTGCAGATCAGTCGGGAGATATGAGCAAAGGTGATTTTAAGCCACACTGCACAGCCTGACCATTATCCCTCTCCCTGCTGGTCTTGTCTGCCGGAGTAACTTAGAGTAATCTGAGGACTACTGTAAATTAATGTGGGCTGCCAAAGACCCCTAAGGGCCATTGTTCCAGCCAGGGATTGCTGGGTCAGAAATACCCCAGTACAACCTCTACATTATCCACAGAAAAGCATAACAGGGAAGCTGTGAGGCTGTACCACTGGAAGATTGCCTACACTGGTCTGAGATTCCACTGACTGACAGTGGTGATTCTTAGGCTGCTGGGGGTCATATGGGACAAAGTAGATCAAACACAGAGAGATTTGCACCTTTCATATAGAGCCTTTCATGTAGCCCAAAATGGATTCCGCACAGGACATAGCTGGGAGGTGTGAAGCACCAGTGCAGCAACTGGGACTGTCTGTTTGCAGCAGATTCTGCACCTGCTGAACATCCCATGCACTGGTCTAGCCCAGTGAGTATGCATAGCCATAGATCTATGGCTGTACGATGTCACACCCCACTACCCTTCCCAAAGGGCCCTGTCTGTTGCTACAGAGTGAATAGTCCGTGCAGAGTCCCATGGCCTGGCTTTCTCCTCTTGCAGGAGTTTTAAGGCACTCACAAAGACAGGGATGGGCGGATCTGGCTAATGTGTAGTAAGCAGCACCTGCTGATTTCAGTGTCAGAAAGGAAGGAAGAGGTGCACTTGTCTCGCAGTGCAAGGGGTAGAAGGAGGGGCAGGAAGGAAACATCTATAATCATAAAAGTGAAGTCCAAACAGAGCTCTTAAAGCAGAACCAGAGCAGGTTCATGGGATCTCTTGGAAATGTGAGCTCTCCTGTTGGATTTGTGTTTGATTTTCGGGTGATATTCTATCATACAGCATCAGTACAGAGACAGAGGCATTACGGTTGCTGCACGTTATGGTGTGTTGGCATTAGGCCATTTGCATACATGCCAAGATGCTTTTATAAAACCATTAAGAAAGCAGTGCTAATTAGATATTTAGAAGAACTGAAAATCTGAAGGTTAAAATACCAGGGAAGCAGTTATGACCACAAGTGGGTGTTATCTAAGTAAGCCCACAAAGGGCATTCTTCACTGGGGAAAGCAAATACAATAAGTCCTGCCTTTCTTATACAGTAAAATAACTTCCAGAATTAAGTATTTTTCTATCTGTGTTGTTATTCCATACCTGTGTTGTCATTATATATTATTTCTATTGCAATAGCGCCTAAAGGCCCCATCAAGCTCATGAGCCCATTGGACTAGGTGCTGCACAAACACAAGGGAAAATTCAGTCCTTACCTCCAATTGCTGACAATCTCTCAATGTTTTGGAGGTTTGGATAAGCACTTTAAAAGTTCAGCTGCATATACAAACATATAAATGGGTGCCAATTTGAGATTTTAAGATGCAAAAAGGGATAGATAGATATGTATACATGACAACATAACAGAGCAGGGATGCTGACATGCGAGATTTTTTTTATTTAATAGTGATAAAGTTGTCTTTGACTTCATTGTCTGTCATTTCCATTGTACCACATAGCAGTTTACAGACAGGCTTTATCAACACTTACAGCTGACTGTAGTAATGAGCTGAGGCGGTGGTTGGATCTGACTCAGACAAGGTGCATGCTAGAGACTGGGGTTCAGGTTTGAAGCCAGTCCAAGGCTACAGTTCAGGTTCACATTTGATGGTGTTGAAATCTTATAAGATTTGATCCAAATGTTGGGAATCTCTCAAGATCACCCATGTCTCACAAGATTGCAGCCATATTAGCTGAAATTTAGTTAAAACTGCTGTTCACTCAAGATTTTGGTTTCAACTGAAATGAAACCAGAAAAAAGTCTTTCAGGTTTGGATTCAGCCTTCATGCAAAATCACAAAGGTGGGTTCAGATCCGGGTTAGAGATCCACTTCCTCCCAAATTCAATGGGGTTTGGATTTGGGATTCCATCTGAGCCTATCTCTAGCTGAAGGGGTGTGCTGCTATTAACAATGAGACTGAACATTCTTCCAGAATGTGAATGGATAGTTTCATTGACTACTTATCATCTACTCCAGATCAGCAGATTGAGGCTTTTCCTACAGGTCAGGTGAGCTGTTTTTATGCTAGCACTAGCCATCAGGCCAGACCCTGGTTTGGTCCAACCAGCAACCCTTGTGCAATATTAATGGGGCCACGTCAAGCATTGATTGTCTTTCAGCTTGCAAGCTTTTGACCCCCTGACCTCACTGGCTAGCCGCTACTCAGGCTTCTGGGCGTAAGGAATGGGAGAACCATTGTTCAGCAGGAAGAGTGAGCCCTATGTAGAATGTGGTATAGATTTTTATTACATGCCTTTATTTACTTTTATTTTTGTAACTAGTTTATTTTTCTGACCCTTTCCCTTTTTTTTTTTTTCCCCAAATAATTTTGTTTCCTGAAATTTGCCTGGCTATCTCCCCGGAACAGCAGTGAAACAGTAAAATGTGTTCCAAGCTCTGAACAAGGTATGTCACAAATACAGGGCAAAATTACTGTGTGGGATACACTTATGCAGCATCTTTGAACACAGAGGGAGAGAATGTATAATATAATCAGATATTTATGAAGCCCTTGGGCTGACAGTCCGACTGGCTGAAACAGGCGCTTATGATCATGTGACTTACAGTAAAGAGGCCAGTAGGGTTGTAGAGTTGTTATTAGAGCAGAATTTGGCCCAGAGATGTTTGCCTTAAGTGATTTACAGAATCAAAGTTATCTTGTGTGGACACCTCTCTATATTAGGTCACAGGATTTTATCCTCCTCTTTCAGCCAAGTGGATTATATTTATCAGCTTCAGGGTATAATATACAAAGGGTGTGATAATCTAATCTATATCTAAATCTCTATATATCTATCTGTCCACTCTGCATAAATCATATACTTATATACTGTATAAATATGAAACATATTTATACACACACAAATTAATACTTTGATGTATTTAGCATTTTAAACTAATTATACCTTGCAGTCTCATGTTAATTCCCATTTGAAACATTTGGCATTTTTCCTCCTAATTCATTTATATTAATGAGGGGAGGATCCTCTGAGCCATAATCAGTTAAAAATCATGACTAGCTTTGTTAATAAATACCATATTGGTACATGATACTGTATTGGCTTGTCCTTAATTAGGAAGCACTGGAAGGGGTACCAAGAGGGAAATACTCATAAATTTTTCTTTTAAAGTCTAACTGCTCTCTTTCCTGTATTTGCATCTTTGAAATAGAGAGAAAATTTATGACTTTGAAATTTCTTAATTTTCCTAGACTTAAAACAGCTTATCACTAATTAAGATATAGATTTGATACTGAAGTTTTTCTGACCATGTTTGGGTGTATGAAAAT
The DNA here is from genome assembly GCF_015237465.2 of Chelonia mydas. Classification (NCBI taxonomy): domain Eukaryota; kingdom Metazoa; phylum Chordata; order Testudines; family Cheloniidae; genus Chelonia; species Chelonia mydas. The sequence continues at coordinate 107,474,890 of NC_051246.2, forward strand.
ATTTTGCAATATTGCACAAGTAGTGGGTAATTGAAATGATTAATTTAAATACTGGGAAACTTCAAGCTGGTTAAGTCTTATGAAGCAATTGGGGAGACAGGATGGCTCAGGGAATTAGTAATGAGCTATTGAGACTTTCATCTGTAGTTGACCGGTTGAAATCAGGTTAAGGTAGGGACAGAAAGTCATTCCCATCAATTTGTGTCCAATGGTAGGCTCAGTCCAATTCCCACTGGACAAGTGGTCTTTACACATACACATCTACTTACATCTTCTTACATCTTACACACATCTCCTTGGTAAACTCAGCAGACAACACAAGGAATGCATGGACATGGAAACTGAACTCCAAGTGTGAACCATCTTCTCTGTTCCATCTGGCACACTGATGCCAGATGTTGAGTGAGGAGGAGGAAGCAACGTCTCCATACTAGTGAAAATCCTGAATGGGATGGAGTGGTGGCAGGGCAGAAAGGCACAGTGGTTACATCTCCCCATTGTGGAAGCTTTCGGAAAGGTCCTTCTGCCTCACAATCCTGTACAGTGATAGACTCGTGTTAGTTGTGTTCAAACTCGTGCACTAAAAATGGCCGCGTGGATATGGCAGCCCAGGCGGTGGCACAGGCTAGCAGTATTGCCAACCCCAAATGTTCAAAAACCATGAGTCAGGCTCATCAAAAATCATGAGTTTATGTACAAATAATAGATTTGATATTGTTTTTATTTGCCTTCTGCTTTTTGAGCCTTTAGGATGCACTGGGGTCACATTTTGAAACTTTCTCCACAGCCCCAAGGGCTAGAAACTTACTTTTTCTTTAAGAATGAAGGCTAAAATCATCACATATCCACTTGACTCCGGGAGCTGGGGCTTTAAGGAAAACAATAATTGTCATGAGACTCATGACAAAATCATGAGAGTTGGTAATGCTGGGCTAGTCCCCCAAGTACAGACCCAGGGGTCTGGAGGGCTTTTACTCAGGCAGCTAGCCTGTGCTACCATGCTGCTATATTGGCATGCTGGCTGGGGCAGAGCTTGTGTGTGCATGTCTGCCTACCTGATCTCGGAGACATGTTCCCAGCTGCACAGAAGACAAATACCCTTCGGCACCAGCCGTTCAGAAGTTGCTCTGATCACCACCAATCTTCAACCTGATTCCAAAGCTCCGCACACCCTCTTTTTCTCCATCCATAGCACGCACTCACTTTCCCTCTCTTTTGCCCACTCACTGATGCCTGATCTACGTGTTCACTCAGAGGACAAGAACAGCGGCTGGAAGGGAGCTCTGGGAGTGGAGCAGGGAATGGGGGACAGAGACATAGGAAAGGCATGGAGCATGGTTTATGGGAAGAAGCTTGGAGAGTCAACATGGTCCAGAAGATAGGGCACTGTACTGGGAATCAGGAGAGTTGACTGGCCTGCTGTACGACCTTGGCCAAGTAGTATCAGCTTGCTGTGCCTCTTTCCCCTCCGACGCTTTCCTTTTTTGTCTCTTTAGATTGAAAACAATTCAGGGCAGGGACTGTCTAGTACTGTGTGTGTACACAGCACCTACAGGGCTGTGAGGTGAGCTGGGGCCCCAAGGCAGTACTCCAACACAAATAATAATTGTGAGGGCAGAGGATGGGGGTGGGGAGGGTTGGCAGGAGCAGAGACGGGGAGAGAGGCTGTGTGTGGAGGAGGGAGAGGGAGTGGAGGGAGCTCTCAGGTCTGTGGTGTGTAATAGTTGTGGGAAAGATGGAAGCTGCTAGTTATAAGGAGCATGTTAATGCAAGAAAGTTGAGGGGAGTGTTTTTGATAGGGATGGGGAGGTGGTGCTGGTAGCTGCAGGGGACGGTACTCATTGTGAGGGGACAGAATCCTGATGTGGACAAGGGAGAGGAAGGTGAGGAGTGCTGCTGCGGGCAGCTGAGCTCTCTGGCCAGCACTGCTCTGAGCTGGCTGACTGAAGCGGGAGTGGGAGATGGTTGAGAAGCTGTTGCTTCCGAACTCCTCCCTATATCAAAGGGTTTCTCTCTCTGCATTTTTCCCTCCACTTCCTCTCCGTGCTGTGTTGCTCCTCTCTTCTGTCATTAAATAGGATTCCCTCCCTCTGGGGCCAGTAATTTCACAAGACTCTATAGCTGGGGCCAAAGAGAATCATAGAATCATAGAATATCAGGGTTGGAAGGGACCCCAGAAGGTCATCTAGTCCAACCCCCTGCTCGAAGCAGGACCAAGTCCCAGTTACTCAAGAAGATTCCTGCTAATGGCCAGAAGAACCTCTTGTGGAATGGGGCTGAGAGTAACCGCTTCCGTGATCCTACATAGTTCTTTGCTCCATAGATTCCAAGGCCAGAAGGGAGAACTGTGATCATCTACTTTGACATCTTATAGAACACAGGCTTTGAAACATCCCCAAAATAATCCCTAGAGCAGAGCTTTTAGAAAAACAGCCAGTCTTGATTTAAAAACTGTTAGTGATGTAGAATCCACTGTGACCCTTGGTAAATTGTTCCAATGGTTAATTACTCTCACTGTAAAAATATACACCTTATTTCCAGTCTGAATTTCTTTAGCTTCAGCTTGCAGCCATTGGATCATGTTATATCTTCCTCTGCTAGATTGAAGCCCATTATTATTTGTATTTGTTCTGCAAGTAGGTACTTACCGACTGCAATCATGTCACCCCCTCAGCTTCTCTTTGTTAAGCTAAGTAGATTGAGCTCTTTGGGTCTCACTGTAAAGCTTATTTTCTAATCCTCTAATCATTCTCGTGGCTCTTCTCTGACTCGTGGTTCTTCTCATGTGGCGCTTCACCCTTTCAGTGGTGGCTGGAGGTAACATCTGCTCTTTCCAGCGCAGTAGGGTGGGGCAGAGCTCTCTGGCAGCTGGGCCTGGTTCTGTGGTGTAGGGAAGCACTAGAGAACTGGGCAAGGTGAGGAAAAGGGGGCTCACAGGGGCTAGAAAGTGTATGTGTGGGGAGAGGTAGAATAAAATGTCCCCAAAACCATTTCCCAGTTTCAATAGAACGGGTTGGTTAACTGGGACATATGGTCACCTTAATCATCAGTGATGCTCGTGAATAAACAACGGAGTAAACATTAATGTCATGCTAATTTCAAACTCTGTTTAGAAACATAGAGGAGAAAGTGTCAATATTTGCCAAATGTGGGAGGATTAGGGGAAAAAAGCGTTCAGGAAAATATTGTATTTTCACTCTTTTTACTTTTTTGTATATTACAAATAATGGAGCGGTTTAAAAAAAAAGAACGATAAAGATCGCTTGGCAACATCCTTTTAAATTTACCAATAACAGAACTACTGCAAATGTGTATCAATCAGCTTGCTTTCTATTGCAGGTAAACTGCCATTGAGACGAGATTTAATCCTAACTATTTATGCTTGCTCTCAATGACAGTGCAGTTGTGCGTTGTGTTATTTAATAATGCATTCAAGCACCTGTTTAGAAAGGGTATATTCCACTACAGTCCAAAATGAAAACAACCCTATTACTTGTCGGGGCTTCATTCAGAATTCTTGTATCATGCTCTGATTAGAGTATACATTGAACTTTGGATGAGCATTACCTAAGGCACATTGAGTTAAATGCACTGTATAAACTATGCACAAACCACAAAGCTACCTTTAACTTGCACAAAACAGCAAGTAGAAATTGATTAAAATATGCATTCTGCTAATATAACGGCTGGTCTCAGTATAGAAATTAATTAATGCTAATAGTACACAATCAGAACTGCTTTTAGAAATCTTCTTAGAACATTAACTAAAATGTTCATCTTTTTAATGCATTTGACTGAACCACTGAGACTGAAAGCTTTGCTTCCTCCATGCAAATGTGAAGAAAAATCACAGCCTGAATTTTCAAGTGGTTATTTTATAGCAAGCTCCCTCAGCCATTTGCTTTTGGATTCCTTGTTAACCTGAGCTTGGTCCCAATGCCATGTGTGAGGTTGTACTATTAGCTACTACAGATTGAGGTGGCAGCCCTGGGAATCGAGGCCAATAACATATGCAGATTGAGCCATGGAGCAGAGAAGGAGATAACTAAATGAAAAAAGGGGAAAGGGTACTGTGTTTAAAGAGGCAGCTCTGATATTTTCTGGGCTTACAGTTCATGATCACTCAGAACACAAGGCACGAACGTTTGCCGAAAACCTCCAACTAGGTTTTTCCAATATTCTCTGCTCATGAGAATTCTGACTTCCTGACATTTCTGACTTCTGGGTTTTTTAAACTTTGGGCAAGACTTTTCCCTTTATTGGTATGAATTTTTTCCAGACATTTCAGTTTCCAAAATATAAAGCATTAAATAGACTCCACTGTGCATAGCAAGGGGCAGATCCTGCAAGCTCCTGAACCCGACACGATTCATTCTGTACCTTACATTTGCCAGCCCCAGGCAATAATAATAATAATAGTATCAAACGATGAAAGCAATCATTCAGCTGCTTGTTCCATGTCATCAGAAACCCGAGATGGAAAATATCCTTAATTTTGAAGGGCAGGTTGTTTAATACTTTATGGCTTTAATTTTTTAAAAAAATCTCATTATTCACAAGTATCTATCTTTCTCTATCTGTCTAACTAAAGTTTGTCCTCTCCTCCTCTGTATTCTGTCCATCTTATCCTCTCACACTCCTTTTGTGTCTGAGTTTGCCCCATTCTTTTGTCTTTTTTGTCCACTTCCGATCCCAACCCCCTTCATGCATTTCTGATTTATCTTTCATCCTAGGTCCCTGGCTACTTCTGACCTCTTCCAAAACCCAGCTAAGTCTAAAAATGAAAAATGTCTGGCCTCTGGGCCATGGAGGGATATACCACATGGACAGCAACAGTCTGAATTGCAAAATGATGTTGACTGCATTGTAACCATCATGGGTTTCAAGAGCTGTTCCCCAGAGACCTGAAACCTTGACAGTTTTAATGTATACATTAGTTTACATTTCCTGTGCCACAACAGATTTTTGTTACGTATTTTGCCAGAGTTTTAGTGACGTAATTTTGTTTTGTTTTGGTGACATCAGTTCTGCAAAACAATACAAATAAAAACACACAGGTTGTCACTGGCTTCATTGGTGTGGTACAGTGGATAAGGAATGTGGCTTGAAGGCAGGAAACAGAGGTTCAGTCAGGGCTTAACTTCAGCTTCAGCCGTCGGACCGGAGCTTCGGTAAATATTTTCAAACCCCTGGAGTTTTTATAGCATGTTGGGGGAGGTGTCCTCCTCATACTCTATAAGATTTAAGCCCTGGTGGGTTCAGTTCCCACCTCTGTCACAGCTTTCCTGGGGCAAATTGTTTCCTCTCTCTGTGGCTCAGCTTCCCCACTTGTAAGAGGAATACTGGGACAGAATGAAACTCTGCATTGTGCTTCCTTCCATTGGAAGTTTCCAGAAACAACCCCCTCCTGTTTGGTTTAAGCTCCTTGCTTCCCTGAACCTGACTGTGCTACCTTGTCTTGCTTTATCAACAGAATGATACATCACCCATCTCCAGAAGGGTCTTCAGCACCTCAGCGTTGCTTTGGAAGCACATTTTTGCTGCCTTATCCTTGCTTTCTTTAGAATTATAGTGCCTTGTCCTTGCTTTCTTCTAGAGTTATAGTGACCTGCACCATTTGAACCATGAATTCCTCTGTCATTGCTGTCAGAGCAATCCTAAGTGCTATACCTCCATAGAGAACTACTGCAATCAGCTCTTAAGACAAACCCTGACACTATTCATTTCCAGCTTTTTTTTCTCTTTATACATTTTAATAACCAAAACATTAGCATATTGAGGCATTTTGTCATAAACCAGGTGAGAGCTAACTTTCCCATTTTTTTTTATTTGCATTCGTTTTAAGTTTCAAAGACAGTTTAACATTGTGGAATCTGAATAGATGACTTAAAGAGACGTTATTAATGGGAATATTACACAATTAAAATCAGACCCTTAATGTAATTGAACAAAATGTTCATCCACTCTGCCAAATCAAGTGACTAGTTATAGATTATGGAACTAGAGATAGGTGTGTATTAAGCCCCCCGCTTGCCTGGATAGCCAGGTACCATCAAGACATTCAGAGAGAACTGGGTAACTGGATCCAAATGGTACTTGCAGAAGTATGGGCCATTGAAATACCCTAAGAGGGAGAAAAGCTTTGTTTCATAATGATATACTATCATAGCATGAAAAGCCCCCCTTACCCACCAGATAATCTTTAGAGGTAGCTGTTACAAATTAAGACAACAGCAAGAATAAAATCTATGATTATAAAGTTTCTAACAATTTTTGCTTGGTGGTGATGAATAACTAGTAACCCTGACAGAGTATGTTGCCTTTTTACTAGTCTCATGTCTGGAAGCCATGACGTTTCAAATGTTGTTCTTGGCCCAGAAGCTTGGGGATAGGAAGCACTGCAGGAAGACAATGACAAGTCTTCCAGAACTATATTTCTGAGACTATCCAACCTGAAATATTTCTGGAAAGCATAAAGACCTAGATGACCATCCGGACATGGATAAAATTGGATGAAGTAGCACTGCTAGCAAATTGTTCCATTAAAAATAGTTCTCTGATGCTAGAGGCTGAGAACAAATTAGAAACGAGATTGTTCTATGAGCGTGAGTGTGTCTGGTTTGGTTTTCATTTGAAACTTTTATGACAAAGAATTACAGGTACTGCATGGTAAGTAGTAATGTGAATGCTTTGTTCCTTCCCATACTGACTTCTAGTTTCCCATATCAAAAGAGAGCTATAGGTCAGAACTCACTATAAAATGTCAATGAGTGGAATTCTCTCTCCGTCTCTTGATCAATATTTGTCTGTTTGTGCATTTATAGCACATTCATCACCACTCTATCTACACCACTTATGAACTCACCATCCCCGCAGTTGAGAGATATAGAGATGTCTGAACTTCCTGATTAAAAGCTCAACATTTTTGTGACACTTACACCAAAAATTTGAAAAACTGACAATCAGGTTTATATTGCAAAATGTCACCATTTCAACAATGAGCGGATCATGGTCAATGTCTTGTCAGTGCTTGCCAGCCATAAATGGACATGGCTACCATCTTAGTGCATGGCTAAGATCCCATTCCTTGAGCACCTGCTGCTATTGGAAGCAAGTGCTAGGGGGGAGTGTAATCTGTCCCTCTTTAGAGCAGCGGTAAGGAACACTAAAGAGTCCATGGGGTGTGTGGACAGGATACCTCAGCGGCTTTCTAATCAGCTGCTGTTTCTTCATTTTTTCCCATCCTGAACATCTGACGGGAGTAAGGGCAGGATCTCCTCTCTCCAGCATATTGAAAACATGGATGACAAAATTCTTTTCTTCACCCATCAATCTGTCCATGACACACCCCTTTTTGAATCCCTCCACTCCCTCACCCTGAAATGCCACAAGTTAAATTTGTTCCTCCTCACTGTCAAAGCCCTTCACAGCCCCTGACTCTGTTAAGGACCATGTCTATTATTATATACTTCCAGCCTGTCCACCAGTTATAAAAGTCTCAATGGTCCTTCTTCTCCTGCTGCTAGGCATTTTTGCACACTGCCGGTATGTGGCACACCCTCACCATACCTGCTGGTCAGGTCACCACCATCTCCACATTAAAGTTCCTTTTAAAATAACTCTTCTTCAAGGCCAGCCTGAAATGAGATGATAATGTAAAAGCAAAGTAACATGATCTCATATCTCTGAATTTCCCTGTGCCTGTCATCCTCTGTGGGCTTGTCTCATAGTCTGAAGCTTCTGGGGCAGGAACTGTTTTTCCTTATGTGTAAGGTGCAGCACCATTTCACATTGAATTTCACATTGTTCATGTTAAATAATAATTATTTTGCCCTTTGTTTAAACAAGTGCAAAGTCACTGGTTGATCAGCGTCATTTTGACTAAGCAGCTTAGTTTTCAGTTGGCCAAATTTATCCCCAGGTAAAATGTATTAACTTCAATTCATGTATACCAGAGATCATTCTGACCCAGGCATTTGAGTCACCAGGTGACCTGCACTCAACACATTTAGAAATAACTGTCTGTTGGTGTGATATTATTTATTATTAGAGCTGGCCATAAGAAAGGGATAATTTTTCATGAAAAGTTTTGCAAAAAATGTCTTCTCATTTATCAAAAGATTGTGAAATTAATTTTTTTTACCCATTCTAATGTCATGGAGTCATGGAGGTTGAGGCCAGAAGGGACCACTAGATCATTCAGTCTGACCTGCTGTATATCACAGGCCACCAACACCAGCCAGCACCCCCACACTAAACCCAACAATGGAAAGAAGACCAAAATACATGAGATCCACAAGAGACTAAACTAGTATGTGAGAATAGGAGGTACCAACATGCATCAGTGCTACGGCTACTGCATTGGCAGAGAAATGATTAAATGAGATATACCCAGGTAATCCTGGCAAGTGACTCACATCCACACACTGGAGAGGAAGACAAAAATTTCCCATGGTCACTGCCAACATGACCTGCGGAAAAATTCGTGCCTGACCCCACATATGGTGATCAGTTAGTCACTGAGCATAGAATATAGAATATCAGGGTTGGAAGGGACCTCAGGAGGTCATCTACTCCTCAAAGCAGGACCACTCCCCAACTAAATCATCCTAGCCAGGGCTTTGTGAAGCCTGACATTAAAAACTTCAAAGGAAGGAGATTCCACCACCTCCCTAGGTAACGCATTCCAGTGCTTCACCACCCTCCTAGTGAAAAAGTTTTTCCTAATATCCAACCTAAACCTCCCCCACTGCAACTTGAGACCATTGTTCCTCGTTCTGTCACCTGCTACCACTGAGAACAGTCTAGAGCCATCCTCTTTGCAACCCCCTTTCAGGTAGTTGAAAGCAGCTATCAAATCCCCCCTCATTCTTCTCTTCTGCAGAATAAACAATCCCAGTTCCCTCACCCTCTCCTCATAAGTCATGTGTTCCAGTCCCCTAATCATTTTTGTTGCCCTCTGCTGGACGCTTTCCAATTTTTTCACGTCCTTCTTCTAGTGTGGGGCCCAAAACTGCACAGTACTCCAGATGAGGCCTCACCAATGTCCAATAGAGGGGAACGATCACATCCCTTGATCTGCTGGCAATGCCCCTACTTATACAGCCCCAAAATGCCATTGGCCTTCTTGGCAACAAGGGCACACTGTTGACTCATATCCAGCTTCTCGTCCACTGTAACCCCTAGGTCCTTTTCTGCAGAACTGCTGCTGAGCCATTTGGTCCCTAGTCTGTAGCGGTGCATGGGATTCTTCCGTCCTAAGTGCAGGACTCTGCACTTGTACTAGTTGAACCTCATCAGATTTCTTTTGGCCCAATCCTCTAATTTGTCTATGTCCCTCTATATCCTATCCCTACCCTCCAGCATATCTACCTCTCCTCCCAGTTTAGTGTCATCTGCAAACTTGCTGAGGGTGCAATCTACACCGTTCTCCAGATCATTTATGAAGATATTGAACAAAACCGACCCAAGGACCGACCCTTGGGGCACTCCACTTGATACTGGCTGCCAACTAGACATGGAGCCATTGATCACTACCCATTCAGTCCAACAATCTAGCCAACTTTCTATCCACCTTATCGTCCATTCATCCAGCCCATACTTCTTTAACTTGCTGGCAAGAATACTGTGGGAGACTGTGTCAAAAGCTTTGCTAAAGTCAAGGAGCAAGACGTCCACTGCTTTCCCCTCATCCACAGAGCCAGTTATCTCGTCATAGAAGGTAATTAGATTAGTCAGGCATGACTTACCCTTGGTGAATCCATGCTGACTGTTCCTGATCACTTTCCTCTCCTCTAAGTGCTTCAGAATTGATTCCTTGAGGACCTGCTTCGTGATTCTTTCAGGGACTGAGGTGAGGCTGACTGGCCTGTAATTCCCAGGATCCTCCTTCTTCCCTTTTTTAAAGATGGGCACTACATTAGCCTTTTTCCAGTCGTCCGGGACCTCCCCCGATCGCCATGAGTTTTCAAAGATAATGGCCAATGGCTCTGCAATCACATCCACCAACTCCTTTAGCACTCTCGGATGCAGCGCATCTGGCCCCGTGGACTTGTGCTTGTCCATCTTTTCTAAATAGTCCCGAACCGCTTCTTTCTCCACAGTGGGCTGGTCACCTCCTCCCCATGCTGCGCCGCCCTTGTTCATGAAGACAGAGGCAAAAAAAGCATTGAGTACATTAGCTTTTTCCACATCCTCTGTCACTAGGTTGCCTCCCTCATTCAGTAAGGGGCCCACACTTTCCTTGACTTTCTTCTTGTTGCCAACATACCTGAAGAAACCCTTCTTGTTATTCTTGACATCTCTTGCTAGCTGCAGCTCCAGGTGCGATTTGGCCTTCCTGATTGCACTCCTGCATGCCCGAGCAATATTTTTATACCCTTCCCTGGTCATTTGTCCAATCTTCCACTTCTTGTAAGTTTCTTTTTTGTGTTTAAGATCAGCAAGGCCTTCACTGTTAAGCCAAGCTGGTCGCCTGCCATATTTACTATTCTTTCTACACATTGGGATGGTTTGTCCCTGTAACCTCAATAAGGATTCTTTAAAATACAGCCAGCTCTCCTGGACTCCTTTCCCCCTCATGTTATTCTCCCAGGGGATCCTGCCCATCAGTTCTCCGAGGGAGTCAAAGTCTGCTTTTCTGAAGTCCAAGGTCCGTATTCTGCTGCTCTCCTTTCTTCCCGTGTCCGGATCCTGAACTCAACCATCTCATGGTCACTGCCTCCCAGGTTCCCATCCACTTTTGCTTCCCCTACTAATTCTTCCCGGTTTGTGAGCAGCAGGTCAAGAAGAGCTCTGCCCCTAGTTAGTTCCTCCAGCACTTGCACCAGAAAATTGTCCCCTACACTTTACAAAAACTTCCTGGATGAGAATAAGAACCAGCCAGCCAAGCACCTGAGAGAGAAAATGCTCAGTGCCACCTCATCCAGTGTCCCATCTCCAGCCATGGTCATTTCTGATGCTTCAGAGGAAGGAAATAAAAAAAAATAATTCCCTTAATACATTGGGGGGGAAAATCACTTCCTGATCCCTGTTGGTGGCCAGCTGAAACCCTGAAGCATGAGCATTAGGAACATAAGATACAAACTGGAATTGATCCCCAAGGCCATTGAGCCATCACAAGCAACCCGACCCTACAATTGCACTCAGAAATTTGTCCAGCTCTCTCTTAAATCTGGTTAAGTTGTTTGCCCCCAACAATTACTGTTGGAAGGTTGTTCCAGAACCTCACCCCTCTGATGGTTAGAAATCTTCTAATTTCCAGACTGAATTTGTTCATGGACAGTTTATATCTGTTTGTTCTTGTGATAACATTGTCCTTTAGGTTAAAGAGCACTCCCCAATGTACTTGAAGAGAGCAAACATAGCCCAGCTCAGCCTTCTTTTTGTGAGACTAAACAAGCCAAGCTCTTCCAGTCCCATGTCATAAGGCACGGTCTCCATTCTCTTGGTCATCCTAGTAGCTTTTCTCTTTACCTGTTCCAATTTAAATTATTTTTTCTTTAACATGGATGACCAGAATTGTACAGTATTCCAAATGAGGTCTTACCACTGCCTTGCACAATTAATACTTCTCTATGTCAACTGGAAATGCCTCGTCTAATACATCCTAGGATTGCATTTGCCTTTTTCATGACTGTATCACATTGGTGGCTCACAGTCATCCTGTGATCAACCAACAAACTGAATTCCTCTCCTCCGTTGTCATTTCCAACTGATAAGCCCCCAGCTTATAGCAAAAATTCGTATTGGCCCACAAGTGCATGACCTTGCACTTTGTACTAATGAATTTCATCTCTTTTCTGTCACTCCAGCCTTCAAGGTCATTCGGATCTTCCTGTATAATATTCTGATCCTCTATAGTGATGATGCCTCCCAAATTTCCATCATAAGCATATTTCATTAGCACACTCCTACTTTTTGTGCCAAGGTCATTAATAAAAATATTGAATAAGATTGGACTCAAGACCGAACCCTGAGGAAGCTAGTAACCTCTCTCAAGTCCGATAGTTCATCGTTTAGTACAACCTGTTGCCTTCTGTCCTTTAGCCAATTCCTTATCCACCTTACAATGGTTTGTTCAGATGCCCATCTCCCCTAATGTAACTAATAGTTTCCTGCATGGTACTGTGTCAAATGCTTTACTGAAGCCTACATATATTAGATCTACAGCACTTCTCTTGTCTAAAAAATGAGTTTCTTTCTCAAAGAAGGAAATCAAGTTAGTCTGTCATGATCTACCTTTTGTAAACCTATGTAGCATTACATCCCCTTTACCACTCACCTCTATGAATATAATTATTCTTTCCTTCACCATTTTCTCCAAAACTTTGCACCCTGCTGAGGTCATGCTAACAGGTTTGTAATTGCCCAGATCATTTTTTTCCCTTTCTTAAATTTTGGTGCAATGTTAGCTATTCCCCAGTCATATGGTCCTACCCCTGAATATATAGATTTATTAAAAATCCTTGCTATTGGTCTAGCAATCTCATGTGACAGTTCTTTCAGTATTCTGGGATGGAAATTATCTGGTCCTCCTGATTTGAACACATTGAGCTCTTTACGTCTTTCTTCCATCTCAGATGTAGAGATTTCCATTTCCAGATGCTCCTTTCCATCAGCTGCATTGCACAGGTTCCATATTATCGTCATTACTGAAAACGAAAGCAAAGTTTTTGGGCTTATCTTAAAGTATCTTTAATCTCCTTCCCATCCACACTGCATAGCAGTCCCACCTCATCCTTCCTTAATATCTTTTTATTTATGTAATTTAAAAAATTCTTATTATTTATTTTAATTTCCCTAGTAAGAGCTAATTCAGCTTGACTTTTAGCAATTCTCACTTTATTCCTAAATTTTCTAACCTCCACTACATAACTTTCTTTGCTGATCAACTCCTTCTTCCACTCCCTATAGGCTCTCTGCTTACTCCTAATAACCTTTTCTGAGGCGGTTATTCATCCAGCTGGATCTTAAGCCTTTCCCTACAAGGTTTTCCCCTTGCTTGGTATGCAAATTTCAGATCATTTTTGTATATTTGATCTGAAGAAATTCCCAGCCTTCTTCACATTTATGTCTTAGAGCTTTTCAGTCCAGCTGACTTCTTTAACTCATTCCCTTCACTTCCCAAAGTCTGCCCTTTTGAAATCAAAACTCATAGTTGATGACTTGGTTTTGATTATCCTTCCATTTAATTTAAACTAAATCAACTTGTGATCACTCAGTCCAAGGTTATTTCCTATGATCAGTTCTTCTATGATGTCTTCACTAACTAAAAGTAAGCCTAAAAGGGCATCACCTCTTTTTGGTTCAGTGACAATTTGATGAAGAAACTGCCATCTATCACATCAAGGAATAATTGGGCCCTACCACTATAAGTAGCATTTATTCTCCAATCTATAATCAGGAAGTTAAAGTCTCCCATTATGACACAATTCCAAGAGGTATTTATCTCTCTAATAATAAAAAAATCTCTATCTATATCTGAGCCTGACTTGGGGGGTCCACAGCAGACCACAACTCTATCTGAGCAGAACCTCTTTTACAATATATTTAATGTATTTTTATTTTATGGTATGGCTGGCGCCCTATTATGTTAGGTGTTGTACAAATATATAGGGCCTTATCCAAATTATTTAAGCTTTAAAAGACAAGACATAACCGCGGATGAGGCAAATGACCATATGGGGTTCAGGGCAGGGAAGACCGAGTAACAAAAAATAAAAGGATGTGCACAATTCTTAACCAACCAGGAGTGGTTATCACATCTCATCACCTGGCCAATTATAACCAGGTTTCAGTTTCCTGTACGCATACTGGAAAAGGTGAATTTTGATAAAGAGCTAGCTTTCAGACTAGGGGCATTACTAGCAAGTACTCCATGAACTTCTTTATGAGTGCTGAAGCATTTCAGCTCATTTCTAATTTAAAGCTTTTTGATCAGGTTTTGGAAGATTTACACAGAATTTCTGACATGCTACAGTATTTGAAGTAGTCACAGCAAAAGGCAGTAACATTCTCTCTTCATATTTTAATTGGAAAATAAATTGACTAAAAATATAAAGTTATTACACTGAGCCCCATCATTTTAGTTGTTGCAAAGGTTATTGGCTGTATCCTGACAGTATCACCTGGTTTAGAATTAAAATTTTACAGCCAAGCTAGTATGTTTTCCCTCTCAATTCTCCCAAAGGTAAATTCATTCTCATTAGTTATGTGGTTTTCTGAGAAGGGTTCTTAGAAACTGAGCGGCTTAAAGAAGGGGGAAAAAAAGCCTGGAGAAAAGAGAAAATATCTCAGCCCATTAAAACTCCATTTTCTAAACCAAAATTCTGCTAACAAGATAAAAAGGGAGAAGGGACCAGACCTAGGTGGTGGCCCCTTTGCACTGTTTGAGTGAGGTAAAGGGGTCATGAAGAGGGTGGAAATGCCCTACCCCCCAGAATCTCAAGTCACAGGGGGTTATTTTACTAGTAGAGCTGACACCCCAGTTTAGAAGGCATGTTGGGGGTAGTCTGGGGCAGTAGGAAGGTGGGAGGAAATATGGCTGGAAGTCAGTGATCTCCAGTCACTATGTACCTGTGCAACAGCCCACAGAGGGCCATTACAAGCTAGTGCAACTTGGCACACGCTTGGGACTGCTGTAAGATGGGCTGGGAAGGATGTGGTCCAAGACAAAATTCACAAAGGTGGAATAAAGCCACTCCCCTTCCACCAGTCCCTTTCCTTACTGAATACAGGAAAGAAGTAACAAAGAATCTGGCCCAAGAACTTGAAAACAGATGTCCATATTGTTCCCTCAGCAACAAGAGAGCAACAACAGAAGGGAATGAGTCAGGGAGCTTGGAAGAGGGAAGATCCTACCTCTTCTGCATGGTTCCTCCTCCCCATATATCCAATAAAAGCCCCTTCACTCTGAGTCCATGAGGTGAGGGCTTTGTGAGTTGGGAGCAGATGGTCACTCTCTGAGGTATCAATTCCTTTAAATTTGCAACTCTTTACCTGCTGGTTATCACCAACAGGGAGGTTGCCACTCTTTCTGTACTACAAAAAGAGTGAAAAGGAAGCTCCCCAAGGCAGAAAATCTGCCCCACTAGAACGCATGAGGATCAAAGAGCCTTAATGTCAGTTTTTTGCCTTATTCAAAGCTTGGAAGCACAAATACATTATTCTCAATTTTTTAAAAAATTATTATTTTAGCACAAATAAAAAACACTGAAGTCTCACTCCTGCAAAGCCTCAGCTCACACAAATGGCTCTGACTCATGTGAATAGTCTCATTGGTTTTAATAGGGCTACTCGTGTGAGTAAGGTGCACTCACATGAGTCTAGGAGTACTTGTGGCACCTTAGAGACTAACCAATTTATTTGAGCATAAGCTTTCGTGAGCTACAGCTCACTTCATCGGATGCATTCAGTGGAAAATACAGTGAGGAGATTTATATACACACAGAACATGAAAAAATTGGTGTTATCATCCAGCCTGGACCAGTCCACACAAGAGATCCACTTCCTGGACACTACGGTGCTAATAAGCGATGGTCACATAAACACCACCCTATACCAGAAACCTACTGACCGCTATTCCTACCTACATGCCTCCAGCTTTCACCCAGACCACACCACACGATCCACTGTCTACAGCCAAGCTCTACGATACAACCGCATTTGCTCCAACCCCTCAGACAGAGACAAACACCTACAAGATCTCTATCAAGCATTCTTACAACTACAATACCCACCTGCTGAAGTGAAGAAACAGATTGACAGAGCCAGAAGAGTACCCAGAAGTCACCTACTACAGGACAGGCCCAAAAAAGAAAATAACAGAACGCCACTAGCCGTCACCTTCAGCCCCCAACTAAAACCTCTCCAACACATTATCAAGGATCTACAACCTATCCTGAAGGACGACCCATCACTCTCACAAATCTTGGGAGACAGGCCACTCCTTGCCTACAGACAGCCCCCCAACCTGAAGCAAATACTCACCAGCAACCACACACCACACAACAGAACCACTAAGCCAGGAACCTATCCTTGCAACAAAGCCCGTTGCCAACTGTGCCCACATATCTATTCAGGGGACACCATCATAGGGTCTGATCACATCAGCCACACTATCAGAGGCTCGTTCACCTGCACATCTACCGATGTGATATATGCCATCATGTGCCAGCAATGCCCCTCTGCCACGTACATTGGTCAAACTGGACACAATAAAGAATGTAAAAGAATAAATGGACACAAATCAGATGTCAAGAATTATAACATTCATAAACCAGTCGGAGAACACTTCAATCTCTCTGGTCACTCGATTACAGACCTAAAAGTCGCAATATTACAACAAAAAGACCAAAAACAGACTCCAACGAGAGACTGCTGAATTGGAATTAATTTGCAAACTGGATACAATTAACTTAGGCTTGAATAGAGACTGGGAATGAATGGGTCATTACACAAAGTAAAACTATTTCCCCATGTTTATCCCCCCCCCCCCCGGTTCCTCAGACGTTCCTGTTAACTGCTGGAAACGGCCCACCTTGATTATCACTACAAAAGGTTTTCTTCCCGTCCCCACCCCCCACCCCCGCTCTCCTGCTGGTAATAGCTCATCTTAAGTGATCACTCTCCTTACAGTGTGTATGATAACACCCATTTTTTCATGTTCTGTGTGTATATAAATCTCCTCACTGTATTTTCCACTGAATGCATCCGATGAAGTGAGCTGTAGCACACGAAAGCTTATGCTCAAATAAATTGGTTAGTCTCTAAGGTGCCACAAGTACTCCTTTTCTTTTTGTGAATACAGACTAACATGGCTGCTACTCTGAAACCTGTCACATGAGTCTGGGATTCCAAAAGTAGACTTTTAGATGCCATCAATGACAAAGCCCTGTTTTGACCTTCTACCTGAGTAATGACTGCAGATTTGGCTCCTAAATAATAATTACAGCTATAATGCTTCATAAAGAGTTCTACAAAAAGTCAAAACTAGGTCAAATTACAAAGAATGAATATAAACAAATAACAGAAGTATGTAGGGACAAAATTAGAAAGGCCAAGGCACAAAACAAGGTGAAACTAGCTGGACACATAAAGGGTAACAGTAAAACATTCTAGGGAAATAAGGACAACCTGGGGAATTACAGACGAGTCGGCTTAACTTCTGTACTCAGAAAGATAACGGAGCAAATAATTAAGCAATCAATTTGCAAATATCTAGAAGATAAAAAGGTGATAAGTAACAGTCAGCATGGATTTGTCAAGAACAAATCATGTCAAAACAACCTGACAGCTTTCTTTGACAGGGTAACAAGCTTTGTGGATGGGGGGGAAGCAGTAGACGTGGTATATCTTGACTTTAGTAAAGCTTTTGATATTGTCTCACGTGACCTTCTCATAAACAAACTAGGGAAATGCAACCTAGATGGAGCTACTATAAGGTGGGTGCAAAACTGGTTGGAAAAATGTTCCCAGAGAGTAATCAGTGGTTTCCAGTCATGCTGGAAGGGCATAACGAGTGGGGTCCAGCAGGGATCAGTTCGGGGTACAGTTCTATTCAATATCTTCATCAGTGATTTAGATCAGGGGAGAGCAAACTATGCCCCATGTGCTGGATCCGGCCCATCAGGGCTTTAAATCTGGCCTGTGGGATTGCCAGCCCTGCCCTGCCTGCCCTGGCCCCACGCCGCTCCCGGAAGCAGCTGGCACCACGTCCCTGCGTACCCAGGTGGGGGCAGAGGGCTCTGTGCACTGTCCTCTCCTACAGGCACCGCCCCCCACAGCTCTCATTGGCTGGGTACGGGGAACCGTGGCCAATGGAAGCTTTGGGGGTGGTACCCACAGGCGAGGGCAGCGGGCGGCAGAGCCGCCTGCCCCACCCCACCCCCAGAGCCACTGCTGGACATGCTGGCCACTTCCGGGAGCGGCACAGGGCCAGGGCAGGCAGGGAAGTAAGCAGCGCCAGGCTGGAGCCCACACCCTGTACCCCTCCTGCACCGCTAACCCCCTGCCTCGAGCCCCCTGCTCCACCCTTCCCGCACTCCAGCTCCTGAGCCCCATCCCGCACTCCACACACCAACCCCCTGCCCTGAGCACTGCCACACCCCAAACCCCTGCCCTGAGCCCTCTCCTGCACCCCGCACCCCTTCTGCACCACAACCCCTTGCCCTGAGCCCATTCCTGCACACTGCACCCCCTCCCATACCCTGCATTCCCTCCTGCACCCCAAACCCCAGCCCTACATTCATGGCCCTGCATACAATTTCCCCACCCAGATGTGGGCCTCGGGCCAAAAAGTTTGCCCACCCCGATTTAGATAATGGTATAGAGAGTACACTTACAAAGTTTGTGGATGATACCAAGCCAGGTGGGGTTGCACATGCTTTGGAGGATAGGATTAAAATTCAAAATGATCTGGACAAACTGGATAAATAGTTTGAAGTAACTAGGATGAAATTCAGTAAGGACAAAGTGTTGTAAGCAAGACACAAGAAGTAATTCTTCTGCTCTACTCCGCGCTGATTATGCCTCAACTGGAGTATTGTGTCCAGTTCTGGGCACTACATATCAGGAAGGATGTGGACAAATTGGAGAGGTACTCCAGAGAAGAGCAACAAAAATGATAAAGGTCTAGAAAACATGACCTATAAAGGAAGATTGAAAAAACTGGGTTTGTTTAGTCTGGAAAAGAGAAGACTGAGAGGGGACACGATAACAGTTTTCAAGTACATGAAAGATTGTTACAAGGAGGAGGGAGAAAAATTGTTCTTCTTAACCTCTGAAGATAGGACAAGAAACAATGGGCTTACATTGCAGCAAGGGAGGTTTAGGTTGGACATTAGGAAAAAATTCCTAACTGTCAGGGTGGTTAAGCACTGGAATAGATTGCCTCGGGAGGTTGTGGAATCTCCATCATTGGAGATTTTTACAAGCTGGTTAGACAAACACCTGTCAGGGATGGTCTAGATAATACTTAGTCCAGATATGAGTGCAGGGGACTGAACTAGATGACCTCTCAAGGTCCATTCCAGTCCTATGATTCTATGATAAACAAGTGATTAGAAATAGAACTTGTTCCTTCCATAAATATACTCTGCAAAATTGTATGAGCAACCCAAAGTTACTGTATAGATTTTATTTAACTATATTGTAATTTCTTGAACACAAAGGGCAACATCATGAAGGTGATTACATTCCCACATTTCTAAGTGCCCCCATCTTTCTAATCTTTTCAGTAATAACTATATATTCCATGTATTGCAGATTGGCTATTCTGAGCAGAGGCCAATTGGTCAGAACATTGGGCCATTTGTGATAAATTTCTGAGAAGCAGAAACTAAACTGATTAAAAGATTTTATTTGAGAGTTTGGGACAGCAAAACTGTCATTTCAAATGACTACCTAGGAAAAAATATATAACTCTATGGCACATGGAAAATATAATCATATGGTACTACAGAAAGAACATACAGGATATCGATATTGTGTAGATAAAAAGATGGAGATGACACAGCGCTGTTGGCTGATTCGGAAGAAGGTCTGATGGAGTTAGTGGAAATTATGTGTGAATATGTCAGATAATATGGTGTAGATTTGAACATGGACAAGACAAAAATAGTGGTGGTATGCAATGATCTTGGGAACACATGCAAGGATTCCAGTGAATGACACGGCTGTACAACGAATAAGAAATTATAACTACTTAGGAAGCATCATTAAAGAAGATGGAAAAATCAGATACTGAAGGCACACCAGATGAGCAAGAGTGAAAGATATATTCTGGAAGAATTAACATCTGATAAGGGACTAAAGAATAAATTTTGACTCTTAAAAACTTACATTTGGTCTGTGTTAAGTTACGGCTGTGAAACATGAACATTCAAACAACTGATAATAAAGAAACTACAAGCCTTTGAATTATGGGGTTATAAAAGAATTCTGAAATTATTATGGATAGACTGCATAACCAACAAAAAAGTGTTGGAGATGATTGGAACTCAGCAAACACTAGAGATCTTATGAAAAGAAAGATTCAATTTACAAGGCACATTTTAATAGATTCAGCAGGTAATGCATGTTTATGGGTACTAGAAGAGAAGGTTGATGGCAGAAGAGCACGAGGCAGAAAAAAGAGATCTTGGATGGACAATGTGGTATCCTGCGTGGATGAAAAGGACTATTCATCCATAAAGAGATTAGCATAGGATCATACAGAATGGGTTATCATGGCTGCATACCTTCAGTAATGGAGATGCCACAGAAGAAGAAGAAGAAGAAAAAAAGAAAAATAATCAGAACCTGTGTGTTTGAACTATATATACTCTTTGGCCTTGTAATCTGTAGTAAAAAAATGCAGATGTACAAATTCTGAAGACATTTTTCTCTTTTTTTCATCTTTAGAACACTGATGCTTTAAGTGCTTTTTTGATAGTTTAATGAAATTTTGGTAAAACTCGATTCTTCTAGTGTGCACGGAATTTACATAGATCTCCAAGACAGCCTAATTGAAAAAAATGGATGGTTCCTCTCAAGTGATATTTTGGAAGGCATTTGCTATATGCCTCTCTTTGCAAAAGAAAGAAAAAAAGAACTGTGCTCTCAGAAACCTGTTGATTTTAAAATGGTTAATTGCTGATACTGAGACTGGAGGTTGTTCTAAAATCCCCTCATGTGAACTCCCCAAAGTTTAGAAGGGGTCTCTATATAGAGAGAGGAAAAATGAAACCCCTAGATCTGAACACAGGAAAAGTAGGAATTACCAGACTGGATCAGACTAGTGATCAGTTGTGGCCAGCACCAGCTGCTTAAGAGGAAGGTGCAAGTTTAGCGGTAAGCAGATATGGGATAACCTACACAGAGGTTTTTGCAGCTGGGGTCCATGCTGTCCAGTGTAGAGATGGACATGAGCTACAAGATTTAGATCCAGAGTCAGTTATGGAACTCCCTTGCCCCATAGCTAAGGAGTGTTTGGATGCGGGGTTTTGGTTCAGGCCTATCTCTAATTGTTTCACATGAATGTAATACTTAAGGCTTGATGAGTACCTGTGAGGCTCCAATCAACAAGCAGCATGCAATATACACTCAATCCCAAGCCTGTGCATGTGCTTTTTATAAAACTGAGATTATATATACACGGGCAAGTTTTCAGATATGCTAAGCACCTGCAGTTCCCATTGACTTCAGTTGGAGTTGTGGGTGCTCAGGACCTCTGAAAATCAGTCCTCACGTAGTAAAGCTGCTTATGGATGACTAGACAGAAACAGCATATATAAGCAACATTTTTGTTACTTTTTTTTTGCCTGAGAAACTGATTACCCTGATAGAAAAATACAATGTGAAGTGAATGCAGGTTGTATCATTGTCTTGATTTTACTATTGAAAGCCCTAAAACACTTTTTTTTAATTCCACTGCAAATGTTTGCATGTAACTCGTAGAATGCTTTGGAACATGCAATGTGTGCCAGTGGATGGTCATTACACTTGTAAGTCTCAAAGCTTGTAGGAGTCAAAAATTCTATATAATGTGCTATAATGTATTCTACCTTATTACTTAGGGTTGGGTATAATGGAAGTGTCTGGGAACACTCTGGTGTGGGAAGTGGAAGGTTAGGTGAATTAGACATCTTAATTTGGGATTATACATTAAGTGTTCCCATCAGTTACACCCGGGTGTCATTAGTCATTGGTGCTTCACATGTATAACTAAAGAAAAATTTGGGCTCCCTTGTTTGGATGAAAAAACATTCACATAAGTATTCGGACTCGTCCACATGGGGAAGTTAGTGCAGAATAAACTAGGATATGAATTTTAAAGTGCAGTAGCTACTCCGCACTAACTCCCTTTGTGGACGCTTTTATTTCATACTGAAAGTGCCTTTGTTCAGCTCAGCTTGGTCCACTTTAAAGTATCTTAAATTAAAGCACACAGAATAAGTGTGTCCATGCAGGGAGTTAGTGTGAAATAGCTGTTGCACTTTAAATTCACACTCTAGGTTATTCTACATTAATTTCCCATGTAAACAAATTCTGCTGTCTGTCACCATGTTGTTCTATTTACATCAACACAATTAGTCTGGATTTACCCTGGTGTAACTGAGATAAAGTGATTTTTTTTACTAGTGGTTTATACAAATGATAATCAAATTCCTGCAGTGTGGGTTATCAGAAATCAAAAGCTATATTAATCAGGCTATCAAGTGGAAGCTTTTTTTGTTTACTGAAAAAACATTATTTGGTTGTTGAGATTTAGAACATGAACTTGTAAATTACTTATAGAAGACTCCTTATAGAAATGATGAATAAGCAACAATTCAAGGATGAAGTGGCCTAACAGAGCGAGCACTGACCCAAGAGACCTAGGTTCTCATCCTGCCTCTGCCATTGATCTACTGTGTGATGTTGGGCAAGTCATTCTACCTTGATGTGCTTCTGTTTCCCCTCATTTTTTTGTTTCTCTTGTATAAACTGTTAGCTCGTCAGAGCGGACTGTCTCTTACTATGTGTTTGTACAATACCTTAATACAATGGGGCTTTGATCTTGGCCGTGACACCTTGGTGCTACTATAATACAAATAATAAGAAATAGCACATAACATTTATACATGTCCTAATTTCTGAATTTGACACCATGCACTGCAGAATCTGGCTGACTTTCCTAGATGGCAACAACAAGGCTCTGTAAATGGGTGAAGCCATAGCAGTGGTGGTGGTGAAGAACCAAATAACCTGTCTTGGGCCTGGTTAGTTATAAACTTGTCAGAAAGGGGTAAACACAGGCACTTTCCAGATGAAAAAGGTAATGGCTGCACCACTCTCAGAGGAAGTTATTTCAGCTGATTTATAATCTTCAACTTGTTGTAGCTTCAGGACAAATTGTCCATCTGACTTCGTCTATGGTGCCAAATGACTATAATGGAGGCCATCAGCAGGCAAAAAGGGAGAGGATTTAAAAGTAGGGAGGAAAGCATGTCAAAGCCTGTTTAAGACAATATGAAAAACTGCTCACGTACGTTCAAATAGGTGAAAATTCTTTTTCAGCTTTATTTACCTGAGAATGAATTTCAGTTTGAAGAGGCCTTTATGTCGTTTCAGGCAAAGCACCTAAGATATAGGCAATTTTCAACAAGAGTACTACACATTTGTCTTTATAACAATTTGTATGTAACAGCTTTTATGCAAATGACACTAAAGTGGCACCTTTTTTTTCTAAATTGGACATTTTTATGGTTATAATTTTCTTCTGTAATAACAGCAAAAAAAAATGGCTGTCCCAGTGGAGTTGAACATTTCATCTCTAGCGCTGTTTTGTGAAGTTGGAATGACAAGTTTCTTTCGTTTGCCCAAAGAATGTCAAAAAAAGTATTTTTTGTCATTCTTGTCTGAGTTAGTGGAGGCAGTTACACTTGGAGGTAGCACAATCCCCTGACACCAACCTTTTTTTTCTGCAGAAAGAATGGTCTCATAAAATCATAATTGAACTTAAAGGAACTGAAAAATATTCCCCGTCTTTCTCCTTTCTCTCTGATGGGCAAAAATTACTTTGTTAATTTTAGCAACCATTGCTTTGATTTGGTCTTTGGCGTAAAGTATGGATTGATGAATGGGCTATAAGGTAGATAGAAATTTGGCTAGATTGTCAGGCTCAATGGGTAGTGATCAACGGCTCGATGTCTAGTTGGCAATGGGTAGTGATCAACCGCTCAATGTCTAGTTGGTATCAAGCGGAGTGCCCCAGGGGTCTATCCTGGGGCCGGTTTTGTTCAAGATCGTCATTAATGATCTGGATGATGGGATGGATTGCACCCTCAGCAAGTTTGTGGATGACACTAACCTGGGGGGAGAGGTAGCTATGCTGGAGCGTAGGGATAGGGTCCAGAGTGACCTAGAAAAATTGAAGGATTGGGCCAAAAGAAATCTGATGAGGTTCAACAAGGACAAGAGCAGAGTTCTGCATTTAGGACGGAAGAATCCCACACCCTGCTACAGGCTGGGGACCGATTGGCTAAGTGGCAGTTCTGCAGAAAAAACGACCTGGGGATTACAGTGGACGAGAAGCTGGATATGAGTGAACAGTGTGCCCTTGTTGCCAAGAAGGCTAACAGCATATTGGGCTGCATTAGTAGGAGCATTGCCAGCAGATCAAGGGAAGTGATTATTCCCCTCTATTCGGCACTGGTGAGGTCACATCTGGAGTATTGCGTCCAGTTTTGGGGCCCCCACTACAGAAAGGATGTGGATAAATTGGAGAGAGTCCAGCGGAGGACAACAGAAATGGTTAGGGGACTGGGGCACATGACTTATGAGGAGAGGCTGAGGGAACTGGGCTTATTTATCTAAAGAAGAGAAGAGTGAAGGGGGATTTGATAGCAGCCTTCAACTACCTGAAGGGGGTTTCCAAAGAGGATGGAGCTAGGCTGTTCTCAGTGGTGGCAGATGACAGAACAAGGAGCAATGGTCGCAAGTTGCAGTGGGGGAGGTCTAGGTTGGATATTAGGAAAAACTATTTCACTAGGAGGGTGGTGCAGCACTGGAATGGGTTACCTGGAGAGGTGGTGGAATCTCCATCCTTAGAGGTTTTTAAGGCCCAGTTTGATAAAGCCCTGGCTGAGACGATTTAGTTGGGGTTGGTCCTGCTTTGAGCAGGGGGTTGGACTAGATGACCTCCTGAGGTCTCTTCCAACCCTAATCTTCTATGATTCTATGATTTATGCCCATTCATTCTCCAGATATCACACAGGTGATTTTTACTGTTGCTTAATTAACTAAGAAGTTCTACAAAGGCAACATAAGAAAGTGTGGTTATTTAATTATTCAAATTTTCCTAGTAGCCAATTAACTGGTGTTCTGGAACCAAGAAACTTTGTGATGGACAATTGCCCCCACAAACTGATAGACTGGGTTACCTTTAATTGAAGTGTATGTTTAGATTAACAAACGAAAGTTACAGAATAAGTAAGATACCACGCTGGTATCTTGTAAACTTTAATTAACTGTAGAAAGTATTTTGAAACAAATAAATATTTCTTCTAGTTTGGACAATCAATAAATACAAAAAATCCTTATGGATAAATGGGCATGAACCAATTTCATCCCAGTAGTCAAAACCTCTTTTAACCCGGTCTTGGTTGCATTTATTGTTACTCATTATTACTACTACTACTACTATAACTACTTAAACATCTGCAGTGATAACTCTTAACAAGTTGCCAGCTGTTCTAGATAGCCAATCCAGGAAAGCACATAAACAAGTATGAATCTTGAACTTTATTAAATAACTAAAAATAAAAAATGTAAAGAAATGGGAGGTGTGTGAACTTATCTTTGCAGCAGAGTATGGCCATAGCTGCTCAGTCCAACTTTGAGCCACCCTTTGTCGTCACTGGCAAAACCCGAAGACCAAACAATTACTCAACTATCTAGACCATTCAAGCCTGAATATGTGGCTTGGACCACAAGCCACATACTCCACCTCAATAGAAAATGATAGAGCTGCTCCTAAGACAAACTCCAGGCAGGCTCTACCAGTGACTCTCCCAATGGTTAGTCAGCATGATAACAGCATACATTTAGCAGCTTTACACTGTTATGGTATCCTGCAGAATGAGACTGATGACTTGCTGCTCACCCTACAGAGAGATCCCTAACAAACCTAGCTTGACCAGCCCTGAGGACAGCTGAGCAGAAAATTAAGACTCTTAAGTCCGTACTTAGGTATCTAAATAAGTGGCCTGATTGTCAAAGCTGCTTCACCCACTGAGGTTCATTGTGGCCTATTATGTGCTCAGCACTTCTGAAGATCACTTCTTTAGGAGCCTAATTTGAGGCACCCATTTTTAAAGATCTTGGGTGAAATTCTGGCTCCATTGCACTCAATGGCAAAATTCCCATTGACTCCAATAGGGCCCGGATTTCATCTCATGACTATAACATTTTAGAAACATACACTCTAATACTGCTCTTTCCCTTCACTCAAGCAGACCCCACCCCCCACCCCGCGGCAAGACATTCCTGATGGCTTTACTCACTTGAATAATCACCTTGACGGATCTTACTTTATCAATTGCCCATCCTTCAGTGGTGTCTGTGGGCCCAGTGATTTGGAAACTTCCCAGTAATCTGCTCTTCTCCTCTCGCCAATAATTCTCTTGTTTTGTTGCGTCCTCTGTGTTTGTCTTGTCCCGTTTAAACTATAAGGGCATCGGGAATTTGTCTGTCTAATTGGTAGGGCCCTACCGAATTCAGGGCTGCATCACGGACTGTGAAATCTGGCTATTGTAGGGGAGTTGCGGTATTGTCACCCTTACTTGTGTGCTGCCTTCAGAGCTGGGTGACCAGAAAGCTGCGGCTGCTGGCTGGAGCTCAGCTCGGAAGATAGCACTGCTGTCAGCAGCAGCGTAGAAGCGAGGATGTCAATACCATGCCATGCCATACCCACTTCTGCACTGCCTTCAGAGCTGAGCTCCCAGTCAGCAGCTGCTGCTCTTCAGCCACCCAGCTGTGAAGGCAGCACGGCCATCAGTAGCAGCACAGAAGCAAGTGCGGCAATACCATCCCATGCCACCCTTACTTCTGCACTGCTGCTGGTGGCACTGCTGCCTTCACAGCTGGGCTCCCAGCCAACCGCCACCACGCTTCAGACTCCCAGCTGTGACAGCAGCACAGAATAAGGTTGGCAATACTGAAGCCCCCCCCCACAATAGCCTTGCAATCCCCTTTTGGGTCGGGATTCCCAGTTTGAGAAATGCTGACTTAAGGGCTTTACATGTTTATATTTTAAAATACATCTTCATGATTCCTGACAACACCAAGAAATATAAGATTTAAATATCTGTAACTGTGAAAGTCAAGATTTTTAAAATGTGATGACCATGACATTTACCAAAATAGACTATGCATTTGGTAGGGCCCTACCAATGGGGAAAATTCTCCTAGCTTGACTCACCCCAGTAGCACCACTGAAGTTGGTATACTGGAACAGCAGTTGGCTTTGCTTAACACTCATGGTCATCTCCTAATCTGAAAAAAACCATATACGTATCCATGTGCATTGATGTGTTTTGTGCTGAATTTCTGGTATTAGGAAAAATCTCCAGCTTTTAATTTTGATTAAAGGATATTTTCTGTAAAAGATTATGTAGACCATGCCTGTCTGATCATGTAATTGGCCCAATATCAAGAAAAGACAATGGGTTGACTTCCCTACTGAGAGAGAAATTCTTCTTTTATTCCCATAATCCTCCAATGTGGGGCAAGAAGGAAGAGTTGCACAGTGAACCTATTAATATACAGACGAGTGTGTCTAGATCCCTGTTTCTTTCCTCCTTAAGCCACATCATATGTAGTAGATACAGCACTTTTAAACAATTTGCTGAAAACCACTACCCCAGACAAGGCCACTGACATAATGAACCATTGACTTAGGCAGTGTTTTAGTTTCTGTCTAAGCTAGAAGCTGACCTCCCTGCTAGCCAAACAAATCTGCATGCTGGAATTGTATCTTCCACATTATGTGGCTGCTGTTTGGCAATTCCATTGAAAACCTCTCCTGCAGCTGCTCGTCTGATTGTCCTACAAAGCACTTATTTTATAAACAAATAAAACCCAGTTGTCCTGGTACAATGTGGCCGAGTTGAAGTGGAGCAGCATGTACTGGAATGTGGTTATTTAATTAGTTCCCTGTGCGACTCAGGCTGGAGATGAGCGGAGTGGGAAGCAGCAACAGCTCATTTTCTCGGCAGGAGAGGTGTCCCATTGTCTGTTCTTGGATGATGGGCCCGCCTCCCCCAAAGTCAACATTGCCTCATAAATTACAGTTGCTAGCAAGCATGCTCTAAATATGATTTTTTTCATAAAACATTCTCTTATGAAAACAAATGCTGAAAGTTCTCCATAATCCCAGTATTTTAGCAATTCGTATGTATCTTCATGTGATTCTTTTAAACAAAGAGATACCACTGTTCCATGAAAATAGCCCATGCTAGAGTTAAACAAATTCCATCAGCTACCTGAAAGTTAAACCAAGGCATTGTTAAATAACCAAAATGTCAACAAAGTAAAGGTGGGAATACGTGTGTTTTTTGCAGCAGCGTGGATATAAATGCTCAGCCCTCTCAGGAGACACCCTTTGTCCTGACTGGCAGATGACTGCCAACATCAAAACAGCTACTCAGTCAGATAAACTGATCTGCCCATTTGGTCCTGGATGTATGGTGTGGCCTACATGCTCCACTTCCATAGAAAGGGTTAGAGCTGCCACTAAGGCTAAATCTACACTGGCATGCATACTCGGTTATTAGACCATGTACATGCTCACACCATACCTGTGCCATATGGCCATATTAACAATGCTTGACACATGTATAACACTATGGACACTTGTATACGCACATCCACACTGTCGTCATCATGCAACATTAGCGCTATCATTACAGGGGTAGTACTGCAGGGTTCTTTGCAGACACAGAGACATTTGCCTATGGTAGTTCCTGATCACGTTCCTCCCCACCCCCATCCCTCCACACATGGTTTCTCCCTGCCAAAATGGGTGGAAGACATGGAGCAATGGGATGATGATCTGGTTCTGCTCTTGCTCCTTATTGTGGGAGAAATGGTTAAGCAGTGGAGTAGGTGATCGGCAAGATGCTGGATGGAATTTGGGCAGAATTTTCGGACATGTCAAAGATGTCTGACCTTGAGGGTCAATGATAATTCATTCAGCTCACATGGTCCAGATATGGTGAATGCCCGTATTGCTACAGTATGCCTTTGGGTGATCTGTTGCTTCTGTTGCAAGAGAACCAGCACAGTATGGTGGGACTACACTGTTTTGGAAACCTGCGATGGCCAGCAGTGGTTTCAGAACTTCTGAATGAGGAAACGAACATTAATGGAGATAGGCAGGGAGCTTGCACCAGTCCTCCAGCACTAGAAGATTCAATTCAGGGAAGCTATTCCACTGCAAAAGTGGCTGGCTATTGTCTTGTGGAAGTTGCCCAGACCAGACATAGATCTGTTGTGAACCATTTGTTGGTTGGAAAGTCCACTGTTGGGGTCGTGGCACCCATATCCCAATACTCTGTGCACCACAGTGGGCAAGTGAGTATGTCTCCAAAAAGGTAACTGTTCACTCATTCTGCAAGGCTTAGTGGACCACAGAGGCAGATTCATGAATACAAATGTGGGGAAATACTGGAAACGTTCATGATGCCAGGGTGCAGAGATCAGGATTGTGCTTGAAAGGGGAAGAAGGGTCTTTATTCCCCAGATATGATATGGTTCTCTATGGTGTATCTACACCAACTGTTATTTTGGGGGCCCTGGCATACTCGCTCTTGACTTGGCTCAAAAAACCATACCCAACATCAATGACCCTGGGAAAAGGGAAGTCACTTACAAACTCAGTAGCTGCAGAATGGCAGTGGAGTGAATGTTTGGTAGCCTGAAATCTCATTGGCACTGCCTACATACCTGTCTGAATGCCAATGTGGCAAACCGTCATGTACTATGCACTCCATAAAGTTTGTGAGGGTAAAGGGGAGTGCTTCCATCCCCAGTGGGTTCAAGACAAGCCTAGCTTACCAACTCTCGACAGACAGACAAATTGCACCCAGATGCACACTGGTCCTGGTTCCCGGAAGACAAGGGAAATCAGGGATGCCATTTGTACACATCTTGGCACAGGAGAGAGGCAGAGGACACATTCTTTGTCAGTGGCGTTAACTGCACTTAGCGGCTGTTATGGAGCACTAATCCTTACTAAGGTTGAAACTGGTCAAAGTGTTGAGGGAGAAGGTGGGGCCATTTAATCACAGAGTAGTGGCAGATACTGTCTTTGCCTGTATTGTTACTGGAATTGTTGTTTTGATTTTCTGTGAATTAAGCCTTAAGGACACTTATCTATCCCTCTTCTGTGCTGTAGGGTTCTGCTGCATTGAAAACGAGTCGTGATTTCTGTAAGCACATAACACCAACTGGACTTTCCCCTCCCTCCTGTGTATCCTTGCGACCTTGGATGTTTCTGAACTGGAGGTGGCAGCAGGATGGTAGATGTATGGGTCAGACAGAAAAGTGTTTGTGGTATGGTGGTACCAAACAGTCACACTGTTCCATTTCATGTGCTGTGCACTGTGGGGCCCAGTCCCAAACCTGAAAACATCTTCCATCCTTCATACTTAGGAAGGAGGGTGCACACACAAATCAAGGCAACTATAATGTTTGTTAGAATTACTCTATGGAAAATGGAATTAAAATATTTTTAAAAGATATGTCAACAAACAAGATTTAAAGCATTATAGGAATGAATCCCTGAACACCTGCCAAATGCTAGCATCTTTGCACCCATCTCCTCCTCCTCCCCTGACAAGGGGGGAATGATGGGGGGAAATTCTCTTGGGGACAACTGGGAATGTCTCCTGAGTGGGGCTTGGGTGTGATCACTTGGTGGGGTTCAGGGGTTCCCACATGCTCATCGTTCCCTTTCTGCACACACAGGGGAGCGTCTTCCCTGCAAGGAGTTTTGGGTGTTGCTGGAGGGTGTGGACCTGGGAGTCCTGCAAGCTCCATGATCTCCTTCCATTAACTTGGGTGGGGTTCTAGAACGTGGGTCCTCCAGCTCAGCAGCACCCTGGGTGGCAGCTGGAGGAGGATGCAGTGGTGGAGGTGGTGTTTAATTGACAGGTGGCGTGGCCATGGTAGCAAGCACACCTGAAACTCATTTGGCCAGCAGTTCTCTGAGTCTTTCCATTAGGGAATGCTCTCATAGCCTATCATGTGCCTCCTGCTCCATGACCCAGTTCATCTAAGTATCTTCCTGCTGAAAAGCCCGCTCCTCCTGTGCCCTGAGGACTTCAAACTGCTCCTGGTTTCTGCTGTCCATCCCCATGTGCGGTTCTTCCAGTGTCTTCTTCTGTCTGCCTCTGCTGTCTCTGAGGTGCTGCTCCTGCCCTCCTGATGGAACGGTTTATTTCTCAGGAGCTAAAGGAACTGCCAATTCAAAGACAAGGGTTAGCATTATATTTTTTTTCCTTTGGTAGAAGCTGAGAAATGCCCTTGCATAACTTTGCTGCAGAAGGCCACAAGTTTCAGCATTCCAGGAATACGACTGTTAGACTATCCTTGGTTCTCAGACCATTTTTACAGCCCATGAGGATGGAGCAGAGGCTAATAATGGTAAGAAAAAGTTCTAGGGTTTTAAACATTTTAAAATATTCATAGTGGCTCATGGGGAGGGAGGAGCAGTTCCTTCCAGAGGCTGTGTTACCAGTTTGTAATTTCTTTTTTAAAGGCTGGCCAATGTTTGGAGAACATAGTGGCTTTCAAGCCACCAGAGTGGAAAAGAGAGGTGGCTTTCCAGTCCCGTGGAGGAGATCCAGCAGTCCATGCCAGAGAAATGTTTCTGGTAATGGTCATGCTTCTACATATTGCTGAATGGAGGGTTTTGGTCAGTTATGAAGGTGGACCAAGAAGATGTGCACTGCTGTTGAATCTCAAGACCCAGTTAGAGTTTCTGCTACACCAGAAATTTGGTAAAATGTGCTTACAGGACTGTAAGTCAATTTCCAGTCAAATTGCCCATCTACTCAGCTAGCATATGGAGTTTCCATGCAAAGGAAGATGCAAACCACAAACACTGGACCCTCCTCACCTGGCATCACCAGAAAATTCTGCCCCCGTGCCTGCCTATCAGTGGTGAAATGGACAGAGAAAGAAAGGGACACAGCAAAATTTTATTTGGTTCTCAGAGATTTCAGATCAGCAGCATGAGCCCATCACCTCTCCACTGAAAAGGGACACCTCACTGTGTTTTTCCAGCGGCTAGACTGGATCCTTCTCCTATCTCTACTTCTCCTTGTTTGTGCAGCATGGCTTGGTGTGGGGAGAAGCCAGATAACAGGGACAATAAAAATTTAGTAAATTTTCAAGGGAGAAAGGATTGCTGTGACTAACTTTTTCCTCAGACAACCAAAGTGTTCTACATCTGTTCCCCACCCCTCTACCTCAACCCCCTCCTCCCGTTTCATGTCCCTCCACTTCAGTCCCCGTCTTCATTACATGACCCTCCACCCTGTCTCATCCCATTCCACATGGCTCCTGTTTGTAAGGGGACAGTAAGATCAGAGGAGTGGGAGAAGCATTGAAACTGTGTAATCTTCCAAGGGACAAAAGACAGCTGTTACAAACTTTAGACAATTATACGTTTTCTACAATTGTCCCATCCCCAACTGGCACCTTTCTAACCCACCTGTCCCATCCCTTCCCCCAGTCTGCATGGCCCCAAGACCATCACTGCCTGACTGCTGGCTGAGAAATGTACAGACACAGGGGCACGACTTTTAGTTAATAATCTGTTTTTAAGACATAGTTTTAGCGAAGTGCATAACAGTGGTTCATCAGAAGTCAAACAAATAATTGATTTGTAGCTGTGTCTTCCTTGGGGACTGTTTTGGTGTGGAGCAGAGTTGGGGCTGGGTTTAAAAGTAGGAATATAGCACCCGAGCAAGAGGGGATAGTGGTGGGGAGGGCAGCAGTTCATTGTAACTTACCAGCCTTGGATTCTGGTTCCTGCCATGGCTCAGGCTCCTCCTTGGGTTCATCAGTGTCAGGGGAGCTGGCAGTCTTGTTCAATGGTTAGAACCAGGCTGTGAGCACCAGGAATTGGCACAACAGGCCAAGGGTTAGAGCCGAGGTCAGAAACCGGAAACCAGAGCAATGGGTCAGAGCCTGAGTCAGGAGTTGTGAACTGAGCCAAGGGTCTGAGCTGGTGTCAGGAGACACTAACCAGAGCCAAGGCCAGGATCCAGAAAGGGAAATAAGGGCTGGAATCGGACAGGAGTAAATCTGGGGCAAGACTGGAGAATGGCTGGAACAAGACAGGAACAAAGCAGGAGAGAGTCAGGAATAGAACTGGAAGAAAAAGCATTGACCAGCTGGTAACTGGCTGTTGCTGCTGAACTCAAAAGCAGGCCTGCTGGCGTCCTTCAGCCAATCAGGAGGTTCAACCAATCAAGCAATCCTACTACAACTCAGCTGAGCTCATTGATTAGCCTGGAAACTGGCCTAGTTAGTACTCAGGTTCAGCTGAAGGTGCTCAATCCTGACAGTCGAGGGGGCTTCCTCAACTGGCTTCTCCAGATAGAGGTGTAAATCAGATGCTCCTTGTCCTCTGAGTCTTTCAGGGCATCCTTGGTAGTTCATGCTGGCTTCTTGTCCTTGTCCCCATCAGCATCCCGGCAGACAGTGAGGCTGACAATGTGGAGCAGGGACTGGTGAACCTGGTTAGTGTTAGGTCAAGCTCTTTGTAAAAGGCGCATGTACACTGAGCCCTCCCGGACTGACTGTTGGAGTCTTCTGCCTTCCTGGACAGGAGCCTCATGTGCTTGATGTGTGTCATGGCTCTGGGTCAGAGTCGGCTCAGTGCCTGCCTGTTCCAGCCTGTCAAATTCCCCTGCACAGGTGAATGATTCTGCCACTCCAGGTGAAGTTGTGGAGGATGGTGTACTCTGACCACACGTTAATAAGCACCAAGGTGTGGTCAGCGAGCCAGGGGGCTGCTTTCAGAGCAGGAGCCATGTTCACCTGCTTGGTCTATAGAGAGTGCAGCAGAAAGCTGGTCTGATGTGGTCAGTGCAGCTCACTACTACAGGTGAAAACGGAAGGATGGGGACCTTTTTAGATTAGATAAGGGACCAGCAGAAAAGTGTTCAGTGTATTGTGGGAATGGGGGTGAAGGACTATTGAAACTTGAGACCTGGTACATGCTCCTTACATTTGGTCATACTGTATGCTGGCATGGGTACAGGGCTGAGAGACAGCCTCAATTGTGCATTTATCCACACCTCTCAGGGGTACTAGTTTACTCACCTTCCACTAACCTTCACACATGTGATTCTGGGATTTAGGTATGGGTTATGGTACAATCGGAATATGAACATATGTACAGTTGCTAATGCAGATGTACCTGGAAACAAACTCTAGGTAGTCTGCCCCTGAATCTTTGGGTTCCAGCTACATATGAAGCCCCATAAATCTGGGAGTTAATCTAAGTTGATAAAGAAAGCTAATCTAAACTATTGAAGTGGAGATCGAAAGAGTCAAGTTCATAGCTTTTTTTCCTCAGAACAGCTATAGATTTTAAAAGGTTGATGTTTGTAATTTGAAAGCATTGTCAATGTGTGGATATTTTTTTAAATTCCTCTGCATTACCCTGTGTTTGCTTCTTTTTGAACTAGAAAGTGGCTAGAGAGTCAGTGATTTAGCCATCAAGCTGTAGGCCTGGAGAGTGAACTTCTAATTCCAGTAAAGTGGAACCTCAGAGTGATTTAAGCAACTCACAGGGCAGTTCCTTGGAATAATGACCAGGTGGAAGGTGTGATGGCCCTAACCAGGACATCAGGGTATTAAACCCAGCTGACCATTAATCCACAGAAAAAGCTCTGTGCTGTGGTCATTATTACTGTGAGAGGAAAATGGAAAATCCTTCTTCACTGCTCACAAAAGAAAATATAGGTTATGGATATATTTCTTTGGGTGATGCAGTTTCTGTTGGCGTACTCAGGACTCTTCTTGAGAATGAATGACCTGTATATTAATCATTTAGATTGGCTGAATCATTTCTCAATATTCCATTCATTTTATAATTATATGCTTATTTAAAAAAAGCATTTCTGACATTACAGATTTTTTAAAAAACACATTATTTACATTTTAAATGCACTAATTTCTTTTCAGAATGAAAATAGTTAATATGTAATTTGCTGATTTGTGGCCTCTTTCATCTGAACATCTTAAAGCACTCTGCAGACTTTTACGAATGGGTAAACTGAGGCAGATAAAGGGGGAGCTACATTCTCAAGGTCACACAACAGGTTGCTGACAGAGGTGGAAAGAGAGACCCTAGCATCTTGACTATCGGTCCCCTGCTCTAATCTTTAAACTATGCTTTGTGGCCTATTATACTGGATGAGAGGCTCTATTTATCCTAATAGATTATTAATGTTCTGACAATCTAATGGTTTGTTTGGCCTGACATCCCTTTAGGGCTTTATAATTAAGAAAATATGTATTAACATTAATGGTGAAAAATACCTTTTAATCAAATATACAGTAAACCCAGGTTAACAAATGTCTGCTTTTCTGTCCCTGAAGCCTTGTGATGAAAAGAGCTGTCATAATGGGTATTGAATCACGGAGCTGATTGCACATGAATGATATTTATTTACTCTTCTAAACCAAATCTCATGAAAACTTTGAGACCCCTACATCTTCACTGAATCATCAAGGGTAGAGAAGAACCTATGTTTTTTAAAAGATATTTTTTTGAAAGCCCCAAACACGTAGAGCTTGATTCTCATTTACATTAAGATCCCTTTACATTGCCAGAGCATTGTAAATTGGACCTTAAATGTACATGGATTCAGTCAGATCGGTGTAAAGCAGCTTTAAGTGTCAATGAGAATCATGCCCTTAATTTCCTTCTTTCATTGACAGCCATTGACATGTAACCTGTTATTTTTATTCAACAGGGAAACAAAAGAAATGTGGGCTATTCTGATAATGTTTCAAGCTTCTCATGCCATACTTGCCACTGACTAAAAGGCTGGTTTGGTACAATCTGTGCTATATGGGGTGATCATGGCAACATGAATAATCAAGTGAGATTAGCCAACTGCATCTAGCTCTAATTGTCCTATTATCGACTACAGGGAAAAGCATCCTTTGGTTTAAACTACTTTCACAGCCTTCCACCACAGCCTCTGCAAACCCATCACCAGAACACCTTCTGAAATCCCGTTTCTTTTGTTTAATAAAGGAATGCTCATTATCCATTTTTGTTTATATGTTCTCTAAATATTCTACACCTGACACTTTGCTATTTCTGTCATCCTGCAGCATTTTGTGCTTAGTTCATTATGAAAATCACATGAAAATTATAAAGGCTTCATGGGCAAATCTGAACACATGACATACATGCATTCACACAAGCATTTATAGGATGCATCATTCCCTCCAGGATCCCAGAAACAGGGATTGAAATCTCCCTAACAGCATTACTTCCTGAAAGTGTTCATTTTCTAATCTATAACTAGTATACTGGTTAAGGAAGGGAGAGAGTCTGACCTTGCTTACATCAGTGTAAATCAGAAATAATTCTGCTCAGATCAGTGCAGTTACTCCAGATATGCACTGGTGTAACTGAGATCAGAATCCATCTCAAGAACTTTACATAGTCACCATTAGATTTGGAAAAGGGAACCTCTGTCTGTCTAAATTTCTCCAATATGATCAGTCTATTTCTAGGCATACACACATTAACTGTGTATTTTAAAACTTTGTTTGGTTGAACCTGTCATGCTAGGCTAAAATTGTGTGACCTAACTTGTAGTAGTTTTTGCAGTGAAGGTATCTTTTACTGTTGAGTATATTTTACTGTGCTGTTATAGATCTTTTCACTCAACCAGCTGTCTAACATGTTGAATAGTCTTTCATCTTGTCAAACACTTCCATTCCCCTTTCTACAGCTTTCTCAGCCAACATGTACACACCTAATCAATCTAATGCCACTGTCTCCAGACTCAAAAACCAAAAAGCACTGCCCAAAAGTACTTTCTTAAAGAGACAGTCATCCTTTCCCACCAAACTCATTGTCAAGAGGACGGATACATTAAGTGAAAAGAGACTCCTCTAAAATTTTTATTGTAGGTCCAGCCTGAGAGCTGTAGTTCAATGACTGAAGCAGCTGTTTAATAAAGGCTGTGTGGGGGTTCCCTTCACAGAGATCATATATGTGTTGTTTATATTTAATAACTATCCTATTCATATAGTTCATTTTAAATCTCCTTATATTTGTCTATATCTATATATAGATATAGATATATTTGCCCATTTTTTGGCAAATAGGATTAATCTGTCTCAATCTGTTCAATTCTATTTTTCTTTTTTTCCTATCCCCAGTAAACAGAAACTCCATTAGTAGATTGATATTTACATCGCATGAGAGACAAATGAAGCAAACCCATCGAGCTGCATTTAGTCAGCACCTGCACTGTAATGTATATCTCACCAGTGGCCGAGCCCTTGTATGGAGTAGTAATTAAGACCTTCTTTATTTTTATTGTAAATACATTAGATATATTACCTAAGGGGATCATATTAAGTGGATCATATGAAGGGGTGAGATTACTCCTGCCTTAACACTAGTTCTGAAATCAGTTAATCAGAAATGGGGTTGGTTTGAAGGTGCCTCATTCCTCCTCTCCCCCTCCCTCCCCCCATTGCTGTGATTCTGTGGTAGTGAATTTTTCAATTGCACTTTTGTTTCTCCATATGTGCTTTCTATTTAAAAAACAAACAGTTTTATGGCCAGCAGATATACACGTAATATAGCACTCTGAACAAACAGGTAGAGGTGGCTCGTGTTTTCAGCCTGTTTTTGAATTACTTCGGATGGAGGGAGGTAAAGACATTTCAACCTTTAAGCTCCTTTGACATTCACAAAGTGCTAAAAGTCAGCTGGGGTCTCAGCTCTGACAAATTTGCATCTCTTTGAATATGACGCTTGAAAAGCCAAGCCGCTAGATTAAATTTTGCCATGGAGAAAATGAGAAAGGCTTCCATCTCCCAGGTCTACTGGGAGGATCTTTATGGTTGATTTACTTTTTTTAAATAAATGTTTCTTTATGTGTTTCCTCTAGTTTGTGTCCAGCCTTCCTCTATCATGTACGCTGTAACTTCTGCCAGTTATATCAGCCCATAGTAAGTCAACCTGGGCAGAGTACAAGGTGAAAGAATATTTCAATCTAAACTGCATATCCCTTCTGTGTTTTCTGATTAAAATTTGCAAGTAAACCTTGGAATAAACTGTACCTGACATGACTTCTAAAATAATTTAGACAGTTTGTAAACGCGGGGCTAAACATACAAACCGTTCCCATTCCATTAGCATGAACAAGGGATACTCACGTGCATAAGGGTTCTAAGACTGGGCCCTGCAATGTGGTTGTAGCCCTAATGCAGATGACAGGGAACAGAACCAGCCATATAAATCATCTAATGATTAGATTGCCTCCATAAAATAATAAACCTGTTACCCACTGCACAAATCCTACTGCAGCATGAATTATTTCATCAGATTCTACGCTATAGGCCACATGCTGCTCTTAGTTATACGGATTAAGTCCAGAATGTTACCACTGAATTCTGTGGAGTTACACCATGGAAACGGAGAGCAGGATTTGGCCTTATATATGTACTGGGGTCATTTCAGTTAATGACAGATAGATGGGTATGTAGAGAGGCAATTGCTTCAAAGTCTATAAATGTTTCTTGTGCAGATCAAGTATCTGTCTGATTTCTATTTATGGTGAAATCTGAATTGTGATACTTTATAAAAATCTCCTCAAATTTCTTGTAGATTTTGATAGGAACACATTTTCATTTGAATTGAAGAGATTCCAGCCTCATGCTACGCTGCTGTTAAATGATGATAAACCTCTAAAATACACTGAGTTTTAAAACAAAACCTAACACCACTCTCTTCGAACGGTAGCTACTATGACTGGATGGAACAGCCCCATTCCTTCATGAATTATGAAAGAGAATGATCCTTTTTCTTGAGCAGGGAGCTGAATTCCTCAATGCCTTACTTTACTCTCTCTTTGTTTCTCCAGTGTTTGTGAAACGTGTATATAATGGAGTTCATACTCAGTGTCAGTAGGAGATATTGTGCGTGAAGGGTTTTTTCCCCCTACACAAAATTTGTGTGCAAGCTCTGTGAGCAGCATAACTTATGAACAATCAAATATCGCTCGTTTTTTCTTGCTGGGTTCTTATAATTTTCTGGCAGATCACATTACATTAGCGTGTGATGTAATCTGCAGTTAGGACTTAGTGATGCATCCTGCATGTTTTAACTCAGTCTCCTGGGTTCCGATTCAGTCCAACGTGTGTCTCTAGAAATAACTCAAGAAAGTGGATTGATTGCTGAGCAAAGGAAGAACAGCACCGGCTTTGACCAATCCTTTTAAAAAAAACAATTAAGCAATAATTAATCCGAACAATTAGATTTGGAAACTATTCCACACAGGCACAAAAATCATAGGCCAAGATGCTCAGAAATGGGTTCCTGCGCCCATTTGTATGTACCTAAAGGAAGTGGCCCGATTTTCAAAAATGCTGAGCTCCCAACGACTCCCAGTGATCTTGGAGGGAAGTGCTGGGTGCTCAGCACTTTAAAAAAAAAATGTCAGGGCACTTCTTTAGGTGCTTAAATATGGGCTTGGGAGTCTAACTTGAGGAACCCATTTCTGAGATGGGTTTCACTAGATTTACTGTGATATTAGGGTCCTGTCCAGAACAATTTCCCTCTGCAGATGCTAGGGCTCCTGGGCTATGCAGATATGGAGGTTGCTCCCTGTTCAGAGGAGGAATTGTCCTCTTTCCAGCAGCTACAGGATACCATATTATTTTTAGGTTTCAGAGTAGCAGCCGTGTTAGTCTGTATCCGCAAAAAGAAAAGGAGGACTTGTGGCACCTTAAAGACTAGCAAATGTATTTGAGCATAAGCTTTTGTGAGCTACAGCTCACTTCATCGGATGTATGCAGTGGAAAATACAGTGGGGAGATTTATATACACAGAGAACATGAAACAATGGGTGTTACCATACACACTGTAACAAGAGTGACCAGGTAAGGTGAGCTATTACCAGCAGGAGGGGGGGAGGGAAACCTTTTGTAGTGATAATCAAGGTGGGCCATTTCCAGCAGTTGGCAAGTTTATACTCCTCATTTACTCACCAAAAATTCTCACACCCTCCCTCCCACACTACTTTTGATAATTGCACACTCCTTGCTTCAGAGTAGCAGCCATGTTAGTCTGTATCCACAAAAAGAAAAGGAGGACTTGTGGCACCTTAGAGACTAGGCCTGCACCTTGGTGTCATCTTAGATTCCTCTCTTACGTTCTCTTCTCCCTCTAGGTTGTTGCTAAATCGTCGTCATTTACATCTCTGAAAATCCATCCTTTCATCTCCATTCCCACCATTGAAGCCCTTGTCTAGATCTTGGTTATCTTTTGTTTATCACTGCCATCTGCTCTCTGGGCTCCTGGATTCCAGGACATGGACTATATTGGGAACTGCCAGTTGCAGAATCACTGCAAGAGGTGAAGAGCTTCATTTACATACAGCTGTGCATCTCCACAGAGCAGGCGGATTTATCTTGCATGACAAACCCCCTTTCTCCAGGATAGATCTATTTATCACAAGACTATCACTGAAAACACCATTCAGAGGCTGTACGCTCCAGAAAGCCACTGATACTTCCTGCTGAATTAACCTTCAGTCACTCAACTTATTACAAGTTCACACAGCAAGGAATGGAAGCATTCTTTGGACAATGTAAAATGCAGGTTATCTGAGACTCCTGGCTGGAGTAACAATTAGCCACATAATTCTAACATTGTCTTCTTCATTTGTGGCCTAGCCTAGAGAGACAAAGATGAGCGAGATACTATTTTTTATTGGACCAGCTTCTGTTGGTGAGAGAGACAAGCTTTCGAGCTTACACAGATGGTATACAGTGGAGTTTTTAGGCCAACTCCCTTACAAATTAATCATTACTAATAAGCACTGGTGATAGCCATTTTATTATTGAAATGAGAGATTTATTGCTTGCATTGATTATAAGTAACAGTGCACAATGCTCCCTGTTTTCAACAACAGTGTTGCAAAGTGAGTGTAGTGTGCCTGAATGAGTGTGACCTGCATATGGATTTAACTGTGGTAGAAAATAGGTCATTTCCAATACTCAGCACTCATATTTTGCTCACACATTAGACATATTAAGAGGCATGGATTGAGGTAGGATCTTTGGATTTGGGCCTGACACAATAGTTGTTGGTACTTATATATCACTTTTCCTTGGTAGATCTCAGAGCACTTTGCAAAAGAAGGTAGTTGCATCCAAAGCTTTTTTGGGGGTCACTTAAGGTTACCATAATTTATACCAGGGGTTGAAATGGCTCCAGAGGGCCAAGTGTCTGGGGGAGTACAGAATGCCCCTCTTCTTGGCATGAAGGGGTTTTTTCCCCCTACACAAAATTTGGCATCCTGAACTGGGCAGAATTCAGTCAGACCTCTGGATCAGGCTGTTGTCATGTATTTGCTCAGTATAACTGTGTTATTGAACAGCAGCACTTAAATATACCCTTAGCTTTGTCTTTAATAAATACTACCTATTTCTATTTGAACGTTTGGCGGGAGATTTTTATTATCAAATACATAAGTCTGATCCAATTCTTCTAAAACCTTAGGCATAATTTTATTAAGGTGTGGACATACTGTTCCCTCTGAATTTGATTCCCAGTGAGCTGAGGCCCTATTATCTTTTGAGTACAGCTAAAGAAGAATGAAAAAACTCCAATAAAAATAATGTTGCGCTTACAATCACACACAGGGATAAAAAATATGACAATGTACCATTTCTCTATTGTACTTTGTTTTGGGGATGCTGGCTGGTTGACTTCACATAAAATTAATGGAGCTGATTAACAGGCCCAAAGTTCTACCTCTCAGTAAAACATAGTATGCCACTTCTTTAGATCTTCATATCCTTCCATTACTTTAAAAGGGAAAGTTCACTGCAAACATTTTTTAAATCCAAAAATATTCTTCCAGTGCAGAGCCTCAAACAGAAGAGATAACTGAGAACAGATCCCCTCTTGAGATCATGTGGTGGCATGTGTACATGTAGCTAAGAGCTGGTCCTGCTGCTGATGGTATTGCATTTGTGTCAACACATTATTTTTTAGGGTTGAGGGTGTGTTTGGGGATCTCACTGCTTTTGGGGGTAGAGATGGCCATGAAAACTAAAGTTCTTTTGTTTTGGGATGTCAGATCAGAGGAATTTCATTGGATCCCTTGCTGTTTGGACAGAGGTTGGCAGATGGAAACCAGAGCCCTGGAATTTTGAGGAGATGGGGCTGGAATCCCTGAGGTTTGGGACATGGGCTATGCCTCTTGATATCTTTTTGGAAAGAATTGGAGCCCCTGGATTTTTGAGGAGTTATGATGCATTCTGTCAGTCTTGGGTGATAGAGGAGATCAGGGGCCTTGTATTTCTGAGAGTCAGAAATTGGAGTTGAGCATCTAATGGTTCTTGGAGGAGGGGGCTGTACTAGAAGAAGAAGAAACAAGAGCCTTGCTTTTTCAGGGAGCAGCATATGTTCCAGCTTCTGGAACATTGGAAATGGGCATAGAATTGGGCCTGACAGAATGTGTGGTTGAAAGTACTTAAAGGATAATAAATAAGAGGTTCCAAATAGAAGTTTCAAAGAAATGTCACAAACTTCCACCTCAGCATTCAGGACCAGCGGCAAAATGGTTCAAATCCTGCCAAACAATGTCAGATCAGACTCTTTGGGATGGCAGCCAATCTCTGTCCCCCATACACATCTTCCAAGACTGAGCCTAAATCCACAAGTTGCTTATTCAATATTGTCAGCTCCGAACATTCAAAAATCATTGTTCAGGTTCCAAAAAAATCATGAGTTTGGCTTGAATATTATGGGATTTTATTTTAAAAAAATACATTTTGGGTTACTTTTATTTGCCTTCCGGCTTTCAAGCCTTTCAGATACACTGGGCTCACATTTTCATGCTCTTCTCTGCAAACATGAAGACTAGAACTTTCTTTTCTTTTCTTTTCTTTTTCTTTTCATGAGAGTGGAGATTCTTATGTATTCCATCACATGACTCCAGGAGCAAGGAGCTTTAAGAAAAACCAGTTATTGTGAGACAGCTGCAAGGTCTGAAGGGCACTCTATGAAATATAGAGCATGTACCCTTCCCAGCCCATTTCACTAAGCCACAGCTTCACAATATGAGTAAAAAATAATCAAATCATAAGCAAATTAAAAATAAATACCTCCAACTTATTTCCTCCTCTGAACTTTCAAGTGCGTGTTATATAAACTGTAAGATCTTCAGGGTAGGGACTGCCTGTATATTTGACTTGTACTGCGAACATGGTCAACACATAGATAAAGAACATATAAAAAGATACACATAAGCACCTTTATGCCTACGCATTTATAGATGTACACACACACACACACCTATAGGTGCACATATACAGTACAGAGTCACACATACATAAACATATTAGCATAACTATACAATATTAATACACACATGCCAAATGATGAAGCATCAAGTTATGTAAACTGATTTTTAAAAGTTTTTAAAAAGCTGCCGAAACCCTTAAATTAACTCTTTCCAAATAATAATGTTACTATTAACACTGCACGGTTAAATCCAAATGGACAAGTTTATGTTCCCTTTTG
Source organism: Chelonia mydas (assembly GCF_015237465.2). Taxonomy (NCBI): domain Eukaryota; kingdom Metazoa; phylum Chordata; order Testudines; family Cheloniidae; genus Chelonia; species Chelonia mydas. The sequence continues at coordinate 107,518,229 of NC_051246.2, forward strand.
CACATCATCTCCTCTCTCTCTCTTTCTCTCTCTCTTTACCTTCCCAACGGCACTGTTTTATTTCAGAAGAAAACTTATGAAAATTGTTGAAACATACACTACAAAGCATTTTCTTTCTCCCCCCCCCTTTTTATTTCAGCAGATAGCCCCCAAAAAAGGCAGAGATGTCAAAGGCTTCGAGTCCCCCCTTTGACATTCATGCAGTGCTGAGAGTCAGCCGGGGTCTCAGCTCTGACAAATTTGCATCTCTTTGAATGTGACGCTTGAAAAAAGCCGGCGCTGCTAGATTAAATTTTTTTTTTCCGTCGAGAAAATGAGAAAAGCCTCTATCTCTCCGCCGAGTCTACTGGGAAGATCTTTATTCTGATTCTTGTTAGAATTGTTTATCACCCTGACAGACCAGACTCGGACGAGATAAAGGCGCTGCTCCATCACGGGGCCTGACAGTGGTAGGACATGCAGAGAAATGAAAGGAGCAGGGGAAAATATTATTAATAGATGCCGACTTGATTTGCCTCTATGGCACGTCAAGGAAGGAAGGGAGGGGGGAGCCATGGCTTGATTGCAAGCCTATGAAGTTCTGTCCAAAAAAGAAGCTATTTTTCATTAAGTGATAGAAGGGCTTTTTTCATGTTCTTTCCTGAGGAGCTGATAACTTATGCAGTTTATTCTAACCCTGCTGATTTCTGTCAGGGAAAGAAAACTCCTGAAAGATGGCTCTAGCTCGTCCTTTTCAAAGAAGGAGGCTTCCTTGTCAGAAACGGTAGCAAAGCATTAAAGTCCTGGCCTTGACTCCTACAAGGTCCCTTGGTTCCGAATGGGTGTGTGTGGAGTTCTTAGTGTGTGTCCGGTATGGTACTCCTGCAAAAAAAAAAAAAATATATATATATATATAGTGACAGGGTCAGGCCATATGGCTACAGGAGAGTGATAGAAGGCAGATATATTAGCCCCAGGTTAAGTAGGTCCCTTTTCCCTGGGTACGGTAACAGGGAAGGTTCCAGAACAATCAGGAACTTTCTGGAAACAATTAAGACAGACAGGCTGATTAGAACACCTGCAGCCAATCAAGAAGCTGCTAGAATCAATTAAGGCAGGCTAATCAGGTCTCCTGGGTTTGAAAAGGAGCTCACTTCAGTTTGTGGTGTGCGTGCGAGGAGCTGAGAGTGAGAAGGTGTACTACTGGAAGACTGGGAAGTACAAGCATTATCGGACATCAGGAGGAAGGTCCTGTGTTGAGCATAAAGAAGGTGTTGGGAGGAGGCCATGGGGAAGTAGCCCAGGGAGTTGTAGCTGTCACGCAGCTGTTACAGGAGCCACTGTAGACAGCTGCAATCCACAGGGCCCTGGGCTGGAACACATAGTAGAGGGCGGGCTTGGGTTCCCTCCACCCCCACAACTCCCTCCTTGATACCAGAGGAGTTGAACTGGACTGTGGGTTCCACCAGAGGGGAAGGTCTCTGGCCTGTTCCTCGATCCACTAGGTGGATCAGCAGAGACTGCGGGGATTGTTCTTCTTCCTTTCCCCATGCTGGCCAGTGATGAGGCTAACTGAGTGAACGGCAGATTTGAGCCACGAAAGTGGCCAAACTGAGGGCTGCCGTGAACCTCTGAGGTGAGAAAATCCGCCAATAAGCGCAGGACCCACCAAGGCAGAGGAAGAACTTTGTCATAATATATATGTGTGTGTGTATATATATATATATATATATGTATACACACACCCACACTGGGGGTGTATGTATGTATAAACACACACAGAGTTTATTTTTGATATATAATTACTCTACAACTGGTAAAGGTTTTTCCTTTGTGAATGTTTTCTCGTTCATATTGTGTAGCTGAATCTGGAAATGGGAAGCTTGGTACAACCATATTAAAACTGAATACAAAGCAAAGAGAAAAACAAATTAGCTACATTTATGCAACATTAAGGTCATCACAGTTAAAAATTACAAGCTGTCAGGAAATGCAAAAGTTAGGGATTCTAACAACCATGTTAACTCCCCTGCGTCGCACATCCTGTAGTTTTGTGGCATGGATGGTCTAGCATGAACAGTAATATATTAAGCTATTCATTTAACAAGGAAAATAGGAGTCAGAAATACTATGTGTACGCAATGCCATCAAGTAACTGTTGCTCTTGGATTCTTAAATTTTGCATTTTTGACAATTTGAGGTATTAACTGGACAATCACAATGTTGCATTAATGTCATTTATTTGCATTTGATTTTCTTTGTTCTTCTCTAAACAGGAGATAGAGAAAGAATCGCCTGTATGCAATCATCTTCAGATTTAATTGTTCCCAAATAAGCCTTGAACTTCTATGTTTCATTAAATACTGGAGAAACACCTGCCCCTACTAAAAGCAGTAGGTCTATTTCCCTGCACCTGCCTCATAGCTCTGCCCTTCAAGTTCTTGAGTGTCTCTTGAGAAGTACCAAGTGCCCTTTAACACCCAGTGTCTTCAATAGGAGTTGAGGTGCTCCACACCTCACAGGATTCACCTCACAGCATTGGACCCTAAAAGGAAGGGAGCAACGTTTACTGAAGGCCTGATGAAAAGCCTGGAAAGTAACAGAGGCTCCTTTCATCTCCTCAGACAAATCCGTCTTGAAGACTCACTCTTTCTATAAGGCCCATGAGTGCTAACCCACATTACCTCCCATGTCCTCCCCACTCCAGTGTCATATGCAGGGAAGCAATATGGGAGAAAGGGGAGAATTATAAAAAAAAAAAAAAAAAGAAGCTGCAGAATCATGACCCCAAAATGAGTTACCACACTCATAACCTTCATGTTCCCTTTTCCCTACAGACATTTGTTTCTCTCACTTGTTTAGATTTAGATTTTAAGCTCCATGGAGGAAGGTTTGCGTATTTTGTTTATTTTGCAAAGTGATTAGAATGCCTTAGTATCTATCTATTTAGCTACAGTATATATGGCCCACATCTTTGTAGTATCTGAGCCAGATCTGGGAGTGTTGGTTTCTGAGGTCAGGTGAGATCATTGCATTCAGTTCTGCTATGGTTTTAAACCTGCAAGGTGCTGAGCACTTTAGCTCCACTGCTAAGCACTTAAGTGTATTCTTAACTGTAAGCATGTGAGGCTTAAAAGTAAATGAACAGGATTACTCATGTGTTTGAAGTTAAGCACATGTTTAAGTGCTTTGCAGAACTGGGTCCCAAATCCTCAATACTTTGCAAAAATGAGACCTACCTAATAGTAATTGAGATAAAGGGGAGCTTGATTACCTGACCCAAGGACATAGAGGGAGGCCCTATCCTTCCTTGAAGACATTTAATGGTGAGTGGACAGCTCTCTGGAGCTAAGAAGGAGCAGTAGTAATTGGGTGGGGGTCCTAGAGGAGGTGTTCTGGAGGGCATGGACAGATTGTGAAAACTTCTCAGCCAAAGTCTTTTTTCAATTTTGTCAACCTAGGATGAGGTGTGCAACCTCCCTAAAATATTGAACCCTGGTGACTCGGGGCAGCTTCAGTCCTATACAAACATTTTGCATAACCCTAATATTGGTCCTGTATGATTAGCAAATATTCAGGAATATAGATAGATTTTTGCTGGAGAGCGCTAAGACAATAGCAGAAGCTGGACCTAATTGCATGGTGGCCCTTCTGGTACAGTACTATGGCCTGTTATATGGACTGCTCAATTTATTATTAGTAGTATTAGAGTAGCACACGGAGGCCTCAAAAAGAGAGCAGGACCACATTATGCTAGGTTCTGTAAAAACACATAGAAAGAAGACCTTGCCCTGAAGATCTTATGGTCTAAATAAACAAGACAGGCAAAGGGTAATTTGAAAAGAGGTATTAGGAAGAATAGTGAGAGGCCAATGTGGGTCCATTGAGAGCTCTTTAGTGACCTGAAAATCAAAACTAAAAGTAGAAACATGGACAAAGTGTAAAACTACAAAATGAGGAACAACGGGCTAGGTGATCATACTCCTGAAAAGGATCCGGGGGTTAGAGCGGGTCAGAAATTGAATATGAACCAACAACATGATAGGTTTCAGAGTAGAAGGCGTGTTAGTCTGTATTCGCAAAAAGAAAAGGAGTACTAGTGGCACCTTAGAGACTAACCAATTTATTTGAGCATAAGCTTTCATGAGCTACAGCTCACTTCATCGGATGCAACACGAAAGCTTATGCTCAAATAAATTGGTTAGTCTCTAAGGTGCCACTAGTACTCCTTTTCTTTCAACAACATGATGAGGTTGCAAAAAGAAAAAGAAAAAGGGCTGTTATCATCCTGGGGTGTATTAAAAGGAGTGTTGGTTGTAAGACATGAGGAGTAATTGTTCTGTTCTACTTGGCACTGCTGAGGCCTCAGCTGGAGTACTGTGTCCAGCTCTGGGTGACACACTTAAGAAAGATGTGGACAAATTGGAGGGAGTCCAGAGGACAGCAACAAAAATTATAAAAGGTTTAGAAAATCTCACCTATGAGGAAAGGGTCACATGGGAGTCTGTGGCAGAGCTGAGAATTTAACTGAGATCTAAATCCCACTCCAGTGCTTTAACCACAAGACAACTCTTCCTCAACAAGCTCATGATGGACTCAGATCTGCCCTACCAAAGGCACACTTACTGCATTCGGTTCGATTGTAGTAGGCATGCTAAACAATTTTTAAAGGGCAAATTTTTATGACTAAAGCTAATTTGCCAGAGTTCTGTGAGAAAACATTACAACACATGGGGGATTTTCTAGATTTTTTTTTAACTACATTTGTTTATATTGCTCCAGTGACAAAGCAGGTTATTGCTCATGGAGCTGTGAGAGGGGAGATTGAGTTATGCATCCTGAAGTTATTAACACGCATAGTTTTAGAAGGTGAATGTACGTGGCAGGTGCTTTCGTTATTCAGCCACAGTTTTGGCACATGCCAAAGTGTGAGTGAGCTTCATGCAGCAATTTAAACTATGAAAACCAGATGTGGGTTAGAATTTTGGTACGCATGGAGTCCAGGCCTCCATGAAAATATCTTTGTGTAATCAGGGCACACAAAGTCACTTTAAAAGGTGCACATGTGCCATGTTGGTACCTTAACAACTATGCCACACAAGCAAATGTTATAAAAAAGTTGTGATTTTTGCTGCATTCTTTTATGCGGCTCCAGATTCATCCAGAGTTGTGGATAATAATGCTCAATAAGTGTTGAACTTCAAACAATTTAGTTTGGTTCAGATACTTGTCCAAAATGTGGAGTCCTTATCTGAACTATCCAAATCTCTTGGGTATACAAAACTGAGTGGGATTTCTCATGAAAGGCGATCTCACAAAATTTTGGATAATATCTCCTTGTAGCTGGATTGAGAGTGAAAAATGTTTGTTTGATATTCAGTTCAAGTTCAGAGGGAAGGTTCCAGCAGGAGAACAAGGGATGGACTTTAAAGCCAATCAAAGAATCTTAGACTCAGAGTACTGGAAGAGACCTCAAGAGGTCATCTAGACCAGTCCCCTGCACTCATTGCAAGACTAAGTATTATCCAAACCATTCCTGACAGGTGTTTGCCTAACCTGAACTTAAAAATCTCCAATGATGGAGATTCCACAACCTCCCAAGGCAATTTATTCCAGTGCTTAGCCACCCTGACAGGAAGTTTTTCCTAATGTCCAACCTAAACCTCCCTTGCTGCAATTTAAGCCCTTTGCTTCTTGTCCTATCCTCAGAGGTTAAGAAGAACAATTTTTCTCCCTCCTCCTTGTAACAACCTTTTATGTACTTGAAAACTATTATCATGTCCCCTCTCAGTCTTCTCTTTTCTAGACTAAACAAACCTGATTTTTTCAATCTTCCCTCATAGGTCATTTTTTCTAGACCTTTAATCATTTTTGTCACTCTTCTCTGGACTCTCTCCAGTTTGTCCACATCTTTCCTGAAATGTGGTGCCCAGAACTGGACACAATACTCCAGATTAGGCCTCATCAACGTGGAGTAGACGGGAGGAATTACTTCTCGTGTCCTGCTGATACATCCAAAATAATATTCAGGTTTTTTTGCAACAGCGTTACACTGTTGACTTGTATTTAGCTTGTGGTCCACTATGATCCCCAGATCCCTTTCCGCAGTACTCCTTCCTAGGCAGTCATTTCCCATTTTTATGTGTGCAACTGACTGTTCCTTCCTAAATCATTGGCAAAATTTCCACCAAATTAATTGGGAGCCAGTTTGGGCCTTTAGTCTGCATACTATGCTTGTTTTTTACCCCTGAAAGTCAGAGACCCTGAAAAATGTTTGAAATGTGCCCATTGTATCTTGGCAGCTGACGTGCCTGAGTTTAAGTGAAGGAAAATGGTGAAAATCAGGTGATTTTTTTTTTTGCAGTTTTATGTAATCTCTGACTAGGCCATACTTAGAATTATGGTTTAAAGTTGTTGAGGTAGGAAATTAAGTCATAAAGCCAGTAAATCATTGTGTAATTATAGAAAATGTATGCACTGGTAGATCGTACAGAAGTGGTGCCACAAACATGCCCATGGGTGATAACATTTGGATTGCAAAAGCAGTTGAAGATTGATGATATTTGGGGTCTGCTATAAACAGAAGTTAAAATAAAGGGTAGGGGGGCAGGACAGTTCTCAGAAAATCTGCAAATAAATGGCAATTTTTGCAAATTTATTATTAGTGGTAATTACTCAGTGAAATATTTTGTCACTTTTTGTTTGCCCAGTGGCTATTTTTGAAATTTGCCATTGCCAAAATTCAACAGATATTGCTTAGTCATGATTGGTCACATAAGTCATATAGTTTCTCTTCCATGACTTCTTATAAGCCCCAATTCAGGAAAGCACTAAGATCCATCCATATTCAGGACAGTCCTTAAGCAAGTGCTTATGTATTGTCCTGAATCAGGACCTTCAGATGTCTAGTGAAAAAACTTGTGGGAAAACTAATTTTAAAAATTCACTTTCCATACGTATTCAGTTGTTTTCTACAAGCTTTTATGCTAAGAAAGCTAGATTGTATGAATGCTCACAACCAACAACAAACCCAAATACAAAACAGGAGTGAACCCAGCCAAAGTGGATTTGAGAAAAATTCAAATGAAAAATATTTCCCAATATTTATTCAGCTCTGCCTGCTAATTTGTCAATATTACATGGGAAAGGAATGTGAAATATATAGTGTGTTTTCCTGTGTCATTTGATATCGTTTCACATCCAGGAATAGTCTGGGTTAATAATTTAGAGATAGGAAGTTAATTTATGCATCTCTGAAATCCTCCTTTTGTTCAGTTTTAGAAAATATATATATATGTGACAGGATATCTTATTGTTCTCTGGATGTGTTACCATGTATATGTGGAGTAGCTTTAGTGAGATATGAAATGCAAATTTGCCTCACTTTGTTCTTGCCACTTTTATGAATATTAAAAATATGGATAAAATAATTTTGAACACTTTTGGAAAAAGTCTTTAGCTTCTAATTTCAACAATATAAAGTTTTTATGCTGGCGCAGTAGAATTTCTTTTTTGTTTTTTGTTTTTTGGTTGGAATTTTTACAAGTTTATATTGGTATAAATGTAAGAAATTTAATTGGAAATTTGCATTTTTAGTGCACTCTGAGTAGAATTTTACAATCACATGAAACCTTAATGCCAATAAATAGCACTGGGACCTCCAAAGCCAGAACAATATGATTTGTTTAGGTTGTGTCAAAGAAAACATCATTATTTAGGTATGCATAGATCAGCACTCAAACTCCTTCAAAATCAGTACTCAAAACTCCTGAGTTTACAACTCCTGTCTGCAGTGAAGGGGTCAAGGAACATCTGATCACAAATAGATAAGGTATTTAACAGACAAGGTAGCACCAGCGCCATCCTTCTGAGTGCTATGAGACTATTTCCCATATAACACCAATCCATCTTGATCCTTCCAGCTAAGTGGATTTACTTGATGAGAATCCTTTGTGTAATACAGTTTGCACTCTCACTAGCAGATTCTTAGTTATAAGGGTGGCTCTAAGACTGCCATGGTATGCTTCATCTAATATTGTTAAGCACTACCTTTGTAAAATACACCTGATTATAGATATGGGCTGAGTAGTGCTCTAGAAATTGTGGCTGTGTTAAATCAACAGCATTGGTTTGTTTAAAATATTGTGGGGGACCAAAAGGCCAACTCATTATCTTTGCATGTGATTCTTTAATGTGAAAATAAAAAACTAGGGACTTTGCTTCTCCAGCATTCATAGATGTTACACCTGTGCATTAAGTGAGATTCAAATACTTCATTTGTTGAGATGAAGAATTATGATCTAAATGGCATAACAATTTCTCACTGTGGAAGGATGTGGAATTGTTCATTTAATTTAACACCAGGGTACTTACCCGGGAAGGCTTTTACTCAAATAATGACCTGAGTGATTTTCATGATTTGGACTATGGATCTTCTCCCATGGGACTCTTTGGAAATGTGAATCTGAGTCAGGAACCAAACATTTTTCCTTAGTACTGTTGTGGTGCTCAGATTTTAGGCTTTGGATACAGAGCCCTTAACAGTCATGGAGTAGTTTTTCTCATTCCCACAACTTAAGGAAGACAGTCTGCGCTAATGATTCCAAGAAGCAGATTGGCAACACTCGGGCGAGATTCTCTACTGGTTTAAATCTGCATAATTCCATGAGGATTTTGCCCTTCTTGTAGCAGATCACTCTCAGGAGGAAACAAACACAAACATTCTGCGTGCTGTCTGGTTATTTTGCTAGCAGGAATTTGTAGGTTCTGTCTCACGAGGCACAATTGATCTGGTATGCCACCTCTTTTGGGGCTTGACTTCTGGGGTACTGAGTCACCCTCTGTCAGGTGACTACCGTCTGAGAATTCTTATCTCTAGCAGAGCTGTTTCTGTGGCACTATCAAGGTGTGAAAAGTTTCCTGTTTCCTTTTCCTGCTATCAATTAGCATGCTGTTGTTGACGAGCTGGAATTCTAACAACTCAACTGGTTACCCATGTTATAAACGGAGCAAACAACTTGTTCCTTGAACTATGTTTTGTTTTTCTATTCTTGATTGAGTTTTCTCTCCTGAGCTTGTCTGTCCACAGAATATGCTTGTGTTACATACCATCTGACATCTATGGTGGACTTTGAGTGTTTCCAAAAGTCCACTGCAAAGGAGTCATTTTAGATAGCAGCAAGAAATCTGTCTGTGAACTGTGTATCATCTTGTATTCCACTGGAGTACTATATTTTGAGGGCAAATCAGTGAAAATACATAAGATGAGCTGTAAAGCTGACAGTGCTTCTGTGCTAACACAAAAGGAAAACCTGCTTCAAAAGTCCTGCAGATCTTGCAAGCCTCTGTAATGCTTTGGTCTATGTAGCCAAAGAAAATGGCAGGATCAACTGGTGAGTGAGGGAGCACAGATGCTACTCTTTTTGTATGGACATAAGGTCAGGCAGCCAAGCATTTGCTGAAATCAGACTTAGCAGCTGCGGAATGTCCACACCATTTTTCTTCCTGAGCTCATGTGCTGGTTGATAAGGGGATGTATCATTACTTATTTAGCTCTGAGTTGAACTAATTTTTCTTAATAAAAATACAGCTTTTATAGGTGTGTAAATAACGCTATTCACTTATCTGAATAAGTAGAAAAGGGGAAAAAAGCAGTCATTTTGGCCAGCAAAGTACTGAAGGGTCAGTCAAACTGCTCCTATGCATAAAGTTAAGCCTGTGCTCAAGTCCTTTGGCTGCATTAGTCTCTTGTCCCTTTTGTCTCTTAACAGGAGCTCTGCAGAACCAGCCAACACAAGCCAAGACAGACAAGCTGACTTTTGTCTATCTAGATGGGCACACTGTAGAAGCCTGTTTCACAGCCTAGAGGGATGATTATTAGTGAATGTGAATGAGACTTTTGGAGGTTTTGTATGACAGAGGCCCAAAGCACATACATCTGGTTATTTTAAAAAAGCTTTTGAAAAGCCAGTATGAGGGGGCAGGGTCCTTTTATTTTCTGTCTCTGTTTCAAACCCAATTCCTTTTGTGGGGAAAGCAACATCATCTTTCATATACATGAGACGCAGGCCGGTGTTTCAGCTTCACTCAAGGTTTGGGCAGGTGATTTTTGTGGAATAGTGTGTTTAAAAAAAAAAAAAAAAAGGAGCTTGAACTACCTGCCTATTTAAATAGTATAGCTTTAAAAAAAAGGGAAACGCTTTGGATATAATGGGCCCCACGTTCTTTCTATCTTCTTCCCAGCCCCTTCGTACTGCGAGGCTGAGAACTTCAATATGAACCCCCCCGCAAAGAAATTAATAAAAAAAAAATCATCCAGTGAGTGTTATCAGTCTGTCTGACTGTCTCTCTCTCTCTTTGCCAGCAGTAGATGGGAAAGACTGAAAAGATTTCTTTTCTTTTTCATTTAAAAAAGGACTCTATATCGCTGAGACTCCAGGGATAATTATATATATGTATGACTGCCTGAATTTCACATACGCAGTGGGTGTTGTGTGGGTGGAGACAGAAACCTGTTACCTCAGGCTTCTTTGCCAAAGGTGCCACATGCACTGTCCAGAAACTGAAACAAACTGCCACGTCACAGGGCACCCGCCCTTCCTGGGGAGTTAGGGCCAGCCTGCCCAAAATTGCATTGTGAAGGCCCCACCGGTAATTGACTGCCCCAGGTGGTTGATTAGTAAATGAGCACCTGGACCCAATAAAGGTTAATCACAGTCAGTCAGAGGGGAACTACTAAAGGAAACAGGAAGCTCCTGTGGCGAGGCACTCCTAAGAGAAGTCTGAGTCAGAGGGAGGTCTAAGCAGGAGAACACAGAGGGTAATCTCTCAGAACTGACCAGAATGGGGAGTCTGTAAGAGGTGCCCACAGAGAGGGGAGCCAAAAAGATGGAGGACTGCAGTCAGCAGGCATCCACAAAGGCCTGGTCCCAGCCAGGGGGTCTCCCTGACACTGGCTGGATGGCCTCACCTGACAAGGATCACCCATTGTCCTTGGAGAAGAGTCACAGTAGATGGACCTCCCCAGACCTCTGGCTCCAGAGAAAGATTGTACTCTGGTAGAGACAAGAGGCCTAACACCATGGACAAGAGTGGAACTGAAAGAATACCTGAGGAAGAGCCTGGCTAGAGACAAGCACTGGACTCTGGTGAGGGACAACTAGACTAAGAGTGACCTGGTCACACAGCTGACAGGTGAAAGTTATATTTTGCTTTGGCTTTTCTATTAATGAGGCCCTCCAAAAGTGGGTGCTCTTTTGCATATAGTGGTCACTCTGGACTTGTTGATACCCCGGGTGAGGGCAAAATCCAGTAAGGGCTCACCTGTAACACCATCTGTCGGCAAGGGGGAGTGCTTGGTTGATATGGAATGATGACACTTTCCAATGCCAGCCCGGGCCCGCTCCCCTGCAAAAAGGGCCATTTTATTTGTTTTCTGTGCTGCCTTAACTGCTTTCTCACTTGATAGACTCATGTTCCCCTACTGTAAGCACCACAGCCTCCCTTGTTGAGTTACATGTTTGCATCGAAAAATGTGTTTAACAACATTTATGGTTCTGAAGATCTCCTGCATAGGCTACAATAGGCACTGACTGGAAATGGATGTTGTGATCTCTCTCCCTTCTTCCACCTTAAGTATTATTTTAATATTTCTGAATGCTTTAATCATATCCATCATTTAACAGTCTTTTTGTGTCCTGTTGCCTACAAGGCCTTTTTTACTCCCTATGAGGGAAATGTAAAGAGGTAATCTCTCTAACTTACTCATTCACAACTTATTGAGCTACAAAATGTAAAAAAGGATAATATTCAGAGAAAAGAAAGTGGCCAGCACTGTGATGGGCCCAGCAGATTCTCACGCTTTGTCAAAAGCTGTCAGCTCTATTTCAAATGTTGAGCAGGAGGCCCATGCTACTTCTATCTGCTCTCTTGTCAAGATAGGTGTGGTTGCCTCCAGTGCCATTGGGATAGCCATGAGTGTGGCTGCTAGCAAAGTCCCAAACCCCCCCAAAATGGTTCAACACCTACAAACGAAGAAATTGATTTAATCTTTCTTTCTGGCCTCTGAAATGCAGCATCTAAAAGTTGAGGCTCATGAGACCTAACTAGATCACAAGCAGAAACCAAAGCTGAAGTCCTTTTGGCTTTAACACCTGATTCCATTAGATATTGCCTGACTCTTGCATTGGCTTTGTTACAGCTCCCAAATGTTTCACTTTACTCTAGACATTGCCATAAAATTAAACGTGTGATGGGATTTTTGAAAATGCTGGTGCCATTGACTTCAACAGAAGCAGAGTTCGGCAGTGCTAATCTCACCTCTAAGTTATGGTGGTAACCAGCTGGTTGCATGCTTCGTCTTCTTGAGACCCAGAAGCTCCATGGGCCTCATTCTCTCACCACCACCATTCTCTAACCAAGGGAGTTACTCCTATCAGGCAGGACCTATGCCTCTGTTCATGCCCATCAGACCATGTGGATATCATTTCCTCCTCATTGGCCTTTGGCTTTTCAGTTGCTGATAGGGGCAGCTCCTTGTGTTTGGATTGTCAGCGAAACGGCCAGGCCATTGCTGTTGTTGTTTGGGCTTTTTTTTTTCCCCAACCAAAGTATTACAAAAAAAGTAAGTTGATTTCTTCAGCAAGCAGCTGCAATGACAGATGGCTGCTGAATATACTACCAGCAGTTCCAATGGAACTCGACTCCGTGGGAGTCAGGGCACTGTGCACCTTTCAAAGGGCACAGTCAGTTGGGAAAGGGAGGGAGAGTCACAATTTTTAACCCTGGTGGGAAATGTACAGGAGGAAGAGAACATGCTGACAAGGGGAGAGAAAGGGGAGGGATTGAGATACATCCAGCTGAGCCTTTATCCCCATGGGTGGGTTAAGATGAAATAGGGTCTTAGCCATAAACTTCAGGAGAACTTTAAAAATAAAGTTTCTGCATAAACTTTTCATTGTAGCCAACCACTTGCCATTAGACTACATAGTCTTTCTTCCCCAGCTCTCAAATGGACTCTTCCTCTCACTTCTTTGCCCACTTCTTTCCCTTCAGATCTCATGACTGTCTTCTCTGAGCCCTCTGACTTTCCCTTCATTTCTGTGTCAGGCTCTCAACTTTTGGCCTGGATCCCAAAGATTCTGTCTTAATTCAATCCTGGTTACCCCAAAGGGCTTATGCAATTGGGGTGTAGGTTGAAGGAAATGTCGTATATATTTCAAAGCTGCCTCAGAAGTAGGACACATTTTTTCTCCCAAAGGAAGGATTTGGAAAGCCAAAATGGCAGAGGAACATGGGCTCAGTATATCGAATAGCCGGGTCATTCAAAGTCTGTACTGATGATGCAGTTAAACTCTAAAACCAATCTTCCGGATAGTAATTATTCACACTTTGTTTTAGGAACAAATATCAACAGCTCTGCCATGCTACAGTAATACTGATTTCAAGCATGGCGTTTACCCCTTCTGTAGAGAATTCTGAAGACAAGAAGTGTTTGAGAGGTTAGAATGGTACCGCCACAGCCACAGAAACTGATATCGGGAAGGAGGTTCAAACTATCACCTCTTTTGCCATTCTCCACTTCCTCCCTAATTTACTTCTGTGGGGCACTTGGGCCATGTCTACGCTATGAGCTAGCAGCGTGACCCCCAGCTCACGTAGACATACGTGTGTGAGATCTCAGTGTAGCTGCCACGGCAGCACTGAGCTCACAGCCTCAAGCACAAACCCCCTCTGAACTCCATGGATACGTATGTGGCCTGCTTGCAGGTGCTGTCACTGCTGCTGCCTGTGCTACCATGGATACGCTAGTATGTTAGCATGCTCGCTTAGATGAGAACTACTGTGAGTATGTCTGTGAATCATTCCCCTAGCTCACAGTGTGGATGTAGCTGCCGATATTTAGGGTGTAATCCTGTCTCCACTGAACTCAGTGGAAAAACTCCCACTGACTTCAGTGGGGCCAGGATTTCACCCTTACAGTGATGTGCATATGGACATGTGTGGACCTTCTTTAAACTGCTGTCCTGAAAGGGACAGACTCACACAGCTGGGTGGAATAGGTTAAAATTAACTTTACTTGGCTATCTTTACTCTCCTATCCCTTACCATTCCTAATACTTGCCCCTTCCCAGATTGCACCGCCATTGATTTAACTACAGAACATTGTAGCTGACTCTTTAGGCATCCGTAAAATTCCCATGAGTATGGGACTGCACCCAAAGGAATGTTCCAGCTGGAAAGCTGCACAAGTCTGTAACTATTAACAGTCATTTAAAACAGGAACTGAAGAAATAAAGGCAAAAAGTCTTGGACAGCCATTTACAAGGTTTGTGCATTCATTTCACTTGTGTGCGTATCAGAGTAGCTATCCCTCAGTACAACTTGGGCTGACGGCACTTAGAATGACCAAGCATTGGAACTGGATGCAAATTTGTGTGCGGTATGAATTCAGTGTGTATCTGTAAAAGCAAAGAGTTTTTGTCAACCCTACAATATGTAGCTGTGCCATAGTATTAATACAGTGTTAATTTGGATTGTGGAGAAGGTACAACTGCAAAATAACAAAGCTACTATAGATATGTAGTTATTAATGTTCAGTAAACTGGTTTCTGGCTATACACATGCATATTATATGTAATATATGTATAATAACAAAATTCTTATTCATAAATAACAGTTTGCATTTATATAGCACCTTTCTTTTTCAGCGTATCAAACACTTCACAAGTATTCATGAGTTTAACCTCAGAATACCCCTGTAAATTAATTCACTATTATTATCTGCATTTTATACATCAGAAACTGAGGCACGTTTGGGTGCAAGAAAAGCCGGAGGTCTCCCCGTAGATCTGTGGCACAGCGGAGAGTAGAACCTGTCCTGTGCCTCAACCACAATTATTATTTATTTGTATTACAGGAGTGGCCTAGAGGAGTGGCCCAGTCAATGATCAGAGCCCCACTGTGCTAGGCATTGCATGAAAAATTAAGGAATATGCAGTTCCTGCCTCAGAGAGCTCATAATCTGGGTTTATGGCATTATACAACAGGTGGATGAAACACATCAACAAATGGCGGGTAGGCAGAAGGACGAGATAACAGCAATTGAGCACCTTTTGCATAGTAAGCAGTAGTCTCTGCTCACTACTTCTGTAGTCATTATCGGTTGAGAATACCATCCTTCCTCCCTTTGGAAGAAAGCAAATGTAACAAGCACTGGCAAAATGTGTCAATGCCCTAACTGCACTAAGCAAAAAGCCCTGCTGAAGGGAGGCTGAGTAGAGCTTATTTCTGTTTAAAAATGTGAATTTTCAGAATGTCCTCCTCTCTCTACCCTAATGTGTAAAGAATTAGACAAAAGGTGGAGGAACTTGATGGCAGGCAGAAAGCAAGAGGAGGGTTGCAACTGGGTAATAAGTAAATGAGGAACAAAACTCTTGGAGCTGGAAGTGTTTTATGTAAACATACACAATAGTAATAAGGAAGATACATATTTAAAATCCATCTCCAGTGAGTGTCAATCACTTTACATACAGTGAGTCGGGGGGCTGGGGAGAGAGAAAGGGGACCTGTTATTTTCAAATCAAGTCAACCAGCCACGACTGCAAACAAAAAGCATTTTCTGTCTTTTTCTCACTCTCTCATGTTGATGGCCTCTCCTTGTCTCTCTTCCTTGGCATATTTCCTGGAGTCCCCCCAACCCAGCAGCAGTTACATCTATTTGAATAACACTGAGGTTCAAACACCAAAAGGATTGTTTTCCTATGGTTTCTAAATGCCTTTTCTATTTCCTTGTGTTCCTAATCCTGGCATAAACAGCGCTGATTGAGGGGTGTACTATATTAGAAGGCTCCTGTCTGAGAATTGTGTGTGTGTATGTGTGTGTGTGTGTGTGTGCGTGGAGGGAAGGAATAGAGTAGATCATTAACTAATGAATGATGGGCATTTCTTTTATATGTTTGGGTGCAAGAAAAGAGGACCGAGTACATTCCTGTATTTTCACATCACTAATTAACACGAACACACACACGCTCCCTTTCTGTCTTGCATCCCCAAAACTGCCAACAGAGAGAGGTTTTTCTGGAAAAGCTTGTTTCTTGAGGTGTCCTATAACAATGACACCTGTTTTGAAGTCTTCCTTTGACACATTGTCAGAGAACAAAAACCCTTAAAGCATTCAGCTCCCTTTAATTGTATTGCTCTCCGAGTAATCAATAAAGATAAAGAAAGATCATTCTAAGTACATATGAAATCAAACAGGGTCTCACTACATGGAGACAGATTCCACTTATCCATCTCTGGGGGTAACTTCTCTTCTAGTATCAAACTCAATTTTTATTTGGATTTAAAAATGTTTCAAGTTATCCAGTGAATGTTACATGCATATTAAAAGATTTGTTACCAGATATTCTCATCATGATATAGTATGATCTATGCACCCAATTCCCACTAACGTTTATGGAGCTGTGTCTGCAAATTCCCACACATCAAGGCAAGACAGCACCCCTAAGTATTTCAAATATGCAGGTATCTAGATAAAGAGAGCAAAGATTAACCACCTCTGACACTACTGTTTTCTCCCTTTGTGTAAATGTCTGTCACTTCTTTCCAAGGAATGAAGAGCTCACATTAGAAACTGTGAAAACTCCGGCTGTAATAAGAGCACCTCCTCCCATTCTCCTTTTCCCAGTACCCCAAAGGGGATGACTCAGAGTGTGTCAGTGGCAGGGCTGAATTATGAGGAGCTCTGGTGATCTCTGGCTGGCACAGTGGCTGCTTGAGTGCTGCCCTGAGGCTGCTCCAACTTGTATTCAGCCTCCATCAGCCCTTAGGCTCAAGAACGATGGAAAGATGGCATGAAGCCAACTATCCTCCCCTCCTGCTGCTCTGACATATCTAGAGGTCTGGCCCACAAACTATAAAAGACCTGAAACAATACACACAGGCTAAAAATGTATAACATAGGTGCCTAAAGTTAGGCATTCTGTCTCTAGATAGGCAGCTAATTAAGTGGTCAAACAGCTCCCACAGTCTTCCCCCTCTCTGAAATTCAGGCTTGGATTAATTGGATGCCCTACTTCAGGCATCCATGTTTGTAATTGTTGGCCATAATATTTTAATGGTAAGAGGAAACCCATTTATTAATATAAAATTATATTAATTGAGATCCCTGCCAATGTACAACATAATTAAAGCAACTTAAATATACTAAGGACACAATTTAAATAAACAAATGCCATACTAGAATTCAAAGCAAGCAAACAAGGTTATTAAAAGAGAGAGAGCATGAGATGGGGGAAGATAATTAAAACAGGGCCAATGATTATCTTAATAATAAGAGAAAAAATACATTTATAACAAAAATATTTTTTTAATGTGTGTATATAGGGGAAAAGATAGGGAGGGGCAATTAGGCCACATGCAGGCCCATAAAATAAAAATAATAGTTCTTAAACAGCACTTTTAAATCTAGAGATCTCAAAGTGTTTTACAAAGGAAATAACTATCACTATCCCCATTTGACGGAAGGGGGAAAACAAGACACAGAAAACTGAAGTGACTTGCCCCAAATCACACAGCAGTGAAGTTACAAACCCAGTGAATGTGTATTTATAATGGGGTGATGGTAATTTTGTTGGGTGCCCAGGTACCATGATGATGAGGGCAGCATATAAGAAAGGGGTGAGGGGATAAGAATGGATGTTAAGGTGAAGTTGCTAAAGTGGAGGTGGAGTTAGTTATACACCTGTAGCCCAACATGGAAAAGTCGTGATTCCATGCAGATCTGAAACACGGTGGCAGGGCTCGCAGAAAAAGTAGGTCATGTGGGAATACTGATCTCCATCAGGACAAGGTACAGGGGCTCAGTTATAGCCAGAGCCTGTGTCATTTCAGGCTTTCAAATCTGAAAGGGCCAACTTAAAATCAGCCTGCCACTTTAGAGGCAGACAACGTAAAGAGTGCAGCACAGCGTAATATGATCATGCTGGCTCACACCAGTGAGCACACGTGCCGCTGCATTCGGAACAAGATGCAAGCGATGAAGCAGCCTTGCCATAAGCCCTGTTAAGAGGGTATTACACTTGTTACCAGGAAGCTCAATTATTGTATATGTTGCTGTTTTGTGACAGACATAGGATACAATAAAGAAGCAGCCTATGCTGAGGGCCTAACTGCATAGGTGCTGGAACTAGGGCTGCGGGGGTGGGGGGGGTGGGGAGGGGCTTGAAGTGGTTTCTATTATATACAGGGCTTACAGTCTGGCTCAATGGCTCTCAGCATCCCCACTATAAAAATGGTTCCAGCACCCTAACTGGAGCAAAAAGGGTCCACTTTGACACCAGGAGTAAAATCCTGGCCCAATTCAAGGCAAAACGCTCATAGACTTCAATGGGGCCAGGATTTCACCCCATGCTTGACACATGGTTTTCCATGCCAAAGCTTTTGTCAAAAATGATGCCAAAATTTTACTGGACTCACAAACTCCTGAGCACATTTTCTCAACACGCAGGGGAAATCAGAGGCCTTCTCCTATTGGTGGTCCTAACCCAGCAACAAGACTTCTGTTTTCTCCAGGGTGAGGATGAAACATCTCCGACAAATCCAGTTGGCAAGGCTGCTCAACCCGTCTTGCATTACAGAAATATACAATAGCGTATCAGTGTGCTGGTGATACACTAAGCTTTTCTTTTCTTTTCTTTTCTTTTCTTTTCTTTTCTTTTCTTTTCTTTTCTTTTCTTTTCTTTTCTTTTCTGTAAATATCACCAAGGTATGTAGCCTATAGGTATAGGCATTTGCCATGGAGGATAGGTCCATCAATAGCTATTAGCCAAGATGGTCATGGATGCGACCCCATGCTCTGAGTGTCCCTAGCCTCTGATTGCCAGACGATGGTGAGGGGGAAGCTGAAGAAGGTGATAACTAACACTTCAGGTTGTTTTGCAAGGGATGGTGTAAGTATATGGATGCTCTGCTCATTTTGTATTATCTCTTCCTTTCTGGCTTGGAGTGTTTGTGATTTTGTTAACTGTATTAATCAAACTATTATAAATATAGCGTGAGTGTTGTCACCGTTCACATGGGGGCTCGCAACTGAACAGTACATTAATTGTTGTTATTATTTTTATTATTTTATTATCAGTAAATCTGATAATACTGGGCCTGATCTTGGGACAAGAACTTACCAAATTTCAGAGAGCTAATTGGGGAAACTAAATTAGTAATATAATCAATATACAATCAGTAGATCAGGCAACAGGTGTCCCATATCTATTTTATTTAATTTTTTTATTTCTAATGCACGTATCCACAACCCTGGGCATCAACCACATTTTAACAACAAGCCACTAGCAGATCTAAAGTTGATAAATACAATATTTCACAACATCAAATTTTCTATTGTTAATTTCCATTGGAAATGCTCTTGCACAAAAACCAAAACACTTTGCTTAACCACATCATATCATATAAAATAAAGTCTAAGCCAAAGCATCTTTAATAGGCACTCCTCTCCTATAAGCCTCTAACCGCTTTACTGCCCCAGTTCAGAAAAGCAGTTAAGCATGTGCATAAGAAAGCACTAAACGTGTTTAAATTTAAGCATGAGCTTAACACATAGACTTGACTTTGTGCTTAAGCGTGTGCTTAAGTGCTGATCTGAATAGGGATTTTTCTTTTGAATTGGGGCCATAATTCCACACTTGTGCTGGAAGGTTAATAAATCAGGGGTCTGAAGGCCCCCCCATGGAAAACACTGTCATGGGAGCCCCCTGTCATTTGTATCAAGGGAGTTCAGCTTGAACGATATCACTGGTCTCAGTTCAACAGATTATGTTGAAGCACCTCAGAGATAGATTAGATCCTCAAGAGAAGCCACATTTCACATCTTTTGTTGATGACACACACATTTAAGTCACCACTAGAGCTGGGTAAATACTGGATTTTGGGGTTCGCTGACAATTCCAAAAAATCAGGAAAAAATTGTTTCTGATTGAACTAAAAATGAAATATTTAGACTTGTTGGTAAATTAGAAAAATGTTGTCTCAGGACAAACAAAACATTCATTTCAGTTTCGAGCATTTTTGGGGTTTCAATTTTTTAAAAAATAAAGTTAAAAGAAATTCCAAAAGGAAAAGTCATTTGGAATTGAAACATTTCATTTTGAAAATGTCAAACCAAAATGTTTTGATTTTCTCAGATTTTTTCCCCCTGTTGTTGACAAAAACAAATTGGTGAAATCAGCACAAATTTGCTAAATGTTTCCGGGCCACCTAATCTGCATTTTTTCACCAAAAAACCCTTTGATTGAAAAATGCCCCCAGCCTTATTCACCACTTTTAGATATGATTTGACCTGTTGTTTGCAGTTCTATGGTTCTATGGTCTTAGCTGCAGGAAGAACAATCATATCAGAATCTGAGATGATTGACTCAAAGCAAATATAAATAAAATTATTATTATTTTTGTATTGCAGTAGTGTCCTGGGGTCCCAAACAGAATGGGTTCGGTGCAAACACACGTTAAAGCACACTCCCTACCTCAAATAGCTTATGCTAGGCAGTCTAGTTGAAATAAAAGCACATATGAGTTACAAGGAAGATAATATGACAGATGTCATGTATCAGAAAAACAAATCTGAAGGCTCTTCAAGTTCATCAAAATTTATGCCACCATTCTCTGAAAAGAAAATACATACCACCAACAAACAGAAAATGAGTAAGGGGCAAGTGAGGTGGGAGGAGCTAGGAATAAGATTTAGTCTAAGCGCTGCTGCTAACATCTCTTACTGCTCAAGAGCAGGTGCCTTGACAAGTCTGTGGTGCATGATGTTAGCCACTAGAAACAGTAAAAGTACATTAAAAGTAAATATTATTCATATATATTATTCATATTTGAACTTTGTGTTGTGTTTGTGCATTTTGAGTATAATGGGAGATTTTTTACACACCGAAAAGAGCATTTTTTTTTAAAAAAAAGAATGACAGTATGATACTGTATGTGAAGTCCACAGTCATAACAGGAAATCATGCAATTTCTGCAGAAAGATTTTTGTTTAAAAAGGCAGTGTGCATATCATTGACCTACATTCAGTTTCACCAGCATATAATGTACCTGAAGAACTTTTCTGCAGAGAGATATTGTCGATTCAGATAAAGGGAATATGTTGGTGTCAGAATTGTCTAACTGTCCCTTTTGGGGGCTGAAAACATATTTTATTGTGATGTGTTTATGCCGACTCTGCAACTAGATAATCAGCCTACAAACTGCTCCCCATATTGGAATCACAAAATTGTAATTTATTTTTTAAAAATTATGGTGTACTTGGTGATTAAATATCTCAGATTGATAGGACTGGTAACTGAAGCTCTCTGTTTACCCCGAGTGAAATTCACCCCATATCAGATGAGCCGTTCAGTGTATCACTAAGAGTAACAGAATAAATACAGCACCATAGCAGCAGTTTAAGCTTCCTAACACTTCCTTTACTATGTATCTCAATCCTCCTCTGAATCCAGCACCTATAGGTCACGTATAGAACAATTACTGCACTCATCTGGGCCTTTCTTGAGGACAGGGAATGAAGGTGTTAATTAGCACCAGTTTCATCATGTGCACTTTGGCCTAGTCGGAATTAGATTGAGACCAACAACTCATTTCACACATGCCAATCAGCTGTCATAAGATAGCAGTGGATTGTGGATACAGTAGTCAGATACCTTGTTCAAAACAGTGACCCCTATGTGAAAGGCTCTTACTTGTTATGGAAGCTGATTACAACTTTTTGTTTAAAACACTTTTTTCAATGAAAATGGCTTTTGTTTTTAAATGAAAATCTACACAGAATATTTTTAGCTTTTCAAAATTTTCTTTTTTCCACAAAACGATTGTTTTTGTTTTTTAATTTTCAGTTTTATTTCCTATTTACCTCTCTCTCCTTTTTACTGCCAAAATGGAAAAAGGAACAAAAGGACAAGAACCAAAAACTGAAAACAATCCTCCTCCTCCCCCCAAAAATTCTTCTCAAAATTCTCAAAAAGCAAATATTTTGGGTCACAAATGAAGCTTCTTACCAGTTCCCATTATCAATCCCTGAACCATTAAGCTCCTTGAATGCAACTTTGCGTTCAAGTTTTGTTGAAAAACAAATTCCGTAACAGCTAAAATGCATCCTTTACATTGAACTCTTCTGATACTTCTTTTGTAAGCAAATCTGTAAAATCTGTCATTAACCTTTGACCCTTCCCTGGAAGCATAATCCTTGCTTCTTGTTGTTTTGCAATGAATAGGATTTTTTTTTTATGATGCAGTGGACGAAAGACATTAAATAAAATGGTAATTGTCTCTTTCTACACCAAGTGATACAATTCCTTCTCCCTGCCCTGACAAGGCCTGCTGAAGGAGGCTTCAATTTCTTTGACAAGGATGGTGGCTCAGCACAAGGCAAATATTCTTCTCATGAACCCACTTGCTCCTTAACTGAACCAGCAGTTTCTTCATGAAGTCAGATAGAGCTATAGGAATCTGTTTGGGTACTCTGGCTAATAAGGAGCACTTGCTTTGTAATGCACTTTTATGGACGGTCCATACAGTCATTTAGTTAATGTTTAGAGTTATCTAACTTAGGTCCCCTTGAGATCTGCACATGGAGGGGTCCCTCTGCATGTGGATCTTCACCTTCCCATGTAGAATGGGACATCTTCAATGGGTCGGTCCCCCAACCACCCAGACCCAAAGAAGGACACACTACAGGTCCAGGGTCCATGTTGGATGAGGGGGGTAGATGAGCCGGTGTGCCACTGACCACTCCATGGAGCTTAATTCAATGGCTGCCCCATGGCCTTTTTTTAAGGGCGGCAAACCCCATTCTTCCAACAGGACAATGAGGGGGTATCTCCTTGAGGGATTCATTGCGGAGATTCCCTCCCTTCTGAATCCCAAAGCACACAATATAATTTTGCCAATAAATGTTACTGTCTTATTTTAATTATAGGGATTAATTCTCTAGGACCAGTGGGGCCACTGTACGATTGAGATGCTAAAGGAGAACTCAAGGATGATAAGCCCATTGTGGAGAAACTAAATGAATTCTTTGCATCGGTTGAGGTTGAGGATGTGAGGAAGATTCCCAAACCTGAGCCATTCTTTTAGGTGAGAAATCTGAGGAACTGTCCCATATTGAGGTTTCATTAGAGGAGGTTTTGGAACAAATTGATAAACTAAACATTAATAAGTCACCAGGACAGATGGTATTCACCCAAGAGTTCTGAAGGAACTCAAATGTGAAATTGCAGGACTACTACCTGTAGTCTCAAAAAGAAAAGGAGTACTTGTGGCACCTTAGAGACTAACCAATTTATTTGAGCATTAGCTTTCGTGAGCTGAAGTGAGCTGTAGCTCACGAAAGCTCATGCTCAAATAAATTGGTTAGTCTCTAAGGTGCCACAAGTACTCCTTTTCTTTTTGCGAATACAGACTAACACGGCTGTTACTCTGAAACCTAACTGTAGTCTGTAACCTATCACTTAAATCAGCTTCTGTACCAAATGAGTGGAGGATAGCTAATGTGACTCCAATTTTTAAAAAGGGCTCCAGAGGTGACCCCAGCAATTACAGGCCGGTAAGCCTGACTTCAATACCAGGCAAACTGGTTGAAACTATAGTAAAGAACAAAATTGTCAGACACATCGATGAATATAATTTGTTGGGGAATAGTCAACATGGTTTTTGTAAGGGAAATCATGCCTCACCAATCTACTAGAATTCTTTGAGGGGATTAACAAACATGTGGACAAGGGGGATCCAGTGGATATAGTGTATTTAGATTTTCAGAAAGCCTTTGAAAAGGTCCCTCTTAAGGAAAGTAAGCTGTCATGAGATAAGAGGGAAGGTCCTCTCATGGATTGGTAACTGGTTAAAAGATAGGAAACAAAGGGTATGAATAAATGGTCAGTTTTCAGAATGGAGAGAGGTAAACAGTGGTGTCCCCCAGGGTTCTGTTCTGGGCCCAGTCCTATTCAACATATTCATAAATGATCTGGAAAAAGATGTAAACAGTGAGGTGGCAAAATTTGGAGATGATATAAAACTACTCAAGATAGTTAAGTCCCAGGCAGACTGCAAAGAGCTACAAAAGAATCTCTCAAAACTGGATGACTGGGCAACAAAATAGCAGATCAAATCCAGCGTTGATAAATGCAAAGTAATGCACATTGGAAAGCATAATCCCAACTACACATATAAAATGATGGGGGCTAAATTAGCTGTTACCACTCAAGAAAGAGATCTTGGAGTCACTATAGATAGTTCTCTGAAAACATCCACTCAATGTGCAGCGGCAGCCAAAAACGTTAACAGAATGTTGGGAATCATTAAGAAAGGGATAGATAATAAGACATAAAATATCATATTGCCTCTATATAAATCCATGGTACGCCCACACCTTGAATACTGCATGCAGATGTGGTTCCCCAATCTCAAAAAAGATATATTGGAAAAGGTTCAGAAAAGGGCAACAAAAATGATTAGGGGTATGGAGTGTCTGCAGTATGAGGAGAGATTAATAGGACTAGGACTTTTCAGCTTGGAAAAAAGATGACTAAGACGATAGAGGTCTATAAAATCATAGAATCATAGAATATCAGGGTTGGAAGGGACCTCAGGAGGTCATCTAGTCCAACCCCCTGCTCAAAGCAGGACCAATACCCAACTAAATCATCACAGCCTGGGCTTTCTCAAGCCTGACCTTAAAAGCTTCTAAGGAAGGAGATTCCACCACCTCCCTAGGTAATGCATTCCAGTGTTTCACCACCCTCCTAGTGAAAAAGTTTTTCCTAATATCTAACCTAAACCTCCCCTACTGCAACTTGAGACCATTACTCCTCGTTCTGTCATCTGCTACCACTGAGAACAGTCTACATCCGTCCTCTTTGGAACCCTGTTTCAGGTAGTTGAAAGCAGCTATCAAATCCCCTCTCATTCTTCTCTTCCGCAGACTAAACAATCCCAGTTCCCTCAGCCTCTCCTCATAACTCATGTGTTCCAATCCCCTAATCATTTTTGTTGCCGTCCGCTGGACGCTTTCCAGTTTTTCCACATCCTTCTTCTAGTGTGGGGCCAAAAACTGGACACAGTACTCCAGATGAGGCCTCACCAATGTTGAATAGAGGGGAACGATCATGTCCCTTGATCTGCTGGCAATGCCCCTACTTATACAGCCCAAAATGCCATTGGCCTTCTTGGCAACAAGGGCACACTGTTGACTCATATCCAGCTTCTCGTCCACTGTAACCCCCAGGTCCTTTTCTGCAGAACTGTTGCCTAGCCGCCCAGTCCCTAGTCTGTAGCAATGCATGGGATTCTTCTGTCCGAAGTGCAGATTCTTTTGGCCCAATCCTCTAATTTGTCTAGGGCCCTCTGTATCCTATCCCTACCCTCCAGCGTATCTACCTCTCCTCCCAGTTTAGTGTCATCTGCAAACTTGCTGAGGGTGCAATCCACACCATCCTCAGGTTATTTATGAAGATATTGAACAAAACCGGCCCAAGGACCAACCCTCGGGGCACTTCACTTGATATTGGCTGCCAACTAGACATGGAGCCATTGATCATTACCCGTTGAGCCAGACTATCTAGCCAGCTTTCTATCCACCTTATCGTCCATTCATCCAGCCCACACTTCTTTAACTTACTGGCAAGAATACTGTGGGAGACCGTGTCAAAAGCTTTGCTAAAGTCAAGGAACAACACGTCCACTGCTTTCCCCTCATCCACAGAGCCAGTTATCTCATCATAGAAGGCAATTAGATTAGTCAGGCATGACTTGCCCTTAGTGAATCCATGCTGACTGTTCCTGATCACTTTCCTCTCCTCTAAGTGCTTCAGAATTGATTCCTTGAGGACCTGCTCCATGATTTTCCCAGGGACTCAGGTGAGGCTGACTGGCCTGTAGTTCCCAGGATCCTCCTTCTTCCCTTTTTTAAAGATGGGCACTACATTAGCCTTTTTCCAGTCGTCCGGGATTCTCCCCCCCCCCCCAGTTGCCATGAGTTTTCAAAGATAATGGCCAATGGCTCTGCAATCACATCCACCAACTCCTTTAGCACTCTCGGATGCAGCGAATCCGGCCCCATGGACTTGTGCTCGTCCAGCTTTTCTAAATAGTCCCGAACCACTTCTTTCTCCACAGAGGGCTAGTCACCTCCTCCCCATGCTGCGCTGCCCAGTGCAGCAGTCTGGGAGCTGACCTTGTTCGTGAAGACAGAGGCAAAAAAAGCATTGAGTACATTAGCTTTTTCCACATCCTCTGTCATTAGGTTGCCTCCCTCATTCAGTAAGGGGCTCACACTTTCCTTGACTTTCTTCTTGTTGCTAACATAATCATGACTGGTGTGGAGAAAGTAAATAAAGAAGTGTTATTTACTCCTCATAACACAAGAACTAGGGGTCACCAAATGAAATTAATAGGCAGCAGGTTTAAAACAAACAAAAGGAAGTATTTTTTCACACAATGCACAGTCAACCTGTGGAACTCCTTGCCAGAGGCTGTTGTGAAGGCCAAGACTATAACAGGGTTCAAAAAAGAACTAGATAAATTCATGGAGAATAGGTCCATTAATGGCTATTACCCAGGATGGGCAGAGATGGTGTCCCTAGCTTCTGTTTGCCAGAAGCTGGGAATGGGCCCCAGGGCATGGATCACTTGATGATTACCTGTTCTGTTCATTCCCTCTGGGGCACCTGGCATTGGCCACTATTGGAAGACAGGGTACTGGGCTGGATGAACCTTTGGTCTGACCCAGTAGGGCCATTCTTATGTTCCTCTCAGACTGATTTCTCATTCCTTTACTCACACTGAGTAGTTCATCACTGTGTGATTGAGATCAATGGGGTTACTTATGTAGTAAGGTACTACTCATTGTCAGTAAGAGGGGCAGAATCTGGATCTTTCAATGGGTGCTTTGTGACAAGTTGAGGTAATTATAATATAAGCAATCAATGAATAAATAAGCATATAAGAAGATCTTATTATTAATGATTAGTACTATTAATAATGTGAAAACTCATAAGAGCTGCCGTGAAGAATAGCTGCACCTATTTGGGTATCAAAATAACATGTACAAAGAGGAAGGATGGTCCAGTGGTTAGGGCAATAGCTTGGGACTTGAGAGACCCCAATTCAGTTCCCTGCTCCCCCACCATACCTCCTGTTTGACCTTGGGCAAGAGACTTAGCCTTTCTGTGCTTCATTTCTCCATCTGCTAATTGGGATTAATAATGTTTTCCTACTCCCAGGGGTGTTATCAGGATGGATACATTAAAGATTGTGAGGTGCTCAGATACTATGGTGACAGAGCCATATAAGTATCTAAGACAGATCCCATCCTAGAAAGACTATGCTCATTATGCTGTAATAAGTTCAATGAAGGTTGCTCTTTGTGGTTTGGGATGACAACTGTTTTAAGTAAGGGGCCAGATTCTGCTCACCTTACTTCTGAAAACACTGTCATTGCAGTCTGTGGCCCACATTTTCAAAGGCGACTAGCAACTTTAAGTGCCTCGATTTTGGGTGCCTAACTAGAAGCACCATAAAGGGGTCTGGTTTCCACAGACTGTGGAGCACCTGCCCTCTGAAAATCAAGCTCCTTTAAGATGTCTCAAGTAAGGAACTGGAAAACTGAGACATTGAAAATCTCTGCTTACATCTGAAAATCAATCCCAAGGAGACTGTTTATGAGAATAAAGGGCCTGGCCAAAGCTGGCTGCTAAGGCCAGTGGGTAGTTTCAGAGGGCCTTGGGTCATGCCCTGGGAGAGCAGGATTGAGCCAAAGATCTGCAAACTGTAAGATCCACTTGTTTTGGTGTGCTCTGTTATAGAGTTTATGAATTAGGGTACTGTCAATCTGCATCATAAACTAACACTCTCTAGACACTGTGCCACAAATTATTCTATATAGTTGGACCTAAGATCACAAAGGAGGCATATTTACAAGATAAACTGAAAATTAATGAACACATAATATAGCAATTACCAAATCCTTATTATTTGAAGAATATACACCCCATGGGGGGTCTACTTCTTCCTTGATGAACATGTATAACCCCCTTTAATTTTAATGGGACTTGTAACCCCTTTAATTTTTAATGGGACTTAAATATGCACATCAAGGAGAGAATTAACTCATGAGTTTAAAACTAACTACTAAGATTAAGACTTGCACTTTTGGCTGTTAGTTGAAAATGTGGCATATCTTTTTATATTTATCTCCTTTTAATTGTGTATTTGTAGCTGAAGCAATTTGCAGATCATTGTTATCCCTATCACTACAAGACAAAGATAAATTGTATTATATACCCTACTTCTTGGACTCCATGATGTTCTTTTCTGATTAAACTGAACTGTGCCAGCTGTATCATAATTAATAATCTATGCTGATCAACTCGGCAGCTGTAAAGCCTTTTGGTATCTGATAGTAATGAAAATTATTGTTTCAAGGTGTGTCTGTATTTTCACTAATGTGAAAAATGCACAATTAATAAAAGTGAATCATGGCTCCTGTCAGATACGTGACGCCTGCAGTTTAGTTTTGATAAGGGGAAAAACTACAGTTTAATAAAACCTACAGACCAAATTATGAACCATGGAGCTAAGTCCATACAGAAGGGATTTTTCCCCTTATGAATATATTACAGGGCTTAAGGATAGAATCCTCAGCCCAAATGACCTAGGGTAGCTGTTCACCTAGGCTGTTTATCGTACACTGGGTACGATATGGGGAAGAGTATGCACATGTCCCACTGTGCTCGTCCATTAATGAGGTTTTAGTAAAGTGACTCCATGCTGTTTTTGAAGTCAGTGGGGATTTCCCCTCCATACAGTGTCTATAGTCTCCCTCAGCACTTGCAGAACAGCGAGCAACATGGTCACCTCATTTACATGTCTCAGGTGTGTATGCCTCTCTTAGGGCAGGAACATCAGTCTCTACAATGTGGAGAACAGCAGGACTTGGATGCGTATTAAGACCGAAGTACTTATTCCTTTTTTTACAAATTTCACTACACACTAAAGCTCCTCTGCTGTGTTTCCATTGAAACGTTCGGCATTCTGCTTGTGCATAGGACCTTGGAAGTGTGACTAACAAGACTCAGGCCAGTCTAGTTTCAGTACCTAAGCTGAGTGAATTGCAAAAAGTAAACAGACAAAAATAAATGGGTAAATTAAATTAATTTTTAAAAATTTGTTTCATTTCAATGACGTGAGCTGCTTTTAGTATCATAGGTAGGCAACTTTCTAATATCTGAGCACAGTAAATCTGATTTTTAAACTAGCAGTTGCTTTTTAAAGCCATCACAAAGTAGAAACTGTTCCCATTTGCTTGTTTTCCCAACAAAAGGGCAACTGAGGGAATGACCTTATAACAAACACTAGCCCTGGGTGTATCTAATCAAGAGCCTTTTTATGATTCCCTCTTATTTTGGCCACTCCCCCATATAATAAGATCATCTCTCAAACTCCTGTAACCTCAATCTGTTTCTATCACCCTCCCACTCTTTCACCAACACAACCTGGGACCCTTTCAGGCTGGGGAACCAGGATAGGGTCATGAAATCCTAGGCATTGGCAGAGGCAGTCTGATTTGAGCCGCCTCACCATAAAAGCATTTGCCTACATTTTCACCAGGGACTAGTAAATCTGAGGTACTTCTCATTTTGTGCACTCAGCTTGAGATACCTTACAGGTTCTTGATTTTTCGGAAGTGCTGAGCACCTGCCTCTGAAAATCGGAAATGGAGGCACTCGGAATAACTAATCACTTTTGAAAATGTGAGCCTTCCCCCCACCCCCGCCCTTATATAGCCTACTGCCCTCCAGGCAGGTGGTGTAAGCACTCTCCAGCATTCTGTTATGCTTTCTGATTAGATGACAAAAATTTAGAAGCTGCCGAAGATGAGATTGTTTTGAGTAATATCTGGAGTAACAGTTGAATAATGAGGACTGTGAAAATGTTGAGAAATAAGAACGTTTTTGATGGAGTATTTACAGAGGGAGAAAAAAATAATTCTGAAGCATCAAAATCAGGGCTTGATGCAACAATAAAAAAAATCATAAAACTACATCTAATGCAACCCGGGTGTATTAATCATTATGGAGAAGACAGTTCAAGATGTATGATAGCTATAGTGGTGACTGCACTTGTATATTCAGTTAAGATACAGGCTCAGAAAGAAGATTGATATTAAATCTTCAAGCTAGAAGGCACATGTTTTAGTATAGCACTCCTTGTGTCCTTCCCCTTTAGATGAGTATGAAATGTGGTTTAAAAAAGACCAGCAGATCTCAGAAAATTGTTTCATACCAAGGCTTCCCCCAACCAGGCTATGAAGTAAGGGAAATGAAGATTCAAAAACCTGCTGCCGTTTATGGGGACAAATATTTCCCCTATAATTATGACCATTAATTTTCCCTTTTATACAGACTATTAATCTGGGTCAGATTATGATGATTAGCCACTAGGCCATGATAGATCTGATGCAGAGGCACCATGTCTTTGCGGCATGTGGCATGGCTTCATGCATGCACAGTCACCACTAGGGAGCTGGAGGCTGGAGCAGTCTGCAGTTGACAGAGAGCTAGTCTACAATGTTTCATTCAAACCTTTTTTTCTACAAAAAAATAGCTTTTCAACTAAATGGAAATTTTCATAGGCAAATGTTCATTTTGATTGAAATTTTTGATTGACTCTAAAATTATTTTTAAAAGTTTATTGAAAATTCAAAGCTAAACATTTTGGTGTTCAAAATCCCCCAACACTGATTTGTTGTTGGGGTTTTTTTGGGGGGGAAGGCAGATGTTGTATCATTCCCCTACCTTTTTTCATCTTTTCCCCCCTTTCTTTTTTTTTTTTTTCCATTGGGAATGGACAAAGGAGGTGTAACCTACAGGCATCTGTTCAGAAATATTTCTAATCTATTAGTGTACTCTCTTATAACCATGTTCTTTGTTTATCCTTGATGTTTCTTAAGTGGAGCCTAAAATATTGTAAGAGAGAAACCTTCCACCGGTACTGTAGTGTTAACTATTAAGGACAGATGTAAAAGCCTGACCCCTAGTGGTTGAAATTTGTAACTAATGGCTTCAATGCCTGCTCTTGTTGGAGAATGGGGGTCAGGAGTGGGAGAGGTCATTAGTGTGCTAACCATATCCAGAAGCAGTGAGTGTATGAAATTACACAGTGTGGTGAATAATAAGCTTTTCCCAGCTCAGAAGTTTTGTTGGTCTCTATCCTAACACTCTGCCTACCAAGAACGGAATCTTATCCTCTTTATTTGGAGGTCAGGAGAAATAACTATCCAGCTAAAGTGTGCTCTATCCAGTAACACTTGGGGCCTTGCTTCCAAGTGCATCTTTTACAGTATTTCTAGCTCTTACCACTCTCCACTTTGAAGAACAGATTGCATGCATAGTGGACAGAGAGAGCCAAAAATGCAATTTTGACTCCTAAAGTTTGGAGTTTTCATTCCTAAAAATGTCTGTAATTCTTCCTTTGGAAAATTACACCAGCTTCTGAAAAAATCAAAATAGCTGCCTCAAAAGGTGCCCATCAAAGACCTGCAGCACTGAAGTCAGTTGGAGCTTTGCCATTGTCTTCAATGGGTGTGATCGAGAACTGATAGGTCTCTAGATTAGAAAAGTATTAGAAAAATTCCCAAACTGTTTAGGCTCCAGTGTGATTTTCCACAGCAGCAGCCACTTCCTTTTTGCCAGGCAGTTTGCATTTTGAATCTAACACATCCCATATATAGATGACAGCAAGTATGGTTTTAGAATACACTATGCAAGCGTCAGTGAAAGCACCAAGAAAAGGGCTTACACAAACTTCCCAGTTTGCCTGAGCCATACAGTCCTTTATTAATGACACTGTCAAACTTTGTATTGTGCTCAGATTGGAAGGGGAAGCTTCATCCTCACTGAACCAATAAAAGTTGATTACATACATATGAAATCTCTGGGTTAGAAGTAGGATTCTTGGATCCCTTACAAAGAACGTGTCATGTTTCATCTTTGGTGGGGGGGTTTATGGGATGCCTGCATGAAGCCACAAAACTCCACAAAGTCCCTTTCACTAAGCATCATGAAACAGAAACACTTTCTCTTTCAGAAGCACAATTGCAAGATCATCGTTCAGAATAAGGCTTCATTCTCTTTTCATCTTCAGTGCCAACTTAAGGCTATAGAAAGAAATTAAGGAGTTGTTGAGTGGAAATTATACAGTAGATATGCCAAACAAGTAATAATAAAAAATATTAATTTTTCATAAATTTAAGAGCAATTTAATGGCAGCTTGGGTGAAGGGCACCTTGGTGAGGTTGGCCATATCCATGAAGGGCAAGATTTAGAGTCCAGCTTCCATTTAGGCATTAAAATAAGCGTGCATATTTTCAAAAGACTTGGTGCTAAACTTATTTGAAAATTGGGCCATAGATGTCACAATGAGAGCTTCTGCGTACAGCTTAGAGTCCTGTTCAAATTGAAATGCTTCGCACAGTCCGGTTGATTTCACTGGAATGTAATTGTATAGGAAAACTGTGGGTGGAAAATTCCAACAATGTCAAACTGTCCATGCCCCACTGCTGGGGTTTGGAGGACGAGAACAAATCCTCTAGCTCTGCCACTAGGCACAACCACCCTAGCCCTGTCATCAGCCAGCCCCTGCATGATAATGCAAAGCACCCCACTGAGCGGGCACACAAGGTTTGTGTAGCCTCTGAATGGCCACCCCAAATAAAGCTCCTTTTCTGTGCAGTGGGCACCACACTGGTTTCAATGCCCCAAGGAAGGCCCCCACGACAGCCCAGGAGGGAGTAGAATTTACCCCAATTACAAATCAAATAATGTCAATAATCAAGAGTAACTGTAATAGAAAGTATGCTTTTAATTAAGTAGTTGGAGAAAAAATGCATATAACTTGCTTATATGAGCCTATTCCTGTCTCTTCCTATTTTCTCTGCCCCTATCTGGATGGGGCATGGTGCATTTCTCAGACTGCACACTAACCATCAAGTCTTCTAAAATCCACACACTGAACAAAATTATTTGCTTCACCCATGTGACA
The DNA here is from genome assembly GCF_015237465.2 of Chelonia mydas. NCBI lineage: Eukaryota > Metazoa > Chordata > Testudines > Cheloniidae > Chelonia > Chelonia mydas. The sequence continues at coordinate 107,551,313 of NC_051246.2, forward strand.
CAGTAGAGGAATGATGGTCTTGTTATTAAAGCACTGGGTGAGGACTCAGGAGATTTGCGTTCAGTTCCTGGTTCTGCCACAGGCGTCCTATGTGATCTTGGGTGAGCTATGCAATCTCTCTGTGCCTCTGGTCCACATCTGTGAAACGGAGATACTAATAATTTCTTTATGTCTTTAAACTTGAAGGGGCCGGGACTGTCTTTTACTGTGGGTACATATAGCACCTAGCACAATGGCCTCCAATCCTCATTGGGGTTTCTAGATGTGAGTGTAATACAGAAATTAACACTGCAGATTCCCATATGGTATTTTGTCAGTCAGTAGGGTGGCCAGCTGCCTGGTTTTCGATCAGCGGGACCTGCCAGTGTCTGGTCAGATCTGCTGACCGGACACCCAAAGTCTGGTTGCTGTGGGTGGGGAAGGTAGGGAGGTGCCAAGTTATCAGCCACGCCAGCCCCTACTTAGCTGGGGCCGCCTCCTACCAGTGTCGGGCAGCTGCAGCTCCTAGCCCTGGCTCCGCAGGCTCTGCCTGTCCCAGGCAGAGGTGGGGGAGAGAGGGGAAGAGCAGTGAGTGATGCGGAGAGGGGGGAAAGAGGAGTGAAAGGGGGTGGGACTTCAGGGGAAAGGGGCAGGGTAGGAGGGGGGCCTCAAGGGAAGAGGCAGGGCAGGGGTGAGGCCTGGGAGGAAGGGGAGGGGCAAGGGTGGGTTCTCAGGGGGGAAGGGGTGGGGAAGGAGAGGTTCTGTCATTCCTGCTGGAGTATCCGTTTTTTAAATATTACAAAGTTGGCAATCCTATCAATCAATAAGGAGAGGAGAATTTCATTCATACTACAAAACGATGTTGCTTATGTAATTGGCACTCCTTCGTTTAAACTTCCTGAATATTCCGGGCAGTTGGGTGAGTGGCAGGCAGAGCAAATGATTTACAACTATGGTGAGGATGCCGACATCCCACAATTTTGTGCTCAAATGTGCACTTGGCTGTGTACATTCTCATTTTAAGCACTCCCTTGCTGATATGAAGGCTCATTGTTGTGCTGGGTTTCCTTTGCTCCCATTTAAGGCAATGGAAGTGAAAGGTATCTTACAGATGTGGCTTATAATTGCTCAAAGACAGGAATTGTTCAGCCATGTTTGAAAACCAGGCCCTGAATTCTTTTCTCTTCCATGATTTCTTGAAAATGTGACTTGAAGCAATACAATCCTACCCTAATTTGATGAGAGACAATGTGCTACTGTAGATGCACTTTCCTGGGGATACATATTTTTTCACGCTGTTTTAAAAGTGTTTTTTTCCCTATAAGATAGTGTTTTGAATTTCAAACCATCAAAAGTAAAGACTTCAAACATCACTACAAAATATGTTTGTGATAAAATATTCAATATTCAGTAATAAAACTACAGATTACATAACTCTTTATTTTAGACATGACCCACTTAAACAAATAGCAGCAGTTAAATCCCTTCTCCCCTCAAAACCTGGACAATCAGTGCATTTATCCCCAATTTTGAATGACGTATGCTTAAATCAATCACACAAACAATATGAGTTTAAACACAGTTATCTAATAACAATTTTAATCACTCTATGAGAAAGGAACAATGCCATTCATAAATAACAACTCAGTGTACAATGGGACATACCCTAGTTGCACTGAATTCAGTGGAAATATTCTTGCTGATTTCAGTGGGAACTGGTATTAGCCCAGTACCCAAAATAAGAGTGCTGAGTCTTCTCAAATGAAGAAACCTGTTAGGAAGTTAATGTGATCACTATTCTGGCCATATGAAATTCATTTTAACAAGTAATGCATCACACTCGAGCGGACATTTGCTTAATGAGAGACTCCCTTTAATTAATCCTGCTCCTGTTGAAACCCACAAGAGCTGTGAAAGTCCAGATCCTCCTTACAGTTAGTGCATATTTTCCTAAGTGCCTCATGTTTCATACAATAGGCCAGATCCTCGACCGGTGTAAATCAGCAGAGCTACATTGGCTTTCAAAGAGCTAAACATATTTTCATCAGCTGAGGATATGGCCCCATGTCCCTTGGCTTTAAATACACTTCTGGTTTCGGGTTTAGTAATCCCATGTACATCAAGCAGGCAGCTAGAATAGAATGGAAGAGAGTAGGATCCTAGGAACATTTTTTCTGTGGGGAGAGGAAGAAAGAAATCAAACATTAAGGGGGCACAAGGAAGCTATTGTTTAAGAGGATATTTTAAAATATATATAATTAATATAGATTAAAAGCTGTCTGATTCATTCAAAACACTCAAGCTGTACATGATGGCCCCTGTTCAGTAAAGCATACCTATTCGTGGCTACATTTAAACACATCCTTTAAGTGCTTTCTTGAATCAGGGTCATTGTCAGCCTATGTAACTGCATGATATAGCTACTGTTACTCTTGTCTTCCCTCCCCATTTCCCTCCTGCTATTTATTACACTCACTTGTTCCACCTGGTCGTTAACGAGATGGTAAATTCTTCAGGGTGGAGACCCTGGCTAGCCTATTGCAGTGGGTCCCCAGTCCTGACTGGGGATTTTTGATGCTACAGCAGAACAATCATAATACTAATAGTGATAAAAATACTGAATAACTACATCTATCCCTTCCTGGAATCTTTTGCTAAGTGGTATTAACCCCCTCTTGCCATTTAATAGGCCACACCCCTGCACTCTTTACAATTAATGCAGCATATTTTTTATTTCTTCAACTTGCATTTGCAATCTGTCCTGACATAATTTACACATTTACACATTTTACAGAGCAAAGCACAGTCATGCAATTTAATTCCAAAAAACATAAGCATAGGAGACTCGGCACACTAGATTAGCAAAGCATATGATAGAGTTTTGCCAATATGATATCAAAGGCACACGTTTGATTTGAATTTGTGTCAAAATGTACCTGCTGCTCTTCATTTCAAAATAGAAATGTGCTGATGTGTTAGCCCATATTCACACACATGGGGATTCTAATTGCTGAATATTGCACATGTAGACCAATGTCCTTTATGAAGGCATTTTCTTTCCCCTCCTCTTCCCCATCCCAGAGCAGCTGGCATCCACATCACCAGGGAGAGGAAGCCTGCGAGAGATATTGAGATCACTATTCAGCTTAAAGAAATAAAGTTCTGACTCAGTTAGGGTCCTCTGGGTTCTTCTCCTGATCATTGCACTATTGAGCCATCATTCCAGTTCTATTATTTCTTTTAAATAGGGATTTAATGCTCATAAATGGTAGAAGGTGAATGCTAGAGAATGAAAGGTGATCACTGCAGTAAAGGACAAATCAATAAAGGACCAAAGTGCTCTATTTATACATAGGGCAAACTAAAGTGAAAGGAAATGTCTTCAAGACTCTCTCAAGCAGTTTCACTAATAGAATTGATAATTAAATTCCCAAACTATTAAACTTGGATTTTCTTTGACAAAATAGTGATTACACAGATGTACTAGAGGAAGAATTGACAGTTACCTGGACCATGAGCCTTTAGTTCATTTTGGTTTAGTGTAATTTACAGGAAAAGCATTTGCTTTAATTTTGTGATTTTTTAATTAAGCGAAGATTGATAGCTACAGAGAATAGTCTTATAAATAAAATTAAACTCAACCCCTAGATATGCAGTGAATTTAGTACTTTTCTTGGATTCTGGGTTTTATATATATATGTCTGTGTGCATTTGCTGCAATAGCTGAAAAGCTGAGGTTTATTCACTAGACATGAAACACGTTAATGTCATCTGCTTTATTTCCTCTTTGATCTGATTCGTACTGGAGGTTGTGTGACGAGTGAGCTGAACATATTACTAAATCAACTGGCTAAATTCTGCTCTCCTTTATACTGGTAAAACATTGAATTCAATGGGGTTTCATTGGTAAAAAGGAGAGCAGAATTTGGCCCTTGAAGCTTGGATGCAAATCTGGGTCCAATCTTCCCCAAAATGTGGCGGTGTTTGAATCAGAGGTTTTGGTTTGGGCTCAGCTTTAGTACTAGGTCAATAAATGAAAGATTTATTTTCTGTTTTAACCTACAGCAAACCCTGATTGGCAGGCCCTGAAAGAGACAGTTAACTTCACAAACTCAATAAATGTGACCATCTGGGAGAATGCAAATTTAGACAAATGTGAAATCTGTGGGTTGACACTTTTTGCTTAGAACACTCCACACCATGAAAGCATTAAAAATACATTCATATGACCTAGAGCATTTATTAAGGCCTTTAATTTACAGCAAAATGCAAGGGCCAAATTCAGCCCTACATTTCCCCCAAGCAACCCAGTGAAGGATGTTGGTGCATTACAGGGAACAATTTCATTCGTATTTAGTTTTCATTCGTATTTAGTTTCCCTGCTCATCTCCAGGCACCTCAGTCTGGGGTTTCTCTCACTGAAACTAACCCTGAGTGGAATCTGTGTGAAAACAACAACATGTTGATCCTCAACTATTCTTTCTGTGGAAACTCATTTTTTCTCCTGCCTCTCTTTATGTCTTGCCCTTTCTAATCAGCCAGTGATTTGATAAGAGGTTAAGTATCTTTGCACATGAACCTGCAAACCTTTACTCCTGTGAACAAGCTATTTAAAGGTTCAATTGAATAGACGCTGCAGGTTCAGGTCCTGACAGTCAATAGCAGGAGTCATTCGCCAGCATGCTCTCCCCTGGATGCAAGTGTTTCACCCTTTGAAATGCTTGTGCTCATCTGATCCTTGAGCAGTAAGAAATCCAAGGCCACTCTCAATCTCGGTTCCACACAGCAAAACATGTAGTGCTGCTATCCAACCCCTGGGCTGGCTCGGAAGTATTATCTAGTGGTGCAGTGATATTTGTCTGTCAGTGAATAGTAATTTCTTCAGCTCTTGCACAATATGTTTTGGCATGATATAATATTTAGTTCTTTCTAGATACTGGGTTGTACAACACACCCATGCAGAGCCATAGAGAGGAATAAAGAACCTCTGTTAGTTTCCTGCATGGGTTAACCACACCTTGAGTCTGGGCCTGCAGGAATAAATGGGCTCTATTTTACTGTGCACCCTGCCTGCCCTGAGCTGGTGAGTGGGCAGGGATGGGGTAAAGCACGTGGTGTGTTACAATTTGCTGTTGGCATAGGTGAGTAATAAATACTTACTCCTGGCTGGTGCAAGAGAGGAGACCTGAGGAAATTGTGCCTCCGAGGACAATGCCTCCTGGAACTACTGCTGAGAGTGTAATTCATTCAGTGCCCTTTGCTGAGGACTGTGACTAAAGGCACAATTTAGCCCTCACAAAACACTGTATCATTTACTAGGAGGAGTTATCTTAGCCAGAAGAGCTGTTTAAATAATAATAATAATAATTAATAAAAAACACTAGCCAAATTTTATTTTTCTTGAGATGTTACTGATTTTTTGGCAAAACACCTGACCATCCCCCCCCCCCCATATTAGTACATGAAGGCAGGAACCTGCAACCCTTACTTATGTGAGTAGTTCTCACTCTCACAATTAGTTCCATGGTGTTCAGCAGAACTACACATCTAAGTAAGATTTGCTTGAGTAAGCTCTTATTTTGTACAGTGGGTGATAGAAGACAAATAAGCAAATAGAGCACACCTGAGTATACATCAAGATTACAGCATAAAGCAAAGCAGTAGTTGTTTAAAGCAACTTATTTCTTTGGAAACAAAATATTGCATCTTTCCACTCCAGGGGCAAGATCCTCAGCTGGTGGAAATTGTCCTAGCACAATTCACTTCATTCGGCATAGTTTCACTGGCTTCAAGGAAGCTATGACAGTTTACACTGGTGAGGATCTGCCTCTGGCTTTCTGGTTATTGACCAAACCATGTTCAGAAATATTCAGTCCACTGAAATAATAACAATAAAAAGAAGAGACAATGTATTGAATGTAATTTACTCATAGTCTGGGTACTTACAGGAAACCAGGTGGTTAGCACAAAAGTGAGGGCATGCATGTTGCTATCTGCATTTTTTAAAAGGGACAGAATGAACAGAAATAGGAAGATTTCTGAGAAAGGAGAGAAACCTCCGGAGTGGGAGATTGTCCCTTTGAAAGAGTATCTGTCCAAAGTCCGGTTTCTTGTAAACCTCCTTTTTATGTAATCTACTTGTGGTTAGATAATCATACATTCAGAGATGCTGGTATCCTTACATTAGATAATCATACATTTCAGGTAGCCTTTCCATAAAAATTAGCCTGTTAACAGCTCTGTGCAGGAAATACACAATTCTAAACACTCCAGCTTACTTCATCTACACTTCATCAGATTAACATTAGCGTGAAATCTCCAAGACAATATAAATGAGATCAATAAATAGCGTAATCAGTCTCAGCTTGTTTTAAGTGTCCAGAGAGATAGTTGACAACTCTTCTAGACTGCCATTCTTTTACCCAACCATGCACAGCAAAAAGAACACCAGACATAGTGTACTGACACTAAGTGTTGCCCATCATGAAGATCCGTGTACTTAGGACCAGATCCAAAGCTCATTGAAACCAGTGGGAGTCTTTTCACTGATTTCAATGTGCTTTGAATCAGATCCTTAAAAAATGTTGAATTTATATTAATGTTAAGAAATAGAGAAACAATAATATACAACACAAATGATCCCTTTCTTCTGGGGTTCCAAGTGCTCCCTGTCTTCTCTGCCTCTCTTTTAATTTTCTAAGGTATTCAGAGCCAGGACTGTATTGTCTTGTGCCTTGTGCAGCTCTGACCACACCATCAGTAAATAACAGATAGTAATAATATATGTTTCCAAGTCCTGTAAAGAAAAAAAAAAGAACAAACCCTCTAGATTTTAGATTTTTAAAAGAAGAGAAAAAATATTACCACATGTAAAAGCTGAAACAATACAATTTCCAGCACACATACACACACACACACACAAAAGTACAAATGGCTGAAATAAACACACTACAAACAACCTGAGTGATACTGAAACAAAGAAATATAAATATACAGGCCTGATCCAATCTTGCATTACTCCAGCTTTACATTGAAATCAGTGCAATTATACCAGCACCAACCTGAAGTGGTAAATCAGGCCCTTTCTCAATATCATCCATACCTATATCTAGCTACACATTTCCTAGAGAAACCTGGGCTAGGTCATTCTGAATACACGTGGTTTCAGTGATTACTTCACCATATGCCAACATTGTTTCATTGTGCTTTCTCCATTTAACAAAACTCACCAAAACAGCTTGGTAACAGGAGAGCTTTATTTAATAGCAGCAAGGTAGGTAAAACATTTCCTATACCCTTCCTTCCTCTCTTTTTATGTTTCCATCAAACCTCACAAGTTGCAGTCTTTCAACAGACTAAAACAGAGTGGAGGTTTAGATTACAGAACGAATGTGCTTTGCGACCGCCTTTGAAAAGGAAACAATAATTATTTTCGCATACCAGTTACAGCCTGTTTTTAAGAGAATGAAAAAGAGAAATCAATGTTGTTGTTTTTCCTTGTAGAGAATTTCAATGGAACTGCTTTGGCACCAATTGTAAGTTTTTCAAAGTCCTGTGCCACTCTGCCTAGCACGATTTTAGTGCATTCTGTACTGCCCTGGGAGCTAACCCCCCCAAAAAAGATCTCTTTCTCAGCCCCTTCATCTGTAACCTTTCTGCAAGTAAATGCTAATTGAAAAAGAAAGAACACCACTAATCTTGGAATTTAAATGCATTTAACAAAACCAATCTCAATCTAAATTGTTGTTTCACCATTCCCTTTTCCCCAACAGATGTCGAGAAACTGCAATTCCTATTAAGAACACTTGACTGTTTACTCAGCAAGAGAACTCCAGGCTCAAGCTGCATCAATCTAACTGTGTTTCAAGACGTCAGCCCCCTGAAAAGTGTAGACCGTTGGTTGGTTATTTTTAAATGTAATCTTCACATAAAAGAGTTGCTGCATTTTTCTTTCACTTTGCCATCCCTTTTTTTTCTCTCTATTTTTAACGATGGCATTAAACATAGATGTCCTGAATTTTTATGTCCCATTCCATTTAGGTTTCTTTCAATGCTGTTTTATTTTATTTCATTTTTTCCCCTTTCCGTATTCGGTGAGTGGAAATATTAGTGAAGATTTGTGAACATTATTGAGAGAGGAAAAAAGAATGCTGGCAAATGTTATATAGTAAAAATGTTAGACATCAAAAGGACAAATGTGTTTTCTTACTGATCTTTACAGTAAGGCCCCTGTGGGCTTTGACCACAGACCTGCGTAAAGTTATCTAAGCAGATAAAGGCGACTTTGTGTGGTTTTGCTGTTTTGTACCAGGGCGTCGTTAGTTAAGCCTTGATCAGAAAAGCAGTACATGGGTTTTTTTTGCCTTTATCTCTTCACGCAATCCTGCAACTTGTAAATATAAGCTTTATATTTAAAAAAAGCCTACCTCCTAAACTCATGAAATGATGATTAAAAAGGGACTTAGGCCCCAATCCTGCAAATTCATATGCGCATGCTTAACATTTAGCACGTGAGTAACCCCACTGAAGTCAACTCATGCGTTGAAAGCTAAGCATGTGTATATGGGTTTGCAGCATTGGGGCTTCAACTATTATAAGTCGGTAGATGAACTGATATAAGCTCAGTTTTACAGAGGAAAAAATATACAGTGTGAAAGTTACACTCATTGAGCGCCTAACACTCTGCAATAGATTTTCCTCATTGTCCATTTTACTCACCAGATTCTGAAATGCAGAGGATCAAACCCTTCAGTCCTTAAATGGGACCAAGGGCTGAAGGTCCAATTTGCTATCAGTTACGCCTGTGTAAATTCATAGTAACTCCACCAACTTGTTGGATTCTGTATTAGGACAGCAAGCTTCAGCCATAAAATCAGAGAAGAAAGTATGTTAGCCTTTGAAAAGCATCAGAAGCAGAACAGACACCGCATCCATTAATGGAGCATCTGATCCTCTGAGCTTCTTTGAGCACCTTCCACTCCCACTGGTGTAAGTGAGATGGTAGGGTGCTCAGCACTCCCCAGGGTCAGGCCCAAATGAAAGTGAATTCAGTGCTGCAGCTCTATAAACAACCATGGTTTAGTATTGCAATGCAGAGGAAGTGAGAGAAGTAAAGAAAAAGATAGATCTTGGAGGCTGCTGGACTAAGCTTTAAAGGGAAATCATCAAATAGTGTGAGCCTCAAATATCATTTCAAAAATAAAATATTTAGTTAATTAATTTAGATCTGTATGCAAAAATATATTTATACACATTTAAAAAAATCTTCATTGAATTGATAAGAACATAAGAACGGCTATACTGGGTCAGACCAATGATCCATCTAGCCCAGAATCCTGTCTTCTGATAGTGGTTGGTGCCAGATGATTCAGAGGGAATGAACAGAACAAGGTAATTATCAAGTAATACATCCACTGTCATCTAGTCCCAGCTTCAAGCAGCTGGAGGTTTAGGGACACTCCGAGAATAGGGTTGTGTTCCTGACCATCTTGTCAAAAGCCATTGATAGACTTATTCTCCATGAATAAATGAATTCTTTTTTTGAACCCAGTTATACTTTTGGCCTTCACAGCATCCCGTGGAAACAAGTTCCACAGGCTGACTCTGTGTTGTGTGAAGAAGTACTTCCTTATGTTTGTTTTAAACCTGCTGCCTATTAATTTCATCAGGTGACCCCTGATTCTTGTGTTACATGAAGGGATAAATAACACTTCCTTATTCGCTTTCTCCACACCATTCACAATTTTACAGACCTCTATCATATCCCACCTTAGTCATCTCTTTTCTCAGATGAACAGCCCCAGTCTGTTTAATCTCTCCATGCATAGAAGTTGTTCCATATCTCTAATCATTTTTGTTGCACTTCTCTATACCTTTCCAATTCTAATATATCTTTTTTGATAGGGGGAGACCAGACCTGCAGTATCATGGACATATCATGGATTTATATTGTGCCATTTTGATATTTTCTGACTTATTGACTAGCCCTTTCCTAAAGGTTCCTAACATTCAGTTAACTTTTTTGACTACCACTGCCCATTGAGTGGATATTTTCAGAGAACTATCCAGACTAGCTCCAAGATCTTTCTTGAGAGGTAACACCTCATTTAGACCCCATTATTTTATCTGTACAGTTGGAATTATGTTTTCTAATGTACATTACTTTGCACTTGGTGACATTAGATTTCATCTGCCATTTTGTTACCCAGTCACCCAGTTTTGTGAGATTCTGTGTTACTCTTTGCAGTTCACTTTGGACGTAACTATCCTGAGTAATTTTGGATTGTCTGCAAACTCTGCCACCTCACTGTTTATCCTCTTTTCCAGATCATATATGAATATGTTGAACAGCACTGGAGCCAGTACAGATCGTTAGGGGAACCCTGGTATTTACTCTCCACTATGAAAACAGACCATTTATTACTATTCTTTGTTTCCCAACTTTTAACCAGTTACTGAGCAATGTGAGGACCCCCTTATCCCAGGACTGCTTACTTTGCTTAAAAGTCTTTGGTGTGGATCTTGTCAAAGGCTTTCTGAAAAGTCCAAGTACACTCTATCCACTGGATCGCCCTTGTCCATATGCTTTTTGACCCACTCAAAGAATTCTAACAGATTGGTGAGTCATGATTTACCTTTACAAAAGCAGTGGTGACTCCTCCCCAATGTATCATGTTTATGTGTGTGCTAATTCTGCTCTTTACTCAGGGATGAAAGTAACATAAAAGGCTTACCGGTATGGGGGCCAGACTCTAGGCTGCCGGAAGGGGTGGGGCCTCAGGCACAAGGGGCGGGGCCTTGGGTGGAAGTGGTGCTTCCTTTCCGTGCTGCCCTGCCCCGGGGCTCCGGCGGCAATTTAAAGGGCCCGGGGCTCCGGCCACTGCTGCGGTAGAGGCAGCAGCTGGGAGCCCAGGGCCCTTTTAAATCGCTGGGGCCTGGGCAGCAGCCCCTTTTGCTCCCCACATCAGCGGCCCAGCTGGGAGGGCCACCAACGGGGTGGGAGAAAGGGGTTTTAACGTCAGCTGTGTATGGGCCGGTACCGGCGGCCACTTCTTACCAGTACAGCATACCGGCCCACTTTCACCTTTGTCTTTACTATCGTCTCAACCAGTTTGCCTGGTACTGATGTTAGGCCTACAGGCCTGTAATTGTCAAGAGCACCTCTGAAGCCTTTTTAAAAATCGGTGTTACATTACCTATCCTTCAGTCATCTGGTACAGAGGCTGATCTAAGCAATACTACCACAGGTAGTAGCTCTGAAATTTCATATTTGAGTTCCTTCAGAACTCTTGGGTGAATACCATCTGGCCCTGGTGACTTATTACTGTTTAATTTATCAATTTGTTCCAAACCTTCCTCTTTTGACACCTCATTCTGGGACAGTTTCTCAGATTTGTCACCTAAAAAGAATTCAGGTGCTTATTGAACATTTCTCAGCAGGCTGGATTCAAAGAGGCAGCAAAATTGTGGTATTGCAAGAGAAGCAGAAAATAAAACTGATTATAAACAGAAAATGAAACCAACCAAGATAAGTGAAGTGCAACAAGTAAAAAATTTAACATAAATAATGAAAATTAATGAGATTTTATTTTTAAATCTCTCAAGATATAGTGAAGATCGTGATTAATAAGACTAAAGCAGATTTTTGAAATCTAATGGATAAGATCTCTAGCCCGCACTCCAGCTATGCAGCCATAAATCTGTCAGACCAGCTGCCTGTGAGGTCCTGGAGGGGAGTTTCTAGGCAACATAGAACTGGTATGGTATTTCTATGGTATAGACATACAAAAGAAACAAAGAAAAGCATTATTGGAAGACCCACTGTTAAATGAATGGCTCATGGAATTGATAGATGTTGCTTCCTACAAGAGAACCATCTTCAGAGTGTGAGACAGCTTATCAAGTGAACACAATTCTCAGCGGTGGATCAGGCCTAATATTTGGAGTCCTTTACTAGATTTTGAAAAGTGCTTATGTGACTTAGGAGTCTAAGTCCCCTTTTCAGAAGTGACTTGGGCACTGACTGAAAGTCAGTGAGACATAGGATCCTAGGGTAGGATTCCCAGAAATACTTAGGTGGCTAACTCCCATTGAAATTTACAATAATGGGACCACTAGTGGAGCAAGGTACTATTCAAAATGACTAAGGGTATAAGACTCTGGCTCCAAACACCTACAATGGATCTATGCCTTTTAAGATTATATGAAAATGGAGGCCAATTTTTTAAAGAATTGGGTGAAGGGCCCGGATGCAAGTGCAAAATATGTGCACCCACATTTGCATGCACAGTTTTCAGAGTTGTATGCACAAATTAAACAGTTGCACATGTACACCAGGACCTGATTTGTACGTGCAAGGTCCTCAGGACAGGGACTGTCCTTTATTGTGTGTCTGTCCAGCTTCTAAAACAATGAGGCCCCAATCTCATCTGGGGCCACTGCACTCTAGGGTAATCTGAATCCTTTCTGTGCCATCAGACATTGTTTAGGGCATGACTAAGGCTCTGCCATTCCGGTCTATCATGCTGTTTTCCAGAATGGCTACTTTGGGTTTCTATACTTCAACTTTTTTATGAGGATAGGTTGTTGGCCTATCGCTCAACCCCCAATGTGGAGGATCAATGGACTATTTCTTGATGGATCCCTGCCCTTTAACCTGTGCAGCTTGAATAGCGCTACCAAGAGTTAAAGCTCATGCTGGCATAGCACTCAGCATCATTGGAAAACACAAGCCTTCCCACCATGTCAAGGAGCAGTACCTGGAAAAGGTCTCTAGGGTAATACAAAGGATAAATACTAGAAGTAATTGCAATTACAACTACATGTGCATGGGGGCATTCTACCTTTTAAACATTGTTCCTCAGATAGTATGGGTTAAGTATAAAAAGCAAGGTATAAAATCTCTAGCATTTCTAACACTAAAATTTTTCTGTAAATCAGATTTCAATGTTGACTCCAAAAACAGCGTTGGCAACATTACGAAGGTCATATTTTTGGGTAACTGAACTGTTCTTAAACAATGCTTCCAAAGTATTAGTCACAAACAGGTTTTTCTTTGGCATCAGGAAGGCAGGTCTTTGCTCTCTGCCTCCGTTTGGCTCAGCAAACATGTTCATCGGGGTCACTGCAAGGAAACTTCCACTGCAAGTTTAGGAGAACTGTCATGGCGAGGTGGAACAAGACTCTCACTTGCTCCTTATGAAGCCATACAAGTGGCTCCCGTGCACTGAACAACACTCATGAAAGGTGACACTTTGTGGAAATGAAACAGCAGTCTGCCCCTTTAAGGGCTAGTCGGGGCCAGGAGCAGCCAGCCCTGTCCTGGAGCCAAGTCCGGGAGACAGATGCTGGGACTCATCTGACTCAGCGGGACAGCATCAAATGATTGGCTTGGATGACTCCCAGCTAGGGAATATAAATGAGGGCCTCAGCTCAATTAGAAAACCTGGGCCCAGAAAGGCTGTAAGTACACTCTACTGTAGCTGCAGCAGAAAACTGCAGGAGAGCAAGCCAGTTTTGTGGATTCCCCTAGACTGGCGAAGAGTCTCACAGTAAATTGCCAGAGGCCAGAGAGTCCCGTAATCTAGGTCAGGAACCGGACTATTTATGCTGTTGTTCCATATTCCATTTTTGTGTTGGAGAATAACCAGGTAAGGGCTACAAACTGAGCTGGGTGTAGCCAATTGTTTTTCCCAGGCTGGTGATCAGATCCACCAGCCTATGAATAGCCTCAACCTTCTCTGACTGAATCCAATGGCAACATTTCAATGAGAGCAGGCTTGAGCTTGCCTGAGAGTTGGCGCTATGCGTAATCACACTAGCCTTTCGCCTCAAAAGGCAAGGGTCTAGGGTGACCAGATGTCCCAATATTGTTGGGACTATGCTGATATTAAGGGCTTTGTCTTGTACAGGATCCTATTTCCCCCCCACCCCAGTCCTGATTTTTCACACTTGCTATCTGGTCACCCTAAAAGGGTCCAAAAGTGATTCAGGACACAAAGCAATCTCATCCTTGAGAGGAGGGAACATTTATTAGTGTAAAAAATAGCTGCATCAGCAGGCATTCCCTGTTCAGAAGAAATCCGCTGCTGGGATAGCTAGCATGAAGTAGGTCAGATTTGACGTGCCGGTGCACGGAAAAAGTTGTATGTAAAATCTTGCTCAGTGCCTACCAGTGCTTTGCTGGGTCTCCCCAGCATCACAAGTTCTTTCTGTTTCTTGTACACAAAACTCAGCCATGTTTTAAAGATAATTCACACGAGACATTTTCACTAAAATGCAATGTCAGCCAAAGCTCCTGCACCATCAAACGTATGGAGGATGATCTGTAGGAAGAGTGTCAAACAACCACTAAAGACTGATGGGAAGTACAAGATGAACAAACTTGTACCAAAAAAACCCCAAACAAACAAAAAAATCCAGCCCATAGGCCCTTATTCCTCTGAAAAACACAGGAACTCCAGGCTTCCCTGCTGCATAAAGCAATGGAAGATTTCAAATCTCTTTTGTATCTGCCAATTTAGTAATCAAGAAACCTTTAATTCCAGGACCTGCATGCCAAGGCCATTGAGAACTGAACAGGGTAGAGAGTTCAAGGAAACAAGTCTCTTCATACCTGAGTGTTTGTTTGCTTCTCTGCTGCCAAAAACTAGCCCTTTGTTGTCAAGTAAGTTCCAGAATTATTTATCTGCCTTGCCCCATTGACATTGTCGAAAGGTCTGAAAAAGGAATGTTATTGCTGAATGCAAACCCAAATGATTTCTTACTTATAAAATACAAGAATGACTAATCAGGATAAGCTGTGCTGCTTCTGTATTAACATTTTCCATCCAACATACAGGTTCCCATTCTCAGGGCTCATTTGTAATGGGTCCACAAACAGCAGCTAGAAACAATAAAAATTCCACCTAACAATGAAATGTACATTTAGCCTTAAGAGGAAGGGGCCAACAGGTAATAAGGAAGAGCAGACTGTTGAAATCTGCAGGGGATGATGTTAAAAGGATTGGTGGTTCAGTTTGGATAAGCACCCAAAAGTCCGGTTAATTATTCTGACTATCCCAAACAGTTTGGGCTGAAAATCTTGGGGGAAACAGATATTGTTGTGGCATTTCTGGTATACTGTGCCTCTGGGAAGATCATGATCACAAGAGAATAGCTTTTCTTCTGGTATACAACAAGCACTTCTACTTTGGGCCCTTGATTCAGCAAAGCCCTTAAGCCTGTGCTTAAATTTCAATATGTGCTTCACATTCAGCTAAGCTCTTAAGCACGTGATCAACTTTGACTTCAATGGAACTTAAGCGTGTGCTTAAATGCTTTGCAGAATTGGTGCCCTGGAAGACTATGTAGCAGCAAGAAAAAATGAATACCCTTTTGCTTAAGGGCATGGCTACACTTGCAGATGTAGAGCGCTTTGAGTTAAACCAGCCTTCGTAGAGCGCAGTAGGGAAAGTGCTGCAGTCTGTCCACACTGACAGCTTCAAGTGCACTGGCGTGGCCACATTTGCAGCGGCATTGGGAGCGGTGCGTTATGGGCAGCTATCCCAGCATGCAAGTGACTGCAACGTGCTTTTCAAATAGGTAGGGTGGGGTGGAGTGTGACAGGGAGTGCGTTGTGGGTTTTGGGGGGGCTGAGAGCATGTCAGCATGCTGTCTTGTAAGTTCAGACAGCAGCAGACCCCCCTTCTCCCCCCCCCGCCTCTCTCTCTCTCATACAGCATTCCACAATAACGGTTGCTTTGTCTTGGAGCAGATAAGCAGCCGGCTGTCAGAAACAGAGCTTTGAAAGGGCACATCCGCATTCCTACAGCGATTCAAAAACAATGAAAAGAGCGGCCACTTGACTTAAGGGGATTATGGGATGTTTCCAGAGGCCGATCAGAGCGCAGTAATGCAACACGTCATTCACACTGATGCCTGGGCATTGTAGCCAAGGCGCAGCAGATGTTATTCTACTCGCCGAGGTGGAGTACCAGCAGCGCTGTAGCCGCGGAGTCAGAGCGCTCTACGTGCCTTGCCAGTGTGGACGGGTAGTGAGCTAGGGCGCCCGGGGCTCCTTTATTGCGCTGTAACTCGCAAGTGTAGCCAAGCCCTAAGCTTAGTTTACTTTAGGGAATGATGGTTCAGATCAATGCTTATTTTATCCCTAACTGAATGCAGCAACAATAAGTAAACATGGAATAGAGGTTTAACTATTGTCCTTCATTTAAGATAACTGTGAGAGACAGGGGCACCTGTAATGGGTCATTTGCTTGCAATGGTGACTCTGGTGACTCACTCAACTCTCCAAGTAGCTGCATGTGTACTGCATCAGCACACCCCAGGACCTTGCCTCAGCTGGCATGCTAAACCTTGTGAGGGTAGCTAGTAGCGGCAACTGCTACGGAAAGGCACTTCTGGCCCTCCCAGTGCATGCCAAAGAGTCATGGTCAAACACCTGGCAAATATTAGACATAGCAACTGAATGAAGAACAGAAAAGACTTCATTCAGACTCATCAGCATTGTTGAGCTAACAAAAAAAAGAGGGATAAGCAAGTCAGCTCAGGAATTGACAATCTGTGTGTGTGCGCGAGAAGTATGTGAAAATGTGATAAGTGTGTATGAGAACCAGGGGGTCTGGGCAGGTGGCCCATGCTACCCCTAGATAAGCTGCTATTTTTAGCACACTAGCTCAAGCAAAGCTAGTGTATATCTACCTGTGGTGGGAAGTGAGCTCCCCACTGCCATGTAGATATACCCAAAGAGAGACCAATTCAGCCTGGAAGCATCGATGTAGTTCAGGGTTCATCATCCATTCCTCTAATGCACGGCTACAACTTTGGATGTAAGATGATATTGAAATGAAAAATAGTATTCATTGTTATTTATTGTTTATCCATTACAATTTCAATTTACATCTCACTGTTTTAAATCTATTACTGAAGTGTCTCTCCTTGTGAATTGGACCAGATTGTATGATAATAAGTGAATACATAATGCTGGTAGTTTACTGTCCTCTGGTATTATTTTATGAAGCCAAGGTCCCAGCTAAAGAGAGAGCCCTCACTTTGTGTTCCAAACAATGCTCGAGAGAACAGAAAATGTCTGAAATGAATGTTTGCTAAAATTTTGTAGACATGAGGCAAATAAATAAAATACAAATCCTGCTCCAGATTTTGTCAGGATTCTGGGAACATTTTCTACTGACCTGAAAAAAACCCCTTTTCCCCCTCATGTGCTGTTTTCTGTATGTTTTGTCACACAAAGCATATTCTGTGCAATCTGTGGAGCCTCTTGTTAGACACACTGCAAGTTAAGTGAATTTAGGAGGATTATTTATTATATTGCAGATTACATCGTGGCACTGCACATTTCCTCACTGAAATATGTTTTATTAGCAATTTTGAAATCCCTTTGTATGCATCCCTATTGATGAATTTGTCGGTGAGTGTACGTGTTACCTGATATCCATGTTGTGTGTTTGTAGGTCATGGTGTTTCATGAAACATTTTTGCTGGTGTTGATAAAATTCTGTAGATTCCATTGTATGCCAAACGTATGTCATCATTTCTTGAAGGTGTTGGAATCCCTCAGGATGGTTGCGACATATAAATGTAACAATCCCAATAGAAAAGTTTGGACTTCTGGAGTCGGAGTTTAGAATCTGCTTATTCACTTGCAAACTGGGGCGGTTTAAAAGTAAACTGGCCATTAATGATAAATCATCTGCAATGTCCTGAGTCAATGATAAGGGCAAACATTCTTACCTTGGAAGACTATACAAGTTATCACAGTGGATCAGCAAGATGGATTGTTTCAAATGAGCCAGCTCCAATGTACATATAAGCATTTTGTCAGTATTCAGTGTAATTAGTATTATTAAAGGAACAATTTTTTAAAAAGTTAATGGGGGACAGGGGAAGTCTGGCTGCCTTCTCTGTGGGGGGCCTGATCTAAAGCCTCCCATTGAGTTCAAACGAGTTTGGATCAAGCCTTATATGTCTGAACAGGCTAAAAGATAGCTGTGGGGAACTAGAAAGGCCAGTTTTAGCAGCCTGCATCCAGCTTCCCTCAAAACACTGTCCTCCACAACTGAAGCACCTGGTGTGAAATTTTGGCCCCAGTGACAGCAATGGGAGTTTTGCCATTGATTTGAATGGGGCTAGGATTTGAATTGTGTGATGGGGCACAGGTAGTGCATTTTAGCTTGTGTGCTCACTGGCCTGGTTGCCACATCGCATTCTCAGGAATAATCAGCTTTGAATAGGGCTGAGGGCAGCAAGGCTATCTTCTCATTGTGTATCTGCTTCCCAGCTGCATGCTTTCATAGCATAAACTGTAGATGTATTCCTATTTTTAGAAAAATCGGTGTAGGACCTAAAAATCGCTCATCAATTTTATTTCCCAAATCTAGAGCTCGAGAGAATATAAACAACTGGTATGGTCCCGTTCTTTGGGTTTAGATCACCTTAAATGCTACCTGTGAGAGACTTGTTCTCGTTGGACATCAGGCTCAATATCATTCAGTTCACACTCCTACTTATGGCCAGACCATGCCCTCCATCCTTGCAATGGATGGAAGTAGTCCTTGGAGCAAAGGGCACTATTTAGATCTATAGCACTGTGCTCCAGCCCATTCTCTTTAAACGCGCTTTCTGCTCACAGAACGCTTCCTATGCTGAGCAGTAGGTAGTATAATGCCAGTTATATTGACTTCATATTACTAGGGTATTCTCATATATCAGGGGAATCACCAGCTAACCTATTATCAGAGGTTTGCATCTTCCATGCATTGCTAGTGTAGCACCAAAGGAAATTACCAAGGGCTGAGGATTTGGCCCCTCTTTATTTAAACCCATAAAGAGCCCAATTGTTTCATTAAGGCACAGACCTGAGCAAGGGTCAGTTTCAAGCTGCAGCACCCCAATGGGTCACCAGCCGGCACTGTGCTTCATAGAGAAATGATCCATCCCGGGGTTTCCTAGAGCACAGGGCGGGAACACTGACCTCTCTCTGCATTTGGCCAGGAGGAGCTGGAATGAAGTCCTTACATTTTCCCTACCCCTTGGCTAATACCCAGAGGTCTCATATATAATATACATACACACACACTGCCACCAAAATGTTCTTTTTGGTCAAAAATATTTTTGATAAAAACCTGAAAAAATGTGATGAAAACAATTCATAAATGTCATTTTTTTGTGAACTAGCTCATTTCCTGACCAGTTCTAGCAGAGATTGTGCAAATAATGCAAGCGTGTATGGTGGGGAGAAATCCTTTGTTCCTTCCCTGCTCCTCTCCTTTGGGCCCCACACAAGGGCCAGTCACAGTCTAGCCCCAGATTATTGCTATAGACTTGCCTCAGTTTCTTATCAGTTTTGCTGCTGCCTTGGGTGTGTGTGTGTGGGGTGGGGGGTGAATTTTATCTTTTGTGAATGGGGAACACAGTCATCTTGTTGCTCTCTAGAGCCATAAACAACTTCATTTGGGTATAGATTCTGTCCTTTTCCTCACATGCATAGGCAGGGGAGCGTAGCTGATATCAGTGAAGTTGCACATGATAGGTTTTATTTTGTGAATAGGAAATATTGGGATTCAGAGTGCTAGTTACTTTCTGCATGTAAATGCCCTGTTTCTCTAACATAGAGGGCTGTGTAAGTTGCAAATAAGTGTTCTGTGAATCAAACCCCAAATCCTCTCTTTATTTTAACTGGAGACTTTTGCTTGTGGTTAAGCATCATCAGACATTATTCAAATGTTTTATGGCTTGCAGAGGAAGTATACTTTTATTTTTTTCAAAGAACATTTTAAATAAGGGAAAACAAACAGTTATGTTGGAAGGGCCTGGCTATGGATATCTTCTTTCCACAACAATGGCTTGATGTGACTGTTAACCAGCATTTGGCTGTTTTATAACTGGTGCAATTATTTTGTCAAAGGTTGCACGGGTTTTTTTTTAAACTCCTTTAGAAAAAGTTAGTTTACAGTTTATTAACTTAGATTACTGCTAATAGCTCCCACGGGTCTTTCTGCTGAAACAAGAACTAGGATAACTGATTTCTTAAAACCAATCTGGAAGACTTTAAAACACAGTTATAGCTATCACTGAAACAGCAGGAGGAAGAATAGTCTGTCATTGTTTTTTGTTTTGTTTCTTTTTTCTTCCTTATCTCCATATAAACTTTTTCCAAGACTACATGGCCAACTTTATTTTTCTATTATCTTGTTTAAATTTTTTTGGAATCTATTGACCAGATTATTTTTATTCATTTGCAAATAATCAGCCAGGGTGCTTAGCATTTTTCAAGTATTAGGAAACACGCTAGTGCATGTGTGAAACTAGTGAAGGGTTTCCAGGGATAAAGTATGACAAGGCTTTAGAGCTTGGGGTCCTTATACAAAAGGCCATTTTTTCAAAAAATTACTTCCTCCATTCCCTGCATTGGTTTAGGTACCCTGGCTAGAGAATTAGGGGGTGGGGTGGGGAGTGAGTAGGGGAGCCTAGTCTCCATCCATTTCTTACCCATTCCCCACCCACTTTGTCCAGGAGGAACAAGTGGGCAATTAGCCCTGCTTACTCCTATGTGCCTGAACCCATGCCTGGATAGCTTTCCTAGAGGCATACACAAAGGGGCTCCTTCTTTTTACTCCCTTGTTACGGGTGCATAGACCACAGTTCAACACAATCCAGCCCTGTGTGATGAGGGAACAATTTGTCGACCCGTTGGTGAGCAATATGCACAGTGGATGAAATTCATCCAGCTGTAGAGGGCCTGTGCATAGCAAGTCCTCCATACCCCATAGGCTGCACATTAGCCAGGGACTGCTTGTACTGATCGAGCCTACAAGTCTCATGGTGAAGTTGTAATGATTACCTGTCCAACAGGAACAGCACTGAGTGTGTAGATATAGATATATGTAGCATAGGTATGTTACATCATCATATCTTATACTGCCTATAGGAAGAAGTAGAGGCTTCAGGGAGCAAAACGGTTTCAGTTGTAAACCTGTGCCCTGGCCTAAGATTGGAGGCTGTATTTCATCTCCACACCTCCCCTGCACTTCATCTGCACAGAGTCCAAGTACCCTGGCTCTCTGTGGGCGGTGTGAATTTCACCCACAAAGAACATGTATATTTTCTTGTATTTTTGATTGGCTGCTAGGGCCTTTGGTTTCTTTTTTTTCATCCCAGATGATGTAGAGCCTCAGAGGACATTGGATTAGTGAATTAGGGACTCTTGCAGTATATCTACCTATGGAACTTCATGCACATTAAACAGGTTTTGGTTGCTGATGTCATTATCCTCCTTGTAGTTTTCTTTAACACTTTCTTCCCCTAATTGTATATCTTCTCTATTGCTGTCATTCTAAGTAGTGTATTGTCCATTGTGTGTTACTGCTAAGTGTTCAGTATGGAAAGACATACATGAGTTAATATGTGCATGTTTAATATCACTTGTAAGATGTTCTTACTCCTACTGCTCAGAAACAGAATGCACAGTACTTTTGAAGACAGAACATGTACCGTAAGATATGCACTTTATTGAATTATCTTTGGTCACAAAACAGTATTGCATTCTTCCCTTTAGTCACAGATAAACACATCTTTTATGTATATTTTATGTGATTTTACACATTTAACATTTAATTAAATGTAAGCCAGGCTGCATGAGCTCTAGCCTGACACCTAGTGATAAGCCAGGGAAGAAGACTTCATGAACCAACCTTGTTTGCATAGACACGCTCACTCTGCCCAGGTGCACAGCATGATGGGAATGCTTTGCCCAAAAGATCTCTTTTGGCTGGTGTTGGATTACAAGACTCTTTGTTATTGGGGGCAGAGGTAATAAAGGGTTGTTATACTTGTGTGAATCAAGGGTAGCAGAACTGTAGTTGGCATACCCTGATTGAGGGACTTGTAAGAATGTAGATACTCAGGCCTGCCTGTAAAGGCCTATACTTTAAGAACTTAGGTGTATTTTTATCATTTTGTTTTTATATCCCTGTAACTAGCTAAGAATCAAAATCACAGTCTGCCTGTGTATGGGCCTTCTCTCCTAGGATAGTCTGAGGCCTTGTTCTTAGGCTAAGGCCTTTGGCTAAGTAGCAGGGGCAGCCATAAGCTGGGAAGCCTACAGTCACATCCTCACCTTCCAAACCGGTCACATTGAAATAAGGTGGTATTGGGCTGTTAGGAAGACGGTCCTGCCCTGATAGTACCCATCACCACCAGATAAAGAAACAGATCTTAAAATGGTTAAAGAAAACTTAATTTGATAGCCTTCTGTCTGGCAAGAAATCACTTATCCATGGTTGTGAAACCCTCATTTCTGTATTGCTTTATCTTTATGGTCCCCACTTTTCTATTGTTAATCTGTCTGGTTCTCTAATTGTTTCAGTCTGCTGTATAATTAACTTTGTTAGGTGTAAGTTAATTAGAGTAGTGGGATATAATTGGTTAGAGAATTATGTTACAATATGTTAAGATTGGTTAGTTAAATTTCAGTAAAATGATTGGTTAAGGTATAGCTGAGAATATTACTATATAAACTGGGGTCAAACTGGAAATGGGGGGAAGGGAAATTGGAATCATGCTTGCTACAGGGGGGAATGGGAACAGGGAATAGGGAATAGGGACACAGGCAAGGCTCTGCGGCATCAGAGCTGGGAAGGGGAACATGGGGTAAATGCTCTGTGGCATCAAAGCTGGGAAGGGAACACTGGGGAACAAACTCTATTGGCATATAGAGATAAGCCCAACTGGTGTGAAGGGCTTCGGAATATGTTTGCTTGGAAACCAACCCTAATAAACATTGCATTGTTTGTACTTCAGACTTCTGGTCTTCTGCTTGTTGTCTACGTGACAAGAACCAGGGTAGAGGGTGAAGGGAAAGCCCTCTAACAGGACTCACCGTCAACTAAACTTCACTCACTAGGTAGGGAACAGGGGTGCCAAAGCCCAGTAGAGCTGAGAGAAGATGGGGACAGGTATTTGTACATGGTGGTGTGGGTGCTGCCTATGGGTCCCAGATGCCATTTGACCTGTCTTCTCTGTATTGTGTAATAATGGAGCAAAGCAGTGAGTAGCTAGCAGAGTGGCAAATGCCTGATGCCAGAACAAGTGCACAGAGAGTGAAGTAAGCAAGATGCCTTCCCTCCTCTCATCCCCCACCTGGGTGGGAGGTGAACTCACACAGATGCACCTCTGAATTCTGGGTCTTCACTGACCAAGGATGGCAACTGTGAGTGGGTGCAATGGAGGGAGATGGGAGGGCATGTTAAAGGAACTTCCGGTTGTTAGACTTAACAACCTGAGACAAAAGGACATAGCCCAACATGTCCCTGGTTTTGCTCATGGTTTTATGCTTATAAATCCTGCTTTTGGCATTTCCCCAAGTTAATACTAGGTTACTTTCCCCCTTTTTATTAAACGTTTCTTTTCAGACTCTGGGCTTGTGAGAGGGAAAGTATTGCCTCTTAGAGGTGCCAAGGGATGGTGTGTAATTGTCCCAGGTTGGGGCTTCAGCCGGTTCTGTGTTGTATTGTTGAAAAGGAACCCCTAGATATTGAACCTGGCCCTTGTTGCTGCCGACTCCAACTGGCAGAAGGGTTAGATAAACAAAAAATACCTGAGTCAATGTACTTGCAAAACTTAGATCCCAAAACTTGCAGAGCTGGGTTGCATCTCCTTTCAAAATGTTAGCTTGTGTCCTATGTGAAAAATGTTGGTGATCTCCCATTCCTATCCTCAGTCCTGCTCCATATCAGCATAAGACCTGGCATTACTGGCACGTTTGTTGATAGTTTCACAGACAAGCTAAGGACGAAACTAAATTAGACTAAGATCTAAATTGAATGATCTTCTCGTGCCTGCAAGTCGTCCCTGTAGGTTAGGGCTGAATCACATAAAAAGCATTTTCCTATCCAGCTGCTTTAACTATGTCACTTCCCCTCTTTGAATCCTTCCACTGACGTTCTCTTGCCTTCCATATCAAATCCGAGATTCTTGGGCACTTTCAAGGTGCTCCAAAATGTTGCCCTTGCCAATATCTCTGCTCTCAGAGCCAAACCATTCCCTCCTAATTCTTCAGGTTGTTATTTTGCTTGAACTTCACACTGAATCAAGAATATATTTCTGTCATTTCAGTCTGTAATTGTTATACGCCATGACACCTGAGGTGATGGCTACTTGAGTCACATGGTACTACATAATACTGTACATGGCAGCATATAAACTGATGTAACATACCCATAGTACATGTATCTCTAGCTACACCCAGAAGGAGAGAGAGAGTAGTACGTATTCTATATTAATCATTTCAGAAAACCTTACCCACCAAAGATATTAGGACTAGGTACAACAAAATTATTAGTGCTGGATCCACAGTTGGTGTAATCGGCATATCTCTACTGAAGTATGCACCGGTATGTTTATATGGTCCGATATTGATGCTGTTGTCTGTATCCCTCTTGCTGAAAATATTTATAGAAATTTATTTCACCAAAAACTGGCTCCCAGCATTTTACTTCTAAGTTTCCAACCTGTTCATTGATGCAGTAGAAAAGTTTTTGAACTTCCAGTCCTGAGTTGGGGTCATGCTGTTGTCCTCTCTCTTGAACACCTGATGTCTTTATCCTTTACTGCTTCAGTGATGTACATTTAAAAAAAAAACCCTGTTATCTGGTCTGCAAGTTATAGCACAACCACATATTCCCCTGAAGGAATTTTGCATAGAATCGACAATATGTTAAAAATAAATAAAAAAGATCTCTTTTATATTAACATTTACAAAAACAGCAATGCAAAAATAGTTCTGTCCAATGTATTATATGGGAACTACCTGTGCTATTTCCTACTGCCTGTTTTTCTTAACACAAAGCTGCTGATTTTCATGCGCTCCTGTAGCAAAAGTGACTAGAATGTCTGACAAGCTAGTATGGTAATGAAATGGCATACTCTTCTGTGACATCGGCATTTCAATAAGGGTGGAATTTTGCCTCAAAAGGAGGACAGTGATCTTTTCACAAACACTGTCCTTTGTCCTGAGGCACACAAAATCCCCAAATCCCTAAAATATTTTATCTAAAGATAAGATAATTTTGCACCAGCCCAGGCATGAAGGAAAAAAGTATATCAGATGCAGCTGGAAAAGTCCTGTTGCTCAGGGAGAAGGTAAATTAAAGGTTTCTATCTTATCTGTATTTCAATTAAAATTTTATTTTGGTCCCTGGCAGTGCAGACAGTTGAAGTCTTGGGAAGTGGAAACACTCATAGGTGTATGAAAAAGGAATCTTTAATGGGGGAGATGTATACATTTGATCTATGCTGCTTTTCATGTGGGGTATACATGACATTTAAATAAAAATGTGGAATCTTATGGGGGGTCCATCAGTGTGAGTTCACTTGCTCGATTTTTTTTCCCATATGCAACGACCCCCTTTAGAACTCTGCAAGCCTGCCTGGCTCATTCTATGGGTCAGAGCCAAAGGAAACCAGCTGTGTAAAATACATTGAGGTAGTTAATTATAAAGGACCTGATCTAGCTGCCATTGAAGTCGGTGGTGCATATTGGTTTACAATGTTCTTGTTTGCTTGGGAACTGGATGACAGAGTGTCAGGATAGCCTTGCAGGTCTAGGTCACAAGCCCAGGTCATTTGTGGTCGAAAATCATTACCATCTCCTAGCCATTGGGTGATCTTTGTGAAACGACTTGATGGTCCCAGTCTAGGCACTAGTGGACAGATGTCTCCATTACATTAAACCCCTCTCCCAGTTGATACGACTGAGGCACACGTTTGTAATCTCATCAGAGACACAAAGATTGGAGTTAAAAAGAAAAGGAGTACTTGTGGCACCTTAGAGACGAACAAATTTATTAGAGTATAAGCTTTCATGAGCTACAGCTCACTTCATCAGATGCATACAGTGGAAAATACAGTGGGGAGATTTTATATACACAGAGAACATGAAACAACTGGGGACTTACCTTCTCACCTAGCAATGGTCCTTCCAGACATTAACAGGACCAGAGGGAAGCTGACAACACCACTCCTTGTGCAGCACTTGTTCTGTGAACAGATGATGCCAGTCTTCAGGGCTATCAACCACTTAATTCCCTTTAAAATGGAAACTGAGTGGAGTATTTCGGACAAGAATCCCCAATATATTCTGGATGCTTTGTGCTGCTGCACTGATGCAGTGATTCCACCTTATCAGGTTGATGCATGCCTGTGCCTCTGGCCCTTTGGGAATACTGTTCCTGCTGGCCCTTCAGTGTTCAGAATTCGAAGTTTTACAGTATTTGATAGCAGTGGAGTTCACGACTCTGTTGGCCTCAGCTGCCATTGGCATAGTCAGGGCGTGGGTGGATGGCAAATGGAGAGGCAGTATCTCTGATATTGCAGAGGGGAGAGAAGATTCTTCCTGACTGAATGAGCTTTGCAGCCCAAAGAGAGAGCTGTCATCCAAGGAAAGGAAGGAGCTATTGGCGGGAAATACCAACCACCCCGTTCCTTGCAGGTAACTGGGACGTGGTGGAATGTGAGGCCCCAGGGAGCCCACCCAGTCACTGGGTTTTTGTTTATTTAACTTAAGGAACTCAAACCTCACAGGCTGCTGTAACCTCTTTAGACCCTTTGCAGAGAAGAGGAAATTCAGATGCTGTGGCAGAGTTCCAGTGCCTCCTTGGTGCCAGCCTTGGCCCTAGTCATACTGCCTCATTTCCCTGCCCTCCCACCTGAGAATCTCTCCCAGGCAGTAGTCTCTCAGCATCACCTCACGAGACACTGGTAACACACTTAGACAATAGTCCCAAGAGCTCAGATCTCAGACTTTGGTCAACAAAGGAATTTATGCTAACCCTAACCCAAAGGAACATGACACAGGGGTCCAGGCGCCTGCCTGAGGCAGCAGCGTGCACGCTCAAAGGCAGAAATTTGGTGACTTGGGAACTGTCACAGCAAAAGTTTAAGTGACAAGTGAGTTTAGGCAGCAGCAAAGTGGGACCTTTATGGATGGCAGTGATGCCAAAAACTGGAACTTAGGCTCTAAAATCTGGGCTTTAGTCACCTATGGCCCTTTGTGGATCTGGGCCTCAGTTCTTTCCCACTCTCCTACAGAGTGCTGACTCTCAGGATTTTTCCTCCTGGGTGTCTCCCTTCTTCCAGGGCCAGTCACAGGAGACAGCCTCCCTCCTGCAACCCTCTTCAGTCCTTCTGCAGGCCATCTGCCTGGGAGTTATGCTTCTCCAGGGTCTATCAGAGGAACCAACCATCCTTCTCCAGCTTTCCCTCTCCCAACTGAGCCCTCACAGCCCTTTCTAGGCATCCCATGACCCTTTCCTAGGTAGGGCTAATAATTAAATAGGGCCACCTGATCCCTAGCCACTCATGATTAGCTGGGAGGGTAGCTAATTGTCACAGGGTAGGGTGGGCATGATTTCCCTGAAAGGGCCAGACAGCCTGCGACAGATGCATGGAAGGATAGGAACTAATTTTCATGGTTCCAAGTGGAAATGAGTTTGAATCAAAACCCCAGATCTGAACAAACCCTAAAGACTGGATAAGTGCGGATCCAAATTTAAATGTGGTGGCTAAGGCCTATGCCTAATTCTGAGGTTTGCTTCAAGACAAACAGTCCACACAGAGTGGGCTTGGAATCCAGCAAGAGCAGGATTTCTTGTGAGTTTTCTGGTAATGTCTACTTCTCGCCAGACCAGGAATGCCCTGAAAACTGCCTTGCTCATATTATTTTAGTACTTTATCTCCCATCTTTAGTACTTGTTATCTCCCCAGAGGGGATCTGATTGTGATCTCAGCTGTACCAGCATAAATTGAAATCACTGGAGTTACACCAATTTAAAATTAGTGTGAGATCAGAATCAGGCCCATGAAATGCAGACAACAATGAAAAATGGGGATAGGGAAAGGAGGGAAGAAAAAGAAAAAAAAAATCCTTGTCTAAAAGGTTAACCAATCCTTTTTTCAAGCCTCATAATGATTCTCTTCAGTTGGAGGTTTAGGTACAGGTCTGAACAGTTTTTATACTAGAGAAACAGGCCTAGTTAGTTATTAACGCCATTAAGATATATATGTAACTGGAAGATTATATTTTTATCACTTATTTGCTTGGGGAATGACGTTGGGGAAGGATTCTGTAGCTCCAACTGTCTCTTTAAGTAATATTTTCTTGAGTCTGTCTCGGATTCACAAACAAATGTTTGCCAAAATATTTTCCAATCGACATGAGAGTTGAACAGTTCCATGAATCGTTGCATCCTATATTTCATTATCTTCAGCAGAATGTGTATTTCCTTGTTGGTATCATGGTAACACATCAGGGTTTCTCTGTGACACAGTTAAAATTCAAAGTACATTTTCAAGGACTGTACCAGACAAATATTTTAGGGTCTGGTGGTGTCCGATGGAAAAGATCTGCAAAAATTACCAAGATACAATGATGAATGAATTCTGCAGTTGGAATGTAGCAGAAAGCTGTCTAATAGATCTTCTACTGTTTAGTGAACAGGACTCACATTAGGTAATGGCAGCAGAAAACATTAAAGACAATTGTATATGATGCAACGTTCAGTCAGATTCATTCACAGTGTATAGTCATTTTAAAATGGCGTTCTTTGTTCTGTAGCAGTGTCTAATATTTCTCAACATTTTAGGCTCTGTGACACCTTAATGGTATACAATAACAGTATGCCTCCCTCTTAGAAAAATGGATACTCTCATTTTTCTAAACATTGGTCCTTTACCTTTAACCATTTCCATTTAAATGCAAATTTCAAACCTGTCCACCTCTCTATATTCCAACAGAAACACAGGGAAAATACTCTACCTTAAATCCTAATTTTGCCGTAATTTCCTTCAGGTGTGTCATTGCATGTATATCTATTTTGCATTTCAATTACATACTATCACTGTAGCAGGTTTAACATGTACATTTCACTTTTAAACATCTGTTTTTCTTGAGAAGCCCCACAGGTTTCATTTGATGTAGGAAAATTAACATTAGTAGTTACCATAATTTCCTATTAAATCTACCTGACCTCACCTTCCAAGGTGGAACTTTCCCATTTCAAGTCTAAGAATTATTGCAAATACTTACAGATGTTTGTACAATTAAAAGCCAATAATTTCATTAGGAACTGCTGACAAATTAAGTGATTTTGTGCCATAGGAATGGATTAAACATGTAATTATCATTCCCTTTTATGGAAAATAATTGAATTTTGGGGTTAAAGATAAAACAAGATGCTATGAAACATATGTAATACCGGTATCTGATTCCTGAATGTTTGTTTCTGGTATACAGCTGAGTAACAAATCTGAGCAATTCATTAAGGTGTTTTTGTTTAGTGATTCTTCAGAGACAAAGTTATGTTTCAATCTGTTGTGCAAAAAAACACCTCTAACCAAAACCCTTTTATCTGTTGTTAGTCCCTCTTGGTTTACTTTTGACAAGAGAGGGCACTGTGATAACATTCTAAAGAGTGGACATATTTGTATACACTTGCCTCTGAGACAGAAAGGAAGCCAAGGATTAACCCCTGAACCAATTTCATTACAATATAGCAACTACTTCAACACAAAGAAGGGTAGGGGGAAGGAAGACAATTTAACTAATTAGTGAAAATTGCAATGCTCTTTATGGAAATTATTCAGTGAGAAGAAAAAATGTTGATCACAGGCAATAGGATATCTCCCATCATTTGCATTTACTTATTTTCATTTTGAGTCAGTTCTCGCTGGCCAGGAAACTAAGCTGTGTGGAGCTCTCTAAGGCTCAGGTCCAGTTATGCATATGAATGAGTTTACACACATAAGTCATTTCAGTGAGCTTTTATCTTTAACCCTGAACAGAGTGGGACCACTCACATCTGTGAAGTTACTCACCTAAATGTTTCCAGGATTGGAGCCTAAGACCCCATCATTGGGCAAACATGGAACCCCATTAGTCTTTGAATACTGGATAGATTAATGGCTTGTCTACATGGGGCCTTCCAGGAAAATTAATTTGAATTAACTAGAGGTGTGAATTTGATGTAGACTAGTTAAAACCATGAAATCCCTGTGTGGACAATGTTACTAAGAATGGAAGTGTCCTTAATTCAGTTTAGTGTAATTCACTTTGGAAGTGAATTATACTAAACTGAATTAAGGACACTTTAATTCTGAATGAGGGTGTCCATATAGGGATGTAGTGCGGTTTAACTCATCCCTTTCAAATTTAGACCTTTAGTTAATTTAGATTAACTTTCCCGGATGGCTCTGTGTGGACAAACTCATTGTAGCAGAGTTTAACCAGAATGAAAGTGATTTTTTTTTAAAGTGACCAGTGATTTTGGGTGCCTTAGTTTTTGGAGGCACAACTTGAGACACCTTAAAGGGGCCTGTTTTTCAGAAAGTGCTGAGCACCTGCCCCCTGAAAATCAGGACCTAGAGGGTGTCTCTAATTGGGTACTCAAAATCACTCATCGTTTTTGAAAATCACGTCCGTTTGTTGTTTATGAACAGCTGATAGATTGTATGGTTTTGGTGGGCAGGGCATTTTTCTTTTTACTTGCCTACAAAGTGCCCAGTATGCTACTGATGTTCTGTTATTGTTGCAATTAATACTAAAAAATGTCAGCTAAAAGAAAGAAAAAAGATATTAGTAGAAGCCTTGGTGTTTTAAAATCTAAACTCAATGTACAATGACCCACTTGATTCTAATAAAATATTTAAATAACAGCTACTGCAAACCTACTGCTAGAAGATTTCTAACCGTCAGGGGAATGAGGTTCTGGAGCAGCCTCCCAGTAGGAGTTGTGGGGGCAAACAACTTAATTGGTTTGAAGATAGAGCCTGATACATTTGTGAGTGGGAGTGTATGATAAGGTTGCCTGCAGTGTTGAGGGCTGGGCTCTGCTGTCCTTGTGGTCCCTTCTGGTTGATGTCTTTTGTTCCTAAAATCTTATGTTTTGGGGCTTCAGGTGGCCACCTAAAGGGATTTTTTTCCTCCAGTGTGTTCAGTGTCTTTTGTCTCCTTCCCCTGAAGCATCAGAGATGGACACAGCTGGAGGGGGTGGGCCAATGCTCTGAGGTGGCACCAAGTATTCTCTCTCTCAGCTTAATGGGCTGGTTCTTGCTCACATGCTCAGGGTCTAACTGATCACCTCGTGTGGTTGGGAAGGGTTTTCCCAAGGTCAGATTGGCGGTGACCTTGGGGGTTTTCCCATTCCTCTGTAATGTGGGACCTGGGTCACTTGCTACAATCATCTGAGTTTGTGTCACTTAATCAATTCCCTGACATTGCAGGGGCCTTAGGCATTGGTGCACCTCTCTGTTGTGTGACACAGGCAAAGAACAGGAGGCAGTTTACAATCTTGATGGCTGGAATCATTTAGTTTAATCCAGGTTATGGGGCTCAATGCAGATATAGCTGGATGGGGATTAGTGGCCGGTGATATACATGAGGTCAGACTAGATGATTATTTTTGGTCCCTTCCAGCTGTAGACTCTGACTCTGGGACACTCAAAGTTGGCAGAATTTTGCAAGCATTATTATAATAGACTCTGCCTGACTAGAGAGCCCAGTTCCTAAACCTGAATTGCAGTAGCCTTTTATGTACACTGTACAACAGTGATACTCAGACTGCGGCTCGCGAGTCGCAAGCGCCTCTTTAATGTGCCTCCTGCAGCTCTTCTCAGCACATAATATTAAAACACTGTGTGATTTAATTATTAATCAAACTAAGTTATTAACCAGTCAGGATCCTTTCATTATGTTATTATTAACCAATTAAGATATCAACTTGCACTAAGCTGAAAACTTATCTGCTGTGAGAATTATATAAACTAAATATTTTCCCTGTCACACTGTTTAAATATGACTAGTATTATAGCAAATGAAACAATTAATTCACACTACTGTGGCTTTTTTCAGGTAATGCTGATTGCTAATTTGGCTCCTGAACCACTGAGGTCTGAGTCTCACTGCCATACAAGAAGTTTATGCCATTAAATCCACCCTACTGTATATATATGCCATCAAGAAAATATGTGATATGGTTGATGCTCAAGGCAGCCCCTCTGACTTCCAGATGGGGTTTGTGAAACGGTGTAGCTATAAAATAAATTGTTTATTATTTATACTAATTTCTTGTTGTAATTTGGGGCTTGGGGAAGTACGTTTCACTGATTATTTCATGGCAGAGTGTGGGAGTTTCTGCCATTAGAGCAGAGTTCTTGAAATAGAAGGGAAGAAGCTCCCTTTCTTCCCATCATGAAGACCCTGAGGACATTCTCCTTTAACATTAGTTCCTTCTCTGTATAGGAATCCTCCTGCTGTGTGTAAGAATGTGATAGAGAGAATGTGTTGAAGGTGTAAAACTACTCCTTTTTTCCATCAGCAGTACTGCTTTAGCATTTTGTTTTTCTGACCCTTCCATGGAATAAACAAGACAACAGGTTTTATTTCTTTTTTTTTTATCCAAGATCTTTCTCTATATATGACTATATAGGTGATTGAGTGGTGCAGCTCAACTAACAAAAAGATTAGCATCTTTCACAGAATGGAGAAAACCCTAGTTTAGTTTGTTTCTCCCTTTCAGTTTTGTTGTTCAGCTTTTGAACATAGAGGATATATTACCTAATGGGGAAATAGCTGTTCCTTCACTCCATCTGATTTAAAGAGAGACAGACAGAATCTGCGAGACACTTCCTGACAATTAGCTACCAGTAATGCCAGTTGTGGCTAATTTAAAGAATTGTGGGTGCATCGGGAAATGAGGAGTTTTGGGTAATTCGGCTGTATAAAAGACTTGCTTCACATCAAATCCAATAAAACAAGGATAATGTGCCAGCAAAAACCTATGGTGCTGAGGTTATAAAGTCTCACTGCACAAGGATCACCTTTTGAAATCAGTATTTGCCAGCAGATACTGCACAGTTACCACAATTCTTTTCTGTTCTACGAATAGAGAGGGACTGAAGTATCCCATAGACCACTGTGTGGTAAGTATTTGGCAAATGTTGACATTTCAGTGGCAATGGCTACACTTTGAATGTAATGAAATTATAACTCATACTTATTTTTTTACCCTGCTGAAAATGTGTTTGCTTTTCTGCATTCAAGTTTTCCTTGCTTTGAACCAGAAATTTGTCAGAGATGGGGTCCAAACAAAAAAGTATGAAACTGGATTTGAACTTTCCACTAGCTTGTGCATATTTTCTATTGGGGTCCACTACAGAGACAGGATTAAGTGGTGAATTTGGGATCCAGATTTTAATTTTTCCAAAGATTGCTGGTGTTGGGATTCAGAGTTCTGGTTCACCACTCAGACAGTCATAGTGTCGCATAGGTGTAAACAAGAGCAGATCTCATACTATTAAAAGTGGAAGGTTCACACATAGGCAGATGCCAGGATTCAAGGATCAGGTATGGAATATGCAAGAAGCCGGAGTCATGTAAGGGATATCTCCATAATTAGTTATTATTCTTCCATGCACTTTGTCTAAGCCTTGAAAAAAATAACCATATATGCCTTGTACCATCTATGCATGATCCTGGCAAATTTACCAATATGAAATTTGGCCCAATACCTGTTATATACCTGACTCTAAAAATGTGTTGGAGATTCAAAAAAGAAGGGACCAAACTGCAAGTAGCAGGAGGAAAAATCCGAAAATGTTCAGGTCCATAATTTGTAATGCTATACAAATCTTGCCAGATTAATTATTGGCTTTTATTGATTGGACCCAATTTTCAGGCAGGTTTCAGGGAATCTCATACTCAACTTATTTTTATGATATGGTAATGATAAATGCATAAGCAGAATGAAAGAAAACAAGATAACTTATCTGGGAAAGAGGTGTATCTGCTCTATGGGAAATGTATGCATAGTTCTAGGCAAGAAAGCTTGCTAGCCTAAGCTTTTAAATTCACCCAAATCATGATATGTGGTTGATTGGCATGCTGAATTTTGTTATGAAACGAGTTTAAGAGGTACTGGCTCTCTGCCATAAACAATACATAACTTGTCCTACCCACATGTAAGGAGGGTAGTATGTAAACCAATCACTTAGAACCTAATCACCTTTTTTGTTGTTTCAGGATCCATCTTTCAACTGTAGTCATTTGAAAATACTTTAATCAAAGAAGACTTTGTCTAAAAACATGTCAGAGTTAGTGAGTTACATACGTGCATCCTATAATGTTGATGGACTTTAATTTGTTGCTGACAGTAATGGATGGAATAAGAGAGATAAAATGGGTTAGAGATCCTCAGCTGGTGTACACTGGCACAAACTACAGTAGCCTGTAACTTCATTGGAGATGTGGGGGAAGGAGAGAATATCCTTTACATTTCCAATGTAGCCCAGGATTTGTTCTTGTCTCCTGGTGTCTAGTTACTGAGTGCT
The DNA here is from genome assembly GCF_015237465.2 of Chelonia mydas. Classification (NCBI taxonomy): domain Eukaryota; kingdom Metazoa; phylum Chordata; order Testudines; family Cheloniidae; genus Chelonia; species Chelonia mydas. The sequence continues at coordinate 107,585,687 of NC_051246.2, forward strand.
GAATCATGTGATGAGAAGGCCCATGGTGCATTATATCACAAATGTAAAGATAAACCATTTTCTTCCCCCAAACGGTTGGTAATTATTGCCTCATAAAAAGCCGGGCTTTTTCCCATCACCTATGGGTAGAAGCGAGCAGCAGATAATCCACTGTCAGAGCTTTTCTAATTTTAACTAGCATGGGGATTTCTTAGATAAGTGACGAAAGGTAGTCTAACTGTGCATTGATACAACCCAGACAATGAGCCTCTGGACCTACTTGTAAGTGCTGATAATACAGACCCAATGCCATTCAATGTCTAAGTCATTTCAAACAACCATATTTAATGAGATTTGAGTCTATACTGCCCTGAGCAGAACACTGATACAGCATGAGGCACTGAACTACTTGCACATCCCATTCACATTATTCAAAGAGAATGTGAGGATAGATTCAGATGACAAGTTGGCACTATGATGCCTTTTCTTCATCCAGAAATACCAGGTACAGAGTTGAGATACAAGCAGCACTGCCTTCTGCAAACGAAGGCGTTTGATTTCACATTGGCTGCTCCAGAATCCACCCGGGAATAAACTGTGCATCTCCCAGCTGAAACTGGTTCCTATAAGAAATATGCAAAGGTGAAAATAAATAAAAGGTGAAACATTTATTGTATCTATTTTTTTGATGAACTTCAAGCCTAAGAAGCAAGAAGTTTAGATGAAAAAATCCCCTCATCATTAGATAATCATATGGTATAAGGTGTCCCACCTTAGTCACATCACTTATGATAAAAGGAACTAGATTAGTAGTGTCTGGGTAGGCCTTTTCTTTGGCAAATTCTTATGATCTACCCAAGGCACAACTAAAGTCCAGTAATGAAGCATTTATTGGGTATACTTTTGTATCCTGGCCCCAGAACTGATGTGCTTTTTTCATCAGATTTAGCAAGCCACAGGAAGAGTTAAGCTCTGCAACTGAATCAATGAGTAAGTTCACAAAGTGACACTTCCTTGACCTTTGCAAAAGGTGTTTAGTATAACTGTCAGAAGTACACGGCTGTTAAACAATGTGCTTTTTTTAAAACCACTCTGGCAAAAGGTGCGAGAGCTTTAAAACTGTTTCCTAATGCACTTCAGCAAAAGAGCGAACCGACTGACATAAGATGAAATGCGTAACACAGCGATCTTGCTGCACATTTTGATGCAAAAGGAACACCCTGCTAGTTGAAAATTGCTCCTAACTGGATTCAGATGTTAGAGCTACAGTATATGGGGCACTGTACATTTGGTAAAGCTTAAAGGTCCTTAAAAAAGACCATAAATCTCTAACTGTGGCCTTTTATCAGTCCTTGATTTGTCATGGTATTTTAATTACATTCAGTGTAAAAATTTTAATCCATATGTAAAGAAGCTGATGCTTATTTACTGCTCTGTCTCTTGTCATAACAGTATAGTTTCAAAACACTGTGGGACGCCTGTACATAGGCATGTTTTGAAAATCCTGTAACAGCCCCTTGGAAAATGCACTGAATCCCATTTTAGCCACACCATAGGCTACTTTGACCTGTGCTGGTTTTTGAAATTCCCAGCAACAAAACGAAAGGTCTCAAATTTCCAAAATGACCAGTGATTTTTGGGTGCCTCCATTTTTGGACATTTAGAGGGACCTGGTTTTCAGGTGGGGATTCAGTGCGTTCTGAAAAATGGATCCCTTTAAGGTGTCTCAAACTGGGCACCCAAAAATAGCGACATCCAAAAACCATTAGTTGCTTTTGAAAATGTAGTCTTAATCTTGTCTCCTATGTGGTATGTGACCATGGTGAGTGCGTTTCCACAGTCTTTTCCCACTTGCCCTTTTAATCATCTTATTTTCAGGGCTTACATGTGTGATTGTGGAAACATCACAAAATGTGATAAAATTGGTACATGAAGCTAAGGAAGGCAATAAGATGCTCTTACTACTGCATGGCTGTAGTTAAGTCATTTTTTAAATCAATAATCCCCTCACAAGGCATAGTGCCACTTGACTGGACATACAGATGCATATGCCTTTGTAAATGAGTTTACATCCCACTGTGTTTTTAGCCTCAGAATCTTTCCTTCCTTCTCAAATATTCCTTGCCTCCATTATACATATGAAACTGAAATTAAGATTGCATTTAAAGTTGACTATCTATACCAGATTATTTATTGGAAATGAAGCTATATAAAAGCACTCAATATATGGCTTGCTTAAATTGATTTACTGAACTGTTCTTGTGGTCCCAGGGAAACAGTCTCTGAATAACTGAAAATTGCATTGGGGGGGTGGGGTGGGGAGAGGGTGGTGTAAATGTAGCCAGTATGTGGCAAGATTATGAACTTTCTCAACTCTGGAACAGAGTCAGTAATTTGTCAAATGGATAAATTAGAGATGAGGTCCTGAATAGTTAGTGGGTCAAATCCAAGACTCCGATTGATTACAATAAATAAGGATTTCAGGATGTGGCCCATATGTGTAGCATAAAGGGCACAGGCTCCTATGACACCCCTGCCAGCCTGAAGCATGTCCAGGAAAAAGGTACCATTACAGCCCGGAGGCAGTTCCTTTTTTACACTGGGGACCAGCTGGGTAATACCATCTTTTCCCCTCAACTCCTGAGGTGAACTAAGCACAGCTTGGATGCAGCCCAGGGTCCGGGCTATTATGTAAAGGACACTGCCTATGTACAAGCTCTTCAAAGAAATGTAGGACTGGTCATACTAGGATTTGAATCATAGAATATCAGGGTTGAAAGGGACCTCAGGAGATTATTTAGACCAACCCCCTGCACAAAGCAGGACCAATCCCCAATTTTTGCCCCAGATCCCTAAATGGCCCCCTCAAGGATTAAACTCACAACCCTGGGTTTAGCAGGCCAATGCTCAAACCACTGAGCTATCCCTCTCCCCCACAGTGATCCTGTCTTCCATAATGGCCAATTATTGAAGCACAATAGATCCTGAAACAAGCAGTTATGGGATAATTTCCCCCAGAGATGTTTCCTCTTAACTCCTAGTTAGAGGTTGGCTGAAACCCTGAAACATGAATGTTTATATCTCTTCCAAACCCCTCATTTCATAGAATCATAGAATATCAGAGTTGGATGGGACCTCAGGAGGTCATCTAGTCCAACCCCCTGCTCAAAGCAGGACCAACACCAATTAAATCATCCCAGCCAGGGCTTTGTCAAGCCTGACCTTAAAAGCCTCAAAGGAAGGAGATTCCACCACCTCCCTAGGTAACCCATTCCAGTGCTTCACCACCCTCCTAGTGAAAAAGTTTTTCCTAACATCCAACCTAAACCTCGCCCACTGCAACTTGAGATCATTACTCCTTGTTCTGTCATCTGCTACCACTGAGAACAGTCTAGATCCATCCTCTTTGGAACCCCCTTTTAGGTAGTTGAAAGCAGCTATCAAATCCCCCTTCATTCTTCTTTTCTGCAGACTAAACAATCCAGTTCCCTCAGCCTCTCCTCATAAGTCATGTGCTCAAGTCCCCTAACCATTTTTGTTGCCCTCCACTGGAGGCTTTCTAATTTTTTCATATCCTTCTTGTAGTGTGGGGCCCAAAACTGGACACAGTACTCCAGATGAGGCCTCACCAATGTCGAATAGAGGGGAACAATCACGCCCCTTGATCTGCTGGCAATGCCCCTACTTATACAGCCCAAAATGCCATTAGCCTTCTTGGCAACAAGGGCACACTGTTGACTCATATCCAGCTTCTCGTCCACTGTAACCCCTAGGTCCTTTTCTGCAGAACTGCTGCCTAGCCATTCGGTCCTAGTCTGTGGCGGTGCATGGGATTCTTCCATCCTAAGTGCAGGACTCTGCACTTTTCCTTGTTGAACCTCATCAGATTTCTTTTGGCACAATCCTCTAATTTGTCTAGGGCCCTCTGTATCCTATCCCTACCCTCCAGCATATCTCTCCTCCCAGTTTAGTGTCATCTGAAACTTGCTGAGGGTGCACTCCAGGCCATCCTCCAGATCATTAATGAAGTCTTTACTATTATAACTCATGGTATATTTGTTCTCTCTATAAATATCAACACTTTTTTTTTACAATCCTGCTAAACTCTTGCCATCAGTAATATCTTGTGGCAATGAGTTCCATGGGCTAATTTGTGAGAAAGTATTTCTTTTAATCTATTTTGCATTTGCAACCTCTCCAATTTACTGAATATTGCCTAACTCTTTACAAATGTGAATTACTAAATCCTCACAATAACTCTGAGATACTTTGTCACCCCCATTTTTCTGTTGTTGAAACTGAGAGAATAAGTAGCTAGCCTTGGCTCTTGGCTCTAGCTCACTCCCTTAACTTGGTATCTCAGCTGGACTCTGGCCACTAGGCTGGTCACTTCCACTCCAACCACTAGGCAAGCCTCCTGCCCTATTAGGCAAGATTGCCTATGACCTGGCTTCTAGTTTAAGAAGCTAGTCAAAGCTGAAGAGAAGATGACTCAGAGAGAAACAGAAAGAGAGAGAGGGGCAGAGCCAGTCACAGGGATGGATCTGTCCCAGAGTGGTTCTTCCCTAGCTGAGCTTTTGGGTACTATGCAGAGCCTGCAAGTGCAGGTTGGCTCTCTGCAGGCTAGGTGTGCCTTTCTTTAGACCCCAGCTTCAACATCCTTCTCTCAAGCAGTAAAGGAAATGATGATTCCCTTCCCAGACACATTCGATGGGGATCACAGCTCCTGTTGTGGGTTCCTGAGCCAATACTGCCTCTTGCTCCAGAGGAGGCCACAAACCTATCCCACCAACACAGTCAAGGTGGGGCAAGTCATCAGCTTCCTGATTGGACCGGTGCTGGCTGGGCAGCCTCCTTGGTGGTGCAATCTAGCAATCTCTTTGGGGAGTTCGAGAACTTTATCCAAGCCATGGCAACCGTCTCTGATGACCCAAACTGGACATACATGGTTGACTCAAGAATTTAGGCCCTGAGACAAGGCCGCCAGCCAATCACCAACTATGCCACAGAATTCCGGAGCCTTATAGCTGACTCGGAATGGAAAGATGCCACACAGCACTACCATTTCTGGCTTGTTCTGAGTGACGAAGTGAAGGAGGAAGTGGCCCAGACAGAAAACCTGGCTGGTTTGGGTGCCCTGATCGACCTTACATAAGAATCTACAGCTGACTATGGGAATGCTGATCTTACCCAGTTTCGGTCATACCTGCCTAGGCCCAGCACCCCATTGACCTCGTGCAACAGCCAAAGCCCGTGCAACTCATCCCTGTCTTTCTAATGCTGAAAAAAACAACACTGCCTAGCAGGCTGATGCCTTCACTGTGGCAGAGTGGGTCGCTATGCCTCTGGTCCAGCTGTCTCCCAGCTGGGAAATGATAGACCCCAACCCTGAAGGAGGGTACTGGCTGGGGAGAGTGTAATTTCCCTCATTCTAGCTTGCAACCATGGCACCATTTTACTGTGGAGGCACTTCACCCTGCTCACCTTTGGCTCCTGCTCTGCTTAAGACATCCGGCGATGGTGGAGTCCCCCTGGAAGCCCTCGTGGAGTCGGAAGCATCTGGTAGCTTTATGGACCTAGAATTTGCATGGCAATATCAGATTCTGACTAGGGTCAAGCCCATCCCGGATCTCACTGAGGCTGTCGATGGCTTCCTCTTATCTTCTAGCCTGATTAGATGAGAAACAGCTCTTCTAGAAATCACCGTCACTCAGGAACACCAGGAGACCTTACTGTTTGGCTTAGTCTGTTCCCCTCATTTCATGATTGTTCTCGGCATCACTTGGCTAACCACCTGTGACCCCCCACATCTGGTGGAGCTCTAGCATGATCAAGTTCACCTCACTGCACTGCCATCAGTTGTATCACCTCAACCTCAGTCTGGGAAAAGAGGCTACCCCCCCTTCTTGGACCCTTTGAAGTCTTCTCTCCTAAAGCCAGATCAAGGCAGGTCAGGAGGGGCCTTGATTATTATGGCTGTATCTGAAAAATACCAGCATTGCCCAACTATTTTTTGACAAAGTGAAGGCCAATATCTTGCCTCTTCATTGGCCTTGTGACTGCCTTATAGATGTCCAGGCCAGAGAGGAAATTGCCTTTGGTAATACTGATTCCCTATTGGAACCCAAGCTTCAGGCCCTTAGGGTCTGTCCACACGGGAATAAAAGATTCCTGGCATGGCTGTGGCTGACCCAGGTCAGGTGACTCAGGCTTGTGGGGTTTATGCTGCATGACTAAATATTGCTGTGTAGATGCTTGGACTGGAGCCTGGGCTTTGGGATCCTTCCCCCCTCACAGAGTACCAGAGCCTGGGCTCCAGCCCGAGCCTGAACATCTACACACTTAGAGATTACCGACAAGATAGCCTGGACAAGGGGTTCATCCACCCCTCCAATTCCCCAGCCAAGGGTCCAATTTTCTTTGTCACAAAGAAGGACAGTTCCCCTCACTGAGGCATTGACTATCAAGCTTGAACAAGATAACCATCCGAAACTTTGTCAGTCTTTTCGAAAGACTTCCTGGCTCTCAACTCCAAATCACCCCCTGGACTTGGTACTTCACTTCTGACCACGACTCTGACCTGATACCTGTCTCTTAGCTCTGGCTCACTCCCTGGACTTGGTAACTCTGCTCCTGAGTTGGGCTCTTGGCACCAGGCCTGGTCACCTCTGCTCCAACCACTAGGCCAACCTCCTGCCCTGACCATTAGGCAAAACTGTCCATGGCCCAGTCCTTAAGACACACTGCCGTCTCAGTGGTATAAATGACTTTAGACCTTAGCAATGAGCAACATCACCAGAAAATGCATGTGTGTCATAGTGAGAGATTATTTCTTGTCACTATTATTTTCTATGGAAACAGTAGTTTCTGATTATGATTAGCTGATACAACACAGTATGAAAAAACATGTGCCACTTCATTCAGGGTGAGAAAGTAGCACACTTTTTCACTTTGTCTAAATCTTTCAGAAGTGTTCCAGTTTGGAGAGGGATCTATCAAACATCTTGTTTCCCTTTGCATTAAAAAAATGCCAATGCTATTATTTATTTGACAAAGCACCGAGAGAACCAGACCCACTGTTTACGCTGATAGAGTAAACTGTCTTCTCGAAGAACAGAGATTTACCCATTTGCCTTGAAGGCTGTGCTACTAAATCTCAAACGGTTGAGGTGAGACATTCCTTTTCTCATGCTGCTTTAAAAAAACAATATCCCCTTACCTCAATCCCTGTGCTTGCTCTTCAAATATCACTTTGTCCGGTAAGCAAACCAGCACTTTGACACCCCTCCCATTAATGTTTTTTTAAAACACCATTCTAATAGTAAAAATTAGAGCTGGCCTGAGTCTGACAGTTTCATTTCACAGCAACTTTTGAAATTCTGAAACATGTTTTCATTCTGTAAAGTGGAATTGTGTTGAAACATCCATTTTTTGAACTGAAAAGATCAGGTTTTCAATTCTGGTCTTGTTCTCGCTCTCTCCCTCTTTCTGTCTTGTGAGAAGTGACCCGAGACCCCTATACCGCAAACAAATACTTAGTCAAAATCAATATGTGTAGATGACATGCTTTGGCTTCGATGATCAATGATAGTGAAAATCATGATAATAATTATAAACCTACATTAGGATAAGTCTAAGGTTATATGCCATCACCATTCCAGCTGTATCCTTTATAAACTCACTCACATCATGCTGTCTCACAACATACTCTGGAAACCTTGAACTAAAGGAGATTTGTTGTTTAAATCCTTCAAAGCAGTGATTAAATTGGCCTTTATTTATATATTTATGCTGATCTCCCTCAGTTGTGCACCATAGTGCATTACTTTTGCTGCTTTGAGATTTTTTAAATATATGTATATATCTATAGCTTATTATACATGTGTGTATGTCTATATGTATGACTACAATGAGCAGATTTGCTTGACTTTATGAACTACATGCCAGACCACATCTAACAACTGCTGAGCTTGCAAAGTGTCTTACCAACCCCCTCCTTCCATTTTCTCTCTCTCTTTTAATTTGGATGCTCTTCCGGTCTTTCTGCAATCTTTTAGTTTTTTTTAACTATTTCATGACCCAAGTTTTGCAATGATATTCATTTTTGATGTGAAAGTAAATACTTGACCTGTTCAGATTTATGATGTCACTATTATTTACCTACAGATCCCAACGTAGGACAATGTCTCAATGATTACTTAAGGCTTATCTACATGGACTTTTAGGTTGCAGTGAGCTGAGGTGTGAATCTTCCCCACACTGGCCTGCTGAGTACTAACGGTCTGTATGGATCCTCACAATCTACACTAACACCTGACTTTAATCTATTCCCATTTCAAAGCAGAGTGGATCAAAGCACACTAGCACACATGTACGGGGTAAGTTCACAACCCAGCTTGCTGCAAACAAAATGTTCATGTAGACAAGCCCTGAGCTAGCTCAAAACATGGGGTCAGAGTTGTAGATGTGTTCATCCCCAGCAATGGGGATCAGATTTTCCAAAGAGCCCGTTGGAAAATCTGGCCACATGTGGGGCCACAATAGGAGTTGTTGGGTGCTAAGTACTTTTAAAAATCTGGTATTTATGATGTAGCTGCCTAAATGGGAGCTGAGCTTTTTTGAAAACTCTCCCCAATGAGGGGGTGCTGAACACTTGAAAATCTGGTCCTGAGCTCTTTTGAACATAGGTCTCATAAGGGACAAATTTGGCCCTCCAATGTACACATGCGTTCTCACTGCTGTTAATGGGGCCCTGTGCATGCATCTGTGGGAAGAACGTTCTTGCTCAAAAGGGAACTTTGATTCTATCTGAGACAGACTTTGCTCAGGATCTGTTAACTTTTGAGCCAGTTTATGCCCTTGATCTGCGGACACAGCCCCTACTGATGTCAGCAGAAGTTGCACATATAGAACAAGGGTAGGGGGTTGCCTTGTGCTTCTAATGGGACTATTTGCTTTGCTTTCGGACCTCATGTTCAGTGACATAAGGACAGATTTTTAAGTACAAAATTGTATGGACATAATGAGAGTGTAAATTTATGATTTCTTTACATGCGAAATTACCCTATTTGAACAGACAAACCGGGTAAGTGACAGGGCAAATGCCCGGCCAGTTCTGTTCATAAAATGGCCTGATGTGTGTGCACAGCCATGGTATTTCTATGGGCAAATGAGGGTCAGATACACCACTGGTATATTTTGGCAAGCTCCATTTACTTCAATGGAGCCATGCTGACTTTTTCTGGCTCTGTATGCATAACTTCTCTGAAAACCTGTCCCAAAATTACTTGATCTTTTCCCAAGGCAACACTCTGGATGCTTTATTGAAAGTTTTTCCTGAGTATGGACACAATACAGACTGCAGGGCTGGGCCAAAGAACATTATATTAAAGTGCAACCTCAGGATAAAAGAACCACAATTCTGCACTAGGTATAGAAACATAAAATTGCCTTTTTATACACAAAGAACCAGCACTCTCATCTTTTCTGTCTGTCTCTGTCTCTCTCTCTCTTCTTTAATAATTTTTGACTTCAGTGAGACTTTCTAACAGTTTGTGATTTGGACCTTGCATTAAGTGCTAAGCAGATTAGAATTAAATGTGGTAAACTGTCTGCATTGACCAGGTTATGTTGCTGTTAAATCAAATAAAATATCCTGGGAATTGACCTCAAAAAGGCACACCTCAGAGAAAGGTGACACAGAGTCCATCCAGGTCTCAAGATCTTTGTAGACCAGAGTGGAATTTGCTTACCTAGACTATACAGAAGACCCATTTCTAAGGGCTAAATTATCCCTGTGCCTACACACTCACACTGAGGCTTACAGGAGAAGTAAGACTCTACCCTGCACCCCATAAGACCTCTGCATTAACTACCCAGGTATGCAAGGGTAAGCAGGCACTTCAGACCACAGCACATGGGCTTGGAGTGGGCAGGGAGAGGTGGGGAATAGATGGAGCTTTGGCTTCACCCCCTTACTTGTTGTCTAGTGGAGCTGGAACAGGTGGAGGAGGTAGCATTTTGCTTCTGGTATTGACCACTGGAAATTACTCCCAAAGTGAGAGCAAGGAAAGAACTCTTTCCACAAAGAACTCTGCCCATGGCTCCTTCCCTAACATATTCCTGAGGCTGTACGGCAACATGCTGCCCCTTACTAAAAGCTATGTCCTTATGGTGCACTCTAGCCCTCAATTTACTGCCTACAAAGCATCCAGCATGGACACAGAGATATCAGAAAGGGTCAGCTCCTTACATGTTTTCAGTGGGGCCTTAATTTAGAGCTACACACAAGTTTATTAACACAACCCCAAAGAAACTGAATTCCAGTAGTGTCAGACTTCAGAATGAAAAGCATTGGGTTGTGGTATAGACGATTCCCAGAATCGAGGCACTGGTCTCTAGCAGGCTGGTGGGTTCCCTCTCCCTTGTTTCACTTTGCTCTTCTAACCACAGTGACCCAGCAGATAATAAACCTTCTTCCAGGTAAGGAGGTCTAGAGGTGTCTCCATCTAGAGCCCATCAGTGCTGTCCCTAACACGGTGTTTTGCAGCGCTCATGATGCTGCTAGCCATGAGCAATACAGATGGTTAGCAATGTCATCTGAGAAGGCAAGATCTGAATGTGCATGCTCACTCATCCACCTTCTCACCTTTGGTGTTGATTCTTCCATGTCAGATTTGAACGACATACATGATGGGATGGTGTGGGGAAGCATGCATGACCTCTATCCCTGCTCTCCCTGTTGTGCAATGGAATGGAATAGCAAAAAGAAAAGGAGTACTTGTGGCACCTTAGAGACTAACCAATTTATTTGAGCATAAGCTTTACGAAAGCTTATGCTCAAATAAATTGGTTAGTCTCTAAAGTGCCACAAGTACTCCTTTTCTTTTTGCGAATACAGACTAACACGGCTGTTACTCTGAAACCTGGAATGGAATAGAGTATCCAAGCCGGTCAATCCAGCATCCTTTGCAAACAGTTTGGTTTCAGTCAAAATGGTAAAAGACAAGAATGGCCACCATAACTGAAGCGTATCAGTTAGGCATTCAGACTGAAGGTCGCGTATCATGTTTTCCATGTTAATCTCCGTTAAATCAATTGCAACATCACTATATGGGAATTAAACATAAACTCATCAAACTATTCAGCATTAATTTACCAATCTCTATTCAACATTTAATCACTTTTGTTGTTCAGTTGAACAACCTCATGGGAAGGATTCTAAGAGAAACCAATGTATATGTTCTCATTAAACATTTTACCTCCAGTGTTTTCAGAGAGTTGAAACCCCCCCCCCCCCAAACCCATGAAAAGATGACAAATCAAAATTTCAGCTGGCAATATGATATGACAATATATTTCCAGATGAGGTATAAAACTTCAGTATTGACTGCTTATAGTCACTAAAGATACAATGCTAATTTTAGCAAGAGCAGTACCATTAACTGGGTTACCTAGGGAGGTGGTGGAATCTCCATCCTTAGAGGTTTTTAAGGCCCAGCTTGACAAAGCCCTGGCTGGGATGATTTAGTGTGTGTTGGTTCTGCTTTGAGCAGGGGATTGGACTAGATGACCTCATGAGGTCTCTTCCAACCCTAATATTCTATGATTCTATGATTCTAACTCTAGAGGACAGATTGTAAATTGGGCGAGTACACTGCATCCTCCTAGGCTCCCCATGTATTTCCAAATGGAGATTATTCTTCACTACTTCCTGGGCTAAAATATTTACCTGCTTGCTCTTAAACAGCTGCCATGTTCAGTGTCAGAGCGAGATGCTTTCAGTGGTAAATGCATTATACACCTGTATATAAATGTGTATGTTTTACATTCCAATTTGTAAAGTTATTTTCATAAATGAATTAAATATTTTCCTTAATATAAAGTTGAGAAAAGAGGTGCCATTTTACATGCATTGAAAAAATTTGTCACTTTTTCATCATTCTTCCTTCATATTGTCACATTTCTAGATTAGGGAGTTAAGAAGTATGGTCTGCATACATGTTATCCTTGATTGAGGGCTCAATGGTGGCCTCGATCCAGCAACCACCCACATGCTTAACTTTATGCTTATGAGTACTCTCACTAGTCAATGACAGTGGTCATGTGCATAAAGTTAAGCATATGCATAAGGGTTTGCAGGCTTGGGCCACTGTTTGTTATCTGGTATTCATTTGATTTTTCTGCAATATGTCTATTGATGTCTCCTGAATAAATAATTCTCACAATGTGTTGGTGGCCTTTTAGCTCTTGTTCTTCACTGAATTATACAATTCCTTAAATACTGCAGTGTTCTTGGGTTGTCTAGGTTGCCTCTTTAAGGCTTGTTTGTATAATCATTTAAAACAGGACTCAAGAAGGCCTGTTCATGGAGTCAAATGTTCTCAGTGTATGACTTTTCTTTTCCAAGAGATGGGAAAGATTGTTGAAAGTCTGAATCTCTTGGAAAGTTTCAATACAAATCATCTGTTTTAAATATTAGACTCTTCCAGAATAAATTTCTTTCTATTATTATTTTGGATTAGGATCATGATGGATGACTTAAAAGTTGGATGGAGTAGAGGACTTTATGCCTTTCATTAGATCTTGTCCATCAGACTATTTTGTCTGTCACCATGAAAAGGCCTTTGATTTTAAAGAGCCACGTTTGAGATAAAATAATCATAATTTAAAAAATTCCTAACTTTGCAAAAAAGGAAATCAAATATATTTTCTACTATTTATGTCAGTTGTTTATTTTGAGCATCTACCATAATGAAACAAGACTAGTTATTTTCAATATAATGTATAGTCTGTTTCTCTTTTAAGCTTTCATGCACTTGCACTGTAAGGTCTGGGTTGCAACTGTGGTAGGAAAGTTTATCTTTATTTGCACTGGAATTTAAAAAGAAATCACCGACACATTTTTATTGGTGACAGTAAAATGATCTTTACTAAACCTAAATTTGTGGCCTATTTTTTATCTGACAATGTCTCTTTAAAACTTGAGAGCCTCTCACACTCCATTTTTCTTCATATCCTCCATTTATTGCTCAGCATTCGTTATCTTTCCTAATTCCACTGGAATTGTGTGGGAATCTTTTGAGTGAATGACCAAATTTTCCTGCAGGACCTGATCCTGAAAATTCTTAAGCTTGGGAGTAAGGTTTACTTAAGTGTTTGCAGGATTATGCCCTATATAATTAAATCAAATGAAGACATTACACAACTTTGGCAGAATATTTTTTTAAATAATAGGAAAGTTTTTCATAATAGGACAGGAAGAGAAATCACATGAATTAACATGACACTGCACAGCACATCATAGAGTAGAAACTCAACTCACGTTTAAATTTCCAAGCCTCTGGGGACTGTGTTAAATGCACCATTAAATAATTTCCAGTTTTAATCTGAATTTTTTGCTATGCTGTGGTCTTGCCTAGGCGGGCAATAGGTTGCCACCCACAATGGCGACTGGCAAAATGTTTCCTGTTAAATCTAAATTTTGGTTGCTCTTTGCTCCTCGAGAGGGCAGTAGCCGTTGCAGACTCTTAACTACTGAATTATTGTAACCAACATCTGGCCCTTCGAGTGACTTCCAGCAATAGGGAACAAGAGTTTTGCCATTTGAAAGCTGAATTTGGCTTCAATTAAAAAAAAATTATGAGCTGTACACTCTCTTTAATTTACTGGCATTGTTTAATAGCTGTGACCACTAAATGTTTGGAGTCAGCTGCATCCCGAGGACTCAATCTTTTCCAGTCTCATCTAACCACTGATACTATTTTAGTTCAGCTAACTGCCCTCCAAGTGCCATGTATAGTTCATTTTCGTGGGGGAGAGGGGAAAGTATTCATTTCTCTTGTACACTGGCCTCCACATACATTCTATTCTTTGGAAAGTGTTACACAGTCAGTGTGATTTGCATTTGCAAATGATGGATAGAGGAAACTTCTGAGGGGAAGCTGTGGTGGTCAGAAGATTCCATATGGTTGTGGGCAGCATTTTTCCCTGGTCTCAAGAAACCTGTTTTTGAGAGTAAATAACTGAATGAAAACACATTTCTTGGAAAACTGTTGTAATTTAACGCATGTAAACAAAAGCTTTCGTAATAGCCTCAGTCACACTGGGATTTCTCAAAGAAGTACTTCAAACAAATATCAGTTTTTAATTGAGCGGGACCCAAGAGGATAGTATGTGTGTGTGTTTTCTTTCTTTTCTGTTCTTCCCTGTTCTCCCCATGAAATGGAAAGTAAAGCAACATTTATCATGCTTTTATTTAAGACTCCAGTTAGACGTGGTGGTGCTAAAAATTTCTAGGGTACATCACTTTACAGACGGGCTCCATTCAGATTTATATAGAGATGTACAAATCAGGTGATTCAAAGAGGAACCTGTGGAGCACAGGAGCTATACGTAGGCCTGGGTTCTCTAATCAGCAGATATTTTTTCAATCTGAAAGATGTTTGTGTTTATACAGCATGTGGCACCAATCCTGACTGGCACCTCTGAGTACTACCTCAATGCAAATACATTTAATAATAAAATAATCATAATTAGTAATACATTTGCCTTTGTATGCTTATCAGAAAAACATGGGGTCATCATACATTTTCCTTTTTTATTCTTTTATTATTCAGATTGAAGAAAATCAACATGGCACAAATGGATTAAAAACTAGTTAACGGATAGGTTTCAAAATGTAATAGTAAATGGAAATTCATCAGGAGGGCATGTTTCGAATGAGGTTCTGAAGGGATTTGTTCTTGGTGCTATGCTGTTTAAAATTTTTATCAATAACCTGGAAAAAAACCACAAAATCATTATTGATAACGTTTGCAGCAGACAAAAGATTGGGGAAGTGGTAAATAATGAAGAGGACACGTCATTGATTTGGATTGGTTGGTAAACTGGACACAAGTAAACAATATGAGTTTTAACATGGTCAAATGTAAGGTCATCTAGAATGCTGGCCATACTTACAAGATGGGGGACTATCCTGGAAAGCAGTGACTCTGAAAAAGACTTGGGGGTCATGGTGGATAATCAGCTGAATACGAGCCCCCATTGCGACACAACGTCCAAAAGGGCTAATGTGATCCTTGAATGTATAAATAGGAATCTTGCATAGGAGAAGAGAGGTTATATGTCCTTTGTATATGACACTGGTCAAGTGCTGCTGGAATACTGTGTCCAGTGCTGCTGTCCACAATTCAAGAAGGGTGCTGAAAAAGTGGAGAGGGTTCAGAGAAGAAACACGAGAATGATTAAAAGATTGCAAAAATACCTTTGAGTGAGAGAACTCAAGGAGCTCAATCTATTTAGCTTATCAAAGAGAAGATTAAGGGGTAATTTGATCACAGTTTATGAATACCTATATGGAGAACAGAAATCTGATGAGGACTCTTCAATCTAGCAGAAAAAGGGTAAAACGAGCCAGTGGCTGGAAGGTGCAGCTAGACTAATTCGGACTAGAAATATGATGCAATTTGTAAGTATAATTAAACATTGGTTGATTCTCCATCACTGGAAATCTTCAAACCAAGAGTTATGTTTTTCTAAAAGATCTGCTTTACTTCAACCACAGCTATTGGACTTGAAGCAGTAATTAATTCAGGGAAGTCCAATGGCCTGTGTTATGCAGACTAGATGATCACAATGGTTCCTTCTGCCCATCAAATCTCAGATGCCCTGATACTTTTTTAAACAACTGTGCAGTCACATTCTTAAAAATCATGCAGCTAGCTAATTAAAAGAATGAGCTCTCCTAACCTGACCATCACAGCAATAAATAGTAATAATAAAACCATTGTTCATTAGTGTATAGAGAGAGAAAGATAAGAATAGACATAGCCAAATTCTACGTTTGTTGACGTCAGTGGAGTTCTTTGAGATAAATGAGGGTAGAATTTGGCTCAGTATCTTTATAGGGAAATAATAATAAGGAAATTGTTATTTCAGGAAGCTCTGATAGCATCAAGACCATTGAGAATAAGGACTGAATATGTGGTGACATCAACAGAGCCCTGAGATGTTTTTATTTACTTTGACTATAATTTGTCTTTCATGTGATTCCTATTGGCCTGATATGATGCTCATTGACATCAGTTGGGCTGGGTCAGGTACTGTGAGAATTTCCTATTTCATAGCCTGATCTTGATCCTGTAGGTCGCTGAGAGCTCTCAACTATCATTGACTTCCCCACCCTCATAGTCATCTACTCATAGGCCATTTGTCCTCTATCTGACTGAAGAGGACAATTTGTGGATTTTCTCTGGGTTCCTCAGTGATGGCCTGAACTTTGGCTAGAGCGAGAGAGTGAGATGAACTCTTTTTAGTCTTCCCAGAGTTCATCTGTTTTCACACCAAGAAATGAAGGATCAATTTGAGAAGTAATGTGTTTATATTACTTAATTCATGGATCCATTTTTCTTATTTCACATAGTCAAGACTTCCTATTTTTATTAAATTGTTTTTCAACAGAAATTTATGAATTTTTTTACTAAATGAATTTTCTCATGACATGTCTCTGCTTTCCATAGGCAATGTCGACTTTTCATTGAAAAACCAAAAATAGTTGTTTGAAAAATTTTGATGTTTGGTCTGTTGATGAAAAGCCAGAATTTTCCACAGGGGATTTTTTTGCCCCCAAACATTTCTAATTGAAGCACTAGTAATAATCTGTTTGCAACACTGTCTTATTGATACTATGTATATTGAAGCTTATAGCACCACTTACTAGTCAGTTGGATTATTTGCACAGTAAGGTACTGCTACTCATCATGAGTAAGATTTACATAGCCCACCAAACAGACACTTTCAACCAAAGACAAATATAAAATGTATTTACTCTATAACAATATGCAATTTGTAAATCTTGAATATAGCAAATAGTAGGCCCAATCCTTCAATGGGCTGAGTGCCGCCTTTGAGAGAATGTGAGATGGGGGAATTCAGCACCTCATAGGAGAGGCTCAGTACCTTGTCAGATTAGGTCTTTGCAAACAAGCATCTGCCAACTGCAAATAACAAAACCTCAAAGTATTCCTTCTCTTTATCTCTCTCCACCTTTTAAACCACTTTCAAATTGTGGGATCTGCAGCTCTGACTATGTGAGAGGCCTGGCTGACCACCATAGTCCTCAGAACCTAACTGTGAAATATATTTGTCCAGGTTTGTAGTTCGTTAGTGGTTCCAAGAAATGACATAATGAATAACAACATCATTCTAACTTCAGTTATGGGGAACATCGATAAGGGATAAGACTGCAACACTCAGTGGAAAGAGGTAATATATAGGGTCCTGCAGCTACCGTACCAGGATGATTTTTTCACATGGTACGGTGTGGGAGAAAAGGTCTATGCCCCATTAGATAGGCCCCATTTAAATCCTCCAGCTAGTGTCTAAGTAGGGCAGAGGGCTTGCACTGGCTTTCTTCACAAATGTGAATTTAACAAATTAACAAATGGGCCAGACTGCAAGCCCTTTACAGTTCACAATCAAGTCAATCATACTACATATCAGGTAAGCCTCTCACCAATCTGGTCCTTTATGAATAATTTGTAGGAGTTGATAATTTTTACATTCAAAATTCTTACTAAGGGCCAGCTTCACATACCTTTCCTCATGCTGAATTGTATCTTACTGCACCCACTGGAGTCAATGAAACATTGCTTTGAGTAAGATGCTACTCAGAACAAATAAGGGTACCAGAATCTGGCCTGCTGTGTTTTGAAAAAAGGTAGTTAAAAGACTACAGGGAGATCATGGCACACAGAGCCAGATTGTGGAACCTGTGCTCGCTTTGCTGAACACTATACTCACACACTACTACACCCAGCAACTTTTATGTTTTTGTGCAAGTGCTCACCAACATAAAAAGTTTGCACAATTGAATCCACATGGTAAGATTAAAAAAAATAAACAAACTAGTAAAAAGAGAACAAAAGGTCATGAGTGTATTTGGAGAGATTATAAAACAAATATAGATTATTAGGAAAAATGATTTAAAGAAACAGTACCTATTGATCATACAAAATTGGGAAGAAGCAGAAAATGCAGAGGATCACAGTACACAAAGTAAGTTTATGGGTGGATAAATGACTTATTGAACTCAGTGCAGAAAAACAATACAATGAGACATGCTGAAGAGAGAGACTATAGTCTAAAATGAAGCACAATGTATAATACAGAAGTAGTGTGTAATGATCATGAAATGAATATCTTTTTTTGAAATAAATGCAAAGCTGGTTCTTTGATTTATGAGCAGGCCATATAGATTGATCGATAGAGGACTACAGAGATTACAGTGACATTATCGGTACAATGCTTGGCCAGCTGTAAAGTATAAAGCACACAAAATCTTTAGATGAATGATATATGCAGTGAAAACAATACCTATCTCTTATATAGTGTTTTTAACAGATTAAGGGACTGATTCTGCAAGGTGCTGAGTTTTCTTAATACCTACTGGGTGGAAAAGGAGCAGAATGCACTTGGCATCTCACTAGAAGCTCTCAGGACCTCCCTAGTTCTGGTCATAAGGAAAACTGGGAAATCCCATCACAAATTGTGGGAAAAAAAATGGATGTCATGTTCAAAACAGTCGCTAATTCAAAAACAGGAAGTCATCATGGATTGAAGCTGAACAAGGGACAGAACAAATATTTAAGCATTTGGGATAGGCTTTCATAGGTATAAATGGGTGAATTTGAAATGCAGGGCAGACTACAGCACAAGCTGACAGTATTTCTCTCTCCTATATCTACCAGGAAAGACCTGGCTGGGACTTGTGAATTTCTTTGGGTCCCTAATATTTCCAGAGTTCCTAATCAGGGTCCATTGTGGGTAGAGCTGGTGAATTTTTTTGGATGAATGGTTTATATGACAAAAAATGTACTTTTGGTCAGCCCAGAACTATTCGCAAAATTTGACACATCTGCTGAATATTTTTGGCCCCAAAAAATTGGTAGTGGCGGGAGGAGGAAGACACAAGTTCAAATCTCTGCTCCAAAGGAGGCACAAAGGGGACTGAATCCGGGTCTCCCACATCCTGGCGAGTACGCTAATCGCGCGTTTATAAGTTATAAAGGCAAGTGTCATCCTCCTCCTCTGACTGTTTTGTGAATCCAGCCCTTTAAAAATGCCTAGAAACAAATGGTTTTGGTTTGACCCAAACCAGACTTTTTTCAGTTCGCCAACAATTCCAAAAAATTTCAGATCTGGTTCAATCCAAACTGGTTTTTTTTAAAGTTTTTCAGAACTGTCAGCTACCCAAAAAACTCAGTTATATGTCTTGCTCTAATTGTGAGGTTACTATTGAGTCATGTGGTTGGTTTGGCTGCCTTTCTGTTCAGAACACTGTCTCCTTCTGATTCTTTGTCTCTCTTAAGAAGTTTTCATACTGTCTTTCAGAGGGTAAGCCTCTGCAGAAATCTGACATAGGATCCATGTGTCAGGCTATTACATGCTGTCTAATAATAGTACAGTATTTATCTTCTCTGTAAATCTACACCTAGGCTTTAAGGATCACTGACATCCCAGTATGCACTGTTGGTTGCTTTTACTTTCCAAGGATTTTATGTGTGTTGTGGCTTAGAAATGCACAATCTCATTGCTGGTTCAAGTGGAAAATATAACTTGAATATCGTTATGTTTCTTGCTTACTTTAATATACTGACTCTCAGATCTTGATAGCATTACAAGTACAGTAAAACCCTTACTACCATACCAAGCATGTCTGTAGACTATATCCAGTCTGAAATAACAACCAGCAAAGATCTGCACATCCACTATATGATTATATTTGAGTGTATATGGCCACAATAGCCATGTATCTTTAGTACAGTATACATGTATACATACACCCACATACGGTCCTTTTCTTTGAGCTATGGAACAAGGGCGCTGCAGGTTTTATAAATCTTCTATGTCCTCATGAGCTCCAAAATGACATGATAAATTCACTCAGTCGTCAGTTGACCTAAAGGGGGACGGGGTTCATGGCATCTGATTGGGGACCTGGTACTTGCAGAAGTTTAGCTTGATGCCTCCTCATGTTTCTTTGCATCTAGCCAATCTGGAAACATTTCTGAAGAGAATCCCAAGCAGCTCTTTTTAACCAGAGGCAGGTCACTACTTTATGTGTGCTATATGTGTGCTTGAAGGCTTGTGAGAAAGTCTGGGAGAAACAGTGCCAGGGAAGCTACCTCTTCAAAAATGTACTAATTTGTCATATATTAGATACAGCACCTTGTAGGGACATAGCCTGAGACTGGAGCACAGGCTGAGTAGCTTGGCTACATGCACAGGATATACATGGGGAAAAAGAACACTCTCCCATGGTCTCCTTTGAACTAGTCCTCTTGGCCAATGAGTTCCCATCTGCAAGAGAGGATGGCTGGTGAGTGCTCCTTTGCCAATCTGATTAGAACAAGCAGGTGAACCTGAGGACTTTGACAAAGAGATGTCCAATTGGACATATAACGAGCAAGGTCCAGGGTTTGTAATTCTTTTAGTAGAAAGTCTTTCAGTGAATCAGACCAGAGCATTAATTTCTATTAAAACTAATTGTCGACAAGACTTGTAGAGTAAAATAATATTATTTTAACATTTTTGGCTCTAACACTTTAAATATAAAGATTCTTTCTTGGAAAAGTGATTAGAATATTAAAACGCTATAAAAGTAGGCATTAGCTGATGATCCTGTCATTATGTTGAGTACCCATGGATTCACCTCAGTACATCTAGTGATTTCACAAAGGCCATTATTTCATGGCTACATCCCCTTCTTCAGAGCTTATTACTTTAAATAAAACATGTTAATGGTTTCTGAGAAGTTCATGATGAGAAATGGAGGATTTCGAACTGAAAGAAGCGCACTCTCCAAATTTCAAAGCTTGCATTAAACTTTCCAGCAAATGCCTGAAATTCTCAGTGGAACAATAATATATCAATGTGAATTCAGCTTCGCTTTATACTGAGGTGCCATTTAGGTACACTTTATTTTTATTTATTAAATTATGCAGCACTCCCTGGTGTGCAAGGGATGAACTAATGACTATGCACTATGCTTTCACATTCGGGAGTAAATGGGTGACATTGTACGGCCCACGATAGACCAGAGGTCAGATTAGTTGATCTAATGGTCCATTCAGGCCTTAAAAATCTATGAATGAATAGAGTACTTTGCTTCCAAACAATGGCAACTGGCTATAAGGAGATGGGCACTTTAGAAGCTGACGTGGATACACAGACAGGCAGATGCAATGACATTCCCATTCAAAGCAAAACCAGGCAAAAGTCACATGGCTTAGAGTTCCATTGCAAAACCAGTTCTTCAGCAGTCTGCAGGCTCCTTTCCACCCCACAGATGTTCCCTTCCCACTCTTGGACCCCTCTAGGCAACAGACCCTGGGATTCCCCACACTCAAGCCTCTGACCCTCCAGCAGACTCAAACCCTTCTCAGGAAGCTCTCCTTTCCCTGCTCTTCCTTCTAAAAGGTTTCAGGAGCAACCTGGCTGATTCTCTTCTGGCTTTTTGAGTATGACTGGCTGCTTAACGGCTCCACCTAGAGCATCTGAGGGGGTGTCAGCAAATCCAAGGTTCTTCCTGGGAGTGAGCTACCAGTCATTGGGCAGCAGGCTGAAATTTAGCAGACAAAAGAACATAAGAGCGGCCACACTGTGTCAGACCAATGTAGCCCGTATCCTGTCTTCCGACAGCGGCCAATGCCAGGTGCCCCAGAGGCAATGAACAGAACAGGGAATCATCAAGTGATCCATCCCCTGTCACCCATTCCCCACTTCTGGCAAACAGAGGGTGGGGACACCATACCAGCATAGGAGAGTAGCAAATAATGAAGAGGACATGTCACTGATACAAAGCGATTTGCAATAGTTGGTGAGTTGGGCAAAAGCAAGCAATATGTGTTTTCATGTGGCTAAATGTAAATGTATACATATAAGAACAAAAAAGCCACTGCAATCCTTAGATGCATAAACAGGGGAATCTCAAGTAGGCATAGAGAGGTTATTTTACCTCTGTATTTGGCACTAGTGTGACTGGTGGTGGAATACTGTGTCCAGTTTGGGGGCCCACAATTCAAGAAGCATGCTGATAAATTGCAGAAAGAGCAGAGAAAAGCTAGAAGAACAATTAAAGGATGAGAAAACAAGCCTTATAGTGCGAGACTCCAGGAATGCAATCTATTTAGCTTAACAAAAAGGTTCAGGGGTGACTTGATTACAGTCTGTCAGTATCTACATGGGGAGCAAATATTTAAAAATGGTCTCTTCAGTCTAGCAGAGAAAGGTATAACCCAATCCAATGGCTGGAAGTTAAAGCTAGACAAATTCAGACTGGAAATAATGTGTAAATTTTTGACAGTGAGAGTAATTAACAATTGGATCAGGGTGGAGTATCTATCACTGACAATTTTTAAATCAAGATTGGATGTTTTTTTCTAAAAGATCTGCTTTGGGAATTCTTTTGGGGGAAGTTCTATGGCCTGAGCTGTACAGGAGGTCAGACTAGATGATCACAATGGTTTCTTCTGGCTTTGGAGCCCAGGGATCTATGAACACTGTGGGGCCTGCAGCAGCCCACTTTCACTATAACAATTGGAAGCTGGAGATGGAGCATGAGGAGTGGCTGGGTCTAGGCCCTGTCTGTGGAATCAGAACAAGAGGAACCAGCCAGCAGAGTGCCTCTGTAGAGGCCAAGAGTGAGGAGAGCAACCGTCAGCTAAAACTCTTTGGAGGCTAGGGGGAAGAACAGCAAACCTCCCCTTCTCTCCAGGAGGCAGTGATAGTGGGATGGAGCCTGTTGGTGATAAGTCATAGCAAACCATATTGTTAGTTAGGAATCCAGGGAGTTCTGATGGCACACACTTTATATTTTGTTCCTGGTTTTGTTTAGCTGTTTCAATGCAATAAACAGATTGATCACAAGTTCTGCAAATTCTTTTATTAAAGTAAGTGTTATATCCCAGTCTACAGTAATTCTAAGTAAGTGCTGAATTACCACACTACTCACTGGGGCTTTGGAGGTATTTTCTGAAGGAGACATTAGCATATGATAGGGATGGCCAAACTGTGGCTTGCAAGTCACATGAGGCTCTTTTACAGTTAAAGTGCGGCTCATGGAGCCCCACCCGATTCTCCACCTTCCAGACCTGGGGGGGTGAGCTTGGGACCTCTGCCTTGCAGTGGGGTGGTGGGGTAGTGGCTTCTGCCCAGCGGTGAGGATGGTCTCAGGGCTTCAGTCCTGCGATGTGTGCCTGGTGGGATTTGGAACTTCAGCAGGAGTGGAGCTGAAGCCTTGAGCCCTGGCAGGCGTCTCTCATGGAGCTGAAGCCCCAAGCTCCAGCAGGCATACCCTGACTCTTGAAATTCTGAAGATAGTTGTATGCAGCTGAGAGGGTCAGTAAGTTTGGCCACCCCAGCATATGATATGTAGTGTAGCAGACAAATAAGCCACATGTTGAGGGTGGCTGGAGCACACAACCAAGCTGACAATGTGCTAGACTGCATGAAAACTGCAGCATGGTCATAAGTGTCAGGATTGCTTCTGCTGCAAATGCAAAATCTGTATGAAGAAACACTTGGTGACCCAGAAGAACATGTCAACAGAATGTCCCATTAGAATATTGAAAAGTGATTATGGTTCAATAGCAAAAGAGGTAATTAGTGGAATTCATTATGCATCAGGACAAAATACTTTAATAGTCAGGAAATGATGTTTCACACACCTGAGCAGCTACACTTGTTTGCCATGCTTCTGAATCACTGGCTCTCTGTCTGAATAAGACAGATGAGCTGAGTAGTAGCATTTCTTCATAAGCAATGAAATACATTTGCAGATAAGTGCCTACAACATTTTTGGGGCACATTATTTCCATGAACAAATCTGCCTGCTTCGCCTTGCATTAATGATGGATATAGACAAATCCAGATATGCAGACAAATACAGCAGCAGTACTAACTAAACTATCTTACAGCAACCCTCTCTAAATATTGTCCCTCAAGCAAACCCCTGTTGCAAATGCCCCCAATAAGAAGGTTAGTGTTTTTCGTGTGCTCTCAAATTAGCACGTTTGAGTTATTTTGGACCAGGGTGGGAGCAAGTTCCAAACTTCAGTGGCATTTGCTGAGAACACCCTGCCACAACTCCCTCTCTTATGTTGAGGACTCTCCAGGTTGCGTGCCTCCACTGATCTCAGCTGCTGCAGTATGGTGCAGGGAGGGAGGCAGTCTCTCAAGTAAGTATGTTCCAAACCAGTTGGAGTTTCATAGGTCAAAGCCAACACATTAGACTCCACCTACAATAACACAACAGCAGGTCACACAACAGTGGGTGTAATATGCTAGGAGGAGACATACCCCATAATAAATGAGCTCCTGCATTCTGCACCTGTTTAAGCATCCAAATAGATCTAAACTGTAAAGTGGAGTACATTGCATTAATCTCATCTGGAGGTGACAACGGCATGATGAGGTCTGCATCCAGAAGATGAAGTTGCAACCTCCCGACCAGATGTAAATGAAAAATAGCCAACCTGGCTACTGATGATGAAAGCATCATATAATCATAGAAATATAGGGCTGGAAAGGATCTTGAGAGATCGTCAGGTCCAGCCTCCATGCACTGAGGCAGGACCCAGTGAACTTAGACCATCCCTGACAGGTGTTTGTCCAACCTGTTCTTAAAAACCTCCAATGATAAGGATTCCACAACCTCCCTTGGAAGCCTATTCCAGAGCTTAACTACCTTTATAGTTAGAAAGTTTTTCCTAATAACTAACCTAATTTTCCCTTGTTGCAAATTAAGTCCATTACTTCTTTTCCTACCTTCAGTGAACATGGAGAACAATTGATCACAGTCCTGTTTATAACAGCTCTTTCCATATTTGAAGGCTGTTAATCAGGTTCCCGCTCCATTTTCTTTGCTCAAGACTAAATATATCCAGTGTTTTTATTGTTCCAATTTATTCACATCTTTCCTAAAATGTGGTGCCCATTATTGGACACAGTACTCCAGCTGAGGCCTCTGAGTAAAGTAGGACATTAATTCCTGTGTCTTACATGCAGCATTACTGTTAATACACCCCAGGATGATATTAGTCTTTTTCACCACTGCATCACATTGCTGATTTATATTCAGTTTGTGCTCCTCTATAACCCCCAAGTTGTTTTTAGCAGTATTGCCACCTAGCCAGATCTTCCCATTTTGTAATTGTGCATTTCATTTTTTCCTTCCTAAGTATAGTACAGTGCACGTGTCATTATTGAATTTCATCTTGTCGATTTCAGATCAATTCTTTAATATGTCAAGGTAGTTTTGAATTCTAATCCTGTCCTCCAAAGTGCTTGCAACCCCTCCCAGCTTGGTGTCATCAACAGATTCCATAAGCATACTCTCCACTTCATTATTCAAGTCACTAATGAAAATATTGAATAGGACCAGACCCAGGACTGACCCCTGTAGAATTCCTGTAGATGTGGCCTCCCAGTTTGACAACAAACCATTGATAACTACTCTATGAGTCCAATCTTTCATCCAGTTGTGCACTCACCTTACAGTAAATTAATCTAGACCACATTTCCCTAATTTGTTTATCAGAATGTCATGTGGGATTATATCAAAAGCCTTACTGAAATCAAGATATATCATGTTCACGACTGCCCTCCCCCCCTCCCCATTCACTAGGTCAATAACGCTGACAAAGAAGGAAATTGGGTTGGTTTGGCATGAGTTGTTCTTGAAAAATCCATGTTGACTATTACTTATAACCCCATTATCCTCTTGGTACTTACAAACTGATGGATAATAATTTGTTCCACTATCTTTCCAGGTATTGAAATTAGGCTGATTGGTCTATAATTCCCCTGGTTCTCTTTGTTCCCCTTTTAAAATACAAGTACTATGTTTGCCCTTCCCTAGTCTTCTCACTCATGCTCCTTGAGTTCTCAAAGATAACTACTAAAGGTTCCAAAATTGTGCCAACTATTTCCTTAAGTAACATAGAGTGAATTTCATTAGACCCTGCCGACATGAATACCTCCAACTTATCTAAATATTCTTTAACCTGTTCTTTCCCTATTTTGGCTTGTGTTCCTTCCCCACTTTTTGTAAATATTGATTGTGCGGAGCATCTAGTCACTTTTAAACTTTTTAGTTTAGCAAAATAGGCATTAAACACTTCAGCCTTTGTGATGTCATCAGTTATTAGCTCTCCTTCCTCACAAAGTAGAGGACCTTTTTTCCTTCTCCTAATGTATTTAAAGAACCTCTTCTTATTGCCTTTTATATGTCTTGCTAGGTGTAACTCATTTTGTGCCCGAGCCTTTCTGATTTTGTCCCTATATGCATTGCTATTCTTTTGTACTCCCGCTTAGCAATTCATCCATGTTTCCACTTTTTGTAGGATTCCTTTTTTTTAACTTTCAGGTCATTAAACAGATCCTGATGGAGCCATATTGGACTTCTTCCTATCTTTCTGATATTTAGCAATGCAGCGATAATTGGAAATCTAAACAGACTCCCAAGTTGTGAATATGAGTAACATGTGGTGGACATATGCCTTCAATCACAAAGACAGATATAATCTCACTATATATCCTGGGAACTTTTCCCCACATTCCAGCATCATCTGGTTTCCCTGCAGTTTAGGTAGAACTGAATGTGCAGCAGATTGGCAGCTCAGGACCAAAATCTACATATATATCAGGACCAGATTCTGCTACCCTTATGCTACAGATAGTCCCACTGAAGTCAATGGGACTACTCATGGATTAAGGTGCTACGCAACACAGGTAAGAATATCAGTAGCTGGGCCTATCTGAATGAACACAATTAAATACAATAAACTATTGTTTTTGCTGCAATTTCTTACACAGTTGCTATACTCATCCATGTCAGTACAATTATTTGGCTAGATCATAAACAGGCAAAAAATGGGACACATATTAATAACACATGCATCAGACAACTGTTGAGCTCAACAGTTGCCTTATGCACACCTGCTCACATACGTTCCAGACACTCTATAGGCATTTGAGAGATGTATATTTGTGGGCTTTTCACTTCTGTTTTTTCACAAAATACAATTAACAGCAGGATGGCGGTTCAGATATCAACAAGATGAGCACTCAACTGAAGATGCCCCTGACCCACTCCCCACAGTTCACAGCTGACAGCAGTATCCTAGTAGCTGATACTTCGATACAGAACCCTGTTTCTGAAGGGTACATGGCAGGATGGTAATAATGATCACTACCTCCATTATCCCAAATTACCATAAGCCAATATGATAACAACTAAGATATCAAGTAGTTGCTGAACCGATTAGAGGGGATGCCATTTTAGATTTGGTTTTGGTGAGTAGTGAGGACCTCACAGAAGAAATGGTTGTAGGGGATAATCTTGGTTCAAGTGATCATGAGCTAATTCAGTTCAAACTGAACGGAAGGATTAACAAAAATAAATCTGCAACTAGGGTTTTTGATTTCAAAAGGGCTGACTTTCAAAAATTAAGGAAATTAGTTAGGGAAGTGGATTGGACTGAAGAACTTATGGATCTAAAGGTAGAGGAGGCCTGGGATTATTTTAAATCAAAGCTGCAGAAGCTATCGGAAGCCTGCATCCCAAGAAAGGGGAAAAAATTCATAGGCAGGAGTTGTAGACCAAGCTGGATGAGCAAGCATCTCAGAGAGGTGGTTAAGAAAAAGCAGAAAGCATACAGGGAGTGAAAGATGGGCAGGATCAGCAAGGAAAGCTACCTTATTGAGGTCAGAACATGTAGGGATAAAGTGAGACAGGCTAAAAGTCAAGTAGAGTTGCACCTTGCAAAGGGAATTAAAACCAATAGTAAAAGGTTCTGTCTTATAAATAAGAAGAAAACAAAGAAAGAAGAAGTGGGACTGCTAAACACTAAGGATGGAGTGGAGGTCAAGGATAATCTAGGCATGGCCCAATATCTAAACAAATACTTTGCCTCAGTCTTTAATAAGGCTAAAGAGGATCTTAGGGATAATGATAGCATGACAAATGGGAATGAGGATATGGAGGTAGATATTACCATATCTGAGGTAGAAGCGAAACTCAAACAGCTTAATGGGACTAAATCGGGGGGCCCAGATAATCTTCTTCCAAGAATATTAAAGAAATTGGCACATGAAATTGCAAGCCCATAAGCAAGAATTTTTAATGAATCTGTAAACTCAGGGGTTGTACCATATGATTGGAGAATTGCTAACATAGTTCCTATTTTTAAGAAAGGGAAAAAAGGTTATCCGGGTAACTATAGGCCTATTAGTTTGACATCTGTAGTATGCAAGGTCTTGGAAAAAATTTTGAAGGAGAAAGTAGTTAAGGACATTGAAGTCAATGGTAAATGGGACAAAATACAACATGGTTTTACAAAAGGTAGATCATGCCAAACCAACCTGATCTTCTTTGAGAAAGTGACAGATTTTTTAGACAAAGGAAACGCAGTGGATCTAATTTACCTAGATTTCAGTAAGGCATTTGATACCGTGCCACATGGGGAATTATTAGTTAAATTGGAAAAGATGGGGATCAATATGAAAATTGAAAGGTGGATAAGGAATTGGTTAACAGGGAGACTACAACGGGTCCTACTGAAAGGTGAACTGTCAGGCTGGAGGGAGGTTACCAGTGGAGTTCCTCAAGGATCGGTTTTGGGACCAATCTTATTTAATCTTTTTATTACTGACCTCGGCACAAAAAGTGGGAGTGTGCTAATAAAGTTTGCAGATGATACAAAGCTGGGAGGTATTGCCAATTTAGAGAATGACAGGGATATCATACAGGAGGATCTGGATGACCTTGTAGACTGGAGTAATAGGATGAAATTTAATAGTGAGAAGTGTAAGGTCAAGCATTTAGGGATTAATAACAAGAATTTTAGTTATAAGCTGGGGATGCATCAATTAGAAGTAACGGAGGAGGAGAAGGACCTTGGAGTATTGGTTGATCATAGGATGACTATGAGCCGCCAATGTGATATGGCTGTGAAAAAAGCTAACACGGTCTTGGGATGCATCAGGAGAGGTATCCCAGTAGGGATAAGGAGGTTTTAGTACCGTTATACAAGGCACTGGTGAGACCTCACCTGGAATACTGTGTGCAGTTCTGGTCTCCCATGTTTAAGAAGGATGAATTCAAAGTGGAACAGGTACAGAGAAGGGCTACTAGGATGATCCGAGGAATGGAAAACTTGTCTTATGAAAGGAGACTCAAGGAGCTTGGCTTGTTTAGCCTAACTAAAAGAAGGTTGAGGGGAGATATGATTGCTCTCTATAAATATATCAGAGGGATAAATACCGGAGAGGGAGAGGAATTATTTAAGCTCAGTACCAATGTGGACACAAGAACAAATGGATATAAACTGGCCACCAGGAAGTTTAGATTTGAAATTAGACGAAGGTTTCTAACCATCAGAAGAGTGAAGTTTTGAAATAGCCTTCCAAGGGAAGCAGTAAGGGCAAAAGATCTATCTGGCTTTAAGATTAAATGTTATAAGTTTATGGAGGAGATGGTATGATGGGATAAGATGGTTTTGGTAATTAACTATTCATGGTAAATAGGCTCAATGGCCTGTGATGGGATATTAGATGGGGTGGGATCTGAGTTACCCAGGAAAGAATTTTCTGTAGTATCTGGCTGGTGAATCTTGCCCATATGCTCAGGGTTTAGCTGATCGCCATATTTGGGGTCGGGAAGGAATTTTCCTCCAGGGCAGATTGGAAGAGGTCCTGGAGGTTTTTCACCTTCCTTTGTAGCATGGGGCATGGGTCACTTGCTGGAGGATTCTCTGCTCCTTGAAGTCTTTAAACCACGATTTGAGGACTTCAATAGCTCAGACATAGGTGAGAGGTTTTTCGCAGGAGTGGGTGGGTGAAATTCTGTGGCCTGCGTTGTGCAGCAGGTCAGACTAGATGATCATAATGGTCCCTTTTGACCTTAGTATCTATGAATCTATATCCTTGTAACAATACTGTTCACGTATTAATGAGTTTACTCTGCCTGGTTCACACCACACATTAAGAGAGGCCTGGGCTATAGACCTGAGCAAAGGAAATGGGGCCAGGAACTCCTGAGGTCTAATTCTGGACCTACCACTGACCCTGTGTGTGGCTTTATATTAATCCCTCTACCGCAACAGGGCAAGTTCATAAGGGTGTTAGAATTAATTAGTTAAGATTTGCATGGAGTTTTGAAGATGAAAAGATGGCTCTCATGAGCATTATCCAATATGAGCATATCTAATGAGACACAAGCCCACACTGCCGGATATGTGGTTCAGTGACTGCATGGAAGCACAGAACATGAGGTGACATTTTGTAGGGTGTGAAGGGGAGCAATTGGGGTTCCATGGAGGCCAGAGAGAAGGAAGTGGCACTTATCAAGATGGGAGAGGATGAGGAACTTTAGCAAGAGTTTGTGCTGAAACAAAAATATACTGTTGGAAGCAGTGGCAGGATTTTGACAGGATCTGGGTGCTATGGGGCAAAAAGGAGTGAGGGAGGGGTTGAATATGACACCCAGGATACAGCTATTGTCAACAGTGATGAGAGGAGAAGAGGTGATTTCAGAGGATGAACAAGAAGTTTTGATTTAGCCATGTGAAATTAATCAGTTAAATTCTGTTTATGTTTAGGAAGGAACAGAGCCATTAACCAAGAGGTCCACAAGACGCTGAAGCGTTCCTGGTGTACCACTTGAGCAGCCTTTGTTGTATTAATTTAAATGGAATATATGGGCCCAAAGAATAAAAAGGTGTTAACATGACCCCGAATCCATCCAACATTAAACAAGGTTTGTTACACAGAGATTTCAGCCTGCTTAGTACCATGGTGCACACACCATTATTTTTAACCTTTTATTAAAAATATCGAAAAAGAAAAACAGTTAAAGCATTTGAAAGGTAAAGTCTGCTAAAAGGCTTTTATTTTAACGCCATTCCTTTCCCCCCATTCCCTTTAGCTGGAGAGAGTTTTTAGAAGGAACCTCCCCCCACCGCTTGTTTAACAGTTTACAGGCAGTAATAACCGTTATTTTGGGGGAAAAGAGAAGAAGTTAGTTGAGCTGGCCAGTTGATAAGCTGCTGTTATTTCTGTGTTGTTAAAATTTAGTACTATTTCTTGGGGAAAAAAACACCACCACCAAAACAAGAGAAACACACACAATAGAGCAGAGAAAAGAACAGCAAAGTTAGAAAATGCAGCTTCTATGTCTGGCGTTGACTTTTACCTCCAAGACTAGCAAACTTGTACCAGCATCGGGCTGTTTAGGGCATTGGATATAGCTGCCTCTTTCTTGTCACAGGCTTACAGCAGTGTTGGCCAACTAATCCAGACTCTTATTAGACAGAAGGCAATATGAGAAATTAAGAAAAGAGAAGAAATAAGGTAGGGAAGGAAAAGAGCACATGGGGGAGAAGGGAGACACAGGCTCACATCCCAGGTGGTATTCTGGAGTTAGCTGGAGCCAGTGGCACTGTCATCTGGGTCCCTTCCTCTGGCCCTGTTGGATCAGGATATTTTTTAGGATTAGGATAGAGAAGGTCGGGGTCCCAGGACGTGGTGGAGGTGACAGCCATGATGATAAAACTTGCTGCAGTGGTTGTTGGCAGACAGCTTTTTTTGCCAATTTTTTCCCCAAAGTTGTTTTTATTTCTAAGAATCCCAGCGGGGAGAGTTGGGTGTAATAGTTTATTCTTTTATTCTTTTGTTTACCAATTTGCTCTACTTTTTGACACAGCAATTTTGGTTCATGGAAATTTGGTTTTGCATAGTTTATGTTTACCAGGCATGTTTTTAGCACAGTTTATGAATTATATTAGTAGGCCTTTATCTTTGGACTAATTTACTATCTTTGGTTTTGTTTTTTTAACATTAAAAAAACAATTTTACATAACAGGTTATTATGACAATTTATGAACTTTTACTTACTTTTTACCACGGAGCTTACACTTCAGGTAAATTTGTAGGCCCAATTATTATAACACGTCTCAGGACTACTAGGTTAAGAATGAGATGGGAGAGGAGAAAGTGTTAGAAAAACTCATTGAATTGATCTTGTTCTGTGTGAGGGGGGGGCATAAATCGGTTCCTGTTCTGATTTCCTGCTGAAGGAACCTTGAACCAAGGACATGCACAGAACACAGATACACAAGGGAAAAACTGCTGCACAAACTCTGATCATGGGTAGGAGGAGCAGAGCATCTCTTCTCACAGTTAGGTCCATTATACCCAGACTTGGCATTTGAAACATTACCCTGCTTGTGCACACAGGAATACAGGAAATGGCAAGATTTCAGGCTTAGAATAATAAAAATCACAAATGGAAAAGATCTATTGGAGTAATTTATTCGTCCACCTGTCAATGCAGGATTGTTTCCTATAGTACATTCTTGAGTGCTTCAGTGCTCATTCTAGCTTTAAATCAGTCAGATAATGGGGGGACTTCCAAGCCTTTCCTTGTAAGGCTTTTCCACGGTCTCATTGACTTCACTGTAGAGGCATTTTTCCTGGTATTCATCCAAATGTTCTTTTGCTTAATTTCTACCCATTATTCTTGATTATACTCACCTTCCTTCTTCCTTCTTCTTTGTGTTTTCACCCTTCAGATTCTGGTGGAAGGGGTGCTATTTTTTTCATCTTGATTTGCCTTGAAGACCTTTTAGAAATGTACTAGTGAACGCCACACTACAACCTGTATTACTAAGTATACATGCAGACACTCTGTCCTTGAACAAAACTTTATCACACATTTATATGTCCAAAAGTTTCTGTTCCAAAGGGGAGTGTGTTTGGAGGTAAGCGTGTTTGGTTACCAGTAAGAAACAGTGCCAGATCTGTGCTCTGGTTTCAAGGACAGTCACACATTACTGAAAAGGGTTAACTTTAAGACTTTTGCAATACTGCTTAGTCCACACTTAAACATGCAACGTCCTGGTGTATGGAAGCCACATCAATAGACTCAACTCCTGCTACATCTGGACCCAGAAACGGTATCTCATGAATCCACAGATACTAGAAACTGTACGAAACATTCTCTGATTAGGTAAGATGAGAACAGAAGTTTCACTTTAGTCAGAAATGCAAACCAGTTCTCAAAATTCAAACCCTCCACTTAAGTTCCTGCTGGGACTTCACAGAGTACTTGCTTTCTTTCATGCTAGATTTGTTTCAATGACCTTATTATAGAAGCTGGGTTTTATATCTCAATGCCCATTACCATATTTTTTTTATTTGTCACAATGAAAACATTTCATTAAAGCTGTTATTGAATAGCTGAGTGTGAATCTTGGGAGTGAATAAAATTCATTTATTGAATCAGCCACAGCTGAAACGACAAAAGCATG
Organism: Chelonia mydas; assembly: GCF_015237465.2. Lineage (NCBI taxonomy): Eukaryota > Metazoa > Chordata > Testudines > Cheloniidae > Chelonia > Chelonia mydas. The sequence goes on from NC_051246.2 coordinate 107,619,037, forward strand.
GTAGAGCAGCAGAACTATAAAACGCTTGATGTGCTTGGATGTGGGAAAATGTTACACGATGCAGCTTCAGTTCCCTTCCAAAATCAACCAATAAATGAAGGGCTCAGTTGTCCAATTTAGGAACATCAGGAGCGGTGTGGTGCCTCGGGGAAGAATTCTGCCTTGTGGATACAGAGGTAAGAAGCCCACTGGTTGTAGCTTGCTGCCCCCACTGTGTCAGTCCTGCTCCACTGGTTAGGTGGCAGGGCCTTCAACCACCTCCTCCTTGCTCCCTTTTGTCTCAGGGATGGGGAGCAGGAAGGTAGCAGGCTCTATTGTCCCCTGAGCACAAGGAATGCAATGGTGGGCACTCACACAGGCCATGCAAGGTTCCCTGTGCTTTTCACCCCTCTCAAAACCCACATAAGTTCCAGGTACAATCTGCCCCTAATCAATTAAATGAATTTAATAAAATCATTTTGATACTTTGCTTTAACTTAGCTGGAATTTAGTTCTTCTTTCCTCTCTTTAAATTGTCTTAGACAGATCTACAGTAGATTCAGATATTTCATCTTGGGCCTTCTCTAGTATATACATTGGATAAGGGAGCAATTATGTCATGTACTAAGGACAGATTCTGCTCCTTGTTACACCAGTGAAAATCCAGAGTAAGCAACTCCACTTACTTCAGTGAAGCTATTCCAGATTTATATTGGTGTAGCAAACAGCAAAGTTTGGCTGTGTCTGACTCCACAGATATATATGCTGTTTAAATATTGAGTCTATTGTTGATTAAATATGCACACAAATGCAACAAGCCATCAGTCAAAGAAATCACATTTTCTCTGCTGCCAGGGTATAAACAAAAATCATGAAAAGAAAATGCATTCCCCAGATATATTGAATAATACAACTTCAGTAGAAAGCATTGCTTTACATTATTTTAATATGATTAGTGCCTGTGAAAGGCATCAGATTTACTGATTGGAAACTGGTGTCCTCTGTTTATCCAGAAAACAAGTACAAAAGCCATCTTTCCCTGCACTGCTCTATGGATATGCCTTGAGTCTGAGGATGAAAGTGTATTCCAGCCTCCATCTCCATTCACTCATTGATGATTCTGTTGAATTTACCAACAAGAATCCCAGTTGTTTGGGATGTTTATTAGGAACAAGACTAAATCCACCATTTCACATGAACTACCCAGAAGTAATGACTTTCAGTTACTACCAAGCTGTACCAGGTTTAAACTGATGAACTAGAGGCAAAAGGCTTTGCAAGTATTATGAAAAAAGATGTGTTGGTAGTGAAATATTAAGCTGCTACCTATGAGACAAAAAGAGAGAATTTCTTATTGATGGCAATAAGTTAATCTACTGTCTGCTTCTATACTTCCAGCCTGGAAGAGAGAAAGAGAATTCTTACCACTTTTTACAACTGTCTAATCACAGATGAATGCAGTAACTAGCCTCATCTCCTTCCTTTAACCGGTGATAAGGAATCTTTGTATTACTTATGCATAGTCAGCATCTTAAAAAAATTTGGTCTCATGGACATAGATTCTCTCGACAATCTACCTGAAAAAGATCCATTCGGAAGCAGTGGGATGGATAGTTCGTAAAGTATTTCAGCAATCCCAGACAACACTTAAACCCACCGCATTTAGCCTTACCTGAGTGATAACAGTGAGTTCCGTTCCTGTTCTGTGCCACTGACTCACGATGTGGCCCTAGGCAACTAACTAACAGCCTGGTTTTCCAAAGTGCTGAGCAGCCACAGCTGCCGTTGACTTTGGCTGGGCTTGCTGGTGAGCTTCTGAAAATCAAGCCATTAGCGGGAGGGGGTCAACATTTTTCATAAAAACATTGAATTTTGATGAGACAAGGGATAAATATCTTACAAAAATGCATGTGAAAAAATGGTTTCATTTTCTGAGTAGTTCTTGTGTGTCTCAGTTTTACTCATCAGAGGCCAAATTCCAGCACTATTACTAATTAGTAATACCTATGAGTAGCTGCATTGACTTCAGTGGGACTGTTCACCAGAATTTATCATTACTAAGGATGGCAGAATATAACCCTAAAAATTGACGGTGCGCTACTATTTAATTCACAAGGGTGTTATGAGATTGAATTAATTAACAGCTGTTAGGTCCTTTAGGCTTCTCAGGTCTAGGGCAATACATTTTGTGAAGAACCAATGTGGTGCTTCTGATGATTGATGATGATGCAAAGTATTATTTTATTTTCCTGTAAAAATTTAATATGACTTTGAAACTCTCTTCCCCATCTGTACGTTCTCCTGGACTCCTAACACACAAAGGTTAAAAAAAAAGCCTGCATTTAGCATATTATCATTTCCCCATCTCTGTTCAACCATAGCACAGAGTGGATAACTTTAACATCCATCTCCAGCTCCCAAAACTGAAAGTTCAAGCATTGTCGAGGAGCTGCTAAGCTCTGGCTCTTAATTAAAGTAAACACTATTAAAACATTTCCATTATGACAGCTTTAACCTCCATAACATTCTGACCACATTGAAATGAGCATAGAATGCATTTTACCTTGTGGCAGGAGCTTGCAGTATAAAATTTTGCCAGCATAACGGCTGCCAATAAAAAAATATTGTGATTTTCATTACACCATACTCATTTATCACTGGGAAATGCAAGGATGAGATCTTCCATACAAGTTCAGACACATGCCCTTGAGAGCTAAAGAATGACTTTTCAATGCAATTCCAAATGCTAATATCCCCACAGGAATGCAGATCCAACAGAACATACTACACTATATAGCTATCATATTCACCTCAGTGAGTGAACACCATGCATCAGTGTGGCCTGATACTATGATTTGCTACTTTGGAGCCATGCTGCATAATCAGTATCATAGGCAATTCTTTCTTTAGGCCTTTGCCCAATTGGATTTGACATGGGAAAACATTTCCCATTTTAAAAGAAATATATATATATATATATATATATATATATACACACACACACACACAAAACAAGTAAGCAGAGACATCTCTTGTATTTTTAAACAACAGACAATTATAACAAAGAGAGAGAGAAAACATGAGACATCATGACAACAGAACAATAAGCAGAAGACTAAGAGATAATCTGTTCTACCTACATAATTCTAGCAGACCACACCTGGACCATTGGGCTCATTATGGCCACTTCATTACCAGGAGGATATTGACAAATTGGAAGGACTTCAGAGAAGATCAACAACAATGGTGAGAAGGCAGTAGAGATTGATTTACAGTGAAAGATTAGCAGAATTAAATACACACACCTTGACTAAGCATGGAGGGCATGATAAGAGAGTTTCTGAAGGGAGGAAATGCCAGGGAAGGAGAGGGATTATTTAGCGTCTTTAAAGGGGGTATAATTTTGAGATGTGGAATAAAATTAAAAAATGGAAAATTTAGGCTGAATATCAGGGGAGAAACTTATTTGAGAGATAATTCTGCTCCCCTGTGGAATAGTCTTCCAAGGGAAATGGGAAAGATCCTAACACATATCACATCTAAAAGTAGACTGGACAAAACACTAGTAGATGAATTGTAGGGAATAATCCTTCACTGGCATAGTGACGGTCTAGACCTAACAGGGATTTGGTATCTCTAGATTCTATGATAAACATTCAAAAAATGGTAAGAGTGTAAAAGAATTGAGGGGCTGTTTATGCTTGATTTGTTTGTTCTGTTTCCAGAGGGCCAGCATTCAAAATAACTCCCTGATTCCTGATAATGGAAAAGGAAAGGAGCCAGGCATGGAGGCCCAGACATAGCTGACAGCCTCATGGTTCTACAGGCACCGTGAAAGCTTCGCCACACAGCTCTGCCAGTCCACTTCAGCTGTGAGCACACATTCCCACTGTTCCAGTCCTACGCCTTGCCACATGCCAAAGATACTGAATTGCTTCAGAATGGATAGTGGTTTGGTGAGGTAGATAGCAGTCTACTTGGGATGAAGCTGAGGCCACGGCATGCATTTCATTTGTTACCTAAAGATTTGATCCTTCAAACTTGTATGCATATGCTTAACATCAAGCACTCATGTAATCACATTGAATGGGACCATTCATGTATTTAACATTAAGCATGTACATATGTATTTCCAGGGTTGGTACTTAAATGACCTACAAATTCTGCTGTTAGATGTGCACATGAAGATCCCTCAAATTGAAAAGCAGCAACAAACACACACACACACACACATTCCAGAGCAGATGATAGACCTAAAAGTTTCCAGAGACGAATGCTTAATGTTTTACGGGCCTGATTCCTAATGAATTCAATGAGCGTTGTATCAGGTCCTAGAATATTATCACCACCCAGCCCTCAACGTAATGATATAATCTAAACTCTTGCTCATGTATCTTTTATTAGAGGGAGAATTGTGGTCTAGTGGATTAAGTGCAAGGTTAGGAGCAGTAGTATTACCTCACTGATAACCAAAGAGATTTTTTTTTACTCTCTGTTGTGCGAAACTTATCATGTTGCACTAGTCTGAAGCATGGCAAACCATTTTTATATTTTAAGAATAAATAGCAGCTTTAAAACAATCATAGCAACAAAATCTTATCAAACTAGGATGTGCTCAAAAACCCTTTGATATGAATGGAACAATGTGCATCAAAGTTAATAGAGCCACGCCCTTAAGAGAAGAAAACATTGCCATATAAGCCTTCACAGACCTCTGCAAGGTCACTTCTTTCTTTTAAAAAAAAGCTCCTAATCAAGTTTTTCTTCCAAAGGTTGAGTCTTGTTGTGGTGAATTACAGAATACAACGGATGCGCCAATAATTATTGAAGTGGAAATGAAAAAAAAATCTTAATTTGCTCAAAGTACAAACAGGGAGCAATAAAAATGGTATGTTTCTCATATATACAAAAGATTTCGCATAGGCAGTAAATGCAGAGCTGAATACATTGCAAGAAATCATTCATTTGCTGAATTTTGACTCCCTTTCTGTTTGTGAATTGTCTGGGATTAGGTTGTGATTTTCTCGAATTCATGTGTTCTGATTGCTTCATTGATAATGTTCTGTGAATAATTCTTGGTCTGTAGCATGTTTTGGAGCTGTGTTTATTGGAAATATGGTTTACATAGTGTGTTTTTATCTGATTGGATGCATGTAATTCTCAGAATCTGGTTTCCAGTGTGAATATACAATTATGAATTAAAATTCACTTGTGGTAAATTACAGTGTGAGCCAAGTTAACTCCCACTGAAGTCAGTGAAAAGCCATTCACTTTGGTTGGAGTTGGATTGGAACCATATTCTTCAATATTCACTTAAAACTTGCAAGCTTCATTCAAACATCCTGTTCTTAAACACATTCACTGGACTATTCACCAAAAGAGATGTTGGCAGACAGATCTAGGAGGGTTGTTCATTATTATTATTATTATAAAATTACATGAATATTATTGTTCTTTTGAGGTCATAATCCAGGTTGGTTGTGTAGCTGTGCATTTTCAGGCTCTTTCTTTCTTTCTTAAGCTAAATCACGGCAATATTTTAATAAGTTATTTTTCTCCTATATATAATTGTTATATATTTGCAACCTAACTCAAGCTTAATGAAGCTTTATTTATGGGAATTACTTTAGTTTCTATAATAAAGTTGTCCCAGGAAAAATATTGGCACTTCTGCTATGTGGAACTAATTATTTTCCACCAACTATGTAAATAATGCTATACTCAAGATGACAACTGTGTTAATGAACATACCTTGGTCTTCTGTCCTGCTTGCTAGAATTGTACCAAAGTGTCTTCAAAGCTACACCTATAGATTGTTCAATGTCCTTTACTCCAGGTAGTTCATCTCCAGTCTTTAAGAAGCCCTTAAAGAGTAGCCTGTGCATTTCTTGAAGCAAGTTCATGGACTTTTGAGAGGTTTAAGAGTTCATAATGAATGGCTTAAAAATTCTCAAAGAACTATCCCGAAAATACTCAAATGTGGACCTTCATCTAGAAAACAGATAAATAAAATAAATATACGATTAATAAATAAGAGGGCCAAATTCTGCTCTGAGTTACACCACTGTGAATCTGGAGTAACACAATTGACTCCACTGAAATGACCCTGAATTTACAGCAGCATTAATTTAGAGTCAAATTTGCCTAGGATGTTCCAAAAAAACTTTAAAAGAATTTTTCAGAAGTGACAAATGTCTCATTTTTGAATTTGTGGTAAATGGATTTAGGCAGTTAATCAGAAACTTTCTCCAAAAATTGTCCTCTGGCAAAGATTAAAAGAATTTCTGATAAAAAGGAATTTTGTAGGAAGTTGGGCAGAGAAAGTGTGAAATGATCAATAGACAGAGGAGGAGAGAGAGAGAAATTATTGTCCACATTAATAGATTTTAATTCCAGAAAGGATTAGTATGGTCATTTAATCTGACCATTTACATCACACAAGACAAATAATTTCACTCCGTTATTCTTAAAGTGAAGGAGATTACTATTTCCTACTCTGCACATGAACAGTATTAAACCCAGTAGTTTGTGGCTGAACTGAAGCATATATATTTGAAAGACACACATCCATTACAAACACTGTGAATAGAACCTTACTCGGTGAAAAGCCCCAGTGTCTTCAAAGAGTAAGGCAGAGTAAGGTGAGGCTGGGAGGCAAATTTTCTCTCTTGATACCCCTGGAGCTATGTAGAATTCCACTAGTTGAGATGTGGCCCATAGTGGACTTTGAGGTTCAGTAGGATATGCCATGCTGGATGATCACTAGTCCTTCAAGTCCAGTATCTGATTCCACTAATGCCCTCTAATTATTGCCTCAGAGAATAGTGATTAAATTAGAAAATGACATCTGGACAAATGGGCATTGCCATTTGGGGAGGTAGAAAGAATTCCTTCCTGACTCCTATGATAATCATCGTATGCCTTGCAATATGACTTTTAATGATCCCTATTTTAGCAAACATAAATACAACTATTCATAAAATTACCATATTGGTCATAAAGTTACCTACCCCTTTTTAAAATTCAGCTGAAGTATTTGACTCTGTGACCTTCTGTGGCAATGAATCACACAGACTGATAACATGCAGTGTGAAGAATTATTCTCTCTCCTTTGTTTTACATTTACCTGCCATTAACTTCAAGTGACCCTCCTGTTGTTCTAGTGTTATGAGACAGTGTAAAAAGATGGACTGGCTAGTTTTTGACCATACTGTTCATAATCTTAAATACATTAATTAAATCCTCTCCAATGCTTCTCATTACAACACTAAGTAATCCTAGTTCTTGCAGTCTCTCCTCCTGCAGAAATCCTACCATATATGTATCTTCAGTGCCCTTCTCTGGACCTTTTTAATCTTAGAACTCTTTTTCTATCAGCATCCCAAACCAAACTCAGTTTTCAAATCAGGGCCTCCCATTGTCATATATTTTGGAAGGAAATCATTGTTACTGGTACAGTATTAAAGCACATACATTTCAATCCCTTTCTGAGATCCACTGGCACTGATCATACACGGTATGACTTCGATTATGCCTGGGTCTTACGTGGGTGTTGAGTGGGGGAGGGCACAAGGAGTTTTGCATAATGTGCGGGCATAACTGGCATCCCTGCACTTGGACTCCCTCCTAGTATCCTGAGTAGGGTGCATTGTGGAACTTCACCATTCAAAGCTCCAGATGGCGCCATACGGGGGACACTTGCTGCACCATCTCATTGCATGGTGCCGTGTGCTCCCTTGCCCACCCTCCCTTTCCCATTATCATCCTTCACACTAGGGGAGGGAGCACGCTGCACCAACTGATGGGATGCATGCTCCTCTTAAAGCTGCCTGGAACTCTGGGAGGGACTGTTTCTCCAGGAGCTCTCACTGGGATGGTGTAGCTCTGCAGCACAACCTACTCAAGGCTGTGCCTAAATCCTGCAATTAGACCTTTTACTGAAAATGGAACCCAATTGCTATATGTGTTCCATCTAATTTTCAGATGTAGAAGTCAGTTGCATATCTGAGGACTACAAGGATTTAAAGGATGAAGAGCAGAATTTCAAAATTGTTTAGGCATCTGAAGGTGTAGGTAGGTGCCTAGTAGGATTCAACCCAGGCAGTTAGGTGCCTAATCTAACTAACTGAAAATCCCACTAGGGATCTATCAACATTTTATTATGTCTAAAAACCTTGCATATCTGTCCCCAAAAGCACTTAATTCCTATAAAAGATGCCAGGAAGGCCATGTTTAAATTATAACTTTACAGAACACACAGTGTTAATGGACTTTTTAAAAGTTTCTCTAGCAAAACTGACACATGGCCATGCTTCTCAGCTGCCCCTCGATAGCTCCTTTAGGCTAGAAATGGGAATGAATTGCAAAATTCAAACCAGAATAGAACCCAGTGCTGAAGGTCCCCAAAGCTCAAGGTTATTTGTGCCTCATGTTGCATCACACGTTGAGTCCTCGATGGGTTGTAAACACATCCCTACAGCTGTAATTTCTTTTACAGCATGTTAACATGCTTATACCTCACTGTACACCTGTAGCACGTGTACAGCTCTTTCTTCTGTGCCTGCCCATCATCCTATGCATGATTAAGCAAGTATGGAGCAATCAGATCCCTGCATGTTCATGCCGAGCTGCACTATAGGTATTCACCCCTGTTGGTGACAGAGCTCTTACATTTAGGCAGTAAAATTCAGGAGCACTTTTCTCTACACCAATAGTCTATTGTAATAAAGTGTGGGACGTTTTCTGTCTTGCGTTTCAACCCCAAACATAAATTATCTGAACCACAACAGTTAACTTTGTGTATATGAAATAAGTAGGGCAAAGAGAGACCCTATGAAATAGCTGCGGTTAGTGGCTTGTTGACTGGGGGTGGGGTGAGGGAAGAAACTTGCTTTTAATCAATGTGATAATCGATGACATACGGCATCTTGTTCCTGCCTGACTCAGTTTTTTTCCCCACATGCTGCAGGCCTCGGTGACTCTTCCCCCCACCCTCAGCCCTTTGCTGGCCAGCTGGAAATTCTGTCTATTGTTTTTTTTTTAATACAGATACATTTTTAAAACAGACATTGATCTTCAAAGAAGCCTGCAATTTAACTAGGGATGGAATGTTTACAGCCGCAGTTTGTTTAGTGATGATAAAAGGCATATGCCTCTGTTACTTTTCCCCATACAGGCTGACTCCATGCACGACCCCATGATTCGACAGGCCAGCCAGCAACATGGGAAAAGCCCAGTCAAGGATCTCACGGTGTGTATGTTAAACGTGCATTTTTCTAAACTGCAACACAAGCACTCTGTGTGGCAAATGTAGTGTATGCTTCTGTATCAATGCCCCTTTTGCTAGTAATAGTTTTGGAGGTTCGCAAAGCTAAAACTGTTCTGAGTAATCCTGGGAAGGGTGGTGTTTTCTGCTCAGAGCAACTTTACGCTTCACGTTGCAGCTTAACACAGCAATAGCAGCAAACATAATTGGCATTTTTGTTGGAAGGCTACGTTGAAGCCATAGGGGTTTACAGGTTCATGCCCATCCTCAGCTCTTCAGGGAACGAGCTCCAGATTTGTATGCTGGTTAAGAAGACGCTGTGTCGCTTGACTGTGCCATTGCACCAGTTTTACATAGCTATCGTGGGACCTGCCCTGATAATGACAGGTATATCCTGGGGCAAAGCTTAAAGGAAGTTGTATGTATCATTTTGAATTCTGGAAGCTCACATACAGAGAAAAACAATTTTTATATACTAATAACCTTTTTTTTTTAAATTAAAATACCCTTTTATACTGACTTTATATAAATGCTTTACAAAGACACTGCATTATTGTTTTCTCTGTTTTACAGATGGGGAAGTGGAGGCCCAAAGAGTTTAAGTAAGACTTGTCCAGGGTCACACCAGAAGGTAGGAACGGTGGCATTTGAGAGAAATGATTTGTATTATTTTGGACCCTTCTGAGCTTCTGGCTATCCTGCCAGCATTTTGCTGAAAAATGACCTGGTTTTTGATAGTAGTAGGGACTGGAAGAGACTAGGCTCAGGTATTTTAGTCTGTATCATTTAAACACAAACCATTTTTATTTTAAATATAAAACAATAAACTCCTCCCTTGGATGTCCATACACAATATTTAGTGAAATCAGTGGGAACAGGTAACTGGGCTTTTCCGTTGACTCATGCTGTTAGCAGGGTTAGAACCATGCATAAGTCTGCTGTGTAAGTTTTGTTGCACTTGCTTGCAGAGCCCTAGAGGTGGGAAGAATTACGTGTTGTAATTAGCTTTTGCTTTTACTTATTTCTAGATATACTGTGGACTAGTAGAACAAGCACTGGTCTGGGACTCAACATAGCTGGGTTCTATTCCCAGCCGCTGACAGTGGATGATATTGGGCATGTTGCTTCCCCTTTCAGTAGCAGGATAGCGGCTTACTTTGTAAAGTGCTTGAAGACAAAAGATGAAAAGCACAATATAAGAGGTAGCTGTTATGCTTGTACAAGGAACGAACTACATCTTTCATGAGTGAAAAAGTCAGAAATCCAGACCAAGGAGTTCATCTATAAACTCGAGATTGCATTTTTAGTGAAAATTAATATAGAAACAAAAAAATTCCTCTTAATATAAGTTGTCATGAAACCCTCCACCGGCATCTTGTGCCTTGTGTATGCTGCACTGTGGCATTGCAGTGGAATGCAAGGTTTCATTTACCATTAGCCATTTACTGCAGTAGTTACGCAGCCAAGACTCCCCATGATCTTGAGTCTTAGCTGCATTAGGACTGCAGGGTCTGGCATCACATGTGCTGTACTGCTGAGACCAAATGAGTAGTTAAAGGAATTAAAGAATGCCACGGTAACCTGAACTCATCGGTTTTCTTTCCCACAGTATTTTGGTCTTAACTTTAACTTCCCAGTGTTCAACCAGCTCTAACTGTTTTATTTATATCTATATCTATCTATAAATATGTGTGTGTGTAACATATTAGAGGTGGGTTCATATTTCAGCTGGGTGAATGTTGCATATATATACACATGTATAGATATCAAGACAGATGTGGGTGTGCATGTGTACACACACACACACACTTTTATTCTTTAACAAAAGAAAGAGCATGTGATGGCAGCAGGCCAATGTATTGTATATCATTACTACAAATAATTTCCATTAGTGATAAAATGGCTTATAAGTCATAAGAGGCAGAGCCTCAAGTGAGTCATGAAGGTAATTCCCCCTTAGTTATTATCACTCTGCTCAACAGGCTTTTGATATATGTAGTCCTTTAGCTTTTTTATTAGATAACTACTATTGAGGAGCTTAGAACCTTTGACATTCCTTTAACGGCACACCATGTCAAGGGTTAATTTGAATTTCAATATGTTATGGATTGTATGAAGTTTGTATGGAAGTTTCAAGCTCTGGAAAAGAGACTGACATAAAAGTTTGCATGCACCCATGGCTCCTCCATTTGCTCTAGAGTAAATCAGAGGTAACTCCCTAAAGACCAATGGAGTCACACTGGAGTAAAACAGGTGTAAGTGAGAAGAGACTCAGGCCTGTGATTTTATTTTTCCCATTGCTTTCACCGGCAGTGAATTTTCCTCACACGCAACTCAGTGTGGGACACTACAATAATAATGCTTGCTCATTTCAAAGCATAATAGATGTCACTGGCATTTAAACAATATGAGGTCTCAAGTAGTCCCCACTACACCTGCCCATATATAAGAAGGTGACATGAAAGACTGCTGATGACAAGACCTTGAGGGCCCTGCATAGCACCAGAGTCCTTTGATGGAATTACTGTACAACTTTATGTAGTCTGCATGCTTTCAGAAAATGTTTGTACCAAAAACACACACAAAACATGCAACAGCTATCAAACAAAATAACATCTTCTCTTTCCCCTGTAAACATTGCCTGCCTGTTATGCTGATCTCCTTGTGTGAAGCTCTGTCTACACACTAATTTAATGATTGCAATCTCTAAACACAGGTAACAAAAGTTTGTTGTGGTGGTTTTTAAAAAAAAATATTTATTTATTGTCTGGTAACACGAAAAGGTTCTGAGACTGAGTAATAGCCTGGGGGGGGGAATTCTATAGTAAATGACTAATCCCTTTAGTAAGTGCATTTCTGCAGAAACTATTGTATTATTATAGTGGCATGTACAAAGGAAGTAGGGCACTGCTGGTCCAGCAGTGATAGCTACTCCTTAGATGGTATTACCATAAAGCCATTTTGTCAATTTACCTTATTAATTTTTTTCCCTGAAAAGGAGCCTTTTTTTCCTCGAAAACCTATAGTGTTTTGAGTAAGATATCGTTGACCATTGTTCTCATCTACCATTGAACATATACAATTATATTGTTCAAGCATTCCTCAAAATCCGATATAATATCAAAAGCAACCCTTTTGAATTGATAAAAGGGTTCAGTATCAATCATATTTATTCATTTATTCTGTTCTGCATGTTTTTATATGTGCTTAAACATACAGGCTAGTCTTTTGAGATATTTTTTATCATCTACAGTGATGACCCCCCCCCCCAGCTATGAAGTAAGTACATGATCCAAAATCTATTATACTCAATGGGAATGTTGCTACTAACTTGGATGGACTTTGGATCAACCCCTACATTACCGTCTCTCATAGGATTTCTGTCCTCACTGTTACATGATCCTTTTAGTTTATGGCTGGATCATTCACAACATGCTTTTGGGTAGGTTGCTTGAGAAGGTAGAGGTACTCAGCTCACTTTATGTAATGATCACTTTTCAGTCTGGTTTGACTTTTCAGAGACAGCATAGCACAGAGAGACAATTCTACTCTCATTTACAATTATATTTGGGCACATCCTTTTAGGGATACCTTAGTTACTTTGATTTTGTTAGAGAAGATGAGGTGTGTCTCTTTCCAATGGGAAGTACTTCTCAAGAAATAATTCTGGGAGGAAGTTCTGGGTTGCCACTTTATTCCGACCTCTTGGGGAGACAGAGAAAGAGAGAGAGATTGCTTTGTTACAGTAACTCCAGAAGCCAGAGGGGCACTTTTACAGTAATAAATAGATGTGAGTCTTTTGTTTATGAGCTTTTGTTGGTCCATTATTCTAGGAACTGTGATTGCTTATGCAAATCTGTGTAGAATGCAAGGCCACTTAACAACAGACACATTGACTTCAATTAACTATGTGCTTAAGTGCCTATGTGGATTCTGGCCCAGATTGTTACAAGATCAGTTTTAAATCCAGATCACACATTTAGGATTTGGGGGAACAGAAATGTTATCAAGTATTGATTTGAAAACAATAACAATTATGGGAATACCAGACAAATTTGCCTTCCAGTGGAAACAAAAGGATTATCAAGAGGTGAACTGCAGGCTGCTCTAGTCAAATATGAATATCTTGTAGTTCATTTTTGGCAAGGGAATAGAGCAGACTGGGTTGAATGGTCTGGAGTCAACACAGATTCAAGGAATAATCAGAGGTCTGATGGTTGATCGCAACCATCAGAAACTCGCAATTCCCACTGAAGTCAATGTGAGTTGAGGATCAGCTCCTTGGATCCAGGCCACTGTTTGTTATCCTTCTACTACTTCATGGCTGTTTTTGGGAGGATCTGGAGTAAACTAAGGCACAGGGGGGTTGAACAGATAGGGAAGCTGATTTTTTATTGAAGGAGGGAGCTTGGTTTCAGACAAAAGGCAGCAGGTGGAAGCTACAGGGAAAGGGAAGATGTGACGAGGAGGTTCAGGAAAAAGAGGCAACTCCAAGGTGCACAGTTTCAACAGTGAATGTGTGTTCTAATGAATAGGTGGATATCTATAGGGATTTATCTGGTCTGTGGTTCATTACTCATATTCTCTCTTCATCCATTTTGACAATAAATTTAATTATAAGCCCTCTGAATCTCTTGTACTTGTTAAAGTTTCATGCCATCATCAACATATTCTGAACTAGGACATAAGTTAGTTTTGCCCACAGCAAATAATAGTTTCCATGTTTTCAATACCTTGGGGGAATCTGCAAATTACTAATTGATGGTTTTTCCTGCTTGAAACCATTACTGTACTTCGGACTTCGAAAAGTATGGCTCAGTCAGCTAGTCATCAAGTGGGGAATTAGTCTCCCTAGTGCCAACAGGAAATTCTCCAGTTCATTCAACAATCAGTTGAGCAAGCGCATCAATATTTAACAACATCAACTATAAACAAGCAATCTCTTTGCCTATTTTATTTTCTCAGGAGAGCTGACACCTTCCCTGTCGAAATATGTACAATTACAACAGACAGTCAGCTGCTTCCCTTCTAATGATGAACTTTTTAGCATTGTAAAAGACAATGATTGTCATTGTCCGAAACACACTCCCCAAACCCTACCTGGTACACTGAGCCACAGTGCATAGGGTGTTATGGCTGGTTTGGAGCTACACAATTCCAAAGAACTTATCTATTGTGATGTTTTTCTTTCTGGAGTGTTGGATGCATAATATTTTTAGGTAACTCCAACTACTGTGTGATAGTTAATCATCTCCACTGCCATGCAGTAATCACTTTTATTGCTTTATGCTAGTCAGCATATTCTTTGCACTTTAATATACATGAGGTTGAGGGAGGAATATTTTTCACTGACGGCTTTAGGGAAATTCTTTATTTATTAATTTTTTTAAAAAACAAAAAACCCGCTGTTATTCTTTAAAAAATTGATGAAAATGATTGCCGTGGCCATATTTGTTCAAACAAACAAAAATATAGTATAATGACAACGCTATCTCGCATTTCCACATTTCACCTGGAGAAGGAAACCATTTGATCTGGAAAGCCTGTGTACTACATCAGTCCACAGGAATATCTTTTATTCATGTGTATTAAAAAATATGCAAAGAGTTTGTACAACTTGGGTGGAAAAAATGTTTGACAAAAATAAAACAAACTGGTTCCAGACAAGCGTTGCAGATCTGGGGTTTCTGGAGCAAATTTTTCAAAGGGTGCCTCGCAATCCCCGCAAAGTTTCTGAAAATAAGCCAGAAATGTTATGTATGTAATTTTTCACATGTAGACTTTCATGCAAAGCTAATATTTTCATGTGCAACATAGATTATCCATGTGTATAGTTCCAAGTATAATTGGGCCCGGATCCCTGATCATATTCTCTAGGTGCCACTGTAGTAGTAAGCACAAAAATAAATAAATAAAGAGACTTATGATGCAAGTTGGGTAGTTTTCCCATCTAGCTACCAGTTTTGTGTGTGCTTATCCCAAGGTTTGTGTGCAGAAAACTTGGTTGCCAACAATTTCTCATGCAAAATTGTGCTTGTAAAATAGAAATTTAGATTTTAGAGGTTCCTTGGGAAAATTTTGTGGTTGATGTAAAAGCCTACTGAAACATGTCAGTTTTTTACTGGTGAAAATGTACATGTCTCAAGATCCTTTGCATCACATTGCAACTAGTTTGTTATGTTGACCATTATATAGCCATCAATTAAAAAGAGTTCTGGGTGTGATTTTTTATAGCATTACTCATTCCTCTCATTTATATAGAACAAGTTCAGCATAGATAGTGCATAAACACTCCCAAAAGGTATTATTTAGAATATCCAAAGAGATACTATAAGCTACTCAAAACCCACTTATCCCCTTTTGGTTGCTCTGAATGAGCATTCTGCTTGAGGCTAACATCTGACATGTAGTGTCAGATCATCAGCTGATGTGAATCTGTGTAACTTCATTGAATAGATGGAGGGGATGATTAGTGCACTATGCTAGGACTTTGGGGAGACCTGGATTCAAGTCCTGGCTTAGACACAGACTTTCTGTGTTCATGTGGGTAAGTTACTCTGCCTCTCTGTGACTCAGTTCCCCATTTGTACAATAGGAATTACAAGGCTGCTCTGAGGAAAATATATTAAAGAAGATGAGATGCTCAGATACTCTGGTAATAAGGGCCATAACCCATGTAGATAGAATTCAGTGGGACTATGCTGATGTACACCAGCAGAAGATCTGTCCCATCCTGTAGATTATTGTTGTGCTGTATTAACTTGCTTGAGTGTGACATTTAAATCAAACATGAATTACAAAAGAGAAAAGAACCCTCCCCTTCTCTTCTGTTTTGATTAAACCAGGAAAGGTTTAATCTTCCTCTTCTTTTGCAAAGGAAATAGCACTCATTGCTCTGCAATCTTGAACCCTTCATGAATCTTTGAGAAAAAACTAGCCCTAAAGGCACAGTTCATAGCATGCCTGGAGATGATACTTAACACCTTCAGTGCATAAAGCATAGAGAAGTAGAGGGTTTAAAATGGTTATTATTATTATTTATTTATTATTGATATAATGTGCTAGGTCTTGTACAGACATATGGAAAAACACAGTCCCTACTCCCAGGGTACTTACAACTGAAAAAGACCAAAAACAGACAAGGTGCTGGGATGAGCTGTTACTAATTCCCAGCTAAGTGATTGGGGTGATGACTGGCCTATGTCTTGTTAGCTACAATCTTCTTTTTTACATCTATAAATCATCCCCAGATTTCCCTCTACTTAGCCTTTTTTAGTTCTATTTTAAAATGTGGCTATTTTCAGGTTTTAGTTATTTTAACCATTGACGTGTGCTAAAGCTTTTGCTTTTCTATTTATTTTCATAAAACTAACCTATACAGCTATGGGCTACAGTGAAAGAGAATGTTAAGATTACAAAGTTAGGTATTAGGAAATGCCAAAATTCAGGTTGACTGTGCAACCCTAGTTGAGCGCCCCTTCTGCGTACACATTATGATGCAGTCTTTAATTACATTGATCACATACTATTTTTTCCACAGGACCTCCCTCTCTTTCAGAGTATCGAGTATTCAGTGAAAAGAACGAGGAAGACTTGTGGCACCTTAGAGACTACCAAAGGTATTTGAGCATAAGCTTTCATGGGCTAAAACCCACTTCATCGGATGCATGCAGTAGGAAATACAGTAGGAAGATATAGATATATATATATACACATACAGAACGTGAAAAAATGGGTGTTGCCAAACCATCCATAACGAGAGTAATAGTAGTATTCAGTGAGTAGCTATTTAGTATTCAGTATTTAGTATTCAATATTCACTGCACACCATACAAACCCTGCACTGAAAACAGAAGTATTAATTTCCTTGTGGGCTTTTTTTATGGTGCTCTTATCGTATTATCTTTGTGTTTTACACACATGACTGAACTGATCTTCACAACACTGCTGTGAGGTGAGATGGTCTTGTCAGGGCTGGCTCCAGGCACCAGCGAAGGAAGCAGGTGCCTGGGGCAGCCAATAGAACGGGGCGGCACTCGTCCATCATCGGGGCGGTATGTCCGGGTCTTCGGCAGCAATTCTGCGGCAGCTCAACCAGGCTTGGTTTTTGTTTTTTTTTTCCCTTCGCTGCTTGGGGCCGCAAAAAAGCTGGAGCAGGCCCTGGGTATTGTTATCCCCATTTTACACTTTGGGAACTGAGGTACAAAGATTACAGCCACACAGTTCTCAAAAGTGTCTACTATTTTGGGTGTCCAACATGAGAAGCTTATGATCTGATTTTTCAGAATACTTAGTATATATATAAATGGCTACATAATGCTGAGCACATCTCCTGTTGACCTCAGTGGCAATTATGAGTGCTCAGGATTTCTACAAATCACAACCCAAGTGTCTCAAATTGAGTATCCAAAACTATACTGTGATGGGGATGGAGACACATATTATTCTATTCCAGATTCTGGAGGGAGTGTGCTATAATGGTTAGACCCCTCTGCCTCTGTCCCCCCAACCTCTCCCTGGAACCCCCCGCTGTTAGCCCCAATGGCTTCTGTCCATTCCTATCCAGCCCAATTCCTGCCACTGACACCACTGTTTCTATTCCCCCCTCCCTCAGCCACCCCAACTCCAGCCCCTGCCCATAGTTTCCCTCCCATCTGCTCCTATCCTCCCTTCCATGGCTTCTGCCCATCCTCCCCTCTTCCTCTTGTCCTATCCCCTTTCCCACATTCTTGTTCCTATCTCCTCCCTCCCAGTCATCTGTCTCTCTCTACTCCTGCCTCTGTCCCCCACTTCCTGGCTCCTGCTCCTATCGTCCCCTCTGCCCAAACTCCTGCCTTTGTCCTCTCAGACAGCATCTCTTCCTCTCACCCTTCTATATTCCATTCAGGTGGCTTCCTCTTTCTGCTCCATGCTGCCTGTACACCATTAGCAAGAGCATTGAGAGCACAGGAGACAGAGTCTCCCTGCTCTCAGTTCTGGTGCTTGGCACCCCAGCAGGCACAACTGCAGGGAAAATCCAATTCAGATCCTGCAATCCTGGGATCAAGCAGTCGCTTCCTTGGGATGGCATATGTGCAGTCCAGTCAGCATGTAGGACTTGTGAGGAGCATGCTCAGTACAAATGGAATCTTCAGAGAATTTAGCTGCCAAACTCTTTAACAAGTCTCCTCTGAGAATGAGTGAACTGAGATTTTTCAAAGGCTCATACTTGGCCAAATCTGACCAAATTTTCACAACAATGGCATCTCTCTGAATCTCTGAACTCTATTTTAAGAAAGAGTTCACCTCTATTTGAGCTTTGATTTAGAAAAAGGAACAGATCCCATGCTATGCACCCCTACCTCAGGGTCTACAATTAGAATGAGTTGCTGGAACTGTATATATAAATTAAAAAACTCTCCATTCGTGCAAGGGCCTAAGTCTTCAGCCCTCACTCATGCAAGTCTTGCCTTTATTTAGTTTCACTACTCAAATAAAGGCTGCAAAATCAGGCCCTAGGCTACCCCAGCCCCATATTTTCAGAGCAAGTGTGAAGGAAAGACTTCATCTCCCTCCAGTTCCTGTTGCCCATGGTTATTGTAATATCAAACGTTCAGAGTGGCCAGTTAACCTGTTTGAGCATGTCAACATAATATTATAATATCAAAACATCCCTTGTCAGAAATCACAGAGGAATAAGGAACAGGTTTGCCTTCTCCTTCGGTGGGAAAAACCCGCTTCTATTTTTAAACAATAGAATGATTTTGATACATCTTTTAACTAACCAAAAGTAACATCTTGACAATTTTAATAGGCTAATTATACACTGATGGTCATCTAGGAATGTGCTCATTTTCAGGTCTTTATGTCCTGACAACTGTAAGAGTTATCAACTGGAAAATTGGCACACAAACACAGAATTTCAATCACTAAGCCCCTGCAGGACTGGATTTGACTATTTTCATAGCACAGAGTTTCAGTCAACGGTGCAGGGGAAGATGAAAGATTTTTGATCCTCCAGGTCCTGGGCCCAGTCATTGTCCTGATTAGCTTTGCAAAAGTCAAAACAGTTCCCAATATACTAAGATGCACAATCAGAGTCCTCTGAATCTCTGGCATTAACAGTAATTCACAGTGGTTTGTACTAACCTTTGTTTCAGTTTCAATTTGCGAGAGTTTGCAACGTGTCTGTGAGATAGTGGTATAGAATCCTGAATCCCCTTGCCAAAGCACGGAAAACAAGAGAGCGTCTGTCACAACATCCCACAGGTAGCACCCTAGGAGTTAGCTGCCTGTATCATCTGTGCATTAAACCAGCCCTGACAAACAATATCACTTTAATCCTCTTGAAAAGGCTTATGCTATGAAATTCTGTGTCTGGGAGCACTGTAGATGTCCCCATGTGTCTAAGCCTGTGTCAAGGGTGCAGCTACACAGGATCTACACATTCTTTTGGGGGAGGTTTCACTTTATTGTAACATTTGTATATCCTTCACCTATGATTTCCCCATGTTGTGGGCCACCATGTCTCTTCCATCTTCACTTTGAAAAAAATGAACTCCGTGATCCATCCTTCATGACCTTCCACCAATAGAGATCCCCCCTCAGATGTCAATATTATCCCAAAATTCCCAGGGTAATGATTAGTACCCTGTCTCTCTAGCTGACACACCTTCCCCAGTTTACTATATAGCTTAGAAAAACATAATGGCTATACCGTGTCAGACCAATGGTCCATCTAGACCAGGATCCTCTCTTCTGATAGTGGTTGGTGCTGAGTGCTTCAGAGGGAATGAACAGAAAAGGACAAATTATCAAGTGATGCATCCCCTGTCATCCAGTTCAAGCTTCTCTCAGACGTTTAGGGACACTCAGAGCATGGGGTTGCGTCCCTGGCCATCTTGGCTAATAGTCATTGATGGGCCTATCCTCCATTAACTTACTTAATATTTTTTAAATACAGTCATACTTTTGGCCTATATACAACTTGCCCTGGCAATGAGCTTCACAGGTTGATTGTGTGCTGTGTGAAGAAGTACTTCCTCATGTGTGTTTTAAACTTGATCTCTATTAATTTCATTGGGTGATCCCTAGTTCCTGTGTTACGCGAAAGGGTAACTAACACTTCCTTAATCACTTTCTCCACACCATTCACGATTTTGAAGACCTTCTGTCATATCCCTCCTTAGTCATCTCTTTTCTCAGCCTTTTAATCTTTCCTCATTTCGAAGCTGTTCCATACCCCATATCATTTCTGTTGCCCTTCTCTGTACTTTTTCCAGTTCTAATACATCTTTTTTTGAGATGGGACAACCAGAACTGCATGCTGTATTCAAGACTTACAGCTGCCAATCTGGGATTCCTGTAAAACGCACTTGATGCAGGGCCCTACAAACCGCTGGTCTGATTCTGGCAGTGTCTTGTCCTCTTTTGCATGGGCACAAGTTCTGCCAGCAGAGCTTGAGTGCCCAGAAAACCAGACACTGCTGCTGTCAAAAAGGAAAGGGAATCAGGATACAAGGTAAGGAAAAGGGGAGAGCTACCTGGGGATGGTGATGGAGGTGAAGATGAGGAGAGGAGTAGAGTGACAGTGACAGCAATGGGGGAGGAAAAGGAAAGGGTTTCATAGGCTAGGAGGGAAATTTTGCCAGAGTAGCATAAAATGCAAAGGCAGAAGGAGTTGCAAATTGGGGCTCCCACTTCTAAATATCATGAGGCCTTTGCTCTTAACCACCTATCTCCAGTGTCTGAGAGGGAGAGGTCACTGTTAAGGCTGCAAGAAAATGAGAAATGCCTCTAAATTGCATTGACCCTCTGTTAACAATAATAGTCAGATTACAGCACCAGAAGATAAAAGGACACACAGTTGTTCAGCTGTAGAACAAACTTCTTGGACTTTTGTTTTTATGCACAAAGCTTAAAATAAACTTTTAAGTTGTTGTTCAAATGAAGTCAGCCCCATTCTCCTTGGCCCACATCACAAAACCGCCACATGGCTTGGCATCTTGCAACAAAACAGGCCATTCTTCATGAGGAGAGTGCCAGGAATGGAGCGGAAGCAAGGAACAGCAGTATTTGCAGGTCTGGGATAAAGGCTGCTGGTAGAGCTTTCTAGGGAAGCTTATGCAACTCCAGACTAAAGTATGCTTGGCTCATAGTAGGGCTATTAGCCCTGCACATTCATAAGCATTAAAATTCACCCACAAATTTGGAGCGGGGGAAAGGAAAGGGAAATATAATTTAACACACACTGATATTTTTTCATGTTACATTATCCTGCCAACAGATACCATCAATCACAGTTTTTAAGAAGCACAATGACATTCTAAATGGTCTATGAATATTACTTTAATATTGAGACTAATTCCTTGGATGAATTTTAACTTTGCTTACCCCTCCCTTTTCCTTTTACCTTTGGCCAGCTCTCTCCCTCTCTCTCTCTCTCTTAAAATTTTCATGGCCTCTGCCATCAGAGACCAGTGTAATTAAATTAGTGAAAGAGCAGGTAAGAGTGATATCAAAAAGTTTCTGGACATTATTTTAAATCTTGCTTGTAAAGCACTTTAAGCTGAGTCAGGAATATAAGTGACAGCAAAGCAACTTGGGAAGTTTTGCTACATTGTTTCAGTAGTGCGTGTATTCAGAAATTTGAGCTATAGCTTCTAAAATACAGCATTTAAATGAAATATTTAGATGGTATACAATTTATGTGTGATATACATATCCATAACCAGCAACATTAACTCAATTACTTGCTTCAGAGTAACAGCCATGTTAGTCTGTATTTGCAAAAAGAAAAGGAGGACTTGTGGCACCTTAGAGACTAACCAATAAATTGGTTAGTCTCTAAGGTGCCACAAGTCCTCCTTTTCTTTTTTCAATTACTTGCCTATATGAGATGTTCCCTCTTTCCTTTGTCAAATATTAACTTGAATATAATGGGCTAAATTATCTGTTTCCACTGTGCAGCAGAACAAGGAGACATTAGGTGAGGTGGTTATGTCTTCCTGATTCTCAGCCCCATCACTGGCCTCAGGCAAGGTAGAGCAGCCTGGGGAGTGCTCTAACATGCATCTGCTTGCAATGGTCCACAAGGGAGCACTCAACACCTAGGAATGATGGATAGAGCACATCGTACCCTGGCCACTGCCCCTTCTCACAGCCAACACACCCCTTTCTGCCCCCCAACGTGTCCGTGATGTACCCACACATCATGGTATGGTCTAGAGGCTTTACCTACATGAATTGGGGAAGGGGGCACTAATACAGAGTCTTACCCTACCGAGGTCAATTCACCAGGTGCATAGACTGCTCACAGGATCAAGAGATTGCAGGATTAAGTTTACAAGCTTTGCCTGTCAGTATCAGCAGATGGAGAAACTGAGGCACAGAAGGGGAAACGACTTGCTCAGGGTCACCCAGCAGGCCAGTGGCAGAGCTAGGAATAGAAACCATGTCTCCCTTGTCCTTTACTATACCAATTAGGCAACACTGCCTCCCTCAGAAAAACCTGCCAATTCTTTGAACCCATAAGGGTCAAATCCTCTATCCAGCACTTGCCTTGAGTTGCTGGGCTAGGCACACATGTAGGAGAGGATTTATCTTCTCTTTGACATTGTAGAGCAGATGAAGGACCATGCCATGCAGCCTTCTCTCATCCTGTGTTTGGGGTGGGATATGTGGCCCTTTAAGTGCCCCCTGTCAGAGGGAGTGTGGGCAAGAGGATCTGAGCAGCGATGTAGTAGGGCTCACCTTTCTCCTGCCTCTTTCATGCTGTGTCCTTGTCTGCTGCCAAACACAAGGCTTTTGGACTCTGCATGTACCTCTGGGTGGGCCCCCTCATTTCTGCTCTCCTTTGCATGGTGGAGTCACACCAGTTCTGCTGCCAAGGAAGCCTCCACAGCTGCACAGGATTCGCCTCCCTGTGCACACCTAATGGACTTTTTGTGTGCATGATGTATCTATGTTTGTGTTGTACAGCTGTAAGTAGATTTCCTATTGGGACCTCTTAGCAATCATCTTCAAATGGTCAGAGATTAATAGATTCTAAGGCCAGAAGAAACCACTGTGATCATTTAGTCTGACCTCCTGTATAGCAGAGGCCAGAAAACTTTCCCCAAATAATTCCTCTTTGAACCAGACTGTCTTTTAGAAAAACATCCAATCTTGATTTAAAAATTGCCCGTGATGGAGAATCTATTGAATTGGTAGAATTGGTAAATTGTTTCAGTGGCAGGGGTGCCAGAATGCGGGGGCGGGGGAGAGAGGGGGAGGAATCAAGGGGCCATGGCCCTCCCACTTTTGAATGTGGACGGACCTGGCCCATCCACTTTTCCCTACAGGCGTGGCTCGCTGACCCTCCTCTTTCCCTAAGGCTCTGCCCCCTGGCCAGGTCAGAAGCTGGAGCCAGGCATCTGTGGGGACCCTCCACCTGCCCCACATTTAGGAAGAATCCATTGCCCCTGTCCAGTAGTCAGATCTTTGTTAAATCCAAACCATTCTTTTTTCATTGCACACAAAGACACTAGATCTCAGTGAGGGGTGGGTACATGCTGAGTGTCAGTCTTCAGCTGACATTGCTTAAAGCCTTTATTATCCAGTGGTTAGAATTTTCTAAAATGGAAAATTGCACTTTAAGAAAAAATGCTCACCTGAAAACAATTTAAGGGATTTTATTTCAAGGGCCAGTCCTTTAAGGAACTGAGAGGAACAACAATTTCCTCCACTGCTTTAGTTACTGAATGAAATTCTTTATCCTGTCTTATGCACAAGGTCAAGCTAGATGATTATAGTGGTTCCTTTTGGTTTTAAAAATCTATGGGCCAGGTCTTCAGTTCGTGTCCACTGAAAGTAGAGAATTGTTGTTGTTATTATTGTTATTTGCATTACAGGAGTGCCTAGAGAACCCAACTGAGATTGCAGCCCTGTTGTGTTAAACACTGTAAATAAGAGTAATTCCTGCCCCAAGCAGCTTGCAATCAGAATAAATAAGGCAGACAAAGAGTGGAAGGGGAAGCAGAGGCATAAGAAGGCAAAGTGCCTTTCCCACAGTCACATACCAGGTTTGGGACCTACGAATCCGCGTCTCCTGAAACCTAGCCTAGGTCCCTATCCACTGGACCATGCTGCCTCCCTAATAAAGCTACACCACTGGTGCATCTGGCTCTGTGAATCTAATGTATGAGTCTATTCCCACTTTCTAGTAGGGGCTGAGTAACTAGAACTCCCATTGATGTCAACAAGAGTTGAGGACATTCATCATATTGCAGTAATCATCCATAAACTAGTAGATTCATTCATATATTACAAGGCCAGAACAGACCATTATGATCATATAGTCTGACCATTTGCATAACATTGGCAGGAGGATTTTCCTGTGTTAATTCCTGTTTGAACTAGAACCAAGCACCTTCTAGCACTGGCCTCAATCTCACTACAGAATAAATTAACTTTAGATTGAAGTGCAACGACAGAGCATTTCAGCCCCAAAAGATGAATGTTTTGGGAAGTTAGGACCTTGTCAAAAAGAGAGGGTTAATAAAGAAAACTTTCCACAGTATGCTTCCGATGAAGTGAGCTGTAGCTCACGAAAGCTTATACTCAAATAAATTGGTTAGTCTCTAAGGTGCCACAAGTACTCCTTTTCTTTTTGCGAATACAGACTAACACGGCTGTTACTCTGAAACCTGCTTAGCAACATTAGTTCTGGTGGGCACTTTTGAGCCCCCCCATAGCAAAATGTAAGCATGTATCTCAGATGGCTGTAAAATATAGCAATATACAGAAAATAAGATTAGTATTAATGAGAGGTCCAACCTTTTAATTCTTTATGTCTTGAGCTAACCACAATGTGCATTAATGACAATGGAATATTTTATGAGTCATCTTTTACTATCTGTGTTCGGTTAATGCACTCATCATTCTTTCATCTAAACTTTGTTTTTTTCATACACATACACCTTACACATTTGCAAGTGCTCAAATAACACTGAAGCATCACTCCAGCACCCCTCAGTCTTCTTCCCTTTTACAAGCCTAGGAGCTGGAAATTCATATGATCTTCAGGGGCAAAAGCAAAGCACTATGTTTTCTGACAGCTTGTGCCATATAGTTGGGCAGAGGGGCAAATCTTGCCCATGCAAGGGGGTCAGGAATTGGGGCTTCGGGCCGGGGGGGGGGGGGACCCTTGGGCATAGGCATAGTTTGACTTCTATTTTGTGTGGGGTAAGGGCTGGTGGGGCTCGGGCCAGCTCTGCATAGCAGGGTCCAGGGAGGGAGCACCACCTCCACCACCTGATTCACCTCAGCAGGCCATCTGCCTGTCTGGGTTGTTGGGGGCTGCAACTAAAAAATATAACTCAAAGGGGAGACTCTGCTCAAAAAGTCTGAAAACCGCTCAGGGTGAAGGCAGAGGGTAGCTAGGGGCTGTTTGAAGTGAGAGGTGTAGCTCAGGGTGCAGGGTGGGGGTAGTCAGAGCTGCGTGCAGACAGTGGAGTATCTCAGGGTGCATGCAGGGAGTAGCTAGGGACTGTGTGCAGGCAGGGGTTAGCTCAGGTTGCAGGGAGAAGGATAGCTAGGGGCTGTGTGCCAGGAGAGCTTTGTCAGCCCCTGAGCTGGGTCCCCCGACCTAGGTGGTTCTGACCAGCTGTGTGAGCAGTCAAGGGGTGCTGGGAGCTGAGAAGCAGCCACAACTCCGGGCACCAGCAGCAGATTGGGGAATGGCACAGCTGCTCGCTCCATGGCACCACCAGCCGGAGGAGCACTGCCTGGCTCTGGCTTCCCACCTACAACCTAGCCAGAGGGCGGGGCCTTAGGGGAGTGGGGGAGAGGAGGAGGTGAGGGGTGGAGCTGCCCCCAGGCTGCCCCACTCTGAGTAAGGCACTGCAGTTTTGGGGGGGCAACACCCTTGTACCCTCCCCACCTAATTCTGCCCATGGGCTCAGGGCTTCTGCCCGCAGGGAGCGCGGGGCCCAGGGCTTCAGCCCCATAGAGGGGCACAAGGCTTGGGGCACCGGGTTTCGGCCCTGCAGCCCCCTGAAAGGGCTCACGGACAGCCAGGGGGCCGCGGACCCACAGTTGAGAACCGCTGATTTAGCGCTTTACGGGCTAACACAGCCTCAGGGCTGAATAGCAGCAAACACTCCATGACCTTCATGGACAGGATTCTGTTCCCTCTCCCCCCATGTACTTCCCTAATGGGCCTATGTCACTCCTGATCTGGTGGAATTCTCCCCTGGATTGTTGTGTCCCCTCTGGGTATGTCTATACTGCAGCTACAAGCGAGCCTCCCAGTGAGGGTAGACAGACTCACACTAGCAGGGCTTGAGCTAGCATGCTAAAAATAGCAGTGTGGACGTTGGGGCTTGGGTGCTTGATC
Organism: Chelonia mydas; assembly: GCF_015237465.2. Classification (NCBI taxonomy): domain Eukaryota; kingdom Metazoa; phylum Chordata; order Testudines; family Cheloniidae; genus Chelonia; species Chelonia mydas. The sequence goes on from NC_051246.2 coordinate 107,645,637, forward strand.
CTACCTGACCCACTGTGTGTGGCCTCAGGTGTTTAGCCTGAGTGTCTGCAGGAGCCACAATGTCCACTGCTATTCTTAGCGCACTCGCTTGAGTCTGTCTACCTGGGCTGAGAGGCTCACTCCCCACTGCAGTGTAGACATATCCTTTCTGACTCCTATATGCTGCTGGAGCAGTATATGGAACCTGATGCCTTATTCATGATCTCTGTTTCTTGAAGAGTGCGGGAAGTTGCCATGCCCTATTGTTCTCTACCACGCACAATGCTTACTCCTGTTCTTTATTCAAATTCACAAAGGCAAACATTTTCAAACTTAAAAGCCTAAAGTTAGGGACCCAAATCCATTCATAGGCACTGAAATAAGTGGGCTGATTTGCAGAGGTGCTGAGCAGCCTCTGCTCCCACTGGATTGATGCGAGTTGCAGGTGCTCAGAACCTCTGACCATACAAACAATAGAAGGGCTGTTATAGCAGCTACACTGAACCACTCAGCAAACCTCAGGCTAAGTCTTTAAAAGCCTTTTTATTCTACTTGTAGCAAGTCCTCCCTATACTTTGCGTATTTTCCCAACTGAGAGCACCTTAGCTCATAGGAGCTTTCAGCAGTAAGGATTGCTGGGGTTTTATAATTGCCGAGTTTGGTAATACAGCTATTAACTGCTGCACTGGTTTCTGGTTCTAACTGATTGTGTAATAGTCTATAAGTGCTTCATAATAAGACTTCTAGCAGTTTGTCCTACATTTGAGGTTAACGACCAGTGAGATGATAGGAAGTGATAAGAGTACAAGTAGGTAAGAGCAGCAGCCCTGAATATCCTTCCTTTACCAGACTGTGTACTACTCCCCCTCTTAGCTCCCCCATCCCCCGCCTTGAGAAGAGTTTGTTATGCAAACCTGCACAATGCGGTTCACACGGTAAAGGATGGAGACAGTTAAACCTGAGGTATGTCTTCTGCTCTTACAGTTAGTTACGATGCAAACTTTCTCGTGTTGTGCCTTCGAGATAAAAATAGAAGATTCAAAGACAGAAGAGAAAAAAAAAAAGCAGTTTAAAGTTTTTACCTTCAATGCTATGAGGGACAAAAGCTCCTAGGCTGGAAGTGGCACTTTAAATGAACTGGCAACATTCCCTGTAGAAAAGGACATAGAAAGGCCTTTTTCCCTAGGACAGATATCTAACAGCTTACCAGTGCTTGACTGACATGTCGGTCTTTAGCTGAGAACTTTGGTGAAAGAAAAAAAAAAAAGATGAGTATAATGAGAATTAGGTATGCAGAAATCAGGTTCCTGCAGGGTACATATGTACTGTTTGAAAATTAAGGGCCACGTTTTTAAAACTAAGCTCCAAAGTTGTGTATGCTAAATATGTGCATGTGTGAGTGTGAGCAGGTAACTGCAAAATTTGCAATTGCTTACACACAAAAATTGAACAGATATCCATTTGATTACAGAATTACCCACTTTGTGTACCCAGCTGTATGTGTTGCACTCATTATTACCTGTTTGTGCCCATTTATGTCTATTTTTAGGTGCAACTGTAGAACCTACTTTAGAACCTTTATCCTTTTGCCTCTCCGAGTTAACAGGTATCAGTTATGTTTTCAGATTCTTTTTTCCTTAGCACAGAGATATTTTATTGTATAAAATATAAACAAAAGAAAAACACACTATATTTATGTATATACAGAAAGAGAGAAAGATGCATACACACATAAGAAAGTTATTTTTCAGATGATATCACCTTAATCTGCTTCTACCAACAGTCATTGTTACTATAGGTTTCAGAGTAGCAGCCGTGTTAGTCTGTAGCCGCAAAACGAAAAGGAGTACTTGTGGCACCTTAGAGACTAATCAATTTATCTGAGCATAAGCTTTCGTGAGCTACAGCTCACTTCATCGGATGCATCACGAAAGCTTATGCTCAAATAAATTTGTTAGTCTCTAAGGTGCCACAAGTACTCCTTTTCTTTTTATTGTTACTATAGTCACACTTTCAGGTCTAAATATCTATGACAGGCAATAGCAAGAGGTTGCTTCCAGCCTACGTTCTTATATTGTATCCTTCACTGATCAGATATTTAAAAGCCCAATTTATAATACATTAATGCTTCATTTCTGTACACTTATTATTTATGTTCACAGCACCACAGTTATCTGAACCTGCTGTCATCATGGTCCTGGCAGTTAAGTAAAAAGTATGGAACAGGCCTTAAAATGTGTTCCATGCACAAAGAGTTCACATGCATTCACTAAAGAAATCCATAACACTTTCCAAAATGCTCAGGCAAATATGAGGAATTCAATAAATGGTGTTGTATTACTGATAGTTCTTAAGCCCAAATCAAGCCAATAACAAGTTTTGTGGAATATTATATAATATTGTAGAACTGTGAAACACTGCTATCCTTCCAGTAAGATGAGCCCAATCTTGCAAAGAGTTCATATGGGTAGAGCCATTGACTTCTATCTAAACTGCCTGCCTGTTATCTTAGAGTGAAGACAACTTATAAATACCTATCACTATAGTGCTAGAACTTTAATGGACAGTAAACTGTCTTTAATGCCAGAGAGTGACACACACACAACCATCTGCCAAGCAACCACCACAATCACACTCATCAAGGACTTTCTAGAAGTTAAATAACACATCTGAAAAAGAAACAAACAGAAACTCTTTGGATTTCCACAGGACAAGGGAAGATTCCACAGGACAAGAGGTTACTCGCCCACCTGGATTTCCCTTCTGGACATGGTGCTGCCACTAGGCCACCAGGTTGGCATTGCTGCAATATACTCATATTCTCTCTGTTGGTTTCACTAGGGCTTTTTTTGCACGGGCTTCATCACATGCGATCAGAGCTAACAAAACTCCTGGGTTCAGATTGCTGATGGAAACCCGCACTTTATCAGAACAACTAGCTCTCTGCCATTGATTTGCTTGTCCTAGATGATAAACAAGTGATAAGTATTTGCACTTTGAGATAATTCTATGCACTATTTTGTGTGTGTTACGTTTCACCCTTGAATTAAATGTTTTTGTTCTCACTTATTGGGATATACATGGAAAAAAAGAGAGAAAGAAAATCTTAGATTTCCCTTCCCAAATAAATGATCGGATATTTACCTGCAGTTTCTTATCTTAATCGTGTTTTCCAAAGTTTCTCAGTGATGCATCTCACAGTGACATGTCACATGTTGTGTCAGTCATACTGTATTACATTAGCAGACATGACTGACAAACCCCAAGGTGACAGCACAATGCAACACATCATCCAGGAAATTAGAAAAAAATACAGTTTCCCCAAAGTATAATTAAAAGGATGCTTTTAAAGAGTTGTCTTAATTGTTCTCTCTTTGGCTGCTAAAGACTGAGATTGGCGAGCCCTTTGTGAATCATTCACAGGAAAAATTGGAGTTTTATTTAAAACCGTGTGTGCCCGGTGTGAAGGTGGGGGCAATACTTTAGATCTATTTCAGCCTCACAATATAGCATTTTTACAAATAATTAACTATATTTGGGAGTGGACTAAGGTGCAAGAAAAAGTTGCAATTTGGTGCCCTCTTCCTACATCTTTGTTCACTGTTCCTTTCTTCTTGTCAGCCAACCCAGTCTTTTACCTTTCTGTCACCAAAAAAGTATCCCCCTCTTTCTTCTCAGTTGGGTACGGTGGACAACGCTAGCTCCTAAACACATCCCAGAACCATCAGGTTCAGATGTGTTGACAAGGAAAGGCCACAGCAGTTGATGAAAAGCATTCTGGGGCAAATTTGAAACGCATCCATGTGTGACTAACTAGAAATAGGCTCCCCTTTGGAACTGCATAGAGTGGGCCATGTGGAATAAATGGTGGATTCTCTGTAACTTGATATCTTTAAATAATGATTTGAGGACTTCAGTAACTCAGCCAGAGATTATGGATCTCTTACAGGAGTGGATGGGTGAAGTTCTGTGGCCTGCAATGTGCAGCAGTTATCAGACTAGATCATCACGATGGTCCCTTCTGGTCTTAAAGTCTAGGAGTCGATAAGACACAGCCGTTGCCAGATAATAGATGTTTGGAGGTTGCCTGTTGGCAAGTGCACATATTAATCCTGGTTCTGCTCTGCCCTCAGAACCTGCATCCCTGACCTGTGTAAGGCTGCTCTTGTAGCAAAAGTGACAAAGGAAGGAATCCCACAGAGGTATTACTATGGGCTGGTCTATACATGCGAAAGTTATGTCTGTTTGATTTAAAACTGATTTAGTTAAATGATGCAAAAAGTTACGTGGACACTCTTAAACTGATATAAACCTGACCTGTGCTGATTTAGCTTAAGCCAATTAAAAACTGGTTTAAGTTAAACTGAACTAAGAGTCCATACTCAGGGCTTTGCACCAGTTTAACTCATTAGATTTAAAAAACAATTTAAATTAAACCCATGCATTAAGTTAAATTTTTGTGTGTAGACAAGGCCCATGTGACATCTGAGGAAGGGCAGAAATTTTCTGTTCAAAAGCGTTAACTACTTCCAACCCACTGAGTACCACTAATGTACGGGCTGGATGAATGGACTATAAGGTGGATAGAAAGCTGGCTAGATCATCAGGCTCAATGGGTACTGATCAATGGCTCCATGTCTAGTTGGCAGCTGGTATCAAGCGAAGTGCCCCAAGGGTCGGTCCTGGGGCCAATTTTGTTCAATATCTTCATTAATGATCTGGAGGATGGCGTGGACTGCACGCTCAGCAAGTTTGCAGATGACACTAAACTGGGAGAAGCGGTAAATACGCTGGAGGGTAGGGACAAGATACAGAGGGACCTAGACAAATTAGAGGATTGGGCCAAAAGAAATCTGATGAGGTTCAACAAGGACAAGTGCAGAGTCCTGCACTTAGGATGGAAGAATCCCATGCACTGCTACAGACTAAGGACCAAATGGCTAGGCAGCAGAAAAGGACCTAGGGGTTACAGTGGACGAGAAGCTAGATATGAGTCAACAGTGTGCCCTTGTTGCCAAGAAGGCTAACGGCATTTTGGGCTGTATAAGTAGGGGCATTGCCAGCAGATTGAGGGACATAATCATTGCCCTCTATTCGACATTGGCGAGGCCTCATCTGGAGTACTGTGTCCAGTTTTGGGCTGGAGCACATGACTTATGAGGAAAGGCTGAGGGAACTGGGATTGTTTAGTCTGCAGAAGAGAAGAATGAGGAGGGATTTGATAACTGCTTTCAACTACCTGAAAGGGGGTTCCAAAGAGGATGGATCTAGGCTGTTCTCAGTGGTAGCAGATGACAGAACAAGGAGTAATGGTCTCAAGTTGCAGTGGGGGAGGTTTAGGTTGGATATTAGGAAAAACTTTTTCCCTAGGAGGGTGGTGAAGCACTGGAATGGGTTACCTAGGAAGGTGGTGGAATATCCTTCCTTAGAGGTTTTTAATGTCAGGCTTGACAAAGCCCTGGCTGGGATGATTTAGTTGGGGATTGGTCTTGCTTTGAGCAGGGCGTTGGACTAGATGACCTCCTGAGGTCCCTTCCAACCCTGATATTCTCTGATTCTATGATGAACACGTTAGGGACAATAACAGATACCTCTGATAGGCAGTTTAGCAGACAATACTACAAAGGTTGGGACTGATCCTGGGCTCCAGCCAAACTGCCTCGAGTGAAACTTGGTATCAGGTGTGTGCATGAAAGTGGCTTAAAACTCACTTTTGTGTTTCCCTAACACTGGGGCAGCTCTGTGCATGGCCAGTCCCTTGGTGGAAGTTAGATTTGTGTGAAAGTAGCTCTAACTTACACGAACTACCAGTGGTCTCAAGGGTGTTGGTAGGGTGTAGGGAAGTTCCTGCACACCCCCTAAGCCAACAGCAAGGAGGGGTAGGTGGCAAAGGACTCAGTACACTTGTTCTGTGCCACTGTAGAATCCTCCTAAACAGGGGAAATCTCCACTGGCTTACTGAGCTGGCTTCCTGGGCAGAATCTGCTAGTGATGTAGTGCATACTGGCCTCACCAACCCCTATGACCTAGTCCCTATTGTTTAAGATGGATGGGAGACTATTTATAACTCATAGGGGACTGACGGATCAGACTGTAAGAGTATCATGCAGCATGATTGTTTCAAATTCATATTTGTAGTTGCCCATCTTTTTTCTTGGTATTGTGTGCTAAGCTACTTACACATTAGAAGAGAGATTGGCCCCAATCCTGATGTCCTTGCTCAGTTTTTCCAGAAACCTCATTCAGGCAAACTCTTAACTTCCCTGCTGGGAGCTCTATGGATAAAAAGCACTATATAGGGGGTAGGTATTACTATTAATTTATATTGTCCTTTATACCCACCCATTGAAGTGGGAACTGATTACCACTGCACATATTCAGCACATTCCTCCTAGGCCAGCCAGGTTCTTTTTTGGCACACATAGACACTGCCTTCTAGCAGCATGTTAAACACAGAGGAGTCACATATTTCCTTTATTGTGCTGGCTGAAAGCCCACACAAGCTAAAGTACTAATGACGTCATTCAGAAGTACATGAATTCAGCAAAAAGCAGCTTCAGAAGACCTTTTCTTTTCAGTAGTCCCTGTTCCTTGTCAAAAGATTTAGCCTGGATGGTCTGCACCAAAATCTTTTTTGTGGGCATCACACACAAATTCTGAAGAGTGCACAGGGAGAGGGGAGGGGTCAACACAGCGGGATCTGTGATGTTAAGATGAATCTAAAGTTCCACTGAAACATTCTGCCTGCCTAACATAGGATTTTTTTTTAAACTACAGAGGGATAGATGGATATTAAAAAGTACCTACTGCTTTCCCTTTTCTTGTGGCTAGCTGCAAAGAACTGGCAATGGCCATGGGTTCAGATGTACAGATAATTAGTGATGGGCAAACTTTAAAACATTTGGAGGTTGAGCTGAGGTATGTGTCCAAGTTTGCATGCTTATCCTAACTTCTTTGGGCAAAAATGGGGCTGACAGACAGGCTTTGTTTTAACATTTCTGATGCTTCCTGTTTGCCAAGTGGCTTGAAATGCTGGGAGAATAACCGCTTTGTGTGATATTTCCATAATTAAGCTTCTGGTTTTATTTGGATTTAGTTTGTGCATGTTGGCATAGATCTACTGAAGTCATCCAAGGATCTGACCCATAACATTCAGAGGTAAGCAAAATTAAATCAACAACAATATGACTCAAACTTTTGTTTTAAACTTCAAGGAAGGCTTAATTTGGGTTCCATTTGAGATTTGGCCAGTAATAGAAATAAGCCTGAAACAAAACACTGGATCCATGTACCCAAGAACTTTGGGAAAGTTCATATCTAGATCAGTACTTGGTAACTGGACTGTGTATGTACCATGGACTGAAGCAAACCCCTCCATCTGAACACCCAGACTCTGGGAAAGTTTGAAGACAGGAGTAAATTCTGACATTTTGTCCTATGTTTAGTCAGTTGCTACTTTTATCCAAAACAATTTGTCTCTCCTTACATATAGTGCTTGATGTGCGCAAAATGGTTTATTTAAAAACAAAACAAACAACTTTATGTGCTGTCGCTTGAAAGCTGATTTTTATGGTTTTGGTGTGACTTTGAAGCTCCTACTTGTCCATCAGGCTAGTGGCGTATGGGGATGCTAGGTAAGAGATCTATTTGGGCTCCAAAGGAAGAAGCCTAAATGCCACTTTTTGTTAGCCAGCTGCAGAAGAGGTGGAACCTAAACCCTGAGACTCTCATTTGAAAATGACAGTCACATGTGGCAGCCACATGTGGATAAGGGGAAAGCTGGGGTAAAAACAATGCCAATGAGAGTCTGAGAAAGAGCAGGAGCCTTGTGGATATCAATCTTCAGACCTGGAATAGAGCTGTGCACACTTAATATTACCGCTAATAATAATGGGTACCTCCACCTAACTTCACATGTCAGCAGCACTGCTGTGAAGTTCAGATGTGTAGCCATATCCTGCAGCACCACAGCCCTGGTGTGTTTGGGGGTAGGAAGAGATGAGCAATTCACCTCTTTACCTTCTTTCCCCCCACCCCAACCCCCCAGGGCTGGCTGGCTCGAGAGCTGGCAGGATCCTCACTCCTGCTTCCTGCTGTCAGCTCTCCTGCCATTGGAGCATCGTAATGCCACTCCAGAACAGTTTGGTCAGGTTTTGTGTGGAAACCAAGCTGAACCACCAAGTGTCTCATGCTTCATCAGCCATTGCTCCCTGGAAACATGGCCCAGCTTCACAAACCTGGGTGAACCTGGGATGAGCTTCAGGTTTGCAGCTGTTTTTTTCACCTGGTTTTGCATTTTGTTCTAAATGCTGCATGCAACTCTAGCTCATAGAAGCTTTGCTCAGTGAAAGCCCAGCCACTCCCAAGAACTTCCTATTGTCAAATAAAACCAAACCTAACCATGGAAAATGCATTTTGTAAAGGATTATTTCATTTTTCTAATATTTCCTGGGCCAGAGGCATCGTCTGGATGGAGTGCAATCTAAGGACACTAACGCTGTAGTTTAATGAAACTAACTCTGTCATTTTGCACTTGCATAAGAATGATGTTTACTATATTTCCTTGTTTTATGTGCAGCGTCCAGGTAATCATTCTATTTGATGAACATGAAAGGTTGAAGTCATGGTCAGTAGCTCCAGAATGTAGAGCCGGGGAGGGAGCGACTGTTTTCATTTTTAATCAATGGACCAAACTCCTCCTTGGTTTCACTCCATTGACTTTAATGGATTGACATCAGGGATGCATTTGGCCCCATATGGCCACCCCAGGAGGAGATGGTGGGGTCGGGGGAGGAGAGGGGGAGAAAAGCAGGCTGTCATCTCTGTCATCCCTTTCACTGACCCAGCATATGGCTCGAACTCACATGCTGGAGAAGCGTGATGGGCTTATCTGCATTTCAGTGCTATTCAGTCGTCGTTGCTGAAAATGTGCACATAAAATAACCAAGAACATGATAAAACAGAGTAAGAAAAATCTCTCTCTATTTAAAGCAGCTGTTTGGGTGCCAGCTGCTTAGTTACAAATACATCTTTAATGAAATCAAACAATCCAGCAGCATTTATTGATTGCTAACAATTGTTTTAAATACAGTCTGGTAGGCTGGGCTGTTAACATCCTTTTTTGTCCAATTAGTTCAGTTGGTTTGAATTAGAGAGAGTTTGCTATTATCTTAAAAAAAATGCAGCTCACTAGACAACACTTTTTTTCCCCTCCAGAATAAAGTGTGGCAGAGCTGCACAGAATAAACGATTTCCATGTTACTCCAGCTGTTTGGGGAAAGGCAGCCAAGCCCTTTATCAAGCCCTTTCACATCAGCAACTGCAGTTCAGATGGGCCAGAGATCTTGAGTTAAGAGGATGTGGTGTTCTCTCCTTGGAGCCCGTTGAACAGTGGAAAGGACAAAGACCCCTGTGTTTCTGTGGCACTTCATAGCCAATTTCTGAAAGAAGGATAACAGAGTCCTGTGGAAACTTAAATCTTAGGACTGACCTCTATCTACCTATAATTCTACACTTGCTAGTATAGAGGGGGAAGCATCAGTACTTTTTTAAGGGGATGGAGTAGATGGCACAGGAAACTATTTCAGCCCTGTTTTCTAAGAATCTATAAAAATCCACCATTGACTACAAAATTGAAGAAGTTCTGTTCCTAAACAAAGCCCTGGCTTTTCATAGAATTATGTATAAGTCATATTGGTGCTAGCAGGAAATCCCTAAGTGCCAAGCTAGTTCAGTAAATCTGCACCTACATTCAAGTATTCATTAAGGGACTGATCCTGTAGTGTTTTAGATCCAGCAAAAACTCACACTGAGTTCATAAGAAGAGGTCTAGTGTTAGGCAGGATTGAAGGATCAGGACCTAGGTGTAGCATGCACCAGGATTATGCAAAGTTCATCATTTTAGATTCCCCACAGTTTTGCTCTGCACCTACTCACACAAGAGCTATCGTAACTGTTGGACATACCTCAGAGTACCAATCTGAGAACCATCCAAAGTGGAATTAGCAGAGTAGATAACTGCGTAAAAATGATACAGTAAAATACTAATGTGGTTTGGAATGTTGTGCTTAAATAATTAGTCAGAAATTCTGGCATATGATACATTGAAGGTACTGATACCACAGTGATGGACAACATTAAAATCACCTAGGCAACTAAATGAATTCTGTAAACTTTACTCATGTAACACAAGTAGTCCTACTGTAAGCAGTGTGACTACTCAGGTACGGAATAACTACTCACCTGAACAAGGATTTGCAGAACTGGACCCATATTTGTTTTCAGCCTAAACACCCAATTCAGAAACTACTGGTCCATTTAAGATTATATCATTTCCTTGGACTCAAGCAACACACAAGGCTTCATGACTGCATCTCTTTGCCTCATCAGGCATTTCTGCCAGAACGCCACATGAAAATAGAAGCAGCAGCAGCATTTGCTTATATACTAAAGATGGGCCTGACCAAAAATCCCATATCTGAACACCCTGCAAATGTTGAGAAAATTTAGAACTAGATCCAGATCTGAATTTTGCAAGTTGGGCCCATTTCATCCATCTGTGTGCGCGCGCAGGCACACATCATCTTACTAGGACTTAAACCTTTTACTAGTATGCTCAGGTTGGAGTCATGTAGTATCCAAACATGCCTCAGTATATTGTCCCTTAACAAAGATTTAGTGTCTTCTCCAGCAGTTTAATACGGGTGTATATAAGGTAAACTTATCAGGTATACCTTCTGTTTATCAGTTGTCTGACACTGCAAAACTCTAAGACCACTAAAACCACCAACTTAGATGAAGACCTGATAAAAAGTTATTGGCTATTGGTCTGGATGTATTTTTTTTTAATGTTAAGCATAGCATAGCTTTTCTCTGTTATAATGGTATTACATGTAAATGAACTTCTTTTGTTGTCACAGTAAATGAGTCATTAATGTTTACTGCTTGGTAACACTGCATTTTATACCCCAACAATTCTGGCCTAATTGTTTACAATCCTTTTATTAATATGCACAAGATGCACAGTAACTTGTTGTTTGATATGTGTTGGTATTACACCAAAAGTGTAAATTGGAGTTACTTTGATAAATTGATTGAATGATTTATTATTACTACAGTTACCAACCCTCCAGGATTATCCTGGAGTCTCCAGGAATTAAAGATTATGTCATGTGATGAAATGGATGTCAGGAATTTGTCCAACCAGAATTTGTGACCCTAATTATTATTCATTATGACAGTTGTTCACAGAGATTCCAAATGAGGCTGAGCCCCCATTGTGCTTGACACTGTACAAACACCAAGGAAGTGACAATCCCTGCCCTGAAGTGCTTACAGAACAGACAAAGAGTGGGAGAGGAAACAGAAACAAAGAGAGGTTTAAGGGTTTAGGCCACGGGCAGAGCTAGGAATAGAATTCAGGTCTTCTGAGTCCCAGAGCAGCAGCCTATCTACTGTACTATGTCACCTCTCAAGATTCAGTTTACTCTAGCTTTACTAAGTACACCTGTATGTTTGGTCCCATCATGTCACATCCCAGTGGACAATCCTATACTACATATCAAAACTACACCTCAAGGACTTTTTCTTCTTTCTCCAGAACACCATTGTAATGGAAGCACTGTAATGGAAGCACATTGGAAGCATTGTAATGGAACCATTGTAATGGAAGCACATCAGAACCAAAGTATGCGTGGTTTCTAAAATGATGCCAGTGACGCCTCTATTCCTTTAAAGACAGCATGGTGAGATTTATTTAATATTTCAGATCCCCTATCATGTAATCCCATATTAATAATATTAATAATAATTAATTAAGGACCTAGAGGCTCCAACCAAGATCGGGTGTTTTTTGTGCTAGGTGTTGTGGGTAAACATTTTGAGAGACAGTCCTTGGACCCTGCCTCAATGGGGAAAAAAGATATGCTTTCAAATATTTTTACCTCAATCAAGATTTTAATGGTTGAAAAGCATTATTAAGAGGCAGCTAACACATTTGACTTCTTCCCCAGGCTAAAACACAGCCAGCTAATGACTTTAAACAGGTAAGATGCATCTGACTGGGATGAAAAACTAACCTGGGAGAAAATAGGTGTTATTATCCCCCTTTAATAGTTGGGAAGTGGAGGCCCAGAGAGAGTAAATGAAATGTCTATGGTCACACAAATGGTCTGTTGTAGACCAGACGACTGAATCCAGATCTGCGAAGCTCAGTCCAGCGTCTTAATGAAAAGACCACCCATCCTGTTTTTCCAGACTGTTAATTTTATGTACACTGTAACTCTAAAAGAAAGGGCTAAAGCTACAATCAGATGTTTTGGTTTCTAGACATTAATTTCATGCCCTAATTTATCATTTCTCTATTTGTGTAGATTCCACCCTGTTCCAACCACAGCAGACACAGACTGGAAATTGTCCAAGCTTACCCCTTTCCTGGTGCTTACTGAAACAGCAACAACAATAGAATGTGTGTGCGGGGGGAACACCCTACAGTACATAAAAATAGTTCCTTGGACTCCCATTCAGTTTCTGGCTGTCCCACGGTTGCTTCTGCAAAGAGTGAGGAGATAGATTCTATGTATAGATGGTTTCATTTTCCTTAAATGTGTGACTCAGAGTCTTGGCTTCTTCTTTTATTTTTTTTAAAAAAGTTTGTCCTTTCAGATTAGATTAGTGGGAAACCCCCACTCGCCCACCCATTTTCACCCCATAGCCCAGGCTCTCAGACCCTACCTCCAAGTGTTCTTATCTCCTTCATTTTCTGTTCTGCAAACCTTCTCCCTTCGCTGCAGTGTCTAGGTGTCTCTCATGTTCATACAGCCAATCGTCCTCTTTTAGACCTCCCTTCCCCTGCTCTAGTGTCTGCCTTTCCTCTGCTTCATCCAGTTCCTACTATTATAGGCTTGATCCAAAGCCAGTTGAAGTCAATGGCAGTCTTTCCATTGACTTCAGTGGGCTCTGGTTTAGGTCCCCTATTACTGACTACCCTGCTCAGCCATGTTACTAATTATTAACATTCCCATCTTTCTTCCTCCCTACTTTCTCTCTTCAGGGAATCTGCTTTAATGTAATTACGCTAGGCAGATGGAGTAATTAACCTATCATTCAAAGTCCTCCACTTAACTCTCCACTAACCTTACCAGGCAACCTAAAACTAGTGGTGAGGTCTACAAGCACCAGGGCCCCATGCTCCCTTGCCTTCAAATCTTCCCTGTTTTTATAAGGCTATGCTGACACTATAATTGGAGTTGTAATTGCAGCACATGTACACACTGCTGAGCTAGCTTTAATACAGTTATGTTAGGTACCAATAGTAGTAAATCACAGGCTGTAGCATAGACTAGCCATTGAGTATGTACTCAGGCTTCCTAGAGGGTTTGGACTTAGGCAGCTAGCCTTTGCTTCCGCGGCTTTGCTACTATTGGTACTCACGCTAGCTAGATTAAAGCTAGTTTGGGTATATCTACATGTGCTGTAATCACACCTTGGACTGCTGTGTGAAAAATTGGGACCTCAAGGGAGGTGTATGAGTGTGATTAAAGCGGTTTTGGCTGTGGAGATGGGGGTGACAGAGGCTGGAGGGCTAGAGGGAAGAAAAGGGTGCCTGACTCTTCCCTCTCCTTTCTACCTCTCTGTTTCAGAACAAAAAATGGAGACCCATTACAGTAAATGGACAGAGTGAGAGAAAACATTTATTTTTCTGTCATCCCTTCACAGTTTTCTCCTAATCCCAGCTTCACCCCTAGCTTTTATCCTCGTATCTCCTGGTACTTTCTTCCCTGCACACCATTATCATTCACTCACACCTATGCTCCATTCCTCTTACCTATCTCATTTCCTTCACAAAGCTGCCAACCCTAGAGATCACCTTTTCAGCTCAAAACTCCTCCCCACCTGTGTTTCCTCCAGTACAAAGGTATTCAGAGCTTTCTTCACACCCTGCCTCCCAGTCTCAGAACCTCTCCTTCCCACTTTCCTGATGTAAAGCTGCCCTAAAGATGGTTAGTTGGCTGCAGGAGGATCCAGCCTCCTTCAGGGGATCCTCAGATTGATGTAGAATTGCTGTAGCAACTCCTACACCACTCCATCCCTCTGATCCGTGCAGGTGACATGGCCAAGTGAAGAGACCCATAGTTCCGACGCCCCATTGATCCCTGGCTTCCAAAATGGCCCATAGTCATCCCTCAGGCTGCCCTAAATTGCATCAGGTGGACTGGCTTGTCACAGACTGGCCTAGGACTGGGAGAGCGAAAGAGTAATTTAAGCCCCTCTTTGCACCCTGACCTTCTAGTTCTCACTCTCTGCACAGTATCTGGCCCTGGCAGTCCGACTACTCATTTTACAGATGCAATCAGGTAAATGCTAATATTGGCACTTGCAATTTGGTGTCTATGAAACCAGAGGCCATTTGTGAAAATCAAACCCAAATATTTTAACCAAAATACCACTGAAGTCTGTCATGTTTGTCTACTTATGAACATCTGGCACTGCAGATATACAATAATAATATCCAGTCTGGCGTAAAAACATTCCAGCATAATTAATTGAGACTCTATAAAAACATAACTGGCAAATTGGCACACTACTAACATATTAATACTCTGACCCTTGCTATATGAGCCTCATGAATTCTGATGCATTACATTGCCATAGGATGCTGTGATAGACATAGAAAAGTGAAGCAGTGAGGTAACAGAGCTCAGTTGCACCAATCAAAAGGTTGCTGTGTTCAAAGACAAGGATTAGTGTTAATAATTTTCCCCCAGGGAATGAAATACTGGATCCAGGTTCCTTTAAAGCCTGTAGGTAGAGAATGAGTGTTGTCATGATGCAGAAAGGAGAAGATTCTTGTAAATAGGTTATTTTAGCTCTTTTTGTTTGATAAGAATGGCTAGGAGATAAAACTTTCTGAGATGCTTTCCCACATAACTGTCTTTTTTATTATTATTGATCACATTTACACATAGGAATATATATACACAGCACTTGTTACAAGCCATTTACACCCTTAGGTAGCTTGTACAAATATGACAATATTCTGTGATAATGGTCCAGTGACACTTGCTATTATTATTGTCATTGTTATTGTTACTGTTGTGGTTGCAGCAGCGTCTCAAGGCCAGGGTCAGGGCCACATTGTGCTAGTGTGTGCAATTAAAAGATGTCCTTCCTTGTCCTTAAGAGTCTACAAATTAAGTATAAGATAAGAAACAACAGGTGGATACAACAAACAGAGCACAAGGGAGCAGTGATATAGTTATGATTCATGTAATAAGCAGTGGTCATAGCACACCAGTTGCCTAACCATTGTCAAGTGTTCTGTAGGCATCGTGAAACAGGTGTATTTTAAGAAAGGTCTAAAAGATGACAATGGAGTGCCTTTGAAGAGCTTCTTCCTTCCACAAGAGGCGGCATGGGAGAAAGCATGAAGGTGCATGTTAGAAAATTTGAAATATGGTGGTGTGGACCATGATAGCATTATATTCTGGTATACTATTATGTATTTGTTTTGGGTCTCTTAGATACACAAGGGTGTTGGGGTTGGTCCTGCTTTGAGCAGGGGATTTGACTAGATGACCTCCTAAGGTCTCTTCCAACCCTCATATTCTATGATTCTACTCTATGATTCTATGAAATCTTGGCCCTGTTAAGTCAATGGCGAAACTTCATATTGACTTCAGTAGTGCTAGAATTTCACCCTGAGAGTAGGGACACCAAAGAAAAGGGGAGTTATACATGTAGCTTTTGAATCAGTGTATGCCTGGTAACACTTCAAATGTGTTTGTATAGTACAGGGCTAGTTACAGGACCTTCTGGAAGTGAGAATTTTCCCTCTCCAGTTTACTCCCATTGAGTTCAATAGGATTGCTTACATGAATAAAGATGCTCAATGTGAATAAGTGTTTGCAAGACATAGCTGAAACATATGATATATTCTTTCTCATATTTACTATATTCAATACTTGAGAATATTTTTGTGTGTGGTATTTTATATATAAGGTGAAAAAAAATAATTCATACACAATGACATATTGTGTCTGTCTCCAGTTATTATATGAGTATGTTATTAATCTGCTTAGAGTTCTGTATAGGTTTCATTTTTCATGTCTCTGCTACTTATATACCTTCAGGCTTCTAAGTAAATTATAACATATTAAAATTATTTGTATGGTTTTGGATTCATATAAATAAGTGGGCCTTCTAAGGGTTGAGTTTAAATGGCTTCCTTGCTCTCTCAGTATTTCATTTGAGGAGATATATATCCTGATTCACCTCTTATTTAGACTAGGTTTATAATATGAATAGAGCTTTGCGGGAACCAAAATTTTCATTACACAGAAAATTTCA
Source organism: Chelonia mydas (assembly GCF_015237465.2). Classification (NCBI taxonomy): domain Eukaryota; kingdom Metazoa; phylum Chordata; order Testudines; family Cheloniidae; genus Chelonia; species Chelonia mydas. The sequence goes on from NC_051246.2 coordinate 107,661,963, forward strand.
GAATTTTGAATCTTTTTCCATTCCAAAATGGAATGAACACTAAAACAAAACAAAAATCGAAATTTCCTGTGAAATGAAAATCGGGGTGGGGGGGGGCGGCAGGAGGATTATTTGTGGTCAATGTGCACATTTTTGTTTGATAGAATTGAAATTTTTCATTCTGATTTTGACTTTTGTTATTTCATATTATATAATGTGAAAATTGAAGCAATAAATCACTTTGAAATGAAAAATTGAAATGTTCTATTCCAAACAGGGCAAAACAGAATGTTTCAACCTGCAAACTGAGCCTTTTACCTCAGTGTAAGTGAGGGGAAATTCAAGCTACAATAACTGGTTTGAGGAAAAACATGGAAATGCTGGAAAGAATTGTTGTAAGAAGCAAGATGGCCCAATTGAATTACCACGTATTTCTGTCTCCTTCCCTGTTTTCAATGTAACTCCAGAGGATTTTGTTTTATTTTAGAATTTTATTAGTTACTCTAGAAAAGAAGGCTCAAATTCTGCTATAATTTAAACTAGTGTAAATCCATAGAAGTCACTAGACTCATTTTGGATTTGTATAGGGTTAATTGGTAGCCTTACTTTTTGGCCATATGTTCTGTGTTTCTCCAGTTAAAGGCCTCACCTGCTCCCATCAAAGTCAGTGGCAAAACACACAGAGACTTCAATGTGGGGAGGATTAGGCACTGAGTTCTAGTTCTTCCTGGACCCTGCCCATACACTTAAGTTAAGAGTGAAGAACTGGGGGTACGAATGTACTCAGGTGAGTAACTCCACTGTGTTCATCTGCATACAGATTTATGGAGTTAGGCCCTGTAGTCTTGGTCCTTCGCTTCTTCGCTGACTCCTATTCTTTACAATGAGTGTTTGCAGGAGGTTTTACATTTAAATGGTTTTAAATTACAATCTCTATTTTGGACATGGTTCTATACCCAGTCATGACTTGTTGTTTGTTTGCTTTTAAAAGATATTTATTTTTGAGAGAAGAAATTTTGTTTTTCTGAATGAATTTCTGGGAGGAATGGGGAAAGAAGGGAATTAACCCAGTGGCTATAATCTCCTTCTTAAAATTAAAATAAATGGAAGAAATATCTGCACTTGGTACATGTTTTTAGGAAGCATGTTCATTTTAATAATTTCAATTAACTCTAAAAGAGAGAGTTGATATTTCCAGATAGTTCTAGATTTGTATAATAGCATAATAAATAAATAAATAATAAGTGGCTCCATATTACATTTTTATAAATGACAATGCAGACTTGCCCATACCTTTGTAACTAGCCAGTTAATAGAACTTGCAATCCCCTTAAAGAGGAACTCTTTAATTTCCAGCCTTTCCCCTGTCTACTCCCAAGACTTCTGATTTGTTTTGATTTATGAACATAACCTGACATATCTCCAGATGTCTTTAATATATTTGAGAAACTGGGTGATGTCTCCTGGTCTGTCAAAAACATTAATAGGACATCTGCAAAGAGGCATGTTTTATATTTAGCTTCATCGGCATGGGTTCCTTTTATCCACGAAGTAGTTCTGAGAGTTTCTACCAGGGTGTACATGATGAGGTCAAACAAAAGAGGAGAAAGAGAACCCCCAGTTCCATTTCCCCACAATGTAACTCGAATGGAGCTGTGAAACTGTGCTAATGTAATCCCAATACAATCAATCATTTTTGCCATTCAAAGCCCGAGAAACAATTTTGCCATCCCTCCCCCTCACCCAACGTAACTGTGTAGCTCTCAACTTATTACCAGCAATGTGAAAAAGACACAGATTCAAACTTATCAAAGACTAACCAAGACAGGATATCTCTGATCCTTTGATTCCCTTAGGGAAACTCCTTCCACTTAATGCAGTGCATGCTAGTTATTTTCTCAAGCTCTCTGGAGACTTCTGAAATTTATTTTCAAGGGTGTCTATTCATAATATGCTGCTTTTCTTCTGCTGCTTTGCATTTATTTATAAAGTGGAATTATTTAAAAAAAATATGGTCTGCATGATATATTATTCTTTTCCCTCAACATTTCCCCCCTCCCAAGTAAGCCCTTAAGAAGGGGTGAAAGATGTACTCATTTTGCAGACTCTCTCCTGTTTTTCCAGGAGGAAGAATAAGTGGTGATTTGTTTATTTAGAACCAGGTTCAATGAAAAATGTGTCGGCTTTCTACACCGCACAACCTTCCCTCCATCTCCATGAAAAACTGGTTTGGGGAGAGCCTTTTGTAGACTTCAGCATATTCAGGGGGCGTAATTCCATGCAAACCCCACCCTTATTGATTAAAAAAGCTTGTAGCACCACAAAGCCCCACCTCAATGGGTATACTGTACTAATAAAAAGAAACACCATAACTAATCACACACAAAGCCAGATCCTCAGCTGGAGTAAATCATCATAGGTCAATTTTTATACTGATTTTACACCAATAAAGCATCTGGCCCCTGTGTGTGGAAATGAAATAAAAGATGAGGAAACACACTTAGAGATTAGATTTGCCAGATTTCTCACTGCTGCTTTACATAAGTCTCACTGCTTTTCTGTGGAATAACTTTGCCTTTTACTGAAATTTTCCTGGTACGTTGAGAGTTGCTTCTGAACTCGGCTGGGGGACAGAAATACACTTCTGCTTTTTTTTCCCCTCCTCACTGTTTTTAGTTTGTTTTACAGTTAATTTAATGCTTGTGAAAGTTGCTAATAGTCCTGGAGCCTCGTGTTTATCCACAAAATACATACATGGGCAGTAGCTGTGCAAGCTTCCTTGTGTCCCCTCAATGCCGTGCCTGAAGCCTACAGTCACAAAGTGATGGGAGACCACTCTTTCTGGAATGCAGCTTGCTGGAGTGGGAATGTCTAGAGCCTGATGCTTCACTTTTGCCTGCCAGAGATCTTTGCTGCAGACTGGCCTTCAGCCCTGACCAAACGCATTAGCTTCGGGCCCAGTGCAGATTCCTATGCTACTTCTAGTAATGGAACTAGAGTGGATGAACCAGATCTTTAGCTGGTTTAAATTGGCACAACTCCATTTTGCTAGCTGAGTGTCTCGCTCTATATTTCTTTTAATCACTTGACTTGGTATGTCTCTATACGCTATTTTATAAATGTAAACGTGGGACTGGCCAGGGGTTATTCTATGCTACCCTGTCTTCTCTCCACATATCAAAATTGCCTAAAATGGCTGCCATGGTACTTCAGTGTCAAATATAAAAAAGCCTCAGACTTCTGACGTTAGAAGTGTATTCATAGATTCCAAGGCCAGAAGGGGCCGTTGATTCTGATCTTCTGTATAACACAGGACATAGAATTTCCCCAAAATAATTCCTAGAGCAGCTCCTTTAGAAAAATCTTCCAGTCTTGATTTAAAAATGGTCAGTGACAGAGAATCCACCATGTCCTTTGGTAAATTGTTCCAATGATTAATTACTCTCAGTGTTAAAAATTTATGCCTTATTTGCCAGTCTGAATTTGTCTAGCTTCAACTTCCAGCTACTGCATCATGTTATACCTTTCTCTATTAGATTAAAGAACCCATTATTACATACTTGTTCTCCATGTAGGAACTTACAGACTGTAATCAAGTCACTCCTTAGCCTTCTCATTGTTAAGCTCAATAGATCAAGCTCCTAGAGTCTATCACTATAAGGTGTGTTTTCTAATCCTTTAATCATTCTCACGGCTCTTCTCTGCTCTCTACAATTTACCAGAATGCTTCTTGAGTTGTGGGCACCAGAGCTGGGCACAATATTCCATCAGTGCCAACTACAGAGGTAAAATAACCTCTCTACTCCTACTTGAGCTTCCCCTGTGTATACATCCAAGCATCATATTAACTCTTTTGGCTATAGCGTCACATTGGAAGCTCATGTTTGATTCATTACCCAACATGACCACTACATCTTTGTACAGAGTCACTGCTTCACAGGATAGAGTCCCCCATTCTGTAAGTATGCCATATGTTCCTTGTTCCTAGATATATACATTTACATTTAGCCACATTAAAATGCATATTGTTTGATGCACCCAGTTTACCAAGTGATCCAGATCACTCTGAATCAGTTACTTGAGCTCTTTATTATTTGCTACTCTCCCAATTGTTGTGTCATCTGCAAACTTGATCAGTGATGATTTTAGGTTTCCTTCCAGGTCATCTATACAAATATTAAATAGCACAGGGACAAGAACTGATTCCTGTGGGACCCCACTGGAAATACACCAGCTTGATGATGGTTCCCCATATACAATTACATTTTGAGACCTATCAGTTAGCCAGTTTTTAATCCATTTAATATGTGCCATATTAATTTTATATCACTCTACTTTTTTTTAATCAAAATGCCATGTGGTACCAAGTCAAACACCTTACAGAAGTCTAGGAATATTATGTCAACACTAAAACCTTTATCAACCAAACTTGTAATTTCATAAAAAATATCAAGCTAGTTTGACAGGATCTATTTTCCATAAACCTGGCTTCATTTGCATTAATTACATTTCCCTCCTTTTATTCTTTATTAATTGAGTCCTGTAACAGCTGCTCCATTATCTTGCCTGGGATGAATATCAGTCTGACAAGCCTATAATTACCTGGGTCATGCCATTTACCCTTTTTAACTATAGGCATATTATCTTTCTTCTGGAACTTCCCCAGTGCTCCATGACTTACTGAAAATCAACATTACTGGTCCAGCATTCCAAACTGAGCTCTGAATCTTTTGTGGCCCTCAAATGTTTTCAAAAAGTGACATTCTGATTATTTGAAAATTGCCCAAGACAAACTGAAAACAACTTTATGTGACATTTCTTGCAAACTTTCACTGTAATTCCTGGCCTCAGCGAAAATTAACAAATAAGGAAATTACTGTATAAACTGTGGGGAAAGTGCTCTTTTTTTATCTGAGGTTGCTCAGAAGGGAAACTAATGAATTTAATCTTTTCTTCCACAATGACAAACACTCAGATTTTTTTTGCAGTTTTTATTACAAGATTCTTCCTGAAACACTACAAATATAGTTGTATTTGCATGTTTCTTGTATTGTTTTGCACTGGTTTTATTCCAGTGACCTCCGTGGAATTACTTCTGATTTACACCGTATAAGTGAAAGCAAAATCAGGCCCAGAACTTTCACAAATATGTAACGTGCTCCTCAGTCAGCCTTTTGGTACTTATATTTCAGATAGGCTGCTCAATGTGTCAGATGATGCACAGGACGCATCTACTCTTCCCAAAGGGTTAAAAAGGCTAATGTTTAAATTTCTATGTACTATTTTTATATTTACTTGTTTTAAGTAGGATTTAAGTCAAGTCCCATTGACTTTCCATCTATACTAGATACTTATATGGCCTCATTATCATATGATCTGAGTGCCTCACATCTTTATGTTTGTCCTCAACCCCGCAAAATAGGGCAGTACTATTAGCCAATTTTGCAGATGCAAAACTGGCTCTAAGGCCATGTCTACACTACAAACTTTGGCCAACACAAGTTATGTTGTCCAGCGCACTGTCTTTTGGGAAATGTTGTCAATGCATGGTGGGGCAGAAACAAGTTGTATGTGTAGCTATGGTTGTCCTTATTGTTCCCTGGTATAGAGTGGTATGCGTACGGTTGCAACCCCTGATGCCAAGTGCAGTGATGGGTGGGGGGAGGGAGGGAATGGGGAGGCACTGAAATGGAGGTCTCCATTGATTGCAAAAGGAGACAAGCTCATGATTATGGAACCTGTAGGTCAATAAGAGTTTGCAGCATCTGTGTTCGCTGCCAGAGAAGCCCCATTATGTCCCAGTGCCCTCTCTGTGTCCTCAGCCTCTTTCCTTTTTAATCTTTCCCTCTCCATACTGACTGCAATATTCACTCTCCAGGCCCTCTCTTCGTGATCTGATGCAGCACTAGCTTGCAGCATCTCCTCCCTATTATAGTCAGGCGTTCTGCAGGAGAGAGGGCACCTCAAGGCTGCAAAGGCAACAGCTATAGATAAAACACCAGAGGTGTCATTGTATTTATAGTCATGATGGAAAGCAAAAGTTACGTTTCAGAACTCCCTTCCCATGCTGCCTTGGAGTGCCTGTGCACAGCACTGCTCTCCAGCCACAACCATGGTGAGCATGACCCAGCAGGGGTGGGTAGAGGGAAGAAACGAGGAGGGAATTGTTCAGTTGCATGAAACAACATTTCAGCCCGTTTCCATGGGTATGAGTGCAGGGCAATAGCACTCAGCACTGGCATTGTTTTCTATACGGGGTGGTGATTTTAATGGGTATCTTGCTCCAGAGGGTAACAAAGGCACAGAGAGCACAGCTGCTAGTGGCATCCTAAAGCTTCCTGGGCTCATATGCTGTTAGCCTGTTTACTGCAATGATGCCTACCAAAATCATCATGGACTGGTGTGGGAGAGTGTCCTACCATGGAGGAAAAAATAAGGCTGTCTTCCCTAGAAATCTTCATGAGAGGGTTGCAGAGCACCTCCATGAAAGCTTCCTTGAGATCTCTCAGGAGGATTCAAGGCCATTTCTTTCTACATTAACTGCTTCGCATGCCCCTCTCCCTCCAGCTAACTCCAGCTCTCTTTGTTGTACTGCTATCTCTTCTAGTATGAGTACATTAATGAAAAGTCAGTGCCCATTTCCTGTTCCACTAGGGATGGGTGCCAGCTGTACGTTTCAACATTGTAATAGAAAATGCAGTCCTGTCTGAGGTTCCTTCCCCTCCACTGGCCTTGCCCATGCTGGGCTGCCAGGACAGAGTAGATTGCCGTAGAGTCTGAAACAGCTCTTGGCTCATGGCACAGCTGGACCAACCCTCATCACCCGGTTATATCTCCCGCATCCTCCTCCCTATTCATGGCAGGTGTCTGCGTCTCAGGCTCCTCGGAGGTATCCACAGCGGTCTGTGGGGTGCTGACGAAGTGTTCACCCAGTGAGGTAAGCAGCTTGTTGTAAAAGCGGCAGTTCTGTGGCTTGGGACCAGATTGACTCTTTGCCTCCCCAGCCCTCTGGTATGGCTGCCACAGTTCCTCCACTTTCATGCAGTACTTATACTGATCCCTGTCATACCCATTTGCCTGCATCCCCTGTACAATGACTTTCACAACTTGACAAATCTTACCTGATTTTTTGTTTAAGTCCCTTACCTTGCAAAGCCCCCAGAGAGAACTTAAATACAGCTGAGATATTCAGGTAGGAAAAACTAGCAGTACAAGGGAAAGAAACTCTGATCTTTCATATTTCTGTGGTGCTTTTCATCCCAAAGGAACCTAAAGAATTGTATAAGCTATGAGAAAAATGTTGACCTGAAGAGCCCAAGTGAAATAGGAGAAAGTGAGTGCAAACAGCTTATTTCTCCTGCTCACAGCACACCCCAATACCACAAGGGGATAATTCCAACCTTCCTCTACCTGAAGCACCAAAATAGGGGAGCTGGTGAACTAGACTGACTCCCAAGGAAACACCTGTGACCCTATTTACAATTAAAGTCATGGGAATTGCAATACTGAAGTAGACCAGTGATTCATCAAGACTTCTAGCCCATCTCTAACAGTGGCCAGCACCAGCCAGTTCATAGGAAGGTACAAGAATCCCTACAGGAGGCAATGCTTCGTCTTCTAGACAAATTAGAGGATTGGGCCAAAACAAATCTGATGAGGTTCAACAAGGACAAGTGCAGAGTCCTGCACTTAGGATGGAAGAATCCCATGCACTGCTACAGACTAGGGACCGAATGGCTAGGCAGCAGTTCTGCAGAAAAGGACCTAGGGGCTACAGTGGACGAGAAGCTGGATATGAGTCAACAGTGTGCCCTTGTTGCCAAGAAGGCCAATGGCATTTTGGGATGTATAAATAGGGGCACTGCCAGCAGATCGAGGAACATGATTGTTCCCCTCTATTCGACATTGGTGAGGCCTCATCTGGGGTACTGTGTCCAGTTTTGGGCCCCATACTAGAAGAAGGATGTGGATAAATTGGAGAGAGTCCAGCGGAGGGCAACAAAAATGATTAGGGGACTGGAACACATGACTTATGAGGAGAGGCTGAGGGAACTGGGATTGTTTAGTCTGTGGAAGAGAAGAATGAGGGGGGATTTGATAGCTGCTTTCAACTACCTGAAAGGGGGTTCCAAAGAGGATGGATCTAGGCTGTTCTCAGTGGTAGCAGATGACAGAACGAGGAGTAATGGTCTCAAGTTGCAGTGGGGGAGGATTAGGTTGGATATTAAGAAAAACTTTTTCCCTAGGAGGGTGGTGAAGCACTGGAACGCATTACCTAGGGAGGTGGTGGAATCTCCTTCCTTAGAAGTTTTTAAGGTCAGGCTTGACAAAGTCCTGGCTGGGATGATTTAGTTGGGGATTGGTCCTGCTTTGAGCAGGGGGTTGGACTAGATGACCTCCTGAGGTCCCTTCCAACCTTGATATTCTATGATTCATCATAATTGTATTATTACCTTTTGTGTTTATGCAGACATGGATAGTAGGGTACTTAAGGGAAGACATGCTGCTCTCTTGCAGAGAATTAGGAAGATGAATTGCAGAGCACATAGCAGCATGGGACACCTGTCCCACCCCCTGCACCAGCAAGATGGCTCAGCCACGTGGCCAGCACTCTTTCACTCTTGCCCTTGCATGACTCAGTACGTTAAGGGTAGGACTGAACTCTTCATAGGCTTTTTCACAGGAAATACTTTGTTAGCACTGAAATGCAGTCTCCCCTGGGTGGAACACAGTAGGTCTATAATAGTAGGTTGATATACTGCACAACAGTTAATGATCGGAAGTGAAGAATACCATGCAAAACTAAACCTGTAAATGGGTATTGAGATAGGCAAAAGATAGTTATCCAAATTGCAATTTAGCCAGGACTAACACACTTATTCTTGTAAAAATAGTGTGATATGAAAATCTTTAAATGACCACAAGTGGGCAAAGGACCTCAGTTTTACTGTATGTCTCCTCCATCATCTCCCACCACAAAAAAAAAATCCCTAACACAATGCTAAAACCATATTAACTGAGTGGATAGAATGCTACTGATTAACAACAGCTGCAACTGCAAAATTTCTATTGTATGTTTGTTATCCAAGAACCGATCAAGTTGATCATACATAGGTCATGCTTTTCTGGCAAGAACTCAGCTGTGGGTGGTACAACTGTAGGAAAGAAATATATGATAAAGAGAAGGGCATAAAGGATTCACCCTGCCTAATCTACCCTAAGTAAAATAATTAGTATAGTCGGGGTTACAGTAGTTCAACAATAACACATGTACTTAAGTTTATACCTAACACTGTATGATGATTTTTCCTGTTGCCTAGCCATTAGTCTGTATGCATGCTGTCAATAATTATTGCACTGTGCATGAGGACTGCTAGTGTAAAATAGTAAATAACTGGTTTACTGGGTTGGAGTCACCCACTGTTGCACTGAGAGAGGTGGGAGACCTCTGGCGCTAGTCCTCCTCCCATGGCAGGTTCAGTGGTTGAACAAAGATTATGACTCTCACCTCCTCAACTCTGAGTCATTGTCAGATAATCTCCCCTCCCACAGAAATATGTGAGAAACTGTTCTGGTTAGAGCTAGGGAGGCATGTGTAGAATCATAATGTATGATGCTTTCAAGTACAAGACCTGCTGCACATCTTTCAGTTCTCGTTTATCTTCACAACTGATCTCAGGCTTTCAGCAGTTTGCTTAGTGGAGGGGGAGAAAGAAGAGAGAGAGAGCGTTGTTAGTCTCTCCGAACCTGAAAGGAACTGGTGTCATCTTGGCCATATTGTTCTTCTGGAGGGGCTATTACTTCTTCCTGCACAACGTCCATCGCCCCTCCCCTGTATCAGCTATGTCTTACTACTCTAATTAAAAGTTAGGCTGCTAGTTTAGAACTGGCATGGCTTATTTGGTAAGGCAGGGCTAGCAAGCTATGGCAGTGGATGGGCATATCAGCTGAAATTCAGAACACAGGAAAAGGAAATATACAGCTTGCAAAAGACGAATGCTTTCCCTGTGTACAAAGAACACAGATTGTACTGAACAATATTATGCATGTTTGCTGCACTCTGGCTGGTGTATTAAACTAAGCAAAGCAAATAACTACAACTTTTTAATCATATACCCACTAGGAATGTGCATGGGCGCTGATATTTAGATCAGATTTACATATAGTTTGAGCAGGCCAGGGAGCAGAGCAGTTCTGAGACTTGCTATGTTGCAGGTTATATTCAGATTTGGCTACCTATTAAATGTGCCGGTCCTTCTCTCTCCTTCCTCCTACCCATCTATTTCTTTTTATCCTGGTGGCTGGGTGCAGATTGTTCTCTCTTCTTCCCTCCTCATACAGTGGAGGGACAGCCCCAGGAGTCTTCCATTCTTCAACCCTTTTAAGAAACTGAAAAAAGCAAATTCTGCTCTCTTGACCCACACAGAAAAGTTCCATACTCCATTTTACAACTCAATATGTTTACTCCCTCTGGCATAATCCCCTGATCCAATGGCAGGCTAGGAAGATCAAGAATGCAATAGTCAGGGTTTCCAGTAGGAAGGATTTTCTAGCCCTATTGGCTGTTTAGATTTGTTTTGGTGGCAACTAGCGGGACTTTGAGGCAGAGATTTAGTAATGAATAAAACCAGCCAAAGATGGAAGGATGGTGGGACAATCCAAAAGACTCCACTTGAACCAGCTTTTGATACCAAATCGCTGACTCATAGTCAGAGCTCCCATCATCCCCAAGCACCGGTCTAGGCTTAGAATCAAGAGGCTATTAAAACTCACACAACACATGTGCACACACATGATGTATCACTGGATAAAATTACCAGCAAGCAAGGAAAGCATCTATGCAGAAGATCTGGGCTCAAACGCCATCTGGGAATTTATGGTCCTCCTCTCCACAGCTTGAGCTGGGAGGCCAGATGTTTTCAGCCTCTGATGTGAGCCAGGGGAATCTCAGTGGCCCACCCTCTTATGCTGAGGCTTAGGGTCTGAGACAGGGGGTATTGAGAATGAAAAAGAGAAATATGGAATAACGGAGAGGGGGACTGGGTGGGAAAATCACTTAAAATTGGAACATGCAGTCCAGTGTCATTGGAAGCTGTGGAGTATAAGCCACTTGCAGTGCCTGTTAATGAATAAATAAACCACTACTTTTCTTTTCAGAGGGTGGCTAAGCAAAACCAAGCAGCTAAAAACTACTTTACATTTAAACTTTAATGAGCACTTTAAAATTGTATCTTTATGATGCTTAAACGAATAAACACTTCCCCCCCCCAGAAAAAAATAAGATGTTCTTTGTATTTATGTTGTCACTCATGCTTGGACTCTGATCACTTATCTGGATAATTAAGCAATATCAGTGAGGAACCAGATACCAGAAATCTGATATTAATCCATCCCTCTTAATAGTAACACAAAGCCACTGGGGTGGAAAGCAGCCTAGTCTTCTTAATCCCCTTTCACCAACATTTCGGCATCAGCACATCTCATTTATTTTCAAAAGTGGTTCAAGACATACTATCACTGGCTTAAGCCTAATTTAGGCTTTAAATCAAAGTATGTTAAGAAATTCAAAAATAGTCAAGATTACTACGATTTCTTGAGGGAATAATTCATAACTAGTACATGACTTTCCAATGGGAACAGCTAAATGATTGTTACTTGTTTGTATCATTCTTAAGCACAGTACTCTGCTCAGAATTAAAAGGAGAAGGCGGGATTGCAGCAGAAGCCTTGGGACCCCATTGCCATACTTATCAGGTGTATGGAATTGCTAGTGTAAAAAATAGTTTGAGTAACTTCTACAGCTGTTGGATCAGCTGCCAGTACAGAACAATCCCATCTGAACATCTCACAGAATCTTTGTTCACTTTCCCTTCCTTTTTTTTTTCAACATTTGGCAGAGTATTTTTATTTTTAATGTCCACACTGTCCTCTGTAGAGCTGGTTGAAACTCAGGATTTCCCTATCATGGAAAATTTCATCAAAATTGCTATGATTTCATAAAAAATGATTCAATTAAAACTGAATTTTTCCAACTGAAAATTGCTGAGATGAACATTTTCTGACCAGCTCTAGTTCTGAGCTCCCCACTGATTGGTGATATCCCCCTGGTTCCTGGTATAACTTCACTGGCTTTATTGGACATGTAACCATATGCATTTTGCTCATCATGCTTAAAGGAACAGAAAAAAACTGCACAACTGTCAAACCAGGACAAGAGGTCCAAGCACAAAAGCCAAACGGTGCTTTCTCTTCTGTTCATGCACCATATACTGTCACCTTATCGTATTAGTAGTTGCTAACATTCACCTATGGATATTGAACCCAGAACATTTTGACCTAAAAGCATGAGGACTAAATCCATTAGCCTAGTAGCAGACTTGTAACCTCTTATGGTCCAGCCACAAGAGGGGGGCAGAGACCCACACAGTATTAGTACATGTTCATGTTCAAATCTGCAGTTTGTACATATCAGTTGACTATTTCTGGTTGTATTGTATTGGACTGTACAATTGCATACATGTAACTGCATGTGCCTCTTTCTGAAAATCTAGACAAACATGTCTATATAACAGTGTTCAATAAGACAGAATAGTTCAGCCTTGAGCTTGAATCTGGGGGTCTGAAATACTGACAGTTGGAATTGGAACTCAAGGACAAAATTCTGACCATCAAAGTATTGGGCACTTCTATAGTAACTCTTGTTCAAGGGTCTCAGAGCACTTTGTAATCTATTAATTAAGTCTTACGTTATTAAAACCATTTCACAAAAGGCTGAATAAACAGAGGCGCTGAGATTAAGGGACTTGCCTTATGTCTTATGGGTAGTATCACAGGATCCACTTACTGCTAATGGAGCTTCCTCTTGATCACTCTGGTAATTAGCTCCAGCCAGGAATTGCATCCTCCTCTGGCAGTGTCTTTCCTGTCATCCTCTTGCCCTACAGACCACCTCACTCCGGGAACCGCAGCCTCTTCTTCATGACTCAGCCCTCCGACCAGGTCACTACATGGTTCCCCCTTCCAGGGGGGTATCACAGTCCTACTATACAAAATGGCAGTCTTCACTTCAATGCTCTGACCTTGCCACTCCTCCAGTGGTAGGGGAACAGACTTCAGCTCAGGGACCCTCTAAGCAGCAGCCAAGGTCTGCAGTACTATTCCTTGCTGCTTTTCCCCTAAGCCTTCTCCTACTTTTCTGGCTCCCCCCTGGGTTGTAATCCTCCCAACTCCCAGAGAACACTATCAATTACTCTCTATGGTCCCAACACATCTCCTTTCATCCAGAGAGCAATTGCAGCCTAGCTCCCGACAGCCCCCTTCTGCTCCCAGCTCCTGTGTTTTATATACGCCCCGCCTGTTCCTGTCCAGCTGAGCCTGCTTCCAATTAGTGGCACCTAACAGCCGAAATCTCTCCCCAGCTCACTGCTTAATTATTGATTGGCCCACCTGGCCTAATTCTGCCCTCTCAGGGCCAGTCTGGGGAATAGGCCCCATCAGAGGATGTTAGTAATAGAGCTAGGCGATTAGCACAGGAGCCTGGACTTCCAGTCACCTACTCTAAACACTAGACAATACTGCCTCTCAGCAATTACAGCAGAATTCTAGCAACTAGCTATATGTAGGTTACTGTTCACTGCTTCAAAAAACATTTGCAAAGAGTAGCAAATGGGTGATGGGGAGGGGGGAGAGGAGGTGAAGCTCATGTAAAGTAATAGTAAAAACTTAGAAGCATCACACCAGTCTCTTTATCTTCAGAGGTCCTAGAAACTAGCCTTTTCCCGTCCTCCTACATCTACCATCAGAGACAGACAATCTTTTCAGCCCAAGAACCTCCTGGAGAATGCAGTTCTCCCATGTATATTTTATTAAGCAATAGTGCCACCATGCACTGTACAGATGGGGGAATCTATCACGTTATTTATAAAATAATTAGCCTGCTATTTCAATGACAAGAAGGAACGGCAGCGTGTAGGCAGCAACCTGAGGTGCTGCCTTTACCTACCTCTTCATTTTTGTATTTGTACAAAAACAGTAAAATGTTTTTACAGGCTAGGCCAATAGTGCCACAGGAATTGAATTAGAGCATCCTTAATTAATATGTCAGAATATAAGAAATGATGAAAATATGTATAATTAAATTCTTGCACTAAAAACAGGATTATAAAATGTGACTAAAATAGAGCAGTGCGGCATTTTTTTAAAAAAATTGTCACTGTTTCTACTGCCTTTGTGCTGCATCACGCTTCGCTATTGGGTAGCTGTCTGACAGACAGGTCACCCAACAAATTAGACACCAATTGTCAAGATGAAAAGAACTCTCCCAATTTTGTGACTCTTGCATTATTTTCAGACTAATGTACTGTAGTGACAGCTTGGCACCCTGGTACCTGTATAGGCAATAAGAAGAAGCTGCTCTAGACAGGTGCTTCAAAGAACACACGTCTTGCGTAAATTAAATATATATTTTATATTATGCGGTCTAAATTTTCAAAAGGGATGCATGGTTCCGGGTTCTTCAGTTTTCCAGGTGCTCAGCTAAAGACACTTGAAAAAGGCTTGATTTTCCCAGGTAGATGCTCTGTGCTTTCTAGGGTTGCCACCTGTCCAGGTCTTCCCAGGATTGCTCTTTTTGTTGTTATTGTTGTAGTAGCTGTCATGGGAAATCTGTAAGGGTGCTGCCAGCTGTCCAGTTTTATTGGCTGCAGATCATCCTGGATGCCCCTGGTTTTTGTATCTCAGAGGTGACAATCCTAGTGCTTACTAAAAACCGGACCCCTTGAAGTATTGCACAGTATTTCCAAGTATTTGGACTTTCCAAAATTGGGTCAACCAAAACAACAATACTTTTGAAATGTAGTCCTAAACTTGTCTGCTATTTGGCAAATAACTCTGCAGGCTGGTTTTCAATATGTGTTTTTTACTCAAGATGTAAATCAGAGAAGACAGACACACTGCTTTCTCATGGAAACTTTCTATTTGTTCTTTCTTTCTGCTGTGCTTTCATTAACCTAAATAAAAATATTTTAGACTAAAATCATATGTTTATTTTTTTCTTTACTAGAGCATCCTAATTATTATGCTGCAATTTATAAATGCCTAGTTGTCTACATCTGATTTAAAGAGTGGTTTAGTCTTTAATGTAAACAATGAGATCAGTTTGTGGAAAGCAAACAGAGTAGTCGTCTTACAAAATCCCACATTGACTGTTGAATCATGTTAAATGTTATTTATTCAATTATTCAGAATATGGATCTGTTAATAAGTGCTCTCTCTCACCTGTTACATAATTTCTCACAACAGGCTTCAACACCCTACATCCCACCCCCATTCATCGGATCCTTAAATGTTCTCAAAGGCCTGCACCTAAAGTAAGACATCAGTGTTTAAATGGGCACTGTCCAGATGACTCCACTGGCATGAGAAAAGCCATGAACTACATGTAATGAAAGAGCCATGTGGGGAAAATGGAATTTTCTGCTCCTGCACTTCAGTGTGATATCCAGCTTTTCAAACAGACAAAACCAAATATTCATATTTGTTAACATTTAACCCAAACTAATAGGCCCAACGGCACATACTCAAATAAATCATAATGTATTTTCAGTTAGTTTGCACTTTCACTAGCTGCTGTCCTGAATAATTAGGAAAACAATTCACATTTCACTAGGAGATGATATGAAGTGTTATTCCTGTGATAATTACCAAGCTGCAGTTCAGCCTTCTCTGCTCCCACCAGGTCATCAGGGCACAAAAGAGGACACCATGAGAGCATTAATGAGCTCTCATTGAAGATGTTAAAAAGCTTGTATTGATCTGTTTGTCCAAGAAGGAGATATTTAAGCCTTTCTGCTGAGGGCAGGAGAGACAGAGATTCATATCACAAAGCCTTTTATCCATCCCCTTCTGTTTCTGGCTTCAATGTTGCCCAGTCTCAGCATGTCTGGTTCCAGAGGTCACACTTTTAAACTTTCATATCATTTTTTAATTTTTCCTTTCTTCTTTTTGTTTTAAAAAGATAATATACAGTGTACACTTAACCTTTAATCCAAGGATCTCTTTATGCAGCTGACTCTTTTGCAGAATAGGATTCACACACATGGATCCCCACCAATCCCTCTCCCCCACCCCCCTTAATTGTGTGCAGGATAGTCCAGATAAAGGAAGATGAAAAACTTTACTTATCCTCTCAAACCAGACTTTTTGGAAGATTGATCAAGATTTCCCCTCCACCATCACAACACTCTTGTGAACCTCTGTACTTGCTATTTCTGGCTGGGAGCGGAAGTAAAAGTACTGAAATGTTGCAAAATAGCCAGTTCTTGTGGTATTTTCAGAGGATGCTTCTCAGTGCAGGCAGGGTAGGCAAGAGCCTGCCCTGTTTTGAATTAGATGCATTTTTATGATCTATATCTGAAACAGTAAATTGACTCCAAGTGCACATATTGTATATATCTGTTTTGCCTACTCTGTTTTAAAAGTCAGGAGTAGCTTCCAGTGAGTATTCCTGGCCTGTTTGGAACAGGAAGTATGGGATGAGGGGTCTTCACTCATGTAAATGTAATGGGATTTGTTTTCTATGTATTACACCTCTAAAATGCTAAGGCCTCTGAGAAGCCAGGCAGCCATTTTGTGAGCAGTTGAGTGCAGACCATCCCAGAGGAGGCACACTGTGTTCTCTCTCACGGTTATTTTTTTGTATCTGTTGTTCTCTTCATATAAAATAAAGACCATTATGACTGAAAGTATCTGTCTGGGTTTTTTTGATGTATGGAAAAATGAAACACTGGGAACCTCATGATAAAATCTATTCTCTCATGAGATTTCTAATCAAGTTTCACATATCAGAGTGGGTTGGATAATATAGCTAAGATTTAGTCTCTGAAGGTTTTGAGGTTTGCTAGTCCTTATCTTGGATTATATCCAATTTACCCTGTGCTTTGATTGCTCCTAATTAACTCATGTCTTCCTGTCAGGGACACCCACCTGTTTATAAGTGTTCTGGACCAAATTCAACCCTGTTTTGAGTGGGTGCTACTCAGCAGAGTTGAGTGGAGTTTGCTGGTTTACACCTGGTTGATTTTGGCCCTGCATATTTATTAGTAAGTTTGTGAGTATTGTTTCATGCTAATAGAAAGGCTGGAATGGAAGAACTTTACAGGAAACACCCTTTTGCGTCACAATGGGTCATCCTGTCCTGCCGTTCCATTTATGCACCTACATCGGGGCCTCAGGGCTCTATCTTTTGAGCTCAGCTATTTCTCTCAAGTCCTGCACCACTTGAAAATCAATTCCTCTTCTTGCCTCTGTGTAATAATATAACATGTTCAGATACTATGCCCTGGACTGGAACTTGGATTAGTAAGACCTTAGCAAAAACAGCGGCATAGTAAAGGTCTGGAAAACATACAATGATAATATAGACCATAGTGCTAAAGCCATGGTGCAGAAAAAAAGAAAAAGATTTGGATTGAATCATACATGTGATCTGGTCTGACAATGGTTTGAAACCTTCAGAGTCAGACAGCCTCGCTCTGGTAATGACGTGTTATTGATATAGTAATTTTTATAGTAACAAATCTGTGGTAGAAGTACTCTGTGATGGTTTCTTGCTTGAAAAATGATGGAGAAGAAGAAGAAACTGGTCTCCTCCGTTCTGGTGGGGCATGCCCAATGTCTGACACAACATACATGCCCCAGCAGACCAGCGCAGCTGTGCTGGCTGACCCATTGAGCTCTGCCCATTACTCATCTTATTCAACCCACTTGTCATCCAAATCTATGGGGTTGGCGGGAAATGACACATGTGGTGACCTCTCAGAGGTTGCTGTCCAACTCTGTGCTGCTCCCCATCATGTGGTGTGGTGGATGGGCCAGACACAGGTGTGCTGCTACTGGTATAGGCATGAGGATAGAACATAACCTGGTCCTATGTGATCAGCCACATTGAGAGCCCTTGAAAATATGATGTGCTGACAGAGGAGTGCTGGTAGCTCCCATGTGTAGAATTTGCATATTTGCTTGGAAAAAAGCAGAGAAAATCAGACACTGGAGCTGGGTGAAAACAGACACCCTTTTCACCCCTTTGTACCCACTGTCTGGGAACAAAACAAATCATTCAAGCTTGGCTTTCTTAGAGCCCATTCCTGTTCCTATCAAAGTTCACTGCAAATACTTCAACTAGCTTCAGTGGTCTTTGGATCAGCTCCAAAATCCCCTAATCTTGCTCGCATGGAAGTCATTGGCAAAACTGCCATTGGCTTCAATGATGCAAGACCAGGACTCAAATGAGTATTTTGCTCTCACAGACGAAGATGAGGTTCACTTACAATACTCCCTGGTAGTAGAGAAAGGGGAAGGATACAGATAGCTGCAAATGGAGTTGCAAGAAAACCAGAAATCCTTCGCTTTATCTATCTATCTATCTATCTATCTATCTATCTATCTATCTATCTATCTATCTACCTATCGTAGCTCTTTATATGTCACCTCTTTCAAATGCAATTTGTTTCCCTAACATATTTGTGATATCAGGCAGACCAAGAAAATTAAAAGATTCTCCCAGGTTCAAATGTAAATACAGAATTGAGATTTCATTTCTAATTGATTTTTTATTCTCTCCCATAATTTCATTGGCATTTTATTTGTCGGGCTCTGTGAATCCACAAATAAAAAGAAATTACTGTGGCTTACTTGATTTGGGTGAATAGTTTAGGGTACGCTTCTCCTGATATTATTCTCTTAGATCTGAAGTTTGAAACCTGCAAGCAGTGCCTGCAAATTGCAGATTCTTAGAAGGGCTAAAGGAGAGTTAGACATTTCTGATGTTAAGTTTTATTTAAGTTTGAAATTAAAGGGCTCCCCTTTATTCTCCATTTTGTAGGAACTGTACACAGCACCATCTCTACACCTCAAGCTATAAAATCAGTACTTTGGGGAACTGGGCTTTCTGCCTGACCTCAATCAGTGTATGTTTGGATTTAACCAGCCTTTCAAAGGAGAATTCTTGCAGTTGTTGCAGTCTAGGTTGCACTTGACAGCTCTTCCTCTAAAAACAGCACCAGACAAATCCACCAGGCCACACACTGTTTAGTACCTCTGATTAGTTGCACAAGATCAGGTCTCTATTTTGGCACAGGGGGAGCAGAAATCTTTCCTTGCAGCCCGATTACTGTTTGCTTAGTGCCAGCCTGTTTGGGACACTTTATACAAGCTCCGTCCCATCACACAATGCTTGCCAAAACTGCAATTAACCACTGTACATCAAAAACAACAACAACAACAACAACAACATTTGCTTTCTACTCCTATCTCTCTCCATGCTCTCAAACACTCACTAGTTTAATGGTCCCAACCTGCGGAGGATAGATAACACATTGCATTTGCAAAAGGGCAAGGACTTGATGACTAGAACAGAGAACCACAAAGAAAAAATAACTATAGTAATTTAATTACGAGGCAGGATTGTTCTCAATTGTTAAAATCACACTATGCAATATTTATGTTATTCCCCACATCTGGAGATATCAAAAATAACATGAATGAATGAATACGAGGGTCCTGGTTCTCCTCCCACATAAGTTTCATACCATGTAACTCAGTTGACTTTAATTCAGCTAGCTCCAGATACACACTCATGAAAATGAGAGCAGAATAAAACCCACAAAGCAAGCGTGGAAAAACAATCTGGAGTAACTTCTAAATAAAAGCCGAAATTGTCTCATTGACTGAAACCTTTACAATGATAGCTGGGTACTCAAAAAATTGCTCACCTGTAAAATTTCAACCCTTCCTGCTCAAATATTGTTTTTAGAAAATGTAAAATCACAAAAAGTACCGGTTCAACACACAAAACTAGCACGAAAACGCAGGCAGCCTGATTATTATGCTGTCTCTCCCATGCTATATCTATGCCCTATGATGTACACTCATTACCAGATGATTTCTAGAAACATGAGATGATCATTTTGACCTCCAAAGCCCTCATAACTTAGATTCCCTCCACTTCAGAGACCACCTCTCTCCCTATATGTTATTGAGTTACCATCCGAGGTACACAAGCTATCATCTTTAATTGGGAGGCAGCAAAAGCAAGGACATTCTTGTGAGGTCTACTGGGGACCCTGGAACTTCCTTCCTGCTTTGACACAGATCTAGGGACCTTCAAGACATGCTGCCTGGCTTACTCATTCCCTTGAAATCAGTGGAGTTATGCTAGTGTAATGGAGAGCTGAATACGGTCCCCAATGCAAAATGGGGATAACAAAACCTATCTCAAAGGGGTGCTGTGAATCTAATTAATTCATGTGGGAAAGGCACTTTGAGAGCCTGAGACAGAAGGTGCTATACAGTGTAATTGCAAAGCAACTGCTCTCTGTTTCATGTGGAACTGAACACTTTCCATCCACAAATGCATATTTTGCCGGCTCAGTTATCTGTTGGCATTTGGCCACTGAGAGGAACCTACTCTATGTATATGCGTCTTTAAAAGAACATTTCCCCTCTTATTAGCATGAGCACACTCTGGAATGACATTTCTTCTGTGTCACATGGCACACTATATTACTGTTCCAGTATTTGTTGTAATCTGTCTGCATGATTCAATCATTTGACTATCTTTGGATGGTGAATGTGATAAGCTGTGGGACCTTAACCCAATCTTATAAGGAATGAAAAATACAGAACAGACCTTACTTTAATATATTTTTGTGTAGTTTGGATGATATCATAGAAAACCAGCCTCCCTATCTTTACTCCTCTCCTCCAAACTCACACGTTGTGGATGCAGTTGTGGGTCTCTCTATATGATACCATGATTATTACAAAACATGGCATATCTAACACTCTCTAAGAGTTCTCCACAGTATATCAGTTTCAGGACAATGCAACTACTACAAGAGGAAGGCACTTATGGGTCTTTTCCCTTAAAAATAAAATAGGTAGGTAAAATGCAAAGAACTACATACAGGTGTATCAAAACAATGATACGATCCACATTGAACAGACAAAAATATGTTTGCAGTCTACAGGAAAGAACAGCAATAGGCATGTTCCCAAGCAGGCATAAATGGAAGGTTTCAGGCCACTCAGAGACTGGGTTCACATGATACTGTCAAGGCCTCAGATTTATGCTTGACAGCATTAGTGCCAGGGCCACTATTTATGTTGCTTTAATCAGTCACACTTTTAAAATCACCGAAGCTCAGCATTTATATCAATGGGGTGATAATATTGCTGTCAGGCACCACTATCGATAGTTGTGCCATAATCTAAACACTTTTAATCTTTTCCTGTGCTTGCATTAATGAGTCTGCAAAAGCACAAGGGTGGCTCTTGTTATGATGAGTGGCAATGGAAGATACTGTGCAAATGGGAAAAAACAGGCTTTTTGTTTGTTTGTTTGTTTTGGTTTTGGTTTGGTTTGGTCCTTGCAAACCATTTTAATTTGCCTTTGGCTTTCTCTCTATCTATGAAGACACTGTCAGCGTATCCCCCTGATTTTCTCACAGGCTACTTTTGGCTCTCAAAATATTTTTAGGCTTGCTGTAAGTGTGGGGAAGGTAACCACTTCTCTAACTGATATTGAAAATAAAGAAAGAAAAGGGGAAAAACATCCACCTGAGACTAATTTTTGTGAGAGGAGGAATAATCTTTTTTTTTTTCCTGAGTCAACCACTAAAGCTACCACCTTTGTTCTTTTTATATTGTAAATAAAGTCTTTCTAAGGTTATAGCTTTAAGCAATTTTTTGTAATTAAAATTCAGTTCAAATATGAAAGTTAAAGAAAACTTTCAAAGCAAAATCTACAAACTGATTCATTCAAAGAGCCTGTTTTCGTTGCCATAGCTACCGATTACTATAAAGAAACTTGAACCAGACCTTTGACACCTACAAAGGTCAAAAGCCATTTCTGCCTGTGCTAAGACTCTTTTGACAACTTCCTGTATAAATTTGACTGTTATTTGCCTGTCTGGTCACCATCTGACCCCAAAGTCTGGAAAAAATTGAGAGGCAGCGTATATCTTTGTTTCATACAGACCTCAAAAAGGGCACTTTTAATTGCAGTTTGGTGAGAAACCTCTGCTTGTAGGCGAGTGCAGCCAGCAGCTGGGGGAACTCCTAGAATCTTACAGGTTAAGGATCAGCTTGCCTTGCGCGACCATAATTTGTCATATACACCCTGCCATGCATTACTGTCTCTGCCTCAGAGAAGAGGTATCCGTTTCATAGGCGACTTAGCTTTGTAACAGTAAACAGTTACCCCACTGCTACAAATCAACTATTGAAATATAATGCACTGTATTGAATCCTACATATTTCATGCCTCTCTAGTTTAAAGTTGATTTGTGCTCACTGGGCTAGGCCCTCTGCTGTGCCTGAGATCCTCTCGGCACAACAGAGATAGGCAACATTGGTTACAGCTCCTGGATTCTCTGCGCCAGCCCTGGCTCTTGCTCTAGCCTACACCAGCTGAGACACTGCCAGCTAGCAATAAATGGAGCACAGTGCATTCTGGCCGTACTCCTCTCTTCCCCATCACCCCACCTAAGCTGCAGGGGAGGTGGCATAAAAGTTGGCTATGTTGACTCTACACTCCAGGTGCAGTTTCTGTAACCTTTGGACTTCCTGAGCGGCGTGGGACTGAGAACTTGCCCAGTCATTATTATGCCTAGCACCCTGGGGAACTGCATGTAACAACGTGTATTTAAATTGTATACATTAAATGATGCGTTAAAACAATAAATGTTAAAAAAAATCACCAAAAAATAATGTGTAAATATCTGTAATAGTTTCAACTTTGCGTAATTTTAAAAGCAGAGACAGGCCTGCAAAAAATCCTCAGTTGGGAATGATTCATTCTCCCTTAGCCACATGAAGATCCAGCATTGTTCCTTGTCATTCACAGCGAGAGGGTGCATTGCTGATCATGTCTGAAGGTGTGGTGTCCAAAGCTTTTAGAGGCACCAGAAAGAGCAGCGGCAGCCTCTGCCAGTTAATAAGCAACAGGCTTTTCCCATGTAGTTCCGGTGACCTATCCATTCAGGGTGCTACTTTTTTATGCCAGAAACCTGTGCAAACTGTGCCTAGTGTGCTGAGATTTGCCCTATTTGGCCCCTTATTGGGGGCATTTATATATCTATCTCGGAAACTTGTATTAAAATATGCAACCATTAGACAAAACCAGGGAGAGCAAACATCCTCACCTTCTTGTCAGATAGCAGCCAGTGGAACATCAGCCACTGCTAGAAACAGGATACTGGGCTTAATAGATGAACAGTCTGATTCCGTATGGCAAATTTCAGCTTCCGATATAAAATATGGGACAGCCATACACCTGGCCTTCTTCTCACAGACAGCCAAGGAAAGAAAGATGGGCATGCATAAATTAACGGGGTGAGGGATCCAGAATGGGGCTTCTATTCAGTAGTGTTTGCTGCAAACCACCCTGCTTAAAGCTTGTAAAATTACACAGAAGGGGGAAAAAGCTGTGCTTTTATGTGTTATTTTTTCATTCACTTAATGATGCACTTCAGTTCACTCAGAAATAAAGAGGCAAGCTTGAATCAATAAACAAGGACTAACTGAACGCAGTCTATCTAAAAGGCAGTGTCTGTGCATCAAACCTAAGCATGATAGCCATGCAGCCCTGAGCGCCTTTCTTTTGAATACCGGGGGTGGAGAGTCCAGGAGATTATAGTTATTTATTTATTTGGGCCGGAGTCTTTGTGCTGAAGAACTGAGGGCCTGATTCACCTTCTGTCTTCCATTACTTAAAACTGAAATGAAACCGTGATCAGGCTCTTAAAGTCACCCTTATTCACAGTGAAATCACAGGAATCACCCATGGAATGAGATGGTGTTCCATGTGCATATTGGACTTTGGCCCCCTGTATAAAAGATAAGATAACAAAGACAGGGGGAGGCCAGGAAGGATGAGGATTATAAGATCATGCAGTAGGTTGGGTGACTCGTGCACAGTCCAAGTGTGTTATGCAATTAGTTTTTATATAGATATAGATAGATTTCATTGTACTGGTTAAGGGAGTGACAATTCTGTTGTGAAAGGCATGAAGTTTTTTCTCACTTTTTTTTTTTACCTAGGATGGAATAAAAAAACACAGAGCAACTTTTGAGTGCCACCCAGCGGGAGTGCCCTTCCATTCAGACTGAGTATTAGTGGGCACGTAAAGGTGTTTGTAGCCCTACTTCCCCACCTGACCATTCCTTTGGGTGCCACAGGCCTCGAGCAATAAGAAAAAAGAGAAAAATTAGAGAAATGTAAATAAGGAAGGTAGCTTGCCATTTGTCACTTTAAAGTCCTTATTTCATGGCCTGTTCCCTGTACTCCTGGAATTTTGTATCATTATCTTCTGTTAAAAGGATTCAAATGACATTATTTGCATGGAAACTCGCATACAAATGATGTTGCCCGTGCCACAAAGTTGCATTACAATGAAGGGAATGATGACTGTGTCACATGTACGTGACATTCTTTGTGTCATTAAATTTAAAGTCAATGCTGGCAGTTATAAACCACTCACGTCTCAAGCAAATACATCACTTCTGATCTGAAATGAATATTTTAAAACGCCAACTCCAACTGCATCAAACACCAATAACCTGCAATGTCATCTTAAAAAAAAAAAAAGGCAAAGATTCTAAACAAAGGTGGACTTATGGGAGTGTCTGATACACAGTAAAGCAAAATATTTTAATAAGCTGTAATAATCCCCAGACAAACAGAATCCATAGTTTGATGGTTGGTTCCTGGAGACATTTTTTAAAGACAATTTAATATCATGTGTTTTTTCAGAGAGTATTCTGCTCATAGATGGATTCTAGGTTGTTAATTGTAGGCAGACTGAATGAATTAATTGTACAGTAGAGCCCCAGGACAGACCTTTCTGTATGTTGTTCCTATCCATTTTCTTGCCACAGTCTGGCACAGACAACAGGCCAGGCCTCTGAAAGGTCTCCTCACTCCTCCACAGATTCAAGGGCAAATGGTGACAAGAAAGGCTCAAGCAGTTCCCACTGCCAAAGTGAATGGGAGAAAAGAGGAAGGGCACTGAATGGAAATAAAAAGGTTGAGGATTTTCTGAAGAAACGTTTTTTCATCAGTAAATGCCAATCCATCGAAACTGCAACTTTCACAGAAACATATCAGTTTCAATGAAATATTTGCCAGGAAGCATGGAATCGCTGGTCAAACCAGAACAGCAACCCCAGAATAGCGATTAGCCCTGCAGCTTGGGCACTCAGGTGGGATGTGGGCAACCGAGGTACAAGTCCCTGCTCTGCCTCATTGTACCCTACCTGTAGGCTATGGCGTCAGTCTCTGGCCCAATGAATATAAAACTAGTTATACAAAATTCCAACAATTCAGAATAGTCAATACCCTGGGTGTTAGTATATTTACATGGGAGGCAGACAAGCCAAGTTCAAGCCCTTGTTCTAAATGAGGAAAAGCAGGCACAAAAACCTGGGTCACACACCCTCCGCCCCCCATCCCAGATGAGTGCCCTAACCACTGGCTATTAATTACTCTGGGATGGAGCTCATTCTCTCTCAGAACATTTTGAAAGGTCTTAATGCGGAACCTCAAAATTTTGCACCAAATGGATTTTTTTTCCCCTGGCCAGTCCTGTTTCATGCCACTGTGGTACTTAGAGACTACAGTGATGAGGGCCATACAAGTAACTAGACAGATCTGCTTCATTATTGATCCAATGCTTGTATAGTCCGGTTTAAGGTGAAAGACATCGCAATGAGTTTTTGCAGTAGCAATAATATTTGTGCCCTTATTCCCCTGCATCAATCCTGCTGGCTTCAGATCTAGCTATTGGCATTCTGCTACAGTTATGGGGAAAGGCACTTGAACATTTTCTTCAGAAAGTTATTGTTTCAACAGCAGAATGTGCTGTCAGATCTCCTAAAAGTTCTGTGTATAATTTTAGACACTCATTTAAATAGAAAAGTTCAATCTTTTAAATACCACAAAGAAGATCAGTCTTTGGCTAAGTTGTTATATGGCACAATCTTGCATAAAAAAAGAACAGTCTTACATGATACTTAGAAAAAAGTTTCCTTGGTGTGTGTAACTCCACAAGCATAAGGATCAGTAAACGATCAGGCAAAGAAAAAAACATTCTGAATGCAGCCCATTTCTTTTTGCTTATTGATACCATTTCAAATTTAATTGAAACATCCTTTAGAGAAAGCCATTCCATCCACCCCTTCAGCTTTGATATGGCTTTTTAATCAGAGGGCATTGTTATTTCACAATGAACATGGAAAGCATTTAAAATATTTTCTAGATGGAGTGCATTACTTCTGATCCCAGATTTAAGACCACATTAAAAGGAGTAAATGATCAGGAATGGAATTTACTCTCTTACAGTCTTCTGGGTTCTAAAGCATTGGTGCATATGTGGAATATGCTAAGGGATGGATCTGTCTAGATACCAGGTTTAAGCAATGAGCTAGTTTTTTTCAAAAAATAAGAGAGCTCAAAGTTGGGTCAGGGGAATACGTTTTTCTAAGAAAGAGATTTGATGCAAACGTAGCTCCCACCCCAGGAATGTATAGAATAAGCCTGCTAGCTGGCAATCTAGTCTTAGTTAGCTGCACTGTCCCAGGAGAAGGGCAGGAACCAGATTGTGACTCAGAGTGACAACCTAATAGCTATTTTCCCCTTTCTCCAGAGGGAGGTAATATGTGCCAGCTATTTCAAGAGTAGAGATAATATACCCCTGTATCCTGGCTCTGGTATTGGGGCTGAGGGTGGGGGACTGAATCAAGGCCCCTTCCACTATTTGCACACTCACATGTGGCAGGATGTAGTTGCCCAGCAATGGCTACTCTCAGTCTCACCCCCTCTCATCCTGCAGCTCCTTATGATGGAGGTAGGCCACAGAAGGGTACCTTACACCCTCTTGTTCCCATGTATTGCTGTGAATTAAGGCTCCCCACTGAGCTCTTAATGTCTAGCTCAAATTGTATCTTGGGATGTATTACTTGTTTGTAAAAGGAGCAGGACATAACTGAAATGACTCATTGGGTCAAAGTCCTTTCACCCTTTTGCTCTGGTATGTCTCACATTTCTCAAAATCTCATTTAACCCAGGTACATTCAATTACTAATGTGACCAGGAATAAATCAAATTTAATTAGTTTAAGATTTAAAAAATGGTTAGATTAAGATGATGGGATCTTAGTGAGGTTCATGCACAAGTGGGGGTATCTGTATTTTGGGGGAGTTCAACAAAATCTTAATTGCTTACTTTACACAAGCAGATATTGGTCAGATATGTTGCCTGAGAAGTGACAGAAGAAATGCTTTGGCTGCTTTCTGATGTATAGTTCAGCTGTTCTGGTTTGTAAATATAACAGAACGAAAGGATATTGAACTCAACCCACTTCCAGCAAAGAAGACACTCTGGCATTTAAAAAGCCATTCGTCCATTGCTCGAGCTGTTACTCAGAAAAAAGAAAGAGAGAGAGAGAGAGAAACAAAGTAAGCATCTGATTCTTTAGTAATTAGTAAGGAACTGCAGTGTTTGGCCTGAAAATTACGGTACATATGCTGTCCACTTGTTCAGGACCCCTGTATCTTGAGAACAAGCAAACATTCATCATTCGCAGATGTCCGCCAGGCCTAGGTGACTGAAAATTCAATGCACAGTGCTTCTCACAATGGGTCGAATGCTAATTGGGTGGCTTGAGGAGATTAGAGTAGCCCTGGAGCTATTCTCTATCTGCAGAAGTCTCTCAGACAATAAGTCAACAGTGTCTTTGAGAAGCTTGCCTCAACTGACACTTACGAGGAAAATTAGAATGAGTAACTAAAAAGAAAACCAACCGCCTCCCTAATTCCTCCTTTTGCTTTCCTGTCCCAGTTGTTAGCTTGCTGTTTTCTTCCTTTTCCTTTAGCTTCCTGCATAATTTCCCATAAACAGGAGGGAAACAAATAGCATGCAAACTGACAGGGAATTGAAAATGGATGCATAATGCAAGTTGCTGACTATTTCAAGAATAGAGGAAGTATCACTGAGGTGCATTATTTTAAGTTTTTGGAAGCCATAGAGTGGAGGTGATATGGTCTAGTAGCTGAGATTTAAGTATGGACTTCATGAGATGATGATTCTATGCTCATCTTTGCCACAGGCTAGCTGTTGGATCTTGTTAAAAATGCTTCTCTGCACCTCAGTTCTCTCATCTCTGAAATGGGGGCAATTATACTTACCCATCTTTGTGTAGCAAATTGAAATCTATGGCTGAAACAATACCTCTCTTTACAAGAGCTAAGAATGTTTGTCACTAGTAATATGGCACAGGGCAGTACATTACATGGATTTGTTTCACGTTCCTCAACTCTTCCAAAGCTCTTCAGTATGTTCTTAAATGGCAAATACCGGAACGGTGTGAAACTCTGCATTTGCAGAGGGTTGTGCAAACTTAGTTTGTGTTACACATACCTCTTCAGAGTCTAGTCAGTGGTGTTACAAGGCCCCTGAGGCTTCTAATGCAAGAATGGGCTAGGGTCCCCCTTTCTGATTCTGAAATCAATCCCTCGGACCCAGTCCAGCCCTTGAACCCCTCTAACACCACCACAGTGGCAATCCAGCTGCCCACTCCCCTAGCTCATGCCTAGCCTCCCCACCTCACCACTCAGATTCCCCCATAACCCCAGTCCAGCCATCCCATTCAACATCTTCTTGCTAGCTTCCTAACGGCCCCTCTACAGACTCTCTAGCTTTCCCTACAGCCACTCCACTCCAGTTCTGAATAAACCCCCAGCTCTCATGCAACCCCCTTCCAGCCTCATTTGTTCCAGCCCATCCTTCATCTAATCAACCCCCCAGGGCCTTTTAGCTCCTCTCCTGCCTCTCATTTCCTTGATCCACCCCCAGCCCCATTTCAGGTCCCCACAAGGCTTCCCCCAGCTTCCCTCTGCAGTCCCCTGCAGCTCTGCCCCAACTCCCTGTCTCCAGTGTCCCCGTACTTCTGCCCCCACTCCCCAGGAGCTGCAACTCTCTCATGTCTTCTCCACACATTGTTGTTGTCTGCTTACAGCTGGGGCCCTGGGTCACCTTGGTTGGGGATCCCTCTCATCCCCTGGGGAGGAGGGGGTGCAAGGGGTTTCCTTCTTTCCCAGTGGCCTCTGTATGCTGCAGCACGGCTCAACTACAGGATTGGTTGGATCCCCATAACCTCATGTGCCCTAGCACAACTGTACCACATGCACCATTGTCACCACACCACTGACTTTAGTTTTGAGTTTCAGGTTCAAACAAACCCCAACTCCTAAAGTAAAATTCAGATGAATCCTCTAGGCTGCATGATCTTCAATGTAGCTATAACTGGTGTATAACTGGGGTAACCCAGTGGTGAATCAGGCTTGATTTCACTGGAATTACGCTGGTGTGTAACTGCAGGATGAATCAAGCCCACCAATTTTGTCTATTTTTAGTGACCTAATTGTCCATGGCTTCCACCCCAATCTGCCCTGGTTCTTTTGAAACTGATCTAGGTTGGCTCAAAATGCAGAAGAGATTTGTCAGCATGTCCTCAGGCTTCAGCTAAACATTTTGCTAACTTGGCCCAGGTTTTGGATTGATAATAAAACACAAAACCAGGTGATTTTCCCTTGCCTTCAGGCTTCATTATGAAAGTTTTGCACAGCTCTAGTAAATATGTATTTTATTGTTCTCCAAAGTCTGCCCTTTCTGAATCACCTTATGCTGATGTAACTGCAAAAGGCATTACTATTTTGGGTTCTTCCTCTGCTAACACTGAAGCAGTAAGCTGGGGACTTTCATAAGAGATTGTACTGAAATGTCAACAGATGGCTTGCTAATCACATTAAAAAATACTCATTTCTTTTCTAAAATGGCATTTTTTCTCAGTAAGTAAATCAGAAAGGAATGTTTATGATATAAAACATATTACTCACAACGTCTTTTAATTATCATACTTAATCATCAAGGTCATCAAGATAATTGTTTCTAAAAAATAACACCTCATTTTTCTGAGAAGCCAACCAAAATGCATGGTCAGAAACATGAACGTACTAGTGTGGAAACTAGTTAGGAAAATATTTTCTCTGCTCACAAAACCGAATGTATACTTAAATACCATGAAGCCCTTGCAAATTAATTTCTATTAAAGACACAGTCTAATTAGTCCACTGTTGCCTCATGAATGCATACCCTACCATATGCCCTAAAACGGGGTGCCATGTGGGTGTTCAGCGGTGACACATATTTCACGAGATAACTCAGAGCCATTAATATATCTTAAACTTTACCTACTTTTGTAACCTACTGGATACAACTGTCATTTGCACTTAATGGAAACAGCCATGATAGGTTGGCAGAAATTGCACCTTATTTGAGGATGGTGAGCAATTCATGTGGGCCACCATATATAATTTATGCTGCCATCTAAATATATAGCTAGTTCAGATGTCATCTTCTGCCTGAGTAGCTGGAGAGGAACCTCTTTTATTCTTGATTCCAGGTCAGTTTAAGAGGTTGCTCTTCAATGATAACAGTCACACATAAAAAGGAATAGGAAGCCATGCAACTACTGATTTCCCTTAATTACATCCCACACCTAGGAACATCAAACCCTAAGTGTTAGATAGGTAAAGATTCATAGCTTCATAGATTTTAAAGCCAGAAGAGACCATTATGACCATCTAGTCTGACTTCTTGCATAAGACAAGCCAAAGAACCTCTTCCAATAATTTCTGTGGTAAGCCCATAACTTCTGTTTGAAATATACTATGTCTTTTTTTTAAAAAAAAAATCCTGTCTTGATGTAAAGATTTCAAGTCATGGAGAATCTGTCATGTCCCTGTGTAAACTGTGTGGTATGCTAGGTAAGGCTGGGTTTGGCAGGCTTTGTATGAGACCAACTCAACAATAACAAAAGGCTTTTTTTTTAGAAAATGAAGAAATTGTATATTTCTACTCTCCACCTCCTTCATGATAATTTTATATGCAAATATTTACAACAGAGAAAGTTTTGGAACCTAATTTCCAATTTAAGCTTAAAAGAGAAACGAAGGTGGTCACAATGATCCCCTGAAACTTGTTCATGAACCTCCTTTGACTTGTGATACCAGGCTCAGAACCAGTGGTCAATGGCTTTTGCTACCATTTCTGTTTGCCTTTTCTTTGCTTCTTGGGTTCTCTGGTTTCTTAAGAAAATATAATAAATATAAGTAGTATAATATAAATATAAACATACTCAATATAACTTAACTGGTATGGCCTGAACAGTTTTATAGTCCTTTGTATAGCACAAGTGTACTGTATATAATAATAGGTTTCCAACAGATATTTATGTACAAATCTTCAGCCACCACAAAAATTTAAAGTAGCCATTAGACTCACTAAGAGAGTCACTGTGTGGGACAGCAAGAGATTACAGCAGTGTGATACTAAGGGGGGTAAATAGTAAGAACATCGTCTTCGAGTCTGATATAGGTTCTGATTGTGGGCCAAAGGATAATAGAGGCACATTGTTAGAACCCTTTGATCACTAAAATTACACACATTTTTTTCCAGTGAATAAATAAAACCCATTAGTTAAACATTTGGTCCCAGTGTGGACATGGATTAGGTCCTGATCCAAACCCCATTGAAGACAATGGAGGCACTCCCATGGACTCCAGTAGGTTTAAGAGCAGGCCCTAATTTACCACATATAGAACCTGATTCAGGTCTCACACTGGTTTACACTAGTGCAAGTCCATTGATTTCAGTGGAGTTACTTTTGATAATTAGTCAGAAGGATTCCAGTGTAGATATGACATTTCCAATAGCACCTAGGCCTGCATATAGAACATGGACAGCAAAACTCAGTAATGCCAGGATATTCTTCTTATTATTATTACTATTTTGATTACAGTAGAGGCTCCATTGTGCTAGGAACTGTACAAATCCATATTTCTGCTGCATATTATATACAAAAATTAGCTGCTAGTAAGCATGGTAAGCGAATAGGGCACTAGACTAGGATTCTAGAATCCCACTTCCTAGGGTTCTAATCCCAGTTTTTCCACTGGCCTGATGTGTGACCTTGTGTAAGACATGTTGGCTCTATTTCTTTGACTTTCTTGTCAGTTTAGACTAAACTCTTCAGAGAAAGGACTGTCTCTTGCTATGTGTATGGACAGCACCATACACAATTGGGCAGTGATTTCAGTTAGGCCCTCAGTGTACAATTGTGATATAAACCATAATAGTGAGCATGACATCACTGCATCATTTAAAGGATTAGTGTGCCCTTTCCCAAACCTATATTCGAGCATTTTGGTGCTGCATTAAAACACAGCTCAGCAATGATCCTCAACCTTTCCCTTCTCTATTTTTTAAAAAGGTTTAAAAATTGATGTAGAAAATTATAACTGGATCTTAAAAATATTCCATTGTGACAGGAGGACAGCTCTCAATGTCTTTTTGTTGCGTGAGTTATTGAAGTTTGACATCCTTTGAGGAATATTTTCATAACCCACTGTTTGCTACCCTGTCTATCCAATTATTTAGAACAAGCAATCTGTCATTTTATTGTTTCCTTCCAATTATGTAACTTTGGTGACAGTCATGGCAGAGTATCCTTTGTAAGTAAAAACAAACCGCGCTGTGGATGCTAAAGGCTGTAGAGCATGAGTGTGTGTGTGTATGAATGTGTGTGTGAATTGTGAGAAGAAAGGGCTGAAGGGGAGGTACTAATAGGATTGTATGTGAGCGTCATTTAAAAAAATAGCACTAACTGTATATTGTAGAACTTATAAGGAAATAAAATGTATTATGTATGTTAGTAGTGTTAAAAAGGAGATGCCCTCAGAATGGACAGGTAATATAAAATCTACCGTAGCTGCCATTACAAAGTCATCATTTACCATCGTAGTGGTAAATGTCCCCCCTTGTTGCTCTAATTTACCATCCTAAGTATTTATGTAGCAATTTCCTGTATTTAGAATAGGAAATATTTATGGCACTGCAAAGGGCAAATGGTCAGTGTTTAGTGAACCCATTCTGCTGATCTGTGTTTTCATCTGAGGTATCCATCTATCGACAGTGCCACAGCGAAAGCCCCTTAGAGTTGGGAAATTGACTGATTAAATACATTTATTTGACTGTTAGAGACAAATTTGGTCCTTGGATGCATGTGTCCTATTGACATCAAGGAAAGCCAGATGGAGGAGTCCAGCCTTTCACTTTCAGTCAGCAACTGATAATGTAAGCTCTGGAACTTTGGCATCTTCGGGTTGTGCCTGTTTTGTGCCTGACTGAGGAAAGGGAAGAGCATTGGAATGGCAGTTGGATCCAGCTCTATTTAGTAGTCAGGATGTACAGAGAAGAACAGTGAAGCTGGGAAGAAACAGCATGCAAACAGCTGCAATGGGGAGATTGAGCAGTCAAGTGTTGTGGCAGTAGATGGTAGCTGTTTGAATAGTTCCACACTCAAAGTAAAATTGTCAAGTTACTGTGTACATTGGGCATATTTGTATCACTGTAATCACAGAATCATAGAACTGGAAGAGACCTCAAGAGGTCATCTAGTCCAGTCCCCTGCACTCATGGCAGGACTAATTATCTAGAGCATTCCTGACAGGTGTTTGTCTAACCTGCTCTTAAAAATCTCCAATGACAGAGATTCCACAACCTCCCTAGGCAATTTATTCCAGTGCTTAACTTCCCTGACAGTTAGGAAGTTTTTCCTAATGTCCAACCTAAACCTCCTTTGCTGCAGTTTAAGCCCATTGCTTCTTGTCCTATCATCAGAAGTTAAGAAAAACTATTTTTCTTCCTCTTTCTTGTAACAATCTTTTAGATACTTGAAAACTGGTGTCATGTCCCCTCTCAGTCTTCTCTTTTCCAGACTAAACAAACCCAATTTTTTCAATCTTCCCTCATACGTCATGTTTTCTAGACCTTTAATCATTTGTGTTCTCTTCTCTGGACTCTCTCCAATTTGTCCACATCTTTCCTGAAATGTGGCACCCAGAACTGGATACAATACTCCAGTTGAGGCCTAATCAGAGCTGAGTAGAGTGGAAGAATTACTTCTCATGTCTTGCTTACAACACTCCTGCTAGTACATCCCAGAATGATGTTTGCTTTTTTTGTAACAGCGTTACACTGTTGACTCATATTTAGCTTGTGGTCCATTATGACCCCCAGATCCCTTTCCGCAGTACTCCTTCCTAGGCAGTCATTTCCCATTTTGTATGTGTGCAACTGATTGTTCCTTCCTAAATGGAGTGCTTTGCATTTTTCCTTATGGAATTTTATCCTATTTACTTCAGACCATTTCTCCAGTTTGTCCAGATCATTTTGAATTTTAATCCTATCCTCCAAAGCACTTGCAACCACTCCCAGCTTGGTATTGTCTGCACACTTTATAAGTGCACTCTTTATGCCATTATCTAAGTCACTGATGAAGATATTGAACAGAACCGGACCCAGAACTGATCCCTGCAGGACCCCACTCATTATGCCCTTCCAGCATGACTCTGAACCACTTATAACTACTTTCTGGGAATGGTTTTCCAACCAGTTTTACACCCACCTTATAGTAGCTCCATCTAGTTTGCATTTCCCTAGTTTATTTATGAGAAAGTCATGCAGGACAGTATCAAAAGCTTTACTAAAATCCAGATATACCATAAGCTTGTAATGCCACAAGCTGGACTGGCTATAAAGTCACAAAACCCTAAATTAAAGGGAAAGAGGAGAAAGAAAAAAAAGAAATGTAAATTTTGTTATTTTTGGAGAGCTTTGTATAACAACATTAGACATGTATTTTATGCCTTGATTCAGCAAAATCACTTAAGCCCCATTGAAGTCATGCTTAAGCTCGCTGAATTGGAACCTTAATGCTCAGCAACCCAAACCAAAGGAACTTCTGTATGCTTTCAGTTTTGTACATTTTATTTTACATGAATGTTCACCACATCTCAGAGACATCCCTAGGACTTGTCTACATGATGAGTTGGTGTGTGGCATGCTGGTGTGCTGTAGAATCACACCCTGGCTTGTTGGATGGTAAGTCACCATGTAGACAAGCCCATAGTCATCCCAACTCTGCCATCTGTTCTATCTTCAACTAGTATCTACAACTAGTTCTGTAAGAAAGTTCAAGCATGTTTCAACTTCAAGAAGAATATTATAGGAAGATCATAAAAAAGAAAGCTAAAGGTTATGAACACTGTTACGAATCCCCACTCTCATTGAATTTACAAATTCTTTTTGGTCCATTATCCAAACCTTAGTTTAAAAAATATGCCTCCATACCAGCTACTACAGTTGCAGCTGATCTGGCTAATATAGCTGTGTGCTGTACCTAAGGTATATTTCATTAAGAATAGCATGATGTCAGTGTTGGCTGCTAACCTTGATGGGCCTGTGTACATTTTCTAATCATTACAAAACTGATTCAGGCAAACTGATTTTAAAACTGCTTAGTGTGTACTCTTGACCTAGATTTAAGGTGACGTTGAGGTGTTCATGAAATCAGCTAAGTTAAAATGGGTCAGGCCACTTTAAACCATCTCTAAACTATGGTTCCTTAAAGTCAGCTTAGCTGAACCAATTTTAAAATTGGTTCAAAATATTTATTCAGAGTAAACAGGCCCATAAGGTCATTCACTGAAGAACATCAAAGATAGCTTTGAGAACATTCTTCATGGGAACACCTCATTTCAGGAATATGTTCTCCATCCAGAAGCTGCGCTTGTTTACATCTGAGAATGTTTCAAGGCCCATCTGTTTCTCCCAGACATTTTGGCGGGGGCGGACGTGGAGCAGGATTTGGGCGTGGAGACCAGGTTATGCTGTTTTGCAGAGATGGATTATGCTATCACCTGGCATATGACGGGTAGTGATCAATGGCTCCATGTCTAGTTGGCAGCCGGTGTCAAGTGGAGTGCCCCAGGGGTCGGTCCTGGGGCCGGTTTTGTTCAATATCTTCATAAATGATCTGGAGGATGGTGTGGATTGCACTCTCAGCAAATTTGCGGATGATACTAAACTGGGAGGAGTGGTAGATACGCTGGAGGGCAGGGATAGGATACAGAAGGACCTAGACAAATTGGAGGTTTGGGCCAAAAGAAATCTGATGAGGTTCAATAAGGATAAGTGCAGGGTCCTACACTTAGGATGGAAGAATCCAATGCACCGCTACAGACTAGGGACCGAATGGCTAGGCAGCAGTTCTGCAGAAAAGGACCTAGGGGTGACAGTGGACGAGAAGCTGGATATGAGTCAGCAGTGTGCCCTTGTTGCCAAGAAGGCCAATGGTATTTTGGGATGTATAAGTAGGGGCATAGCGAGCAGATCGAGGGATGTGATCGTTCCCCTCTATTCGACACTGGTGAGGCCTCATCTGGAGTACTGTGTCCAGTTTTGGGCCCCACACTACAAGAAGGATGTGGATAAATTGGAGAGAGTCCAGCGAAGGGCAACAAAAATGATTAGGGGTCTAGAGCACATGACTTATGAGGAGAGGCTGAGGGAGCTGGGATTATTTAGTCTGCAGAAGAGAAGAATGAGGGGGGATTTGATAGCTGCTTTCAACTACCTGAAAGGGGGTTCCAAAGAGGATGGCTCTAGACTGTTCTCAATGGTAGCAGATGACAGAACGAGGAGTAATGGTCTCAAGTTGCAATGGGGGAGGTTTAGATTGGATATTAGGAAAAACTTTTTCACTAAGAGGGTGGTGAAACACTGGAATGCGTTACCTAGGGAGGTGGTAGAAGCTCCTTCCTTAGAGGTTTTTAAGGTCAGGCTTGACAAAGCCCTGGCTGGGATGATTTAACTGGGAATTGGTCCTGCTTCGAGCAGGGGGTTGGACTAGATGACCTTCTGGGGTCCCTTCCAACCCTGATATTCTATGATTCTATGATTCTATGAGCATTTTACATTGGCAAGAGCAGCCCCTTGAAATTAAGCTGTCAGCAAGCCGAGAGGTTGTGACGGGTGGCTGTTCGTGGGTTTTGGATTTTCTAAATAAATAAATCATAGAACTGAGAGCTGGACAAAGAATCCAAGACATTTCTTGTTCCCATGCTGATGTTCAGACCAACGGACAACATCTAAATACATTAGTGAGGAATAAAAGTAATGTAAGCTTCCCACAAATCATGCTTTCAAAGCACTCAAACCCAGGAGAGTGCTGTATTCACATACTGGCAAATCAAACCTGCAAACCTACGAAACATCTATCATCAGGAAAGGCATTCTGGGTAATACCATGCAAATAAGCACACCATTCAGCCCAATGGTTTTAAAAATTGCCATACTTGTACTGTCACCAAAAAAGTAGCTTTTTAAAGAACTAAAGAGTATGTCAAGACCGGTTAATATTAAATATTAAAGTATACTGGCTCAACTTCAAACCTAGTGTAACTCCGTTGAAGTCAATAAAGTTACATCCCAGATGATCTTTTACTAGAACTTTTTTATGACTGATAGCGCTGGGTTTTTTTTACTATGGTGGTAAGTATGGAAGCCGAATTATTCTCGTGATAAGAATGGGACTAATTTATATCTAAACCAAAGTTAGCATAGAAAAGCATAATGCTGGTTGCAATGAACCTGAGCCCTGGATAACTAGAGAACAGGATATTTCTCACTTCTCTTGGGCACTCAAATCAAAACATAATGCATGTCTCATTATTTTTAAAAGAGCTCCTACTGGAAATTCTCCATGTAGCACAGATTTGCATGCTGGGTGTAAATTTTCTAGGACATTTTCCCAGAAATCTGCATTTAGATAGAAGTATTTTACGAACTCTAAAACCTGAGATTTTATGTGTATCCTATTTTTGTGTGTGTGCTCTGGATAGGGAAAGAGAGGATGATTTTTTGTACAGTCTTAGATAAGGAAGAATCCTACAAAATTCCAGCATATTATAAAGATTGAAAAATACATAATCCTTTCTCAAACCAAAAACCCCACTAAAATGAGCCTCTGTGATCCATCAGACACATTGATGATGGGGTTCCGGAAGACCCCATTCACTTGAGCCTTAAACAATTGGAAACCGTCCTCTTCTTTATCTGTACATAGACTGAGGGAAGCTAGGTTAATACATTAGTCTCTTTATGTTTAAACTCCTGATCTTTGTTACTTATACCTTTCAGGTGTTTAAAGAACTAGATCTTTCTCTGGCTTTCTCTGCTTAATTAGCTGCTCAGAGATTTTTGAATGCAGGAAGGTGAAAAAGGAAGGACAAATGGACCTTGATCAGAGACTTTAAAATCTAAACTTGAATCTGCTACAGAGTGTTTTCTGTGATATTATAAATATTTATCTTAAACATTGTTTTGAATTTTTATTCCAGTCCATTCCTGTTTTGAGACTCTGCCCGTTTAGCCTGCAGACATCTCAGGATTTATTTTTTTATTCTGGAATTCCTCCTGTCCCCCTTCATCTCCAACTATCAATCTTTATAGGGCCTACCTAGACTACAATATGTGAATGAGCTTGAACCTTGTTAATGTCATAATTGACTTGAAACATGGTTTGTATTCACATACAACATGGTTGCTAGCAGCATGGTAAGTGTGGACAGAAATACATACCTGACAGATGACTGTGTTGTGAAAAAGGCTGGTATGTGGGTATAACTGAGCCATGTTTTGTGTAACTCTTTCAGAGGAGACTATCATGAACCAAATACAAAAACCGTGAAGACAGGTCCTTAACTAGCAGTTCAGTTCTCTGGACAGCTACAACTAGTGACTCCTCCCTGAGACACATATGTGAGATATCCGTTCCCTACAAAGCAAAAGATAACATTTTCATCAATCGATCAGCTTTTCTAAGGCACCATCAAAAAGCAAATCACTATCAAGTGGTCTATATAATAACAAATAAAAGACCTCTTTTCTCTTTATAAGCCTATATTCCTGATATACACTAAAATTGCCTTACTGTCTTCTGACATGCATCACTTTATAACTTATAAAACCATTTACTGATGCTTGTGCACACATGCATAACATCTGACCTCGCTAGGGACATGATGATGGAGGCTAATCACTGGCCATATGTCACAGCCAAGGAGTGAGCAGCAGGGGTCTGAATATCTCGTGGAGAGCTGTCGCATGATCCCGGTTATACCAGTACACATCTCTAATGCCACTGACTTTAATTTTGCAATTGAAGTTAAACGATACAACTTTTTTGCTATAAACCACTGTGAATCTGTGTTGAATATTTTGCTGGAAAATGAGAGACTGTTTAAAGTGCACAGGATTCTGTATGTTTAGCATGTCAAACATTTTTAATAGCACTTTAAGATGGTAAATGTCTCTTGTAGCGTGTGCACAGCCCTCAGACTTGAGGGTGCCTAGCACCTCATAGGATTGGGCCCCCTACTTTTCAACTGTGTGACATGAAACAGCATATCAGCCTAACTGGAAGTGACTTTGCCATACACATAATATATTTCTCTTTCAGAATGGGTTGGATATCAATGGGATTAAATGCTCCCGTTATAGACTGAAAGTCCCGTGTATTTAAGCTTTTAACTGGCCCTTCAAACAATGATCAGATGTGGAAAGTTGAGATCTATTATGTGTGTGTGGCAGACTGGCTGTGACTGGACCCAGGCTTAGATTTTCTGCCTCCACTCACAGAATTTTTTTCGTAAGACTGCCAAACCCAGGCAAGTTTGGCAGCTTTGGTGGAAAGTAAAGTAGAGAATTCCGTGGGTTTTTGACATCCCAAAAGGTTTGCACTTATGAAGTGTTCCGTTGTATAATGAAGTCCATTTGTCTGATATAAGAGACTTCAACAGCATATCAATGTTGCATAAAAAGCAATCAGAAATGGTTCCATTTATGTTACATACAGAGGTAGCACAGACGCTGAAAATGTCATGCTCTGTATTCTTCTGTTTATCACAAAAACATAAATAGAGTGGCAATGTAATTTAATTTGAGGTCAGCCACACAGATTATGTGAGATCTCTTAGACCTAACATATGAATAATAAACAAAATTAAAAACATCTATTGCAGTCTTTATAGCCTGCCTGTTTGTTTGGCATACTGTGTTCTGGAAAGTGCTATAAATTACAACTTTGGGAGGTCAGGTTCTTTGCACAATATTTGTTTATTGGCACTGCACAAGGGGGTGGGGATGAGATGAAATTGAAAATAGGAACATTGAGGAAATCTTGCCTAATAGTGAGATCTATGCAACTATGGTTTCAAAAGGCCGCAAAATGAAATGGTAGAAGTCTCATTGCTTCCTTCATTCAAAACTGAACTGGACAAAGTGCTCCAATTTATAATATAGGGAACAATCCTGCACTGCTGGGATGCTAGGATAAATAGGCAAATAAACCCTTTCCACCTCTAATTTCTGCAGGCCATAATCTGTCCCCAGATCCAGGCCACTCACATGTACTTGTGAGGGTGGAACTTGACCCTGTGATTGCATGATGAAATAACAGGTGAATACATACATTGACAATGCTGAAGCATTTTAGAAAGAATAATCAAACAGGCTGTTGTGTAGTATCTAACATTGTTCCAACTACACCTAATATTCAATAATGGAATGTATATTTATTTTTTTCCATTTGGAAGGCATGTAAAATGGTTCTGAATAGCTTTATAGACTGGTAACATTATTAGGTGTGTCTCACATGCATAAATATCCCCAGACTCAGCCCCATTACCAATGTGAAACATTTTCTACTGTTTTCCTTCTGGAAGGTCAAATACTCCTACTGAAAGTCAGAAAAAACAGTTTTCTGACTAAAGTTTATTTATGAATTATAAATTTATTATAATGAACATACATTTAATCTTACAGTTAATATACTATAAATAAAATATATCTGAAGCTTACTTTTATTAATTATTAATTATTATTATTACTATTATTATTATTTGCACAGGAGTTACCACTTTCTCCCCTTCCCCTACCTATACCATTTTTTCCACAAGAAGAAAAAAAGGAAATCATAGTTTATATTTCTCTTTATTATCAAGATCTACCAGTATCATAGAACCTGAACTGTGGATGTCTGCACTGAACTGAGCTGTATATGAAAATCTAGCATTTTTTTCTTTTTTACATACTGTACATCGCCATTCTTCCCACTATGAATCACTATGAATTCTTCTCGAGCATTTCAGGTTACACCTATGAATATTGACTAACAGTACTGTATCAACATTGTCAAAAGCCAGTCCTAATATTTGACAACATCAAAGAGAGATAGTAAGTGTTTGCTCTGATGGAGCTCGGACATGCAAAATGATAAGGGGGGGAATAGAAGGAAATAAAACCTTGATAGCAAAATATTAACATTTAGTGTTCATTAAAAAATATAGCATTAGTATTAACTATCAGTGAAGGTGTTTTAAGTGAATCTGAATGTTCTGCACAGCTATGATGAATCTCCTAATGTGTCTGCTTAACAGAATTGGTTTGTGATATCGTTGAACTACTGCATGCAAAGAACAAATGCATTTTTTTCTTTCTTTTTTTTCTTCTTTTGAAAGAGTTGCAGAAAGCTTGGCTGGATGGTCTCTCTTAATGTAAGGCACTGATTAATAAAATGTGTTATAATAGGTGTGACATGCTCTTTAAGACTTTCAAAGCTATGTAGTCTCCCATTAATTCAAGTGCAAATTGGAATATGGTTACATTCTGTTGAAATAAAGTGACTGAGACTTCAAGGGTTCCATTTTTACTTACATTTATGAAGTTTGCGATAATTCACCACAGCCGCAGAAACTGGCAAGAACAGAGAGATTCAGTTTGCTCTCTCTCTCTCTCTCTCTCTCTCTCTTTTTTTTAACTAATGCTTAATAAATTTTCCAGAAGAGAGATACATGTATTATATTCTCAGGACTGTTAGTTTAAGAAATGTATTGCTTGCTTTTTCCTTTTACAAATTAATTACAATTAAACCTTCTATTGAATTCAGAGAATAAAGTTTTATTTGTAGAAAGGTTCTTTGTACGTTACGGCCTAATCCTATGTGATTTAACTGTGGTCATGATCCTTTTTCACACTGTGGAAAACATGATTTCACTACAAAACGGCTTTTCTTCCTCCTCTACCCCTTCTATCCCCCAAGCCCACCCCCTATAGTCTTTGTCTCTCTGGCAATATACAAGTCTCCAAAAGTGTTTACATTTTATCATTGTTTTTCCCTTTCTTGGCCTGATAATACTGGTATGGTGAATGACATGAAGAAGGCTCAGCTTAGGCCTGTTGAGTCTCAGAACCTTTAATCCGTCCATTGCAGGTAAATGAGTTTGTGCCCTGGCTGTTTTGTTTGTTTCTATTTGTATTTTTTCCTCATGCTTTTCTCAGTGCAATCCAATCAATGTTTAATTTCCCAGACTGGCCCTGTGAGAAGATTTACTTCATTGTATTTGTCCTGCAAACAATATTCATTCTGAAGTTTGTGCTAAAGAGCAGGATACTGAAACGTTCTGGCGGGAAAAGAGAGAGAGAGAGAGAAAAGAGAGGAGGAATCTGAAGGGATTGTTGCTTTGTCTGAAGGCTTATCCCAATATGCAAGTTAAAAGCTCTTCAGATCCTGGAACGGGCTGAGATTCTAAAGTGGAGAAGTAGCAGTGGATTCAAAAAAGCTGGCACAACTATTGTACTAGGGAGCTTCCATCTCCATAGGCATAGCCACTTGGGGAGGAAAGAAAGAAAAATTTAAAGAAGGGGGGTATGCATAAGCCAGCAACCAGAGATTCCAGACGTGGTTGTTAGAATCATCCTGGGAAATCAGAGAGCGAGTAAGGGTGATTATGGTCTGGGCAAACAGCTTTACTCTGGATAATGTCTAAAACAAGAGGAAGATGTAGTAACTGGCCCAAGTTCAGACCTAGCATAATCAAGATGCATCTATCTAATTTAATGTTTATATTTCTCTACTGTGCTCATCACCCTGGTATCTGAGTATCTCTGTGATCAAGTGGAATTTTATTTTTGTGTATATGTATATACTCAGATACCATGGTGATGAGCACAGTAGAAAAATTATATATATATATATACACAAAAATAAAATTCCACTTGATCACATTCAGAGATACTCAGATACCAGGGTGATGAGCACAGTAGAAAAATATAAACATTATATGTAGTCAACTTTTTAAAAAAAAGATAGTGTTACTTTTGTTTTTTTATTTGTATTCACTATAAAAATGCATTGCACTTATATAACAGCTGTCATGGGAGAATCTCAAATTCTTTACAGATATTAACTTACCATGAGAGCAACCTGGTGGAATTGATATGTTTTATCCTACCCATAATGCAGATGGGTAGGTGGCATAAAATGTTTCACATAAATTACCCAGTAACACATAGTGAGTCCATGGCACAATACAGCTGCTCAAAAAAAGGCGAGGAAAATTGTGAATAATTTTTTAAAAATTCCTTTAGGAATCTTTTTGTTAAAATTTTAAACAGCTGTACAGTTGGTCACATTTTTAAAAAAATCAAAATTTGAAATTTTATTAACATTTTACAATTAGAAAAATTCACCTCACTATGGCCGGAACTGGAAACAGGATACAGGAATCCTTGTTCCCTTGCTCCAACCACTGGATAATGCTGCCTTTATATAGACTGTCTAAGAGAAATAAGGAAAATGAGCAGATCCTGTTTACCGCAAATATGAAGGATACTGCAGAGTTAGTTATTATGCCACTGTCAGAGAAATCTGTTTTCACAGAGACCTGCATTTAATAATGAGACAGTAGGGTGGAAGGGAGTGAAAAGTCAGAGCTTTCTTCATTTACATGGAAATATTTTAAGCAGCCTGTAAGCAATTATTTTATTGGGTGGGTTCATATGTAATTGCACTCAGTTGTGTTTTTTTAGCATGAAGTCTAAAT
Source organism: Chelonia mydas (assembly GCF_015237465.2). Taxonomy (NCBI): domain Eukaryota; kingdom Metazoa; phylum Chordata; order Testudines; family Cheloniidae; genus Chelonia; species Chelonia mydas. Next base: position 107,705,844 of record NC_051246.2, read on the forward strand.
AAGCCCACATGAAAGGACATAAGCCCTTTTTGTTGGTTTAGGAAAAGAAACTGTTAAGCACCCAGCAGTGAAAGGGTCAAAACTGTTGTATTAACTGAACTCTCCCGAGGACAAATGTTGTTTACAGTATATGTTTAAAATAATATTCCTGGCTACTCAGCCTTTCCCTCAGGATAGTGCAATTACAACAGTAACAGAGGATTAATTAAAGATTCTCCCATAGGTGTTGCTAGAGATCTTGAATCGACCGAAGGGGGATACATTACCAACTCAGCACAGAGGTGAACAGACCAGAGCTGTTCAAAATAATTAGTTAGGCACAAGGGCAGGGTTGAGTTTTTGCCTCATTTATATGATTTTGATTAATACTTTAATTTCATTTTTATGCAGAAGAGGAATATTAGCTTCCATTTATGTGGGAGAACTGAATGAGAAAGATCAGGCCTCTGAATCCAGAAATCAATAGACAATGAATTTATTCTGGTCCAATGTCAAGTAGGATATCTATTTTTCACACCTGGTTTCAAGCCTTGGAGCCCTTGGGTGTCTCTTCTACTTTTTCTTTAAAAAAAATGAATAATCCTGATTATACACAATAGACAGAATGATACAAATGTATAAAAGGAAGAAACCCTGGCATTAAAGGGTATGACTGTCAATGGAAACCAGATGCTTATCTCCCCTTTATGCCTTTGAAAATCTCTCCCATCAATTCTGGTGAAGATCCTGGGCCAGATCATGCCTCTCAACCTGGCAAGGACCAAACATGGGATTACAATGTGTGATAAATATGCAAAAAGAAGGACACACAATTTTTTTTTATTCACACAGCAAACTTAAAATGATGCAAGATTCTTTCCTTTTGCACAAATGACTCTTTCTATGACCTGTGTTTCCTGGTTCTTTATTTCAGATGTAAATACTGTTTCAACAGTAAAAATGAGGAGATGGCAAATTTGTGTAGAATGTAGTGAACTTTGGGATGGAAATAAGTGAATGATTTCAGAGTAACAGCCGTGTTAGTCTGTATTCGCAAAAAGAAAAGGAGTACTTGTGGCACTTTAGAGATATGCATCCGATGAAGTGAGCTGTAGCTCACGAAAGCTTATGCTCAAATAAATTGGTTAGTCTCTAAGGTGCCACAAGTCCTCCTTTTCTTTTTTCTATGAGTGAATGAGTGACTCACACTGAGCTACACTTGAGAGGTATAGGCCAGATCTGTGGTGGGAGGCAAAGCTGGCTTTAAAGCTCTCACTTGCATTGTCCTAAGCCTGGGGCTCTTCTGTGTACTTCTTCTGCTCTGAGCTGTGCTAGAGCAGTCTACCATTCAAATTATATTATGTACTGTAATTTTCCTAGAGGGAAGGAGCACAAAAGTCTCCAAGTTGAGGATCAAGGTATATCTAGCATGTTGTAGTTTATTTAGCAAACCACAGTAAATTATATATATGGATGGAGCAGGCTAAAATCCCTACTTGAGAATTTATTGACTATTTGAGCCAAGGAACATAAAGCCAGATCCTCAGCTGGTGTAAAATGATCCCCCCCTCCCCCCCAAGATCTGGCCTGGTTTAAAAGTGGGTGATTTCTTTGGTTTACCTCCTACAAATAAATAACTTGCCTGAAAGGTGATAGAATCAGAGGGGGAAGTGAAATCCAGATTATGCAAGGTACACATTTGCTGTGTATTAAAATTTTATACGGAAACAAGTTCTTTCAGTGGCTGTGAATGTGGAGCTCATAGCAGCAAAAGATATATATCATTTATTTAAGCAGTAAAGTCGAGGGAAATGCTCAAAATGTACTGCAACTCCTTAAAGTGTCTGGGAAATAGGATGCTGTGCCTTTTAATTCCGGTGCTAGTCTGAGATAAGAAAAAATAATTCTAAAATGATATAAAAGTAGAGTTTTTGGACCAAACTCCTATAATTTCAATGGAGTCGCATTCGTGTAGCTGAGAGGAAAGGATAGTCGTATGCGTGAAGCAAGCTTTAGGAAAGTCATAATGTCAATTTTAGTGTATGAGAAAGCATAAACCTCCCCTCTTATTGCTACCCTGGCAGTTTCATTCAGACAGTTCAGTGTAAGGAGAAAACAAAGAATTCACTAAGAAAAACATTAGCTCAGCATCTATTGTTCCTGTAATTTTCAAAGGCAACAGTAAGTAATATGACCCTACATAGATTGTTATGTACCATCACGTCTCACAATTGCCCCTAGATACAAGAGATAGTCTTCATTGAGGATCAGAATTCATGTTTGTCCATATAAATCTACTTTTTAACTGATCTTGGAGAGTCCAATATCCTAAAAAGACACAGTTATGTCCCATTGATGAGTACTATTTTGTGCACCTTAGTAGAGCAGTGCAGAAGGCACAATCTTACTCAATAGGGTGCATGCCTCTGAGATTTTCTAAGGGCTCCATTCATATCTTTTACTTTTACGGTACATTTACACATACCCTCCAGTGCCTTGAGGCTTGGTTACACAGCTCAGTATGTGAGTAGAGTGTACTGTAATTCTGACCTACTGCCAATATTGAAAATGCATGGCAACAAGGCATTTGTAGGAAGGCTTTCAGTGATCGCACCAGAACCTCAAATATGTCTCTCTTGCTTATGATTGTAGAAGGAATAGATATAAAGCCCTTGCTTACATAATTGATGCTATATCTCATTCTGCAACATGCAAAAAGATAGGGGGCGAGACAGAATATTTAGGCACTTCATTCTTTACATAAATTATTGAATTTTACTTGGTGCTATTAATGTGCTCAAAAGACTGTTAATAACTGCTGTACGTGTAAACCATCTTACATCTTCCCGGAGGTCTCTTTAGTTGTTGCCACTAGATGGCATTAGTTGTATAAGGGAGGAGGCGCTCTCTCTTCCTCTCCGTTTTTCTGAGTTATGTCTGCTCAGCATACTGGGTGTTCAGGATGGTGTGAGACTGCGACCTGCATTATGTCTTTGGAGGCTAGAGTAGCTGCAACGTCCCCTCAGGTTAACATGTCAATAAAGATGAATTAAGGAACAATCTATGATCAACAGATCTAGATTTTTCTTCTTGTTATTAATATCCTAAGAAAGAACTGGACACTGTACTACCTGCAGTATATAACAGAGGATATGTGACTGCAGGTGGATTGCTAGTGAGCAAATAAGAAGACTCCCCCTCTTGCAATATTTCTACAGAAAGTTTAGGACATCATATAGAGCAGATCAACATCAGTTTTATTTGGCATTCACTCACCTTCCCCAAGAAATATATCTCTGCACAATGCTAGTTTTTAGCCTTTCCTGCCCTCCAAAATCTATTTGGGACGATCCTCTCCCTTCTTCTGGGAATCACAGCAACCTTCTGTAAATGTAGCATAGTCTGAATTGGGCACCATTACCCAGAGAGGAAGATAGCACATTCTTGCAATTCCTATTGAAGTTATGAAACAATCACAAACTACAAAATAAGTTACAGCAAAATGGAGCTTCAGCCCTCTAATTATTATTATTTATTTTTGTTTCTGTGATACCTAGATGCCTCAAATGAGATTGAGGCCCCGTTATGCAAATATGCCATTGTTCCTTTTCTTTGATACCAAAATGTATTGTGGAAAAAAAGGATTTTGACTAAATTTTTGATGAGACGCTTTCTTAGGTTCAGTGTGGATGAGAAACAGAAAAAGAGAGACCCAATCAAAAACCTGATCTTTTTGATCTGCAAATGGACTTCTCATCATTAATACTATTTCACAAAAACTTTCTAAGGATTTTGTTTTGTCCCAAATGAACAAAAATAAAATTTGAAACCTCAAAAGTTTTCACAAAACAGAACTATTTTCTATCCAGCTCTAATTATTACCCTCCTTCTACAGATCAGGATCTGTCACAGAGGGACTAAGTGGCTTTCCGAGGGTCACAAATGTGGTCTGTGGCAGAGCCTAAAACTGAACCTAGATCTCCTGAATGCCAATCCAATGCATTAATCACCAAACCATCCTCCCCCGGGCCCTTTCTTTCTCTTTGCATGTAACCACCTCTCCATGGATGTCTGAGCAACAGGGCAGAGGTAACTGGAAATCTATATTTCCTTTGAAAAGAACATCAGTATATAGAACAGAAAATGGGGTATATAAGTCAATGTGCCCTAACTTATGCACTGTACAGTCACTTATTTTGTGCTTACTTGGCAACTGGCACACCTCATCAGTTTGGCATCCCCTTGCCAACATGCACAGCAACAGTCTTCTTCTTAGTGTGTGCACAACATGCCTCAGGTGCTGGCTCGACAACCCTGATGTGCAAAGTCCTCAGCCTATCTGCAGATCAGGTACAGCCCAGGCAGCAGCAGTGTAAGCTTCCTCACAGTGCCCTGCTGATGTGCCTCAAACCTGACCTGGAGGCATCATCTCTAGGATGCAGAGTAGCTCGGTCTTCCTGTACATTTAATCCTGCTGAGACTGCCAACAGGGCTGACAATTAGTGCCAGTTGTGGTGGACTTTTGAAGCTGGCCAGTAATTTAATTGCTGGTTAATAGGTACAACTTGGAAGCCTGAGAACTTTGTGGTCTCATAACTCTCCCTTTCCTCCCTGGTCTAGGCCTGCCATTTCGCTGGGTGATTTCATCAAGGGAAGCAATTATATATACTGATAGCAGCTTTCTCTAAATTACTGGCAGGAAGCCAGCATTATGTTACAGAGGTGCAGTGCAGTGCATCAAGTGGTTGCACTGAGTGACGCTCTGAAATGATGTGTTGTGGCTACGTGATTAAATACTGGCTTCCTGCCGAACCTTTCTGCCTGGGAAACAACTGTCACTGTTCTTAGCATCCTTCCCAGCACCTTGAGAAGTGAGAGCTCTGTTCTCACCAAAGGAGAAGGCTCTGTTAGTTGTGGTTAACATTCTGAGGTCCTTACTCACTTTGAATTTAGTTTTTACTGTAGCCTTCCTCTGGCAAACTCCCACTAAAATCAAGGACCTCATTTGACTTTGTGGGAAGCTTGTCTTTTAGTGACACCACATACATAGTGTAAAACTGAGTGTATAAGGACCCACATTGGGATAAAATGATAATTGTGGCAACATTTGTGTTACATCAGGCAGAATCTTTTCTGCTAGCTTCCTCACTGGCTCTACAATTCTCCCTTCCTCTGTTCCCCTAATGGTCCATAGCATTCTCTGCACCCCCTTTGGAAAAGGGAGAGTGGAAATGTTAATAATACTCTTACATTTCTACAGCACCTTTAATTCCAAAGGATCCCAAAGCACTATCCAAGGGGCCCCTGCTCTGCTTTGGAGGGCAAGGAACTCTCCTCTTGACACCCCCGCACCCCCACATGCCCAAGATAACCACAGTCTATACTCCCCAGTCCCTTAAGTGGCGAGACTGCTCCTGGCCTATAGCTCTAACCACCCAAAAAGGGGCAGGGAGGGAGTAGTGCACTACCACCGTGGTACTACCAAGCAGAGCCAGCTAGCTATGGAGGTTCCTCTTGAGGGGAATAATAGTGAATATAACTCCACCTCTAGTAATTTGGGGCATTAAAACCCTGGAGCTTTGTGCTGGATTTCACACTACCCCAGTGCCTTAATGGCCCCAAATTACTGAAGTGATAAAAATCTATCAACAGAAGTGTCCTCTAGTGCTTTCGCCACCACAAAAAGGATTCACAGAGCTATACATAGAAAGAAAAGCCAACCAAAAAGGTTAACAAGATACATTGTGCTACATGGGCTAGATCCTGCTCCCCGCAACTTAAGTGGCAAAACTCCCCTTGACATCAGCGGGAGCAGAATCATGCCTGAAATAGGCAATTGACTCACTTTTAAAGTGAAATAGCTAAAAATGGTTTCCTCCGTCTGGGCCCCTTCCTGCAAGAAGCTCAGGACCTCCTGCCAAGTTTTAAGAACCCTCAATTCCCACTGAAGTCAGCACCTTGCATGAACCACTCAGCTCCTCACAGGACTGGACCTCACCATATCTCTCAATACCCAAGCATAGTTAATATTATTATTGATTATTATTTGTATTACCATTGCACATAGGAGCCCTAGTCATAGATCAGGGTCCGTGGTCTGCTAGGTGCTGTACAAACACAAGCAAAAGGACAGTCTCTGCCCCAAAGAGTATCACTCTACATACAAGACAAGAGAACAGATAATTACAGACAAAGGACTGCAAGGAAATAATGTGATAATATTGGTCAGAAGGATAGAGTGTGCTCAATCTTGTTGTTTTGGAAAGTTACCAGTTGCTTCAGGCAAAGCTCAGAACCCAAGTCTCGAGTGGTCAAATTATTTCCAGTCATCTTCAAATATTCCACCAAAACAGCAAAAATCTCACCTTGCATTTCCTTGCTTGTTCCTCTAAGGCTCACACAATCCCGATGTCAGGCCTGGATGGGTTCAGCAGTCTCACTGCCATTCTAGCTGAAGAGGTGAAACACTTTTAGCCAAAGGAAGTCTGGATTGGCTGTGGCCATTCATCCCTATGATCAAAAAGACGTGTGCCAGTGCATCCTTTTCCCTATGGCTGACTTGCAGGTTTGGTATATGCATCTTGTATTTCTTTCTAAACCAGGCACAAAATGCATGTATCCTTCTCCCTGGCCAGTGCATTAAAAGGCCCTTTCAAATCTGGATGTTTACAGATGGGTTGTATTGACAATAAACAAGTTGGTATTTAGAGATTTGGATGTGAACTTTCCCAGAGTTTGAGGTGTTTGGATCCAGGGTTTTGATTCAGGCCCTGGTACAGGTATGAACTGTATCACTGCTCTGTGTAACACTTTAAGCCCCATAAGTTGGCATTCAGATTTCTAGTAGTTAATATATCTTAACCTGTACTGTGATAGCCGACATGTTCCCCCAATTCATTATTTTCTTTCTCCTTTTCTTCCAAGCACAAAAATCTCTGTTTTCTAAGACAGAAAGAAACAGAGTCTTGATAAAGGAGGAGTGCATATGTCCCAGTGTTATGCTTCATTAAAATAAAGCATACAACATTGTTTTATGAGAGTGTTTGTATAACATATGGCTTTCTGGAGACAGTACTAACCATTACCTGTTTATCTATTTAAAGCAGGATACTCTGCTATTCATTATATGCGAGCAATACATGAATACACTGGCACATTTATTGTTAAGGTCAATACAATGATAGGATTGGATTATGCTTTCCTTGTTGCTTAAGAAAAGAAAGCCAAATACTTGCAAAGGTTGGGTTAATTTTTTCTCTTTGCTTCTGACTCCAGCAGGATATGTATTTTAGTATCTATTCCTTAGTGGGCTAAGCCATCAAATAAATAAATTATGTTAGGGCAAGGAATAGAGTATCAAGGTCTGGTTTCATGTGGATCTCAACATGTTTTTCAATTTGTAAAGCTAATCAACCACATTAAAAAAAAAAAACTCCACTGCAGTATTGCTTGTCTGACAGACAACTCTCAACTCTAATTAACCAATATGTCTTTTCAGTCATTGTATAGCAGCTACCTATGGGATGTCGTTAGTGACTATAGAAACATGTCCATGGGTAGTACTGGCATTTCTGTTCTAGGCTCCAATTCAGGAAAGCGTCTATATTTAGGGACAATAGTTAAGCATTGGTTTTACTTTTAGCAAATACTTAAATAGTGTCCTGAATAGGGATGGAGTTAATCACATGCTTATGTACTTTCCTGAATCGGTCCCTAATGCTTTTTCAATTTGACTGGCATTTCTGTAGAGTGGTAAATTGAGGAAACAAGGATGATTTCAAGCACTAGGCACATGGGTTTTCAATTTAACAACTGTTATGGGTTAAAATAACATGTATGTGCACATGGAAAAGATTCCATGAAAACTAGATGAGATAACTCTGTTGATAACTATCAGGAGTATGCAACTTGTTGGATTCTGCTTTACAATGGCTTGGAAAGATCTTATCACAATGGCTTGGAAAGATCTTATCACAACACTGGTCAGTCTAGATATCATCCTGCTCTATGGCATGAGCATTCTTGATGCAATATATACACTTGTTTCTCTTTTATGGCTTGATTGTGCAAGGTTCAAAGTCCCCTTAACTCCCACTGAAGGCTATGGGAGCGAGAGCACTTGGCATCTCACATAAGGTACTTGGCACCAGTGGCTAAAGTGAATGGAGATAGATGTGGAAGTGTACCAATCCTTTTATTTATCACCGGTTTTGACGTCACATATTGATGCAGCATTACAGCAGTTTGCAACGATGGGATTCAGGTAGGGAAGGAGAATGTAGACAAGTGAGAAAATGTATCTGAAAGTGGGTCATGTCTCCAAGGATGCCTTTAGACAGACACTTGCACGGCCATGTAGGGTCACATTCTTAGTGGTCTCATTCCAATTTCTATCAGTAGAGAGAATCTACATTGATGTAATGAGGGAGGCCAGAGGGTCCTCTCTCAGAGAATTTTGAAATACCTGATGTAATCTCCTTCATATTAGAAGATTTTAGGATCTTCCAGACAGACTTTATGCATAATTTGTATTGCATGTTTTATATCTCTCTTCCCCCACGCCTTGGGGGAGTAGGAGCTAGCACAGAGCAAAATCTTCCTTCAGAGGATAGGAAGTCCCTAGAGGACTCTATCTTCTTCCCTGATCAGGTGCTCTTGTTGCTCTACTCACTAGCACTAAAGGATGGAAATGTAGGAAATACTCAGCCTTGCACCTGCTGCTTCCACTTCAGATTCCCCTGCCTTGTGAGTCCTATTAGATCAATAGAGAAGACAAGAAACTAAGTCAGGGACTGGCATCCCCATGTTCCCAATCATCATTGCCTGGGATCTGCTAAGTGGATGTTAGAAGGAGACACATATGGCAACAAGAAGTCCAATTACACCTAATTTTGCTTTTAGTCATTACATATTTAATTTACTCATTTATTACCCTCAAACCCTATCTACCATTGACATTTTATTGCACTCATTTTGAAATTATTTCTTTAACATTTCAAGACCACTGTCACTGTTAATTTGATTTTGTGTTCTATAGGGGGAAAATGTTTGTCCTTCTGTAAGGATCATAATACTCTGTACTTGCTGTTAATTATAGACACCTGGTAGATCTTCAATCTTTGGACTTTCTCTGAAATTCCCTCCTGTATCTAAGATCTACATGCAGAGTTGCACTGATGTAATTTAGAGTGTGATTTTAAACCCATTTGGGTAAATTAGGGCAAAAGGCTGTGTGTTGACTCTCATATTTTTGGTTTAAACCAGGCTTATTTTGGATTAATTTAAGTCTATTAAGAACAGTTTAAGCTAAACTGAATAAAACTGAAGAGTGTCTAGATTGGGGCTTGCACCAGTTTAACTAAACTGCTTTAATTCAACCACTACATGTTCGTGTTTAGACAAGGCTTACGTCTGAAATCAATAAATCACATTTGACTTAAACAATACCACATATATAATTTAACAGCTTCACAGGAGAAGTACAGTTGGTCTTATATTAAGAAAGAAGTCAGATCTGTCCCCCCTTCCCCCAGGCATATTTTGGTCAGCCTGGAATGCATATACACAGAGCATGCTTTACTCATGGGTGCTACCAATGCAAAATTGTTAAATTGCCTAAAAGTTATGGCAATTACAATTTTCTACACAAAGCACTGGTGTAAATTCATTTGCCTCTAACCACTCGATTAGAGTGCTCTGTAAAATTAGAAGGTAAAGACTATGTACTGGTGTCTTTAATGTCCATTGGTTGTTCCTAAAATCTTAATGCTATTACAAGTTTTGCAAATATGTTTTAGTAAGCACATTTCATACTCATCTGATCAAATATTTGTTTTATCTTCCGCATCTGTGAATATCATGTGAAGTGATGTGCAGTTAAGTATTCCCTGTGGTGGTGGTCAGGTGTGAATGTGAAAGTTAAACGAAGGGCTATAATTTTCATTCTTACCTTTGGTAATACAATCTTCTATTAATTAAATACACTGTGGCCTTCCAATGACAGCCTTGTGTGCAGACAAACATGAATTTCAATATGTTTCCTTCTTAGGCTGCCTCAAAAATGAAATTGTAGAAATACATTCACCCTTATTCAGCAAAGAATATTGAATGTAATGGAAACACTCATGCTTAAAGTATGTTGTTGAATCAGGTCCTCTGTACTAGTGTACCATTAATGAACATTTTTCCCCTGAACTTTTTGTTTTAGTTAGCTTTTTCATAGCAATTTCCTCATATTTTATTTTTGAAAACATCTAGGTGACATTATTGGAGACCTATTCTCTGCCAACTTATGTCTGCGAACACAAGCCTGGGAAGCTGAAACCGTTCTAAAACTGAGATTTTCCCTGGAGTAATTAGTTCTGCCATAGATTTTTGTTGGGCATTGTCACATACTGCTCTAGATTCACACACAGAAACCACATTGTTGTTCAGTTGGCCTTGACTTGTGCAAATGGGTTGCATAGGCAAATTCTGTCATTTGTGAACACAAGTGATAGTGGGAAATATAATGCACATATGAACAAAGGTAATTTGTTCTTTTAAAAAATTCACATTAAATTTCAAGTAAAGGTTCCCATTCCCCAACCTTGTTTCCCAAGAAGATAAGCCTTAAGGATGGAGAATGTTTTGGACAAATCAATTGTACCTGGACCTTGGAGAGATTTCTGATTTAGGTTCAATTCAGAAATGAATAACATCTCCCAAAAGAACATTTTTTTTGGCCAGGAAGTAAAAAGGTTCCTAATGTAAAATGTCAACCAGTTTTAAAGTGGTATGCTATTGCTGGACTTCCTTTGTTGTCTTCCTTCGTTTTGGCTGTCATCTTTTTGTTTTGTTTTTGCTGACTGGTCTCTTCATCTTCGGTTCCCAGAACCCAATTAAGCAAGGTTCTTAAACAATGGGACTACTCACATATTCAAAGTGCTGAAGAACGGGGCTGAATCGGGGCTGAAGTGTTCTAGTCTGTTGAAAGAGAAAAGAGCACTGAAGACTCTGAATTTAGAAAGTCTTCTGCAAGGCTGAGCCCTCCAGTGAAGTCTATTAGATGAAAATCATTGAACTTCCTCATACTTGTCTGCAGAAGTACTGGGCTCATTAAAAGTCTGTTGATTTGTGCTTTACTGACACAATAATCATTCACATATATTTTTTACACCTAATCCCCAGAGTCCTGCACCATCCTGTGCTTATGCTGAACCCCTTTAGCACTCAGGCAAATATTTAATGTATGCTGCTGTTTCCTAAAAATAACTTGCTTCACTCCTAGTCCTGTAAAAATATCTTTTTGTCAAAATAAAATGTGAACTGTCATTCTCTAAAAAAAGATTCCTCAGCATCTGGAATCCCCCTATATCCTCACGACTGGGTGGATTTCCTTAAAATCCCAAACCTCTGTACAGGAAAACAATCCCAGAGGGAATGTAATGGGGTAGCGTGCATGCCACAGTGCATCTCATTTGTCCAAAACTACACAGTTCCTATTGCTTCAGAATTGCTTATAAAAAAATAAAAGGTAATTAATATCTAACTTAACAAGCTAAATGAATTCAAAGCGGAGGTTTCTCTCATCACATGCTTTAGCAGTCTCACTGTCTGAAATCCTTTCAGCCAGGGCCTCTTCTCCCAGTTCAATGTTAATTTCCTTGTCCTTCAGGTATTGTTGGTGCCATGGGTACAGAGTAAGGAAGGAGTATTTCGGGGCATCTTTTCCCCTTTCTTATAGTTCTCTTTTCTTTGAAAATCATCTCCAGCTGAGGAGACAGCCAGTACGGGGGGACAGGAGCCTCCAGATGTTTCTTTGCCCAAATGTAGATTTCTCACTCACAACCTTTTTCCTGCCAAAGAATTGCCTCTTAACCAGGTGATAGTCCATTTGATTTTGTTGATACCTGGCTAAGACGTCAGTCTGCCTTTTGTCTCTGAGGAATTGATTTGTGCCTGCTTTTCTAAACTTGGAACATGTCTCAGTAATGTTATACAGTAGAATCTTACAATTTCACATACAATGTTCCCACACATACTTGACCAGGACAATAATGATCAGAAAATTATGAGTTTTCAAATGATACCTCACAATGCATATTTTTTATAAAATATGTCATAGGCTTGTAAAAGGGGTGAACTTAAAACTATCCAAGATTCAAAAGCTATCCAAAATTAAAAAGCTGTTTGAGGGAAAGGTGTCCTGAATGTCTGAGAATCAGGAGCTACTCAATTCTAATCCCAGCTCAGATGCTGGCTTCCTCTGTGACGCTGGGCAAATCACTTGATCTTTCTATCTCTTTTTCACCATCTGTAAAATAGGGTTAATAATACTTACCTACAGCACAGGGGCGTTGTGAGGATTAATTAGTTAGGGGTCAACTGTGGCATTAATCCACAGTCTGTTGAACAGAGAGTTCGGAGGAGTGCCTGGGGGCATTGCACTTCTGGAAGCTCTGGGAGGGCAAGTTGCTGTGCAACCTTTGGAGAGAGTGTTGTGTATGTAGCTGCTATGCTGATCAATGCCCTGGCCCTGCCCCCAACTCCCAGAACACTGTAGCACTGGCAACAGCACAGATATGTAGCAGTCCTTGCGTGCCATACTGTTGTTTTGTCTGGCCCCTTCATGCATTCTGAAAGTGAGGAAGACTTATATTGCTCCTTTGCACATGAGACATTAATGTTTATAAAATCATTGAAGATAAAAGACCATCATTGCTATCATTAGAGATTCTGTGCTTAGTGGAGAATTAGGAGAAGTGGATCTTTGATTTCTGTTTAGCTTTGTTTATTTATAAAGTGGTATAAGGTGGCCTTAGTGTAAAGGAGGATCAGGCCCACTTATTTCAGTGTGATCCGCTCTATATTTTTCTTGAGGAGTTTAAAAACAAAGTGGTGAATTTATGACAGAGGGAAAATGATGAATGAAAAAGAAATCTTGAAAGGTCCACAAGAGCAGTACTTTCCCTCTGCTGTTTGCTTCAGTAGCCAAAATCCTTCAGCTTAAACATGTATTAATACCAACATTAGAGGTGACGTATCTCCAGGCCTGGGAACCCAAACTTCCTATACATAATTGGCATGTCAACAATGCATTACCACTGAAAATGCTAGTTTGGTTTCTGGTTATCTTTTCTGTTCCCTTTTTCACTTTACCTCTCTCCCTGGAGAGAAGATTAAAACCCAGTTTGGTTTTTGGGGGCTGTGCTGGCAGCAACTGGAGGATGAACGTTATACTAAAGTTACTACTTATTCCAGCTGCTTTCTGCATAAAACAAAACACTGATAAGTAGGCCCGGGGCCCACCCATTATAGAAAAGCCCAACAACAACAAAGTAAACTCCTTTTTCTTGGAGAAAGAGAACACTGCAGGGGGGGTTGAGTCGGCATATGCTGTCTAATATATGAGAAATCTTGGAGCCCTGATATCCTTAATCCCCACCACATAAGTGTATAAAATTTCACAGCTAAACTGCCAGAAAAGCCAAGACCACACCAGGAAAGCCGTCTGCTTACAAGAAGATACCTGCCAGGTCTTGTCTGCCAAAACCTGGACTAATGAATGAATACACAATATCCCAATCAATCAAACTGGATTTGTCTTTGCCCCAGGTCTAGGTGAGGTCTGGTATGAGGTGACCATAACTGTCAAGCATGCAGTAGTTGTGGCCAAGAAACTGTCTGTACATTTATGCATTTATCAAGGCAGAAATGAATAGAAGGCTTTATTTTTTAATCAACTGTATTATATACACATGCATACACTGTGTATATCTACATATACACGTATAGTTATACGCCGAGAGTTATATGTACACACACGTATATAAATGCACACCGCACAAACATTTTATAGATGATTCTATGCAGATGAATACACATACATACATAAAATATACATCACACACACCCATAGCTATTCCTTTGTCTTCCTTCTCCAACTTGTTCTTGTTCAGAGGGATTTTAGTCTGGAATACGATTTTAATACAGGCACAAGGAATATGGTGACATTAAGTATTGAGAAACAACAAACCACAGCTTTCTTTTTTTAACTGCAGTGGGAACGTTTGTGTCTAGAGTATTAATTCTCCATCCTAGTCACTACAGTCTGTCGGGTAAATAGACTGTGTTTTAATAGATGAGTAAATACTTATTTGAATGACAGAGTGCAAAGGAAAAGTGGCAGAGAGGTAAAAATAGGGTAAAATTTACATAGTATCTACAGTCACATTAGAGATTCTAATGGCTGTTGTAATGATGAAGGAGTCAACCCCACAAACACCAGCAAGTATAATGCTTACTACTATCCCATTATTACTGCACCCAGCAGTAAGCACAACATTTGACAATAAGAGGATCTGGCCCATAGGTGGTACATTTTATCTTCAGAACAAAAGTATACATAGGCTGAGTACTGCTCCACACTTCACAAGCAGCACTGCATTCTGGGTGCAGTTCAGGGAGCAGGGTGAGTCAGAGATTGGACTGAGGAAGGATAATTGATCATAGATTGGAATATCTCCCCGGCCTCCAGGAAGACCAGTGAACTGAAAGCCCCCCTGAAATGGGGTTGGATAGCACAGAGGATGGACAAAGTATCTTTTACCTCTCATGTAAGTTCAAAACTAGCTTAGGTCTTTGTGTCTACGTCCTGTGTGTAACGACGATACAGTACACAGCACAAAATGGCTGATTTGGTGTTGACGTTAACAGTAGTGATTTATGGCACAAAGCTTTGGGGATGCAGTACCCACTGACTCCTAGTTACTGCCTTTTGAAGATTCCTTTGTGGTTGCATCTATCAGGCCATACCTTTTCCACCACCCCTATTGGCAGGAATGGATCCTGGCATGTTGAATTTGATCTCCTTTGAAACTGGATGGTGAGTTCACTCCCCGTTTACTGTGAAGGCAAAAGCTCAATGTAATGGCCCAAACACCTTGCACATTTAGGGGATTTTCAAAAGTGCTCAGTGTTGAGCCTAACTCTGCTCCCTGTTGAAGTCAATGGGAGTTCTACCACTGATTTTAATTGTAGCAGTTTGCCCAGCGCTAAGCACTTCTGAAAATCCCATCCATAGTCCTTAAGTCAAAATTTTCAAGCATTGTTTTACAATGCTTATATAAAATATTGATGATTAAAAATATACTTAAATCAATGCCTAAAACTGTCTTCAATCTTTAACGCTGCATTAATCCTACAGAGACTATCCTGCCCTACATGGCAAATTCCACTGAATAACACTGAGTTCCTGTAAAATGAACACCACCTTTCTTCAACAGACATGGACGTTTAAGGAGACAGGGGAATATGGCTATTCCAGTGGCTAGCAAACTGGGTTAGAATTTAGGATATGTGGGTTCAATTCTCTGCTCTTCCAAATAGTCCTCTGTGACCTCGGGCAAGTCACGTTTTCTCTTGGTGAGTCAATTTCCCATCTACAGAATGGGGATAATAGAATTCCCTGCCTCACAGGGTGCTGTGGGTATAAATACGTTTAAAAATGTGAGCTGGTCAGATACTACCACAAGGCAGTGGGCTGTATAAAAGTGCCCTTGATAGATTCATATTCTTAAAGTGTACACTGCATTTCTTAGAGCAGGGGTAGGCAAACTTTTTGGCCCGAGGACCACATTGGGGTTGTGAAACTGTATGGAGGGCTGGGTAGGGAAGGCTGTGCCTCCCCAAAGAGCCTGGCCCCTGCCTGCTATCAGAACTCCCGACCCATCCAACGCTCCTTGTCCCCTGACCACCCCCTCCTGGGACCCCGGCCCCTAACCACCCCCCGGGACCCTACCCCCTATCCAAGCCCCCCTTCTCCATGTTACCTGACTGTCCCGACCCCTATCTACACCCCCGCCCACAGAGAGGGCCCCCCCCAGGACTTCCACACCTATCCAACCCCCCCTTCTCCCTGTCCCCTGACTGCCCCGATGCCTATCCACACACCCACCCCTAGAGAGGCCCCCCTGGGACTCCCACGGCTATCCAACCCCCCTGCTCCCTGTCCCCTGACTGCCCCCTGGGACCCTTTGCCCCTTATCCAATCCCCACCCTTACCATGCTGCTCAGAGCAGCAAAGCCCTGCCATCTGGCCAGAGCCAACCACGCTGCTGCCGCGCTGCCTGGCAGGAGCTGCGGGCCAGCGTGCTGTGGGCTGCAGGGAAGGGGGGACATAGGGGGAGGGGCCGGCGGCTAGCCTCCTGGGCCGGGAGCTCAGGGGCCGAGCAAGATGGTCCCGCGGGCCGGATGTGGCCCACGGGCCGTAGTTTGCCCACCTCTGTCTTCGAGCAGTACATTTCTTACATACACTATGTATAGCACACAATATCCCTTTGACTTCATTGGCCATTTGAACACTAATGCCTGGATTATACTAGCTTCTTTGACATTGTATTGGATCCCAAAGCTCCCGTGGAATCATCTGAGATCATGCTTTCATATTAAACAGAGGGTCTGTTCTCCCTTAACTATTCACGTGTAACTGCTATTAACATTAATGAGAGTTATGCATATGCATCAAAGGGAGGATAGACCCTTAGGGCATCATATGGATGGCCCTGCAATGTTTCCTGAGTTTCAGAGGGAGTTTGTACAGTATGGCACACATTCTAATGGTTCCATTGACTTTGTATCACTTAGGTTGCTGGCTCTAATATGATGTTAATAGAAACTGTCTCATAATAAGATCCTAATTGTGTGTGTGTGATATTGATGCATACACTATATCTTACATATCTCTGCTCCCAAACCACTATCATGCACTCTCATAGGAACAATATAGCAGTGACCATATCAGATGACCTCTGCTTCATATTAGCAGTACTCATAAATCCTAATCTGGCAAATTCAATCTCTGTTGGCACCAGAAGTACATTTTAAATCTAGATGCTGCAATCCTGGGTCTCAGAGAGAAGAGTATTAAAGTAGCGCTGATACAGCTATCAGATCAAATACACTTTTTGTGATTCTGCCTGGGACGGATTAAAACGTAGGACCCTGTGATCAAAGGGCAGGGAATGAAAGCAATAGACTTGTCTGTGTCCTCCAGCTGCATAAACTCAATGTGTTTGCGTCTTTCTTTTCTCAGAGTGCACTGTCTAACACACTGTGTTTGGGACTGCAGGTGACGCTTCCAAAACTACCTGTATTATGCAGATGACCTGCTAAAACAACTAAAGCGTCTGATCATTTTCAGTGTGAAAATGGAACAATGAAAACTATAGAAGCTGAGAGGCAGAGCAGTTCCCTGCAATTATCTGTCTGGAAGGAATACATTGATTTGACATTCCTAAGAAGTCACAGACATCAGATTTCATAATATAATTTGTGGAAGTAAAAAAAAAAAAAAAGCAAGTTAAACATTTGCCTAAGCACATCATGTTTACATGTGTTCAAAGAACTTTCTAAAAACTTTGTAGTCTCACCCAACTGCATCATCTTTAAGGCTTGTTCATTGTCATGGGTTTGTCGACAAACTCACAAGCACATTCAAACTCAGCTTGCTTTGCTTTTGGGGATCTGTTCATAGGTCAACACTTTTTCTCTGGATGTTTAATGAACATACAGACGCAAAGAAGGACAAAAATAGATTTTCTCCCACAGGACACATGAATAAAGAATTAAGCAAAGTCATTTTTTGCATGTATCCTCAAAGCTACATGAAGGTAAAATAGATACAATCTGCGTTTCTGCAGTGTATCAGTTCATTTTGTAGAGAGGGGAGCAAATCATTTGCAACAAATAAATCATCCAATGAACTTAATTTTCTTTTTTGGCTCATCAAATATCAACAAGTAAAACTCAATTTTCACAAAGATTTTTGTTATTAAAATTATTCATTTCAGACTTCTTATCACATCCCCCCTCATGCTCTCCACTTCTCCAGTAATGCCATCCTCAATGCCTTGTTCATCCACTCTTCCACAACTGCATCCTTTGACAAGCCCCCAGCTCCATGCATGGAGCCACTAGTCTCTTCTCACTCAAATTCCTTCTTCAGACTCTTTTTCTTTCCTTTTGCCCACAAGAATTGAGTCCAAGATACAACTAAAGCACTGTAATTATTCCTTACTATGGGATTCCCACTTTGTCCTGCCTATTATATAGCTGCTTTCTTAGAGTATAAGATCTTCAGAGAATGCACAATGTACAACAAGCAAGCACATGCACAGTTTGCAGCATGTCAGTGATCCCACTGAACTCAATGGAAACAATCACATGTTCCAAGTTATGTCTGAACCTAAATACCTTGCTGAATCAAGGCCAAAATGAAGAAGGTAAATATTCTTTAGCTCTCTCTGGGTTGATTATGAACAATTTTCCCCAAAGTCACAATTAAGGATTCAAGATGTACGACTTATTTATGATTGCTTAGATAAGTCACCGGGTATTGTTTCTCAATGATCAGGCAAGCATTTCCTAGTCATGCATACTCATGCATGCAAATAGATGCACGTGACTTTGAAATTCATTTTCCACATTCATGCTAGTAAAGTTCAGATGCGTGAATGTTTGCAGAATCTGAACACAAGAGTGGGTGTGAGCATAGCCAAAGAGATTGCATTGAAGAATGAATATCACATTGAATATCTGTGATCATTTTTTCAAAATATTCATCCAGCATTAAACATATGCCTTATATAGGCCAAGCCTTAGAGTCTCCAGCTTTAGAGTGTAAATGGGTCAGCTGGACTTTTTAGCAACACCCATTGTTTTAAAATTTGACACATCAGAGTTGGGGGTGGACCAAAAGAGTTCAGAAAACAAAAAAGTAAATAATAATACTTCATTGCATTTTCATTTTTAAAGCACTTTAGAAACCTTATGTGATGTACCATAATTTGTATTATCCCCATTTTGGAGAAGGGGAGACTGAGGCAGAAGAGCTTTGCAAGGCTACAGAGGGAGGAGTAAGCATCAGCCCTGGGACTAGAATGTAGGAGTTCCTGGGCACTAGAATTATGCTCTGCTCTGCGTGTCCTCTCAAATATCTATGGGTAGCATGGGTACATTAATTTGTATTATAATGTCATTGTCATAAATATAAAGGGAAGGGTAAACACCTTTAAATCCCTCCTGGCCAGAGGAAAAACCCTTTCACCTGTAAAGGGTTAAGAAGCTAGGATAACCTTGCTGGCACCTGACCAAAATGACCAATGAGGAGACAAGATACTTTCAAAACTGGAGGGGGGAGAAACAAAGGCTCTCTCTGTCTGTGTGATGCTTTAGCCGGGAACAGAAAAGGAATGGAGTCTTAGAACTTAGTAAGTAATCTAGCTAGATATGCGTTAGATTCTGTTTTGTTTAAATGGCTGATAAAATAGCTGTGCCGAATGGAATGTATATTCCTGTTTTTGTGTCTTTTTGTAACTTAAGGTTTTGCCTAGAGGGATTCTCTATGTTTTGAATCTGATTACCCTGTAAGGTATTTACCATCCTGACTTTACAGAGGTGATTCTTTTACTTTTTTTCTTCAATTAAAATTCTTCTTTTAAGAACCTGATTGCTTTTTCATTGTTCTTAAGATCCAAGGGTTTGGGTCTGTGTTCACCTATGCAAAGTGGTGGGAATTTTTATCAAGCCTTCCCCAGAAAAGGGGGTGTAGGGCTTGGGGAGGATTTTGGGGGGAAAAACGTTTCCAAGTGGGCTCTTTCCCAGTTATATATCTGTTAGACGCTTGGTGGTGGCAGCAATAAAGTACAAGGGCAAAAGGTAAAATAGTTTGTACCTTGGGGAAGTTTTAACTTAAGCTGGTAAAAATAAGCTTAGGGGGTTTTCATGCAGGTCCCCACATCTGTACCCTAGAGTTCAGAGTGGGGAAGGAACCTTGACAGTCATCATACGCTAACAAAAGACTCCCTCTTGCCAAATCTTCAGTCATGTGACTTCCAACCATTGCCAACAGCTATTTGGATCAATTGTCATTTGGACTTTAGACATGAGTTTGGGGTAGAAACTGCATTGGCTAATGAATGGATGAAAATAGAGAGTCCATGCTAATTTTAACAGAGCTGTCAGCAACCTTTGATACCACTGACCATGAGCTTTTGTTGGTACTTTTGAAACCAGTAGGAGTGAAGGGAGTTGCTCTAAATTCATCTCTTGGCAGTCTCAAGGGTGGTTTTGGGCAACTTCTCCTATGCCCTGGAGGCTCTTTCACGTGGGCAAGGATCCATTTAATTACACCTTTGTCTATGAGACAGAGAGAGAGATCATGGGACAATGTGTGTAGCTTTTGAGGCAGAAACAGTATCTTCTTCTGAGCTAATCTTCTCCAGGGTTAAATTGCTTTAACAACCTGATTAAATTGTTCAAGCAGTCGGTTGATGGGCAGTAAAATATTCCTCCCACACATGGGAAGCTAGCAGTGTCCAAATGTTCAGAAGAATCCAGAGTTTTCCAAACTGATTCAGCCCTTCTCTTTTTTCCAGTGTCTTCAGTAACATGCTGGGAAAGCAGTGAGACTGCAAACCAAAGAGAGAACTGCTGCAATTAAATATAATTTTAAATGGCATGAAATTAAGTAAACCAGAATGAGAAAATAAACAGAGGACCCAAATTTTGATTGGAGCAACTCTCCTGACTTCAGCAGACTTATACAAAAAAGATATTTGTCTCCGTCTCCCTTTGCCTGAATTCTTGCTGTTAGCTTTAAAGAGCGTGTGTGTGTGTGTGTGAGAGAGAGAGAGAGAGAGAGAGAGAGAGAAAAGTGTATGGAAATCAATGTTTCAGCTTTCACAAATTGACATTTAATGAAGAGTTTGAAAAGAACCAACCTTTCATGCCCCACAGAATTACTGAAAAAGATCTTCTGTGTTTGCAACCTTGTTGGCAGTCGGGCTGCCTTGGGCAGCAATAATTTTCAGTCAGAGGACTGCCATAAAAGCCTGAAAACCCACAGAACTAATAGAAACCAGGCAGAGAAAGTAAAGACTAAACCAGGAATTCATAGGCAGAGGCTTCCAGCTTGGTTCAGCTGTGTGAGGTCTGGCTGAGTCACGCACTGCCACAGCTTGGACTGGTGCATAGAGCTTTGCACCAGACTGAAGGACTTGGCCTGTGTCGACTAGGTCTAGGCTCCAAACACTTTCCTGGTGTGTTTTCATCCAAGGGCGCATATTTGCCAGCAGTCTCCCTGCCGGCTAAGGAACATCCCTGTTTTTAATTCTCTGCCCCTCTACGTTTAAGTTCCCATAAATATCATGGGAATTAATTTGTGCGTGTCCCTGTTCTAAACTGAGGTAGTGCTATGTATGATGTATCTTTATGCTTTCGGAGTCTTTATAGTGTATAAATCTAGCAGGTAAACCTTTAGGGAATGCTGCAAGAAGAGTAGTGAAAGAAGACATGCTGGGAAATGCGGGGAAGGACACAGGTCTGATTGCATTAACATATAAACATGGACCGAGAATAATACCAGTATGAGTCACTTGCCAGGAGAAAACAGTTCTGGACATTGGCCTCTAGGTTTTTTGTCTTTGTAGACAAATGTTGATAGATATTTTACATTAAATACTATTCATCTGTCAGGAAGAGGGGGAAAAAAAACAAAAGAAAAAAAAAACTGATGTTGTAGCTTATTAAAAGACCAGAGAAGCCCTGTTCATTTAATTCTTTGCAGTTAGATCATATTTTGTCTGTTCTTAGAAATGGATCTAATTAAGTTTCTCACACAAGGCTAAAACCAAATGGGATGGGTAACTCACAATTTTTGAGGTTACACAATTATCTCCAGCCAAAACTTCACTTTTGACCACCAGCCTGTGAGCTTGATTCTGCAGTCCTTACTCAGGCAACAGTCCCATTGGAGTAAGAGCTGTAGGAGCAGGCAATGTTTGCTAGTGGCCCAGCCAGCTGTTCTCCGTCATTGTCTGAGGCCCAGGTGAGTGCTGCATGATTCTCAGTCCTCCACGCATGATTTAGCACCTCAAATCACTGCAGTAACAACAGGATGAAATATATGAGTGGAAAAAATAAATGAGATAAATATGTATGTTTGTGAACTCTGTACATGCACATGCAGAAGGAAACCATTTAACTAGGAGGGCATCTGAAAGAGGATTTTATATCCATCTCTATATATAGCTACACAAACACACACACACACACACACACACACACACACACACACACACACACATATACACATACACACACAGCTTGAATATAAAAGAAACAAATGGATACAGTCAGCTTTACCTGCAGACATTTTCAATTAGTGTATATTAGGTAAGACAGGGTGTGGGTTTTTTACCCTGATGCAAGATGTAGCCTGATAAAAGGCTGGACTAGGAGCCAGGGAAGGAGCTGGAAACTTAAGTTTGGCTCTGCTACTGACTCACATGGTAGCCTCAGGCATATTTCTTAAACTTGTTGTGTCTCAGTCTCTTAATCTGTAAAACTGGGATGATAATAATTTGCATACCTACCTCACAGGGATATTGTGAGGATAGGTTCTAATTAGGCACAGATGGATGGAAGAGAGTGTAAGATGCTCTCCTCCTCTTAGCACATCTGTGGCAGGTAAGAAGTAGCCAGGGACCTGCTGCTTTATTAACCCACTGGTGAGTGTTTGTTACATGTGTCCCTTCCCTGTGCTGATCCACACAGGATAGGAATTGCCAAAGCTAAAGAGTCATGGTTCTTTAGCTCAAGCTGTAGCATCTTAAACTCTTTAGCTCTGGAAGTCCCTGGTTCAATCCCCAGAGTGTCAGCCAAGATGGTGACAATCACATTTACACTCCATGAGCACAAGAAGAGGTAGAGTTTGAGCACCAGACACTCCAAAGGGGTGAAACAGAGAAAAAGAGCATATGCAATACTCCCCTAAAAAGAGATGGAAGGACCCACCTTTGTCCATGCTCCTGCCACTCCACTGAAAACGTTATACCCTCCTTGTGTGCTTCACAGGTACAATGCCTCTGGGGAACTTTCCTTGGTACAGTGACACCTCTACCCAACCCTCCTTTTTCCTAGGGTAGCTGTGGCTCATAATGCAACAATAGAGCCCTTAGTGTTTCTATAGCTCTTTGAAAATAGAAGGTGTTATATAAGGCCCTGATCCAATGGGAGTCCTCCCATTGACTTGAATGGATTTTGGATCAAGCCCGAAGTGCTCAGTATTATTAATGAACAGAAAAGGCTCACATTGATTCCACCTACTTACCCCATTGGCATTGTTACAGTTTTTTCATGTGATCCTGGTAAACATTTCTCACCAGCCTATTGTGATTTTCAGTTGCAATTCACCAATGGACAGATGGACTGGTGAAAAAAATCTTCTAAAATCAGTAAGCCCATTGTTGTAGATTATTGGGAGAAATTATAGATGGACCCAAACCGAAAACCCAGATCTGAACTTTCTATGAAACTTTGGGGAAGTCTGGATGCAGATACTGACCTGAAATTTTTCGCTGACTCCTATCTATCTGACTATCTCCTATACCTACAGTAGGCTCAAGTAAAATTGCAGACCCAAGCACCCTTGAGATTTGGGAATGCTTGAGATCCCAATTCAAATTGCATCATTTACCTTCATCTCCAGTAATAAACATAGAATTTAAGAAGTTAAACTGTTTTCTTTTAGTTTCAAAACAGCAACAGAAAAAGCCAGGGTAATTACTTCAGCATCTTTTATGTCTGCTATAATTTACAAACCTCAGAAAAAGCTGAGTGGAAGGAATGACCATCTCTGGGAGAGAGAAGATGAATAAAAAGAATGCCAATATTTCACATAGATTTAAGAAGAAAAAGCAAATCTGAAACCTTCTAAAAATTGATGAAGGGTAAACCTTGAAAGTTTGGAGTTTTTGGAAGTTCAGTTTAGATAAGAACCCAAAATTTCAGCTTGTCTAAATGGATGCTCCAAAGCATGTGTGATTTTAAAGACTAAATAGGCATGGCAGAGCTTTCCAGGCTTGCTAGGACTCTGGGATATTAACAACATTGGAAAATCTAGTTATGGCCAAACCAGACTTTGCTTGGATCAGTTACAGGGAATTTATATTAGTTAGAGTCATAGAGTTTAAGGCCAGAAGGGACCATTAGATCATCTAGTCTGACCTCCTGTATATCACAGGCCACCAACACCACTCAGTGCCCACACGCTAAACTCAACAACAGAAATGAGACTAAAGTATTACAGACCACAGAAGAATAGGCAATTGTGTGCCACTGGCAGAGAATAGGAGGGGCTGAGGTGCACCACTGCTCAAGGCCCCAGCAATGGCAGGGAAATAATTAAATGAGATATACCCAGATAATTCTGGCAAGTTACCCACACCCACATACACAGAGGAAGGTGAACCCCCCCCGACAAAGTCACTGCCAATCTGACCTGGGGAAAATTCTTTCCCTACTCCACATATGGCCATCAGCTAGACTTGAGCATGTGGGTAAGAACCAGCCAGCCAAGCACCTGAGAAAGAATGCTTAGTTCTACCTCCAAGCCTTGTTCCACCCCACTCAATGTGCCATCTCCAGCCATGGCCATGCCTGATGCTTCAGAAGAAGGAGGTAAAACAAACAAACAAAAAATCCTCCCAGAATACACTAGAGGGAAAAAAAATCTCTTCCTGACCTCTGCTAGTGGCTAGCTGAGACCCTGAAGCTTGAGCTTTATGAATAAAGGATTGGGTTAATTTTGGTATTTGGACTGATTCTTAGCTTATTTGGCCACCCTTATGAAGAATGCACTTACAATTCATTCTATACAGCTGAGAACTCTGGGGCTTCCCTGAGGATCAAGGTGGCATGGTGGTCTCTATTTGTCTGGTATGCCCACATTGTTTTTCAGGATAGTTTGCAATTCAGCACAGAAGACTTCTTACACAAGTGAGAAAACTCCAAAGTCAGCAGAGGGCTTTTTACCAAAGTCAATCCAAGTATTGAGGACTCGTGTTCTTTTCTAGTTCCAGATCTTTTAAAACTCTGTCTAAAAGTGGTTTCAACCTTTTTCCATCTTTTTATATTCTTTCACTTTGGAGCATCACAGATGCAAACTGCAGAGTCAAGCTGAATATCAAGCATGTGGGAGTTTTTAGAGTTAATTTTTTTCAGCGGGAAGGGGTGATTTTGCTGGGTGTTGGTCACTTCTATGGCAAAGAACTTAATAACAAGACAGTACAGTGCATATTGCATTCCTGAAGGTGAAATGGTTCTAAAAGACAATGAAGTTAATAATGCTAAACTGAGCCAGGTTAGTATCTGGACGGATATTTGGGATGGTTCTTATTTTGTCTGCACATCCAACCTTAAGGTGAAACTTGTGCCACTCTCTGAAGCTAGCTGGCTGCGACACTGTCCAATACAAAGGAAAGGGACAGGTGATTTCCCTATGCTCTTCCTTCCTCTGTTGTCCCTGTTTGAGTGACTAGCCCCATGTAGCATTTGTGGCTACATGAGTACAAAGACTGCAGTTGCACCTGGCCCCTGCATGGGTAAGAAAATGGGAAGGAAGAGGCTGCATGTGCCCTCCCCAACTCTACACACAGGGGCAAGCACAAACTTGACTCATGTTTACCTGACTATTCTGAGTCCATTGAGAAGAAAAAGCCTGCAGTGGTTTATTCTGGTGACTTTAACACACACTGTGTTAAACCCAATGGGATTTTTTTCCCCAGGAAGTTTCATGGTTAAAAAATGAAAACAAAAAACTGCTTGGTCCCACAGACTTGAGAGCCAAGATATTCACACACAGTATAGGCCAAATCTTGAAGAGATATATGACACATTTCTGCTGCCTGAGGATGCCCGAACATCTGCCCACATTGCCCCATGGAGGGAGTTGGTAAGACAGGGATATTTTCGGGCCATAGCCAGTGTCTTTGAAAAGAACACGAAAACACAAGTGCCAGAGAAGCAATGGAGAGTAATGGGCAATGTCCACTACCCCTCCCTCAGTGCCCTGCGGTGAGCTAGCTAGAGGCCAGGTTTGTGGCTTTGAATGCCTTGGAGCTCTTGGGATCAAGGATTCCTTTCCTTCATCTTGTGGTGCTTCAGAGCATTTTCCACAAAGCAAATCTCTTTTACACAGGCTTTGCCCCGCATCTCAGGATTTTATCCTATACTGATTAGAAGACAATTTTCCCTGTGAGAGAAAAATACATCCGAGTTTTTTTTCCTCTAGACATACTTTTTGTTTTTAAACCAATACAAAACCTTTTCAGAGTTTTGCACACATTCACATTTCAGTGGTATGAGTGTAAATAAAGCAGAAAGCTTGCGCAAGTCCAGCAGCATTAACTTCTTACACTCAACTGGGCATTTTAAAATGAAAAGTTTGGGTGTCTTTCACAATAGCAAAACCTTTTAATGGCACGAGAGAGGCAGGGGAACTTCACCAGATAACTAAATCCATTGATCTCTAATCCTTTGGGCCATACTTACTCTGGAAGAGTTGCATGAATGGCTTCGATCCAGAACCGCACACTGCCAAAAAAACGCTTAGTACGTTAGCAGCCAGCAAAAATGTAAGAGGTCTGCTCGGCATGTGGGAACAACATAAAAAGAAGGGGCTTTTTAGCTTAGTCTGACAAACGTCAGCATAGAACGCTGATATTAAAATGAAATGGCAGAAATTCTCAATCATATCTTGGATGCAGGGGGACTTACGTGTGCTAATTAAAAGGGACGGGGTGGCACTCTAGGCTGCTCTGTTGTAAGTTTCTTCTCAAGTACTCCAGTTGAAAACCTTCCTCAGGGAAGAAGCTGCTATTAATGTGCATTTCTTGCAGGCTGAAACATTAAAATTAGAGTTCCATTGAAGGCAGATGCATTTCTTCTGTTTAGGCACAAATACAACAGTCATTCATATCAAACATCAATTATTCTCTTTCTCAGTGGCAACTGGATATTAAGGAACTATGAAAAAATTATTCAAATATATTTATGGGTCTATATTAGTACCCATATACAGACATATCTGAATGCATTTCACTCCTTTATAAGTATCACTATAATATAGATGGGAACTAGCATCAGAAATAGGAATATGTTAAATAAATGCTAATATCGTGCATTATACATACATTGATAATCTTATAGAAGAAAAGGCAGCAGCTCTTAAATGTAGTGTTTTCAAAGCACCAGCTGTTAAACTGTTGTTAAATAATAACATTAGCACTTGGTATTTTTTCTGTTACTTTTTTGTACTACTGTATATCTATTACATATGAAGTAGTTGCTATATTTCAATTTACTATAGTATTATAGATATGTATGCACACACACAAACATATATCAAGTATACACGATATATAAATTACTTTAACCTTCAGTTTATTGCATTTGTATTCTTTGAGGCAAATTCTAAGTTTGTGACAACAGTCTTGCAAACAAAATTATTTATAGCCAGAAAAGTCAGTGAGCCAGATTTTCAGCTACAGCTGAAGAAAACCCAGCACAAGTCAAACATGGATGTGTGTATCCCATTGGTGTGGCATAAAGATCCCCTTTGCACATCCCCAGTCCTCAGGCCATAGTGTTCAGGGCTGCATAAATTACTGCCGTGTCAGGGTTGGTCTATGCTATGCTCATTGTCACTGGCATCACGTGATCAAAACGAGAGGTAGGGATCGACAATGTTTAGGGGTGTCTTGGGCACCTCATGTCCAGCAACACCCCGTAATGTGGCAGCAGTGGAAGGCGACATAGTCTCTCAAATGGTTCTATGCTGCTAAAGAGTCCTGCTTACACTGGGGTGACCTCAGAAGACCAGACACACTGACTCTTCAGATAAAGTGGCTATACCACACTGGAGGATTTGATCCAGAATTTGTGTAAGCAAATGGCCCTTGCATTTGCAAACCATCTGTTTGTAGGCACAAATGCTGTCTGTGGGAGCTAATTCAGGGGCCACAACTGGGGGTGCCTTGGAAAATTCTACTCTGCATATGAGTTTGTTAGCTGAAGTGAATTCAATGGAAGTTAATCCTCTCAACACATCACAGGATGCATTCAGCAACTTGCAGCGTGGGCTCTACTGGTGTGATTTTCAGACATGCAGAGCACCCACAAAACACACTGAAGTCAGTAGGAACTGAAAGCACCTTTGAGAAAGAGGCCATCTACCTGTACTTCATTGGGATTAAAGACCATGCACAATGTAAATGTAAAATATTAATAGCCCATATATAGAATAACTGCATGTACTTATTTTTCTGCACTATTGAAAAACCAGACAACAATCTCCAATCTTATTCTACCAGCTTCCTTTTTTTAGTTTACACTAATGAGATATTACAATATGCTCTGTAAATCAGAGGCAGTGATAGAATGCGCTCCAGCTCTTCATGTTCTCCCATAACAGAGTACAATGGAACACTGGCACCAGGAATCAAGTACATTCAATTGTGTAATATCTTCCCAGAGCCAAGTCCTGCTTCTCTTACTCATGAAAAAATCCTATTTAATTCAATGGGCATTTTGCCTGAGAGAAAGGAACAACAGAGAGCCCGCACTGGTACTCACCATGTATTTCCCTGCAGAGAGGCGAGAACATATAAAATGCTGAGTTCCTGCTGGTCTACCTGATGCCTATAGGTCTACCCCCTTGTACGGGAAATTTGATTATGTGAAGAAAAATTAAGCAGGTAATAAAGAGCATTGTGCAAAGGATTTTTGATGAGCCTTTTTTCTGCTCAGCAATTAGAAGTGTTAAACATAGAGCTTCAACCAAAACACGTCCTTTTATAAACTGGGTTTTATTTTTAAGCAAGGTTTTTTTGAGCTTCAGTAAATAATATTAGATGCTCATGAAAGTAGAATATGTCGAAGCAACATGGGGCAATCTACTTTGTTCGCCCAAAACGTACACGTTCCCAGGAAGCCTTTTCTCTATACAGCAGTGTGTCTGATTTGCAGACCTTTAGAGCAATCTGCCCTTTCCTGTCTAAGATGAGATTTGAGTCGATCAAGTGAATGAGAGCAATAGTTGTTTTGGGGGGTTTTTTTTAGCTCTTTAACAACGCTTCAGGGGTATCAGACTGGCCTCTTGGAAATGTTGGGGATTTTTACTCCTTTCTTCTGATTATTAATCTAATCACAGTCCACCTGGCTTGTTTGAACAGTTATTATTGCTGTTCTAATAAAATCCAAGTGCATCTATTAAGGCATGAATTCTAGATAATGATCCACCAGCCTTTGCTTTTTTGGACCCCAAGAACTGGCCTGTCGAGCAGACATTGATTTTGAATGGTAGAATAACTTATCAGATTTCTGGCAGAGGCCCAGAGATGAAGCTCCTGATTATGCTATGGACTCAACACACCTGAGTGCACAGCCAATGACAACCCCCAGAGAACTTTCTTATGTTTTCACAGGTGGGCTTCAGCTAAATTAGTAATGGGATCATGTCTCTGATTCCTTTTTCCCTTCTGGCTTACCCAAAACACTGACATGGTATATTTGTCACTTTAGAAACTTTATTTTATATTTTCTGGAGTCCTGTTAGAATGACTGCCATATCTTTGCGGCCCTCTGCTCATGCAAGAACCAAAGCACTGATAGCTGACCATAAACATGTTGGTTTCCCATTAGCTGGTGGAATTTTAAAGCTGAAGAGTCCTCCTACTTCCTCGCACCCCCCCCCCCCCAAAAAAAAAAAGTTTTTAAATTGAGCTTTCAAAAGGTCACACTGCAGACATATTAATGCCAATGCACTTTTCAACTCACGTTCCTTTAGGAATTATGGATGGTTCTTTTCACCTAATGATTTTTTCCACCAAATAAAACAGTGTAAAATCTATAGGCTTCAAGGAAGATTTCTGGTCAGAGTTCTTCACAATAGATCTGGTCCTTCTGCAGTGGGGATGCCAATATGCATCCCCGTTGGACCTGACCCCACACGCCTGCTGAATGCTGGTTCAGAGATACAAAAAACAGCATTCTACCCCTAGAGGATCTATCTATGACTCTGGAAGGAATAAAGAGTAGACAATTTTTATTTGGAGAATTTTAATTAATAAATAATATTCCTCCTCTTTATCTACTTTCAAGTTTAAATGGATAGTTCCGTGGTAATAATAACCTAATTTCTGTATTTATAGACTACAGGCATGTACCATAGCATCACATTTTGATGTAAATAAAGTGTCCCATTTTTATAAAAAAATCAAATACTATCACTAACGCTATTCATTTGCATTCAGAAGTAATTAAATATCAGCCAGGATTGTCATCTACTTGCTAAAATTACACAAACAAAAGTCTGAATGTTCCATTTTGTTTAGTGAAGGTGGGAGATATATGGGCTGCATCCTCTGAGCTCTGCTACAACCGGCTAACAGGAAAAATATTGGTCAGGCAGAAATGTCTAGTTTTGTAGTCAGTTTCCAAAAAGATTTTTAATAGTTATGCAGTCAATGTTCAGGTGGTGGTACCATTATAAAATCAGTGTTCGTGAATTCAGCACCACCAGCTTCATGTATGACTATGCTGTTAAACAGCCAACTAAATCCTAACCCTAGGTTGGTATTCTTAATTTCCACAAGGGAGTATAATAATAAATTCTTCATTTTTTTCCTCTAAACTGGTGAACTGTGACAGAGTTATTTTGCAACTTAACAACTCTGCAAATTATTCTCATTTCCACTCTAGCATTACTCCTCACTGAGCTCATTTAACTAGTGTTAAGTGTAAAACAGTTTAGCAAGGTAAGGTTTGTGTATCCACAAAGCTAGATTAATGCACAAGAATAATTTCTGGCACTGGTTAAACCTCTCTAGCACTGAACTTCAGGAAAGTAGGATTGATGAGTTGAACTATTAGGTGCTGAAGTGTAGAGCAAGAAGAGACGGCGTCTTTCTTGTGATAATTGAAATCATTTCAATTCATTTCCTTCTTGGTTGGACAGAAACATGTTTTCAATAGTGAAGAAATCTTGAGGGAATCCATTGACCTAACCAGTCATATAATGCAAGAAGTTAATGGACAAAAATGATATTCATCTTCAGTTTATAACAGCATTTTATTTCACAGAACTTAAACTCTACACAGGCAAAGTGTATTATAAGAGCAACCAATACACGGGTAGATATGTGACCTTTGTTTTATGTAACAATTATTGTGTCTGTGGCAAAATAAAATAAAAAAAACTAACATAAATTTTGACGCCAAGATAATAAATTATAAATTATGAAAATCTAAAGAACCAAACAACTTGTAAGCAACAGTCCTGTCTCTTAGCAACGAGCCAGGGAAAGCAGCTTGTTGATAGGAATAGAGCAGACAGGATTGTTTTGCAATGATTACCACCAAGGAACCAGGAACAACATTTTAACACCTGCCTCAGGGCACTTCTCCACCTAGCTATCCATCTCTCCAGTGGCCCACAAAGCCTGGGCTGTGTGCCAAAAGGCTTCTGAGGCCTACCTCTTTACCAGAGCAGGCCCACTGAAAAAAACAAAACAAAAAAAAACACACACAAAAAAACCCCCGACCCCAGAGGAAAGATCAAAGAGGTGGAGTTCAGGTGTGTTGCACACTTGTGCCATGATTCTACTCCTTTAAATGCTTTTCTATAAACAATGTGTGATCATCAGTGTAAATGTTAATTTCCCCCATCTCTGTCCTTTTAGTGTTGTGTGTCTCATTTAAAGTCAGTGTTATGAATGAATGTGGACAAGTATTTGATATTGTGCCAACTTTTTGTTGTTGTTTTATTCTTAAAAATCCAGCATTAAAATCTGGAGTAAATGTTGTTTTCAAGAGCGTAAAGTTATTGTTTCATTGGCATACTGATCATAGCTGATTTCAATGATGTGCAAAATGAATATCTCCAAAAATACAATGCAAGCACATGAAAGGTTTAGAGGGGTCTGGGTTGTAATAGACCTCAGGCCCAACCTTCCACTGGAGTGACCTAGCCAGTGCAGAGAGGCTGTGGGGGGAAAGGGCAAAAGATAAGGAGGAAAGAAGAGGGAAATGTGGAACCCTGGGAGAGGATGGGTTAAGATGCAGAAGGAGAGAGAAAACAATGGACACAAAAGAAAGAAAATAAAACAGTGTGAAGATAAAAAAGAGAATGAAAATGGGAGATGGAAGGAGAAACAGGAACGGAGACGTGGAAAAATAGAAAGAAAAAAAATCAGTAAGCAAATTTTATTTCCCCTGCAGAAACGAATGCAGCACAGAATGGCTAAAAGGATCATTTAATTCTGATCAGCTGAAAACCTGTCACTGACTTGTGAGACCCAGTGCTTCTTTCACTCTAAGTCCCAAGTGAGTCTGTGCATTGATCAAAGTCTGCAAGCCAGCTTAGCCCATAACCCTCTTTATTCCACAATATACCTGAATTTGTTAGGTGACAGGATAGCGTTAAACATACTTCCATCAACCTACCTCTACCACTGTTGGCTGTAACACTTATTGGACCAAAGTGCCCAAACTTGCTAGGAATATGTGGAGCTGAACGGTAAGGCATTCATTTGGCAAGAAATTGTGGCCTAGAAGTCAAACTCCATTTTTAATTTGTCCCCTAGATAAACTGATTTCACCTACATTGCTGAATGCACATTTCTGCTACTATACAGCAACATTAAACAAATATCTGGGTTAACCCACCTCAATTTTTTTTTTTTTTTTGTTCTTCCTTAAACAAAATCCTGATGGAATTGGTCACTGTGTCCTCTAAGACTTTGAGGCTCACCAGGCAAAAGTGGGCTTTCTCCTTCACTTTTCTTTTGGTTGATTGAAGATGGAGTCCTGCTCACTGCACATCCCTATGTGAGAGAGTTTAACACAGTACCTCCTGGCTGTACAGTCCCAGCATGCAGTGCAGCACACTGGCAGCAGTTCAGCTGAAGACTAAAAATTTGGCTCAGTGACAGCAGAGCTGCCAAGAGTTGGCAACAAGAGACTCAGGGAACCAGCAGGCTGCTAAACCCTTTCACATTTTTAATTAGATCCACACACCCATGTCTTTGAGCTATCATAAATATACAGATGACATAGAGAGCATTATTTGGGGTAAAAAAGAAAAAGAAAACTCTACTGTGGTATAGCTTACCTTATTAAAATAATTTACCTACAACTAGTCTTTGGAACAGAGGGGGAAAAAGAAAAGGGAATAGTGACATTTAGCTCAGATAAAAGTCTCTCTTTAACTACAGTAAATTCACGCCACACACTGTAAACTCAGGTCCCAGGGATGACTTGACACGCAGACTTATTTGCAATAGCATCACCAGGAGAGGGCATTATCGGCAACTACTGCAACATGTAATTTCCCAGCAGAGCTATATGTTGAAGCCATAAGTATTCTTATGTGTATATCTTGCTATGATGTTTGTTGTTAAAACTATTTGTTTTCTTTCCCTTGTGCTGTGCTTACTATTTTCCAAATACCTTGGTACATTCAAAGCCCCTCCTCCCCTCTTAACTCCATAAAGAGGCTTTTCTCATTCAATTCTTCTTTACTTTACTTTTCAATTCTGACTTTCTTCTGCTCCTGTTCTCAAAATAATTACCACAGTTGGTTGGTTTGTTTAATCCTTTTTAAAGACTATTTTAACAGAACACTCTCGCCCATAGCTTGGTACTTTAATAGATTGGTTTACACCTTGCTTTTCTGATTTGACATTGGTGTAAGTTTACAACAGTAAAAGCTCGCTTAAAATACAATGTATCAGTAACTGATGTCATCCTAAAGGTACAGTCCCACTTGTAGTGTCCAAGGCAATTGACATATGGAGCAATAGTTCACATCTCCATTATTTTGTAGTCTTAACATTTTACTCAGAATATAAACTGGCTATATCATCAACCTGCAGCACGAAAACACGTCCAAAGAATGTTTGCAACTGACCCCATGGGCTAGTGACTTCTTCTTGTATTTCTCTTAATTTTAAACAAAATCTAACAGGGAAATTAAATGCTTTTAATGCTGCAGAGAGAAAGAAAAGGAATTGAGTGTCCTGTGAGCTCAAATGTTATAAATAGATACTAACGCAAACATCAAAGAAATTGCTGCACAGAGAAATCAACAGGTCATGTATATTTTACATTGCCCACCTATTCTGAACTGTTAGCCACACATTGCTGGTTAACTCTGAATGTACAAGCCAAATGCTGTCCATTTTGGATGTCTGGAAAATTATTTGTTTCCTCTTTCCTCACAATTTTTTTCAATGTCCATTAAATATGATCCTATCTTACTTCTCTACATTCTTGTCTGTACTTTGCCATAAGCTGAGAACATGGACAAACCTGAAATGACCCATTTCAGTTACATAGGGGATGAGTATGCATTTCAACAGACACAAAAATCATGAATATCATCAGCAACCTGCTGTATGGTCATTTCTTAGCAGCCTTATGTCTTCCTCACTCTGGACTCAGTTGTGCCTTTAGGGGCTAATACAGTGGGAAAGGCTCCCATGAAATGGAAATTGGGAAGTGCCTTTTAGGTGCTGCCTGGCATTTCAGCTGTGCAGAGCCACACTACCCCAGGCAGAATTCCTTCCTTATCTACTTGATGTGTAGGGGAAGTGCTTCTTGGCCTTGCCTTTTGTGCTCTTTGTGTCATCTTATGCCCTGGGGTGGAGGGGAAGGTGGGTGCAATGCCTGCACTCCAGGAAATGCAGAGATTGCAACTGTGCCCTGTGCAGGATAGGGGAGTGATAGCAAAGGGAGTTCATAGTGCCTTCCTCTCCCTGAACATATGGGACATGATTCAATGGGAGTTCTTCCATTACTGACTTCATTTGGAATTGAATCAGGCCTCCACAGAGCTTTAGGACAGAATCTGGACCTCTAGCTCTATATAGATTGTCTTTGCCATACCAGGCCCAGGCCCATTGCAAGTTTGATTCATAGACTCAAATAATAAAATGGAACCATAGAAATCAGAGATGGAAAATGACTGTTAGGTGAGCTAGTCCATTCCTATACCAGCGCAGTTCTCTTCCTTAAAGTATTATATACATATGGGGCTCAACTGTGCTGTTTGGGAGGGGACTGTGGACCCACAAGGAGCATCTGAATCCTCAGTGCATCTGAATCCCTTCTGTGGAAGGTGGGATGGACAGATTTGACCCTGTCTCCTCCCCTTTGCAGCGCTGTGCCCCTCTTGAGTGTACAGAAGGCCTGATCCAAAGTTCATTGAAGTCAATGAGAATCTTTCCATTTACTTCAATGAACGTTGGGTCAGTTCTAAAGGGAGTTGTCTCTTTGCTCCCTCAAGTGCAAGGGCTGTGTTTGTCTCTGGCTCTTGTGCCTCCCCTGCACAATCCTCACATCATCACATCCATGCAACGGACAGGGATTATCTAGCCCATACTTACCGTGTTTGCTGTCTGTGACAAAATCTTTGCATCATTCTGAAATGGGATCTCCTCATGTTGCCTGAGAAAATGACCAGATGCATTCCCAAGGCCAAAGTCTGGAGGTCAGGGGTGGAGGGAAAGCAGACAAAAGGGAGCTTAAGCCTCCTTTACATGTACTGAAATTTGGGCCAACGATGCCCCAAATTGCTCTGGCTTGTAACAGCCCTCTCTGTGGGCCTTTACACTAATGTTAAATAGCTGAAGTCCAGTGAGCCCTATTGCCCTGCATCTCATTCCCTCTCTAACCTGGCCCACCTTTGATACACCCTGCTACACCAGGGCTGGGAGGGGAGATAGTATACAACCACTACACGAGCTATTGCAATGGAGGCATTCTGCAGGGGACACTGAGTCCCCTTCACCCTCCCTTTATGCTATTGGAGTGGAATACAGAACCTATTTCATCATATTTCACCATGCAGTTTGGTCCATCAAGTGTGGAGAAGGTTACATTTGTGTTCTACAAGTTTAGTGAACTACGCAATTAGAAGAATAACCCAAATTCGACCCTAAGATTCCCTGGGGTGTTGCTATCCATTGCCTCACAACACTAGGTTCCAGGGAACAGTCTTCAGCTTTGAAAATTTGAGCTAAATTTTGTTTTTGTTTTCCTGAGCTGCTCCACCTAAAAAAGTTATATGCAGCAAATATTAATTGTAAAATAAGTAAAGAAGCAGCTTTCATAGTCTCTCTCATCTTTTAATGAGACACAAAAATACACTATTTTATATATACAGCATTGAATCTAATTAAAATACATTACAAATTATATCTGTTTTACTGTCAGACTTTACAGATGCTTGGTGTTTTACAGACAAAAAAAAATCTGAATGCATT
This sequence comes from Chelonia mydas, assembly GCF_015237465.2. Lineage (NCBI taxonomy): Eukaryota > Metazoa > Chordata > Testudines > Cheloniidae > Chelonia > Chelonia mydas. The sequence goes on from NC_051246.2 coordinate 107,741,969, forward strand.
TGCCTAGTAACATAAAATAATTTAAATATTAACGTTTGTTCATTTTCTTATAAAAATTCTTTCTTTTTAATTACTAACTTACAAGAATATAAGAACGACCATACTGGGTAAGACCAATGATCCACCTAGCCCAGTATCCTGTCTTCCAACAGTGGCCAGTGCCAGAAGCTTCAGTGGCAATGAACAGAACAGGGAAATTATTGAGTGATCCATCCCCTGTCATCCAGTTTCAGCTTTTAGCAGTCAGAGGTTTAGGGACACCCAGAGCATGGTGTTGTCTCCCAGACCATCTTGGCTACTAGCCACTGATGGACCTATCCTCCATGAACTTCTCCAGTTCTTTTTTGAACCCAGTTATACTTTTGGACTTCACAACATCCCCTGACAACAAGTTCCACGGGTTGACTCTGTATTGTCTGAAGAGGTACTTCTTATGTTTGTTTTAAACCTGTTGCCTATTAATTTCATTGGGTGGTCCCTGGTTCTTGGGTTATGTGAAGGGGCAAATAACACTTTCTTATTCAAGTACTCCCTACCATTCATGATTTTATAGACCTCTATCAAATCCCCTCCTAGTCATCTCTTTTCCAAGCTGAAAAGTCCCAGTCTTTTTAATCTCTCCTCATATGGAAGTTGTTTCATACCCCTCATCATTTTTTTTTTTTGCATTTCTCTGTACCTTTTCCAATTCTAATATATCTTTTTCTGAGATTGGGTGACCATAACTGCATGCAGTATTCAAGGTGTGACCATACCATGGATTTATATAGTGGCATGATGACATTTTTCTGTTTTATTATTTGTCCCTTTCTGAATGGTTCCTTTAACATTCTGTTAGCTTTTTTGACTGCTACTGCACATTGAGCAGATGTTTTTTGAGAACTATCCATGATGAGTCCAAGATCTCTTTCTTGAGTGGTACCAGCTAATATAGACCCCATCATTTTGTATGGATAGCTGGTATTATGTTTTCCAACGCACATTACTTTGCATTTATCAACACTGAATTTCATCTGCCATTTTGTTGTCCAGTCACCCAGTTTTGTGAGATTCGTTTGTAACTCTTCGCAGTCAGTTTTGGATTTAACTACCTTGAGTAATTTTGTATCATCTGAAAACTTTGCCACCTCAACGTTTACCCCTTTTCCCAGATAATTTATGAATATATTGAACAGCACTTGTCACAGTACAGATCCTTTGGGGGGCCCTGCTATTTACCTCTTTCCATTGTGAAAACTGACCATTTATTCCTACCCTTTGTTTCCTATCTTTTAACCAAAAAGAAAAGGAGTACTTGTGGCACCTTAGAGACTAACCAATTTATTTGAGCATAAGCTTTCGTGAGCTACAGCTCACTTCATCGGATGCATACTGTGGAACGTGTAGAAGATCTTTATTATATACACAGAAAGCATGAAAAAATACCTCCTCCCACCCCACTCTCCTGCTGGTAATAGCTTACCTAAAGTGATCACTCTCCTTACAATGTGTATGATAATCAAGTTGGGCCATTTCCAGTACAAATCCAGGTTTTCTCACTGCCCTCCCTCCCCTACACACAAACTCACTCTCCTGCTGGTAATAGCTTATCTAAAGTGACGACTCTCCTTACAATGTGTGTGATAATCAAGGTGGGCCATTTCCAACACAAATCCAGGTTTTCTCACCCCCCCCCACACACAAACTCACTCTCCTGCTGGTAATAGCTTATCTAAAGTGACGACTCTCCTTACAATGTGTGTGATAATCAAGGTGGGCCATTTCCAACACAAATCCAGGTTTTCTCACCCCCCCCCCCAACACACAAACTCACTCTCCTGCTGGTAATAGCTTATCCAAAGTGACCACTCTCCTTACATTGTGTATGATAATCAAGGTGGGCCATTTCCAGCACAAATCCAGGGTTTAACAAGAACGTCTTGGGGGAGAGGGGTAGGAAAAAACAAGGGGAAATAGGCTACCTTGCATAATGACTAAGCCACTCCCAGTCTCTATTCAAGAGGACCTTCCCTCTTACTTCATGACTGGTTTCTTTGCTTAAGAGCCTTTGGTGATAAGCCCTTTAAAGCACAGGGTCAAATATTGTATTAGCATTTTTTTCCTCCTGTGCGCAGAAAAAAAATACTTAACATCAATTTGTGCAAAAATGGCTGAGTGCAGCATGACTTGTACATACATTCCAGAAAGACCCTTATTTTAGGGTTTTCATTTTGAAAATACATCCTGGCTTTTTTTCCTTATAAATTAGAGCTGCAGTGGATTTATTCAGGAGGCCAGGTCTAATTGGGAATCCCTCTATTTTTAAACTAGTAACCCCACAACATTCTACCCGCAAGGTGAAACTACACTGTGTGTGTGTGAAAACCTGTCTTCACTGAAGTCAATTGGAGTTATACCACTGACTTCAATGGGGCCAGAATTGCACCCTTTTTATACATCCAAGGATTGCATTAGCCCTTATGGCTACAGAATCACGCTGGGAGCTCATGTATAAGCTTTTCCACCCCTCCCCCATTTTATCATCTTTTTAAACTAAATTTAGAAGAGTGAAGGAGGGAGGAGTCCATCACTAGGGAGAGGGATTAGTTTGTTCAGAGGTCAGAGCACTGACCTTTACCACAAATCTATCCACTGATGAAATACAGCTGAGTTCAAAAGAAAGTCGAGCTGGAAGGCTTGGACTTTTCCCCGTTAGAAGAGTTTTTTGCAATTGTCAGAAGTTGTCAATCTCCATGGTGTACTGTAAGTGCGGGGCCTCTGGCGGAAGTGACGGATTTGTCTCTTCTGGTCATGTCGGCCAATCACACCAGCCCGCGGGGGGCCCCCAAAGCGCGGGGCCCGGAGCAGTCGCCCCAATTCATCCTACCCAAGGGACAGCTCTGACTGTAGGATTGCACAGCTGTGGAGCACACACTGATGTTTCTGTATAGGCCTCAGTGGGTCAGGTGTGCAACTCATTACCAGAAAGTCAAGGCAGCAGCTTTATTTACACCACACAAACATTAATAATTTGCAATGACAGTAGACCGAATGGGCAGAATTTTAGCCTGGTGCTTAGCAGCAGGCAAAAATCACATTCCACTCCCATCCCATTCAGAAGGTACCTAACCTTTCCAGCTGTACTTTCTCAGATCTCTCTCTCTGGCTCTGATCCAAAGCTTATTGAAGCCGGCGGAACTCTTTCTTGCCCCCTACCCTGTCTTCAGCAAGTCCAACTAATAATAAGTCAGCTTCTAACCACCCACAGAGGAAGGTTCCCTCATCTATGAAGTGCCCAGAACAAGGGATGATATTTTCATTCCTTCTTTCCCTGACAAAGCCCCAGCCACAAGTAGCAACAGGCATATAAAGGTTGAAACGCAATCTACCAAACCTAATTCCGACATTCTTCTCTCATCATGGGACAGATCAGATATATGGTCAAAACATCTATGATGCTGCCGCAGTCCCTTAAGTAGCAGATTTTTAGAGATTATGCTTGATCTCCATGGTACCAATTTTACTGGTTTATACTCTGCTCCAGACATTTACTGGACTAACTACCTCTCTCTTTGGCTTCACCTTTTCTAACCATTGGTCGCTTCAAACAAAGAAAACAGGCTATTTACAAATATTTTCACGGTACAAATGTCACATGATTTCTTTGAAAAAACAGAACTTGTCAGTGACTCATTAGAAACTGGGGCCCAGGCTTTGTCAAAATCAGGAACCTTAAAGAAGCTTTCCAATGGATCTGAGCTGTAAGTTTTGAACAAAACATGAAATTAGATGTGTTTCATATGATTTGGGTTTTCAATGTGGACATTTTGCCTAGCTCTGATCCCTACATCTAATGCAGATCTGTCACAGATATAGTAATATATTCTATATTAAAAATCTCCAAACGTCTTAAAGACTTTCAGTTGATCCTGACAAAAAGGCTTTAGAAATGTATTTGAAAACACAATGAATTCTGCTCTGTTCTCTCATACTTCCATATTGAGCTCCTGCATTCATCTAGGGCCAGAGTCTGATACCCTTATTCTGGTGTAATAGCAGCATAGCCAGTATATAGGGCACTAGAGTTGGTGTCAGTCAGGAGACTTGCCTCTGCCACTGACCTGCTCTGCGACTTTGGGCCAGTCTCATCACCTCTCTATGCCCCTCTTTTGCATTCCACCCTTTGCCTGTCTTGGCTGAAGCCTTTCGGCTCTACTGTAATAGAAATAATAAATAATGATAATACCCCCTAATCCACGAGTAATGCCATTAACTTTAATGGGAATACTCACGTCAGGTGCTGTTTACTCTGAGTGAGGCCCCTAATGAAGAACAACTCTTTTCATCAGTCTAGCCTCTAGTTTTTGTGTGTGAGAGATTTAAAGGAGGGGGGAAAATCACTAAACCCCTTGTTATTGCAGCGTTGAAAATCCATCCAGGAGGTTCATTATGTTGCTGTCCACAGAAAGAAAGTTAGTGGGGCACATATAATATGTTATGAAGAAACATGAACAACCCAGCAGGGCCTCTGTCCCCCCTTGAGGGTCAGTAATTACTTCACAGGCCATTTCAGCGGCTGTTTATGTTGGAAGAGGTGTGTGTACCTGTGACCTAGATGAACAGCAGTGGGATTAGCCTCCCTCAAATCAGATGCAATATTGAAAGCATCCGATGAGACAGGGCTATGTCTACAGGGCACAATAGTAGCCTCAGTGGTAAAAGCTCTGCTCTTTTCATGGTTTAGCCAATTAATTGGCAACAGAGGTGCCCAGTCACTTAGTGAATATCTTGCACATTGTCATCTCCACAGAGAATTCTTATAAGCTTATGTTAGATTGGCCTGCTGGCCTGCAGCAACATGCGCTACCAGGTGGATAACCAGGGCTCAGGACCCATTGGGACAGGAATGGTGCTGAGAGGGATGTGCTTGGAAACCAAGGGTGTTCACAGCAATTTTGAGGGAAGCTGGCATCTTCCAGGATAAAAGCTATTGCTGCATTGGCTAATAAAAAGGCAAAGTGATACATGATGATGGATGTGTTAAAATGACATCCCAAACCAAAACACTACATTGCAAACACAATTTTCCCTCTGGGGAGAGGATGAAAAAGGGAACATGAGACAGATATTATTCACGCTACTGCAAGGTGCTCAGATTCTACAGTGATGTGGGCAGATTAAGAACCTACATAGACCAGAAAAGACAAGTGATGGAACAGGTAAAAACTTGAAGTATATGGGCCAGATCTTCAGGATTGTCCACCTGACACCCAGAAATGTTATGAGCCAACTTTGCAATACATGATACTTATCTGCCAGGCGGTTGGAAGAGCAACTTAGAGCACTTCTACATCTGCTCTAAGTTACATCAACTACAACAGTGGGCAAGACGGCATGCTGGCAGGCAGAGGTCACTGGAGTTTAGGGATACTCCAGGCTAGGGCTTCTTGGGAATTTTCCAATGAAACATTTTTGATTTTTATATATCAGGAAATGCTGATTCGTTGACATTGAAACGATTTTGACAAATCTCCCAATTCCCAAACTTTTTTGAAGTTTTGAAATTGAAATATCCAGTTCTGACATTTTAAAACAATCAGTTTTGTTTTGTGGTTTTAAATGACCTTTCATTTTGAAATTTTAGATAATTTATATTAAAAGGGTTGGGTTTTTTTTTTAAAGATTGTAATAAAAGAAAAATGCTTAGAAACGATCTAAATGAATATTTTGATTCACCTGATCTGAACAATTTTTCAGATTATTAGTCTGCAACATTTTCAAGATTTCTACTTTTCATCCTGATTCAAGAAAAAATTACAAAATCTTGAAAATTCGCATGGGACGGAAAAAACATTGCTACCCCAGCTCTACTCCAGACACTCACTCACCAGTCCCTAGCCATGCTCCCTTATTAGAGGCTGCAGAGGGAAGGGATGGTAGCACAGAGGTGACTGTTGGCTCTGCACTGATGGAGGATTCAGAGACACAAGGTGAATTCATGGCTATGTCTGTTCCAAGCTGCTAGAGCAGTGCACTGCATACTGAATGGGCCTAAACATCTAATTCCTTGTCTGGATCCAGTTTTGAACAATACACCACAGAGGCACAGGACCATACCAAGCCCCACAAAAGGGGACTGTTGTAATAATTGAAGATAGTATATATAAAGCTTATGGTAAACATTAGTTTGAAACTGAAGGAATAAGCCATTTAAAACCCCAAACCCTCATAATTTCTGATCCACAAAATGGAAAACCTGACTTGGAGCTTAGTTCAGCCAAGGCATGGGTCAGATACAATGGCAAAGCAGCTTTTTTCACAATGCTCTGCCCCCTTCCCCCACAAATACCCTGTTTGGGTGGTAAAAGGAGAGTGCAAAATGCAAGACCTGAGTGCTTGCTTCTTTTAAGCTCTGCAACTTTAAAGGGGAATGGTAAGTTAAACTGCTTTAAGTATCACAATGGTATTTGAGAGCAGTTGCATACAGAGAAATGGAATAAATGCTGGGTGTTTGTTGTAGAGCATTAACCATATTACTTTCAATACAAATAAACACAGGGAAACAATATGAGGCAATCAGGTCTGAAATATAACCTTCCTTTATAAGATAAAGGTCAACTCTCAGGGCACACATTATCTGTTTTATTTAAACTGATATAATCTACAGCCCTGGATAGTATTTATTCACCTTTTCTCTTTTTCTTTTGTCACCTTATTTTGGGGCCCTGGCAACCTTCCTCTTCCAGGCATTGCCACCCTCCCCTGCCCCAAAAGAAAAGAGCAAACTGGAAAGCTGAAAATTTCTATTCAACCATCTCCAACCTTAAATAAACCTTCTGGTACTTTGCAGGAAAAATAAAGGGCCAGGCAATCTTTAAACGATCTTACTTGCCCTCTGAGTATAGCAGTGCCCTCAGGAGACGTGATCCTAACTTGGCGGTAAATCACACTCCTCCTATACACATGGACCTTACAGGCTACTGATTTTAACATCCCCATCCTAATGAACAGGCTGTGTAAGTGCCTATCATTCTGGCAAAAGTGACTAAGACTCTTAGGAAAAATTAGGTTACTTTAGAGTAAAGAATAGGGTCGGAGAAAACAGTAATTATCCCTCTATGACGCTTTTCTCCATCTCTCAACCCCCTTCCAATCTATCTCTTTTGCCGCCCCGTCCTCCCACCACTGGGCCTAAAACCTGACACTGTGCAAAGGAAACATCTAACAATTTCAAGTCAGATTGTTTTGGTAATAAGAAGCAGTGTACCTAACTTCCCAGCAAGAGAGTTCAAGAATGTAACATGCAGTTCCAGTACAGAAGGAGTGCTGGTTAATTGCATAACGGTCTGGGTGTTGGAGAATTCAAACGAGAGCTATCTTCATGGATTGGAAGCGCCTTTCTTGCACCATTTCCAGGTTTGTTGTCACTCATAATATTTGAAGAAATGCTTCATGAACCAATAATGCAGCTGTCCCAAACTGTTCCACAGGAGCTGTCAACCACCCTATTAACACATTTACTGACATTGGCCACAGCTGACTGTCTTTAGACACACCAATCTTAAAGTAAAAAATGGTTTTATTGAAGGATTTACTGGGCATACTTCAATATTAAAATACTAAATAAATAATGTCATGTTTCACTTTAAAATATTAAAATGCAACTATATCTATCTGGACTCAGTTTGGAGACATGCATTCATCTATTTAGATGCCACAATTGGAAATCTGGCTCAGCACTTGCCAGTAATGTGCATCTCCTAATGAACAGGGAATGATCACATTCCATATTTTCAATTGCTAATGTGCATTAAAGCTACAGTACGTATTAAGAATAAACGGTTTAAAAAAAAGAAGTATATGCTATTCCCCTCCCCCGTTTGGGTTTATAATAAATGTTGTTTGAAAGCCATTGACTAGAAATATGCTGTACTGCATTGTCTGATATACTGACTTTTGTATACGTATTGTATCTCTACGTGCAAATATGCATTTATATGGCTTTTAAAATGTTACTGTATGAACACCTTCCAAAATTCAAATGGGGCCATCTTGTAGTCTCACTCCTCCTTGCCTAGATGTGAAGTTAGGTTTATTTTTAATATAGTATCATTTTTACTACTACTGTTACTATTTATAAGCTATGATGAACAGATAAATTTTCCATTTCACCATGAAGGCAGTGAGGATGGTGACCAATTTAATCTCTCCTGGAAGGGAAATCCCGGGTCATGGGATGCGAAAGGCAAGCCACCAAGAAAGCTCTGATATCCTGATCTCATTAGTCTCACCGTTGCAATTGTTCACTCCATTTCACTTAGGGTTCAAAGTCATAAAAGGTCATGGTCACGGAGAGACAGAGTGTCTGTAAAGTTGTCTAGGTTCAACCCATTTCTTCATAGCGTATGCACAACGTGCCTCAGGTGGCACATGACCAGGGTTCATCATCGAATTTGGTCCACTGGTTGGATCATTTGCTTCCCCGGTGTAGGCCGGGTACTGAAGGTTCGGACCAGAACTTTGAATTTAATAAGGCACTCTATAGGGAACATTTACATTATCCACAGCAGTGGCATGATGTTTGCAGATTGTTCTGTGTTGCTTAACATTTGAGTGCATCATGATGAATCAAGATTTTTAGGTGCTGTTGTTGCAACTGCCAGGTACAGTGCAAGGCTGGAGGTCACAAATGCCAGGATCACTACAGATTTAAGGTTCTGAGGGTAGAACCCCTAGAGTGACAGCAGTGATGGGATTTGGCAAATGAGTCTTCACACTAACATCCTGTCCATCTTGCCTAGGTTTAGCTTCAGCTTGTGTTCTTCCTACAGACACTGATGTCATTTAGGCCTTGGGACAGCTGGGAGGTAATACTGTTATTATTTTACACGAGTAGCTGAAGACTAGAATGGCAAGCATTATGCAACCTCAGCTCCAACAGATGCTCCTGTTCCTGCTGTAATATATTTTAAAATGTATCATTTTAATAGTGCCTTTCATCTCTAAGGATCCCATCATGCTTTATAAAGTTTATACATATAGCACCACTGAAATGCAGCCACTTATTTTGGCTTTGGACACCAGAGCAAATTTCTCCTCTTATGAAATGTGCCACAGAATCTTTAATGTCCTGTCCAGGCCAAATAGAGATGACATCATTTTTCAGGCGTTCATAGAACTCAGTTTCTCTACTCCACGAGGATTAAGAACTGAATTGGCTCCACCGGAATTTGAATTAGTGGATCCAGGAATCCTGGGTGCTTCAAACCTGTTATGTAGATCACTAATCCCACTCTAGGGAGGCCCAGCCATTTAAGGATGGTCTGTTCTTCTTGTCCCTCCATCCTGAACAATGTTGGGAACCAAGATAGTTGTGACACCACTCTTTAGCCATGCTTCATTATATCAAGGCAATTCAAACAGGGTCATGGGTCTTTGATCTACAGTATTGCTTCCTTCTTGTTTGAAACTGCCAAATCTTTCCCACATTCCCATAACTCATGACAACAAAAGCAGCAGCTGTCCACTCTGCTTCTTAACTAATAACTTCTGTTCAGAGTGGGAGGAAAAAGTAGCTTTGTATTAGTGCAAGATTTTCTGTTAGAAGTGCTTACTTCATGTTTAGCCCATTCCTTCACTTCTAAACCGAGAATATTCTCTTTCTCTCTCTCCTCCGTTTTCCCTCTTTTTCCCCTTCTCCTTTTCTGGGCATAAGTAAGAAGCAGAACTTTGCTGCCTTTGTCATTATTAGCAACATGGGGTTCATACTGATTAGTCCTAGCAGCACAAGGTTAATGAGTTAAGTGCACTTATTCAATTAAGCCACCTCTTTGCTTCAGCTTACATAAATTTTAACCTGATCACTTCAACATTACCTTTGGCACTATTTAGTAATAGAATAAATTGGATTATAAGAAAAATGAATGTCTTCTTGGGTTCTTAAGCACGTGTGTATTTCATTTGCCCTCAGTAAAATAAACAAATGGAGACCTTGGAGCGGCGATTGCCTATGTGCAGTTTACAGCAGTCTGTTATGGATTGTATGGAATCCTGTTGGATCTCAACAAGCCTAATGCTTCCTTCCAATTGGATCTATTAGCAACTTCAGTCTGTTTTCAGTGTGCGTTATTTATTAACACCCAATTGCAGATAATATCACACCTCAGAATGCCCAGAGAATATGGCATTTTTAAAGTTGTTGCTTGAATACGTACAGTAGAAAGGAACATGCTACCTTGCCCCGATAGAGGTGTATGTTTTTCTCAGCTCAGTTGCAAAATATGGCAATTTTCTTTTTTCAAAACTGTAAAGCAGGCATGGTATTTTCCTATAACAAATCACTGTGCTACATGCAAGAGTGACTGACGGGTGCAGTTTACAACATCATTTTGCAAAGTAGAACAAAGAAACATGAGAGAGGTTGGGACCAAATATTGGCTTTTTGCTGAAAAAAATTCTTGGGTCCCGCAGTTTTAGTGACCTGTATTTCTGTGGAATGAATCACTGACACTAAAAACATGTCCTCTGCTGGATGCCAAGTGATTCTATTTCATTGCAAGCATTATGTATGAATCTACTTAATTAAAAGGTGGACTTTTTGAATGGTACTACTCATAAGCATAGCTGGCAGTATGACATTTATACACACACTGGCTGATAAGTAACTAACCACATGCAGTATACCCATCATTTAATAGGATAGACATACTCTTCCGCGTGATCAAATAACAAACATAAGTGGTAAGTATGATAATAGATATACACTGGGTATATTACAGTCAGAAGAGGGTGGATGAAGAATAAAGAAAAACAAACAGTAACGTCATAACAATTGTTTTACCTATTAATTAAAAACTGCATGGCATAGCATGGCATTCCTGGTATATACCTTGCTACACCTACTGTATGTAGGTGTCCTTATTAAAGATATGAGTGTCACAATTCAGGTACAACTGTGCCTGTATTCCCCCTCTATGGTCCTTCAGGGCACCCACTCTAGGGTCCTAGCCCCTCAGCCACCACCTCTCTTGGAAAGAGAGACATGTCTCTCTCCATCTTGACCAGGGTTTTTCCAGGCTGCATAGTTCCCTTCCTACACTGTGATATACCCAGAAAGCCAGACTGCCTTAAGAGGCCAGCGTCTGTGCATTGCTTTCTCTCCAGAGGTTATGAGTAATATAATGGCCCACAATTATAATTTACCCTCACAGCCAAATAAGCAAGCACATTTATACTTAAGTTGAATGCATTACAGAGAACACATATTAAAAACAATAAAAAAAACCTACAGGCATGCTGAAAAGCTTATCAAAGGTCACTCTCAGGCTCTGATCTAAACCCACAACTGTTTTTCCCCATGGTTACAAGTTCATAACTATCTCAGATTCAGAACCAGAACAATCATGAATAGTTCAGTCTTTCCTTTATACAGCTTGGGCCTGTGATCTTGGCCTCATGTAATAGGTAATCAGCAGACAATGGCTCAGTCCTCAGGGGGTAGCTACTAAAGGCGGGGTTTTTGCATAACTGGAGGTGGGGAATTTGCATTCACTTCCCTCTAGATATATCCAAGGAAATCCTCCTCATACGCATTGTCCCAAAAGTCCATTCTTGTGTAGCACATTGTTGTTCAATATAGTGCTTTGATCATCCAGGCTTTACACCACATCTCTCCCTAGTGCGGTTGCATACAGTCCTGGTCCACAATAATACATAAAATTTGCATTTACTACAATAAACCCCAAAGATACTAACACTCAATTCAATAAGGATTTCCAGGCAAATGGCAGGAAATTACTATATCTGTGACAATGACCCTATATGGTTTTGATGGGTGGAGTACCTAGTACTGTGTAGCAGCAATGCTCACTTGAAAAGAAGCCAGTCAGTGGCAAAATAGCTTAAAATCTCCATATATGGAGAATGATTTTATTCTACCATTTGCTGTGTATGCCTGATACAAAGTATCTTATGGGTTGTGGTGGTTATACTCTAAAACTGTCTATCAGTTTTCATAGTTCCTTCCTTTAAAATCTACGGGTGAAATCCTAGGCGGGTACTTCTAACTTTATTAAAACTTTGCCCATTGCTGACCTCTAGCTATTGAGAGTGTCACCCAATATTCTACATACTGCTCTCCTCATATTGCATATTACTATCTTTCCTTTTAAGCCTTCATTCTCCCTAATTACATTTCTTTGACTCAGTCTTTAGCCTGTCCTCACTAGGGCTCAAACAGCTAACCTTCCACAAGTCATGTTTTCTTCAAAGGGAGCCAAATAGATATTTTCATTTGTTAATTTTCTATAGGAAGAATAAAAACTGTATTACTTTAAAGTCTTACATAGAATGAGTTCAAATTAAAATGGACCTCAAGTTCCCATTCACATTTGGCAGGTTGATCTCATCTAGGATCTTGATACATATCTTTACTTGCTGATCTATCTTTGTTCAGATCTCCTAGAATCAAGATCTTCAAACTTCACTTTGTTCAGACACCTTGGCAGCACACATAGACAGTACATCCCTCTTGTACTACCTCCACTGCACCAGCCTCTAGTTCTGAATTACAACTTCTAGCACATGTTGGCTCTGGTTTACTAGGCTTTAAAAGGTAGCTCTTGCTTATTGTACTTTATTAACTGTTTTCCCTTCTGTCATTGGGACTAGTTTTGAAGTTTACTGGTACCGACTTATAAAAATTCTTTCTTGGCACGTGAAACCCCTCTGTGAAACTGGCTACTGTGCAACTGAGACACAAGTGTATTGCACGGGTCAAGTTGCAGGTTGAACGTGCTCTCACCTGCTAATTCAGCTTGTGGAAACTTGTGCATCACACACTTTTATAAGTAGACACAACATGCATCCTTTGGTTAAGGCCTATTTTTAATTAATAATTTGGCACAGATTGGTGTATTGTTCATAGAAAAGACTGTGGACACCTGATATTTTTACTTTTTTAAAAGCTAAAGGATGTTCCATTCCTCTTCTCTATTTTACTAATAAAACTCAGATTTTTGAAACTGGATTTCACTTTATTTTGAACTTTTATTTTATAATAAAAAACTGTTTTTTCTTGTTGGTAACAATTGGTTTCAAAGTCACATTTGCATTCTCTTGTAGTATGCTCATGAAAACACCAAGATTCAATTCCACAGTGTCTGGATCTTGATTTAGTTATACGTTATCACAAACATCTGTAGCAGTGAAAATAGATGCCCTATTAAATTTATATCAAAAGAGATTACCTTTGATTTAAAGAATAGATAATTCTGTTCATTTTAAAGGAATGACAGTACAATAATTTTCACATATGGGCTTGCAACTTGCCCTTTAAATGGCAGCAAGTGGGCAGAACTAAGTTTCACACCTAAAAGAAAGTGGTGCAGTCACTGACCCTTATAAATAGACCTTACCTTCCCCTCCTATTTGATATTTAGACAGATACTAGGAAAGACAAGGACACTTGGAATATAGCAAATTGTTTTAATGTTCTTAACAGGGAATAGCTAAATACAGCATGTTAGATGCATATTAACATATCATGTGCTATAATCAGAAGAGACCTTATGTCTGTGTATATTCAATTATTGAGCCAAACGCCTTTTGCAAAATGCAACTCCTGTGTATCTTGGAGCCAGACAAAGTCCAGTAAATTATTTCCAAAACTGGAGTATCACCGCCAGCAATGGTCAGAAAGGAAAGCTCCTTTAGATTTTCCAGTAGAATATCCTAAAAGCAGATACCTCAGCAGAATTAGTAAGAGGAGACCTGTATCTTACTTTAGGTTCTGACTCAAAACCCAGGTCTTCTGAATGAGACTTTCTTTAAAAGGGAAGAGGAAGAAAACATAACTTTGGGCAATCAAGAGAAGAATTTTACTGCCATTGTCCTGTGTCAGAAGCAAATGGAGAGGGGTGCCGGGAAAGAAGTCTGCAGAAGTACAGGAGGTCTCAACCTCATTGAGGTCTTTTATAACTGGCCCTTTTCCTGAAGAGGTAGCTAGATGGGAAAGCCAAATACAAAGTGATATGTCCTGTGCAGAGAAAATCCACAAAGTACGTGGAACTGCAGGCTGCTTCTCTATCAGGCCAGTCTCAAGGTAGGATTCTTGTGAAAGCCAGTGAAGAAGGCAAGATATGCCCTATTTCGAGGGGTCTATGACTTCTTTTGGTTGCCAAAAATTAGCTCCGCTAAGCTGATGGGATGTAAAGGATTAATGTTTTATAATAGTATATTGATCGCCCGTTTGTAAACAAAACTGCAACTTCATTTCACAGTTTAGAACTATCAAAACATCTGCAATGAAAGGGTTACATTCAATCTTTTAGGGCTTAAGGGTAAGAGAGATGGTTGAAGGTAGTCAAGGTCATATGCATCAGACTAAAGTTTGCATACACTGACTCTAGAGGAACAGAACTGAGATCCCTTGTTACTGGGAAAATATGCTGCATTTTTATTTAGAAAAGATTCAGTGTGACTGCACTGGTGAAGCTGGAAGCTTTTCTGTGAGTTTTGCTTTCCCATGCAGCTCTCTGTAATAAGCGTGAGGGGGAGGGGATTGATATATTACCCCACTGTATCACAGTGTATATTATTACGTATTTGCTATAAATGGCAAAGTTGGAGAACAGAGATATCCCTGTAAAGTGCCATGCAAACTGTGAATAATATTAGGATAATTTGGAGACTTGTAAAGAATCAAAGGCTTTGAGTGGTTCACAAATATAATGGTACTTTCAGAATATTCACATGCTGACTCCAATCTTAATGATTCAGCAGTGCTGGGAAGGAAACAAAGTGAAGGGGAGCAGATAAAAGTGAACACCCTTTCCTCTCATTTTCTCTTCACTCTTATTATTTGTGTATTTTGCACTAATGCCTAGAGGTCCCAATAAGGGATCAAGTCCCCACTTGGCTAAAAATGGCCTCTGCCCCATAGATTGAGACACAACTGGTAGCTACAAAGTGGGAATCAGGAGTAGGGTGACCAGATGTCCCCATGTTACAAGGACAGTCCCAATATTTGGGGCTTTGTCTTACGTAGACTCCTATTACCCCTCACCCCCGTCCCAATTTTTCACACTTGCTGTGTGGTCACCCTAATCAGGAGGAGGGTATAAAGCAGGGATTGGCAACCTTTGGCATGCGGCCCGCCAGGGTACGCCTCCTGGCGGGCCGGGCTGGTTTGTTTACCTGCCACATCTGCAATTTTGGCAGATCGCAGCTCCCACTGGCCATGGTTCACCGCTCCAGGCTAATGGGGGCTGTGGGAAGAGGCGGCCAGCACATTCCTCGGCCCATGCTGCTTCCCGCAGCCCCCATTGGCCTGGAGCGGTGAACCACGGCCAGTGGGAGCTGCGATTGGCCAAACCTGGGCTTACTCTGGTGGGCCACAGGCCAACAGTTGCTGATCTCTGATATAAAGTATCAATGAGATGATTATGTAAGCACCCAGAGCACATCAATTACCTTGCCATTAGCCACCCTTCTTTTTAGAATACAGTACTTTTGATGGCCTTTCTGGAAATAGCCAGCTATATCTTCAGCTGTTACAAACTTGTGGGGTATCCAGAAACAACAATCTCCTCTAGAACTGGTTGGTTTTTGTTGGTTTGTTTTTTTTCTGCAGGAAAACAAAAGACTCACATTAATAAATTCATAGATTTTTATGGCCGGAAGGGACCAACAGGTCATCTAGTCCAAACTCCTGCATATCACAGGCCATTAAATTTCACTTAGTTACCCGTGTATTGAGACCATACCTCGTTTTTCACTAAAGCATGTCTTCAAGAAAGGTATATAGTCTTGACCTGAAGACACCAAGAGATGGAGAATCCACCACTCCCCGTTGTAGTTTGTTCCGATGATTCCTCACTCTCACTGTTAAAAGTCTGTGTCTTATTTCTAATTTTAATTTGTCTGGCTTCTGCTTCTGACCATCAGTTCTTGTTATTCCCTTCTCCATTAGCAAAAGACCTTTCGTACCTGGTATTTTTTTCCAGTGAAGATACTTACACACTGTAATCAAGTCACCTCTCAATCTCCTTTTTGATAAACTAAACAGATTGAGCTCTTTCAGTCTCTCACTGTGAGGCATTTCCGTCAGCTCTTGAATCATTTTTGTGGCTCTTTTCTGGACCACAGTTTTTCAACATCCTTTTAAAAATGTTGACACCAGAACTGAATACAGTATTCTAGCATCAGTCTCACCAGTTCTTCACACAGAGGCAAAATCATGTCCCTGCTCCTACTCACTACTCCCCTGTTTATACATCCAAGGATCACACTAGCCCTTTTCTGCCGCAGCTTCACACTGGCAGCTCATGTTCACTATATTCCCCAAAATCTCTTTCAGATTCACTGCTTTCCAGGATACTATCCCCCATTACACAGATATGGCCTGCATTTCCTAGATGTATAACCTTGCAATTGGCGGTATTAAAAAGCATCGTTTGAATGGGCCTAGTTTACCAAGCAATCCAGATCGCTCTGTATGACTGCCCTGTCCTCATCATTATTAATCCCTCGAGCAATCTTCTGATCATCAGCAAGTTTTATCACCAGTGATTTTATATTTACTTCAAGATCATTGATAAAAATGTTGAATTGCACGTTCTTAATCCATTTAACATGTTCTTTATTTTATAGTATAAAATAAATAGCATTGTACAGTGCTAATAATATAATCTATCATAATAAATAATAGCACTGCCTAGTGCTAATTTTTTAATCAGAGTGTTGTGTGGTACGAAGTCAAACAACTTACAAAATCTTAAGTATATTACATATATGAAGGTACCTTTATCAACCAAACCTGCAATCTCATCAAAATATAAAATCAGGTTTGTTTGACACTAACCATGGCTACTTTCACTCAACGTGACTCAATGAAGATTAAGAAAACATCAAAACAAAAAAAGAACAGAAGTAAGATATCCATGACTGTTCCCAGTGTGTGTCTCCTCTGACAACCTGAATTAAAGTGAACACAAAATGGCAGCCTGTCTTGCGGACAGCACAGCCCTTACATGTTTAAAGGTGCAATACCCAGAAAACAAAGGGATATTGGTTACACTGTTACATACACCACAGCTGGATGGAGAAATTCCACGAACCACCTGATGAAAGAAGAAACTAATGCCCCCAGCACTGGGTAATATTTTCGCTTCTTCAGAAAAATATGAGTGTTCTTTACTTTGTACAAACATGTCAGAGGGGTTGCTATAGGCCTCTATCTGATGTATGCATTTATTTATCTGCACATGTTGGGAAAGTAGAAAGGCCAAAGATAAGAGCTTCTACTAGATCACTAAGGATTGCCTGCTCCAAACTAGGGCCCCATTTCTGCCACTGCATGCACACAAATGAACTTTCATCAGGGATCCGTCATTATAGTATTGGGGCATAAGTTAAGACCTCCTGCAACCTAGACTATAGCTTGCTTCACAGTGAAGTAAGTTCTGCTCCACACTTCCGGTTGCAGATCAACAACAACAACAACAAAACCCACCAAACCAACCAACCAAAGTTTTTCTGGGAAATAAATGAACTTTTTCAGCCCCTTTTATGAATGAGTCTCTGGCATGTGCTGCATACTTTCCCTATTTTCCTCAGAACCAGGAGGAAAAGTCTTCTATTGAAATGCTAATGGAGGAGTAAACTGTATAATAAGACTGCATCCCCTCTGGGCCTACATATAATTTACACATAAAATGAAATTGCACATGGCCTTGTTTCATAGCATATTTATTTAATTATCATTCTTAAAAAGCTTTTTTCAATTAATTTTCAATATTTAAAAAAGGAATAAAAATGTCAATTTATCTGTGTACCTGATAATTAAATATAGTTTGGGGAATAATTACATTATCTAATAGCAGAAATTTGTCCGGCTCTAATAACTAACGGTTCACAATGATTTTGCTAATTTCTTTCTTCTCTGAGGACTCTAATTCACTAGAAGTTCAGACTCTGCAGGTGTCAGTCACTCTACTCTCATGGTACCATATCTCAAGTCAGAAATGGCTGTCTCTTCCCTGAAAAGGAAAGCTCTCCTTGTTATACCCATCTCCATCTTTGAAAGCAGATCCATGCCATCCTGCCTTCCTCTCAGCAGGTCACCTATGCAAGATGGGCAGTTCTGGCTCTCATGGTACACAGGGCACACAGATCTATTGCATGGGTAAAAAGGTGATACCTTATTGAGATTGCTGGATATAGCTCTCCCTGACATAGCTCGCAGACTAACTTGGCATAACCTGTGATACCTATTGTCACCACAAGGGGGCCCAAATGAAACTGTGTTGTCTCATCTCTTGCCCAGTGTCTCCATTTAAGTCGCAGCTTGGACCAAACCGTAGTGGAATGGACTTCTGACCTCAGTAGACTTCTCTAGCATCTCGAGTTTGGAGCAGAAGGAGTGGTCTGATGCTAACAGACCACTGCTAGAAACAGTAATACGTATTTCAAAAGTGCTATTATATCCTCCTAATGTGACACAGCTGCCCAGCTGTTTAGGCATTCAATCAAGCGTATGTGTGGTTAAATGGATTGTGGGCTCAACCCCATTTTGTAACGAAGGAAACATTCTGGGTAGATAAAACTAAACATGTTCCTGTTTGACTATCTAATGAGAGGCAGTTTGTGTTTATCACAACTAGCCTAGAGCACCCAATTTTTATGGATGAGGCTGTATGTAGTAAAGCAAACAGGGAAGAAGTAGTATAATGCATTTTCCCCTTCATGGAAAGACTGAGTACAGTATGCTTTGGGGCAATCAGAGAGCATAAGGGAAAAGGGATATTGACAGATCAATGGCAATGCTTCTCAGTAGGTTTTTCTTGAATCATAGTTATTGGTTTCAAGTTACAGGCCAGTCTCTTGCTGCCTCTTGCTAGGCACAAAATTGGGATAATAGGGTTTCAGGTCATGCACTTAAGTAAATGTGTTCCCTCAAGTATCTAGCAAGGTAAAGCTCAGACTTTCCTCAGCCCACCAAATTTCTCAAAGCAAAAGCTTAATTCCCAGCCAATGCTTCCCAACAGGAATGTGAGGTTTGTCTAAGACAAAGTTCTTAAAAAGAAATGCTAGTCTTTCCCTCAGCCACTTAGGGAGGAAGCCTACACTCGGCAAATCTTTTTCCCCTTGCTCCTTCCCTGCTTCTGGTTTATATCACTTCACCCTCTACTTAATTAGACCTGTGCTGACAATTAAGCTTGTTAATATTCTCCTCATAGAAGGCCTGCTGTCCAATTAGACTAGTTGTCCCATTACACACAGCCAGAAGATAAAGTGGCTGTTCCCCTCTTCAGTCTCAACAACCTCTACAGGGATGCCTAGTAGTAAAGGGTTTAGGGTTTTTAACTCCTAGGCTGCTAGGGATTACAGAACAAATCACTTCCAACACTCATACTGTCAGGCAAGATTGCAGGCCAACCAGGAAGACGAAGAAAGAGAGTCACTTACCTGGCCAGATAGACTGGTATCCAGAGGAGAGTGGAAATTTTACAACTCTGTTGCTACTGTGAAAGTTGGAAGGTGGTGACCAACAACCTCCACATCAGAGATGTCACAGGAAGAAGAAGAAGAGGCTGCCAGTGGTGGTGTGTGTGTCATGCACCCTGTCATAAAACCATAGATCAGCCCAATCAGGAGTTAGGGCCCAGCTCCTCAAAAGTATTTAGGCTCAGAAATTCCATTGAAATTACTGGAAGTTAGGAGTTTAAATACCTTTGAGAATCTAGGCCTAGGCTTCTAATCAGTTAAGGGACTCTTGAAAATCCCAGCAGGAACCTATCTATAACTTTAGGTGCCCAAATACCTTTGAAAATCTGGCCCTAACTACTTTGTGTGACAGTGAGCCATGTTAAGTCTTTGTTGCTCATGTGAGCAGTATTTAGCATGGGTGTGGAAGCCATAGGCACCCAGTGTGGAACAAATGACAGGCAATATAGCTAGGTACTTAATTTACCAGGAACACTGTCCAATGGTAAGTAAAAGCTGCAATAATGTCTCAGAAATAAATGTAGCTCCGGCATTTGTAAGACAAACTGCATTTAATTGTTAAGAGATTAGATGTGCAGTGCAGTATAAAGTACCATCTTAATTATGGGTGAACCTCAAAAGTTTCTAATGCACCAAAATGCAGAGGGGTTTTGTTTCTCTGTTCACCTCACACCTCCAAAGAATGGTGCCCAATGGTTAACCCTTTATATTGTTTTAAAATGAGTTATATTTTAGATTTAGGGAAGCAACAAGGTAAGACAGAGCAAAAATAAAGCCTCCATGGGACAGCACAGTTTGTCTCTATAACATGATGCATCCACTTTGCATCATAAAATGGTAGCTTCCCTCTGTATACTGCAGATCTCTGGACGTTTAAAGGTCCATTACAAACATAAGGTAATAGTTACATACTGAAGCTACATACATCACCTGCCCTAATCCCAGTTCAGCTCATCTAATTGCCTCAGCTATAGCAGAGTTATATACCCAAGGTCTTAATTCCAGCAGCAAAGCCAATTCCATCTCAAAGCCAATTGCTGCATCCAACCATCCACTGGGTGAGCCTGCATACGTCAATTCATTTCTCTGTATCCGTTTCACTTCATTCCCCTTGTCTGAGACTCTGCTTATATTTGGGTCACTAATTGTTGTTATTTTCAATACTGCTAAACTGGATGATCTGCTTATGGAATTCTATATGATAGTATTGATGGTATTTCATTTCTTAACAGCACAGACCTGAATCTAGAGGAAAAAGTCATGGTTGAATAAACCATGGAGAAGGAAGGCGGCCTGGGCTGGTTTGTCTCACTATGTGAGTGTCCCATAATTAGTTTAGGAATAAAATAGACACCAATGCGTGGGAAATGTATTAGGATGTGTTACTAGAGGCAAAAACTTGTCTGCTCTGTGTCTCAGTTTCCCCATCTGTAACATAGTTCTAAATGTTGAGCTGATTAAAAAATGTTGCGAATAAAAAAAATCAAATACTTTCAGCTAGCTCTTGTTATAGTGATTCTTACTCATCTGAGTACAGTGTTGTGAGCAGTACAGTTGAAAAGTACTGAACTGATGCTCAATATTACCATCTGTCATCAGTTACCCAAAGCAGGTTCTGCCAGATATTACTGAAAAGAACTCACATTGATTTTCAGACAGTATTTGGGGTATTTATTAATTTTATGCATTATTAATTGTGATTTAGGGCCTGAGTCTGCTCTCAGAGAAGTCAATGCCAAAATTCCCATTTACTTCAGTGGCATAAGATCAAATCCTTAGATTAAATGGGGCATGGAGAATGTCTCTGTCTGGATTTGTACAGTGCCAAGCACACTGTCAGTGCTTAGCAATTTAAAACATAAACCATCTCCTATTCTCATTGTGATTAGCACAGCACAACAATAGGTCCCAATCCTGTAAACATTTACATACATGCTTAACTTTACTCTCACATTAAAGCCAATGGCACTCTTCTGCTTAAAGTTAAACACATGCCTAAGTCTTTGCAGGATTGGGATCTTATTAAAAACATAATAAATTGTTATGGAGTCATCGATTCCAAGGCCAAAAGGAACCATGTGATCATATAGTCTGACCTCCTGTATGACACAGGCCATAGAACTTCCCCAAAATAATTCCTAGAGCAGATCTTTTAGAAAAAACACCCAGGCTTGATTTAAAAATGGTCAGTGATAGAGAATCCACCACGACCCCAGGTAAATTGTTCTAATGGTTAATTACTTTCACAGTTAAAAATGTATGCCTTATTTCCTGAATTTGCCTACCTTCAACTTCCAGCCATTGGATCGTGTTATACCTTTCTCCAATAGATTAAAGAGCCCATTATTAAATATTTGTTCCCCATCTAGATACTTATAGACTGTAACCAAGTCACCCCTTAACCTTCTCTTTGTTAAGCTAAATAGACTGAGCTCCTTCAATCTATCACTATCAGGCATGTTTTCGAATCCTTTAGTCATTCTTGTAGTTCTTCTCTGAACCCTCTCCAATTTATTAACATCCTTCTTGGACTGTGGATACCAGAACTGAACACAGTATTCCAGCAGCAGTCACACCAGTGCCAAATAGAGAGATAAAATAGCCTCTCCACTTGTACATGAGATTTGATTGTTTATGCATCCAAGGGTCACACTAGCACTTTCGGCCAGACCGATATACTGGGAGCTCATGTTCAGCTGATTATCCACTATGATCCCCCAAATCTTTTTCAGAGTCACTGTTTCCAAGATAGTTCCCCATTGTGTATGTCTGACCGCCGTTCTTTGTTTCTAGATGTATACATCTACATTTCTTATATTGTTTGCTTGCATCCAGTTTGATCATACCGTATTCTGTATTTTAATAAGAAAATGACCATAAATACCCTCCTTAAAATTCAAAGAGAATATAACTAACGTAGGTGTATATGTTTATTTCTGTGAACTACTGAAAATATCTAAGCATGTCTATTATATAATGTTCTTCACACATTGAGGGTATGTCTACACTGCAATTGGAAGTGTGATGCAGCATGTGTAGATGTACCTGAATTAGCTTTGATCTGGCTAGCATGAGTACTAATAGCAGGGAAGCTGGTATTCCCTCAGGTGGCTAGCCCATGATGAAATCCATGCTGTGGTATCTTCATTGATGTTGGTACTCGCACTAGCTAGATTAAAGCTAGCTTGGATATGTCTACATACACTGAAATCACACCTCTGACTGCAGTGTAGACATATGCAGATAAACTGGTGTAATTTATCAGGGATCTGTTCACAGAAATGATTGATTATTGAATTATACACAAACATAAGGACATGAATTATCTTCCATGCTGTCTGAGACTGATTGTGTGTCACTTTCACAGAAAGGCATTGGAAGAGTGTTCATAAAGAAGCCAAAGTAGACACTCTTTAGCTTTGTTTGACTAACTTGAACCTCAGCAATTCTCTGTCCTTTGTGGAGTAGTAGCAATAGTTACAATACTGCCTTGAACGAATTAAAATGTAAGGACAGCTATTCTACTACGTCTTCCCAGAGGGCTAGCTCCTAATAATGTTTCATCGAAACTATGTTTTAATCTTGACTCTTGTTAAAAATAAAATATTGAGTACTGTTTTGGCTCTTAAAACTATGCTACATTAAAAGTCCATCTAAATGCAATCAGTTTGATTAGCTCCTATAAAAATTAAATTTACTCCAACTAGCATAACACAATTCTGTAGTCTAGCTTTATCTTTAGGAACTACAACACCACTGACCGGTGTCAATTGACATTATTGATGGAAGACTTGAGGTTGATTCTGCATGGTTAATACAGAAGAGATAAAAATAAACAATCACCTAGCATCAGGCAAGAATAGATGACCCTTCCTTTCCCCTTGTCCCCATCCCTACCCCGACTCCACTGCAGATTGGCAGAAGATAGAAAAATGACGCACGTGGGAGAGTTGAGATGCGGAAGGAGGAGGATATGCCGAAAAGCAGAGAATGATGGTGTTGAGGAGGTTTAGGGTTAGGAAATGGCCTAAGGTGGGAAAAACCGGAAAGGGTGTCTAGGACAGCAGATCAGAAATGTGTTGATGAAACCTTTTTTTTCATGTAAAATGGCTTTTGATAGAACAGCAATTTTTGTGACAAAATTCCTATTTTTTGAAGATTTGAGACTTTTCACTGACAAAAAGAAAAAACAAAACTCTTTGGTGCTGAAAACTTGAAAAAAAAAATTGCAGTTGCAGAATGTTCAATTTTTTTTTTTTTGAAAAAATAAATAATTTGTCAAAATTTTTCATGCATGGAAAAATAAAACAATTTCCTGACCATCTCTAGTATTGAGATGTGAGAAGAAAGGGGAAGGGTGATGAGGGAGGGAAGGAGAGAAAAAAGAATTGGGGGCACAAAAGGAAGGAGAGAAAGAGAAGCTAAAAGGAAGGGATACAAGAGAACTGTGAAAGAGAAGAAAGCAAGGGATAAGAAGTAAAGGACTGAGAGAAGAAACAGGATGAATAAACAATATGGGGAAGCAAAAATAGAAAATGGAAGAAGGGAGAGGATGGGACAAAGGAACATTTTAGGGGAAAAGAAGGCTTCTTTGGCCTGGCCTAATGGCAAAAGTCACAGGAATTTCCATGTTTATTGGCTCGTCAAGAAATTTTAGATCCTCTGCTCCTCTGGCTTTGGGAGTCAATTCACTTGAGTTATGCTCATCCTCCTGGTGGTGTAATTGCATAGCTTTGGGGTTTTCTTTGGAGCCAATAAAAAGCATTAA
Source organism: Chelonia mydas (assembly GCF_015237465.2). Classification (NCBI taxonomy): domain Eukaryota; kingdom Metazoa; phylum Chordata; order Testudines; family Cheloniidae; genus Chelonia; species Chelonia mydas. The sequence goes on from NC_051246.2 coordinate 107,766,222, forward strand.
CAATGATATGTAAAGTGGGGAGAGGGAAAAGAAGGCCATTGTGCCCCTTCAGCTTGCTGCACCAGTTGGGTTCAATATACGTCCATAAATAGAGGGCCATGTCCTTCACAATGGCCCTGGGAGTTCAAGTCAGAAATTCATCATGCCTCCCCACCCGCACAGAATGGTGAGGAGAGGGGAGATGCAAGAGGGGTCTTTTATTTGGACTCCAAAGTAATGGACAACAAAGAGGAGGCTCCAGCTATGAGCTGCTTTCTGTCCCCTCAGCCCCTTGTGCTTGTCTCCCCACAGCTCCTCTGCTCTGCCCCATCCCCAGCAAAGCTCCCCTGTGTTCCCCCAGCTCTGTCCTCCCTGTGCTATCCTCTATCCTCTTCCCCCCAGCTCTCCTGTGCTCTCCCAGCTCTGCCCCGCCCCCAGCTCCCCTGTGCTCTCTCAGCTCTGCCCCCACTTGTGCTCCCCTGTGCTCTCCCAGGGCTTTCCCCGCCACTACCAAGGGCTCTCCCAGTTCCAGCCTTCCCACAGCTTCTCTGTGCACACCCAACTCTTCCCCCCCGCCACTCCCATGTACTCTCCCAGCTTTGGCTTTCCCTGCTCCCAGGGGTGCCATTTCAGATTTTGGTTGGGGTGGGGGCAACTTTAACCATGACTCCTGGGGCTATTAGGCACTTGAAAACTCTAGTTTTTCGGCAGAGAACTTAGCAATTAGCTGACAGGAGCCCTGTGTCTAATTCTTTTATAAATGAAAGAAAATTAAATAAATATTAGACCCACTCAGCTCTAATAACAACATGTTCTGACATCATTTGGCAAGTCACTTAATGGACACTGGCTAGGTTTAAAATTTCAATGTATATTCTTACCTTATTACTAACTCTGTGGAAAGAGAGACCCCGTTAGGACTCCTGGGTTCTATCCCAGCTCTGGGAGGAAAGCGGGGTCTAGGGGGTTACAGCGGGGAGCAGATACAGCTGGGTTCTAAATAAGAACATCAGAATGGCCCTACTGGGTCAGACCAATGGTCCATCTAGTCCTGTATCCTGTCTTCCAACAGTGGCCAATGCCAGGTGCCCCAGGGGAAATGAACAGAACAGCTAATCATCAAGTTGTCCTGTTGCCCACTCCCAGCTTCTGGCAAACAGAGGCGAGGGACAGGCAGAACATTGTGTTGGATCCCTGCCTACCCTGGCTAATAGCTATTGCTGGACCTATCCTACATGAACTTATCTAGTTCCTATTGGAACCCTGTTATAGTTTTGAGCTTCACCCTGGCAAAGAGTTTCACATATTGACTGTGAAGAAATACTTTTTTTGGTTTGTTTTAAATCTGGTGCCTATTAATTTCATTTGGTGACCCCTAGTTCTTGTGTTATGTGAAGGAATAAATAAATACTTCCTGATTCAATTTTTCCACACCATTCATGATTTTATAGATCTCTATCATATCCCCCCTTAGTCATCTCTTTGCCAAGCTGAAAAGTGCCAGTCTTTTTAATCTCTCCTCATACAGAAGCTGTTCCATACCCCTAATCATTTCTCTTGCCCTTCTCTGTACCTTTTCCAAATCCAATATATCTTTTAGAGATGGAGTGACCAAATCTACACGCACTATTCAATATGTTGGCGTACCATGGATTTATATTGAGGAAATACGATATTTTCCTCTTATTATTATCCCTTTCCTAATGATTTACAATATTCTGTTAGCTTTGTAAATTGCCATTGCACATTGAGCAGATGTTTTCGGAGAACTATCCACAATGACTCCAAGATCTCTTTATGGATGGTTTCAGAGTAGCAGCCATGTTAGTCTGTAGTCGCAAAAAGAAAAGGAGGACTTGTGGCACCTTAGAGACTAACCAATTCATGTGAGCATAAGCTTTCGTGAGCTACAACTCACTTCATTGGATGGTTTCAGCTAATTTTGACTCCATCATTTTGTATGTATAGTTGGGATTATATTTTGCCAAGTGCATTACTTTGCTTTTATCAACATTGAATTTCTTCTGCTATCACCTGGTTTTGTGAGATCCCTTTGTAACTCTTCACAGTCTGCTTTGGACTGAACTATCTTGAGTAATTTTGTATCATCTGCAAATTTTACCACCTCACTGTGTACCCCTTTCTCCAGATCATTTATGAATATGGTGAATAGGATTGGGCCCAGTACAGGCCCCTGAGGCCAGGACACCACTATTTACCTCTCTCCATTCTCACCTTTTTTTCCTACCCTTTGTTTCCTATCTTTTAACTGAAGTTCCTGTCAGTTCCTGTCAGTGCTTTCAGGATCATCTAATGATACTTAATTTACTTTAATGACAAACCTTTTGTTATCTTAATCACCCTGCCTCTGTTTACAAACAAACTCCCTGCCACAAAGGCTGTGCTTCTCCCAGCTTAGGAACTCACCACACATCACCCTCAAGCTCAGGGGTGGGCAAACGTTTTGGCCAGAGGGACACATCTGAGTATGCAAACTGTATGGCGGGCCATGAATGTTCATGAAATCGGGGTTGGGGTGCAGGAGGGGGCTCTGGGATCGGGCAGGAAGTTAGGGTGAGGGGGGTGGGATGTGGGAGGGGGAGGGCTCCAGATGGAGCTGCGGGCTCTGGTGTGGGGCTGGGGATGAGGGGTTGGGGGTGCAGGAGGGTGCTCCGGGCTGGGATTGAGGGGTTCAGATGGGGCAGGGGGTTGCGGTACAGGAGCTGCTCAGGGGTGCAGGCTCTGGTTGGCGCTTACCTCAAGCAGCTACCGGAAGCAACAGCCTATCCCCCCTCCGGCTCCTATGCAGAGCTGTGGCCTGGCGGGTCTGCAGGCACTGCCACGTCTGCAGGCGCTGCCCCTGCAGCTCCCATTGGCCACAGTTCCTGGCCAATGGGAGCTACGGGGGTGGCTCTTGGGGTGGGGGGCAGCGTGCAGAGCCCCCTGGTTGCCCCTACATGTAGGAGCCAGAGGGAGTACATGCTGCTGCTTCCGGGAGCCACGCAGAACAGTGGCACACGTGCACAGAGCTGCAGAAGACCCCGCTCCCCAGCTGGAGCGCGGGAGCAGGGCAAGCCGCAGACCCCGCTCCTCAGTGGGAGCTTGAGGGACAGATTAAATCAGCTGGTGGGCTGGATGTGGTCTGCGGGCTGTAGTTTGCCCACCTCTTGTCAAGCTGTTGCAGCTAAGAGCTCCGTCTGGGGCTAGGATGAGTAGATCTCCACTACGAAACTTGAGGCGGGGGCAGGGTAGAGCCCGCCCCGTCCTCCCTAAATGGCACCCCTGTCTGCTTCCTGGTACTCTCCCAGCTCTGTCGCTCCGGCACCGCCCCACAGCTCCCCTGTGCGCTCTCAGCTCTACCTTATCCATTCTGCTGGCCCTCTACCACTTGGAGAGCCCCTCTGAGCTGAAGGAAGCAATGTAACAGGGTTGGAATGCTGTCCAGAATTGGGACTACTCCTGGAAGAAAGGCATTCATCCAGTAGTAAGAGTTTGCAGGATCAGGTCCTGGCCAGTACTGATTTCACTATCAGCCTGTTACAACACAGACCTGTTTTGTGTCTCCTGCATAAAGCGGACTGGCCTATTTTTAAAAACACAAGCCTTTGTACTGTATTTATTTGCACAGTATGCTTTTAGTTGCCTACACTCTGAAAAAGAGGAAATAATGTTTGTAGCAAATATAACTTAGCAACTAAAATGAGACATATGAGGCTAAGCATTTCTCTTAGCTGGAAACTTTAGATGTACACGACAGCAAAATACAGGCTACTAACACAAGGGAGGAGCCACTGTAATTGCCTTTTGCTGTGATCTCTAGGTTTTCAATTGAAGGGATCATGTCTAGGGTTCTATGGTAGTTCTTTTCTCATAAACTCTCAGTACTTAGAAGTCTTTTCTTCCATTCTTAATTTGCCTGGAGCAAGGCTTTTATCTAGACTTTTAGCCAAGAGGCACCTGCTGAAATATTCATTGTCAGAAATCGTGCCATGGGTGTTTTTCCCCATTTGTCCAGTTCTATGTCATTAAAATAAGGTTGAGTGGGATGAAAATAGGATTTGACACAGAAGACTGGCATTCTTTCAAAACTTTATGTAATAGGCAATTAACCCTTTTCAGTGCAAGAATTTCAATACTGAAGACTGTTGAATAGTAGCCCTTTGTCAATGGTCAGATCCCTTCTACATCACTTCAAAAATGGATTTTAGTATTATAACTCCACTTTGTGGGGGACTCAAATATCCATTTTGATGGGTTTAAAAAGAAGAGACTAATTGATCTTTGCCTAAAGGTGAGAGGCATCAGAGACCAGAAAATGGAGTCTTTAGAATTTCATCATGTACACCCCAAGTGTGTGTGGTTTTTTAAATAGAGAAGATATAATGTTCCGATGATGGTTTAGATGATTCAAATGAAATTTATGGTTTGGATTTTGGCCTAGAAGTAAATACTGAAGCTTTTTAAAATCTCAGGAGATTACAATAAGATTGAATCAAACAGAACCACAGAAAAATAAAATTTAATCTGTGTTTTTGTGTTATACCATCATAATAATATACCTAGATACCCAATTTGCAACAGAGGGAACAGTATTTCTTTGCAGCAGGGAGGCGGGGGGAATAGTAAATCTCTAATTCAAATCAGTTTTGCATGGTAGCAGGTGAAATCCTGATCTTATTGAAGTCAATGGAAGTTTTGGGGTCAGGATTTCATCCAATATATTTAGAGGACTAATTTTAGGCCTAATCTTGTAGCGTTTACATACATGTAAATCCAAATGAGTAATGGAGTTTTCCTTGCAGGATTCTATTATCTGGGAAAGAGTAAAATAGTAACAATTATACTTAGTAATTTTTTGAAAACTTCCCTCCAAGGATCTGAAAGTAGCGTGGCCAGGTGCCTGGTTTTCACCTGGAAAGTCTGGTTGAAAAGGGAACCTGACAGTGTCCAGTCAGATCTACTGACCGGACACCTAAAGTCCAGTTACCGTGCGCGGGGGGGAGAAGGGGGCGCTGGGTCATCACCCACCCCAGCCTCCTACATGTGTCAGGCAGCTGCAGCTCCCAGCCCCGGCAAAGCGGGCGAGTCCTTCCTGACCCAGGAGGAGAGAGTGAGAGGGGAAAAGCAGTGAGTGAGGGGGGGAAGAGGGAAGAGGAGTGTATGGGGTGGAGCCTTGGGGGAAGTGGCAGGGCAGGGATGGGTTCTTGGGGGGAAGAGGTGGAGCAGGGGAGGTCCTGGCACTCCTGCTGGAGTGTCCGGTCTTTAGATATTACCAAGTTGGCAACTCTATTTCAAAGTGCTTTACAAACATTAATGAATGAAGCTTTATAACACTCTCATAATAAAGTACCACTGTCCCTAATTCACAGATGGGGAAACTGAAGTACAAAGAGATGAAGGAATTTGACCAAGGTTATTAGTCTGTGAAAAGCTTAAGAGTAAAAGCTCGGAGTGATATTCTGTGCTGTAACTCTAAAAGGCACACAATAAAACCTGCAGTCCACAATTAGCAGGGGTTACAGTGGCTTTAAATTGCCTTTGCACCCTCCCGATTCTGTGGTGCTTGGGGAGCTAGATTGGCAGCTGGCATAATTTAGATAGCCTTAGGCGCCTCTCTAAGGGTATGTCTACACAGCAATCAGGTTTCAGAGTAGCAGCCGTGTTAGTCTGTATCCGCAAAAAGAAAAGGAGGACTTGTGGCACCTTAGAGACTAACAAATTTATTTGAGCATAAGCTTTCGTGAGCACACTTGCAGCACATGTAAACATCCTTGAGCTAGCACACTAAAAATAGTAGTGCATGGCTACATTATTTTTAGTGGACCAGCTTGACCAAAGCTAGCTTGGGTATGCCTACAAAGCTTCATTGTAGACATTGCAATCGCAGTATTGACATATCCTTAAGTTATGGCAGCGGGCTGCACTGTGGGTCACAGGACTGCCTGGACTCTTCACAGAGCTGCATACAGCAGACCCACCTCTGATACACCTCTCCTCTCCCCAACCCTGCCCCTGGTCTGCCCCCTATGCAGATCATGCAAGGAGGTGCTTGGAGGACAACTTTACGGCTGTCTTCCGCTATGCCTGAAATGGAAGAATCTTCCCTCAGCCAAATATGTGACTTTGTTTGCTCATGTTCACCAATCCAGTCTTTTACTTGGTGTAAAGGGTCTGGAGAAGGGGAGAGGAACTCACCCCAGACTTTCCAATTCCCAGTCCTGTGTTTTAGACATCATTCTCCTTAATAATACCATTGTATCTGGTGAACTTTTTAATAATCCTTAGATTATGAGGGAAAGTAAAAACAAAAAAAACCCACCCAAACTATATCACTTTTGAGAAGCTAAGGTTGGAAAATAAGGCAATCCAATATCCGAGGCAATGATAATGTAAAGTGCTATAGGAGCAAATGAGGGAGGTTTCTGCCAGAGGAAATACTGGTCAAGATTCTGTTTTCAGTTACATCAGTGTAAATACCAAAAGTAACTCCATAGATTTAAATGGAGTTATGCTGGATATACATTGGTGTAAACTGAGAATAGAATCTGGCCTTAAAAAAATCACTCATTATAATACAGTGAGACACTATGGCCTGGCATGTTATTTTGCATAACATTTCCCGCTGACCCTAGGTTAATTGGAAGCCACTTTTTCCTGCATAGCTAAAACAAGATATTTTTTAAAAAATCCTTAAATGCTTTAAAATGTAAGTTCTGAATACAAATATTATTTTTATATGAGGGCTCCTGAGATAGCTGTGCCCATGTGTAAATGTATCAAAATAGTCTAGCACGCCAAACAGCAATGTTGCCATCACACTGATGTACAGACAGTATTCTCTTCTAAGGCATGCATGAGGAATTCAGATTTTGATAGTCTGGTCACTCCCACATGAATGGAAGAATGTAAGTTTCAAACAGCTAGTGAGAATAGAATACATCTGAGAGCCATTGAGTGGCGGAGAATTTTGCTCTGTTACAAATTACTCATTTATATAGGCCCCAGTTCATCAAAGCATTTAAATATATCCTTATTAAGCAAAGCATGTGCTTAAGGCTCATTGAAGTCAAGTTAAGCCTCAAGTGCCTTTCTAAACAGGGAGGGAGCGCTGAATCAGGGCCCTAAGGCTTTGGGTTGTAGCTGCCATACTCAGAGATCTGCCATGGAACTAAATGGGGGCTCTGCATGTGAAGCAGCTGTACCACTGAGTTTAATACTATAATGCTTCAGCCAGATTTGTTCCAGAATGAGGAAAAATGCAGTGAAAGAGGCCAGGGCAGGATGCTATTTTGACTCATTCTGGACCTTTACCAAGCTGAGAATGATATTTTTCCTATGATGTTTGAAACAAGACTTGATAATACATCTTTGCCTTTTGGGCCAAATTCTGCCCTCAGTTACAAAGATGAAAATCCAGTGAAATCAGTAAAATTACTCCAGATTTACACTAGTATAACTCAGAGTTGCTCCCTGTGAGTAAGTAAGCCAGATGGGTTTATCTTTCTTTGGTAACACAATGAGATATTCCTGTCTTTCTACAGTAAAAATTATGACAAGAGGACCTGTCAGGAAGACATTATGATGTCCTGTCACACAGCGTTGTACATATAACCCCACATTCTGCTCTGAGTTACATCAGCATGAATTTGGAGTAACTCGGTTGAAGTTAATAGAGTTAACTCCAGATTTACAGCCACATCATTGGCAGATTTTTGCTCCTGGCTGCTTTTTTCAGGATTTTCAGCACCTGTAATGCTGTAGAAACAGTAGTGTGTATATTATTTCAAAAGTGAAAAAGCAGAATGTTACTATGATAGAAACACAAGTGCAGCCAAGGGTGTTACAACGTAGTTCTTGATTACATCCAAATTGCTTAAGACAAGATGGACTGCTTCATTGACTTAATGCAGCTGTGGGATCTGAAAGACACTGATGGAAACAATGCTGGTACTTTCAACAATGTATTTTAAAACTAAAGCAAAAGCAGCCGTCTGTGTTTAAAAATGAAAAAAAGATGTTTATGCAGAGTGAGAAATTGCAATAAATGGCAAGCAAGATTTTAATGGATAAGCATCAAAAGATTTTTTTTTCTAAAGCAAAACAAATAACTTGGTAATTGTTTAACACCACTACACAGCAGTCAGAAAATAACAACTATCTCAAGAAAACGAAGTTGACATCCCTGATTAAACACAAACATGCCAATGAACTTTCCTCACAGAGCTATTCATTGATCTTCTATGCATCTTTACACACTGCCTTTGGAAAGGAGCTCCATTTAACCACTTAGGGCTACTCACTCAAAATGGAAGCATAAGGAGTTGTGTATAGTAACTATGATTATGATAAATAAAAAGAGGATACTATTATCAAACTAGTGATATGGCATAATTAGAGTTTTAAAGATTTGGCATGTGAGAGAATGATCTTGATTACAGGTGGATTGCATGTGATATTCAAAATGTAATCTGTTTTGATTGGACATACAGGTCACATGATTGTTTCCAGTTCCCTGATTGGAAGAGCAGAATACATACAACCAAGTTTCTGGTGCAAATCCTTATGTTAACAAATTCAGACAATATTTTTCCAAATATTCTCCCATATTTGCTATTCACTGTTTTTGTAAACATCCCTGCCTGTATGTGTTCGTGAAGTATTCTCAGACAACACAAAAATGGAACAAGCACACCATCAGAATGAATCCATTTAAAGTTCCCAGAGAATATTTTCATAAATATTTTTGCAATAATCTCCCAGAGCAACTCACGATTTAAGATGTATTTCCAGGTTAGTCAGTTACCTAGGGATCCCTCCTGTCCCTTGATATAGGATGTTCTTGGAAGAAAGGAGGAATGGCTCAGGGATCTCTAGACCTGACAAATCTCATCTTCTGGAATGACCTCTTGAAGCCTCAAGACTGCTCTAAGTTGTGCTTTATGCCACCTTTGACTTCTCTTTTCCAGTCCAATGTCAAGTAGAGTTTGGCCAGACCACAAAACAAGGCCTAATGAACTGATCATGAAATTAAGTCTGATAAAATGCCTCTAATTATTAATGGTACCTGTTATCATTTATGTTGAATTTGTTGCCTGTTAAATAAATGTTGCCTGACATCATCTCTGTTTAATTTCACCCTTAACAATGGAAAACAATTAATGATAGTAGGCCACAAACCTGCTTCCATATTATTATTATTTATTTATTACTTGTGCTATGAGGAACCCTAAAGATCAATTAGATACAACATACATTATTGCTTTTGGAGAAGCGCCTTGCCCGAAAAGCTGAAAAGAGAGAGAGAGAAGGAAGAAAAAAGAAAGAATTTTCTCCCAGCAGGCAGCTGACCCCCAGGAAATGTCTGTACCTCCTGTGGGTGAATTTGTGGTTCCAGGATCGGACTCCTGAGCCATCTCAGGACCCATATGTAATCTGTGGTAGAGATCATCCTTGAATCGAGGGAACACTGATGGCATTATTGCTTTTAATGCTGAATGCTGAAACCTGAAAATTGTGGCATGTTTTTGTTTTTGTTTGTTCTTCTTCTTTTTTTGCGGTGGCGGGATTTGCTTTGATAAGCTCTCCAAAGTAGGAGAATAGGTGTCAGTATCTCCTGTAATTATCCAAACATCTTGGTTTTGCAAAAATGAACTGGAAATCTCATGGTACTAAGCTTTTTCAGGAAATTTCCAGGACTTCTCATTTGGGTTGGAAATGATCCGAGTAGAGTATTTGATCACCTCCACATCTGGTCCCAACCAGATCCTGGCTGTGGAAAGGTAATTGTAGTCATATTTTTCAAACTTCAACAACACTTCCTGTTAGATTTGAATTTATCAGATTCTTCCATTCATAGTTGCTAGCTGGTCTGTTTATTCCAAGTGGAGGACTGATCCACTAGAATCTAAAACACAGAGTTTCCCCTGTGCTTACAAACAGAATATACGGGTAGATAACTGCCTTAACAGCACAGCACAGTATTTCACCCCAGCATCTAGGAATGGCCCACTCTGGCTTCAAGTGGCTTCCCCTGGGGAGAAGCAAGTGAGACAGAGGGGTGATGAGACAGATGCACCACCCCCTTGCCCACAGGAAGCAGGGGTGAATTTACTGAAATGAATAATAAGATCTAATCCCTCTATGGACAACAGTGGGTGGAGTCATCCCATTAAAAGCCAATGAGAAGGAGCAGGGAAACCTGAGGCTATTTCAGAGTGCAGGACATCAACAGATAGGCCCTGGCTTCTGGTAACTCTTCAGAGATCTGCATCTTCTGGGGTCTGAACCCTCTTTTTGTTCCACAAAAAGTGAGGGCAAACCCGTCATACTACAGAACTATCTGGGGAAAACTAGGGTCTTGATGCCATGTTGTGCTGAATACCTCCAGAAAGAGCCCTTAATTTCACTGAGAGCTGAGGACACTTGGCACCATGAGAGTTAGCCCCTGCAGAACCCCTGCAGAGAGTTAGCCTCTCCTTATAATCATGTTCTCCAGAATTCTCCCACAGAAGGTGGAAATCTAGCCAACTGAATATATTGTATATAAATATCTATGAATATTGAATGGTTCCCCCTTTCCTCTTGATTTGAATTTCTGTAGAATTTCCTTTTTTCATCTGAATTCATGAGATGGTACTTCTCTAAAGTAGCAAAGATTTATCCAACTATTTTGTGTTTAAATATGGAGCTTGAAACTCTAATCACAATTTAATATGACTAAATACGTACATACTTTATGGTCAATCATCCAGATCTTTTACAAGGTCCCTTGGCTTTGGAATTACTAAATCTCAAATGGTACTATATATGAGCCTTGTCTGACATGACATATATTGAAACAGACTGTGGAACGATCACTTAGAGATGAGAACCTTGTTACAGTTTTAGTGAACCAAAGCTAAGAGGCAAATTATTCAATTATAGTAAATTTACAGTAGCTTAATATTTGATAGAAGTGGTTCTTCCATCATCAGAGCATCATATTGAAAACCCTTGAGCAGCAACATAGCCCCGGAAACTCAGAGGATGTTTTAGCTACTTATTAAGAAAATTCATCTATCTTGATCTTTTATGAACACTTGGGCTCTTATACCTTGTACTATAATGATTGTGACATATTTTGCGTGTGCGTTGACTTTCTAAAGTCGCTTGTATAGTGATCCACCAGAGGGAGTGAGAGGACAACATTTTGCCAGATAGTGGCATGGGTTCAAGCCGCACAATTAATTAAAGAGAAATAACAGTGGATGATATCTGTGAGGCTGCAAATTCAGCACTCCCCTTGAACTTTCTCTGTATACTGTAAGTTTCAAAGGCATATAAACCTGTTTTAAGTTAAATAGTGTGACATAGTGTAACCTATTTAAGTTAAATAGGTTTGGTTGGCCTGAAGAACTGTCTAATACAGGGACCCCATGAGACTGTACCTCAAGTCTTCGTAATCAGTCCAGTGTGTGTTACGTCTCCCTCTCATGTATGGTCCATATGAGGAGATATGGCCCTACTACTGCTATCAACAAATGGAATTGTTCCTTTAGTTCAAGTGGTAAAGACCCATACGTTGAAGACCTGATCCAGAGTTCATTATATCAAAGATGTCAAAGACCAGTGGACTGGGCCATTAATGGTCTCAGACTCAGTCTCACTGAAGGGTTGTTCTTATTAAAGCATGGAAAACTTGTCTAACAATTGCATTATTTTTATTTAATCATTACAAAACACAGCAATAAGAGCCTGAAGTGAATATCAATCTGCCACATTCTGTTCTGAGCCTAGCAATCCAGAACTTCACCTTCCAAAATGGAGGATAACTTCTGATCTCTGCAGTCACATCCCAAATCTTTCTATAACTATAACATGGCAATGATACACACCACCAATAGCACATGTTTGAACTGTAATTTACACTTGCACCTGATGTCAATCTGGAACATTAACCTTCTCTTCTAATATGGAGACCAGCTTGCACTTCATACAGACAAAGTCGCTTCTGTCCTCTGGGAGAAAGACAAACATGGCACATCCTGGGCAGGTCACAACAGCTGATTGCTCACTATCACTATAATATGTTGTCAGATGGGGATTTCTTTTCACACCTTTCTCTCCAGCAGGTATCAGTGTGCTTACTTTAAAGTTTAAAAAACTAGAGACCCAAATATCAAACCCGGGGTTGCATCCAAGACAATGAAGACTTTCTGGATAGAAGTAAGCATTTGGTACTGCGGGCACAGCATGCTGAAAAATCAGAGAGGGCAGTGCAGAATGGGGAAGAAAATTGGCAGCATGTGATCTCCACAAGAAGTAAGAGGAGAACTCATGTACCCCCAATGCAGATAGAGGTAAGAAACTGTAATACCTGTGCAGAGAGCCTGAAAACAATGGAGAATGGTTTGGAAGAGTCATCGGAGGGAAGGGATTAGAAGGAGACCCCATCGACCGGAAGGCATGGGATGCATTGTCCTAAGGATGGGGGTTCCACTACTTCCACTCCCAAGAGGAGGAGACGACGGGTGGTGATGGTTGGGGACTCCCTCCTAAGGGGGATAGAGTTATCCATCTGCCATCCAGACTGGGAAACTCGAGAAGCGTGCTGCTTGCCTGGAGCTAGAATTTAGGATGTGACAGAGTGTCTGCTGAGACCGATCAAGCCCTCGGACTGCTACCCCTTCCTTCTTCTCCATGTGGGCACCAATGATACTGCCAAGAATGACCTTGAGTGGGTTACTGCAGACTATGTGGCTCTGGGAAGAAGGATAAAGGAGTTTGAGGTGCAAGTAGTGTTCTCATCCATCCTCCCTGTTGAAGGAAGAGGAGGAGGTAGGGACCATCAAATTGTGGAAGTAAATGTGTGGTTATTCAGGCGGTGTCGGAGAGAGGGCTTTGGATTCTTCGAGCATGGGATGTTGTTCCAGGAAGAAGGAGTCATAAGAAGAGAGGGAAGAGCATCTTTGCAGGCAGGCTTCAGCCCCACTCCTGCTTTAGCCCTAGTGAGGGCTTTAAACTAGGCTCGCTGGGGGATGGACACCTAAGCCCTGAGGTAAATGGAGTGGGATACTGGGAGGAAACACAAGGAGGAGGGTGCCACAGGGGAGGCCTCCTGATTCACACTGAGAAAGTAGCACAGTCGTCTAGTTATCTTAGGTGCCTGTACACAAACGCAAGAAGCCTGGGAAATTCGCAGGAAGAATTGGCACAGTCAAGGAGCTACGATGTGATTGGAATAACAGAGACTTGGTTGGGTAACTCACATGACTGGAGCACTGTCGTGGATGGGTATAAACTGTTCAGGAAGGACAGGCATGGGAGAAAAGGTGGAGGAGTTGCACTGTATGTAAGAGAGCAGTATGATTGCTCTGAGCTCCGGTATGAAACTGGAGAAAAGCCTGTTGAGAGTCTTTGGGTTAAGTTTAGAGGCGAGAGCAACAGGGATGATGTCGTGGTGGGCATCTGCTATAGACCACCAGACCAGGAGGATGAGGTAGATGAGGCTTTCCTGGGACAAATAACAGAAGTTTCCAGATTGCAGACCCTGGTTCTCATGTGGGTCTTCAATGATCCTGACATCTGCTGGGAGAGCAATACAGCAGTGCACAGACAATCCAGGAAGTTTTTGGAGAGTGTTGGGGACAACTTCCTGGTGCAAGTGCTGGAGGAACCAGCTAGGGGCCGTGCTCCTCTTGACCTGCTGCTCACAAACAGGGAAGAATTGGTAGGGGAAGTAGAAGTGAATGGCAACCTGGGCAGCCATGTCCATGAGATGGTCTAGTTCAGGATCCTGACAAAAGGAAGAAAGGAGAGCAGCAGGAATACAGACCCTGGATTTCAGAAAAGCAGACTTTGACTCCCTTAGGGAACTGATGGACAAGATCCCCTAGGAGTCTAATATGAGGGGGAAAGGAGTCCAGGAGTCCTGATGTGCAGAAAGAATAGTAAATATGGCAGGCGACCAGCTTGGCTTAACAGATAAATCTTCAGTGAGCTTAAACACAAAAAGGAAACTTACAGGAAGTGGAAACTTGGACAAATGACTAAGGAGGAGTATAAAAATATTTCTTGAGCATGCAGAGGTGTAACCAGGAAGGCCAAAGTACAATTGGAGTTGCTGCTAGCAGGGGATGTTAAGGGCTACGAGAAGGGTTACTACAGGTATGTTAGCAACAAGAAGAAGGTCAGTGAAAGTGTGGGACCCTTACTGAATGGGGGAGGCAACCTAGTGACAGATGATGTGAGAAAAGCTGAAGTACTTAATGTTTTTTTTTGCCTTGGCTTTCACAGACAAGGTCAGCTCCCAGACTGCTATCCTGGGGAGGAGTCGAGCAGCCCTCAATGGTGAAAGAACAGGTTAAGGACTATTTAGAAAAGCTGGATATGCACAAGTCCATGGGGCCTGATGCAGTGCATCCAAGGGTGCTGAGCGAATTGGCTGATGTGATTGCAGAGCCATTGGTCATTGTCTGAAAACTCGTGGCTATTGGGGGAGGTCCCAAATGGTTGGGAAAAGGCAAATATAGTGCCCATATTTTGAAAAGAGAAGAAGGAGAATCCAGAGAACTACAGACCAGTCAGCCTCACCTCAGTCCCTGGAAAAATCATGGAGCAGGTCCTCAAGGAATCCATTTTGAAGCACTTGGAGGAGAGGAAGGTAATCAGGAACAGTCAACATGGATTCACCAAGGGCAAGTCATGCCTGACCAACCTGATTGCCTTCTATGATGAGATAACTGCCTCTGTGGATATGGGGAAAGCAGTGGATGTATACCTTGACTTTAGCAAAGCTTTTGATACAGTCTCCTACAGAATTCTTGCCAGCTAGTTAAAAAAGTATGGATTGGATGAATGGACTATAAAGTGGATAGAAAGCTGGCTAGATTGTCGGGTAGTGATCAAGGGCTCAATGTCTAGTTGGCAATTGATATCAAGCAGAGTGCCCCGGGGTCAGTCCTTGGGCCGGTTTTGTTCAACATCTTCATTAATGATCTGGATGATGGGATGGATTGCACCCTCAGCAAGTTTGCAGATGACACTAAGCTGAGGGGAGAGGTAGATATGCAGAAGGGTAGGGATAGAGTCCAGAGTGACCTAGACAAATTGGAGGATTGGGCCAAAAGAAATCTGACAAGGTTCAACAAGGACAAGTGCAGAGGCTGAGCACCAACTGGCTAAGTGACAGTTCTGCAGAAAAAGACCTGAGGATTACAGTGGACAACAATCTGGATATGAGTCAACAGTGTGCTCTTGTTGCCAGAAAGGCTAACGGCATATTGGGCTGCACTAGTAGGAGCATTGCCAGCAGATCGAGGGAAGTGATTATTCCCCTCTATTCGGCAGTGGTGAGGCCACATCTGGAGCATTGAGTCCAATTTTGGGCTCCCCACTATAAAAAGGATGTGGACAAATTGGGGAGAGTCCAGCGGAGGGCAACAAAAATGACTAGGGGGCTGGGGCACATAATTTATGAGGATAGGCTGAGGGAACTGGCTGCAGAAGAGAAAAGTGAGGGGGATTTGATAGCAGCCTTCAACTACATGAAGGGGGATTCCAAAGTGGATGGAACTAGGCTGTTCTCAATGGTGGCAGATGACAGAACGAGGAACAATGGTCTCAAGTTGCAGTGGGAGAGGTCTAGGTAGGATGTTAGGAAAAAATATTTCACTAGGAGGGTGGAGAAGCACTGGAATGGGTTACTTAGGGAGATGGTGGAATCTCCATCCTTAGAGGTTTTTAAGGCCAGGCTTGACAAAGCCCTGGCTGGGATGATTTAGTTGGGGTTGGTCCTGCTTTGAGCAGGGGATTGGACTAGATGACCTCCTGAGGTCTCTTCCAACCCTAATGTTCTATGATTATTCTTCTTTTATGTTTGTGCAAGTTCAACAAAAAAATCCCCAAAGGATTTTTTGTTTTCACTTTGAAGTTCTCTAAAACCTGAATGGCTCTATCACAGTCAGGCAAATGTAATTTTTCTGTGGATAAATCTTGCTAATGTAGCAAGATTTCTCTACAATCCAGCAGCTTCATTCATGAGGTTTGTCTGAGGACACGCTGCCATTTGTGATGTGCACAAATGGAACCAAAATTGAGGCCACCATTGATGTGTTTGAATTACTATTGTAAATGCTGCAGGTTGAGTGGTTACAGGAACTTAGGTTCCATTTCCTTAGTTGAAAGGCTACTTCTTGTAGGAAGAATGCAGGAGTGATCAGAGTAAAAGCTGCTCTCTTCAAAACATGTGTGCCAGCCTGTTTCTTTTGGGAATGTATCTGTATTTAGTAGGGTACAACAAAGGCTAAAAGGGAAGAACACAATTCCTGACTGTGCTTATTGCTCTTTGACCTCTGGGTATAATTTTGGGCCATCTAGTCAAATGATTACTTTGGATTATCTAAATTACTCTTGATTCAAATGAATGGTAGCCTATCAGATCCAATGATAATACAAGTTAGAAAGCACCCTATTTATTTTAGAAATTAACCATGTTTTATATTTGCTGCTGTGACATTTACACTGAATTGCAGGGCAGGTTCAGGTTTTTTTTTAAAACCTACTAATCTCTTTTTTACTGTAATATAGCAGCAATGCCGTAGAGCAGAGTGTGTATTATTAATAAAAAAAACACTCCAGCTCCTCACCTTTCTATTGTCTTTTTTATTAATGTGTGCACCTTAGGCTGGACTGAGCAAAAAGACACAGTACTGTGGAGAAGAAAGGGGAGAGCCTCCTTTACCTTTTAACCCTGGGATTGTCAATTTCTATCAGCGGTAGCACGGTCTGACACTCTTAGGGTAGCTTTAACCTGATTTGCATACTGTGAATTCTTACAACAGGAGCATGAATTGTGACAGGGGCTAATTAGCATTTCCTCCCCCTCTATTTGACTCTTTTATTTTTGAAGACAAGTGCCAGAAGCAGTAGAGGAAGTTTAACTAAACCCGGATTAAAAAATCAGGTTCTGATTTTGGAAGTTAAAAAAAAGAAGAAAAAAGATCAACAATCCCAGAAGGTATTTCCACGAATGAAGAAGGGGAGGAATAATATATTTATGTCTCTCTCTCTCTCTCTCTCTCTCTATATATATATATATAAATGTTCGTGTCATTTTTTACTGTAAACAGAGCTGCAGTGAGGACACACAAGCCCTTAGTACCAGGAAAAATTCATGACTTTGAGCCATATGCTTCACTTAATTTCCTAGCAAAGGGGAGCATAAGCCAGCAGATTTGGAGGAGGGGTTCCAAACTAGAACTGGATCAGAAGCCATAGGTGTGGAACATGGCACCTCCTCGACCATTCTTTCCTCCACTCTATAGACACCTCTCTGAAAGCATACGGCAGAGCTGGGATCCACGCGTGTTATGGGAGATGGTGACGCTAGATGCAGCTCTTCTACACAGCATACAGCCATGGGGATCCAGGAGATTTCCTATAGGAATTATGAATACAAGATCTATCTTTAT
This sequence comes from Chelonia mydas, assembly GCF_015237465.2. Classification (NCBI taxonomy): domain Eukaryota; kingdom Metazoa; phylum Chordata; order Testudines; family Cheloniidae; genus Chelonia; species Chelonia mydas. Next base: position 107,783,651 of record NC_051246.2, read on the forward strand.
ATTACTACTACTATTCATTATTTATATTATAATTGCATCAGAAGCCCCAGCCAAGCTCAGGGCCCTCATTGTTCCAGCACTGTACAAAAGCAAGAGCCAGTTCTTCTAGACCGCTTACATTCTAATCAGACAATGGAGTGGAGGGAAAACAGAAGTACACAGAGGTGAAATGACTTTCCCAAGGTCATACATTAGGTCAGTGACACAGACAGGAATTAAACCTAAGTCTCTTAGTCCCCTGCCAAGGTCCTATCCACAGTGGCAGCTGATGACTTTTTTGACAAGTGAGGCACAAATCACAAAATAGTTATTTCCACACCCCACCCAATGTATAATTTAATAGCTATTCAAAGTTTACCTGATTGATACTGAAGCAGCAGCAGGCAGACCTGGGAGCTGGAGTTGCCACTGCTGCTGCTAACTGACACATATGCTGTGGGACTGTACAACAGTCAGGAAACTGCGGAAGGAAGTAGACAGAAGAGTGAAAAGTGCTTGGCTTCAGTAACCAAACCTCAGCTGAAAATGTTATCCTAGGTTATGTGCCTACTATGCTGTGTTTGACGCCACCACAAAGACTTTGGTTCTTGAGGGCTGCGATGATTACCAAGAGCATGGTTTTATAAAAATGGAGGAATAGGTTTATGCCCAGAATAGAGCAGTGGTATTCAGACGTGTCTGAGTTAGCAGCAAAAGAAAGAATAGCTTATTGATGTAGAGAGTAATTATTTGATTTCAAAGAAATTTGCACCCCGTTTCTTGATACGTTTGGATAAAGAATGCTGAGATAGCTCAAACAATGAGACTTCCATTCCCTTTGACTGCTCTGCTTCTGCCCGCCCGCTCCATGGTTCCCTCCTTCCCGTTTTTGCCTATTTGTGTTTGGTGTTCTTTTTTATTATTACTATTACTCCAACAGTAACATTTTATGTTTGTGTAATATTGTCTGATCTTGTGTTGTGTGGGTCTTGCAGATTTGACAAGTTGTAAAGTTGCATGATTGCATAATGTTATTGGATATCCTGTGAAATGTGCGGTATTTGGTAACATATACAAGCTGTAGGTCATTTATTTTTTGTATTTTTATTGTGTCTTCATGAAAATTAATAAAAAAAAACACAAAAAGAAATGAGGAAAGAAAGTCCTTGAGCAAAACTCCAAGGTAGTCCCATCAAGGTTGGGATGGGAGAAACTGCTGAAAGTAGTAGCCTGTGATGAAATCCATCACCAGCCAAACTTGTGAAGGACCCATCAAAAAAGACAGCTCCTGTATTATTAGTTTCATATCAATATATCAGGACAATAGGGATTCCCTTTGGAATGGTTCTTGGGTGCTTATTTAAGAGGGATGTTATGAAGATGACTTGCTTGTAGAATCTTCTGAGGCTTGTAGGATGTTGGAAGAGGTCACTTAAGGACTTGCAAAGATATTCCCTTTACAACTCGCCTTTGCATATCTAATTTATCGTCTGGCTCAGCAAATTCTAAGTACGAATGAGGGAGCCATTTGATTCAGGTTCTTGATGGAAAATCTGAACATTCACTGCAAACCTGAAAAGTTAAACTCGTAGTCTGAAGTCCCACAAATCACTGTGGGTGGAGAACATGAGGTGTCCTTAGCTGTCTCAACACAGAGCTTCCTTCGTGGGTAACAATGGAGAGTTTTCAGGCTTTTGTTCTCTCTTTTCTTGTTTGATGTTGGGCAGTTACACCTTCCTCCCCACCATCATCACCCTCTACCCCAATATACCTTAATATAAGATTGGCTGAAGGCAGGTTCCTATGCTTTTTGTGAGCAACACCACAAATGCAACTTTGGTTTCTGTCTGGATTGTTCTTTAATTATAGAAAATTAAATAAAAGTGCTTTCCCCCACACTCAAACTGTGCTTGGGAAATGTTCAGGCACTCTTTCAGAAGCACAGAACTTCAGTGCCTTTAGGATATAACAATGCTTTATTTGGATTCAAGTGATTAAAGAGCTAATTTTCTTAGTGGGAGGTTGGTGCATTTATACAGAGAAACTGCATTACAAGGATATGGATACATTTCAGTTCCATGGGAGCCCAGGGAATTCCAAGTTACCCAAACTCTATGCATGTAGCTGCCAAGACTTTGAACTACAAAGACAGCAACCCACCAATTTGTATCTACTGATTCTAAGTGACTGCAGTGTAGTTGGGGACAGTTGTCCTCAGTTTTTATAAACTTGCCTATTTGGACCATTTTCACCTTATTATTTTCAGCTGCAGTGATGGATCCAAGTTTTACAAGAGGGAGAAATGGTTGAGCCAGCACTGACCACTCAGCAGCATCCTACACCCTGGCACCACAATCTTAATCCAAATTTGAATGAATGGTGTAGTGACATGGCACATGGGCTTGCACTGCCATGTGACCCTGTGCGCCATGTTGCAACACCTTTAGTGGGGAGCTGGGCCCAACCATGCGGGACAGGAGCTGCCACTGCTGGGGTAGGCTTTTTCTCCAGCCCAGTCTGAAAAGTCATGACACATACACTGAAAGGCTGCTAGGGAGGAGCAGTTGCCTATTAGCTCACCACCGTTTCCCCATATTATCTTCCTAGAGTGCAGTGTTTGAAGTTTGTTTCAGCTAACGCTATTTTGTTTTTCAGTTGTTTGGGAAAAGCTTTAATTTTTCTGGGTTAAAAATTCTTCGTAGAAAAGATTCCTACCGTAGCACAACAATAAAAGAATAATTTGGGCAACACTAGCAGTGCTAATATTGTAATGTACAATAGGTTCAATTGAAAACCAATTGAGTGTGGTACCATAGCATCTTCTATTCTAAATTTAAGAATATACTAGGATTACTGCTGGTATCTGGAATGTGAATGGTGAGTTTTATGCATTGAATAGTACATTCTCTGGTTGAAACTAAAGGAAAAAATGTACACAAGCCAGAATGTAATTAATCAACTGGGATGACACCTTCAACAGTATTGTGGCTCCAACTTCAGGCTGGTTTGGTATTGACTTAGAGTGAAAAATGGAGTGACTCCATTTACTGAGTCAGCACCCCATCCGGCAGAACTCTGGTTTTTCTGGTGGTCCCTCCTTCAAGGAGTGACCAAGCCCAGCCCTACTTATTCTATATACTTTGACAACATCTTAACCCAAGTAGATGAGGATGTGACATTGAAAACTTTCTCATGAACTGAGATTACTCTAACACACTTCACATACTACTTCATCTTCCCAGCTGATAAATTCCTGCAGGATATCTGTAACACCACAAATGTATTATAGGAGGCAGGGTCTTCCCGGTAGATGCAAAGAGATGACTGCAAAGGACGCCCCAGAATCAAGGAGTTGATGTCCTCGTCAGTTATGCCCTCTTTTTTGTTGTTTACTTTTTCTTCAGCTGCCTTTATAAAAAAAAACAAAACAAAACAAAAAAAACATGTTTTTCTTCTTAGTACTCCCCTTTAGCCTTCCTGAGATGTTAGTGTTTTCTCCTTCATGCATTGGGTATTGGTACAGAATAATAATTGGTAGTTTTTATAATAAATTACTCATGCAACAGGATGTTGGGTAGTCAAACCTTGACTACTTACTGACTGGTGTTTAAGGGTATGTTTCCACTGCCCAGTTAACCTGTGCTCTTATTTGGGCTTTAGCCCAAACTGTCCTGCCATCCACACAGAAAAAAACCTCTGACCTGGGTTTACTTGGAACGTGCTTTAAACTCAGGCTAGCTTATCTGATAGGGATATAGATTAGAGCCCAGGTCTGGTTTCAGAGCTGGAACTCACCCACTTTGCAGTGAGGACCACAGGCAAAATCACTGGAGTGCTGATAGTCCTCCAGTGCCCTTCCCCTGAATGACAAATGAGGTCTCCCACAGTTGACTAGGAGAAAATCCTAGCACATCTCGTCACAATGAACCGCGGATACACATGGGCAAGTGAGGACACAGTAACGAGGATAGGGCTTTGCAGTGGGGATGCTCACACCCAGGCGAGGCTAACCTGACTCAGACTCAAGTGCCAATCACATAGTTTAACTGTGCAGGGAAGACATACCTTGAGAGATATCTGTGGGTGGGTATAGTACCCAAGCAAGTCAATTCTTTCAGACCCAGGCTGAGCTCTGCTGCATTTTCATAAGAGTCAGGATGTGAAATGGCCTCCATTATTTTGGGAGAAGAGTAGTAAGTACAGCAGATATTTTTTATTGTTGGTTAAAAGCTGAGTGATATTAGTGGTGCACCCTTTTGCAGTGACACAGCACAATAATCTGGGTTCAGACAAGTTGGTTTTATGGAAGGAAAACCCTTTTTTGTCTGCATTCCAGGATTCAAAAGAGAAAAGAGAGACTGGGATTAGAGCCAGACTCAGGAGAACTGAAGCAGTCTGTCAGCAAGCCCTCAGGTAACAATATCATAATTTATAAATTCTACCAACAATAGGATAGTAATTAAAGATGTACGTTTCCTTTTTGCTGTCCCTGTTTTCAGCAAAACAGATTTCAGAATGCTCAAATGTGTGCGTGTGTGTGTCTCTCAGAGCAAGGATTTTTTTTTTAAAAAAACCAAGGAATTGTACCTTGGACGGGAAAAGGGCATCATTTTTGCTTCTGTTGTGACTTGTAGTTCTTGTTCTTTGTATTTTAATGGGCCGATGGCTGGCTGGACTCCCTGACATGCATCCACACATGACCCTGAATTACCTTCTTGCAGAACCCAGTTTACAACTCTTTCTGATTTAAAAGTGAGGGTTAACATCCTGGGGCAGATCCTCAACTGGGGTAAATTGGCAAAGTTCCATTTAAGTTAATGTGGCTATGCCAATTTACCCCAGTTGAGGATCTGCCCATATCATTTCCATCACCTGGCCCATTGCACAGCACTGGATCCTTGCTCTCACTGCAAAATCTACATACAGATGCGGCAAAGTTGTTTTCACCACATAGGATTACAGCAACCCCAGTTAATTCTTATTCTAAGTACAGAGTCGTCATCATTGGCAATCCCTCAACGTCGAGGATGATCTCTTTCACAGGTTTTGTTTTTCATGGGTCCTTTGGTGACGGAGGAGTCCAATCCTTGAGCCACGGGATTGTTGGCAGACATTGCAGGTGGTGTTGGAAGACAAGGTTGGGCCACAATTGCTGCATGACTGTTGTCTTTCCTTTCTTTTCTGGCATTTTTCTGTGACCAAGGCAAGGAGATTTTCCTCAAAAGTGGACGTTCCCTCTCTAACAAGTCTTCACCAGTTATCCCTATCCTGGGCTGCTGTCTTCCAGTGTGTGGTGTCAATGCCACATCTTTTGATGTTTATGAATTCTTATTCTAAGTACAGGGTAATACTCTGTTGGATAATACAATGTGTTATTGTCGGTAAATGTTGGCTTTTTAATGGCAAATACTGCCGCAGATAACAATTACTGTATGAAGTTCTTTTTGTTGACCTCAACTTGAGTATTTTCAACACCCATCTTATTTATGTTTAATTATTTTGACTGTAAACTCTTAAGGACCAGGACTGTATTTATGCTATATTTGTACAGTGCCCAGCCCAATGGGGTTTTAATCTTAATTGATGCTAGTGTAATAAATAATAATAATAATTAGTAATATCACTTTGTATTATGATCTTGTCTGTTCTCACAAGCTAAGCAATGTTGGACTACATCAGTACTTAAGTGGAAAGCTTTCAGGAAAAACTCCTGTATAACAGATGACACTGAATCAATACTCAAACATGGGGTTGGCTACTGTGTTGTACAAGGTGCAGCTAGATATAAAATTGAGGTCTTTCCCACTTAACACAATAAAAAACTAACTTGGCACTTTTCATAAAAGTGGGGGTATTAATGAAGGGGCCTGATCTGTCATCCACTGAAGTCAATAGAAGGAATGCTATCTGTTTCAATTGGAGTTGGATCAGAGCAATGGTGTACATACCAAATTTCATCTTGAGTAATTACATTCTGCCTGCATGGATTCCCCAAATAGCTTCACCAGGTTAAAGGTTTTGGGGGTTTTTTTCTTCATTTTTCTGCAATAAATCATCATGTAGTGGCTGCTGTCCATCATTAAACAGTTCCTGCAATTCACCCTAGAAGTGGCGGTGTTTCAGTAGAAGAGAGCATGGTACTCATCTAGAGTTTTGACAGCAGACTAGACAGTGTAACAATCATTGCTGGGCTTGCTTTAAATGTATGAGTTTGTGTCTTTGCTTTCTTCAGAGGAAAATTTAATAAAAGAAATGTAATTGTTTTAATAGGATTTGTATTTCTAAAAAGTTTATCTTAACATGGAAAAGGTGGCTGGCTTGTTTTTTTTTTCTTTTTTTTTAATTTTAATTCCTCTCAGAGGCTATGTAGCACAGTTGACTAGTAGTGAAGCCCAGCATAATGCAAGAGCCCTTTATCTGCTCTGTTCCTCTTCAGTTGTACCAAGTAATGGATGAAGAGAAGTTGAGCTAGTGTAACAGGGAGGATTGTCTTGCAGAACTTCTTTCCTTCTCTCAGGAGATCCACCTTTTGGTTCAACAGTCTTGGACATCATGACAGAAGATGGGGATAATATTTTGATTTACTTTTTTCCTTTGGTCTTGGTGAATAGTTCAGGAAAAATGCAAATGAAGCCAAATTCAAACGCAGTTCATGCAGCCTGAGCTGAACCTAAGCACTGTTTCTTCTGCAGCTCCCTCCATGGGAGAACCAGAAGCATGATTGAAAAGTCATCACTTTGGAAGCAATGGGGAGCTGTCAACAGCAGCTGACAAAATTTCCACACCACAGAGGCCACAATCACTCACACATGACACAGGCACTGAAGATATCATTGCTTCTAATATTTTTCTGGTCTATGTGGCTGCCTGGTCTGCTTTGATAGCCTCTAGCCAATATCCTTCAGAACTCTTTAAAAATGTAGGACTATCCCTGAGCTTAAAAAAAGAAATATTAATGATTACACTGGATAGTCCCTGTCGTCATTAATGCCCTGATGCTACAAAGGAATCTGTGCCAACCTTGATACCCATATAGATCCCTTTGCCTTTCTAATTACACTTCAGAGCCTTGCTGCTTTGCTAACATGCAATACAGAGACCAGTTGGTATCTGATTATATAGAACAGAGACAGTCATAAAGAGAGAGCTGAAAGTTCTATTGACAAAACAAATAATACCACTGGCTGTAATTATTTAGCAGCTCAGAGTGATTTCTGAGAGGGGAATTCATTTAAAAATATAGTCGTCAAATTCATGAAGGCTTCTATAGCAATGAATACTATTGTAACCGCATTAGTCCTCTGTCCAAACAATGCTACCTATTCATTTCAGAATCCCGTTCACAATTGCTCTCCTGGCCTTTCATGGAAGCAAGTGACTTTGGCATATAAAGAGGGCATGAATATACTACTGTAATGAACTAGCTCATGTACGTGTATTCCCCATATCTTATATTGGCTGGAATTAGACTGACTTCAACTGTATGTCATAGATTGTTAGCAGTAAATCCCAGATATGTGAGGATGAGCTTAGTCTTACTATGGGAGCATGTAATGAACTGGCTACTTTGCATGTGTACAACTACCCTTTACTGAGTGAATCAATATAGGTTCAATCTTACTAATCATTAAAGGTGATTTCCCTATAGATCGAATGGTAAGGGCCTAGTACTTATAGACTACAGCACTGGAGGTCATAGCTAGATAAATCTAAGTTCTATGCCTCATCGTTATAATGAAGTTCTGAGAGGTGTTTCAGCCCAATGGTGAACTCTGAGATGGGGTCACTAATTTACTGAAGTACTTTCCTTTCTACAGGGTGTTTATCTGATGTGCTTAAGATGTGTCACAAATATTAATGAATCAAACCTCCTGTAAGGTAGGCGGTATCATTATCTAAATGGCATAATTGAGGAAACCGAGGCACAGAAAAGTATGGATTTGTCCAAGATCACACATGAAGCCTATAACAAAGCCAGGAATATCACCCCAAATCCTCTGACTGGTAGCTCCTTGCTCTAACCACTGCACAACAGTCACTCTATTTGCCATGTAAGAATCACAAATGACAAGAAAAAGTTAAATGTTTAGATTGGTTATGGGTGAATCAGAAAAAGTTACGTGCAGCTCATCCCTCTAAAGGTCAGGTGCTCATCAAAATAAAGTCAGACTGCTTGGTTCTTGAAATCAAGCTCGGCAATGTCATGAAAACAGGCTTTCTTGCAAGATTCCCTGTACTCCCTGGTTTCTTTCAGGCACACACCCATTCCTAGAAATGTGTTCCCTCATGTTAGGCACTCCAGTGTAATCATCCCAGTATACAAGGTTATGAAAGTATTTGCTTCAGGCATTGTTGTTTTTATCCAAGCTACCACTCAGGAGAGGGAGGTTGCGGGAGAGGGGGAGGAACAAAAAGGAATTACTGTAGATGAGAAATGTGAAAATGCATAACTCTCAACTGCTTGTGCTTTGGGAAGCATTACTGATTTAATGTAAGAAAGAAAAAGAAAGAGACAAGTCATGGGCAGTTTCTGTTTAGAGTGAATTAGTGTAAGAAGGAAGGATGGTATAAGGGATTTGACAAAAAGTTTGATAGTAATCCTAACACTGGTGGACTGGGCAACATATAAGCAAAGATGGCATGTGTTCCACTTTTCTATATAAAAAAGAATGAAAACAGAGTGACATAAATAGAAGAAATAAATGTATTTTTTCTAGGGATTATTTTCCCTGAAATATTGGGCCAGCAAAATTTGTTCTTGCAAGTGCTCACAAAGGAGAATAATACAAGGTCAAGGAATTTTTCTAGCTTTTATTCGAGTTTAGCTGGATAGACAGTGTGACATGTTAAAAACCTTTATTTTCATTCAGTGTTAATTGAATGTGCAGATAGAGATGCACCAAAATGATGATATTAAAACAAAAATGTCCCTTGGGAGTATGCCTCCATACTCTCCCCCCACCCCCCCAGCATAGTTAGAACTTCTGGCCAACAAAGCCAATCTATAGTTATTATATCTCTTTGTCTCTTTTCATATCTCCTAATGGAAGCATTGCTGTAGCTGCTGGCTAGAAAATTAGCCAAGTGAACTCTCTCTGTCTGTCTCTCTCTTCTCATCAGATTAGTGGGAAAATTTAACAGTGACTCTCTCCCTCTCTCTCTCTCTTTCTTTGCAAGCTGTAGGGGCTAAGAGTGAACCAATTTAACTCTCTCTCACACAGTCTTTGCTAAGCTGGTGGCACATCCTTATTCTCCATCCTTTTGTAGAAAGGCAGTAGAATGGTATCGTTACATACCCTCCTAACAAATCTTATTCCCAAGACACCATCTGGAAGTAAAATCTAAAATGGCAAAGCTGGGAAGAAACAGAGAGACAGAGCTCCAGGCTGGTCTTTTTACTTGGGTGTCTATAATGGGTCTGCAGCACATGTATCTCCTTCAAGTTTTGGGAGGGTTAGATATAATGTCTCAGTTCAGGACCATCACTATTGAGGAATATACAAGAATTCCTGTTAGAATGGATATAAAACTCCCTCACCTATACTTAAACCTTTGACTTGAATCAAGACCCTTTTGTGATTCTGAAACATTTGGATAAATGCTTTTCTGGTAGGGACAGAATCATTAAGTATAAAAGATGGCTTGGGAAAGGCCTTAGAAGGTGAGCTGGGGGTAAACATATCTATCAGCTTGCCCATACAGGTGCTGGATGAGGGAGCCACCCTGAAGACACGACCAGATCCTTGAGAAAGATGTAAGACCAGAGAGCCTGACCTTCAAGAAAAATTTGTGGTGGGTGGGTGGAGGAGTGAAAAGAGGTTTCAAAGCACATGGATTGTGTGGGGTCTAGGTTAGAAGGGTCACAGGCTCTTTTGGATAATGGGGTTTTACAGCAGTTGGGAGGGATGTTAGCAGAACAGCTTGGGGACAACCTAAAAAGTCCCATCGAATCTGGATAAGCAACCAAACCTTGGGGTGCATATCTAAGCTAGACACTGCTCAGAAACCTTTTGCATTCAGATTCAGTTGGCACCTTCATATCAAACATTTCTACGCTGGACACTTTCAGTTGGCATCTGAAATTCACATGCATTCCCCAAAGTAGAAAGTGAACCCGTATGACTATACATACCGGATCACAAAAAAACCCCTCTGCTGCCATCCCCTCTTTCCAAAGATCTAACAGGAAAGAGGGAAATAGGGTCTCCTTGACTTGCTCCTGTGGAATTCTTGACCTCATTCTTTAATTGTGTCATGCAGTTAGTAAACAAGGTTTCCATTGTGAAAACCGATCAAGTAAAGCATAGCAGATGGCAATATTTTCATGGTGTAAACACTTCACCTCTACATGAATAATTATAATAGACATTCTGAAGCTAGAACTATTCGTTTTGGAGAGGCCTGGGGAGTGAGCAAGTTTTAGTGTTTAGGGGTTAGGAATTAAGAGAGGTGGGTTCTTAGTTCTGCCACGCTTACTGACCTGTGGTTTGAGCTTGGATTGGTGAGCCTCAGTCTACTTATCAGTAAGGTGAGAATAATAATGCTACCTCCTTTGGGGGGGGGGGGAGGGTAATCAGGAGACTTGTTTAAAGAACTTTGAGGTCTTTTTAAAAAAAAATTAAAATCTTAAATGTAATTCTTAAGAGAGAGGCAGGCAGACATACTGTATCTATAATTACATATAAATGGTGAAAATAATATTAATTCTTACTATGCATTGGAGACCGTGTTTTAAAAATATTTCTAGTATAAACAAATCCTCTTTCTGTCTCCCCCTTTGCTCTCTGTCACAAATTACATTTGTGTCAGGTTGACTAATGAATGAAAAGGGTTGATATTTCTAATGACAAAGGGCAACATTGAGATGATGAGTACCCTTGTGGCATAGCTCCGTTTTGAAGCATCGCTCACACAAGAACAATGGCAAAATGATTTACATTGAACTAAGGATACGGATGAAAGCTCATGAACCTGCTGAAATGCAGGGCAGGAGGTCTTATAACTTAAGAGAAAGAATCACTTAGGAAAATCAACTTAATTTTGTATGTGTCCATCAGTTATTCCAAACTGGATCTTTGGTTTTGAATAAGTCTCAGGAAGAAAAAGCCAAGATCAGGGATATACAACAGGTTTGACTAGGCTGGGTTTAGAGTTCTACTCTGACCTTGTATATTAACCCTTGTCTGCAAGAAGTTGGGCCTGTTGGCATGACTCCTTCACCCCCACTACATTCGTTCCCCATCTGTTTCTACAGTTTCCTGGGACCTTGTGCTTCCATTCCTAGTCTTCAAGGGGCATTCTGTGGCTGTCAATTTTCAATGCTCACTGTCCCTCCAATCAAAAAGGTCTTTAGGGGACTACTACCCTTCCATCGCCCTGTCACTGCCCACATAAGGCATCAGAAGATGTGAAACACTCTCCAGCTACAACTCACTATCTGTTAGCGGTTGTCCATATATTACATAACACATTTTCAAGATGCACCCACCCCACTTGTAACACTTTGTAACACTGAATCAAACACACAAACATAAGGAGCCACCCACCCCCTAGTGCATTACATAATGTATGGACAGTTTCTTGTGCTCGCTGCAGATAACATAACTCATAGCGTGGAATCAATGGAAACCCCATAAACCTTAGTGTGTAGTTTCTTGGATGTACCTGAGGTTTCGCTAGCTGCTTTGCTGTGGTACTCAGTAGAACCAATGGCTGTAATGTGAAACCGGAAGGGTGCAGAGAGATGTTTTCCTCTCCTCCTGCCCCCTTGGTGGGCTGTTTTTTGTTTCTTTCAATAGCCTTTGGATTGGATGGGGTATAACCTTCACCTGTTGCCCCTGCCCCTTCCTCCCAGACACCCAGTGCCCTTGAAATCTGATACTAAAGATATTGAGGAGAGGGCAGGTTACCTCATGAGATGAGGGATCCTCGGGAACTTGATCAAGGAGGGTGCACCTTGGGTAGCTCCTTAGTGACAGGAACATAAAGGACCAGCCTATTAGGGTCTGGTGTAAGTAGTCCACACAAACCAAATCTTATCATATTAATTCACCAGAGCTTTCCCTGCAGATTCCATCACTGCATTTGGGTGGGAGTTAGTTGAGAACGCATTGATTTATCCCCATCGCAGTTGCTGGGATGTTTATGTTTCTTGGAGGCATATTTCTAACAAATATCCATTACCATGAAAACCCAGGATGTTACAAAGATGTGCCTAGCAGGGAGAGGTATGTTCCATGCATGCTAGTTAGGCTGGTTCTCTCCCCCTTGACAGACACACTGCCATCCGTATAGACCATTACTTGACATCGTGCAGCTCTTTAGATTTTTGCTGCCTTTGAGTGACTGCCTGTTGTGCATGATGGAAATTACCTGGGTTTCTCTGAGATACCTAGGATATTTTTCTATATTGAAAGGCTAAGGATGTCAGATCTGAACAAGGTTAAAGGAATGTTGCCATTGTAAAGCAATAAGTCGTAAGCTCTTTGAGGCAGGGATCATGTTTTTGTTCCGTTTGTGCTGTACACAGCACAGCGTGTCTGGTCCCAGGATTGGGGCTCCAATGCATTACAACAATACAAACAATAATGAATAGTATTAATTCATTAATAACAAGGAAACCACAGCCAATCAACGAGTGATTAGTGGAACATTCCTAAACCCCTATCTTTGGGACATCATAAGTAAGTATTATCTTATTGTCATGTTTGTTATGAGTGTCAATGGCTCACTTGGTGCTTTTCAGGCAAACATGTTCCCTGACACGTGGAATGGACATTTTCAGGGCCAAATGCTACTTGCCATAGCAAGGTAAATAGCCCAATTAACTTCAATTTGAATTGATGTGGTTAATTAATTTAGTGATGTTTTTTCTGGTTCATGTTTACTTTAAAAAGTCATAAAAACCCCAGAACACAAAACTAATTTAATAAATTCTACAAATTACTTTAATTATGGAGCAGCATTAAAAGGCAGCTAAAATACATTAAATACTTCCCTAATGGTATTTTTACATGTAAGCAATTACTGCGGTTGCCACAGGGCAGTTATATGATCGCAGATGGGAGGGCATGAGGTGATCCACGTGCTAAGAATGGCAGGACAGGTGTCCGCGAGAAAGCCTCTATTAAGTTGTGCTCTGTGCTATAAAAAGGTTTAAGAACACCCAATATAGCGTAGATATATGACTAAGATTTTTAAAGTGGACTAGGAGATTTAGTTATACAACTCCCATTATATAAGCATACTTTATTGTGTATTCTTTGTATTCCCCTAGTGATCAGAGGCCTTGATGAGGATCACGACCTTATTTTGCCAGGTGCTTTACATACATATGGTAATGGGCAATCCCTGTCATAGGAGCTAACAAGAATAATATATACCCAAATATCTATCGACCTATAAAACCTCCCACTTATTTCCAAGGATCTCAAAGCACTTTGGAAACATTCAAGAATTTATACGCAGTGCTGTATGGCACAGAAATATCATCATCTACATTTTACATACAAAGGAATTGAAATACACACACAGTTAAGCAACTTGCTCATGCTTCCTGTGGCAGAGACAGGAATAGAACTTAAGTTTCCCAAGTCCTCCTCCTAATGCTGAAAGTACCCTGAATACCACAGTGCTTAGATACCCCAGTGACAGGTACATAAGAAATACCTACAACAGAAAGATAACACCTGGGAGTTCTCCTATCCATGCACCAAGAAGGCCTGGCCCTGCTTAATCTCTGAAGTTAGATGAGACTGGACATATGCAGGCTGGTATAGCCCCAGATATCACATCCAATGTACAAAACAGAGTATAATATGCAAAACAAAATATCATACCAAATAAATAAGAGAGAAAGTAAAGAGAGAAAACACTAAGATGCTGTACTTATTCTGTCTATAGAAGTTTAAGAAAACCAGAAAGTAAAATTAACCCCTCCAAAAAGGAAAACAACACAGCATTGTCCTCAAAATGACACATAAATCCTGGAAACAATTATCACAAATCCAATGAGCCTTAGGACTAAAGTCAATATACAGTAAACAACATAGGCTATCAAAAGATAAAAATCACATTGAAACGGAGTAAGTATCAAAACCTGATAATATCTTCACCCTGCCTCTTGAATTATACAAAATCTGCAAAATCAGAATCCTAATAGGATCATCTGTCAAGAAGCATCAAGCTCCTCTTCTAGGTTTTATATAGAAATCTGCCTAGTATCCTATAATTTTCTAGTAGAATCATATATAAAAGTAAAGACACTTGATCCCATCTAAAATTACCAAGGGAAATAAAACCTGCTACTTGATCCAGCCAGATGACTTCCTGAATGGCAAGTATCCTAAAGTACACCCTGGAGCGGAAACATTTAAGGAGGTCTTTTGGAACTGGCCAGAATGGCAAGAAAGATGCAGGGAGGCTGGTTGGACAGGCTTGCTTTCCAGGCTAGCTGGTAGACTGCTGGGAACCATATCGTCTAAACCTACTGATAAAGGAAATTTGATGTGCTTTACATGTTTAAAGTTTAAAATGGTAGTCGGGTCCTATACGTTCTTGCAGAAATCTTTAGGATCTTGAAACAAACTCAAACTTAAGAGAGAAAAAATACTTTACTTAGGAAAAAAAAAGTATGTTTAGTGAAAGAGACCAATCTGGAAAATTTTAGTCTGAAAAGTGAAAGATTCAGAGAGTTGCGATCAGTGGAAAATGGGAGATAATAAAGGAAAGCATGAGGTAACCTTAACTATACTTCTTGAAACTAGATACTTGTAGGATAATAAGAGAACAAGCAACTCTTATTTCAGGGAGAGGGATAGCTCAGTGGTTTGAGCATTGGCCTGCTAAACTCAGGATTGTGAGTTCAATTCTTGAGGGGGCCATTTAGGGATCTGGGGCAAAAATTGGGGATTGGTCCTGCTTTGAGCAGGGGATTGGACTAGATGACCTCCTGAGGTCCCTTCCAACCCTGATATTCTATGAACTCTCCCCTTCCACCACAATATCAGTATTCTCTACTCTTTCCTCAGAAGCAAATGAAAACTAGATCAAAAGTAAGAATTTGAGACTATCTTTAAATAAGAACCACATTTTCTTTTTTGTGAACACATTTTGTTATAGATATTTGTTATAACATTTCCTAATTCTTTATTTAAAATGGTAAGATTTTCAATTCCTCCTAAGAGATTAAATATTATCCTCCTGGTTACAAATGAGCGGCGTATATGCCTCAAATGTAAGATTAATCCTTTCCTCAGGTAATGCGTGAAGGAAAATTTCCTATGCTTTCTCACTTGGTTGCAGTTCTATGGATCAAATCCTGAGATATGCTCATCTCCCATTGAAATCATCACAAATTTCACCACCATATACCTAGCTGTTGTTTTTTTAAAAGGCAAAGCACTTCCTCGAAAGGACACCATTTATAACATAGATTTTAATAAAAGTGTTAGTAAAAATTAAGCAGCAGAGCTCCACTAACAAAATAATGTTGAGACTGGCACAAGCTCCTGAATTCCTCACCTGCCTTAAGTAAAGGGGTTATCTCCTGCCTTAGGAACTTCACTTTCCCTCCTGCACAAAAGATATCAGTGGGAGCAGGTCTGCAAATGAGCTAGCAGCAGCAGGAGCAACAGAGGAGAATGATAATACCAGACCTAGCTGAAGGAGCTGGTCCTATTGGCTATTCTTCACACTGGAAACAACATCAGCAAGGAGAATTCATAGAATCACAAAGTTAGAGCTGGAAAAGGCCCATTAGCTAATCAACTCATTTCACTGCCAGTCCTCATAGGCAGGGCAAGCCTTTACCTTAAGCATCTTTTTAGGGGGAATGTTTCTGGCTGCCCAGCATGGGCACATTAGAGGGGGAAGAGGATGTGGAGAATCCCTTCATGCAGTAGAGTGCATGAGCAGGGTAGCTACAGTTTGTTTGCTTTTGCTCCTAGAGTGCATAAGGGAAAGAGCGGGGACGAATACCCCAAGGGGAGTGTATCTGGGAAGTGTTGGGGTGTGTGGCCATAGACCCATCCAACCCTGTGTAACAGCTAGTACCAAAAGGAAGTGCTGAGGGCATTTTAAGCTACATCTCTTGTATAGGTTTATATAATGCCAACACAAGTGTAATCTCTCTCATGATAAAGAAGATGCATGACTCATTTATACTAAATACTGTGTAATGGGGATTTTTCATGGAAGCCTCACAAAGAGGACTTTTAGTTCTCTCAGATTATCGTGACATGGGCCTGTAGTGCCTAATGTTTTCTCCACACAGAGTAACTGGCATGGCCAGCTTTCCCATCCTGATTTTATCATGTCTCAAGATATTTGATATTTTTAAAGCCTTGGCTCCTGGAGTCATGTGATTCCAGGAGATTACTCCTGACTAATAATGTTTGAATGTTTGGGGCAGGCAATACTCCAGCCTTTCTAAATCCTATCATGGAATGGCTGCTGCCTGCACTACCCTAAATGGGATCCCCCTTTCCTCCGCTCTCACCACACCAGTTGCACAGCTAGTGTGCTCCAATTCCACCCCTCTCCCTTTTCATCCCCGGCACAGCTTCTGTCCTGGGATCCATGGTGACATTCTCAAACTGCAAATACTATTATAATATTTAACACTTACCCAAGAAATTTAAATTTACAAAGCACTAAGCCATTCTACCATGGGGATACTGAGACATAGACTCACCCAGCGATTTGTCCGAGCCCAAACAGTGAGTCAGTGATGGAGATGAAGGTAGAGCCTAGGAGCGACTAACCCCTAGCCCTGTGGTCGTGACTAACTGAACTAGACTGTGCTGCCTCAGGTTGAACAGGCTTTTTAGTTTGGAAGTTGCAGTCTCTCCAAGTCTGATACAATTGCTGCTTTTGGGAGAGGAATTTCAAGGGCTGTATTCTCTAGTGTTTTCTAGAGGTAGAGATTTCTGATGTATTCCAGCCCTCAATAAGTGAAAACATCTCAGGGCTCCCATTTACCTGTACAGTGACATTTTTTTTCCCTCTATCCCAACAGGTAGAAATAGCAACAGAGCCAAGAAAAAGCTGTTCCTTGTTGAAGTAATTGAGGGCAGCAGGTACAAGAGCCCAAGAGTGTTCAAATGCTAACAAGAAGGTATTAGGAATACACAGAATACACAGCAATTCACAGAACTGCAAGGGTGGTGGGTACTTCCTGTGAGTATCGAAACATTAGGGATGACATCATGACCTAAATTAAACATTTCTTTCTCTGCATTTATTAGCTGTGATGAATCATCCTTTTCCAAGTTCCAAGACAATTTTGGTTTGCAATAGAGATTCATAGCATAGGTGATGCACACTATAATTCTGCTGCAAGCAGTAGGTGACCAGAGTTCAGTTCCTATCTCTTTCCTTTCAGT
This sequence comes from Chelonia mydas, assembly GCF_015237465.2. Lineage (NCBI taxonomy): Eukaryota > Metazoa > Chordata > Testudines > Cheloniidae > Chelonia > Chelonia mydas. The sequence goes on from NC_051246.2 coordinate 107,801,014, forward strand.
AGTGCTGGGCCCACGAGATGATAGGACTCAGATCCAGGGCAGGAAGTTTAGTTCCTGGGACAGGTTCAAGGCCAAATCAGGCCTAGAAACTGGGTGCAGAGTCAATGGTGCCAAAATCTCACAAGCTTTTCATGTGTGATTTTGGGCCACAGTTGTGGCAATCTAATGAGATCATTTGTTCTTGCAAGATTTCTGCCACTTGGAATGGCAGAAATCTCCCAACAGCAGTTGTTATCTTGAAATTTCATCCATCTTGGGACAAAATCTCACAAAAGCGTCTTGGTTTCATGAGATTCTGGCCACAAGTGAAAATTTGATCCTGGCTGACAGTTAGGGGCAGGAACTATGCCCACTTATATATGTTTATGGATCTGGTACAGGGTATCTACTCATAAATGTTTTCTTATGGTTGCAGCACAGGACTGAAAAACAGGATTGCTGGATTCTGTTCATAATCCTACTAGTGGCTTTCTGTGTAGCCTTAGGCAAGTTGCTTTACCTCGCTGTGCCTCAGTTTTCTCTCCTGTAAAATGGAAATATTATGACTTACGGTGACCTACAGGGTACAATCCAAACTAATGAGCTTCTGTGTCACCCCTGTCCTGCACCCTTGGATGCCTTACATTGCCTTGCTGAAGTTGCTTCTACCAGGGCTGCTCACAAACAGTCTTCCAGCATGCAAGCTACACCGTGAGTATCTGTGTGTAACTGCAGCCACACTTGGGTTACATGCTGGCTCTCACCAGCTTTGGTTATACTGCAGGGTGACCCCAACACACTCCCAGTCCTAGATTCCCCCCAGCAATGTATATACTGCCTAGCCCTCTCTTGGACAGTATGAAACATTTTAAGTCAGTTATTCCTTAAAGGAAATAATATGCAAGTTTATTATCTCAAATAGTTATTCAGACACTTCAGTTTAAATACACTGGATTAGATGAAACAGTAAAAGTTTATTAACTACAAGGAGATAGATTTTAAGTGAGTGCTAGTAATGAGGCATACAAATCAGAAACGGTTACACGAAAAATAAAGATAAAATGTTTACTAATGCCTAATTTAACAAACGACATCAGATTCAAGCAACGTTTCTCACCACCTGCTTTCAGCAGTCTTACTGACCAAATTCTGTAGGTCAGGACCCCCTACCCCCCAGAGTCCAGCGACTGCTTCCTAATGTCCTTTTAGGTGTGGTGAATGTGATGGGCCGGGGGCGGGGGGGGGGGGGGGGGGGCTTGGGGTGTTTGTCCCCTTTTTTATAGTTTCAGGGTCCTCTCTTGAAAAATGTGTGCAGCTGGGCACTAGGAGACAAAGGGTCTCTGTGGAAGAATGTTTCCTTCTGGCTTTTTCTCTCCTATTTGAGCTTCCTTTGTTTTCCTTCCTGCTTGATGACTCTGCTTACTGCTTAAATGCAAATTAGGCAGAGCACACTTTCCTTTGTTTGGGACAGACCTGTTTGCCGACTTCTGTTTGGGCAGGGCTATGAGGTTTGGAACATGTGTTAGTAACACCATACAGGGGAAATTTTATAATTTCACATACAACGTTGCCACACATATTTCACCAGGACAATACTGACCAGCAAATTACGAGTTTTCAAATGCTACCTTACTAGGTGTACTTTGTACAAGGATTATTACAATGGTGTGTGGGTGTGAATACAGGGGTACATTCTGTTACATTTACTTACCTCAGTGGGGTGTTTGTGCACTAAAATTAATTACTGTTTATCAATCTCTTTGAAGTCCTCGGTGAAATTTGCCATGCAAATGCTTATTATTATTACTATGGCATCCCTGAACCAGGCTTTTATCATAGCAGACTGAGCAAGTTCCTAACCTTTTCCCTATCTCTTCCAAAGCTTCGCACACATCTCGCTGTCCTTGTCATTACTACTTCACGCTGCCTTGTTACCTTCTCCCTGTTTATGTTGCTTTATAGATAGTAAAGTGGAATCCCAAGTGCTGCCATTACAGACCGAAACAACTCAAACTGCTAATGTGAAATATTTTGGGCAACAAGAGAAAGAAAAATGAATGGCTGAATTTTGTAAGAGCAACCACTCTGAATGTGCGTCAAGGACAGCAATCTCAGTTTCTCTGTGTCAGTCTCTGTACTGTTCCTTCTTATTACAATCTCACATCTTCAAAGGGAGGCACATCTTCTCTTGGCTTCCCTGCTAACTGCATTTAATCACTAGGCAGAGACATAATAATTTAGCTCACACATTTACCAAGTGTAACCCGATCCATTAGCTGTTGTTGGCCAATAGACAGGCACTATGCTGATGAGGAAGCAGACAGCAGCATACTTAAAAAGATAAGATCACTTTTAGCATTATAGGGTCATATCCTTCCCTAGCTCCTCTTATTCAGACCCTGCTCAGGCAAGGCTCCCACTGAAGACACCAAGGAAGGATTTCAGGATGTGGACTATTAGCCGTTCTCAATAATGGAAGTTGAGAAAACCTCATCCTCTAAGTATCTTGATCAAACTGCGTTCCTGTCTGCTTTCCCATCACCATAACACCAATGCATTTGCGAACCAGCCTTAAAGAGCAAGCAGCAGCCAGCAGCTTCAATTGCTGCCTGAACACCCCCTATGACAAGAGGTGTCTTGCACAGTTCCTGCTGCCAGGAGATACCGACAAGTAAAGAGATGAAAATCACAGGAGGAAACAACATTAACAGCCAATTCTATTCTATTTGCTTTAATAAGACACCCAGGCAATATTAATGTTTTGAAGAGCACTTTTTATTTAGAAAAAAAAGGAGGACTTGTGGCATCTTAGAGACTAACCAATTTATTTGAGCATAAGCTTTCATGAGCTACAGCTCACTTCATCGGATGCTTCCGATGAAGTGAGCTGTAGCTCACGAAAGTTTATGCTCAAATAAATTGGTTAGTCTCTAAGGTGCCACAAGTCCTCCTTTTCTTTTTGCGAATACAGACTAACACGACTGCTACTCTGAAACCTTCTTATTTAGAGTTGGTCAGAGAACTTTTGACTGAACTATATTCAGTCAGAATATGTGGCTCTGTTGAAATTGAAACACTTTGCAAAATCATGACAGTTTCACTGGAATTCTGTTTTGGGAAAAACTGTGTGTGGGGGGGGAAAGGGTCCAATGATGTCAAGATGTCCCATTTTGTCATTTTCAGAATAAAATGTTTCAAAAATGACTTTTCATTTTGAATTTTTTATCATGCTATATATTGCAATATAATGCACAATTTAAAAAGTCAAAATGGAAAGGAAACATAATCTGAACTGAACATTTTGTTGGAGTTTTCCTTTGCAGAGAACTCCAAATTTTTCGGTTTTTATTCCAAGTCAGAACAAAGCCAGATCTCCAAATCTTGAAATCCTTCATGAAACCAAAGTCCTGTGCTCCACACATCTCTTCATTTTATTACACAGGGGTAAAATATTGTTTTAAAAAATAAAAGCACAGAGTAGCTCTGACTTTTGAGATAGATTGTATGGTGAAACTTTCAACATCTGAAGTAATTTATTACAGTTATTCCTATAGTTCTGGGGACATTTAGGGTCAAGTTATGTTTCTCCTGTATGTGTGTGAAAGTGCATGCACCAAAAGAGAAGAGTAGCTAGTGCTGTCAGCAGAACTAGTGAGAGGGGTGTCTAAGCATGGCTTATCTTTCTCCATGTAGGCATTTCTACTGTGCCCATTGCCAGAGTATCTAGGTGTTAGCTCTAGGTTTATGCTCCTGTTAGTGGGGAGGCTGTGAGAAATGGAGCACAGAGGAAAAAATACAGTGAAAACGTGCGGTGAAAAGTAGAGCAGAGATTGGGGTAGAGCAAAAAACAAATACAGGGAGACAATAAAAATAGGAGACTAGTGAGAAAGAAATACTAATATAAAGATAAATACATGCCTTGTATATACCTTATATAGGACATCCCCCTTGTCACAGCGCAATCTGGAGGAGTCCTCTATTCGTAACTCATAGCTAAGGCTTCCATCTGACAACCATGTTTATTATTGTCTAATTTGGGAGGAGATAGGTGCAAGTACATGGTTGTTCCTACAATTCAGGAGTTTCTTGTGAGTGAGGCATCCTGCCCTGCTTCCCATTCAACAGCAGCAGAATCCCAAAAGCTCCAACAGCCCTTGCAGCTGGTGCTCTGGGACCTCACTGCTAGAGAATGTACTGCATGGTCCAAACTTCAGTGAGGCTACCTGCTAGTTTTCAACCACTAAATGTGCAAGATGGTGGAGAAGGCCAGTCAGCCTTCAGGGTCAGACTGAGTGTGTAGATCGCTGCCCGCCCTCCACCGCAAGAAGACTGTTTAAATGAAGAAGTAGCCCAGGTGCTTGTTGGGGGTAATGAGCTGGCTTGCTTCATTGAAAAACATATGAATTTGAAACAAATTTTATGTTTTGGGTTCCTGATGAAAGCTGTTTTGGGATTTATTATGAAAGTGTTGCACGGCACTCCATATCATACCAAATGTCCTAGTTGCATAACCCAGTTGTTGAAGTCATGGATCATGAGCCAACCTCATCATCTCTGTTCCATACAGAAGCGTTGTCTCAGGAATGAATTTGCCCATGTCTCTGTACACATCCCCTCTCTAGTCATCTAGCACTGGCTTTCTCCTGGATCTTTCAGGTGATCTCACTATTACTGGTGGGGGAAAGAGCCTTCTCCTCTGCAGTCCCTGCCATCTGGAACAAGTGCCTTCTCTTTCCCTACCTGACTTGCCATCTCTTTCCAAATTTCATCTAAGAATGAATATTTGCCCTTCTCTGTCCTATAACTCTTAACTCTCCTCTCCTTCTGCCATTATTTATTATTTAGTGATGTAATTGTAATGCAGTGAAGCATTTTGGGATACCTGTCTTATGAAAGGTATTATAAAAAACAAGTTACCTATTATTGTGAATGATGATACTGGACAAAAACTCATTTGTCTACATTCTTCATCTCATCATCTGCTCCCTGACCATAGACTACGGAACATGCTTAAAGAAAACAAAATTCAGCTCCTAAAAGACCCATGAATCAATAAATAGTGATGCTTGACCCTGTTGTTTCCATGATAGGGAAGGGCAGCTGATAATAATGCCAGCTGTCCTAAAGCAAAACATTTCCACAAAGAAATTAAAGGCCACATCATGGGAAGTGCCCAGCACCTGCTATTCCTATTATTATTATTTGCATCCCTCCTCCCCCAAAGCACGCTAGACACTTCAGAACAATAAAAAGGCAAAGTCCTTGGCCCAGAAGCGCTGTATGTGGTGGAGCTCCACGCGGGCTCAGAGGGAATGCACATGGTGGACCATCCCCTAGAAGAGTGTGACATGCTTTACTCTGCATGACAATCCAGCTCAGGTCACACTCCTCCATGACCTCTTTGTGTTGGCTAGTGCCCAAGGAAAGTTAGGAAGGAGCAACACAGTGGTTGCCACTGTGACTGTCCTTTGCACAGGACCTCCAAATGAGGATAAGCCTCACAGAACAAGGGCCCACAATATGGACCATCATAGGTGTATACAGAGACACAGCTACTGTACCTAGGGCCCCCCCCCGTGTGTCAGCATGCCGTCTCTATGCTCAGCACCTCTCAGGATCAGGCTATGTTTCAGGCAACAAAGACAAATTCTAATTCACAAATGTGCCACATAACGAAAGAAGAAGAAGAAGAGAAAAAAATCTTATTTGAGAGATTCTTTTAATAAGTTTTAAAAAAAAGAAATGAAGCTTCTTCCTTTAAAAAATATGGTCACTGATGTGTATTAACTAAATCAGTCTCCAGATCTTGTCACTATCTAGACTAATAATCCAGTATCCTTTCGACAGCCTTCACAATAATGGACATATTTTCAGCTTCCTCAGGTCGGGCAACTTATCAAAGAGAACTATATGGCTCCACGCAGAGCTGCAAGTGATTCTTAGCAGCTTACCCTGCAGTACATCATGCAGGGACTTGTGCTACATTCTCTTGGATTATGGACTTCATCAGAGCCTTTCAAATGAAGTAACTATCCAATATATGCAGGGATCTTATATATGCAGGGATCTAACAGGCAGCTAAAACTTTTTGATCTCTGAAAATTTCCCATTTGTTTATTTATTTTTAAAATAAAAATGCTTTATATGTACACACACACACACACACACACACACGTGACATCAGAGTACATGGGGATAAAGAAATCTGCAACATTTTCACCTGAGAGGGAAGAGGCGAGGAAAAGAGAATTCTATGCACTACTCTTATTTTACCCATTTTTCATTACGTGGATAACCTTAGAGAATTTTTTGTTAGCATTTAGAAAAAAGGGGAAAATCTAGCTTCCTGCAGGGGAGCTATTATTGTTAGAATGTACTAGCATTATCTTGCTTACAGGGGGGCATATTGTTTATGCAGTCTATTTATCAGTGTAGGAATATATCTACCAATATAGCAATATCTCTGCAGTAATAGCATACAAGAATAAAAGAGTTTTCATGAATAGAGAGTTCCTGCCTGTAGCATGTACATCTGAAATACTAAAGGATTATTTACCTATCATTAAGATATGGATTTTTTATCTGGTCCAGTTTTTCTTGCAGGAGAAATCATATTAAACTCTCTAGCTATTATATCTAACATCCATTGGGCAGCTTTTCATTCTATGTAACCTAATATAAATGAAGAAAATAAATCCACAACAATTTGTTGAGCTGTCTCTCCCCCACCCTGCTTTCTGTATTAAATTCACATAATAAAATCCAAGGGTTGCATTTCACTTGCATCCGCTTCAATTAACATGCCTGACTTATGGAATTTTTAATGGGAAGAAAAGCTAAAACAGTATTTTTTAAACCATTGTGTGTATATATTATATATGAATATATATTTTAAAATGCTGCATGCAACGCAATGCAGTTACATGTCACACAACAGTCAGTTTGGCTATAAAATTCAATGTGTAAGTTCCCAACATTACCTCTTCCTTCCCTCTCTTTACCATACCAAGCTATTGTCTTGCATGGATTTTCACAGGGGTAATTTTTATTGTTTTCCTCTCTCTTACCATTTTAGGCCATGTTGATTTGTTTAAAACTATCAGGGCTGATTATTAATTATTGCTTAACACATAATGGATGAGGACTAGAGCTAGGTAAAAATTTTCCACTGAAACAGTTTTCTGACACACAATGGCTTTTGAAGAGAATGGAAATTGTAATGATGAAATGTCCATTTTTGAAGTGTTTGGGTTTCTGTTGAAAGACCAAAACATTTTTGGTTTAGGGGGTTTATTTGATGAAGAATTTCAAAGAAAAAAAATAACCAAAAATGAAACAAAGTATTTTTGCCAACATTTTTATAGGGGGGGAAATATTTCCCAATTATCCATGGTGAGATCTGTGCGCAAAAATTGCATGTATGAATCCTTCATGTGTAAAGCATCTTATTTACATAGTTGCTTTCATATCACTAACTTGATAAATTCCCTTCCTATCCAAGGAAGCATATGTATCCTTATTTACCCTTACTCTGGTGGGTCAAAGAGGTCATGATGGAATCCTCAGGTGGCTCAAAGCCATCTTAGCTAGCCCTATAACACTCCCCTTTACAGTCCCCTAGTATCTGGGGCACATCAGGGCAGTGGCTGGGGACAAAAGGAGGTAGTATGTCTGGAGTGCTGTTGCAAACCCAGCTGGCATAACTCTCAGTTGCACCTGCTTGCCACAGCCCATGAATTTGACTGCACTGGCTGGAGAACTGTCCTATGACGTGGATATTCTGCAGGGAGTAGTCTATACCTCTTTATGTCACTGGAGCAAGAAAAAAGTGGAAGACTGTAGGGAATGAGGGCACACAGTGTGAACACAGGGGAGAAGGAAACAAAGAACCTGTTTGTCCAGGGAGGTGGAGGGAGATGCTTTGCAGGCAGTCCCACTCACAGAATTCTTCCCCTCAGCCCTGGTCTTCCCCCAACTCACCCGGTTAAGCTAGAATTAATTGAGGGAGCTGTTGGTGTAAAACACTGTGGCAGTTATATCATTCTTGAATATAGGTTCAGTGAGCCACCCACTTCGAGCTAGCTGAGCATGCGGGGATATAAGCCATGGCCCCTCAACACCCTGCCCTCTTTGCCTCTTCTCATGAATATATGCTAGCGCCCTCAACAGCACTATGAAGGAACACGGCTGGAGCTCTCCAGCCACACTACAGCTGGGACTTGCACTGGGGCACAAGGAGTACAAGAGCCTGGCCCATGCAGGACTAGCCACAATGTAGCCCAGAGTCTTAAATGCCTTTTCCCCTCTGATACTGGAGAGATTTGTTTGTTCTTTATTGACCCTTCCTGGTCCCAATTTCTTTTTTTCCCTTTAAAAATATGTGTAAGTGAATGAAGTGCTCCTACAAGGAGCTGGATTGACAACTTTAGAGACTTAAGTGACTTTAAGGGCATGTGTTAACCTAAAGTTTATCTTATCCCAGAGCTTTCCTGGAATAAAGTCATATCTCTCTCATAATAAACTAAACCCAGATGACATAGTACAGAACGAGGAGAGTCTTGTGTTCTATTTTTATAGCTACATAACACACATACAATGATACTATGTTTATTCATTCTGTTTATTGGTTTGAACATGATTTTTAATGTGTACATAAAAAAAGGTTTTCAAGTTTAATTGCAGTGTCAACCCCATCATGCTCATCTTTATCTTTGACCGCTTTTACTTCCAAGCTGCACTCTAGCATTTTTTATAGGATAGCCTCATATAATAAAGCATCCAAACAACTTTTTCACGTCATCTTCAATGAATTCAGGGGATGCAACAGTTTGCACACTCTTCTGCACACGTTTTATTACTCCCACTTTCATTCTACAAGGCTGAAGCGAATCATGTCATAAATATCTGTCTTGCACTCATGAGCTTGATATACTATTTTCTTCTAAGATCCTCTTTTTGCTCATAACTTAAAGATCTGGCAAAAAGTATTCCATGCGGTATTTTCTCACTTTAGCAAAATTTCAAAATGTTACCAAAAAGTCTGTTCCAGAACTGACATTTCTCAATCACAATGTGTTGTTTTCAGATAATTTGAGAATGTGCTTGTGTACAATAGAAAACATAAGGGCCAGATCCAGAGCTGGTGTAAATCAGCATTGAAGTCAATGGAGCTATGCCGACTTACACCCACTGTAATTCTGGCCCACAGAACATGGTTTGAAAGCTAGGCAGCCGTTCTTCTTGCACTTGTAACTTTCAGGGACTCATAATCTCAGGTATAACTGATGCCACTTGCCTTATTTGTGGTGCAATTAGATATTTAAAGGGACAGATTACATAAAATGTGTCATTACATAATTGCAGGCATACCATGAAGCCTGATCCAAAGTCCATTGAAACCTATATAATCCATTAACTAAAATGGTCTTTGGTGCACTCAAAACTGAAGGTAGGTAAATGGAGGTTGGGCCAAGACCCAACTCAATATCAGGCACTCAACTTGCTGTAGCTGTACAATCCAAAATCATCTTCTTCTATATAAGCCCTGACATTTCCAGGTTTCTCACCACAATGCAGTGACTGGGACCCTACTCAAACACCTGTAATCTGATGGCAAATATGGTGGAGAGAGAAAAATATATTAGCAGATTTGCAACCAGACTGTTCTTTTGTCATATTCTTTCTCTGAATGTTTGTCAGTCATTTTATTGTATTATTATGGATAGATCCTAGACTTGGTCTGAGCGAAGGATGATCTCATCCAGATTCAGTTTAGGCTGGGATTTAAAGTTTAAGTCTGAGATGAAAGCATCGCTAGGATATTGGTTCAGTTGCATAGCATCAACATTTGCAGGCTGGTCTCCTGAGATTTTGACCCCAAATGGCAGAATGTGAGACTAATTGATTTGTAAGATTTCCGCCATATTGAATGTCAGAAGGCTTGCTAGACTGCTGTTTTTTCTAAGAATTCTGCCGTCTTGGGCCAAAACCTCACAACAACAGCTGTTCTTCTGAGATCTCATCTGTATAATATCAAAATCAGAGCCAGAAAAATAGGCCCCTTTTGAGTTTGGATCTGGACCACTAGGGAATTATTTAAATTCAGATATTCAGATCTGAAGTTCCCCCAGCCCTTGAAATTCGAAGGGGGAGTTGATTAGAAGTTAAGATTAGAGGCTCTTTTTCCAACAGATATTCAATAATATTTTGTTCTTGTAATTGGTACTTGGCTGGCACAAGTTATTCCTTTTGACTGATATGATTTGTAGTAGAATAGTATAGTGCTTAACACCGCACACTAGGTAAAAGCAAACGAAATGTATTTATTATTAGCTATTATTTGTTCTTATGTGGTAGTGTCTAGAAGCTCCAGCCAGGTTGAGACCCCATTGTGCTAGACACTGTAAAAACATATGTTAGAAAGGAGGAGAATAAAAGGGAGCACAATAAAAAATATATATATATATATTTTTAAAAGAACGGTATAGGGAAGATAGAGCTCAGTAACTTCTGTTCTCCCGGTCTCATAACACCAGAACAAGGAGTGTAGTTGTAGCCCTGTCAGGTCCAGGATATTAGAGAGACCAGGTGGGTGAGGTAATCTCTTTTATTATTGGACCAACTTCTGAGGTGAGAGAGACAAGCTTTCAAGCCAACAGAGCTCTTCTTCACGTCTCTGTGTGGCTCAGAAGCTTGCCTCTCTCACCAACAGAAACTGGACCAATAAAAAATATTACCTCACAAGAAGGAGACATTCAAGGAAATGAAAGGTAACAAATTCAAAATTCATAAAAGGAAATAGTTTTTCACACAAATCATAATTAGACAAGGGAACTCGTTGCCACAAGATATCATTGGCCAAGTGCATAGCTGGATTTTAAAAAGGATTATATATTCATATCCAGAGTTACTATTACCCTAAATAAGAGCTTTGGAAGAGATATAAATCATCAAGCTTTGGGGAATAAGCCATTCTCTAAATATTTGGGGCGCAGTCAGGAGGAAACTTTTCCATGAGGCAGGTTATCCCATAACTGCTAACTACTTACTGCACAGTTTGTTTCTTTGAATCAGCTGTTGGAGACTAGATAGACCACTGGTCTGATCCATTATGCTATTTCCTATGTTCCTGTATAGTAAAAGACAGCCCCAGAAAGCTTACAATCTAAAGATAACAGTTCTTCTTCTTACCTAATTGGCAGGCATAGATGACCACAAAGCTTCCATATCATAGTTACAGACTATCTTAGCCATTGATTTATGATGAGGTTTAACATTTTAAGCTATTAACACATATTTATAATATTGAGCAGAATATGTTTTTCATTCCGGAATTTATATTTTTGGTATGATAAAACAAAATGCTTTTTTTGCCTCTGTCTTCACTAACAAGGTCAGCTCCCAGACTACTTCACTGGGCAGCACAGCATGGGGAGGAGGTGACCAGCCCTCTGTGGAGAAAGAAGTGGTTCGGGACTATTTAGAAAAGCTGGACGTGCACAAGTCCATGGGGCCAGATTTGTTGCACCCGAGAGTGCTAAAGGAGTTGGCAGATGTGATTGCAGAGCCATTGGCCATTATCTTTGAAAACTCATGGCGATCGGGGGAAGTCCCGGATGACTGGAAAAAGGCTAATGCAGTGCCCATCTTTAAAAAAGGGAAGAAGGAGGATCCTGGGAACTACAGGCCAGTCAGCCTCACCTCAGTCCCTGGAAAAATCATGGAGCAAGTCCTCAAGGAATCAATTCTGAAGCACTTAGAGGAGAGGAAAGTGATCAGGAACAGTCAGCATGGATTCACCAAGGGCAAGTCATGCCTGACTAATCTAATTGCCTTCTATGATGGGATAACTGGTTCTATGGATGAAGGGAAAGCAGTGGACGTGTTGTTCCTTGACTTTAGCAAAGCTTTTGACACTGTCTCCCACAGTATTCTTGTCAGCAAGTTAAAGAAGTATGGGCTGGATGAATGGACTATAAGGTGGATAGAAAGCTGGCTAGATTGTCGGGCTCAACGGGTAGTGATCAATGGCTCCATGTCTAGTTGGCAGCCGGTATCAAGTGGAGTGCCCCAAGGGTCAGTCCTGGGGCCGGTTTTGTTCAATATCTTCATAAATGATCTGGAGGATGGTGTGGATTGCACCCTCAGCAAGTTTGCAGATGACACTAAACTGGGAGGAGAGGTAGATATGCTGGAGGGTAGGGATAGGATACAGAGGGACCTAGACAAATTAGAGGATTGGGCCAAAATAAATCTGATGAGGTTCAACAAGGACAAGCGCAGAGTCCTGCACTTAGGACGGAAGAATCCCATGCACCGCTACAGACTAGGGACCGAATGGCTCAGCAGCAGTTCTGCAGAAAAGGACATAGGGGTTACAGTGGACAAGGAGCTGGATATGAGTCAACAGTGTGCCCTTGTTGCCAAGAAGGCCAATGGCATTTTGGGCTGTATAAGTAGGGGCATTGCCAGCAGATCAAGGGACGTGATTGTTCCCCTCTATTCAACACTGGTGAGGCCTCATCTGGAGTACTGTGTACAGTTTTGGGCCCCACACTACAAGAAGGATGTGGAAAAATTGGAAAGAGTCCAGCGGAGGGCAACAAAAATGATTAGGGGACTGGAACACATGACTTATGAGGAGAGGCTGAGGGAACTGGGGATGTTTAGTCCATGGAAGAGAAGAATGAGGGGGGATTTGATAGCTGCTTTCAACTACCTGAAAGCGGGTTCCAAAGAGGATGGCTCTAGACTGTTCTCAGTGGTTGCAGATGACAGAACAAGGAGTAATGGTCTCAAGTTGCAGTGGGGGAGATTTAGGTTGGATATTAGGAAAAACTTTTTCACTTGGAGGGTGGTGAAACACTGGAATGCGTTACCTAGGGAGGTGGTGGAATCTCCTTCCTTAGAAGTTTTTAAGGTCAGGCTTGACAAAGCCCTGGCTGGGATGATTTAATTGGGGATCGGTCCTGCTTTGAGCAGGGGATTGGACTAGATGACCTCCTGAGGTCCCTTCCAACCCTGATATTCTATGATTCTGTGATCCTATGAAAAGGGCAAAAATACTTTGTACACACACAGGATCACTATATAGACATATCAAAAGGAATTAATCTATACAGGTATAGATATTAGAGGCAAGAATAATTTTATATAAGTTATGTATAAGAAAGCTAGAAGACAAAAGACATAAAAGAGGAAGAAGTCAAATATTGGGAAGAAAAGAGAATATGAATAGAAAATTGTCATATTATATGAAAGTAAAGTAATTCAAGATTCTCAGATGCAAAGTACTACATAAGTGCAAAGCATTATTAATTATTATTATTATTATTTTGTAAAATTTCAATTGAGTCAATGAAGTCTGAAAGCGGCTCCTAAATGTGATTATATGAGACTACCGATTCAACTTCTGCTAGGTAGCATGAATTTCAGTGTATGGCTGTGTTATTAAAAGCAACCAGCAGTGTGAACCTGCTATATTATTAACATGTTACATTAGCCTTAATAGTTAATTGAGTATTCATATTCATATTGTGGTCTCTTTTCCTAAAAGAGAGTAACAGCTTTCTAAATGCTTTTAAGACTTCCAGGAATAAAATGAAGGTATGTTTAAGTACTCGATGGAAACTGTGTTTAAAATTATGAATACAGTGAATTCTTGTGTTGTATCAGGACCCTTACCAGAATCAGTTGAGAAAGAAATTATGTAAACAATGGTGAGGGGGGCCATATAGATCGTCTATATCTATGTATACAAATACATGTATCCTTATCTGTCAGTCTGGAATGTGTTATACTAGAGACAGTGAATCTCTCAAAAGAGACTCAACATGTTTTTAATGTCATTCCAGAATTCAATCCATTATCCAAAAATGGATAAATACCTCATGACATTTTTTAGACAATTTCCTTTCAACTAGATAAGTCCCCAACTAATTAGTATGGAGTATCATTTTAATTTGCTTTGATTTTCTTTAATCATACTATGTTTAGGGTGAAAGTCATCTGGGCTGAGCAGGGCCAGTCCAAGATCATCTGACCCACTTAAGCCCTATGTAAGAACTCTGTGTGTGTGTGGCGGGGGAATCAGCCCTGCAGGGCTGTCAGGACCCTCTGTGGAAAGGGTCTCTGCACTGGTTTAAGGTATTCTACCATGGAAGTGGGGTAGACCAGGGATGGGCCTGCTGATCCATCTTATATAGCTTCATTGGTCCCAGTACCCCACACAACTGGCAATCAGGGGCTGTGGCTACTGTTTTGCCCCACGGTAACAGGAGTTGCATGGAAGCTATGCAAACTGCCCCACACTCTGGCCCAGGGTTCTGTCTGAATTTCCTTTGTCCAGCTTCTCCACACTACATTTGCAATGTGTCCAGACACCCAGGTTTAATGCAAATGAATAGATTTCATCCTTAATTCATTTCTAATCTCTCCAAAATCCTGTAGTCCTTTCCTAAATCAGTCATTAATTTTGCATCCCTAGGACTTATTACTGTATGATCTGCATGCTTAGTATAGATGACCGTGTCCTTTCATATTTCTGCTTTGCCTTCAAAATAGACTATTAATTGTGTTTATCCAGAAAATATAGATCAAGGACTTGCTTAAAATATTAATAACTGTCAATGATTTTTTTTTAAAAAAAATCCATTTTATTGTAGATTTAACATTTGAGGTACAGAAAACCAGCTGGAAACCCCCATATTTGAATAAAAAGTATAAGTTGAAGAAATCATTGATGGAATGAAAAAAACCTCCTCTTTTCACATACTGTCTTTTGGCAGTTTTTACACCTTCCCTTACATTTCTGATGTCTTATGTTTTATGTTGAGTAGGCATGATTTTAAAACTTCGTGTGTGAGGAAAAATCAAAGGATAGATATTTGGCCAGCTTATAATGCCTCCCAGTTTGATTATGTTCGTTTCAGGACACCACAGGTGGAGGATTCTAAATTATAGCAAATAAAAGAATAAATCATGATGAAGCTACCTAAGGGTTTGGCTGAATTTCCTGTGCAAACTGTGATTATCCGAATACCTGCTCTGGAATGTTGGTTTGGCAAGAGGTTAAATGCACATGAATGAATCTGTCTGCATACTTACACGCTGCAGTTACACTTATTTCTCATGATGATGTGTGCTATTTTCTAAGTTGTTGAATATAATTTTACTATGTTTGTATGTTACTCTTTGTAGGCCCCTCCACGTGGGAAAGTAAGCATGAGAACAGTTTGATTAGACCCTGGCCAGTCCAAGATCAGGGAAGATATAAGGATGTCTTAGAGACACTTTTGCCTCCTCCTCAACTCAGTTGTGCTGTGCATAAACTTGTAGCAGTGAGGGATAGAGTCCTTAATGTGAACCAAACTGTGAGCTCATCTACTCTTTTGAAGGGTTTATGGGCCAAATCTTGTTGATTTCAGCAAGCAAACTCCTAGAGAGATCAATGCAGGATTCATCTGCAAATGACAAACTGTTCTCTCCCCTCTTTATTGATTCTTCCTTTTCTGATCCTTCACTGCCCTGAAACCTTTCTTTTCTTCCTCTTTCTGTGTGCAGATGTGGCCACCCCATCTCAAAAAGAAATATATTGGAATTGGAAAAGGTTCAGAAAAGGGCAACAAAAATGACTAGGGCTATTGTATAGGCTTCCGTATGAGGAGAGATTAATAAGACTGGGACTTTTCAGGTTGGAAAAGAGATGAGCAAGGCGGGATATGATAGAGGTCTATAAAATCATGACTGGTGTGGAGAAAGTAAATAAGGAAGTGTTATTTACTCCTTCTTATAACACAAGAACTAGGGGTCACCAAATGAAATTAATAGGCGGTAGGTTTAAAACAAATACAAGGAAGTATTTTTTCACACAACGCATGGTCAAACTGTGGAACTCCTTGCCAAGGGATGTTGTGAAGGCCAAGACTATAACAGGGTTCAAAAAAGAACTAGATAAGTTCATGGAGGATAAATCCATCAATGGCTATTAGCCTGGATGGGCAAGGGATGGTGTCCCTAGCCTCTGTTTGCCAGAAGCTGGGAATGGGCAACAGGGGATGGATCACTTGATGATTACCTGTCTGTTCATTCCCTCTGGGGCACCTGGCATTGGCCACTGTCGGAAGACAGGATACTGGGCTAGATGGACCTTTGGTCTGACCCAGTATGGCCGTTCTTATGTTCTTATGTTTCCCATCTTCCACTAATCAAGGAACTAGAGAAATTTGAGAGAGAAGAGCCCAATCAGGTCACCTAGTTCATCAGGCAGCCAGTGGAGGATTGTTCCATGCTGTATATCATATACAGCAGAAATGACACCTCCAGATTTTATTGCAATTTCTTTTATTTTTAATGGTAAAGATTTCTTTATTTAAACTGTTAGTTATTCTGGACTCCTCAATTGAAGGCCCATTTTGTGACTCGCCCTTAGAAATTTCCATATAGATACACAACAGTAAAACCAAAATCTAGCACCTGCATAAGACATGAGGGTGGAAATGGCCACTTTGTTTTGCTTCTTCTTGTTATGTGAAAAGACTTTTCCCCCCTCTCCTCTTCATCTGAATAGGCAAGATTGACATAAGAGAGTACTTCAAGAGCTGAACTCTCCTACTGAACACAAATACAGTGAATTTCTGTATATCTTTAAATGTTTTATATGTCCTAGTCATATATAATTTATTATGTTGTGAAGCTGAGCCCTCTTTTGAATGAAAATTTTACTGTCAGAGCCTGGGGTACTTTAGTTTGATGATTTAAAACTCCCAATACATTCATAGCAAATAGCACTTTTTATTACAGCATGTTTGTCCAAGAGGTCAAACAGTGGGATTTTTTTCCCATAGTAGAATTATTTCTGATAGCAAGACATCCCACATCTTAATTCATCTGACGCCGAATGCAGTAGCCAACACAGTCTTAGCCAACTTGTTACAAATTGGACCTAGCATGCACAAGGAAAGTGTGGAAGCTTTACCTTTTCTTATGCAAACATCTTTGCATGCAGATTACACAGTTAAATGGTGCACACTCACTTATATCTCTTTGGTTTCAAGTTTTCCATTTTTAGTTTTGCTCCAGTATTTCATTTCCTCAGAGATGATGTTGAATTTAAGCTGCCTTGTGATGATGCTAAATTCATTTCTGAGATGAGTAAAAGTGACTAAAATTATGTGCCTGTTTCCTGTGAAATATTGTATACTGAGCAGATCCTAGATTAAAAGACAAGCTTGACTTTAAAAGTAATGTGATTAATTTCCTCAACCAAAAGCAGTTAGATGGTTTTCATGCTTATGCTGATACTGTATGGGTGCCCTATTACATCCATGTACATTCTCCATCCCCTTGTGGTTAGCCCCTGCTGAGCCTATTAAGTTGGTATCAAGTCAACTTGTCCCTTAGTGATAGTACACAAACTCTTAGAGAGCTGCAGAATTCTGCATCTGTCCTCTTACCTGTCACTTCAGCCTCCTTTTACTCATGTTAAAAGAAATCTTTACTGTCAGTCACATAACCAATTCACTTTGTTCACAGGTAGTGACAACCTTGTTGTGTTTCTCCCACCACAGAACTGACTTCTGTGAATTAGCATTTTCAAAATTTAGACTAGCTCATTAGTGTGAATAAATTTGAAAGCTGCTGTTCGGGTTTTTAAAAATGTAGCCTGGCTTTCCTTGGATATAATTTAGGCATCTTTAGAAAAATAAATTAAAATCTGTTTCCCAAGTATCACTTTGTGATTTTAGAGCCAAAGTGTCTTTTTGTGGCTTTATTTGAGCTATTAAAAAAACCAACAACAGCACACACACAAATAAAAAAACAAAACAAAAAACCACCTCAAAATCCTCCAAAGTCTTCTCCAGCCTCATATCTCTGTTTATCATTTTTTTAGTTTGGAATAATTAAAAGACCGGCAACCACTCTTGAAAAGCAAATGGAAGTTCAGGCTTCAATAAACCCAACCTCAATAATCTTTCTGGCTGGCTATGTCCAACACACCACCTTGCTGCTTAACGGCCACTGAAAATTTGGTCTATCCTCCCCTGAGCCCTATAGTCATTTACACCCACCCCCATTCTATGCATGTAATTATCATATGGTCATTTGGATGTAATAAAGAATAAAAATGTGCTTGGAAATGGGCAAATGAACCCATATATAATGATTTCTTCCTACCTCTTATGACCCCAAACCAGCCAGTATAGCCTCTTAATGCTCTGGTTTTAGGGTGTAATCTAAACCCTTGATAAAGACACAAAGATATCTTCCTCTCATTACGTCATATTGTTCAATTAGTCAGGTCCAATGTGTATTATTGTTTTTTATCTTGTTGTAAAAATTAGGTATTGGCCACTATTGGAGATAGGATGTGTAACAAGATGAATCTAGTTCATCTAGGCATGGCAACTCCTGTAGTCCTAAGCCGTCAACAATAATATGCAAACATACAGTGCTGAAGAATTCAATGCAACGCAAAAGAATTTCTGTTTCATGCACTGTTATTATCCTTTCTCCTTACAGTAACTCCACATTCTCTTCAAGGGCAATTCTATGGAACAGAAGGAGGGTATCAATATATCTGAATGAATTGTGTAATATTACCGAGGAGACACTCTACAAACAATAATAATACATTAAACAATTTGTATTATTATAGCATCTCCTATATGAGAATGTCAGTATTTTACAGATATCATTGAACAAAGTCTCAGAGGTGATGATATGGTGAATAAATAGAGGCACAGAGGGCTTCAATCTGATCTTAACTAGTTTTACCCTGATGCAACTCCAGTGATTCCTATAGAATTTCTCCTGATTTACCCTGGTGTAAGTGAGATCAGATTTCTAATTCAGAGAAGTTACGTAACTTGCTCAAGGTCACAAAAGAGTAAGTGGCAGAGTGGGGAACAGAGGCTCGCAGGGGTTTCACTAAATAGAGCTAATAATAATGTCTGTACTATTGCCACTAAAATGAAAATGTGCAGTGCAGTATATCTGATTAAAATCCCCTGGTAATGGAAATATTAATATAACTGTAGGAGACAGAGAAAGATTAGAAGTGGTAAAAGTAATGTGGTAGTACTCTAGGTTAAGTCATATTAGCCACATTTATAATCCCGACATTCCCCTTTTACCTTCTCTGTTCCTTTCAGATTTCATATATATGGAATGTTATGATAGTGTAGCCCCTTCTTCCAACACGAATGTTTCATTCTGACACCAGCATCTCACTGTCAAGCAGTCCAGATGTGTAGGGCTTGCAGGTTGGCTTCTTGGTGAGGAGAAATTGGTGACGGGGAGACCAAGAATATTCTAAGTATAATTTGTTTTATTTACACATATACACCAGTCCTGGAACAGAGGTGGTCACAAACAGAACAGAGGGCAATGCCGTCTTTCAGGAATGCCAGTCCAACACCAATGCCTGACTCTAATCAAGGACAAAGGCAGAGGGCAAACTCTCCCGCTGCTCAGACAGTTTCCTCTACATGCATAACAAAGCTAACAATAACACACACAGCATGTCTTCCCCAAGTCTCAACATTCGCTCACATGATAAGAAAATAACTTGGAAGTTTATGGGTAAGAGTTCCACCAGGCAATACCTACCATAACAATATTTATGAAGATCAGAAGTATTTCCATCTAAAGTATTCCATGGGAAAAGTTACTCATAGATAAGATTTTATACCATTTGACATATGCATGAACCATTTAAATCCTAGGTATTTCATTTACCCACTATCTGATTAGTTGTAAATGTGCAACTTTAAAAGTGTTTATATTCAAGTTTGTCTCCTACAAAAAAATAATCCTGCAGCTTGTGCCCCCCTATGCTATGCCCTGCCCACTGTTCCCTACCCCATCTGCTCCTTTCTACACATAAACTGCTCCCACAGACTCATACACATCTGTCTTCCTGCTGTTGCCACCTCTCAAACACACTATCATTTTCCTTCCACTCTCTGGCCCTTATCCTTGTATTGAGCCAGGAAGTGCTTGGCATAGAACTTAATGGGGACAAAGGGGCTGTGGTAGCAGCTGGGCATCACTGGACCACAGTTTTCTCTAGACACACCTCTCCCCTCTCCAGAAAACCCACAGCACATGCTATGACATGTGCTGGGGATCTGTGTATGTGGGGGGAGATGGTATTGAACTGACAAGGACAGCTCTATGCTACCAATGGCTGCCCCAGTGTTACCGAATCTCACAATATACAATGTTTTACTTAAAGCTCCAGCAACTGGATTCAAGTGATTACATTACAATCTGATCTTTCTTTTCTTATCTTTTCTAAAAAAGTATGTCTCTAGCCCTTGTGGTTGCAGAGACAAACTTGAAAGTGTGACCCAAGTGCATGCTTAAGCCTCATAAACCAGAAAGCAAATCAAAAGAACCCAAAACGTATTTCATTTTTAAAATCAATTTCAGGATTTTGAAGGCCCTAACTCATGCTTTTGGCATGTTTGGATTTGGTCGTACTGATTCCCCAGTGGCAGGGGAATCCCCAGCTGGCCTCTTGGGGTGGAGAATCTGACCCTCCTATGCATACCATCTGCTTTCCCCTGCCTCATACGTTCTCCACACATCTTTCCTTTTGGCTTTCTCCTATCGTTCTTTCCTTGGTCTCTCTTGCTTTCTCTCTCTCTTTCTCTCCTTTTTTAAAATTTTCCCATATTTTCCTTATCTCTCTTTTGTGCCTGTTTCCTCTGTTTTCTGCTCCCCCTCCCCAACCAATTCATGTGAAGAACTTTCTGAAGGGACTGAAGCAGGATTAACGAATTTCCCCTCTATAACTCTTGTGATAGCTACAAAGGGATGACAAGTGTCATTGACTTCAATGAATTCACACTGGTTTACACCAGCTGAGGATCTGGCCAAGCACTTCCACAAGCCTTTTCTCCAGGGAGGCTAAAGCACAGGAAGACTGATCCTGTCAATATTTCTAAAGACTTAAGCTATGCTCCCTTACGTCACTTTCCCCATCAATCTGCAGCTCAGCTCAGTCTTCTATGCAATGAAAAAGTGTTGAGAAGGTCTTTATTGTCTGACCCAGTCATGTGACATGAGCTAAGGGTACAAGAGGTTAAACCCCATCACATGACACTGTCAATGATCCACTTATTCCTGCTAAACTCTGCTTGGCTTGATCTCCTACTCTTGCCTCAGATCGCCAGAGTCTGCTATTGAGCTTGATCCTTATCTGTCAGGCAACTTTCCAGATTGCCCCACCTTCTCCTCACTCCCCACCTCCCATTGCTAATTACAGGTAGCAGATGAACAGCAAAGCAGAATTTACATGATGTGTTCTGTTAATCCTGAGTCTGATCCTGAAACCATTACTTATAGGGGTGGTTATTACGCATACATACACATACACGCACACACAAATTCCCATCCACTTTTATGGGGCACCTTGTGTGAGTCAGAGTTGCAAGACAGAGCTCCTGGTTAAGTTTACTTTGCTACTCAGTTCAGTCCTGGAGCTAAGCAGTGTGGTAATTAAAAGCATCAGCAGGTATCAAACCACCTCTTCCCACACTGGGGGTGGGACTGTAGCACTCTAACAAAAATTAGGAAGAAGTTATAAAATGTGCTGGTTCAGATAATAAGAATGGGTGATTTTAATTACTCCATTATTAACTAGCTCATGGCACATCAGAGCATAATTTACAGAAGCAATTTACTTATACCATAAAAGTCTGTATTTTGGGGCAGTTTGTACTGATACCTACAAGTGAGTAGGAAACTCTTTATCATGTGCAGGTACTTATATGGCTCCCATAACCACAGTATCCGAGTGTAGCCCCCTCTCCTGTTCACTCGCCCAGCATGAGGTTGTTCAAGATAGGGGAATCCTGCCTTGCGACTTTTTACACAACTTTGGGAAACTGGGCCTGAGACTCCTTTGTGTGCTTCGTGTTGTATGTCAGTGTGTATTCACCTCAGACCAGACCCACTCAGCTAAACTACCAGGAGCAAGGCTTTATTCTGTAAAGATCATAGAACAGGATTACAGTCCAGCATCCTCCTCTCGGCTTGCCTCCTCCTCAGTCAGTGCTGAGACCTCCTGCTGGGGGGCAGAGAGGGTACATCCTGGCAGGAACCAGGAAGTTCTCCCAAGATGCCGCAGTTTGTAGCCTACAACTTGTAGTTCCCAGGGCTGCCATTGAAGCACACTGCATCTCACAATCTTTAATGTATTTATCTTCACAACACCCTGTAAGGTATAGAAGTGCTATTATCCCCATTTTTGTGATGTGGAACTGAGGCATAAAGAGACTAAGCCCCATTTCCTCAAAGGTATTTAGGTTCCTAAATAGGGTTGCCAGGTATCTGGTTTTTGACCAGAACTCCTGTTCAAAAAGGGACCCTGGTGGCTGCAGTCAGCACTGCCAACTGGGCTGTTAAAATTCCGATCTGCGGTGCAGCAGGGCTGTGGGACCACAGCCAATGGGAGCTGCGGGGGC
Source organism: Chelonia mydas (assembly GCF_015237465.2). Lineage (NCBI taxonomy): Eukaryota > Metazoa > Chordata > Testudines > Cheloniidae > Chelonia > Chelonia mydas. The sequence goes on from NC_051246.2 coordinate 107,823,465, forward strand.
TGCACCAGTGGACGGGGCAGCCTGCAGAGCTGCCTGGCTATGCCTCCTTGTAGGAGCCTGAGGGGGGACATGCTGCTGCTTCCAGGAGCCACCTGAGATAAGTGCGTCCTGGAGCCTGCACCCCTGAGCCCTTCCCCTGGGGCCCCAACAGCCTGCCCCAGTCCTGATCCCCCTCCTGCCCTCTGAAACCCTCATCCCGAGCCCCACTGCAGAGCGCACACCCCCAGCTGGAGCCCTCCCCACAGTGCCCCAACCCCATTCACCAGCTCTGATCCCTCTCCCACCATCCGAACCCCTCAGCTCCTGCCCAGAGCCCATACCCCTGCACCCCAAATACCTCATTCCGAGCCCCACACCAGAGCCCGCACCCCCAGCCCAGAGCCCATACCCCCTCTCACACCTGACACTGTGAAGGCTAGAGCCAAAAAGGTATTTAGGCACCTAACTCCAATGTAGTCATTGGGATTAAAAAAAAAAAGATTAGGACTAACTGTATAGACCAGTGGTTCCGGCCCTCAGTAGGATGTGGGAGACTGTAGTTCAAGCCACTGTTCCAATGACTTATTTTACAAAGTAGAACAGATTCAACAGGAGAGATTGAGTGAAGCCCTCTCCCTTCATCTAGACCCCAGTCATTAGGGTACTCTCCTAGGCAGTAGGTTTAAATCCCTGATCCATATCAGGCAGAGTGGGGATTCAAACCTGGTCTCCCACATCCCAGCTGACTGTGCTAAGCACTGGAGAAAAGTTTATAAAGGGGCACCAGTACCACTTCCTCCTCCTCTTTTTTTGTGAGAAAAGTGTTAGGCACCTAACTCTAGGAGAAGGTTCATGGCTGGGATTCTGAAGCAGAGGGAGGCACTTCCCTCTAATCTGGAGTTAGGTGACCAGCTCCCTTTGAGCGGCAAGACTTTGGCCTCTGCATCTCCTATTGGCTAGTTTAGAAGGCTCAGCATGCTGGGTTTTGTCTAACTCTCCCCATGCCCTGTATAGGGAGACAGGTGACCTAACTCAAGGTGTGGATTCCACTAGATGGCAGGGTGCCTAAATGTTAGGCGTCGCAGCACTGGGAGTCAGCTCCTTTTGCGGAGCTAGTCCTGAGCATCTCCTCAAGTGCTGCCACAGCCAGTGGAAAATGAGGGGTGCTCTGCATCTTACAGGATCAGGCCCTAATTGAGGCCTAAGTATGGCTCTAATTTATTTAGGTACCTCAAGCTCAAGAGCTCCCCAGCTCTACAAACCTGAGCTCCATTGGGTAACAGCAATCACCGCACAATTAGATTTTATGTCACAATAGAGGGCAACCTGGGGTGACAAAGTGACAAACGTTAAAAGGATAGATTTTAAAATTATGTGGAACATGGTTAACAGCAGGCTGAAGTGCAAAGTAAAAAACTTTAAAACCACAGACTCAGGCTGGAGGCTATTCAAGAACATTGTGTTAGAGGCGCAGATGGTTTGTGTATCAACAAGCACAAAAACAAAGTAAAATGGTGAGAACAAAACTATGGTGAAGCAGGCTTCATTAAGGCTAAATAGGCATCCTTTAAAGACAGAAATACAGCCTGAACACCACAGATCAAATTATAACCTATGCCAGGTAAAGCTCAAGTTGGTCGTGCAAAAGGTTAGGAAAGAGGTGGTCAGATACTAAGGTAATGAAGGTCTGTAAGTATCTATTTTAAGTGGTATGTCACCCAAAAGTTTGCACCAGAAATGGAGTGGCCACCTTGAAATTGCTGATGTCCTACTCCTCCTGTTTTATAAAAAAAAATCTCTTATCCAATCAGGGTGAAGAAACAATACCATGTGACTTAGGTGCCCAATCTATGACTTATGCCCAACCATAATGACATAATAGTAAATAGTTGAAGACATAGGGACAGACGTTGAGGTAATTTTGTGCTACCAAACTGTCCTTACAGCTGCCCCAAAGGGGTGGCTGAGGATTACTCTGGCATGGCTAACTAGCCTACACTGCCCCTCCCACCCAACTCTGCTGCATAGAATGGTAGTATGAGAGCAGAAGTTTGTGCCCTACACTCTGACATTATTCCCTGGCATAATGCCCCCTAAGGAGCCATTACAACCTGGTGGGATTTAAAGGAGCCCTTAGTCTCCTCTATCTTGTGCCAGGCATGAATGGACTTCCAGCCAGCCTCAAGACTGTGGGAGGAACCACCCTCACGTCTGCTCCAGCTCACTTGTTTTTTTTCTCCTTGCAGCTTGTGTAGTCATTTATACCTGTGCAAAGTGGGTGTAAACAGGCTACCAGATAAGAATGGTAGTCGTTTACACAGGTATAAATGATTAAATCTGGTGAAGAAGTGGGCCCATAAATGAAACAAATAGCTCATGAACAGCTCGATAGGTTGAAATATGTCCACTAAAGTTTGTGGACAATTTCCAATAATGCACAAATGTGAAAAAATCAAAATTTGTTTGTGGGTAATTTGTGCAGAATAAAAAGAACTAATTAATAGTGCTGGTGGAAAAATTTTCATCCAAGCTGTTTTATGACAGAAAATATTGAGTTTCTGACACAACTTTGGTAAATAGTGCCTTTTTTCTGCAGAAAATTTCAACTTTTTGTGGAAAAGCTGAACACCTGAAAATCAAAAAGTGCACTTTTGGCTGAAAATTGAAATATTTTCAATCAGAAATGCTGCCACTGTGTTTCATGGGAGTTGTATATTGGCTACCTCATCCTCCTCTATCAACCACCTTCCCTAGCTGAACTACATCTCCCATGGTGCACCATGGCCAGGGATTCCCAGGGTGCATCATAGTGGGCAGGAGCTTTAGTTTTGACCCAAATTTTTTGTCTGAAAATTTTCAGTTTTTGCTTTTTCGCCAAGAAGTCAACATTTTCCCTGGTTAAAAAAAATACAGTCAGGTCTGCTAAATAAATCTAATACATTACTTGCTAGGAATGGTTCCAGTCAGGAACAAACATGACTTTAGTATGTGAGTTTCTGTTCAAAGACTGTTTTCCACAATGGGGGGAGAGTTACTTTGTGTGGGACATCAGAATATGGTATTGACAAAAATAGAAGTTAACGAAGATGTTACAAATTAACCTGAGAAACTCAAATGTAGTAACTCAGGACTGTTGATATTCATTTAAATCTTCTTGGGGAAATAGCTTGTGCTGTAACAAAGATACTGACTGGTGACAAAAGTCTGGAGATTTGTAATGCTAGTTAAATAAAATTGTCTGTGCTGCAGTGCCTACTGCAGAGCCAAAGCCTTGACATGGGGACTACAGTGAAGGAGGCTTAGTAATAGTTCGGATGATCACCCCCAAATTCAGAAGTTTATTCAAACCACCTCAACCTGTTGGTTCTGCAAGGTTGGGATGGAAATCTCACAGGTATGAGATACTTGGTAATTGGCACTGTGGACGGAGCTGGTGATATCAAAAGAGAGCCTGTCTCATAGTTTTTCAGCACTTTGTTTTGTTTCTGGTCCTGGCTGGAACCAAGAAGTCAGAGAGGTGTTTGAAAATGAAAAGTCAGCTTAATAAATGTCACCCAAAGATTTTCAAAAATGGAAGTAGCCTGACTTCTATACAGGAATCGCTGCCAGGAGGTGATGGGGAGTAAAGCAACTTGTAACACTCTCCTCAAAGGAGACCTGCTGAGAATGAGATTGCTGGTGTGCCCATTCACAGAACAACTACTGAGGGGACGTGGGGGTGGAGCAGCCACAGTGACCCAACTTCAAAGATAAACGGAAGCAGGTTTACTGAGGGATAGGAAGGGGAGGGATTGCGTAGGAAAAGAGGGAGCTACAATCTGCTGAGGATGCAAAACGGGGACTCAAAAAGTTTCTGCTAATATGGACATGCTTTGGCGAAACACCAGACATTCCTTATCGCTAGTACTCTTGTGTACTTTATTAAACGTCATATCCACAGAAGAAAACTTTCAGAACCTCTGATGACTTCCTTAAAGTCTCCAGGGTATAGGAGCTTTAGTTGTGAACTTTACTTAGGAGAAAAGTGGCAATGGAGGTTCAGCATCACCACCAAAAAGAGAAATTCTACATTTTCAGTGTGTAACATTGATGGGGTTTTTTCCTGGTAAAAAAGGAGACACTGCATGGCACTAATGAGCCATGGCACATGCACACACATACACATATACATGAATACTCCTCTACTGCGACTTTATAAGAACCTTGGACACTTCAGTTTGATTAACACATTGAAAAGATGTACGTTTTACCTGAAGAAAGCCAGGCCATGCGGATTTGTTAAGAATTCAGAAAAGGAAGACACTGAGAAAAGATTATATTCAGTTACAGTAACTAATGCATTCTGTTAATATAACAAGGACAACAACAACAAAAATTAGGCCTCTTGAGGAATTAGGACAATTGTGTTTGATTCTCTCTATGTGTGTATATGAAGAATATATATTTACAGAAATATATTCATACACACTCATGTGGACACACACACAGAGAGAGAAATAAATCATCTCAATAGAACACAGTATATAGAGGGCTACTGCACATCTTTATTTAAAATACGTAGGATGCCAAGACAGAAAAGTACAAAAAAAGATATACATATTGTTTTTGAAGCTGAAGCATGAATATGGTTGTAATTTTAATGTTTCTTGCTGGAAAAAGGTCATCTTTGGCGAGGTCGGGTTTTTCTTAAGGTCATTTCACATTGAGATATCTGCCTGCTTTTGACATTTCATCTAGAAGAGGCACAACTATTCTGACACATGAAATGGGTTCTTTACAAACCCAATGGCTATTTCTATCAACATCTGTTATTGTTACACAAAAGGGGAATATGCATTGATTGCAAACAAGGCTTCACATTTTTTGGAGAATATATATATGTATTACTTAAAGGGACAGCAATGTCCATCTGAAGTAGAAGCAAAAGAAAACATTGAACCATAAAAGACTGAAAAAAATAACCCCAGAGATGTCGTTTTTACTCACACATAGATAGAAAAAAAGGGAGAGAAACAAATTAAATTGCTTTTGGTAAGTTGTAAGACTTCCTCTGAAAAAAAAGGAAGGCAATGAAATTTACTAATCATTTCTGTAATTACTTTGTGATGTTTGGGTGTGAAATTCCTCTCACTTTAGTGGATTTAATCTTTTTTTACACACAGCACCAGAATTTTGCTCCTGGTCTCAATTTCCAAATAGCTAATTTTCACCTTGGCCAGCCCTGGGTAGTTCCTGTGAGTATTCAGCTGACTATTTGATAGTTTGGATTTGCTATCTGAGCTTTGTGACTGGTCACATTGTATTATTTCTGTTCCCCGATTAGATGATCTATTCTTTGTAAACTACTGCTTTCTCCCTAAATGAATTTTGTTTTGTCAGGAAACAGACTTTGTTTTCTGATTACATTCATCTTGGCTATGACCCAGATCTGCTGTTTGTGAATGTTTGAAGGAATATACGAGTATTCGGGAGCAGTGAATAATAATGGATATGAACAGGCTAAATTGAAACCCAATTTGTTAATCAGGCCAACTGTGAATGAACGGGATTTTTTGCACTCTATTTGCCCACTAACTCCAGGAGCACCAGTAAACTGCATGCTTGGAGTCACAATGCTTCCAACTATGCTTAATGTGTCATATTAAACTTCTCTGCAAAGTGAGGATGTATGTATGACAGACATCCACAGAGAACTACAGGTGCTGTTATTCTGGACTGGTGCCATATGTCCATAGGGCATTGAAGAAGTTACTATCCAGGTGTACGAGTTGTACTGTTGGAACACGTTCTGTATTCCTTCCAGACTTTGGCCTCAAATAAGTGCCTTTAACATAGTTTATTAACATGTCATAATTAGATTTATTTAATGCACTGGGATCCAGAGCATGTCAGCTCTGTGGATGACCGTAAAATACTTCATCAGCTTTCAACAGAGCCACAGAAAAACAGGACAGCCAGGCTCCCTTTCCCACCATGGTTTGAAAACAGGACTTGAATTTTCTCAGCTTATGTGCTGTATGACAACAGTAAAAGCACAACCACTCTAGTGCACTGCAATGTTTCATTTGATTATTAAATAATGCTTGGGTCTCAATAAGCTAAAATAATGTTAAGGAAGCGTCAAAGCACCTTTCATTCTGCCATTTTTGTACCTAGGGAATTGCAGTTATCATATGAAACGTGTGGCCCTTTCTTAAACAGTTCTACAAGAGTAGCAACTGCTGCATAATGGCACAAATGAACAATAATACTGCACTACATGTTGTGGATCCAGTAGTTATACTTATTCACATACATAGCCTGTAATAGTAAAATAAAGATTTTTCCCCGTCACCAGTATTGTAAGATTGCCTGGTCCAGGGGGGATTGATAAAAAGAAGTCCAATATCTGGGGACTTGATTCTGCTCTGGTCTATGCAGGTATACATCTGGAGTAACTCCACTTAAGTGAATAGTGTTCCATGAATGTAAAACAAGGACAGATATGAGGCGAATCAGGCCCTAACAGAAAAGTCAAATCAAATCTGGTCACTTTGTATTCAGTAATCAGTGCTTGTGATGGATAGTGGGAGTTATGATTTCAACAGCCAGATTGTATGCAGCGTGTTGTAGCTGTATCAGTCCCAGAATATTAGAGACAAAAGATGGGTGAGGTAATATCTTTTATTGGACCAACTTCTGTTGGTGAAATAGAAAGAAGAATTTGGTCCAATAAAAGATATTACCTTGCCCACTTTGTCTTTCTAACAGTCAGATTGTGAGAGGCCCTGAAGGAGGTGTGCATGGATGGAGAAGAAGAACCTGCCTCTCTCCCTTGCATGGTTTCACAAGGGCCTCCCACAATAACTGTCCCCATTCTCTCTATGATCTGGGGGAGCCTGGAACTGTAGTCCTTTGCATTGCAACTAGGAGCAGATTGGTTCAAGATGCTTTAGATCCTGAAAACATTTTGACCTATCTGATAAACTGGGCTTTAATTCTGTGTGACTAGGCACAATAATCATGCCTAACCAGGCAAAAAGAAAGGCCATTTATCAGACAGGTGTTGTCTGCTTTCTGAAAGAGTAAGCAGAAGCACACACTAGCTTTGTAGGGTGAGGGGTGAACCTGGAAGTTCAGCATTGAGACCCACAGAAGGGAATGTGCCTGACCCCAGTACCATCTCCCTGTTCTCCCATCCTGACCACCAGGGACCATCACTTGCAGTAAGGGACAATGACAGTATGTATCTACCTGCACAGATCTGAGCTGGAGGAGGGTGGGTTCCTATATCCACTGAGACGGATAAGACCCTGAAACTGGGACGATTTGGGGAGGAAGGGATATTCTGACTGAGAACATCACTACTTCAGAGAAGGTTGTTGGAGTCTGGTAGGTGGAGAATATGTACTAGCTAAGAAGGTATTTGGTAGCCTAAAGAAAAGTGATTTGTACTAGGGAGGAGAGCACATGCAGTGATTTAGGTGGAGATCTATAGGAAGAGAGGAAAATGCCTGAGGTCAGTGAATTGGGATTGAGAACGGATATCCCCTGTTGCCTATGCCTATACCATAGCATCCCAGTCTATGACCCTTCAAGAGGAGTGCAATGTCATGTTTCTAAGTTTCCCTTGGCTCTTCTCATGCAGCTCTGCACTGGAAGGAAGGAAGGAACAAAGGAAGGAATCATTCAAAATATCTTTTCATCAGAAGATTGTGATTCAGATCTCCTCTTCTATTGTCATCTATTATGGATTAGATTGAAAGGCATCCAGATCTGGCAACAGAAGTCCAAGTCAAAATGAACAATTCCCTCATTGTTTTCATTGTGCTTTGTCTAATCCTGAATAACTCAGCAGCATTCACTGCCTGCTGAGTCCCACATGAAGTACAGGGCCTTCAGAATTTTTATCACTAGTTTTTAGATGAATTTCAGAAAAGCCTTGTTCATGGTTAACTGAAGAAATGACAACTCTGTCTTTCCTAGAGGCTCTAAAGAGGACCCAACTCTAGCTGGGGTTCTGCCTGCGTCAACCACTACAGACAAAAGGTGGGATAATGGAAATACTATCATCCCCATTTATTTTACAGATGAGGAACTGAGGCACAGAGGGATTATGTTTCTTGCCCAAGATTACACAGGAAGTATTTAACAGAATTAAGGATTCAGAGTCATAGAGTTTAAGGCCAAAAGGAAGCACCAGATCATTCATTCTGAACCTTTCTACCACTGGCCACCAACACCACCCAGCACTTCATACTTACCCCAACATGGAAATGAGACCAGAGTAAATGAGACCCGCAGAAGACTAGACTGTTATGTGCCACATGTAGAGAATAGGAGGGACCAAGGTGCACCAGTGGTTGTGACCCTACAATGCTTACATGAGATTCCCAGATAATCCTGGCAAGTGACCCATACCCGCATGCTGCAGAGAAAGGTGAAACCCCCATAAGGTCTCTGCCTATCTGACATGGGGGGGGGAATTCTTTCCCGATCCAACCTATGGCTACCAGTGAGATTCTGAGCATGTGAGCAAGAAACAACCAGCTAATACCGCAGAGAGAGACTGCTCAGTGCCACCTCAGAGCTGTGGCCCACTCTGCCCAGTGTGCCATCTCCATCCATGGCCATCCCAGGGGAAGGAGATGTAAAAAAACTCCCAGAATACACTGGGGGGAAATTCCCTTCCTGACCCCCACCGATGGCAGGAGGAAACCCTGAAGCATGAGATTTAGGAAAATAAGACATAAACCAGAAGTGAACCCTGCTCCCCACCTTCCTAAGCCACCCAGTTATACAATTGCACTTGTAAATTTGCCCCACTCTGTCATAAGATGAACTAAGTTGTTTGCTCCCACAAATCCTATGAGGATGCTGTTCCATGCCCAGTTGCCTGAGTTCCAGTCTGGTGCCTTCCTCTCTCACCCATTATCGGTATGCATTTACAGGCCACTATTTTGTGGGCCAAGCTTTTATCTAATGAACTCATGGCTCTCAAAAATCCTCAAGCCTGCTGGCCTGTATAAAATGTGCCCTAAGTCACTGATATCCCAGTTCACTTAAACTAAAATCTAGAATTTTTTTTCACTTACCACCATATCAAAGTCAGATAAAAAGAAAATCCTATTTCAGTGAGGTAGTGAAACAAAGTGGCTGTCACCCCTTTTAGAACTAGGTCAAAGTTTCTGGGTTTGACCATACACTGTGTGGCCCATCAGAAATGTTTGACATTACTTGTTATTTAATAGTATATTTCCTCTATTGCTCAAAAAAGGCGAGGCTTTACATTATACACTCATGCAATCTTGTAGTTTTGAAGCCATTCTGGTATGATACACACTGTAGAGTCAGGGATGCCTGATTTCTGGCTTCTCTCTAGCCCCATAAGTTTTCACAAGCCCTATGAATACATTAATCAAGCACTTAAGGGCAAACAGGTTTTGCATATAATTTTACCTAGACAACATTTTACTAAGCTATCAAAATCCAGCCTCTTTTAGTGAAAACAGAGACTATCTATTACACCTCTTAGGTCAATCACCTCTTCTTCATTAATGTATTCCGGTCATTGCTCCTACTAATGTATATATATTTTTATCTCTCTCTTTCATTACAGCTATGAGAGAGCACCATAACAAACCACCTCTGGCACCTCATCTTCAATCAAGAAAGGAATGACTATTCTCCAGAGTCCATAGCTCCACATTATTAACATTCTATCCCTGCCTATCTGCACCTAACCTTACGTTATTTCTTGTTTATGTGAAGGAGTCTTTCCTCTTTCCACTATTTTTTATAAAGCAAAGGGAAAAAAAGATAAAACCCCACTGCTGATTTTTTTTCATATGTAGAAAAGGTTTTTCTTTGTTTAGGTGCACCAAACAAGGTCATTAGAATACTTTGTAGGAGTTGGACCAAATTCCCCTCTGGTGTAAATCAATAAAGCTACGTCAGTTTACACCTGGAAAGAATTTGGACCTCTACATTTAGCAGTTGTATTATTTACCTAAAAGTATTTCTTCCTTGCCCTATTTTTGCTGCTACGTCCCAATACTCTACAGGGTTGGGGGCACAAAGAAGAACAATAAATAGCTACTGTGAATCATTGGATATCTATCTATCTATCTAATCTATCTATCAGCCAGCTACAGACCTAGCATGAGTGAAAACTGAAGTAAAATGCCCACCTGTTGTTAAATGGCAGTTACACTTTAATCAAAACGCTATTCACAGGTCCTTGGTGAAACAGGCCGTGTGAAACGTTAGCAAGAAAACCTAAAACTAACCAGCAAAACCCCAAGCCAAACAAAATGTGTCTGGTTTAGTCTTTTCATCACAAACCTGAAACTCAGGGTGGGTTCATTAAAAAGTTTCCAAGTTTCCTCCAAACTCCTCAAACCTACGCCTGCTTAGAGCTGTCCTAAGAATTAGACTCCTGTGCATTCTGTTTAAATCAATGACAAATGGACATGGCTGTCAATCTGAGGAACTATGTTCAAATGGTTTCCAAGTTAGGCAAAACAAGTTTCCTTACCCTTAGTTATCATAACCTCCCTACCAGGATACCCACACCTTTGCCCAGTGTTGGGTCATTAATTTTCTTAAGCCCTTTCACTTAAAAAATCATTCACTACAGGGAAAAACCCTATTAAAACAAAGTATAGAGTTCAGCTGCAAGTTTTTTCCACATATATTTTTTCACAGTCAATATATAATAAAAATGTGTATAAGTGTTTTGAATAACCTTGCTCACATTCTCAGAAACAAGTTATGATTTCTTCTCAAGGTTTTAAAATTTAAGTTATAGGCTCATCAGAAGACAAGTCCCACAGTAAGAGGTCCAGAAACATCCTTTTCATATTGTATATGTTTTCATTATGGGTGAAAGATAGGAACCTTCATGGTAGCTAGGGTGAATTTTACCTGCTGATATATCTCTTGAAGTCTGTGGCCAGAGGCTGGCTGATTCATTTCTTTAGTAATAATGGCTTATTTATGGTTACTGAATCATGGAAAAAAATGTAATTCTAGCTATTTTAACATATTGTTTTGCTTTCCTGGCATTACCACTGAATTGCATAAACCATGTTAGCAAATCTACATATCCAGGAAGCCTGCCTTGTTCCTACTATAATAAGGGATATTGTTATGCAGTAACTAGTGTTACACTCGTTTGCAGATCTTCTACCAATGAGAACTGGGTCAGTGTGTATTCCAAAAATAAATCAATACTATTTTTATTATATTAATTCAGTTTTGTATTGACTCAGTCAGATGTCAAGGGAACTACCAAATATGATTCAAGTCTCCAGGGACATTACTCTTCCTGTGAATTTCACCTTCCCAGTTTTCCACCATAAAAGATAACTTTCCTTCCTGTGGACCGTCTCACAAGGGGGCAGTTTCTTATTTTGAGGCCTAGATTAAATGTGTTTGGTCCAGCTCCCAACAGATAGACACATGCACACACACATGCACATACACACACACACACTACACTTGGTCCACTTGTTGCTACTCTCAATAAAAATATGAATGGACCATGAAGAGTGAATTACTCTTTTACACCTAGAAATTTTCCTTCCAGGTCAGGATTAAGATACTCTGGTAAGGTAATGTGGCTAACTATGATTCCCCACTGCTTCTCATGCTGTACCTATTTTACTGGGGAAAAAAATTCTTTTCCTGGGGCTGTCAATTTGGCACATTTTTTTGGCACTAAAGTGCAGTGTAGAGGCAGATCCATAATAGCCAGGTTTGAGGTTGCCTCTCCTAGGGTTCAGCCTGTTTTGGTCCCTAAGTTTCTGGAGATGCTTGGAGAACTTCAGGCTAAAACCTGAGGATACAAATCAGTATCCTCTTTGACTGGCAAAATGTTGTGGGGAGATCTTGATTCTAGGTCACTATAGAGTTGGAGATGGGTTTCTTCCAAATGTTTTCCTCCCTGTTGAAGGGAATGTTTTCAGAATCTCTCAAGTGATTGATAATTGGACTCTCCCTCAAGAAACGGTCTATTGTGACTGAGATGCTCCCAGTTGTGAATCTCTTTTTGGGGGAAAATTATTGATATGTTTGTAGAGAAGAAAGCATGGCAACGTCTGGAACCCTCAGATTTAACAGACCCCTTGAACTGTGGTTTTAGGCCTGGGTATGTTATAAACATTGCATTGGTCTCAGGCTACCAGGGATGATGATCTCCGCTAAGAAATGGAGAAAGATCAACTGTCCATGCTGATTAGTTTATCTGCAAAGTATCAGCATTACAGCTGGTCTTAAAATCCAATTTTATTTTTGTAAACAATTTCAAAGGCTCCAATTAGCAGCATCCTCTGAAATGCTGGACCATGAAGTGTTGCTAATGTGACTATAGTTGCTAGAAGCGATGGATAGGAGCCATGCTTGAATGGCTCAAAAAGTTCCATTTGAGAAGATTTACAGGGTAATATATGTTCATAGCTCATCTGCACCTCAAACCCTCTTGTGTGGGGTGTAGACAGATTCTGTTCTGTTACCCTAGTTTTCAGGGTCTATATCTGGTCGCTACATTGCAGTGGCATAAATATGCAGCTAGCTTTAAACTCAAAATTTCTGTTTCATTGGTCTTAGTCAGTTGGTTACTCTGCTTTCCCAAAGTCTGTCTGAAAGAGAGGCTTGGACTAGAATTATTTTACTCAAGCTCAAACTTGGTAAAACAGATATGATGCAGGCCAGTTGGGGAAGCAACCAAAAGAAACAGAAAATATCTGAACATTTAACTGTGGAGATTTGCATGCTGTACGTGGGTTTCAGGGGTCCTTTTAAATCTTCTGCTGTTTCTTGATGTCCAAACAGCAGAAGTGGCAAACGTTTTTCCTTCTGTTTCTGTCCAGGAGGCTGCAACCACTCCTCTTGGATGTTGACCATGCTAACGTCATCCATGCATATGCCTCCAGATTGGAGTATTCCAATCCACTCTTCACAGAACTACATTTGCACATTCTCAGAAACTACAGCTAGTGCAGAATGCAGTTGCCAGCTTTCTTAGTTTTGAATCCAATATGGAGCTCTATGCACAACAGACTTCATGCTCAAATGCTGTTCAAGGTGTTGAGATTAGGCCTGGACAGTCAACATTTTAATCACATTAAATATTTAATCAAATTTAGTTCAGCAGACTATGCATGAATCACTTGTGAACTGATCACTATTTCTAAAAATGCATTCATTATTTGTAAGTATTTGTGGAATAGTTAAAAAAAACAAATTTCAGACTATCAGTTACTTCCGCACTCTTCACACTCCTGTTTGCTAACTGTTGGTAGTATGATTGGTGACTTAAGTTACATGGAATTGCTTCTTTTCCTTGAAATAAATGGGAAGGTCATTGAGGCCTCTTAAATGGGGACCGAGAAGCCTAATTTTAGGCACCTATTTTTGAAAATCTTAGCCCTGGTTTTTAAAATTACGAAGTAGTAATAATTAAAGACACACACCTGGGCTAAAGCAACATAGCTACATATCTGTCTTGCATTTAGAATTACATATAGCTAACTGCATATGATATATGATTAAGTTATCCTTAAAGGTCCTCAACTAGGCTACTGTATTGTTGTCTTTCCTAGAAAAAGTACATACCTCCCCCATTTCCTTAGTCATTCATATGGCTCTATGCATGACAGGCTGTGGATATCAGAAAGCCACCATATTTGACATCAGCGCCAATCTGTTTTTCCTTCTACCAGGATTTCCTGATTATGCAGTGAAAAGATATTTGGTTGATAGTAGTATATAAGACATTTGATGGGGAAACAAAACAACATTTAAATTGAATTCATACCGGTGGGGAGGGAAGCTCCCTCATTAACAGAATAATTGAGCTGTTAGTTAATTTTACTTGTTATCTGTAGAAAAGGGCAAAAATCTTCCAAGGGATCAATATTCTTCCCTCAAATGATTAAAAGAACAACAAAAAGGGTTTGTATCTTAGATGTATTTAGTAATTATGTTCCTGACACCTTTTTTCATTTCATACAAGGCAGACATATAAAAAAATTACTGGTAATTTACTCAACACTATAAAAGTGTCAGCTAGTCCTGATCAGTAAGTTGCTGCCCCACCCCCAGCCTTATTAGCTGCAATTTCTCCTAATTGATAATTAATACCTTTATTTTTGTTAAATGTCGTTACTGGTGTATCAACACTTCCAGTTTTCTACAATTAATATGTTTTACTGTTCGTGTAAATAATGCATACAGTTAATTTTAAAATACATGGGTAAAATGAAATTTACATTTCATTTATTTTTGCATCTATTTTATGGTGCTTTGCAATCTTGCCCTCTGCCCGTCACTATAACCAGCCAGATTTGCAGTAAACAGCTATTAAAACTATATAATAACATTCTTAGTATTTAAACATAATTCAGCATGGAACATGATTATACCAAGATAACACAAAATAGCAACCAGTTCACAGCTGTGCAATAAATATCATCTCTTTTTTTTTCAAATTAACTTTAATAAATCTTTAATTGATCAGTAAAACTAAATTCTCTTTCTTTATCTTTACTAAAAAAATTGAGTTAACTCATTTATGTTTGTGGGTTAATTTAAATTAAATTGATGATGTCTTTAAGGCAATAAGAAGCATATGAGCATACAGACAAGGGGCCTGAGAGTGTTAGCCCAGTGTGACTACCTAATAGAACATATTGGCAAATTGCCCTGGAACTACTGTATGAAATATAACACAGTAAACACATTACTTAGGCATTCTCCCCCACCCAACTCCTTCCATGCTTAATTAATTCAGTAACACTTCAATATGGAAAGACAAAAGAGGGGGTTTTATTTTTGCAACACAACCTTATTCCAATATATCAGTATTCGACTTGATGATTGCAATTTTTGTACAATAGGACACAGTTCTATTAGACTAAAGACAGAGTAACAACTGACTAAGGACTTCAGAATCTGACCATTAACAATATCCTATTTTGAGCCTTCCAGAGGGAAAACCCAATTGGTGGGAATAACATCTCATTCCAACAAATAAGACTGAAGGTTTACAATGGGATGATTTTGGATGCAATTATCTCCCCAACAGGCGGAGTTCCTATTTCTCTCAAGTCTGCCACAGAGACCCAGGTTAATTACTTGGGACTCTAATCTATGAGAATCTAAGTACCCACAACACCCTTTGGAGTCTGTAGGCTAAAGGATGTGCTGAAGCTCACCGAGCAAGGCTCATAACTTCTACAATATGAATACTTTATTGTGTGCTAATGCCATTGTAACACCAACAGAAATAGGGAGATAAAATATTCAAATCCTTACTCAGTCTTTATTCGGGCAAATACAGAATCAAAAGGAATACTTCCCTGAGAAAAGACTTTAGGATTTGTCATGATGGTAACTGAACAGTAACTCAGATTATGCTATTGCATGGTCCCTTGATGACTAATGCATTCGTAACAACTTTTTATGTAACAGAATCATCACCATAATCCCATATGCACATATTCTATTGGAAGACACCCACCTCCTCTTTTGAATGTCAAGACATTGAATATCAGTCTCTCTCTAGATCAAGGCTAACACGTAATGAGAATGACATGGAGGTGCCCGGAACTGAGGCTGTAATACCTTTGCTGCACCTGGAAAGGTCCCAGCTAGCATTATATGCTCTTGGCACGAAATGTCACTGAATGAGGAAGCAGCTGCACCCTGCACTAGCTTCAGTTTCCATATAATCTCAAGGTGAAGCTGACATACAGAACATTACAGTAGTTTAGTCTCAAGGTGAACAAGGCAAGTCAGTCTCATCTCACTAAGTTCAGACAGAAGAAATCTCTCTTGATCAGATTTTGAATCCTGAATCATCCTAGGATATAATCACCAGTAAACTAAATCCCCGAGTTACAAATGGAGACTGTACTCCCTAAATCAGCAGCATCAATGTAAACCTCACCAATTCTTCTTGTTGCTTCCCCCAATCTATCTGTATACTTTAGCCATGAATGGATTTACCCTCAACCCATTCACTGTCAACCAGATTCATGCAGACTTGGTGTCACCTATTCCACTGCACTGGTAGGGCTGATTGGATGGAGACATATAAGTGGGTATCCTCAGCACACAGAAACCATCATGGCCTATGTCTCTTTATTAACCACCTAGCAGTCTCTCATCCATATAGGACAGAAGAGATGATGAGATGGAGCCCTGTGATACCCCTCAAAAGTCGTTAAGATAAAACTACCCTCTGGGATCTCTCCCAGTACAAAACATCAGAGTCAATCACAAGTGAGTTCTTCTATTCCTGTTAAAGATCACAAGCAGATCAAGAATACTGCATTGTCAGTTATAACAGGAGCTGCTGACAGATCATGAACAGGAAAAGTTCATGAGAAGAACTTGACTCTGTAATCAACTGAAGGTGGCCTGTATTAACCAAGTTATGCACTACCAAGGAACAGGGCTGGAAATGGAGACAAAGGGCAATTTCTTCACTTCCTCCACAGCAACAATCATAGAGTCTCAAACTCCATGTGTCACTAATAGTCAGATTCAATGTGAAGTATCCTCCATCAGCACTATAGCAGTATCTCCTCTTGCTTTATCTGTTGCAGGACACCTGTAAAGATGTTGCTGCTACTGGAGATGAGATCATTCTAAAGCCACATCAAGACATCAACAATGTGGTCAGTCACCTGAACAATGTCCTTCATCGAGCCTCTCTGGTGCCACACTAATTCCATGCATCTCTCAGGGCACTCATCAAACACGACCTCCACCCCAAAAGGAAAGGGGCACCCTGACCCTAAATTTCATCAAAGAATCATCTCATCCTCTGTAACCTGTTCTTGGCACACATGTGGTTGTCAAATCCCTGGTATTTCTCTATACTTTTCATGTTGTGATACTGGGATCAGACCAGGGTTACTTTGGTTTCTAATGGCTTCAGAATCAATATTTTGTATTTATATTAATAGACCAACATATGCTGTCATGATCTGCATGTAACAGCACTGGTACTAAATACCCCTATTGCCATACCAATGCAGGATGCCTTTTTCCTAATGATACTACCATCTGTGTTCTGTAGGTTTTGAAGGGTACCCAGCTTTCCATTCAGAGTACTGAGGGCCAAACTCATTAGTGGTGTAACTTGACGGCTGTCAGTAGAGTTAAAGCAGAGATGAATTTGACTCATATTGTTTGAATAACCAGAAGTTCTCAGGTTCCGTTCCCTTCAGGTATGTTAGTGAAGGGGCAAAAATAGCTGTTAATGGGCTATAACTCACTCATCCAGGTGGGTATTCTCCAGGTGAGGCCTCACAGCTCCTCAGTGTGCTGAAATGCAAAGTGCCAATTGGCAAAATAACATACAACTCTGCTACTAATATGAAACATATGAAGCCAAAAGCACAAGCAAATCCTAGGAGAGAAAATAAAGCAAGCAGAAGGCAAACATCCCTTTCAGAATAAAAGAACATGACTAAATCAGTGAAGCTCTTTCCAGGAGGAAAGACATGAAAATTAAAACTAAAGCAACAACAGAGACAGAGTACTTGCAGGTTGCCTGTTTGCACTGTTCTGATAAACTTAGTTGCAGTTTTGCTGGGTTAAGGCCCACCTACATGGATCTGATGCTTTATAAAGATACACACAGCTCAATAAAGATGTGCACTGCTGTTTATAGTTTAAGATGCATTTACCTTTAATTAGATGCATTTGGAAATAAAATGATTAACACTAGAGATAGGCAAGAAACAGTTTTCCTGTTCAACAAAAAATTTCAATATTTTGAATTTTTTTTCTATCCAGGACAAAAAGGTTGAAATCACCAAAGCTTTCATAAAGTGAAAAACAAACAAATAAATAAATAAATAGAAATTCAGTTGAGGTCAATCAAAATGTTTCATTGCTAATTTCCAAATGTTTCATTTCAATTTCAACTTTTTTTTTTTTTTACTATTTTTACTATATATAATTTAAATTTCAAAATGAAAAGTTGTTTTCAAACTGAAAAAAAACAACAACAGAATTTTTGTTTAAAAAATGTCAAAATGTCCCATTTCAACTATTTTCAACATTTTTTATTTCAAACTTTTTTCAAAACAGGAAATTAATTGAAACTGAGCCTTTCCCACAAAAATTTCCAGCATTTTCTGATGAAAAAAATATTTAATTGAAACATTCCTGACCAGTTTAGTTACTACACAGACAGAAAACCACTTGCCCATCTCTGCAGACTGAACAACAACTCCCCTATCTTCTCAACTGTTTTCTTTTCATAAAGCCATGTACTGTACAAATCAGTACTGTATTGTCCAGGGATATGTTCTTCAGTTCAACACCTAGATGCTCATATTGCTTCTTTCAAAAGACAACTACTACTGGCAAAGCTGTTCTTCCAAGCTGCTCCTTCTGTCAACCACATACATATATAGAAGTAAGCCGTTTTCTGTAACACATATTTAATCATCTTGAACTCCCTTTCCAGAATGTGATGGTGGATTCATCTTAAGTAGACTCAGTTATTTCACGTTATCTGGTCTCCATTCCTTCTCCAACTATCATAACCAAAACCACTTCTGCAGACCCTACCATATTATAAAGACTCCATCTGACTCCTCCAAACAAAACAGAATCACCTTTGCTTCTGAAGCCTGAAGAAGCAAGTGGACACTGCCACTATTCCTAGCCCTGCAGCTGTGGCTTGATCTGATTTGAGTGCAGGAGCAGAGATAACTCCATGTGCTTCTCTCTGTACAAACTCTTTGGGGCAAAGCCTGTGCCTTCCTGTTTGTGTGGACAGCTCCTAGGACATTGGGGTGAAAATGAGTAAAACAAAACAACAAACATACTCTTTATAATCACGTTTCAGATACTTTTTAACAATATCAGACCACTATTCTTTCAGGCAACTGGCTTCTGTTAGTGACCACTTGGTCTTTACCAGCTTTTGAACAAACTAAATGAAGGAAGAGAAGGAAGGGAAAAGAGCTTCAAAGTTAAAGCAATTACATCCCCCTCGAATCACCAGACCTTAGATCACATAAGCAAATATTTATATTGTGGTGTATTCAAAATAAGCAAAACTGGTTAGGCCTTTATGAAAAAAAAATCTGTATAAATAAATACAAGCGCATTTCATTCTTGTGTTTTCCAGTGCTCTACATTCTATTCTAAGAATGCTCTACATTCCCAAGTGGGACCTGACTGTATGAAAAGTACAATATACAGTAGAATTAACTTTTTTATTCAGCCATTTCTACTGTTCCATACACAGGTCACAACCTCTAACCTCTTGTTTATTTCTTCCCATGTTGACCTTTCACTGAAGCACAAGGCTAATTTTGTGCTCCAGTGACCAAGAATGGGAATTTGTCACTTTATTCAAAAAGGAATGAATACAGGTATGCCTGGCATTCTCAGCTGGGCTTAACA
This sequence comes from Chelonia mydas, assembly GCF_015237465.2. NCBI lineage: Eukaryota > Metazoa > Chordata > Testudines > Cheloniidae > Chelonia > Chelonia mydas. The sequence continues at coordinate 107,842,860 of NC_051246.2, forward strand.
CTTTCCATGCTAAAACAGTCAAATATCTGAGTGATCTTTATTAGGAAACATCTTTTTTGAAGTTGTGCTATTTTTTATAACAAAAGAACCTTGCTTCTTTTGTCTGGAAAAAGATTTTTCTTTTTCTGTGCACAGTTGGGTACAGTTTTCTTTGTTGCAAAATACAATGAACCAAAAAGAAGAAAATGACAGGCTAGAGGTCCATACAATTTGCAGCGGTTCTAAGGGAGAACATACATTAGTGCTAGGAAATAAACTCCACCTTAATTGTCTGCTGTACAAACAAAGTTTTACATGCTATCTTGGACTGGGAGAAAAAAAGGTAATTTAATCAATAAGATGGTAGTAATGAATTCTTACAGAATAATCATAATAAATATGTGCAGAGCAAGCTATGCTTCTCACGTTGAGTTATAAAATATAATTCTTTGCCCTATGCATTTACTCTCCCTGATACCTGTCTATGCATTCAAATCTGTGTGGGAAGGTTCATTTTATAAATTTCATGCTTTGTAAGGGAAAATGCTGCAAGTGAAACTTATGATGCAAGCAGGCCTGTGTAGGGTTCTATGCAATACGTAAGCCCCATGTTGGGACCCACCAATAGAGCAGGATACCATCAGAGAATGAATGGAAGACCATTTAGGACAGGAGTGGGTGGCAGGGGATGGGTTGAAGTTTCTATGGTTACTTACCAACATGAAAAAGTAGCACAGGGAGGCTTTTGCCACTACATCAGCCTAGAGGCGCTGCAAGTGTACCTTGGCCCAGAGTTGGGGCTAGATTTCACTTTTCAAACCCTCAACTCCATACAACCCAATTACTCAGGTTTTATGAGTTTCCAGCTTTGGGTTTAAATCGCTAGAACCCTATCAATCTAAAACTAAAAGTTGAAAAGAGGGTTCTTCTCCCCTTCCCTCCCTCACCCCCCATGCTGAAACTGTTTGCAAGGGAGGGCAATGAACCATACAGGCTTCCAAACTCTCTGGGAGTTCATCCTTGGGAACATACACTTTTCAGATGGGCACAGAGGTTTCAATGTAATTCAAGACAGTTTTTAAGCACAGATCCTACTCTTCTTTTTTACTAGTGTAAACCTGGAATGACTGCCTGGGTTGCTCCATGGCACCGACTTCATAGCTGTCAGTTTTAGCACTGACAGGTTTCCGAGTAGCAGCCATGTTAGTCTATATCCGCAAAAAGAAAAGGAGTACTTGTGGCACCTTAGAGACTAACACATTTATTTGAGCATAAGCTTTCGTGAACTACAGCTCACTTCATCGGATGCATGCAGTGGAAAATACAGTGGGGAGATTTATATACACAGAGAACATGAAACAATGGGAGTTACCATACACACTGTAACAAGAGTGATCAGGTCAGGTGAGCTATTACCAGCAGGAGAGCGGGGGGGGGGGGGAGGGGGCGGGAACCTTTTCTAGTGATAATCAAGGTGGGCCATTTTCAGCAGTTGACAAGAACGTCTGAGGAACGGTTGTGGGGGGGAATAGTTTTACTTTGTGTAATGACCCATCCATTCCCAGTCTTTATTCAAGCCTAAGTTAATTGTATCCAGTTTGCAAATTAAATTCCAATTCAGCAGTCTCTCGTTGGAGTCTGTTTTTGAAGTCTTTTTGTTGAAGAATTGCCACTTTTAGGTCTGCAATCGAGTGACCAAAGAGATTGAAATGTTCTCTGACTGGTTTTTGAACGTTATAATTCTTGACGTCTGATTTGTGTCCATTTATTCTTTTACGTAGAGACTGTCCAGTTTGGCCAATGTACATGGCAGAGGGGCATTGCTGGCACATGATGGCATATATCACATTGGTAGATGTGCAGGTGAACGAGCCTGTGATAGTGTGGCTGATGTTATTAGGCCCTGTGATGGTGTCCCCTGAATAGATATGTGGGCACAGTTGGCAACGGGCTTTGTTGCAAGGATAGGTTCCTGGGTTAGTGGTTCTGTTGTGTGGTGTGTGGTTGCTAGTGAGTATTTGCTTCAGGTTGGGGGGCTGTCTGTAAGCAAGGACTGGCCTGTCTCCCAAGATCTGTGAGAGTGATGGGTCGTCCTTCTGGATAGGTTGTAGATCCTTGATGGTGCGTTGGAGAGGTTTTAGTTGGAGGCTGAAGGTGATGGCTAGTGGCGTTCTGTTATTTTCTTTGTTGGGCCTGTCCTGTAGTAGGTGACTTCTGGGTACTCTTCTGGCTCTGTCAATCTGTTTCTTCACTTCAGCAGGTGGGTATTGTAGTTGTAAGAATGCTTGATAGAGATCTTGTAGGTGTTTGTCTCTGTCTGAGGAGTTGGAGCAAATGCGGTTGTATCGTAGAGCTTGGCTGTAGCACTGTAAGACTCAAGAACAAGGTACATGTGCAAGGAATGCTATCAGCTGCTCAGTGTTGAGTCTGCCAGTTGGGGATATTCACAGGGGGCTGTAGGTAAAATGTAGGAATGATGACAAGAGTCGGTTTGTTCTATTCCCACTGGTTTGCAATTCAAAGCTTCTGAGATACTGCAGTTGTTTCCTAATAAGAAAATACAGGGGAGAGCGATACAGTGTGATAACTGGAATGGCAACTGCTTTCGATGTCATACTGACATCACTCCAGTATTCTAGAGAGGCACAATGTAATAATTCCCTATGCCATTCAGTCAGTTGAGAGCCCCTACTCAGAAAACTCAGTCCTACACCTAAACTACAACATGGTTTCCAAATTCATTTTAAATGTGGTTTGGCCTGTCTGCTGTGTTTGCCCAAATCATGTTGAAACTAATCACCTGACCTAAGGGGGATTCCGGACCATGAAGGAACATAAGTCAAGGCAGACTAGTTTCAGCAAATGTGGCTCCCTGCCCAGCATAGCACTTTAGCACTATAATTCCACAAGAAGCACAAATTCAAGCCTAATCTAGCTAAAGTGGTGGTGATTTGTTCTTGTGGTATTTATTTATTTATTTATTCTGCATTTATAAAGCTGTCATCTCCATAGCATCCAGGCATTTTTAGACACAACTAGGAACATAGTCCTGTGACAGATCCAAGGAGAGAGAAAATACTTGAAGCTAGATCCTAGAAGCTTTTCCCAAAGTGTGGAGCACAGTGCAAAGGACTAGTGCAGGTGGGGAGAACAGTGCAGAAGATGTATCCATTAAGACAGGCATGCCTTTCACAACACATGGCAGGGCTGTAAGAAGTACAATTGCTTTCATTTTTATGAGCAGAGGACTCTCCTTTCAAAAGTGTGGAAACGCTGGTGTAAATAGAAATTTATACTACCGGAAAATCTAGTCCTTTATCTATGCACTAGCATGCATACACCTATATGTAAGGGGACTGTTGGCCCCTTACTAAAACTCAGTGAGTTTTAGGTTGGCTAGGTCCCAGTACGAAAAGGAAGGGGAAGGGTCGATGGGAAACCAGGACCCAGAGAGTGACAGTCCCCAGGGGCAATCGGGAGAGGCCAGTGCTCCAGGTCAGCCTGATTGAAAGGGCGGACAGGCTAATGATGGAGTGAGGGTGTCAGAAATGTCTCATCCTCCGTGTGAGCTGGAATCGCCCTGGGTCAGACAGACAGAGTGGGGCCAAGCTAAGGAGAGAACAGATCCTGTGCTGGGAGCAGGGCTGCAGCCACAGAGCCAGAGGGGCCAGAGAAGCAGCCCAGGGGGCTGGAGGCAGAGCAGCAGCATCAGTGCTGAGGCAGAGTGGAGCCAGAGCTAGAACAGTGGAGCTGGGGCTGGAGCTGGAGCAGTCTGGAGCTGGGTGCAGTGAGCAACTGGGGCCAGCCAAGATCCTGGGCAAAGGGCCCAGTGCAGAAAGACACCCCCTGCCAAGGGTCCTTGCAGGCCAGACTGGGAGGGGGATCTTAACCTGACGGGGAGCTGACACTGGGCAGAAGAGTCCCACTACTCAAAGCCCGGAGGGGTGTGGCCACCACCAGAGCAAGTGTCCAACCCACAGCATCCCTGCAGCAGAGCCAGGGCCTGAGAAGAAGGCCTGGGACCTACAAGGGACAGACTGTGAACTGCCCTGACATTCCAGAGATACTGTTTGTAATGTTTCCTGCCATAGAGCGGGGTGATGTGTTTTCCTTTAACCTTTCCCATTTTTCCTTATTCTTTTTTAAATTAATTGCTGATTAAATAAATTGCATTTGCTTTAAATTGTATGTAATGATCAGTGGGTCAGCGAAGTGTCCAGTGCAGAGAGAGTACCCCAGAGTGGGGACACCCTAGCCCCTGTCCTAGGTGATCACAGCAAGGCTGGGGGTCGAGCCCCCCCCAGGAATCCTGGGCCCAGCCTTGTTGCGGTTACAAGGACTCTGCCAGACAGGAGAGTGGAAGGGGAGTCCTCGAGGGCAGGGAGGCCTCTGGGTAAAGGAAGTGGGATTGTGGACTCAGATCCTTCCGCTAGCCCATTTCACTGGGGTAGTGCAGAAGACAGGAAAGTTCCCCACAATATTGGAACCATTCCCCCGCTTACATATATGATCTATACCTCATTTTCATTACAGAATGTGGGTAATCTTTGCTGTTCTGCACCTGGTGTGGCCACTTACACCTACGCAAAAGGAGTGCAAAGCGGGTGTAAAGTGCTACCACTCTGAGCTGGTAGCATTTTACACTCACTTTGCACAGGTGTAATTGATTGCACAAGATGCAAGGTACTGGAAAATCAGGAACAAAATAATCACTGCTAGTCCTTACATTTGCATGCATAATTGTTTGCATGGTGAACATTTGCCTCTGCATGTTTGGCTATCTGAAGGAATAGTGAAAGCTGGCAAAGAGAATGGGGAAAATAAACCACAACAAAAACCAGCCAAATGCAATGTTCCTCTTGCTCTGCTGTGTGTTTTACATGGAAGCTTGCCATCTGTGAGCACATGCGTGCTCAGATTTTGATCTTTTAAAATTTCTGCATCCCTTAGGTTGCATTCATTCACTCCAGAATAACTCTTCTTGTGATAGATGAACTGGAACAAGTGTGGGCTTCCTCACAGCCACTTCCTGTCAAACTGCCCTGTGTTAAGCAGCAAGCTGTGCAGTGAAATGGAAGGACGCACAAAGTCCAGTTTTCCCTTATCCCTTCCCCATGGCAACCTGACCAAAACCAGTGACCCCTGTCAGCACAGCCGAGGCCTGAAACTGTGCTGAATTAGTCAGAAAGAGCATCTTCTGACCCCTACCAGCAGAATCCGAATGGAAACATGAGACCTGTAACTGCAGAATCACTCGTCCAAAGTTGTGTTTATACTGTATATAGACAACATGGGTCAGACTCATTCATGAAACCAATTTAGTGATTTCCCAGCTTAATTTAAAGTGACTGACAGGAGCATCTATAACTATTCAGTTTATAGTTCCGCAATTAGGTGAATTTACATTAAATCAATCAAAGAAACATAGAAATATTGCACCTTCTTGAATTAAGTATTGAAACCAAATATTTTTTTACACAGTTGACCTTTGTCAGCTCCATGTGAACTGAACGAATGATGAGTCACTGAGCTAGCAAATTACCTTCTCACAGTTGTTGACAGGGACAGCAAGAAATCTACCACATTTTTAAACAAATATAAAATGATCTCTTAGGTACTGTATATTACTTGCTTAGTGTGTGTAGTTCCCATCCTTGACGACATTCAGAAATCTTTGAAAACAAGAAGGGAAAAAAATGAGGTCCTGTTTTTCATGTTGCTGTTTGTTTAAGTGAGAGCCCTATGACAGAACGTGTTAAAAATGTAAACACCAGGAGAGCTGAAGAGCTTTGGTTAAATAAACATAGCAGTGGCTATTTCTTTTGCTTCTGACCACATCAGGAACATATTGGACCTCAATGTTGAGTGCAAAAGGAACAAAATCCATTAACACAGTCCCTATCTTGGTCAGTGTTGTTGCCATAAAACCAGACTTTTATAACACTTCTGCACTGCTATTTCTTCGTCTTGCTGCAATGAGGTTGACCAATAATATATTACACAGAACACTGTGTTTAACTCTTATGACTGTATTGGCCATTTGGAGCACAGCTAATCAGAGCACTGAATTCGTTTTTGAGTGAGAGCAACTTACAGTTAACATCTCTTGTAAATGCATATGAACAGCATTTTAATTTCAGGATGAGCCTCAGAGGTGGATGTTTAGCAGAATATTGGCTCATATAAATAACGGCCTACTTAGCCTATGAGCTATTCCTGGGGTAAGGTCCAGTGGACCATAGTTGATTAACACATTGTTGCTGTGGTCATTATTGGCATTTAGATGAGCTACGTGATTAAAATTCAACCTGACCATCTTAATTTAATCCTTGGTTTACAGTCAGAATGTCCTCACACAGCTTTATTGCACAGATCACAGCTGTTTAAACTGCCTTGAAAGACAGTCCATGTTAGGGAAACATTTATTATTTTAAAAAAATCACTATAGTCAATAAAAATATTTCCTTCTATATACTTTCTTAAAATAAGCAGCAGTTCCTATCATTCCTCATTGCAATTTTAGCGACTTGCCTTTGCTTAGGGCCTTTCTACATTTGAGCTGGTCCTCTGAATCCAACTATTTTGCCTCTCCGCCAGTATGTTACCAAACTCTGTTGTTCCTTCTAGTATTTGGCATTTGCTTTTCCATTATGTTTGTCCATCTGTTATTTGTCCTTTTGGTACTGTGTTCTGTCCATTTCCATTTGTTCCTCTGGATTTTCTCTACAATTTTAGGTACAAAACTTTTTGTTGCACAGTTGATTCTGTCTCTCAGCTTCGGAGGATATTCTGTTAAAAATTCAAGAGGCAGGAAAATGGCCCTGAATCTCTTGCACCTGTATTCCGCCTGCTACCTTGCTATTCTTTAGGAACTGGCTGGTTCTTTTTTGTTCCAATGTTCATTTCTGATAACTTATGCCGTATGTTCATGAAATGTGTTATGTGAGAGACTTTCTCCCATCTTTGGAAGCTCCATCCGTATGAGCAAGGAGGAGGCATTTTCATAGGTACTAAGAAGTCATATCTGATCACGAAAAGAACACAACGCCAGGAGATACTCTTCTTCTGGCTTTGGCTGAGTTTGATCATTACAAATACATTTTTTTTCTTCAGAACATGCTTCCATTCCCAATGGACTCTCCTTGGACTTCCTTTGCCTAGTGTGGCTGCCTGATCAAGCTGTGGCCATTTTTCATTCTTCCCAATGATGATATCTGTTTTTCCCCCATGCCTTGCTAAACCTGACTTTCACTTCACCCAGACTCATTTTGTAGGCTCAGGACATTTTGGATTTCATAGTCAAACTCCCCTTCTAAAGTTGCTCATCACACATTACCTCTGTGTAGCATAATAGTGTGGCTGTAGCAAGGCTCAGACTTTGTTCACACAGAATCTGTTTTCTTCTCAATCAAATCTCTGAAAACTATTTTCATGGCAAGTCATCTGATATTGCAGAATTTAGAGTCAGATTCTGACAGACCCTGACATGGCTATGTTGGGAAGCAAGCATCAACACCACCTACATCTCTGACTCCCCGCCCAGCTGCAATAGGGGTTCTGATATCACAGGTCCAGCCATGTAGGGGAGAAAAGATCTGTGCGCCTGATATTCTCCCATGTGAACAGGGGGGCAAAGAGGTATCAAAGCTTTGGCTCACTGCACTGTCCAGAAGAGGTGATGCCCAGCCAATGTGTAAGGGGAAAATTAAGCTGCCCCTGCTTAGGGTTTCAGTTAATTACTTTCTGCCCATTCTGCATCATAATTCGTCCCCAGTGCTCCCCTTCTAGGTGAGCAGATATACAGATGCTCCCCGGGTTATGCAAGACCCAACTTACACAAATTCACACTTACGAAAAAAGTTCCATAAGCCAGAAATAGGATTTTTGAGTTGCGGAAATTTTTGCATAACGTATGGGTATACAGTCCCAAGTTAAGCAAAATTCGAGTTACGCAAGGCTTTCTGGAATGGAATGATTTCGTAAGTCAGGGGGGCACCTGTACAAAGGTAGGATGACCAGATGTCCCGATTTTATAGGGACAGTCCTGTTTTGGGGTCTTTTTCTTGTATAGGTTCCTATTACCCTCCCCCCCCCACCCCTTGTCCTGATTTTTCACACTTGCTGTCTGGTCACCCTATACAAAGGGCACTGAGCACAGGTCTTAGCGATTACATTAGATCTGCAGTGCACTATTTGGTGGCCAAAACCTTTGTCAGACCCCGTATTTATATCCATGACGGTAATGAAAATTTGTTCTGGATTCAGTGCCTATCCTGTAGAGTTATTTGAAAATTTATTTGTTAAGACAATGGAAGTATTCATAAGTATTTCAGGTTATATAAATGCCCACTTGGAGTTGATCATGCTTGTACACATGGTCCTTGTTGAGGTCAATAGGACTACTTTTGTGAGTATGTGCTCATCAACATGAATAAAGGTTATACAACCTCAGCTGAAATCCTGCCTCTATTGAAGTCCATGGAAGTTTTCCCATTGACATCAATGTAGCCAGTATTTCACACCTAGTCTTCCGAGTATACGTGTCTTTCAATGGGGCTTTTTTGTTAAAGCACAGCTTTCTTTTTATATATACTGGCTATTAAGCATAATCTATGAAGTGTTCTGTGATGTGGGAATGGTGCTAGTTGTGATCAAAGTTACAAACTCAGTAAGGCCAAATCTGTAAAGAGCCTGTAAAACCTGGAGTACTAACAGTTGCAGTGGTATTTGTATACAAACTGGTTATTTTGCATGTGAAAAACACCTAATTGTGTACATACATTCTAGTACTAAATGTGCAAAAAAGGGTCCGTGTGAACAAAAAATGCTGTACATCGGGGTACATTTTTGAGGCCCTTAGAATAATTTTTATAAGGGCTAGCTGATCATGTCAAATTTTCAGATTCCACTCTTGCATCCTAGTAAAGGCAGACAATTTCTAATGAGTTTGTGCTCTCTCTATCTAGCTGGCAAAGTCAATCCCATTGTGAAGTAGACTGCAGTAATATCACAGTAACATTGGCATTACTGTAAAGCAGTCATAAACACACCAGGAGGGAGAAAAAGACAAGGTAAAACTTTTAAAAATGGAAAAAAAAAACAACCCAGGATCTGATTGGAATCACTAACAGATTGTTACACTTTAATATTTTGATAGTGAGCCTTTTGTAAAGCTATAAAGCTTGCCCCTCAAAATTCTTATTGGACACCCAGGATGGAGGAAAATGAGGGAAAAACATAAATGTGATAAAACATATAGAAGTGGATAAAAGAAGTGTACAATGTGCAATAGTGGCAAATGATTGCCGTTAATTACATTTTCAATATTGATCATAAAAGGCTTTTCTGGAGCAGAATTAATGTAGTGAATTTCAAATCAATGGCCCTGTATAACCAGATAAAGATTGACCATTGGGTCTAATATGGTCTGGGATCATTAAATCACCTCTCATTCTTATTCTTGTGATACATCAGACCATGAGTTGACATCACAGTGAGGGATGTCTGCATATGAAGTTATTAATCAGCAGATACATGCAAACATCATTATTACATACACTGCAACTGCACAATGACAGCCACATTGTCTTTGTAGGTGCTATTTTACTGAGAAGTGTAAATCTAATATTTTTTCTCCGCAGGAGGTTGCCTACAAGATATCATCATATTCCGGGACTTAATGCGTTTAAAATAATTAAAACACTTCCACATTGCAATAGTGTCACATTTAAACATCACTAGCAGTACAAGAATGAAAGTACCAGCCTCCCATGTTGTGGGTTAAAATCTAGAATTGGCTGAAGGGAAACTTGTTAGAAGAATTCCAAAAAACAAGATTTAACTTTGCAGCTTCATAAAGGGGAAAATAGAGGAGTCTCTACAGAGTACTAGCCCCATATAGTAAACATTGTTAGTCAAAAGAGAAAATGGTAATTTTGTATTATAAACTAGAGCATACTTCTCTCTTTTTATTTCGGAGAGCTACAATTAAAGGATGCAAGTCATAAAATAGTGTATTATGTGATGCATTGTTTTTAATCTCACTGCCTTGTATTATATATCAGATACATATAATTTTTCAGACAGGAAAAGGCTTGTTTCATAAAAATACTGTCCCCTGCATATGAAATATAAGTTCACATACAAACAGTGTATATATCATCAAACCAGCAAACTAACTCACTTACTTAATACACTAAACTTCAGGTTCTTCCTATATTATGTGAAATGGCTTGAAACAGGAGGCAGCTGCCAGGAGACATCACTGCTTCTTTGCTCAAGAGAGACAGGGGAAGGAAGAATGAAGAAAAAATTCCCTCGATGGATGCCACAATAGCATGTCTTTCATTATCGCCCTGTGTCAAGTCACTGTGTAATGTTCATTGTGCATGCATAGTAAATTACTATTTACCTGCCAGTGCCTTTGATAAGTCAGTCTTTTCTCCCTCTTTTCGTCCACACAGCATGGATCAGTGAAACCCCTTTGCCTATAATTCTTATTAAGGTGATACCTTTTTTGAATAAGAAAGTACACACTTCCAAAGGAGGCATTCTCTTGGGTTTTTAAGGGCCATTGTTTTTATTGTTTTCCTTTTATTTCTCCCACCCTGCTGTGTTTTAATGCTATAGTGACTTCTGTGTATACAACTCTCATATTGAAATGTCTGCTGCAGATATATGCAATATTAAAGAGTGCTTATGAATTTTTGACATCTAATTAGTCGCTACCCAGTTAACATGTCAAGACTCAGAGGGATTAGGGAGTCAGCCCTTTCTGAATAAGTTAAAGCTATGCCCTGTCCTTTTCATGTATTATTCTTTAATGTAGGTGGTGATTATTTTGCTGTGATTAATTGATGAAGCTCATTGGTCTGGCAAGTGTTACAGAATTCACCATTCCTCACTTTTATTTCTCTCTGTAGGGCTTTCCCACTTATTGAAAGGAATCAGTTCTATCCGGTATGTGAGGCCTCATTTTCTTTCCTGAATACACTTACATTGGTTTTTCTTCAGATTTTATCTATTTAATTTTGTCTCTTTCAGACTATAAAGGAGGGAAAACAATTGTGTTTTTTAAAGTCACTTCTCCCTGTGACAAACAGTGTTTTTGAATTGTCGTGTTTGTGTTTTCCTGATTTTGTCATTTAAAAAAATATAGCCTTATACCTTTTAGGGTAAAAATAGATTCTTAATGGTGTTTAAAAATACTCTAGAAAGCCCCATATAGCCAACAAAACTTGGGATATTTTAGGGACCTCTGGCTCCCATCCATAAAAATATCATATGGTTAAAAACTGTTTTAATATCAAGTGCTTTTGTTACAGATTTTATACTATTTTCAGATATGTGCTGTGGTGAGTTGTCTCTATTTTAACATCCAACTGGAAACCCTGATTACACACAATCTCTGTTCTTCATACATATATTCTTTTTAAAAATAATTGTGGGGCAAATCTTTAAACACCTGTAGAAATTTAAATGATGCATATTTACTACAATGTGAGTGCTCATAAATTCAGCCGTGTGTCAAGGTTCTTGTTGACCTACAGGGCACTCCAAAGGAATGTTCCATTGATTGTATACAGCTGTGGATGCCCCCAAAGAAACAACACATGTGTGTGCTTCACAGTCTGATATATTTGCTATAAGTCCCTGTGTGTAAGTGATATTGGGGTCTATATAAAGAGACAATAAGAAATGTATGCTGAGAACGTAATAGCTGCACTGTTTGCTTATATAAGCGTCACACCACCAGTATTTAACTCATTTGCTTTATAAAGTACTATAAAATGCTTCAGGTATGAAAGGCATGGTACAAAAAAAAACAACCCCACAACCAACCCTTCCCCTCCCCCAAATTCTATTGTATTTTTTCTAAAATACTGTAGTGCGGCATCCTATCGTATCTATTGTTTTTGGTTCACGATTTGAATGTAGTCGGCTCATGAGTCTCTGTGTTGGGCCTTATAAAGTGTGGCCCAGTCAGACAGTGTTTCTTGAAAGAATAAAACCAGCAAAGGTAATTTTCAGAGCACAATGCAAGAGGTAAATGTATAACTATGGTTATGTAGAACTATTTAATCATGCACTGTGGCAACTGAGAACTTTCTTCAATTTCCCTGCCTCTCCATCATGAGGGAGCTGAACAAAAGGCTGTTGCCATCCGAGTTCATTTCTGCAGCCTCCTGGTTTTATGGACAAATAATTACTTTTCACAGAGCAGAATCAATCCCATTATAAACCTCCACTATTCATATCAGTAATTGGGACAATAACAGGGCTCCAGCCGGTTTATCTATTTCAAAATGTACAAACTCATGCAAACCCATCCTAAAAACTGTATCATTATAAATAAACCTTCACCTACACAAACAGAAGGACTTTAAAATTACAGTATTAAGTATCAATCGGAGAGGGTTCTTTTCTATGCACACTTGGGGCGGGGGGAACGACAGTTTCTGAGATATTGAGTGCGTGAAAATGTGCAAGCTTTGTTGCTTTAGCTGCATTAAAAAGGGAAATTATTGGGTGTGGGAGAAATAAAATGGTCTGGGAGTTTTTTAGCAAGATCTCCTTCCTTAACTCCTGCACTGTTTGTTGCAATGGTAGAACCTGGGCTTGGTTCAGAAAATCTGGGTTGCTGAAGACTGAGTAGTGGAGGAACAGAAAACAGTAGTAACAGCACCCTCCTCACACACCAAACCACAACCCCCTAGGAACTGAAATGGCATCAGCCCTGCCACAGAAAGTGAAGGAGCTGCAATGCACTACAAAGGGGACATTAAAAGGAGTGGTTGTTTGTGCGTGTGTGTGTGTGACAAAGGGGAAATTAAAAGGGGGGGTGTGTGTGTGTGAGGATATGCAGGATTAAAGGAAATATCAATCAATTGAAACATATTCACTTTCTCCTGCACAGTAGATTCTATCAGAAGAAAACACTGAACTTTGTAGTGTTAGCAGCAGCTGAAATTTAGAATTATTGTTTCCTCCTAACAGAAGACTCATTTTCCACGGCCGCATTTGCAGCATAATAAGCTTTTTGTTATTTTTTCAATTAGAGTCAATTGACCTAACAAAATGGTTGGCAATTAAGTGATTTTTGTAATGGTCCGGGGGTAATTTAGTCGAGCTTGTCAGCTGTGTTTCATGAAGCCGAGATGTCTTTTTTTTTCCCCACTGCCTCTCTCTCTCACTCTCTCTCTCGAGCATAATGGCTCATAATTTCCAAATCTTTTCCTTCTGTTTCCCTCACAATAATTCGCAATTACAGGAAGTTGTTGGAGGTGATTTTTTTTCTACCTTGCCTTTTGAGTCAGTAATTTTAAATAAAATGTACGTACTTGTAAAAAGGGGGCTATTACAGAAATCACTTTTTGTGTAAACTCAATTATTTTATGAATAGTGACACCAGTTTCTGCTGGGTTCAACTCCTAAACGCTGATGTATTATTATTTTCAAAGTAAAAGGTTTTGAACATTTAGAACACTTTTTCAAATCCAACCAGCAACCACAAAGGTAAACAACAACTTAAATGATCAGGAGCCATCTAGTAAAGTGTACAGGTACACAACAATAAGGAGTGTCCGCAAAATATTTAAACACCAAGCTGGAGCTACTGGACTTTACCTTCTCATGCTATGATTTATGAAGGGATTCCTCATTTGCCTAATTGATTCATTTTCTTAAGACAACATCTGGAGTTGCAATTCCTATTAAAGTACTATAGTTAGATCTGATGACTGATCAGATGTTCTTTCATTTGTATTCTTTTTATTATCTGTTTTTGTAGTACATACATTGAAAATCGGATCTATCCATCAATCCACGAATACATAGCTTTTCTAGCATCTGCATGTATACTATTGTCTGCTTCTTGATTTTAAATTCATTTTTAACCCCCTTTCATTCTCAATATTTTCCTTCCGTTTCAATAGCCACATTGCTATCCAGGGGGATGAGATAGAAACACATAGCTGACTCCAATAATATTTACAACTGCTTCTTTGTGAACCGGCAGTAGGGGGCACTGTAAGAGCAGGACAGCCAGCACACTCTCAACCAAGGCTTCCCCCTAAACCAATCACCTCCAAAATGCAGATGTCCCCTCGGTCTCCAGGTTGCTACCAAGCCTGGGCAGGTGTGTTGACCTCATGACCAGGCTCAAACTGAAAATACTTACCAGGCACTGCTTAGTGGTGCACAATACAGTTTTCTTGGCCATCATCTGGTCTCAAAGTCACTATGGTTACCATGCAGCTGTTGGTTTTGTCACAGTGTGGCCAAACTATTGTGCTCAAAAGACCTTCCAAAAGCTCATTTGCAAATTAAAAAGAGAATGAGTACTGGGTTCTTTGTCAGTATTATAATAATCTGCCCACAACTGATTTTTACATGAACATGGTGACATCTTCTGGAGGCTTCTTTCTCATAGCTTTGGTTCTAACCCTAGCTAAAATCAGTGGGCCAAATCCTGAGAGGTGCTGAGCATATGCTACCTAGCATCTCTTAGAATGTGACGTTAAGAGACTGGCCTTCTTCCATCATTCCTCTTGGCTCCAGCAAGATATGTGCATTGTCTACAATAAATACTACTTGCACTTTTGAATCTCCACTCATTTCCCTTATGACCACTGACAGTCTTCTCCTAGGTTTTGAGTATAAGTCACTTTAGTCTGGACTAGGCTGGAGCCTCCTAAGGCTTTGATTAATCCACTGCACCTCACATTTCTGTGACTATAAAAGCAAAAGTTATGATTCTGAATAAGCATCGTGCAGAAGAAAGAAGCAAAAGCATAAAGTATTAAACTTTCATCCAGCACCATAGGAGAGATGTAGTTATTAAATCTCAGCTGCTTATCAAACTGATATGAAAGTCATTTTGCATGATTGCTTTGCATCCTCAAATCTTCCGTTTTTATTTGCAGTGCATCTCTGTGCTTTCTTATTAGAAAAATACTCAAAGGATAAAAAAGCTGATAATATTATTCAGTTTTGACAATTAGGTGGAAAAAACATTTTAAGAAGTGCTTTTTTATTGCCGCTAGTAATAATATTGGTGGTCCTCCTGACAGCAGTCTCTTGTGATGCTACCCAGGATGAATTTAGTTCTACCCTGTAACTTCTAAAGCCCTGATGGTTATACTGGTGAGGCTGTTAAGAAGCGTGGGCAAGGATGTCATTCTCAATATTATAACTGTCATATACAGCCATTGCTTATACTGCCAGGGGAAGAGCCATGTTCCAGTCTGCCCCCTTTCCCAAGAATTTAGGGATGGAAGGCAGCAAGAAATCACTCCTGCTTTGCACACCCTAGGCACAGGTTGCCCACAGCCACAGACCTTGCTCTCAGGATTGCTTCGAGTTAGCTGTCTTAGCCCCCGCCCCAGTGAACAGCAGCTGCACATGCATGAAGTGGAGCTCACACTTAAGGGATGTGTAGCAGCAAATGTGCTCCCCTTTCCTTCCTAGGAGCTCTTAGGAGGCATTGTGCTTCTTTGTAGCGCACTGCCTCCCAGAGTTCCAGCTGGGAATCATGATGCTCTACACTATCCCCAATATGGGCCAGTGCTGTAAAGGCACCATTGAGCCCTTATTAAGGAACGTGATTCTAGTATTTATGCTAAGCTATGAAAAGGAGAGGAAGTGAGAGAGAATGACTCACACCTGACATATGCTAGTTACAGTTGCTTAATACATTCAAAGAAGGTGCTCAGATACCATGGTGATGGACACCTGAAGAGCAAAGATAAGAGAATATTAAACAGAAGAACATCAAGCCTCAGCTATCTGGACTTGATCCAAAGCCCATTGAAATCGATGGAAAGAGTCTCATTGAACTCAATGGGCTTTAGATCAGGCCCTTTATTCTATCCCTGCTTATAAATCTCAAATTTGCTGAAAGACAAGAGGAGCTGAGGTGTTATTATTTCCCCCAATGAATTGCTATGATACTGTTGCAATAACATGGACATTAGTAAATTATACAAAAAGTGCATTCATTACTAATTTGTCATATCAGCTGGGCAGATAGTGGGTAAGCAAGGAGAGGGAGAGCAGTGATTTTACTTGCTGAGCAAAATGGACAGACAGAACAAACCTGGAAAATCAGAAGTAAAAACAGAGAGTTTAAGAAATAAGTGAACAGAGAAAATGAAGCAAAAAGAGACAGCAAGGAAAGACAATAAAGAAAGGAATGAAAAAGAAGGTGAAGAAACAAAAAATAAAATATTTAAAAGGGCAAATCAAGCAAATTTTATGAAAACAAGAATAAAGGAAACCTAATGACTATGGAGAGAGAGCTGTTGGAGGAGGGAGAGATGGAGGGACGTATGGCCTAGTGCTCTGATCAAAGAACTGAGAGCCATGTATCCTTATTTTCTGATCTCTGCCCTGGCAGTGTCTCCATCTAAAGCCTTGGGAAAACCACATACAAAAAAACAAAAACAAACAAAACAAAAAAACCCCTCACGGTGCCTCAGTTTCCCTATATGTAAATTGGAGATACTAATACCTATAGGGAAGGCAGTTGTGAAGATTAACTGGCAAATATAACTGGCACTTTATATTTTTCATTACCAGTTAATTGAAGCAACTAGTAAAAATAAGCATTTCTGCTCTATGTTCTGACATTTCTTTGGGGTTAAGTGCTATTTAAATAATTGGCAAAACCAAAAAGTGCTTGGCACCATACCTTCTTAGGACTTGCCATCATTTAAAAAAATTGAGAGATGGCATGGAAATGTACTAATTATTTGTTATTAACAGACCTTTCCCTATCTATTTGTAGCAGATATCCAACACGGATATCTAGCAGCCCAATGAATGCATTTCGTTATTTCCCCACATTGTGGTCCTGTTTCAGTTAAATTTAACATGTTCCTAATGCTTTGTGCTTAAGCTATCAACATTTAAAGGAAAGTACAGCATGCTACCTTTTTGTTAAGGGGTGTGAGCAGGTAAGTGATCATCATTATCAGTCACTCTAGCTTCCTTAACTCTCTTTTTCTCCACCCTGAGTTTTCATAACTATGTGCTCAACTGGTTTCTCCAATTGGCTTTGCAACCCTTTCTTCAATATGTCAACCTCCTTTCCCACTTTCACTCAGCTTTCCGCAAGTTCTAGGGTTGGCCACTTGTTGTCTCCCACTGAGCCTTATCCATAATCCACTCTCATAAGTTCAATGACCATCGCGAAGCTAATCGCTCCCAAATTAACCTCTTTATCCATGGCAAGTCCCTTTTGTCCAGTCTCATACCTCCAGCTGCCTGCCTCATGTCTCTTCCTGGATATCTACCCACAAACTTTACATAGCAAAAATTGAATCTTCACATCTTCCCTCCTGATTCTTCACTTCTCTATCCCGGTAGGAAATTCTCTCTCTATTATAGTGCCGGGGGATTTCAGCACTATTCCCAGCTCCTTTTCCTTTCTCCTTTACTTCTCACATCCAAGTCTTTACAAATCATGTCACTACTACACATTTATAAAACCTGTCCTTCCTTTCTGTCCTACCCCTCAAACCCCTTATCTGTGCATTTGTATTCTGCCTCCTAGACTACTGTAACCTCTTTCCTCTCTGGACTATTTCGTCTCCATTCAAATTGCACCTCACTCCACACTTACCCACTAAATTGGCCAGGTTGCTGGAGAGGGCAAGCTTGCATGCTCCCTATGGATGCTAACAAGGTAAGAGAGAGGGCTTATTCCTCAGGAGGTATAATCTCTCTTAGTGGTTCCTCGGTTGTGGTATAGCTAGTAATGTAATCTGGTCCATCAACAGTTTAGAGGAGAGAACACATGGGAGAGGAGACACCATATTTCATCAGGAAAAGGAAAAATTCTATATGGGATAGCAGGAAAATCTTCATGACAGTGAAATCTATTAGGTGATAAGAGGTGATGAGACAGCCCTCTTGCAGGATCCTTTCTTCAAATACATTTATTAGTGTTTAGTCCAATCCACTTAAAATTTTTAAGGAAGAATCCTGCATTTGGTGGGGACAGGACAAAATGACCTTATAGGACATTTTTATTAGGTAACAGTGACAACTAGCCAGTGCATTGCCAGCACAATCAGCAGTTGTAACTAATGGCTGGTACAATAATTCCTTTGTAGGACAAAAGCAAACTGGTCAAACACCGACTACTGATGTTGCACAGGGCTCCTGCTGACTTCAGTGGGAGCAATGAGTATGCATGCAAGGGCTTTATTTAGCCGAGTATATTTGTTGTGCTAAATATTGATTGAAAAAAGGGAAATAAACAACATTGCATTATTTTACTGTTTGTGGCTGATATTTTATCTTTGAAAGGTGGTAGCCTTAGACTGTCAACGCAAACAAAAAAGGCAGGTGACACGTTAAATATGTATAATGTCCTTTGCACACCGTTTAAACATGCTCGGCAATATCTTCCCACATTATTCCTAGAAGAGTGAAATGACAGTGTATAGCAGAGCTGGCACCATACTTCCATGCAATGCAGACATTAGAGCGGAGGGAATAAGTCACAATGAATAGTTTAGTCAGTGAGTTTAGCCCCCCCCTTTTTTTTTTGCTCATGGGATCCAGGAGCAGCTTGAGATTTCCTTGAGTTTATTTGTTATACAAAAGAATTCAACTAGTTTTTTTTTTGCAAATAGTTTTGTACGGATTGATGAGGAACCGTTCTCTGTAAATATTCCCCAATCACTACTTGAGCTTTGTTTGTTAGTTGTGACTGATTAGATGAGTCACAATGTTCCAACTGGCTGAGTGTGCAACAACTACTGGGGTGAATACTCGCATGTGTGAATCTAAAATCTGGTTACCACAAATACATATACATGCGGCTTTAACATTCTCTTTCTATGAACAATCATGACACTAACTCAAATGTCTATAGAAAGTGAACACATATGGCAAGCAGTATTGCCAACGTGCATTCATTTCAAAATTCTAGTGAATATACAAAGAAAGTTTTTTTTGTAGATGTTTATGCAGTTCTAGCAGATATCTGTAGATTACAGGAATAATGTTGACTTCTCACCTTCCTGCTTTCATCCTGTCCTGAGTTTTTTTCCTCCTCGTGATGTAGCAGTGGGGATAAAACAATACCTAAATTTTCCTCAAGAAAACAAATTTAAAATAAATTTCTTTAGGTACTTCAATTTTCAATATCAGGCAAGTATATTGGAGACGCACCCAGGAGGTCTAGGTAGTTCAGTGCCTGCCTATCTCTAGTATTGGTATTCAATCATGAAATAGAAAGGATAATTGGGAGGCAAGAATAGTTTCAAAACTCTACCCATGCTGCCTGCTAATAAAGGTGCATTTCTTCAGAGGCAAACATTCACTGTTAAAAGGCATTTTAAGCATTAGTGGTTTTCTGGGCTGTGACCCTCAGCTCCAAATTACCGGGGTACATACACACAATGCATAACAACTAAGAATAATAGAATCTCTGGACTAAATTCTGCTCTCAGTTATAATTTTGCACCCCCAAGAAACTCAGTGTACCTACCAGGGTATAATGAATGGCCAGATTCATTCCTACTAGTGCAGAGAGCCACAATGCCTTGCCTGCCCCCTTCACCCATCTCTAAGGAGAACAGGTAATGTGTCCAATGCTGCCATCCCTTGCATTTCATATTGTTGCCCTTACATCAGAGTAAGAATTGAAGAAACAAGCGCTTAGAAGCCATGATTTGCGACCTCCAGAATGGCAGTGCCCTTCTAGAAGGCCATTTTCAAATTTTTCTGTACGAAGGAAGTGCCATGGAACATAAGCTGGCAGTTGGTTGGAGTGGTATTATTTCCTGCTTATTATCCAAACCCTGCACTGAATACAGAATTATACATTTCCTCATGGGCTTTTCCATGGTGTTCTCATTGTAGAATCTTATTGCTTTACAAAGATGAATGAATTGATCCTCACAACACTCCTGTGGGGTGAGGTAGAATTATTATCCCAATTTAACACACTGGGATGCAGCAGGGTAGAGGATGAAGAGAAAGGTGGGGCATAGACGTGAGACTGAGGGAGACAGGATAGATCTGTGCAAATAACCCTATTTTTCAGTTCAGCGGCTAAACCATAAAATCAGGTGGGGAAACCCCTTTTGGGTTGACCCAAAACAAAATATTTTCATTGATTTCAGCAAACCAAAAAAAGAGTAAAACAAATTAAATTAGGGTCCAACAAAACTTTTGTTTCATTTTCATGGGTTTTTTTTTTTTTTACCTTTAAAAACATTCATAAAATTGAAGTAAAACTAAAAAGGAAAATCACTTTGAATCAAAAAGTCAAAATGTTCATTTCAAAAACATCAACATTTTTGGAATGTTTTTGTTCTCTTTTTTTTTGCCAAGTGAAACAACTGAGCAAATTTGACACAGATTCACCAAGTGTTTTGCTTGATCCAAATCTTCATTTTTCAGCAAAAATTGTTATCTGAAAAATTTTGCCCCACTTTAGGAATAAGGAGGAGAAATGAAGCATGTGAAAGTGAGGGACTATATGGAGGCCAGGTGATTGTGAGGACCTGGTGTGAGGGCTTGGAGGGAAAACTGGAGTGGGACAGGGGACTGGGAAAGAGATGAAAGGGATAGGGATGAGGTAATGAGGAGGGGGTCAAGAATGAATAGTCGTAGAAGAGGATGATTGTGAGAAGAGCAGCTCCCAAAGCATAGATGTTAGGAGAAGCTAAGTGAAGTCCTCCTCATCCAAGCAGCAAGTGGGAAGGCCCACACAGCTGAATTGAATTTTGGACCTGCAATGATCACACACAGGGGGCTTCTTTCAAGACCCTCAAAAATCAGGGTGCAGGTGAAAAAGTATGATTTATTTTTAAAAGTAAGCCAACCTTCTTGTTGTTTTGACCTTTGGGTTTTTCAGTAGTGCACATTGTACCCTCCTAAAAATGCCTTCTTTCTAGGCTCTGTGAAATCATCTGACACATCCTGGTCTTAAGCAAAACATCCCAGAATGCCACATTTCTAACTTTGTAGATTCTTGTTTTTGTGATGTCACACAATGATGTGCTTGGGGATGTCTATCAAAATAGGAAGGCAGAAGATTTCACAGAGGGAGGAAAAACAATTTTGAAAAGGTACAACAAAACCTACTTGGTTAGTGGGGACATTCAGCACATATTTCTGAACTCACCTTTACAGTTCACTTTTATCTCATACCATTTTTTATAAGTTTATAAGTGTGTTACCATCAGAGCATGTCCGTTTAACTCTATTTAAGTTTAGCTCTTTATAACTCAGAAGCCACAATGGTGGCCATGTAATAATGCACTGGTAGATAGGTGGGTAGACAGATACACCCTGATCTAGCAAAAAAATTATGAAGTGCATAGCTCCACCATGTGTAATGTTAAACATATGGACAGGCCTTTGCAGGATTCGGCCCATAATCAGCAGAGAGATAAAACAGATAGATTAAGTTAAACCAGACCCACAGCATTATTTAAATCTAGCTCTTTATATTTATAGACAACAATATGCTGCTGCTACAAAAGCTATTTCATTTAGTACCATCCCACATTCAGCAGTGTAATTATTCTCTTAATTATTGAAACATTCATCATAGTTTTCCAAC